>NC_141560.1:39394394-40644394 GCF_036417535.1 Chlamydotis macqueenii
AGGTCGGAAAATTGTAGTGTGTGGTTTTTGGGGGGAGGAGGAATGGGGACCAGTGGTGTTGGTTTTGCAAAGATGTTTGTTTTCAGGCAAATCAGCTTCCTACATTAACTCAACATGTTGCACAAGCCATGGTGCTGCCTGAAGGGAGGTGACCAGAATACTTGGTAGGGGCTGCAGGGAGAGAGCAGCATTGAGTTCTGAACTTACATCAGTTTAAGCTGATTTGCAACCGGACAGTAAAATCACAGCCCCCTCCACTGAACAGATCATTAAAGATCTTTATATTAACAAATTTTGGAAGCTATGGGTGTAGGATATGCAAAGGAAGTCCAGTCTGGAAACGACAAGCAGTGTAGTAATCATTGCTATACTAAAGAAGAAACTCTCTTGTAACATCAGTTTGTCAGTCTGTAGGATGTCTAGAGAAACAAATAGGTTTCTTACTTGAGAGAATCTGCCCTCTGCAGTTGTTCTGGATGATGTTGTTGTATTGAAAGTGTCAATTTAAATCTGTTCTTCTGAAATACTGTCAGCAAAGCTGCCTTTTTGTTGGCAGAGCACTAGTTAGCCTCTGAGGTTTGATTTATTGTAGCAACAAAATCTTTCCTTCAGAGGACATATATATATTGGAAACAAATATGTTTGTTCATGGATCTAGAGGAGGCCTTGGAAAAGGCTGTTTTAATTATTTTATCTTTCCCTTTGAATTATCTTGCCTTTTCACTTGACACCATCTTTAGTGTTGAGTTGGACATGCAATCATTATTGTGATTTCTCTTTGATATGTAGTGCTCAAAGTTACAGACAGAGGAGATGATATTGTGTCCATCTCTTTCCCACCACACCATACAAAAGTTTGTTTTGTTTTGAAGTTTGCGATCCTAAGAGACACATTTTGATCCCAAACACTGTGTAATGGGGCATGGACAGTGAAAAAGGTCTGTCTTGAGTGATGAAGTAAAAGCAGTCTCTTAGCTATTAATTTAACTTACTAGTGGAAAGTAAGTGAACAGTTTTTCCCCCTGCTATGTTTAGATTCCACAGTTTGCGTTTTTTTTTTGCATATTTTCCTTAAACAATGTCTAAGTAATTAAATTAATTTTTACCAGTGATGGTTTCACCATTTTATACCACTGAAATACTTACTGAAGATGGTAAGTTATTTTTTTTATTATACATATGCATATTTTGTTCACTAATGGAAATTGTTTCCCAGTGGAATTTTTTAAAAAAATCATTAAATTCCAGCTCATAACAAATCTATTTATACAAAGTTGTATTTAAAACTTAATTTGTTTCACTAATAACAGTTCTGGTTGTTTATGAACTCATAAGCTCGTAGACCCAGTCTTGTTTACTGAAATTGGTGAACAAATTTTAAAGTTGGGAATTAAACATTTTAATAAAGCATATCCGTGTTAACATGTAACTTTTTTTTTTAGAAATAGTAACATGCTCCAATAAAGCTGATTTTTGCTTATGTTTCAAATATGGAATCTAATTGGATTTGTAAGTATATTTAGGTGCAAGACATTCAACAGCATAAAATTAGTTTTATTAGATTCCTCACATTCTTCTGTTAATATGAACAGAATAAAACTTGTAAAATCATGCGTAGAACTTAACCTGAAGCTACTTATTTCTCCTTGACCTGCACTCAGGGGAGGAAAGAGGAAGGGATGGTCACTGTGCCTGAGTGGCTGATGTTGACCTTAAGTTATATTTTGTAGGATAATGTTTAAAGCTGCTGATTTTATCAGTGCTTTTCGTTTCCTGTTGTCAAGTTGAAGCCCTGGGCTTCATTTATCTTTCACTGGTAATAAGGCCTGGTTGTGTGAGGTGAGGTTGAGATGGGAAACATTTTCCTCGGTGGTCCTTGCTCTTTCACAGGGATGTATTTAAGAGTACATAGTGCTGTGTTCCCTGCAATGGGAGATGGCAGCTGTATGGGTACTGTTTCTCTGAATGGCCAAGAGGAGATGTACAGAGTTGTGTTCCTTTCTTACATTTTGCAGGTTTTTGGCTTTTTTTCTTTTTCAAAAATTTCCCCAAGGTTTAGTTGGTGATTATACAAAGGATTTCTGTTGTTAGAATTGTGTAGGTCTGTACTTCAAGCTGTTTCCCTGAGGAGCCTGAAGAAAGTTAGGAAAAGCCCCTGCAATTAGTCCTTACAGTGTTGGCCTCCTTAAATGTTGCTTGGGGAGTGTATGTATGTATTTTGTGTGCATGCATGTGTGTGTACTTGTGCACACATGCACCTGAGAGACAAAAGGAACAAGAGTATTAAATACTCTCACTGATTGATGCATGTGTGTTCCCAAGTTAGTGATTGCCTTCGTTATATTTTTGTACTGTGGGTATTACAATGATAACTACAGTTATTATCTTAAAATGGAAAAGAAATAGGAAGTACTTAGTGGTTTTTTACCTTCTTTTATGTTAAAAACAGTGTTGTGAATTACCAGAAGTTGGCATGTGATAGCTAGGAGATTCAATGTTCTGTAGAACTGGAGAATTGCAATTGGACTGTTCAGCAAAACTGGATAATGATTCTTAATAGCTAAATATGTCTGTTAGGATAGGAAATGGGCGTTCATGAGAAAAGTCTCACCTGCATTTCGTTGTGTATGAGACTGAAATAATCGTATATTCAGAAACTAAGTGTATATGAGTGGGTGAAAAGAGAAGCCCGGATCCATTAATTTTTGGCTACCCATAAGTTGGCAAGGGTTTTATGCTTTGATCGCTGTTTTCTTAGTCCAGAATCACTGAAGACTTAGTGGTATGGATTGTAATGATCCACACTCTGTTATGGGCACCTGTTGACTAGGCAGGGCAAGATTGAGGTTACATATGCTATGCAAACTTCCCAATTTCAAAATGGTCGGCACACCCAAGTTAGCTTTAATCTGGCTAGGCTGGATTAAAAAATATTGCAGGGATTTAACCGCATGGATTTTAACATAGCCTGTTTGAGGCTGTCAAGGAGTCTGGGTGCTTAATCACTGTAATCCTGTGCCCAGGAAATGGAATACATTTTTAAAAACTCATATTATTGACTTCTGTAGCTTGCATAAATGTGGAGAGCTAGAGCTGTTGGTAGATTAAAAAATATATATATATTATTCTGTGTATGAATTTTTTCCTAGTTTTACCTTTAAAATGTGGAATGTAGTATAACTTAAAACTAGTAACTATATATTTAGTACTATGTATGATTACAAATGTACACTGTAACAAACAGGGTGTTTTCTGTAGTTGGTTTTGTGGGACTGGTGAAGAACGAGCAACCTTGGTATTTCAAGGCTCAGCTTGCGTGTTACTAAAGTACAACGTGCTGTGTTTCTTAAACTTCAGTAGAAACAGATTTCTGCAGTTAAAATATTTTTCATTTTTCAAGTTAGTAATAAGAATTGGCAATTAAATCTGAGACACGGAACAGAAGTGGAGTCTGTGAAGCAGGGAAGAAAAGTAAGTTCATGGACTGAATTAAGAAAAACAAACCTCAAAACCAAACCAACAAACAAAAAACTCCCCTAATAAACAACACCACTACCCCCTCAAAAAAACCCACCCATCAAACCCCCCCAGATGAAGGGAACATAGAGTAGCATAATTGGAATTGGGAACTGTGAACTTCATTCCTGTTCTGCCACTTACTATTAGTGTTATTTTTCTGCTTTATTTTTATTTCTGGGAATTTGGAAATGAGCGATTCTTAAATTATTCCGTCTATCTGAAAACAAAAGCAGCCTCATTTCTAGCTTGAATTTATTCAGGTGTGGTTTCCAGTCACTGATGGTTCTTTCATATCTCTGGTGAAAGATTAAATTCCTTCATTCTCTTCTCTCTGTGTTCTTCCTATAGGCATTTTAATATTTTTTTTTCTGCTGGTTTTTCAGTATCCTTCTTGAACTGTAAAATCAAGAACTAATTGCAGTCTCTCTGTGCCAAATGAAGTAGCATAACTGCTTTATTCTCTTATTTGATATTCTTGTTAAACGTTCGTGGATTGCATAAGATCAGGAACAACTAGGTATTGCAAGCTTTCTGTTGTGTACACAGACTCAAGGAAGCAACTGGTAAATTGGAGTAAAGCACAAAGCTGTCGCCTGTGAAGATCAGAGTTCATACTTTCCATTAGAGATCAGAGATCAGCTTACTTTGAAGGCTGATTGTATTTGCTACTTATGTGTAATGCAAGACCACAACTTTGCGCCATTTGATGAGAGATAAAGATCAGTGTCTAGCAGGCAGTATGATGGTAGCTGTACAGATCCCATCACTGTAAGGCGTTAGTCATGTCTTTTTATGTATATAGCATAGCGTACCTGTATATACACATCATAATGTGAATGGTGCTGTAGAGCTTTCACATTAGTAGTAATAAATAAGAGTATTTCCTGTTAATTGTAATTTGTATAGGTTTTTTAGCATGTTGGTCTCTTTAGTCTTATGTCTTCTATATGTTGTTAGATTAATTTGTCATCAGTTGCTAGTTAATTCTGTAATTTCCATTTATGAAGGCGTGGTGCTAAGATAGGGTTCTTCAGTACTGTGAAGCTTTGCTATTTATTGATCTTTATACCACTAGTATTTAATTTCACTGAGTCTTTTTTAACTTATTAATCACATTTTTTAAAACAAAAGGAAGCTTATAGTTTGCAGAAGTGGCAAACAATTTTCTAACTTGTTAGGGTAGTTGAAAACTCAGCTTTGGCTTTATGTATGGTATTTTTACGGAAGTAAGCAGAATGGTTTAACTTGTGTTTGAGCTGCTAGCTTTCCCATTCCTGAACATCTCCAATAAGAATAGAAGACAAAGGAGCGAGATTTCTCATTAAATCTCATTAAGGTTTTTTTTTTTCATGTATGTATCTTAGAAATCATAGAAGAGGATAATTTTCTCTAAACTGTGAAGTCCAGGGTGGCAAAGTCTTTTAATTTTATCCAACCAATTTTTCAACTTTAAGTTGGGATGTGATGTGGTAGATTTTTTTTATTGCTGTTGAGTGTTTTGTGTATGTGCAGACCTTCCCAGACTATGTGAGAGGATGGTCCTGTCCTTCATCTACATCAGTGTCCTTTCATGTGTGAGGCTGAGTGTCTCGATGTGTCAGCCGCTCTAGGCTGCATCTAGAGCTGTGCTGGCCTGGCCAGTACTCAGTTCCTCCACTCCATATGCACACAAAATAAAGGCAAGAAACCTATTTCCTCATCTGTGGTTTTTTTTTTTTTTTTTGCGCCAACCTGTTTACTTGGTCCTGCTTCTGCTTTGGGTAGCTGTGATGCAAAAGAAACACTGGAGAACAGCATCATCTTTTTCTTTCTTTTTTTTTTTTTAAACTAGCTTTGTCAGTATTGGTGTAGAGTGGCTCCTGAAGACCTTGATTTCTTTGTGTGACAGTCACACCATAGGGGAAGAGCCACTGCTGTTCTTGCTTCTCGTGCTGCTGTGCTGTTGGTAATGTGTTTGTAAAGCCCATAGCCCGGAGGTGCTGTAAGTGTGTGTGTGTATGTGTAGTAGTACAATATGATTTTTCAGAATATGAGGAAGCACTGAATAATCATTGTTTAAGCTCCAGTCTAACTTTAATACTATTTTTTCCTTTGTGCTCTTTCTTCTTTTGTTTTCTTGCTCTGTTATTTTTTCTTTATTTTCTTACTGCTTTTAGACATTTATTTTTTCAGCATAACTTTATTTTTTTATTCCTCTCTTCCTTCCTTCTAGCACCCATGCTAGAGCTCTTTGTAGAGGCTAGCTGAGGAGAAAGGTTGAAGCTGAGAACCAGCGCACTCTTCCTTCCTTGAGAAGGGGTAACTGCCGCTATAGCCTCTTGTCTCTGGGAACGGTTGGCTGTTGGGAGGAGGTTGTTTGGAAAGAGGATGAGCTGCAAAACGACTGGGGTGCAAGCGCCTTTCCAGCTGAGATTAATCTGGAATCAGAAGCTTGTAACATTCTTTAAACATTTGCATGTTCGGCTGTGAGGGAGTGAAGGGGGACAGGTGTGTGTTTTTTGCAAATCTTTGCTCGTAGTGTCTGTCCTTGACTATAAAAGGGAAGCGGAGGTGGGTTTGGTAAGACTGAAAACTTGAGAGGAAAGAGCAGGTAAAGGCAGCAGCTATTTAATATTTTTGCTGTGGAATTAAGTTGTGGGCCAAGCGCTCGCTTGGATTATTCTGCAAAACAGTCTAATTTCTTCATTAGTACAGGCTAATCAGGGTTTTTTAGCTTTGCTTTTTCTAAAATGGCTTGGATGTAAAAAGGAATGTTGAGGCTTGCGACTGTATGACATACTGGAAAGGTATTCAAAAGAGCTGGTTAAATGTTTGGACAAGTTATATGTGTTTTGTCATACATGAAAATCTTAACTGTTGTCTTTCATCCAGAAATCCAATATTACAGTTAGCTTACTGTATTTGATCAGGTCAAAGCTCCCTCTAGCCTACTGGTGCTGCCCCTGACAGAGCACAGCAGCAGATGCAAATGGAGGGATATAGGTGTGTTGTGGTTTTGCCCTGGTCACCACACAGTTTCTCACTCACCCTCCCTCTCCCCAGCGGGATGGGGGAGAGAATTGGGAAGAAAGGAGAACTTAGGGGTTGACATGAAGACAGTTGACTAGAATAGAAAGGAAAATTACAATAACAAAATATAAGAATACTAAAATATACAAAATGGACAACGTACGATTTCTCACCACCCAGTGTCCCAGTGACAGATACAGCCTGTCCCAAGCAGCAAGCAAAGGAGTGAGAGGAAGAAATCTATTTTCCCCCTCCTGGCCAGCTCCCACTTCTACACTGAGCATGACATTTATGGCATGGAATACTCCTTGGCCAGTTTGGGTCAGTTATTCTGGCTGTATCCCTCCCAGCTTCCTACATGTTAGTGAGACCTGGAAAGCTGGACAGTGTTCTTGGTCTCTTTAATAACAACTCATAATGTCAGGGTGTTTATCAACATTCTTCACATCCAGAATCCAAAAGACATCAGCTACTGAGAGGAAAATTAACTTCATCCCTGCCAAAACCAGGACAATAGGACAGGTTTGTAGCCGTAGGTTTACTTCTAGCTCCTGACTTCTACTTCCCGACTTCTAGCTCGGGACTTCCTGAATCAGGAAATCTAGTACTCTTTTGCTCTTCGTGTCTTCCTCCTGTCCTTTCTAATTCTGCAGTAGCTTTTTTTTTTTAATTGGAAAGAATAGAATGGCATTTGGTACTGAAGGTAGAAATTTTATACAGTGGTGTGACAAAGGACCAGTGTTCTCTTAAGAATAACTGCTACTGCTGTATGTGGGTGAGTGGTGGTGTTGTGGGCTTTTTTTTTTTTTGTGTTGGAGTAGAAATTGATCAGTATCCTTGTAGTTTTCAGTCTAGTGAATTCTGCAAGTAATTGAGAAATGCTGGGTAGTATTGGTAATGGATCTACTTATCATATTTGATTATCTGTTTGGTACAGCCACCTAACAGTGCATGCTTCAGAGCTGTGAATCATTGCAGCATGTAAAATTTTCCAGGGTTTGGGCCCCTGTTTTCATGGTTAGGGCTTAAAACTTTCCTATGTTTACCCCAGATGAATAATGCTGGCTAAAAAGATGATCAGAGGGCTGGAGCACCTCTCCTATGAGGACAGGCGGAGAGAGCTGGGTTTGTTCGCCCTGGAGAAGAGGAGGCTCCAGAGAGACCTTGCTGCAGCCTTTCAGTACTTAAGGGGGGCTTACAGGAAAGACAGAGGGACTTTTTAGTAGGGCCTGTAGTGATAGTACAAGGAGTAATGGTTTTAAACTGCAAGAGGGTAAATTTAGACTAGACATAAGGAAGAAACTTTTTACAGTAAAAGGGTAGTGAAGCAGCAGAAGAGGTTGCCCAGAGTGGTGGTGGATGCCCCATCCTTGGAAACATTCAAGGCCAGGTTGGATGAGGCTCTGAGCAACCTGATCTGGTTGGAGATGTCCCTGCTTCTTGCATGGGGGTTGGACCAGATGACCTTTGAAGGTCCCTTCCAACCCTAACCATTCTATGACATGTCCAAGGCACGCCTACTGCCTTTTATTACCTGTTTTTACTGTTAATTCATGTTCACCAAATACTATGGCTATTCATTTTTCCAGGATAGCTGTGCAGTTACCTACCTTCAGTCCACACAATGAACAAAGTGGTCTTGGTGCTCTAAGGTCACTTCTGGAATTGTTTGTCTGCAGAGCAAAGAGGATTATGGCTGACCTTCTAATGGTTTATGTAATCAGGATTTAAGCTGTTTTCTAATTTTGCCTATTAAATGAAAGTGGAGATTTAGCCTTAGTTGAGTGAATTCTAAAGCAAATCAATGTAAAAAATCTTTTGAGACCCTTAGAGCTTTACCATGCATATGGGAAACAGCAAGACTGTATTAATGCATACTGTGAGATTCTAGTAGGGAAGGTGTCAGCAAATATCAGACGAAATTTTGAGGTGCCACAAAAGCTGCTTAGTTTTTTATAACCAGAGGACTACAGGTACTGGTTTTGTTTTGTCCTGACAGACTTTTTTTTTTTTTTTTGCCATAGTGGAATTATGGCAAAAATATGAGGAGTTTCTTCTTTGTCCTGTGGTAAGCCATAGAGAACTGCTACCTTTCTCTTCCCTTTTTCAAATAGAACCGACCTTTGAGTTTGGTGCTGCAGCTTTTAGCCTTATAGAGACTGCTGCCTGCTATGTCCTCTCAACTCCAAATACTACTTGCTTAAAAACCAATTTTATTCTGTGTTAATACCTATGCAGTGATTATGCTCCAGTTCTAAATTGACTGGTGAGGCGTTGAAATATTACCTTGTGCTTGGCCTTCAGATTGCCTGTGCAGCTCAAAACCATCTTAATTATGGCCAATATGAATTAAAAAATAGCCTTCTCTCATGTTTTTTAGTTTAGCTCCTGTGCCTAGGCATAAAATACAGTTTTCATCTTTTTCTTATTTAATCTGTATTTGCTTGCTTTTTTACAGTTTAACTTTGTGACTTACAGTATTAGTTTATTTTTAGCACGAGTGCACCAGACCTGCAATTTCAGATCTAGTGTTCTTTAAAGAACAGCGTTTGTACAGTAAGTACTTTTGACAAGGAACTGCAGAACTATATTGAAATGTTTTTAGTAGTAAGTATATTGAAATGTTTTTAGTAGTAAGTATTATAAAAAATTGGAAACAGCTATGTCAAAATGGTTTTGTACTTTGTGGTAGAGGATCATATGTTGAGTACATTTGGTTTCTTTTCAATTTTATAGTACCAAAATGTAAAATATATTAAAGCGTAGAGGGCACAGAGATGTTACGTTGTATCTTGTGTTCCTAAAATATTATAATTCGAATTACACAAGAAGGTGATGTTTGGAGAAGTCTTGTTCCTGGATTAAGTAGCTGATAAGCTCAGGTATATCTCCAATTCCATCCTCCTACTCGCCTTTTTTTTTCTTTTTTTTTTTTTTCCTTCCCCCCCTGCTCAGAAGTAGGGGAATCACCTAGCATTTAAAAATAATGATGAGAACACTGGAGGTAATGTACTGTTAGATAAGCTTAAGGTTGTTTATTTAAAGTGTTTGTTCTAGATTTTGAGTCTGGAGTTTTTATTGCTGTGGTTCAATTTTTTTTCTTTTTTTTTTTCTTTTTTCTCCTGAATCAACTATTTCATTTTTTTAAATTCAAAATAACAGAATTCCTTTTGTCAAGGCAGTGTCTTTTAAAGGGAGGGAAGTGAGGAAAAAAGAGCATCTATTTTAACCACAAAAAAATGATTGCAGAGGTCTGTTTTACGAGGTGCTGCTTAGAAAGCAACATGGCAGGAGTCATGTTTTGTGGTGGTGATATCTTCTCAGTGTTGGTTACAGTGCAGTAGTGAGGAGGTGCCAGTTTTTGTGAAAATCCTTACTGCTCTTAGTACTTTCTTTGCTGATGCAGTTTAGCTACTGCCAGGCACTGCTTGCCCTTTCAGTCTTTGCTTTGCAGAGTGATAAGTGTTGCACACTGTCTCATTGTTTTACAGTAACTCTTCACACATTCTTGCGTTTTCCATGTGGGTCTTCCTCATGAAAGTGCTATGCTGACTTCTGTGCATCTCTAGTTCAACTCTTACAGCCATTAAACAATATGAGAAAGTAATTCTGTAAAATGTTGTGTTTGTGGTTTTTTTTTTTACTGGAAAACAGTTGATTTTATGCATAAAAACATATCTGTGTTCTATTGTATATTCAGAATGAATGTCCAGTATGTGTTGTTTAACTTTGTAAATATAGATAATTCAAATGGGAAGAAAAAATAATTGGAAGATGCTTCCTTTTGTAGCTTCAGGTTTCAGGAGTACATTGTCACAAAGGTGAACAGATAAAACATGCTTTGATTTGTTCTCTTATTTGATTGAGATTTTTTTTTTATAGGAAAAGTTAAAAACAAAAAAAAACCCCCTAATTTCTGTGCTAGACAGAAATATTCTTTCTTTTGTGTACTGTTTTTTAAACCCGCTTTATTAATGGCTTTCCTAACAGCTTTTGAACCTGGTGATTCCTGTCAGTTTGATGGATAGATACAAATCTCAATGATATTAAGTTCCCAATAGTTAGTGCAGAGTGGTAGCTTGATAGGAGAGAAATCCAATGTATTGCCCTGATGGGGAGTGCAGTGTGAGCAGTTCTCAGGGAATGGACCTAAAAGCATTGAATTGTGGAGATGGAAGACGCTTTGGAGCTTAGGTATGATTTAAGAGGAAACTGAGTTTTCTAGGCTTTTTTAGTCCTGATAGACTCACTTTTATTTCCCTATTTTTACTTTTACCCCATATTCACCGAATAATTTGTCCCTGCTTGTAATCTAGCATTGCTCTAGTATAGCTGTACAATTAGTATTTTTTAGTGGCGAACATGCATCTGGATGATCTTGGAGATGCTTTTGTTATATAGGATACTCTTTAATGACAGATAAAGCTCCCTCAAATTTTGGGGACACGAGTCAGATTCAATGTTTATTTGAAGAAAAACACATACAAAGAAATTGCAAATTGTGTTGAAGATGCCGAGGCTATGGATTTCTCAGGTAGTAGAGAAATTTAGAGAATATTTAAACAAATAGAGGTGGAGAAGGCATATAACTATGTGTTATGCAGACCTGGTGCTTTTTAAGCAAAGGCAACAGTTTTACGTGTCTTTAACAGTAACATTCTGTTGTGAGTTTACATGAATCAAAGAAGACCCTGAGTGTAAGACAGTGCTGTAAATTCCTTTGTTAGTCAGGGAAGGTGTTTGGTATTATCAACAATCTTCCTAGGTCCCTCTTACTACTGTGAGAGCTTCTGCAGTGTTTTAGTGCATGAGTTATACTGCTAAGAATGTACAGGGTAACGATAGAGCTGTTGCAGGCAAGAACAGGAGAAACCTCAGCATCGTTTACCTTTATCATAACAGTGCGATTGATATAAGATGTAACCCACAGGCCAATATTTTGTGCTTTTCATATAAACCAAATAGTCCTTTCTTGTCTTTGGACAGGTGCAGACATCTAAATTCGGTAATAAACTAACTTTTATTTGTCAGAATTTGTATATTTGTCTATTCTGACAAATAACTTAAAAAAAGAAGCTTAACTACCCCATCTTCATCCCCAAAACAAAAAGCAAACCCCAGTCCAAGGGAGTAAATTATTGATACTTTGAGGCCTCTGGTTAATTTTTCAAGACTGAAATATCTTACAATGGCTTCGGATTTTTTTTTTTTGGACTTCAATAGATGTTTAGATAGCTGTTTATTCTCTAATATGATTTTTTTTTTCCTTTTTCTTTTCTTTGTGTTCTGTGGTTAAGAGAGTGGATTCTTAAAGATTTACCTGATATTTAGAAAAACTGTTGTTTAAAAATGGAAATGTTGAACCAGGAGCTGTGAGCTTTGAATTATGCTGCTGACTTTGCCAGAG
The DNA here is from genome assembly GCF_036417535.1 of Chlamydotis macqueenii. Taxonomy (NCBI): domain Eukaryota; kingdom Metazoa; phylum Chordata; class Aves; order Otidiformes; family Otididae; genus Chlamydotis; species Chlamydotis macqueenii. Next base: position 39,406,330 of record NC_141560.1, read on the forward strand.
ATTAATATTAATAATGCTACTGTCTCTTTTAATCATTGATCGCTCTGAATAAAGTGGTGTTGTGGTTTTTTTTGGTGGTGGTTTTTTTTTTTTGTAGAGGCACTGAGACTTCACAAGTTTCTTTGTCATACTTGAGAGCTGGTGGTTGTGAAGACTTGTTGGTGAATAAGGTTGATGTGGCAATATCTAAGAGCTCACCATTGGTTGTTCAGACACCAGGTTCTCAATAAGAAAATGTAGGAGATGCGTACTTAGAGAAATCTTCTCTGACTGAAAATACTGTGTTAGAGAGATCAGCCTTCTGTAGGGCAGTGGTAACACTATCACTATTCCTTATTTTCCATAGCACCTACCTCCCTTCAGCTGTAATGGTGCCGCCCTGTTGGTAACTTTCTTCTACCATGCTGTTTTATGTTTTCCAAATTATTTGCCAGATTCCCAATGTTTTCTCTGTTTATGTGGATGTAAGGAGAAAAAACTATTAAGAAGCCTTGTTTTTAAACCTTTACAAAATCTGTTGTACGCACCAAATGGATAATTCGGATGTTTTGACTTCTGTTTCTGAAAATGGGTGCTAGTATATGTGAAAACACTACATTCTATCCATAGTAGCAGAGAAATAGCACTTTTTTTTTTGTACTTAAGGCAGCGATTTCCTTCTTGCCTCTTACAGTACTGCAGGTCTTCCTGTCAGTGGAGGAGTTCTGCATTCCTTCTCATGCATGCACGTCTGTTGGACCCAGACTTCTTGGCCTACTTTCATAGATGATTTAGAACAGTCCTGGAGATGTAATCAACGTCTCATTCTGTCCTTCAGCAAATATTTTTGCATGATATATAAGGAGTCTTGGGTTTTCAAACTGCTTTTTTATGTTACTCTGGCTTTCAGATCTCTGAACTAGCAAATAAGCATACATATTTTTAAAGGGATAGGGGAATGCTGTCTGTTTCTAGTTTTGTGGCCATTATAAGAGCGTGTTTGCTGCTTTGTTTTGATCTACCAGTTCATAGAAACTAACTTGTGTATGTGAATACCTTACTATTAATAAATTTCTGGCAGAAAGGAATGTTCATGAAGGAGTTGATGTGGTGGTGGTATAAAATCTAAATGAATTCTTTAAAAGGCTTAAAGGTGGTGTAATACTTTGGTATGTGCTTCTGACAGTTCAGCTCTGATAGATGCTCCGCGTCTGTCTGTACTGATGTAAATACATGTTGGGATTTGGTGAAGTATGAGTTGGAATATTATTGCTGTTTCACAGCAAAGCTAAAAAATATAATCAGAGCTAAAATATATGCATAATCAGAGCTAACATAAATGTGTGCATACACAACTATAAGTCTAAATTGTTTATATTAAAGGTGTAAACACAGCCTTTGACATCAGCTAGTGTCAGAAGGTGACTGCTTTCTAAAAGGAAAAACCCTCACATTGAAACTTGGTTTAAAATTTTGACTGCTTGAAGATGAATTGCCAAATGTGAAAAAGCAGTAGAATTGATATAGATATTCGCATTAGTGTCATTTATGTAACTTGGTAACTGCACTGATTGATTCTGTTTCAAGTATTTTGTATTAGTTCTACAAGGAGTCCAAGAAAAGAAGAGACTGAAGTTGGAAGGAATTTTCTTATTTGAGGAGGGAGATGAAGGGGAAGGGAAATCTGTGCATGTGCGTTGTCACTTAAAATAAGTCACAAAAAAGAATGTCTACACTGATTTACACAAAGACCACTTTTTATATTTTTTTTTCCTTCATTTATTGTAAACACCTCTTGGAAAACCAAATATACCTAACTGTATTAAGAAAATGAAGTGTTGTTTTCAGTTGCTGTCCAGCTGTTTTCAGTACCATGAGAACCAGGTTCTGGGGATCTGTTCCTTAGAATACATAAGAATGCTCTATGTGGTATTTCAAAGGTAGGACAATGGTATTGAGTAGACTTGAATTACTTAATTTAGCTTCTTGTACTCAGCAGTCTTAACAGCTTCCAGAATGATATTTCCCTTTCTGGAACAACAGGTTTGACTCTTATTTAGTCTGTGATACAATACAGCTCCCCAAGTTTTCTGCTTTATTACTCCCTTGATGGCTACTTCTATGTGTGTGTTAGTGTTACTTTAATTATCTCTTTCAGACTTATTGCATTTGTTTTTTCTTTCACCTGCATGTTCATTTATCCAGGTAGCTTTAGAATCTCTGATTTCCCAAGCTTACCTGGATTCAGGATAGTCTCCTCCATATTCCTTGCAGCTCCTGCCCACCGGTTTGGTGGCATTTGTGGATTCTTCAAGGGGGCTTCTGTTTGGTCACCCAAATTATTAATGAAAATACTAAGCAAAACTTGCTGCAGATAAAGTTCTAGCTGGACTGACCTGAAATGCCTTCCATTTTTTGTACTGCGTCACTGCTTTAGTTCTCTGAAAGCAATTTTTCCAGTAGTTATGCTTATCTACACTGGTTATTTTGGATCTGTGGTCTCCAGGATGTGTTGAACACTGTCAGAAGTGCTATTTACATAAACTAAACCTGCTGCTTCACTAAGGCATTTCCCGAGGGAGAATATTATGTTGGTTTGATGTGGCTTCCTGACTGTAATTTATCTTTCTCCTCTAACTTAAATTGATTTTTACCCCTCTTATTTTTTCACCAGCAATATATCCAGATCTTTCTAAGGAACAGAATTAGCTATTTGTCTTACCACCTAAGTGTTTTCTTACTTCTTCACTATTGTTAAAGGACATGTACCCTGTTTCATATTGCTCTGGGATCTCTGCTGTGCTTTACTAGTTCTCAAAGCAAACCAATAATAGTTTAGGAATTACTGCGACTAGTTATTTATGTACTCTAGTACATATTGTTGTAAGTAGGTGGACTAAACTGGGTGTTAATTTTTCTAATTCAAAGATCAGTTGGTTTTTTTTGTTGTTGTTTTCTTAAAGGAGAATGTATTTCGAGTGTTACTTTTGCTGACGTTCTTGGCTGCTTCCTCGTGGAGCCCTAGAGTATCATGGAATCATAGAATGGTTAGAGTTGGAAGGGACCTTTAAAGGTCGTCTGGTCCAAGCCCCCTGCAAGGAGCAGGGACATCTCCAATGAGATCAGGTTGCTCAGAGCTTCATCCAACCTGGCCTTGAATGTTTCCAGGGATGGGGCATCCACCACCTCTCTGGGCAACCTGTGCCACTGTTCCACCACCCTTACTGTAAAAAAACTTTTTTCCTTATATCCGTCTGAATCTGCCTCCCTCTATTTTAAAACCATGACCCCTCCTCCTATCACAACAGGCCCTGCTGAAGAGTTTTTCCCCGTCTTTCCTGTAGGCCCCTTTTAGGTACTGGAAGGCTGCTATAAGGTCTCCTCTGAGCCTTCTCTTTTCCAGGCTGAACTTTGGGGTCCCTAATTATCTAATCAGATTCTAAAATTGGCTACTGATGCTATGTGCCACCATGGGCTTAGCCTTCTCTCTTACCTAGGCTTTGATGGCCTGGGTAAGATCCAGAATCAATGTGGGCTGTCTGAGCCAGCATGCTATTGAAAGCCACCATTAAGTAACTCATTCTTAATGAATTTGAGAGCAACGTTGGTATCTTTCAAAGTTGAAAAGATACACTCACAACAAAAGATGAGGAATGTTGATTTGTAGCCCGCTACCCTCAAAACTATCTTGCAGAGCTTTGCTGGACTGGTGTTTCACTCAGGAAGATGTGGAGGGAATAACTAATTCTGTGTTGGTGTTGCTAACCACCTACTTGCATGTATGATGTCTTTCTGCAGTTCCTGAGTCAGAACACTATAAAAGAGTGCAGAGAAGGAGGTTCTTGGCTTGCAAAGACATAAAAAGCCAGACAAATGAGTGGCCTGTGTGACTATTTTTGTTGTACTGTATCTGTCAGTTGAGCAGCCTTGCTGTAACTTCAGTATCATACAGTATTGCTAGGTATCTTGTAAATGTACACTGTAATACAGATCTTGGGACTGCCTGGCTGACAGGTCTCCCCCTGTGATGCCTGGAACCACTTAATAAAAGACCATGGTTCAAAAAGTCTGTTCAGGTAGCTCCAGCAGAGCTGCATGTGCTGAAAGCTGAAGCCATGGCGACTGGAGACTATCCAGAAATCTTTAATGGCTCTTTTCCTAAATGGTTGCTGTTTGACAAATTTCTCCTGTGAATTACTGAACCAGTATTGAACATCCTTTGCTGGTCCTGCCAATTACACCACTCAAAGAGGGAGCTGAAAACCCTACCCCAAGAAGATACTATATCTCTCTATTTAATTCTATGAAATAGATTATGCTGCTGAAATCAAGGCATTAAAGAGCAATGGAAGACAAACAGATGCAAATTTAATCTGGTTTAATGTTTTGGTTTGGTTTTTTTTTGTGTAGGTTTTCTGATAACTTCTACTTGATGCATGGGCTTCTGTTTAATCTGTCATGTCTGGGAAGGCATTTTAAGTGCAAAACAAGTAGAAAATAATTCCAAATGGCTGGAGGACTGAAAATGTAGCTGCGCAGCAGAGTTTTAAATTACTTTGCCTTTTTTAACCAGAAAGAAAAGCTAAGGATATTTGCTAAAAATAAAATTGCAAGACCTAAACCAACAGAATTATATTACTGACCTTAGGAAAATGTTACACTTTTGAGGGAAGGTTGATTTTTCTATTTATGTTCTTTTCTCTGTTATTAGTGCAATTAATCTCACTTGTGAACAGCTGTTGAAATAATAAATCCTTCTCTTCAAATTGTAGTTCTAGTTCTTCTGTTTTCTTGAAAGTCCCAAGCGCATTTAAAAAGCAAAACCAAAAACCTCAGCTGGTAAAGCCATCAGAGGATAAAGGAGGCAGCTTACATAACAGAAGTTGCAAATGGAAATAATTAAGTTAAACAGAACATCCTTGAGTTTGGCCTACATGTTAATTCACTGAATGCTTTTAAGCTGGTGCCCCCTTTGGAAAGGGTGGTCCTTACTCCCCTCATCTGCTGATTTGATAGTCATTTGAGGGTTTTTCACCCAAGAATAGTGAGAGAATGGGTGTGTGATATCTGAACTCCAGTGCACAGCACATGTGCTTGTATTGCCTTGTTAGGGGTGGGGACATCTCTTGGATGTCTTGCTTAGTTCAGCTAATCCAGTATTTCACCGTGGGTTGTGTTGCAGCACAGGTTCTGATGCATTTGGATAAAACTCTCCCACACGTTATGAAGCTGTATGGTTTTGTTCTTTAACCTGTTATGTTGGGGTTTGCTCAAGTTTTTTTTTTTTTTTTTTTACTGCCTAAAAATGATCCTTTTCTGAGTGACTCTGCCTGATGAATGAGGGTAGCCTGTCTTGAGCTGGCAGCCTGCAGCTGTGTGTCCTGTCCTTTCCTGCTGAACGAGAGGCCATGCTTGCTCATTGGTCAGCCCTACATCTGCTGAGATTCGCAGTGCAGGAAAAACACCCAGTATTTTGTTTCGCTTTATCTGCAGTTATTTAGATGAGTAGCTCCAGCAGTCCCATCCCTTGGAACTTAGAGAGGGGCTGTTAAACTGGGACTGCTCTTTCACAGTACAAGCCCTTTTTTTGCCAAAGACAAAGCTTGGACAGATTTAATGCACTCAATTTAGGTTTACTGTTCTGGCAGTTTGTTGAAGGAGCCTCATTTTGCCTCACTTACTGTTTGTAACGCTGGCCAGACTTTGCAGGGGCTGGCAGGGCACCTGAGCTTACCTGGACAGGTAGCTGCAGTGCCTGAGCCTGTCTTCTCCTGACATCCCTTTCCTCTGAAATATCTGCCTCCGTGAGCTGTGGGTCTCAAAATGAGCGTGCAGGGACAATCTGTTCGGTACTTGTAGTGCTGTCTGTGTTGGCATCCAGTGCAGAGCAGAGGGAGGAAACGATTGTGATTCAAATACCAGGGGGCTGAAGAACAGAAAGGAAAGAGAAGATGCTAGGCTGGGAGACAGAGGGCTGGACTTGGAGGAAGGACTGTAAGAGCCAGAAACTGTTTAAGAGAAAAAAGGGGAAAGAAGAGAGAGGGAATAGGACAAGGAAAAGTGGGAGGAGTTGATTTATAAGCAGTGAGCAGGAATGAGTAGAAAAAGGTTTTGAGGATAGGGAAAATGCAGATAACTACTTGTTTGGTTTTTAAATGTCCTGCATGGCTTGGACCATTCTTTTATGAAAGTACTGCTGTTTGATACTGCTGAAATTTTGTGGCAGATACTCTCTGGAAGGTTCTTTTTTTTCAGGAATATTATTCTCCATCTCATTGGCTATCCAAGAATATTTTATCTGTATATTTTGTTTATTTTTTGTCTCTGTTTTACCAGGTGCTGCATCTTTGAAGAGAGATTTCCTGTGTCCTTCCTCAAATGCCTGTGATATTTCCAGGAGGAACTATCTTTCTGTAAGTTGAAGTCTTGTGAACATAAAATTCATAATATGAACTAATTGAATTCATTAATATGAATGTGGGTGTGCAGAAAAGTCTGAACAGTTTAAAATCTGGATGATTCGAGTACATATGACTTTCCTGATTCATAATTGAGAATAATGATGGATGCTCAGGGGAAGCTTAGATTTTTTTTTTTTTGCTTTGGTCATTTAAAATGAATAGTATGCTTCTATTATAAGCTTAGACAGTGATAATAAAAGCAGTACTCTTCTCTGTCAACATTTGTGAAAAACAAGTCTCTGGAGATTTTGGAATGTTTTATTTAATAATGAGAGTAGTAAATCTGTCCTGTGTAGTGTCTGGGTGATCTGTCTTATATCAAAACATTATTAATTGATTTTTATACTTTACAGCTGTGTTTTGGGAATAAGTACAGGAATGAAAGCCAAGAGCTCCACTCTGGATTGTAAGAACCATACTGGAGAAGAGTTAAGGGGTTGATTTATTTTTCTGGTTTAGAGATTTTGAGCAGGAAGGAAAGGGAGAGACGTGAGCTGCCGACTTAACTTGGTTTGCCAGCAGTCTCAGAGCTGCTTAGATTATCACAGGAGTACAGCTAACCAGATCTGTGTAAATATCTAGGTGTATTAAGATGAAGGTAGGCACCCAGTGAGATCTTAATTTGCACTTAGATCCATTATTAACATTGAATTGTAGAAGTAGGGGTTTACTGGGATTCCTGAAGAACTATGTATTTGCTTCTTTAGATACGAGTACTGCGAAGGCCAGTCTTCTAAGCTTCCGTCTTTTAGAAATACTGATACTTACTCTCTGGGCACATTGTATATGTTAATCAGTTCCGTAAACATTGTGTTTGTCAGCTTTGTTCTGAAACTCAAAGTAAGGTCAGCAGTAGTCAGCAGCTGCTGAGACGGAGTTTGCAGTACATGGTACGGTATGGATAAAGGACTATACATGTTTATGACAAAGCTTGCTTCAGCTTGAGTAAGAGGAATTGTGAGAGTTTTCTCTTCTCGATTTAGAAACATTCATTTTCAGGGAAATAAACAGCTTCACAAAGAGCTATGCAATAAAAATTTGTGGAGTAAGTTGACCCTTAAATGTATTTTGCTCTCACAAGGAGACATTCCTTTGAGCGTTGTAATGCGGGCTAATTTCAGTTCGGTTGAGCCATGAGTTTTCTGTATACCTCTGCTGTATTTTGCTTTTTCTCCTCCAACTTGGAAGGCATACACAAGTTCTTAAAATCTTTACAGACACTTCCAGTAAACTGTATCCTAGACTTAAATTCTGGCTGGTAGTTTTCCATTACAGGTGAGCAGTACCCTGAAAGATTGAAGTATTGCTTCTGCTACTCCTCTCTTCTGTTCCTCTTACTAGTTCTCACACCTATGGTACCATGAGTTGATCTGCTGCATCTTCTCTGCAAAAAGACTGATTCAGTTTTTGTTACTGGGTTAGTTTTCTACTGGTTTGGAAGCTGAATGTGCCTGTAATGTGAGGAGATGACTGTAGGCCAGAAATAGAGAAGGGAGGAATGGAGGAGACAGGAGGGTTCAGTCTCTCTGCTCCTGGCAGCAGCAGGCTGTCAACTGGGCTGAAGCCGTAATGTTAAACTGCAGCCCCAGCCTTCATGTGGGCCCCCAGCTCAGTCCCTCCGGGCCTCCTAGATGTCAATATCTGTTTTGTCCCTAACGCAGATTGTGAATAGATCAATGGGGTGGCATTTAGACAGCTTGAAACTATAGTCACATACAATCAACATTGTTTTGCAGTGCAGAAAAATATGAAAGCCTAGGAGAATACAACTGCGTGTTTTCCCACTGTAAAATAAATCCTGTGCTGCAGCTCGTCTTAGAGACTGTTCAGATGAAACATGTAGTTCTATAATTATTTCCTTTCGTATGTTGTGATGTAGGTATCTCATGTTTTCCCAGCTGCTGTATGCTCATGGAAGAGTATTCCTGTTTCAAGAGACCCCACTGTGGTCTCTTGAGAATAGTACAGTGTTTATGCGATAAAACAGCAATTCCTTTATTATAAAGTGGGCCTACTAAGGACATGCAGCATGCACTGGAGAAGAATTTTCCCTCCTCTTCAGCCTTTTGTTTTCTCTTTTCTGGAAACCAGAAAAATGATGCTGAGCTGAGAGAAGCAGGAGACAAGCAGGGCCAAAGTTTGGAAGGTGAGAGTTGGGTTAGAATCAGAGCTGCTTCAGCTGGAATTACAGGTATTGGAGTGGGAGAAAGAAAAGGGACACAGGAGGCTGTTTAGCTTGTTAAATTGGGGGGAACTGGGTGGCTGGGGGTTGCCAAGGTTTGAGGCAAGCCAGGAACAGCCCTGCTTACCCATCACTACGGTGTGAGAGGCAAGACAGGTCTGAATGTGAAGGTCTTGAACTGCAGTGGTAATGGTTAGATGTTGTTCTGCTCCTTACTTGGATTGAAACATCTGTGTTTGTGTACTCTGTTTTTGTTCCTACCTTTCACTAACAACTTCTACCCAATTGTGTTTTTGTACATGTGCTAATGTTTGGAAAGAATTGTGTGAATGAGTTTTTCTTTAACTAAATGAGTAGTGACTGTTCTTTATACTAAGTTTCACGTAGAAAAAGAATGGAAGAGTGTTTGTCTTGTACTAAAAACAAGGCCTTTGTTTTCATCTATTAATAGGAAGGATTTTCATCTACTATAATGTAAGTAACAGAAAAAATTAAACTGAGCAGTTTGTGCAGCACCCATAGCTGAAAAAGTGCATTATGTGGCCTAGAGAATAGTTAAGGGCTTGCCTCTCTGAAAATCAGATTCAGCTTGCAGGGTGCTCAAAACGGGGAAAAGAATGGACTGTCTGTACTAACTGTCCTTTCAGAGGGGAGCTGGCCTGTTGTTATGAAGGCAAGTGTATGAATTTAGTGGTCATAGTGAAATGCAAGTTGTGACCTCTACTTTATATAGAATTTGAATTTTAAAATTCTCATCAGACTTTTTGATATATGAAATTAATGACAAATGTGGATGGCTTACTGCATAAACATGTCAATGGTAACACCAGTAAATAATAGTGACATTATTGATGCCTCCAACACAGAAACCTTTGACCTTTTGTCCCATCTAAAAAATCCCCACCCTATGCCCTTAGTGACAAAAAAAAGTGGAAGCCTTAGTTATTGGCTTAATTGCTCATATTTTTACAAAAGACTTCAATAGTATTTCAAGTAATGTGGTTTTCAAATATAAAAGTGTAGGAAACTTGAACTAGGAGAGGATTTGATGAAAGGTTCAATTTCAGTGCATCCAACAAAAAATGCAGAGCTTCCTTTTTTTTTTCCAACCTGCTTTATGTAAACACTCGGTACTTGTACCAGAACTGATTTGGTTTCATGAGTGTAGTTCTTGCAATTTCATCTGATCATCCAGTGTTGCTTTTAGTTTTTAAAAAATATACTGAATTTATTTTTTTAAAGTTCAGACTTAAGAATTTTAAGACATCAAACAAGTCAGCCAGTATTTAGCGAAACGGCCACAATCAGTGCAAAGTATGGAATAACGGGAGAATGGGTAAGAGCCTCTGCTGTTGCATTTCAGTTTAGAAGAACTGGAGACATAAGGAAACAAGCAAATTATTTGATGGGTTAGCAATGAGCTTAGTTGGAGCAACTTGAAGAGATGCAAGGGCAGCCAACACCTTGTCAGTTTGATGAATTACACCCCAAAGTTTACTTAAAAAGAAATCGTTAAAAAAAAAATCTGTTGCTTTCATATGGTTTACCAGTGTTTGTTCTCAGGTTGTGGTGTGTGATCTAGCAGCAGAATTTAGAGCCTATCCATCATATGTAGACCAAAGTATTTTTGATAACCATGCAACTGAGCAATAGGATAGGAATCATGCAATATGTCCTACAAAATGCTGAACAAAATCGGAAAGAAAGAAAATAGATAAACCCGAAGGTCAACTTGGAAGCATCTGATAGTCGTCTTGGTGGTCCCCAAACTAGGCAGGATGACAGTTGCGCTCTCTGACTTCTCATCAGTGAGGCTGCCTCCATTTGACTTTAGTCATCAACCTCAATCCTTATTTATATTTTTGCATCATATTCTGTAAAGCTCGTGTTGTGTGTGCTCATGGTGCTCTGGTTGCAGAAGGTGCTGAGGATTGTGCATGTTCCCCTCCTGCCCCAACTGCTTGCATCTCCATGATGCTTTTAAGAGCTCTGCCCTTAGAGGTACATATCTGATTAATGAGGCCACGTGTTGCATTGTGGCTTCATGGAAGAACTGTATTGAAAGAAGGCAAGTAGTTTTCCATGAACTTCTGCGAACTACCTGTTTCCTCCCAGAATTTTCCTGGGGAAAAGAGACCTCAACTTCTGAAGTTTCTGACAGACAGCAGAACAGTTATTCACCGAGTGGTTGAGTGAAGAGCACTTAAGTTCTTAAGAGTCCCGAGTCCTGAGAAGACTTTTCCTTTTACTAAGCTCTTGTACACATTAACGGAAACTTCCTTGCATATAAAGGTACAGGAGAAGGTGATGTAAATATTACTGTGAGTCATGGATATTGGTAATTCTGCTTTTTCAGTTAGTGTTAGCTGAAATGTCAGATATACATCAAGGATACTTAAAATTGCTCTGTGTTTAAGAATATGCAAACAAACTTACTTCAATGAGGGTGTATTCGTAGATGTAGGAATTCGAAGGTTTTTCTGTGAGTAATGTACAAATACCCGTCTGAAACAACAGACAGTGAAAATGGCTGCTGTAAAGTTTGTTTTGATAATATTTTTTCCCAGTCAGTCTCTTAAGTTTTGAAACTTTTCGGAAACTACAGAGTGGATCTACTTTATCTGTCATTAAATTTTCAGTGCTTATAGCTGTGTTTAATATTTATAGAAATTGGATATGATGGGTCTATATCAAACCCTCAAAGCAAGGTCGAGTAAGAACATTTGCACCTCAAGTGCCTTCTTGATGCTTAGCAGCAGCATTTTAAATTGTTACGGAAAATGAAAGCAGTTTCAGTGTTGTATTATGACAGTTAAGTTTGCAGTGATTCCAAGTGTAACTGGGTATAACCAAATACTCCTGTCGTATGGATGTTTTCACTTTTTTATCACTGTAAAATATTCTTTATAAAGGTCTACTGGCTGTCAGTGTCTTTCAGATGCCTGTGAAGGTATGACTGTAGCTTTTTTCATGTGTGCACATTAGAAGTTACTATGTCTGTAGGGAAAATGTTTTAATTTGAGAACTTACTTTTAATTTTTCATGGGTAAAAATATACCTATAAATTGCTGCCTCCTTAAAAATAGCAAAAGCAATAAGATGTAGGCTATATCAGAAATGTGGACTTAATTCACCTGGGCATTGAGTCACAATATTTATATTTTACTGTGCTATAAAATGTATATATAGAATTTACCTTTTGTGGCTAATACAAACTAGAGAAACAATAAGAACTTTCAAATGCAAATTTTATAGCACAACTTCTGCATCAACATAACAGTGCATTTTAACTGAGACAGTATGTATGCTGTGTGTGCAAGAGGACCACCTCAGAAAGCTTTAAGAAAAGAACAGAGGGATGGGCCACAGTGACTTGTATATTAAATGGAAGGCTTCTCAGTGAGGCTGGTGTTGCATTTTATTAGTTTGTTATTGCCTTATGGATTTATATTTTAATTTTATTTTTAATGTTCTTAAGCACTGTCTTAAAGAGCATGCTGCAGACTTCTTGTTTTTCTCCCTTTTGCAGATGTTTATTTTCCTCAATTAGATCTAAAGGGCTTTCTTGTGTCCTAAATAACTTAAGAACTGTTAAGCCTCATCTTTTCCTAACTGTTTTCTAGCTCTTTGGATGAGTTGTCTGTTGCTCTATTTCTCTTCTTATTGATGCCCTCAAGGGAGAGAGCAGAGGGTGCTGATGTTGCAGGTGGCATAATGTCCTCAGAACTTGACCACAGTGGAGTACTATGTTACCGGGGTGTACGGTGTCAGTTTGAAAACCCTTATTATGGAGTGAGAGTGAGTCTGTTATCTGAAAGGGGCTTGGGTTCAAGGGGAGCCTGTGATGATTGCAGATCTCTATTTTTTTTTTAACGGCTCTCTGTACCAGCCTGCCTGAAATGTGCAATCACAGCTTTTGCTTTTTCACAATAGTCCCTTTTTTTCTGAGTTTCAGTAACATTTTCTGTTATGGATACATTAAGCTTATTTACTTTCCATTTTTAAACTCACTGTGAAGAACTGGCAAAATAAAGAATTACTTTCATAATTTCAGAAATGTGACATTATCAGGCCTGTTTTTCTAATGCCATCTAATAACTCAGTACTTAATGCAGGTGTATTTAGATTGATACAGAAACCTGTTGGTGACCAGTTGGTTTCTGTGTAGTATTTTCTTCAGCTCATACAGGTGCACAGTTAACTGTGTGCTGTGGAATGTCAAATCATAAATCCACTGTAGAAAATACGTCGGAATGTCTAGTATCTGTTTCCCTACAATTTAGAAAAGATGAACTCAGTCCTTAAGTAAAAATATTATGGGTAAATAACAAAATAAATTGAAAAATATGCTTAACCTTATGTAAGAGCATTCCTGCACAAGGATGACATTGGTTTAACCATGCCAGTACAGCATGACTTCATATATTCAATTGCTGTCATCTGTGTGTGTTCAGCTCACTTTCCCCCAAGGTATTTTCGGACAACCGTTCGATCTGTTTTTTTCTATGTCATTTTTTCCATATTTAAGAATATCTTTGAATATTTTTCATTTAATGAAATTAAATAGCAGATTCAAGCCAAATGTAATTATTTCTGTTCTGTTCTGCCTGTATGTGCCGCGCCCCCCCATCATGCATGCACAATTGGTTTCATACAGTGGAATGAATTTGTGTAAGATTTGGGGGTTTTTAACTTCTGTATACAGTAGAAAAGTTATCCTTCAGTGCTAGATGATTGTGTGAGATGTGCTTTTTAACTGACATCCTGAGGAGTTACCATCGCTGAGATGGAATTTCTAGCTCTAGTGAGTTAAGTAACCAAACGATGGGGAGTTTGACTTGAACCAGTCACATCTAATGGTTTTCCATGAGAGAGGGTACTCTTTGTGACAGCTGTGCAAAGGTTGATCACTTCACAGGTTGTCAGCTATGTTAGAAGTAGATTTTAAATATCAGGAGCATTATGCTTGACAAAATAAATGGCAGGTACAATGGTCAGAGAAGAAAAATGTCAGTGGAAAAAAAAATTTCAGTAGTGTATTTTAAGGCTTTATTAATATAGACCCTTAAAATATATATATATATATAAAACAGTTCCAAGATTGTGGTGAGAATTACTTTAAAAAAAAAAAGCAGATAAATTGCATTAAACACTTTGAATGGCTTGACTCCATCGTCACCTCCCAAGTGCTGAAATTTTAATGAACTAACAAATGCAGAAAGTTGTGAGCAGTTTTTCTGTGATGCAAGTTAACAATACCCATGTTTCTAGTAGGGAAGGGGTGATGGGCATGAGAGTAGCCTTCCTCTCTGTGTCTTGGAGATCTGCAACACAGGAATGTCTTAAGTCTCTTAAGCTTTTCTTTTAAGAAATTATCTGGAGATTTTTAAGTTGAATTCTCCATGTGCAAGACATTAGCTTGTCTGTCTGGTTTATTTGAAGAAAATTGGTAAGATTCATATAGAATGCTCAAAGTACTTTACTCTCCTTGTTAATGGTATCATAAAATTGTATTGACTGTAGAAGAGGTGCTTTGGTGATGTGTACTGCAAGGATGCTCTCTGGTTTTGACTAGTTGTCTGCTGTTGCTGGTACCAGATGAATTCTGCTTCCGAGTTAGGCTGAAGAGCATCTTTCTAGTGTCTTCACACAGAATGCCCTGGTAACCAGCTTCCATCTCCTTCAGGTGATTCTTAATTTAAGAATGTGTATTGACTCATTCCCTGTGACTGTTTCTAACTGAAAAGGGCATTTTTTAATTTATTTTATTACAATAATAAAAGTTCCTGGCAACTTAATGAGGCTGATATGCACATTTTCAGAAGATTGGCTCATCAGAAGCTCCTGTGACTCATGAACATAAAACTTTTCATCCATTTTAATTTTTTTTTTCTGGCAGAATATTAAAAAAAAAAATGTATGCAGGCACATACTACCAGAAGTGCCCTTTTTACCAGTAAAACTTGAAAGGTTTCTTGAAAAAGGAGGAGGGACATTACTCACTTAGAAGTGTACTCTCATTCATATGCTTCTGCTGCCTTATTGGTTAACGTCTGTCTCAGATTCTCTTCTTGTGCAGATTCATTATTTCAAACTGTCGTCTTCATCTCTTACCAGATTTGGGAATGCAGCTTTCCACAGTGTACCTGTACATTTTTGACCTGTACTTAAAATGTGTAGGCGAAAGTATACATTCTTATGCTTTTTATTTCCTTTCCCTGTATTGTTTTCTTCATTTCTTTTGCTGATGTGTATGACCTTATCAGAACTTTTTACTGAAAGTGGCCTCTAGCTTTTATCTGAACATACTGACTTCTTCCACTTCTACAGATTCCAGTGTACAGCTGGAGTTGCTGTGCTTCACTAGTTTAACATGAACAAGGATTCATTTATTAGCTTGATCATCTCTGTGTTTCTGGAGTTAAGTCATATTTTTGCATCTGGTGGAATTTGTGGAAGGCTGTTTTCTCAGTACAGAGACAGTGGAAAATACATTGCACGTCATCTTCAAGAATACTATTTTCAGTAAGTGTCATATACCAGATGGCTTTGAGGCCTATTTAACTGTCTGTTTTTGTTAATCTTGCTTTTCTTGCTTGAGCCCTCAAAACTTAATTTCCCCACCTGCTGATAAATACAGGGTCATAGGAGTTGCTGTATTGGGTCAGGCCATCTGTTCTTTAATTAGGAGTAGTAACAGATGCTTGGGATGATAATGCAAAAAAACAGTACAGTAGGCAGTTATGACAATAGTATACTCCAGGGTACCTCTATCTGGGATCCTGTTAGTTTGGCTTGTGTCATGAAACTCAGACACTTGTATCTTTTCTAGCTCTTTGTTTTTAAATATTTTCTAGTACAATGTAATTTTATCTTTTCTCCCTTTTAATGCTGCTAAGCTTTTGGCTTTGCAATCCTGTGTCCCTCAGCAGTGTGTTCCTTACGTAGAGGTATGAAGACGTACCTCTTTTTGTTGATGGTGAACTTTCATGGTCAGCTTTCATTCATAGAATCATAGAATGGTTTGGGTTAAAAGGGACCTTCAAAGGTCATCTAGTCCAACCCCCCTGCAAGGAACAGGGACATCAATTCAGTTGAACATCTTCTGTTGCTCTTGTTGTATTCTTGGAAGGAAACTCTTGCTCTTCCTTTCATGTGCCATTTTCTCTCCTTTTAGGGAACAGAATTCTATTCTTCCTGATTTTCCCCTTCATACTGATACTTCGATGTTGCTTGTTATTCTTGGTTCCTGTCTCTACAAGGCTTTCAACTAAACTGCAGCAACTGCATGATTCAGATTTCCGACCGTGCTTCACTTGAGAAAACACCATTGATTCCTGTGAGAGAATTTTTCTCGTCTTGTGCCATTGAAACTGTATAATTCGTAGGAAATACCTTCAGAGTTTTAGCTTTTAACTGAAGAATATATGCTTTGTTGTAATGATGAAGGTGACTTTGCAAGGGGAGTCACTTTTTGGGGATGGGGAGTGTCTGTGCTTCCCTTGGCAGTCCCACATTCAAAATGAGAAGCAGCCTTTTTTTTCTTTTTTTTTCTTTTTTTTTCTTTTTTTTTCTTTTTTTTTCTTTTTTCTTTCTGCAGTAAGACAGGTATTTAAAGGATTGATGGATTGATGAACTGGGGGGCAAGTGTCAGTTGCTAGTAGTAGCAGTAACATTAATATCTAAAAAGCCATTCCTGATAGGGATTATGGCAGCTTCAGATGGGGTCGGAAACCAAAATAAATTAGTTTGGTTTTTGGTATCATGTGCTGATCAAGAGCAGTCAGTATAGAAACCAATTGATGTAGAGTAAGATTATAGTTTTAAATATTTCTGTAAAAGGGGTCTTAGTTCTCTTCGTTCTTGCCCATTTTGTGGGGGAAGGCTTACTTCTTAATAGAGTATTGCTTGGGTATTGCCAGCCTCCTTAAATTGCTTACATTTTTCTACATAGGTGCTTAGAAAACTCATTAAACCTCAAGGTGAGTGCAAGTTAGTGGTGAAGGAGTCAACAGGATTTGAGTGAATGGCTGTGAAGGCAAGTAAGAAAATTAATGAGGAAGAGAGATTCTTGTAAGGTACGTTAGTGAAGAGAAATGAAGTGTTGAACCGTATTGTACCTAGCAAGGGAATGCGGTTCTCTTTCTAGCCTGCTTCTGAGCTTTAGGGCCAGCAGTCTTTGTGTTGTGCTGAGGTTTCCAAGGAGATGCAGGATATTTTTGTGAAACTGAGAAATTGAGAAATCCATGGGAAGTGGAACTTTAAAATGCATGTCAAACCACAAAATACAGTGGCAGGGAGGACCTGTAATGCACAGGATTTTAAGGGTAGAACTTAAAATGCCATACAAGAAATTGTCTTTTTCACTAATGGTAATGATTAGTGTTTAACTGAGAGGTATTTTAGGACTACAAACAACATTCCTTTCATTTTTAACTGCTTGGAGGGGAGACTAAGTGCCCAGTAATAGATGCTGTTTATTCCAAAGTCTGCAAGAATTCTTTACTCAGGATCAAAGCCTCTAGAATGTTACTAAGAAATTGTTTGTTTAAAATGCTGGACATGTAATTTTTGAGCTAGCTGTTTGGTTTGAGAGTGTTTCATTAACAGATGTTATGGATTGAGCAACCCAGGAATGTTCTGTGTTTGGGACATTAAGAGCCATGTGAGATGGTATGAAGGGCTTAAGTCAACTTCTTGAGGAGACTGGAAATTTTCAGTTGGCAACAGCATGTGTTGCATGCTATTGTATTTTGCATGCAAAAATTACTCAGATACAAGCTTATGCTTAGGAGTTCTGGGTAGTTGCAGCCACCGTGGGGCCTGTGAAGCCACTGGAAGAGTGGGTTAATTTTGCTAATTGTGAACACGTGTCATGTTTGTGAAAGACCTCAGGAATTATTAATCAAGAGATGGACTTCTATATTGGTGGTGGCATAACAATTTTTGTTACGGAATATTTTAGTGCAGCATTGTTAAGGCTAGATAAATGAGTCTTCAGCGGACTTATCAACAAAAGGAGAGACTGAGTAGCATCTGTGCCTACGTAGTGCAAATAACATACTTGCTGCTGTGTGGCCTGTTTGGACATAAGATTTAGTCTAGTCATAGATTGCTGGAGATTTGCTGTAATTCTCCTGACTATATTTCTATTTAATCTGTTTAATTTTCTCATGGCTTCACTTTTGCACTACGCTGTCACTAAATGGGTTGATCAGTGTCTATGTCACGCTGGTTACAATACTGTTCGTGCACCTCTTGTGTGGCTGACAGGTTGAGCAGACAGGTAGGGTACATAGCGGGAAATCATTGGGAGATTCACTGTGAATCTCTATGAAAGTTCAGGAGGAGAAGGGTAAGTGGAAACCAAAAAATACTGCCATATGGATTAGAGTTTGAGCTGGAAGCCAGGGAGGACTGCAGTTCGGGACTCTAGGTAGTATTGGTGGGAGAAAAAAGAGCTTCAATGGACATGGGGAAAATGTTGGCTCCAATTTAAGTATAATTAACATAGTAAATCAATCAACAATGAACTATCTATCTATTGGAAACTAGTCTTCCTCAGTACTACTTGTTTAGGGGAGTCAGCAACCCATGGCATTGTTGGATCCTCAGCTGTCATAGTTCTGCTTCTTGCTTATTCCATAGGTTAATGAGGGTTTTATTTCCAAGCAGGCAGTAATATGGCTTTTAAAGGTATATGGAATATCTGATTTATTTTTTTAAAAAATATTTATTTTTAGAACATCACTATGTAAGAAAAAACAAAATTCAAAGCACTATCTTAAACTTTTTGTTAGAAGAGTCCTACCTTTTTATATGTTTTAAGTCTCTATTGTGTAAGGTGCTTTTAGTTGGCATATCTCTTCATGACAGTTTCGTGCTGATTTTTACTTTTAAGACATAGGTTTTGTTTTAATGAATATTCTAGAAAGAAGGATTCACCTGCATTTACTTTCTAATGTGTCAAACCTTGATTTCATCCTGTCACCCATTAAGATAGTTGAACATTGATGTAAACAAGCAAGTAAGCTGAAAACTTTTGTTTACATTAATGAAAATATTTGTAAATCGTATTTGAAAATATTGTTGTTCTTGGGAAATCATAAAACACAATGAATTGCAGAAGTTGCAGAAGTTTTGAAGAGTATGAAATGGTTGAAGGCTATTATGTTGATGCAGAAAGGAGGGACATCTTCACCAGCTGTCTCTGTGGTTTTCATTGAAACATACTGATTTCTTGAAGTAGTGGGCCTCTGAACTGCAAAAATGGTGATATGAGTTTTGTCTTTGCTTGAATAATATGATCTGTTTGAGACCAACTCAACAGAAAAGCTTGAATAACTTCAAAGCAGCACTGGAAATGCAAAAGCTTTGGGAAATAGAAACTATTAAATACTACTGAAGGTCACCTAGTGTGTAGGGGCAATTATTAATAAGTTGTTTGTCATGAATTTGACTTTATGTATGTAGAAAGCAGGGGGAGAGGGGAAATTATATACGGGTCAACTGGTGAGAAGAGTATCGGGGGGTTTTTTTGTGTTGGTTTTGGCACCTGGGTTACCTACTGCAGAATGAGTTTCAGTCAGCATTTCGTTGTGCAGACTTGCTTTCCCAGCTTCACTGTAGACAGCAAAGTGAAGATTTTGTTAAAAAAATTTTTTTTTTTTTTTTTTAGTAAATGAGGTTTCAGTGAAACATGAAAGCTGAGATGAATTTCAAAGTGAAAATAAAATCATCTGTCAGGAGAGATTCATTGGCTGCTATTCAGTACATAAAACTGCAAAATTCTTGTGGCCAGCTAAATGAATATGAATGTGGTACTCTTTTTTTCCCCTTGCATGTGTAACAGAACATGCCTAAATAATTTCGATTTAGGCTTGATTGCAGTTGGTTAATGCTCACCTTTTATTTAAAGGTTTTCTGAAAGAAAATTGATATTTTTCCTGAAAATCAGTTTTATGCTATATGAGTGATAAACACAATTTTTTACATTGATGATGAGTTCTTGTCTCTTCAGTTATCTCCCATATAAAACTAATGTCAAGTTTCATTAAAGGTGTGGTTTGCTGCTACGAACATTTAGCTCGTTAAAGCATGCGGGAGTAGCCTTTCCTCAGTGTAGGTCTTTAATAGCGTTACCCTGTGCACTGGTCTTCACGGATATCTCAAATTGCACACAACTTGTCCAGGCAAAGGTCTTCATTGCAGTATGTGTTGATATAAAGTCAGAAGAATTACTGTCTACATTAGATTTAGTGATTAAAATAGTAAATATAATTCTGCTAAATGCTCTTATTCACTATGGAAATCAGTGTGGTCAACGAGGCAGAATTTGCAGCAAAAAGTCGCTATCTGAAGAATTATTTGAGCATCTGTGTAGTAATAATCTATGTATGTGAAATAAAAATGTCTGAATAACAATGCAACAGTTTTTCCGGATTCATCTTTTGGTTGTGATGTTTTAAAGTTTTACTTTTCATTTGTTTTGGAGAAAACTGAAGGTGAGTTGCAGTATTAAATGCTAGGATACAGCAAAATGCTGTGTTCCCCACAAAGGGTGTATGTCAAGCAAATCTTCTGACAGGCTTTTTTCTCCAGTGTGAGAGAGATCTCTGCGCTTGCCTGTGTGCAAGTGTCATTTTAGGTGAATGAAAATTGATACTCTGAATAGTGAATGCTACTTGTGTAGTAATGTATCGGCTGCCCCCAAATCTGCTGGTTCCCATGTTAGGTGCAATCTCCCATCGCACGCACACCTGCCCTCCTGTGACAGAGCCACAGCCCAGAAGTTCAGGGAATGTGACGGAATTCTCCAGTAAATGTTTAACCCCTGAACTCAGGAAGGTGGTTATGCACCCGCTCGGTAAACCAGGGCAGAGAGGAGGTCAGTCTCTAAGTGGTATTTTTACCATGCACAGTTGCTGTAAGAGTACAGCGTTAATGCTGTTCCCCCGTCTTTTGCGGAAGGTACTGTGTACCTCTGCACAAGCTTTCATCTTTGCTTTCAGTTGAGAGGAGAGGGAAGGCAGAGAGGAGAGGCATGCTCTCCAGCCACTTACACTTTATACTTTACACAGGGACTTCTGTTTCCCATTGTACTTCCAGGAGCACGTCAGAGCTGTGTTGCAGCCGTCGCTGTTGTACGGTCGCGTCTCACCTCCAACCCTGCCTTCTCCCCTCAAATGCTGCCAGTGGTTTGTTGAGTTGGGTGAGGAATGAGATCAAATTTGTCTTCATAAAGCTGTTATTTGAATCTGAATCAGTTCTTCAATTCAGCTGCCTGTAGGGCTGACAGTAGGGGAGAGGGAGCATATTATCTGGCGGCTGCTTTTGGTGGTTTCACTGCCCTGGTTTGAAGGGCTTTTGTGGGGTGGCAGTGCTGTATTGCTTTCCTGATAGCGACTGCTGAAATGCAGTGCTGCCGTGTCCTGAGAAGGTAGAAGAGGATATCCAGGGATCACTGTGTCCTGTGGAGCTGTTAAGTGACAGCTGTTAAGCAGGTAGAGCATATACTCCTTGGTACTTTTGTTCTGGCAAAAGGAGTTTTGCTGGGCCAAGCAGGATTGCTAGCACTGAAGTCCAGCCAAGGCACTGGAAAACTTAAGGCACCTCTGAGTTTGTCAGTGTTTAGTCAACTTTCAGAGCCTTTGTAGATATAACTTTAAAAAATAAATTAAGGGAGAATTTGAAGAAAATCGTACTTTTTTTTTGCTTCGCCTCTATTGACTGGAATTTGGGAATTTCAGTTGTGCAAGTGGTAATTGTTCTCTTAACTCTTTCTGTCAGTGAAATTCTCCTTTTCCCTTCCTAGCTGTTGTAAACTTACTGTAGCAATGTCCTGCTCTTTACTTGAGACTGGTGTTTTGTTCTAAACTCTCACCAGCTATAGAAATGTGATAGAATAATGCTCTTTTTATGAAAAATGCTATATAGAGTGATGTGCAGTTAATTTCCTCTTCCTTTCTCCCACTTCTTTTCCTTTGTGGCTGTCCTATCCATGTGACTCGTGATATATTGTGCTTAGCCCAGGGGAGAAAAAGTATTTATTTACAAAAATTACTGGCTACTTACTTTTTTTTATTTGAAGAAGCAAGAAATATGAGAATGTCCAAAGGTAGGCTAAGAAGAATTTTTTTTTCTTTTCTGAGGTCTGATGTGATTTTTCTTTTCTTTTTTTTTTTTTTGGTGTGTGTGCGTGTTTTACAGGCAAAGATGTAACCCCAGTCTGTCTGATGGCTCTGAGTCATGTGCCTCTCTGGCCCTGAATAGACATGGCACTGAGAAAATAGTTTTCCCTCTTGAAGAACTCAATTTTGAAAGGGCTGTGAATTTGGCTATTTGTGTGTTACCACGCTTAAGCTTTTCACTGTGGAAGAGAAATATTTAGTTGGGACACCCAATAAACTTTCTCATTTCCAGGAAGATCTTTAAGGCTGGACTTTAGCTACTGGCTTAAAAATAAAAGGACAATGAATTACGAGGAAGGAGGAGGGAAGCGTACCTGCCATGACAAAAACATGTTGTGTGAAGCAGTACGATACAGTAGTACAGGATGGATGGAAAATGCAGTTGTGTGAATTAATGCATATAAAAAATACCAGGAAAGCTTTAAGTAAAAGGATATTGTCCCCCCTGAGATCTTGAATTTGAACCTGCCTGTGGTGGCACAGCATCTACATCAGCGTTTCTTCGTTGCCATTCTCCTTGAGACTTTCCATTACTGTGCAGTGGAGAAGTCACCTTTATGGCGCTCTAGGTATAGCATTGCCTATGCTGTTTGCATTATTAGTCACTTCGTAAAACGAGTACCTCCCGGATACCTTTGGAGCTAATTAAATGTCATCCTCCCAGGAACCAATTCTCTGTAAGCAGAAGCAGCAGGAGCACGATAACTGTGCTGCATCCGAAAGAGGATTAAACATTTCCCTAACGGAGCTTCTGCCTTGGCTAACAAGTCATATCCAGTTTATCAGTTGCATTTACATGAGAGAGCTCTAAGCAGAAACCTCAGGGCATAGTAGTGCTTAATGTATAATAAATACTATTAGCTTTTCTAATAGATGAATTAAATGTGCATTTGAAGCTTTTAACAAGAATCTTTGTAAACATTTTATGCAGCTTTAAAACTAATCTTTAATGTGTTCTTTAACAGGTCTCGTTAATAAAATGTATTTTCTTACTAATGCTGTCACCCATAGATGTAAAGGAAAAAAAAAAAAGGACTGCAGCTGAAAGCTGTTTAGCAATTTCCTAATGGAGTGCTAGTAAGAAGAAAGCAGGAGTATTCTAGCAGTACAGACCTTTGGTAGTTTGGGGAGGCGAAAGTAATTTAATCAGTGATGCCAAATCCGGAAGGTGACTGTATGCAGATCAGGACTGAGGCATACTGATGGGGCTCTGAGCACCTTGCAGTGTTTGTGCACTGGTTCCAGCACTCCTGTTTTCTGTTAAGTTAGTCAGATGGTTAAAAGTTTTTGTGGCTGTTTAACCTGTAAAGGGCTAATTTTGGCTGCTTTATGATGCACAAGAGGCCTGTGGCATATTACTCTCATTTTTTGTCTTTACAACAAAATTAGGGAAGTATTTGACTGAGTCTTACCTAATTCCTCAAAACAAATCTTTCAAAAAAAATGTTACTGAACAAAAAGCAAGATTCTCCCCCCTCCCCCAAACTTCTCCCTTGGCTATTTAGCATTCACCCTTGCTTTGTCTCATTCGGTATAGTGTCTTTCAGCTGCTAACATGAATAGACAATGGAGAAAACATTTTCCTAGTTTTACATCTACTCCTTTATTTACCTGGAGACAAGTGTTAAGATCTTTCTCAGTATTTCACAAAGTTTTAAAAAAATGAATGAGACTGTTGTTTCTCCACAGGGAAATGGCATTTTCATTTTCTGCTTTTAGCTCAGTGTCGTGCTGCTATAATGATTACTCACTGTTAGCCCCGCAGGCTGCTCTGCTGAAAGTGTGTTTGCAGAACTTTCTAGTGCATCTTAAAGAAGCTACTTGAGAGCATGTTTCAGGTTTGGTGGGGTTTTGTTGTTGTGTTTTTTTGTTTTTTTTTTTTTTTTTCCCCTCTCCCCTCCCTGCCCCCAAGATGCCACATGATTCATCCACGAGAGAGTTGAGTATTTAAAACTCTAGATTCTAGCAAACACAACGCACTGCTCCTACAAAGTGAATAATCTCTATAACGGATGGCACGTGTCATGCCATGGTGTTAAGGAAATCGATTCCACCAGATGCTCAGCTGTCTCCTAGCCTCCAGCTGCTGCATCCCTTACGCTTCATGCCCAGATTGCTTGGAAAGTATTTGTGGTAATAGCGAAGCTGGACTTTGGTGTATTTTAGGCATCTTGGATGGGAAAAATAATTTTATACTTCTTGTTGGGCTGTGTTACTTTAGAATTGTTTGGTCTGAGTCTATTTTTAAATTACACTGTAACATTAAAGAAAAGCAATAGTAACAATTAAGAAGTCCATCCGTGCCATGGATGAGCATGCCAACATGTCATGCTCTTGGAGTTTGCAACTAGGATTCCTCCAGTTCAAAAAGTAGAGTGTATTAGAAGTTTTGGTTACCTCAGAGTTAACTTTCTTGATTAAATGTTTTTTATGATTTTGATATTCAGTGGCTGAAAATACCTGTACTTAAACACATCTACCTAATTTTGTCTTCTGCTGTACTAATCACTTGTGGAGCTTCACAATTAAACTGAACACATCTCACTTTCAGGTTCCCGTTGCCATTCTTGTTCACATGCAGATGGATTTTTTTTCAGAGTAGCTCATATTGCATGGAAAAACCTTGGAAGGCAGCTACACACAGAGTGAAGTGTTTTATGTTGGCATGAAAGTAATGCCATATCTGCTAAATAAATACCCACCCAGCTCACTTACCATTTTCTGCTGTGTGATAGCTATGCGGGCTGGAACAGAGTGAGTGTCCCTGGTTAAGCTTGCTGGTTTGTGTGCAGCTCTGCCCTGTTCTCTGTGTCATTCTCATGTTTCCTTTACCATGGCTTTTTGCATTTCTTTTAAATGCTCTACTTGTTTTTCTGCTTTTTGTGTTTCATGTCTGCTATTCAGTACTTCAGGGGGGTATAGTTAATAAATAAATAGTGAGTTAATACTCACTGTTTGGATGGGTTCAGCTACCCACTTGGAACATCAGCTGTCTGAGTTGATTTGTGATGACTTTTCTGAAAGGGATTGTTCTGTGCTATGCTTGCGTCTGCGCACATTTTGAAAATCGGTAAGCTAGTGAATGACATGCTCTGTTATATTTCAAGTGTAGATTGTGTAGTTTTTGCTCAGATTTTTTTAAAAATAAAGTTAATTATTCTGTTGATGTAAACTGTTGGTAATTTTGGCATCAGTTAAAAAAAACATTTGTGTTGCTGGAATTAAAAGCAATTTCTATTCCTGCCTTGCTGTGCTAAACATGAGCTTTGTTCTAAAAGTATGAGTTATCTTTTTTTGAATGTTAAAAATCCTGTAGTTGCCTGTGTATAATTGCTTGTTGAAGAAGAGGATGCTGTTGATTTCAGAATTGTTGCTCAGTTTGGTCTTCAAACTGTGATATGTACTTGATATGTGATAATGACCTTTTTAGGGTCCCGTGTGGAACCTAGAGTTCTGCATCCATCTAGAAAGCAACGACCTAACACAGGTAAATGGACCTGCACTTGGAGCTCAGATACCTAAGGCCCGTAAGCACGTTCTGTGAGGAGAGGAGAGGGAGAGGAGCCACCTGTGGTTCTTCCTCAGCTGGAATACATGGTTGTTCTCAGCGTTGTCACTTTGTGCTGCTGCATAGGTGTACAACTGTATGCACCCAGTGTAACAATCTTAGCCAGGACAATAGTAAATCTAGCAAACCATTAAAAGCTTGAAAATGCATCTGGAACATACGCCA
Source organism: Chlamydotis macqueenii (assembly GCF_036417535.1). Taxonomy (NCBI): domain Eukaryota; kingdom Metazoa; phylum Chordata; class Aves; order Otidiformes; family Otididae; genus Chlamydotis; species Chlamydotis macqueenii. The sequence continues at coordinate 39,431,875 of NC_141560.1, forward strand.
TTTTTAGTGTTTTTCTTTCCTGGGTTTACTTGCATATAACTTAACATCAAGGAAAAAAGACCAGACTTGAGTAGAAACGTTGATACCAGATGTCTGAAGTGCTTAGGAGGAGAAAGAGCCTGTAAAATGTTCTCTGAGCTAACATCATTGCTCAGGCCTTTTTTTTTTTTTTTTTTTCGTTTTTCCTTTTTTTTTTCCTGTTTTATTTAGGGTTTTCTTAACAATTCACTTGGCTGGTGTCTGTTGTGATTTTCTTTCACTGTCAGTGAATCTGCTTGTTCCTGTCCAAGACTGTATCAATAAAAATATTCCCAAATCTACCAGTTTGTTGCAGGAATTCTGTCTGATCTGGGCTGTTGAGTCTTTGAGACATCCGAAAGGGTGTAGAGCAGAGTCAAGACTGAGTTTTCTAAACAGGGCTGTTAACTGATCTTAAGGTCTTGGGAAGAGACCTATTGTGAATATTTTTACATGACTCAAATTAGCCTATCTTTGTGCTTCTCAAGTTTTAGTGTCCTCAGAGTTGGTGGTTTGTTGAAGTTTCTGGTTTTGAACTGGTATTCTGGTAGATGAGTGTCTGAGGAACCTGTGGAGCCATCAGGCTGCTTCACATTTGCTCTGGGGTGATGGGAGGCGTTTGCCCCATCTCCTCCTCTCCTCAGGACTTTATTTTTGCAGAGTAGGAGCTGTCATGACTTCTCTGACGCCTCACAAGATGATAGTGTAGTTGCACAATGCAGACTGAAACATCCATCTAACTGTTTCCTTTCTAGCTGGTCTGAAATTTTTGCTTCGGGACTGCTGGATTAATGAATCTGTTTTAAATTCAGAAGGATGACTTTGAGTTTACAGAGGTTCATTGAGTTTTCCTTTGTGGTCTGAAGACAATTCCTTTCCCTGAAGTGAATCAGAGGAAATTTCACCTTCTTTGTCTCTCAAGGATTTCTCTCATCTTTTTGATGTACTCTAAGCCTACTGGAATCCTGTGTTTCTGCCCTAGTGTAGTCAAGTCGTTTATGCAACTATTGCTTTATTAATACGGAACTAGAAAAATCTATTGCTTCATCTCCTTAAAGCGTGTGAGACATTAATGTTCTTTGAAACATATCTTTATTTGATCATCACAGGTAATAACTATTCCAATATGTCATGAGGAGAAATTACACGACATGCCTAGATGAGATTTGTCTGCCACAGGAAATCAGTTTGTTTTGTGATTCAACAGTGACTTCAGTCTTCCTTTCTAAGGTTTGACTTTCCTTGGAGAAGACCCTCCTTATCTATTCTGCTAGCAAAGTAAATCAGCCAGACTGTTTAAGATGTGTGAATTAAAATATAATACTGTTTTTTTTCTAATCCCTAGGGAAATGACTAGAGTCAAAAATTGATGAGTTGTTCCAGCTTTTACATTTTTGACAGAAGAGTAAAAATTGTTGCTGATTTTTGCATAGCAAATTCAATGCTAGTATTTGATTAACAAGTGTGGCTGAACTTCATGGCTTTTTCCAGCTTCCATTGTTTTAGGCAACGAACAGTACTCTTCAAATTTGTATGAAAGTATTCCAGCAAATTAAGAAAATTCAGGAGCCACCTGGGAGTTGTGGCTTGAAGTGTGTCTCCTAATCTCATATGAATCTTGTGGGGTTTTAAAAAATACTTTTTTCCCAGACAAAAATCTGTTTATACCCTTGAGTTACATGCTCTGTTATTCATTTAGTGATCCCTTTAAAGTTGTCTCAATTTCTTGATCACTTAGTGGGATGAAGTAAGATTCACTGAGGTTAGCACTATTTCGGTTCTCAATCCAACTCCAGTGGTTTAGGGAAAGCTATATAGTGTGGTTCAGAGTTTAAATAGCTTAACTCTTTTTTTTTTTTTTTTTTTTTTTGCTGATGGTGGTTGTATTGAGAAGTAGGTAATAGTGATTAAACTGTTATCTCACTTTTTTTTTTAAATGATCTTTAATGTTTTCCTGAAGGAAAAAAAAAAAATGATCTGAATAAAGAGCTCATATTTGAAATACGATTAAATGAAAAATCCTATCCCTTTCCAAGTGATAGGGGAGGTAGTAAAATATTTACATGTAATCTGGAACAGCACTGACTGTAAGCGAACGGTGATGGGCAGAAACCCATCTTGCATGTTTCAGTGATGGGCAGAAACCAGTTCATTGCTTGGTGTCATTTTCTTGGTATACTGATTTCTCGGAGCTTTGAGAACCACCTTAGTTCTTTGAAAATAGTTGCTTCGTAAGATTGTGCCTTTGGGGAGCTTTGGTTAGTAGTAGTAATTTGAAAGATTATTATGGTTATGGAGTAACAGTTTAATGGATTGAGTTGAATCTTTTAATAGTCAGTGAGCTTTACTTAATATAGCCTGTGTCATTTTGTATGCATATAATTGCCTGGACCACCAAACTGGTGTCGAGTTAAACACTGTCTTCCCTCCATTCTTCGGGTATATGCCTCTTGAAATCTGGCTGTGCTAGCAGAAATAATATAAAGTGTAGCTTTTAAAAGGATTAAAAGGCCCTGTGTAGCAGATCTGAAAGGGTTTCCAGAACTCTGCCTTATTTGTAGCTTTTGACAACATTTGAGAGAAATGCTGACAGTTAGCAGGTATGTATTTGTCAGTGGTCAGAGTACGTCTGGCTTTACAGCTGAGGCAGTGTTTGTAATCTGGAGATTACAATCCAGAGACAGAGAATGTCAGATGCTTTCTCTCTAATTCTGGGTCCAGTAATAGAACATCTTGGCTGAAAGATTAACCTCACAGTTGAAAAATGTTCATAAACTTATTCTTAAACCTTGCTCTCAGCACCTCTGCTATTACTCACACCTGAGTCACTATCCTTTTCCTCAAGCATCCCCTTGAAAAACAATTTGCATCACAGTTGAATGTAAGGTGTTGAGTGTGTTTGTAATCTCGGTGAGTTTTGCAAAATAGCTGTACTCCAGAACTCGTGTGTTTTGACTGGGGTCTGAGTCAGATGTTCTGCCACAAAGACACAAGGTTTTTGTTTTCACTGTGGTCTCCAGGAAGAGAGGAGGAAAAAGGCAAACTATAGTAGTTTTGTGAATGGTCAGGAGAAACTTCCCTTTAGTAGTGTCAAATTGTCATTAAATGCTGCTTTCAAGGGCCTGAAGAATGAACTCTTCTGGATACGAAATGCTTTAAAAATTCTGAGAATTTTGCATGCTTGTCATCATCAGCCTAGATGGAGCTCTGAAGTACATCATTGATGTTAGTGAACTTTGACTTCACTGCAATTTTCTGTATTATGTAAAGTGAGACTTTAGCCTTCTATTAATAACTGTTACTTATTCTCATGTTTCAAGGTTATATTTGTCAGTAGCATTTTTCTGTCTGAGCTGTAGTTGCTGAAGTATTGTAAGGGTCACAGGGATGCTGTCTTACCATTTTCATTGTTGAAATACGCTTTCTGTGGCATACTTGAGATAGTGTGTGACATCATACCGAGTGTTTTGGAAAATGTTGACTGAAGCAGTACCTGAAGTAGATGGCTCTATATTGAAGTCACTGAGCCACAGCACGAAATGTGTAAGTTGCAAATATGTTGTAACTTTACTGTATCTTGAGTGGGTTGGATGATGGTACATGCTGCAAATGTTAAAGACAATAGCTTCCCTCTCCGTTACTGATGAATTTTATTGCCAGTTTGTAAAGCACCTGCTAGGCACTAGATTAAGTAGGTAAACCAGCACTTGGTAGACAGTACAAAAGATTTACCGTCACATTTTTGATAAGGTTAATAACGTTGCTTTTTACAATTAAGTTTATTTGAGAATCCCCGCTGCAAGTGCTTGATTGCAGTCCCTTCTGTGTTTCAACTGACTTCAGATATGATCCAGCAAGTTTCAAGAATGAACCTCAAGAGTTTGGGAGTTTATTTTTGTTTAAGTTAAAAAAAAAAATAAAAATTGTGTGCTCCTCTTTGAACCTAGACTGTAGTTGTTTATAATCTGAAGTACAGGCTTTTTTAAAAAAAAAAAAAAATATTGATTTTACCCAGACTCTTGCGAGTTGAACAGTGTATTCAGATACAGTCTCCACAGATTCTCTCTTTGATTCCTACTGTTGACTGTACTATTAACCTGATCTCTCCTCTACAGGGAAATTGAGCAACTTTCATCATGTGTAGACACTTGAATATTTTTATTAATAGATCTGTAATGAAAAACTTTCTGAAACTTACTTAGAGATGATAAACTTATAACTGAAGACTTCTAATTTCAAAAAAGGACCCCCTCCTCAACCCTCCTAAGCTCTCAAAATAATTCTGGATTGGCTAAGGCAAATATTCGAGTCTGTGCTTGTGGCTTAAAACCGTAAATTCCTGTTCCCATCCATAAACTGTTGATAAATACATATATTCAAGTAAATCTCCTTGAGACTTCATCTTGGTTTGTGCAAAACACTGTTGCTTTGCTTTGTATTTTGTTCATTAACTTTTATGTTTTCTTATTATCAGAATGACTTCACCAAAACTTTTGGAAGTGGGGACACAGAGGGTGGGAAGAGAGTTCTTGGCTTGTCCCTCTTTCTTCTGTGTGGTATCCTGTAAAAGAATAGTTTTACCCCCTTTTAGCCATGCTAAGGTTTTTGGCATTTTCCAGCTATGGGCTCCAGAGAAATTGCGTTAAGAGATTCCTTGGGAGCCTCTTAGAGGACACCTGGATTTGGGAATTCAATGATCTCATGAAACAGTTGATTTGAGCAGCCATTCTCCTTGTAGAGGAATCAAATTTTGCTTCAGCTTCATGCTTCAGTATCTCCATCAGCATTTTTAAATGTTTACGTACATCTCAGGGGGGATATGATGCTTAGAGCAGTACTGCACTACATTTATTTTGAATCTATGATGGAGAAAACATATTTATCTACAGAACTTATAGGAGGATTTGCAGTGGGATTTTTTTCCCCTTTTGTTCTTGCTTCTTCAGAGATATTTAGTTACCATAACAACACAAGGTAATTGTTAAATGCATGCTGAGGCCTTTTTTTCTTTTACATTTCTTTTGCTGCTTATGTTTGGAAGTCTGTTATATGTAGAATAAAACTTCACTCAGTCAGGAGCAATATGATAATTCTGTTTATAGCTTTTATTCTGAAACTAAAATATTGGGTTGATAAACATGGTGAAATATTTAGGAATGGCACCTTGTTTTTTATGCAGAGAGGGAACATAACCCCAGTTTTTAAAAAGGGAAATAAGGAGGACCCAGGTAACTACAGGCCGGTCAGCCTCACCTCTGTGCCTGGCAAGGTCATGGAGCAGATTCTCCTGGAAACCATGCTAAGGCACATGGAGAGCAAGGAGGTGGTTGGTGACAGCCAACATGGCTTCACCAAGGGCAGATCGTGCCTGACCAATTTGGTGGCCTTCTATGACGGGGTGACGGAATCGGTGGACAAGGGACGAGCAACTGACATCATCTACCTGGACTTGTGCAAAGCTTTTGACACTGTCCTGCACGACATCCTTCTCTCTAAACTAGAGAGACATGGGTTTGATGGACGGACCACTCGGTGGATAAGGAGTTGGCTGGATGGCTGCACTCAGAGAGTGGTGGTCAACGGCTCAATGTCCATGTGGAGATCGGTCACGAGTGGCGTCCCTCAGGGGTCCGTGCTGGGCCCGGCCCTGTTCAACATCTTTGTCGGCGACATGGACAGTGGGATAGAGTGCACCCTCAGCAAGTTCACCGACGACACCAAGTTGTGTGGTGCCGTCGACACGCTGGAAGGGAGGGATGCCATCCAGAGGGACCTTGAGAGGCTGGAGAGGTGGGCCCGTGCCAACCTCATGAAGTTCAACCAGGCCAAGTGCAAGGTCCTGCACCTGGGTCATGGCAATCCCAGGCACAAATACAGGCTGGGCAGGGAATGGATTGAGAGCAGCCCTGAGGAGAAGGACTTGGGAGTGCTGGTGGATGAGAAGCTTAACATGAGCAGGCAATGCGCCCTTGCAGCCCAGAAGGCCAACCGCATCCTGGGCTGCATCAAGAGGAGCGTGGCCAGCAGGTCGAGGGAGGTGATTCTCCCCCCCTACTCGGCCCTGGTGAGACCCCACCTGGAGTACTGTGTCCAGTTCTGGACTCCCCAACACAAGAAGGACATGGACCAGTTGGAGAGGGTCCAGAGGAGGGCCACGAAGATGATGAGAGGGCTGAAGCACCTTTCCTATGAGGACAGGCTGAGAGAGTTGGGGCTGTTCAGCCTGGAGAAGAGGAGGCTCCGGGGAGACCTGATAGCGGTCTTCCAGTACCTCAAGGGGGCCTACAAGAAAGATGGGGAAAGGCTGTTTAGTAGGGCCTGTTGCGATAGGACGAGAGGTAATGGTTTTAAAATAGAGGGGGGTAGATTTAGATTAGAAATTAGGAAATTTTTTTTTTACGATGCGAGTTATAGAACACTGGAACAGGTTGCTCAGAGAGGTGGTGGAGGCCCCATCTCTGGAAGCGTTCAAGGCCAGGCTGGATGAGGCTCTGAGCAACCTGACCTAGTCAGGGATGTCCCTGCTCCTTGCAGGGGGGTTGGACTAGATGACCTTTGAAGGTCCCTTCCAACCCTAACCATTCTATGATTCTATAATTCTGTGCTTTGGAGCTAACTTATGATGTACTGCTTATTAACGTGCGAATCTGGATTGAGGCTAAAAAAGGACATGCAAAATACCATGTCTGTTGTTAGTCTTTCAAAAAAGTAGTCTTAAACCATCTGAGATATTGCTAGGGCTTACACAAGTGTGGCATTGTGATATATTGCGACTTGAGTATTTCTCTCCCTGACTGCTTTTCAGCTGGTAGTGAAAACTGCTGGTCTGAAATACCTACCTAAAAAAAAAAGTGATGAAACAAACTTCTATATTTATTCTGGTTTCTGGTGCATGTTGTCTGTCTGTGCCTTTTAGTGTGTGAAGGTAGAAACTGCAAATAACTGTTTTTAACAACAGTAAGGGTATTGTTGCTGATGAGGAAATGCTTGTGTTTATATGCTGAACTCTGCTTGTGAAGGTGAGGGGAGCACAACTGGTTACCAGACGTAGCAGTAGTCAGAGCAGTCCACATAGCTGAATGGAGCAGAATGTGATGGTAGGAAATACATCTCTTCTCCTTTGTGTGACTTGGTAGTGGGTAGAGTGCTGCGTTGGCTTAACTTCAAACTTCCAGAAAGGACATAGCTATTGAGAATTCAAGCCAAAATTCGAAGTTTTGAAAGAAAGCAAACGTTGTGCTTCCATTTCTGCCGGGTGCTGAAGCTGAGGAGCTGACATTTCAGCAGCAGTGATGTCTTCATAGAGATGAGTACAGGCTGAGTCATGTCATCTTCAGCTTCAAAAATTAAAATTAATCTGCTGTACATAAAGTTTTTCATTGCTTCCAGCCCACTCTGAAAACTTAGTTATGTCATATTTGCCAGCGTAATTGCAACTGTTTTGGCTGGCTTTTCTGTTTTTGTTTGGGTTTTGTTCTTCCTTCTGTAAAAGACAAAAGTGTAAGTAGTTTTTCTAGCATCTTGCCAACAAATTGCATCTAAACAGCTACAATGTCATTTTTTCCTCTGAGTTACTATGACAGTTCTTCAAGAATTTCCTCTCAGCAAGATTGCTTTATAGCCAATTCCAGCTCCTCAAAGTCCAAATTAACATTTTCTTTGTGTCAGTGTATTTTAAGCATATATATTTCATTCAACATTCATAATTTGTTACAGGTCAATAATAAAAGATGGAATCAAGTTTTAGGGTATTTGATTTTTGCCTGAAATAAGATACAACCATGCCTTTAAATGACTGGATAATTGATTTGTGAAGGGGAAAACCTGTTTCTCTGAGCCTTATTCTTTGATATATAGTACCTGTTGGTCAGCTGTTTCTGAAGTGGATTATGTAGTATCTTTGTACATTAGGAAGATAATTCAGTGGTTCGAGATTTGCTGTCTCCAGTGTAGGAAATTTCTTTGCTTATCCATCATGATTTTTAGGAACAAAACAAATATGGGTTAAAAACCAATCTGGAGGAAATACTAGCAATAAAGATCAAGATATAAGCTTGCTTTTGAATTCTTTTAACTCTCTTGGCATTTTGTTTTTTTCTTCTTAGTTCACTTACTACAGTGGAGTAGTAACAGTGGTACTGTTTTCATCTCAAGTCATTTAGATGTCTTAAATTACTGATGGTTCTGTGTGGTGCTGCTCCCCTATATGAATTTCCTGACACTGCCTATGTACCTGGGCAGCATTTACAAATTCTTGCTTGCTAGCCTCTACTTGCTTATGCCTCCTATAAACTATTTTGTTTTGCCCTGGAGCTCAGACAGGACTTTTGTATTTCAAATCATAGAATCATTTGGGTTGGAAAAGACCTTTAATTTTGAGTCCAGCTGTAAATTGCCAAGTCTCCCTAAACCGTGTCCTTGAGTGCCACATCTATGTGTCTTTTAAATACCTCCAGGGATGGTCTCTCTATTTCCTATGGGGTCCCACCTACTAGTCCCCTGTGTAAGCTGAAGTCACCTCTTCCCAAGTCTAGGATCCTGTGCTCTACTACTCTTCCTCGCTCCCCTCAGGCCCTTAACCACCTCTGTTTGTGGTCACTGCAGCCAAAGCTGCTGCTGTGCATCACATCCCCAGCCAAGTCTTCCTGGTTTGTGAACAGCAGATCCAGCTGTGCGTCAACCCTGGTTGGCCCATCTGGTACTCAAATCAAAAGCTTATCCCTGTTGCTCTGTAATTTTGCAATCAAGTTTGAAATAAAAACATTCTTCCGTTGTGTAAGATACTAAAATGATTCTCAGTTGATGAAAAGAAAATGTGATATTATATGCAAAGTTGAATACAAATTGCCATATTCTGTAGCTTTTTGCTTTTCTGTGTAAAATAGAAATTGGGGCAGCTCTTGGATTGTGGTAAAATACCATAAAGGGCATTTCTTTGCACAGATCACTATTTTATGAGGCGTAAGCAGAAGCATGATTATCTGGAATCAATACAAGCTTTAGAATCAAAGAATTATTTTTCATGTGTACTAAATAGTCATCTGGGAGACATTCATTGCAAACAAGCTGGTAATATTTTTCTCCATGCAATTGTGAAAATAAATTTCTGTGGTAAGAGTGACATTTGCCAGTTTGGTCTTAAATTGCTTCTTCCACTCTGCTAAAATATAGTTTGTCCCAATAGGGATTCTACAGAAAATGTAGAGTGGCCTTGCAGGACACTTAAGTAATGTTTTTCTGTTGTTCTGGTGGGTTCCTTATTTTTTTAAATCTGTCCTTATAATGGAATGGATATGATGAGGAAAATAATGAAACGTAAAATTTAGCTTTAAAATGTGATTATTTTACCTCTTCACTTTACCACAGAGTTTACACAAGAATTGTGTGTAAGCGGTGGTTCATATTTTCAACTCAATGAGGTTTTAATGGAGGCTGGAGAGATCAATAAATGGCTCACTGCCAAGAGGTGTTAGCATCATACTGATGTGGTTTATTTGGTGGTTCTTCCCTAAGTGTAAATGCTGAAGTATAAATAAATAATCCAATAGCTTCTGTGGGATTGAAATTTACAGAGGTTAAATATCCTTATCACATGATACCTTAGTCTTTCAACTGAAGCTTGCCCATAATGAAAGATCCTTTCTCTATGATGCATTAACATTATGTATTAATTATCTTGTTTCTGAGAATTTTTGAACAGTTTTCTACTTAATAAATATTTATAATGAAAATACAGCTAAAAATATTTGCTAGCTATGAGACTAAATAAAAGACACTAGAGAAAATGTGACTTGAAAGTGATGAATATTTTTCACAATGATTATTGAAACAAGATGTTGGGCGTCGCATCTCAAGGGGAGTAGGAGAAGAACTGTGAAATGCTGTAGTACCACTCATTTAACCTGTACATTAGCTGTTGGAGGTGGATGTGTGGCAGAAGTGAGCTTGAGTTAAGAGGCGGCTTTGAGGCTGCAGTTCTCTTGCATCTTAACCACCGACAAACGTCCCTTCTCTTCTTACAGGGTTGTCCATATTTTCTTTGTATCTTCTATCAGATCTCGTCTTTTGACACCACCACCTACGTTGTGCTGGTATTCTGCTTGTACAGGAAGATGTATTTGTTGCCAGTCGTCTTGTCCTTGATGTCTCTTTTTCTTTTTAAAATGTAAGTTTTTCATATAGCTGAGTAGCAAATGGAGTTTTGGCTATTTTTATCTTCCTAGGCAGACAGACATTTCCTTGTTATTATCTTTGAGGGGGAAATCCAGATCTGTAGTTCTTGCTATCTTTTCTTAATCTTAACCCACTTGACCAGGTAGGGCAGTAATTATTTTGTATAATGGCCACTCTCTTTTAAAAGCAACTCTATTTAATGTAAAGTGTTTCTTCTGTGTGACATAGGTCAGCTGTCTTGTAGGTTTGAAGTATGATGTTTGTTTGGCTTACCTCCATAAAACAAGGTTGTTTGTGGGTTTTGGGTGGGTTGGGTTTTTTTGTATACAGTATCTGACTCATCACATGGAGCCTTTTTTTTTCCTGCATTTGAGAAGAAATGAGAGTTTACCCACTTTAGTGTTTAACATAAGGCAAACTGTAAAACTAGTATATATTTTTTTTTCATCTTGAAGTTAGACTTACAAAACTAGTTGAGTACCTTGTTTTTAAAAATACTTTCTCTTATATATTGGCTGCTTTTATGGTCTGTTAGTTACTTAAAGAGTATTCAGCTTGAATTTAAAATGAATAAGAACAGTTCTCTTGGAAGACTGATAGTGTCTTAGTTACTCGCACCCTACATACAAGCTATTGATGGATGTTTTTGACAACCATATTGTATATCCTATTCAGAAAAAAATCAGAGTTTTTCTGCTCTTTCCCCCATTCTTCCCTCCTACCCTGACTTGAGAAGTCTTAGTCTGCTTGCCAAAGGCCAGATTCACATACTAGTGAAAATGTCAGGAATTGCTGGTACATCTGGGGGGGTTTGTGGTCTGCTTTGTCATCTCGTGTTTCTTTACAACTTCAGCTTTTAGCAGCTGCTGTATACAGACTTGACGTTGGTACTGAATTATTCCCAACTGCATGACTGTGAAGACTATTACTGCATGCTAAGATGCAGGCTGTAGAAAATAATAAAATGAACAAAAAGTAGCACTGTATGCTGCCATATTAACTGGATATCCAAATCTCTATATACAAGAGGAAACAGTTTGAAGTGAAGTCTGGACATCAGCACACCACAAGGTTGATTAATATCACCTTCTGTCAAATAGCGTATCTCTCAGACAGCTTGCTGTAGACACTAATCTCCGTTTTATTTTTAGCAAACGATTAGTCTCTCATAGGGGAGTGTGGGAGTAATTGTCAATGCTGGTGAAGGACTGCTATTAAACCGAATTGCTGCAGCAGGTGTTGGGTGGGATCTCCTTCGCTCTCATCAGTTAGGAACTAGTGGCTTCACATTTTAAAAACATGTGAAAAGCAACCTTGTCATGCAAAGATTTCCTGGCCTTCCTTTTGGCATTGTTACATTGGGTCTTTTGACAAGTATTCCTTTCAAAGTTTCTGTTCTTTGTCAACATACAATAATTTGTACTTTCTAAATCCTTTCCCTAGTCTTTTGGCTCATTTTTTGAGGGGGTCTTTTGTAGGGGGCTGCATTTGCCCTGGTTTTGCTAAGTGGGGCTTTTGTGACCAGCCTTGCCCATCCATCAATCCGTTTCTTTTACTCCTGCTCCATCACTTCAAAAGGAAGAAAATTCACTGACATTTTGGATGTTAACTCGCTGCTGATTTCCACTGGTGACAGAGGTGTAAAGCTCTCAGGACAGAGTAAATTGTTGTGAAAAGTGGTGGTTAAGTGTAGGAGACAAGTCCAAACATTCACTGAGAAACAGCTAGGTAAAATCTAGACCATACATGTCCTGGGTGGCCGCAGATGCTGCTGCCCCTCGCTTTGCCAAATAATGTACATCTCCAGGCATGTTTGTAGCTGTAGTGTTTCATGGTTTGGAAAGGATATATGGATGTATGAGCTGGGGAGAAGAGGGCGTTAGGGCTGTACAAATAAATGCGGCCCATTGGTCTCAGCAACCACTGGTGAGTCAGGTCTGCAGGGAGGGAGGTGATGGGTTAAGTTTCTTTCCATCCTGCACGTTCTCTTCATACCAAAGCTTGCTTTGTCCATCATTTTCAGTCCACTTTGCTCTTCTGAAGGCAGTGGTGTTTGAGTTTGTTCCTTCAATTATCTTGAAAGCAGGAGTCTACAGCTTTGTTAAAATAGAGCTGTGGTTGCATAGAAACTCCTCAGTTATCTTTTGATTTTTTTGTTGTTGGAAGCAATTAAAAAAAAAAACAACCAAACACTGAGTTTAAGAAAGGCAAGATGGGAGAGGAAAAGATCGTGCAAAGCAGATCATAGGCTCTTTGCTTTGCGCATGCCTACTCCTAGTCCTTTGGTTTACCCAAACCGCTCCCCCTGTTGTTAAACTGCAATCATGACCAATTATCTTTGACAGGAGACTTCTCTGACTTTGATTCCTTTATTCCTGTTTCTCTGAGAAGTTTGTTACATGTGTGTGGATGTTCACAAAGCTTATGGCAGCACAAGACAACAACTCAAAATAAACACAGTTCCCAGCAGGGGAGCTCTTAATCAAGCACTGAATTGAGAAATCTGTTGTGGAGTGATGATCCAACTCTTTTTGGCAATAGGATCAGAGCTAGTTAGGGTTAATGCTGTCCTCCAGATCATAACTGCCTCAACTTCTGTAAATGAAAAGCAGCTGTTAAGCACCATAAACATTTGTTAAATAACTGGCCTGTGGACTGAGCTCCAGGACCTCGCAAATTAGAAATTTTGGAAGTTTTCAGCTGCTGTAGTTCAGCCCTGATTGGGACCAGACTAGGCAGTCTCTCTCTCACTCCCCCCACCCTCCAAGAGAATAGGGGGAAATGATATAAGGAAAAACGGCTTGAGGTTTGAGATAAGGACGGGGAGAAATCCTTAAAATTACCTTCACGGGCAAAACAGACTAGACTTGGGGAAAACTATTCATTTATTTCTAAAAGTAGCAGGATAATGAGACGGAGAACAAGATAACCTCCCCCCACCCCTCCCTTTTCCCAGGCTTAACATTATCTCTGCCACCTTCCCTGCCCTGAGCAGCACAGGGGGGAGGAGGGAATGGTGGTTGCAGTCAGTTCATCACGTGTTGTTTTATGCTGCTACTTCGTTGTCAGGGGAAGAACTCCTCGCATTCCTCCCCTGCTCCATCGTGGGGTCCCACCCACGGGCCACAGTCCTCTGTGAAACTGCTCCAGCGTGGGTCATCTCTTCCACGGGGTGCAGTCCCTCCAGAACAGCTGCCCCAGCGAGCCCTCCGTGGGCCACAGCTGCCTTCAGGCCTCCACCTGCTCCGGTGTGGGGCCCTCCATGGGCTGCAGGTGGATCTCTGCCCCTCCATGGGCTGCAGGGGGACAACCTGCTCCACCATGGTCGTCACCACAGGCTGCAGGGGAATCTTGGCCAGGAGCCGCATTACTCCTCCCCCTCCTTCTTCACTGACCTTGGCGTCTGCAGCCGTTCCTCACAACAGGCTGGCAGACGCCTCTCAGGATCCTTCTTACATCTCATCTCTTCTCATCTCCTCTCCACTTCTCGCGGCTGGGCTGGGCTGAGTTGGGCCCAGTCAGCTGCCTGGCAGGAGGCCAGAGGGTGAGGCCTGCAAGGCCCACAAGGCTTGCGCCTCCCCCTCTTTGCCCCCGCTGAGCTGCTTCACATCTTCTCTCTTCTTTTTTTTTTTTCCTGTTTTCCCCATTCTTAAATATGTTATTGCAATTGGCTCGGCCTTGGCCAGCAGCGGGTCCACCCTAGGCCTGGCCAAGTCCACTGAACAAAGGGGAGCGACTTCTAGCAGTTTCCTGCAGAAGCTACCACCTTAGGCCTCCCCTCACTAAACAAAACCAGAACATCGGCTTGTAAGGAATCATCGAAACAAAATTTAGTTTGGAAAAATCTGGAAGTGTAGGTAATGTTGATAATTTTTTTCTTTCCTTTTTTTTTTTTTCTGTCTGGTTGTCAGAGCTACGGGTATTGGATAAAAGTGTGGTTGATAAAGCTGTAACTGTGTTGTAAACTTGGATATTAATTGGATGGCCAACACAAGTTCTGTGCTTTACTGATATTTCACACGTGAATGTGCTGAGGAGATTTTAATGGCGCACAGGACTCATGCTTCAGTCTCCTGCATCTCTATAGCAAATCCTCTTGATTACTAAACAAGGGCAAATAATATACCTCTGCAAAAGACAGAGAAAAATTTTAGTTTCATGCTGTTCTCCAGTTTCAGTCAAGTTTTTCCCTGTTACTGTAAGTTCATCCATGTAACCATGAATGTTTGAGATACCAATGCCTTCTTCAAGAATTTCTTTTGTATCTTGCCACTGAAATAGGGGATACACTGTGATGAAAACATAGAAGAGGAGTACTAAAAATTGAGCGTAGAAATGAAGGTGGCTTGATATGTAGGAACGCTGATGCCCATATTGTTGTAGTAGAATTTTAATGTAATTTTTATTAAGTTCTAATGACACATTAACGTTGAAAATATACATTTTACTGGGATCTTTTTTTTCCTGAAACAGGTTACAAGTTGGTTTTGAACCTTGTCAGATTTGTCTAATAATGTGAGTAACCAGGCAGAGATATTAATATTGGCAATGTTTGTTTGTTTATTGCAATGTATCAAAATATCCAATTTCATAGTACAAGAGATACCTGATCCTTGAGGTTTCTTTAGATGGTTTAGTAAGAGGTTACTGGACAAACCAGTGTTTTCTTTTCTGTTTTCATTTCCTGTGCATCCCGGTGTTTTGTTTAGTAGAATAAAAAGATTTATCTCACAATTTGGGATATTAGAGGGGGAGATTACACTTGCAACTGATTGCTCTGTCTTTCAAATACATGGTTGTCATGTTTCTATTTTGATTTTTTTATTTGATAAGTGAATCAGAGTCAATCTCTTGTCTATTGTGAAAAGCTTTGATACTTTCCAGTGTGCATCCTTAGAAAGGAGCATGGGAAGAAAATGAGTTGCTGTGCAGGTCGTCAGAGCCACTGACTAAATCTTCTGTCTGTACTTTGCAAGAAGCTCCGTAGTATTCTGGATTTTACTAATGCTGCATGCACGCTTGTAGAGCAATTGCATTTCTAAGGCTTGATTATTTTGCTTTTTCTACTGAGGATTACAAGTAAATCCATAAAATATTTTATATATGGATATAGAAATCAACTTTGTCCCTTGATTTTGGAGAAAAAAAAAAGAAATAACATTGGTTTTGAGGTAATGGGAAGATTATTGAAAACAAATATAATTACATTGAGTATACCTGCATGTTTGCTTCTTAAATGGAAGATGAACTTGTGAATCGTTTCATGCTAAATTTTTCTCAATCTTGCAATTAATGCCTTACTTTCTTCCTATGTATAAAGTAAAAAGATAGAGAAGGGACCCCTGTCTTGAAGAGAAACCCACACTGCTAAGAAGTCAGGTTTTATTTTGGCTGATGACTTCATCAGAGAAGCAATGCACAGCATGCTGCACACCACAGTGATGTGTTCCCTGGCCAAAACCGTGGCCTGTTGATAACAGGAGCTCCTTAGTGATGAATGTTTTTTTCCATTTGCTTAAAGAAGTTAATAGCTTTCTACTGCACTTCTACGGCACAGCCCGGTGTACTGCTTGGTTTGGTTGGGTACAAAGTGGTTATTTCGAGTAATTATTTGACTTAAAAGTCGTATTTGTTATACTAACAAAAATAAAGCATTTATTTTTAACAGTAGAAAACCTGTCACCTTCATCCTATACCCACATTTACATTTTAAAGGTTTAACAATGTAGAGGATGAGTTATATTAATTCAAGTTCTACCAATAAGGCTTTTTGTGCAGAAGAGTAGAGCAAGTATGGGTTGAAAACAAATCAATCCGTTTTTTTAAAGCCGGAATGCTTGTGAGCCCGAACTTTGATTTGGACTTCTTAACCTGTTAGTTCCTAGGTGCTTTTCATGATGATCTACTCTCAAGAAAAGGAATCCCTAGCTGTTGACAGTGTGTGATAAATGAGGTTGCTTAAAAGGATCACCAAGTCATAATGCAATAATGAGTATAACCAGAAGGGAAAAACAAAATCTTTGTCTCTTTTTCTCCTCTTACCCAAATCAAGGCTTTTAAAACCACTTGTAGGAACTCTGTGTTTTTGTACTGTCCCTCACTTTTGCAGTCATAACGCTTTCACCTGACAGTGTGGGAGCATTTGAAAAAGACAATTTCTCAAAGCTTCTAAGAAAGCAGAAGGGTCTTTTCAAGAGTTTCCACTGTAGATGAATTAGTTTTAACTGCAAAATATTGTAGTACTGTACTGTCAGCTTACTTATATTCTGGTTTGGATAGTGATATGGATAGTAATAAATTATTTACATTGCCAGTTCATGCATTAAAAATAGTGTGTTTTTTACTAAAGTGCTATCTTCCCCCCACTCTCGTAGCCAACATGTTTCATTTTGTGCAAGTATTTCAAGATACCTGGTAATTCTCTGAATGCACCAAAGGCTTCACTGCTCATTTTCTCCTCTGCTGATTAGCTATTGATCATTAGCTGCAGGAATTATGCACTAATACAGCCTCTCTGCTGGAAGGTAGGCTGTTGATCTAAAATAATATTTGTTAGGATCAATACCCTAGAAATACAGTACTTTCGTGCTGCTGTTTCTTCTTCTCATTATCAGCCAGCATCTGTTCAGACTACTCACTGGATTGTTACATCACTATGTATTACCAGCAACTCAAAAAACAGTATAGTAATCTGTTATCCACCGATTCTGTTCCTCATAAATGTGGGTGTGATTTTTGGCCTGTCTATGTAGGAATTCCTATATAAGAATTGATGATAAAGGTGTGTTTTTATGATATTTTCAGTATGTACTTTTTAGCTGCTGTGCTGATACATAACTATTTAAGTTAAGAAATATTTTTCTTATTTGTCAACATTTAAAATAGTGTTTTATTTAGGAACTTAACTTTTCATGCTGGATTTGAAAACCGGGAGCTAATATTTCTGGATGTCCTCAATTAGTTCTCATCATGATTTCTGTTTCTCAAACTTAATCTCTGCACTGTGAGTTGCCTTCCGTCTTTGTAGAGTTCAGTTTTAGGTTTCTGGTCTATGTTCTTGATGCTTTTGTTTACTTCTGTGGATATATCTTATGGGAGCTCTGCCCACTTGTTTGAGGACATGTGAGGTAGGTGTGGATGTAAGTTGGGTGCTGCAGGTTGATGCACTGCTGCAGAAAGTGTATCAAAATGAAAATAGTGTCCAAAAATGGCAATAAATTAAGCTTTTAAATTATTGTACTGTAAAAGAAACATTATTTTTCAAAGTTAATTTGATCCCTTCTACACATTCTTTAGTCAGATGGGATTGCCTTAATTTACGTTGAGTATGTAATGTAGATGAAAACATAGTGCTAATTAAGAACTGAAGAATTAAAATATATGTCTCAATTTTATTTTTTAAAAAATCTGTACTAGGAACGTGAATAGTTGTCACAAAAATTTCAGATGTAACCAAGCTCAAGAAAACTTAATTTTCACAGGAGCAATAATCATCATATTCAGTCTATGAAATGTAGTGAACTGGAAAATTTTAGCATCATGTAACAAACATTATTACATATATTCAAGAGGCTGTGCTGCCATGATTCTCAGATGCTGTAATCTTTCAGTGATGACTTTCAGGAGGAGGAGATCCATTGACTTTTTCACATGTATTAGCACTATACAGCACCCCACTTTCTTTCCGTGTGACTTGTATCCAGCTTGTCTTCTGCTTTTTTAATCTCACTGCACTGTTGTCCTTTGCTTACATTCCGCATATACTTACAACTAAAATATTTTCTCATTCCATACTTGGAACTGAGAACTTTTCTCCTTGAAGTTAAGTAAAACAGAGTTTAATGCGGGTTGATGCAATGACTTTGTAAGAGTGGGAAGTTGTTCTATCAATTCTAAAACAATGCGTTGTGAAAAATGGCAGTATCAGTCTGTTTCCAGTGCACTGTTTGCACAATTCATGTATAATATGTCAACATCACAAACTGATTTTTTTAAGTCATTTATTACAGTACTGTAGCATAGTAGCAGTGCACAGCTCTGTAACACCTCCTGTCATACGCAGATTTTTCAATTTAAGATCAGTACTGTTGATGTTGTGGCTTGGTATATAATGTACTTTTCACCTTGAAATAAAATATTTCCTTTCTGATTTAGACAGAAAGCTTTGTAGTAGCTTCACTGTTAGCTGTCATAAATGAATGGATGGGATAAGTAACATTAAGGGAAAAAAGCTCTTATGTTTCTGTCTTCCCCAGGTACATCCTTTTTGTTCTCGGTTTCTTTTCTTATTATCCAGATCCTCTCAGACTGGTAAAATAATCTTTTACCTTTGCACTCCTCTGATTTATGTCTTGCCTTTGTCTCGCATGGCTTTGCTAAAAGGTCTTCTGTTTGGGTGGAGAGTGCCACTCCCACTAGCTAAGCTTAGCCTAGTGAGTGTGGCTTTGTAGACTTTGTCTATAATCAGTGAGGAGAGAGCCAAAGTCTCCTTTGAGGGGCAGTTCAGAGAAGACCTGATTTGAGATGTTTATGTTTTAAATTCAGTAGGGTATAAAGAGAGATGAGGTTTTCAGGGACAGAGCTTTTTGTTAGGGCAGTTGCTGTGGTAGGAAAAGTCCTCAAACTAGCTTTTAAAATACCCTGTTAGATACAGTCCCCTTACTATGATTGCATGCATTTGCAAATTGCCAAAACATGAAAATGCTTGTTTTTTGTGATTTAACAGACGATCTTCTGAATAGCTGACATCTGAGCAGTAGGTCTTAAATTCTCAAGTCAGCTTAGTTGTGAAAGTAAATTAGTTTCTGGAAGCTGCATTAAGTTTGTACCTCCCCAAACCTGCTCTTGGCATCCTCTGCTAATATGCTTCTTACCTTGGTTGGTTTGTGTGTTGTGTTTGTTTTTTTTGTTGTTGTTGTTTTTGTTGTTGTGTTTGTTTGTTTTTGATTGGTTGGTTGTTTTTTTTCCCCTTTCCTCAGTTTATTGGCTGCTCTGACCTAGTGACCCCTTCTTAAAGCTGTTTCACTAGAGTAGGATGTTTATTTTTGGAAATGAATTTGCAAGACAGAAGAAATAGTTAAGTTTTTAATTCAAACTTATAGCCAATGCAAGTAACATTCTTTAAGGGCTTTACTACTGCTTTTCATCTGAGATGGTAATATAAATAGCATCTATTCCTTTAAGCTAATGTCTTATATTAATAAAACTTGATAGTTTAATAAATCTTAGGTAAGAACATAAAAATAGCTGTTCTGAATCAGAGAGTTGCTATATCTCTTTGTGTGGAAGAGAAGAGTGGGAGCAAGCAAATAGTTATACATCTTGTGGTATGTTTTCCCTAGTTTCTAGAAGGCTGACTGAAGAAATGCCTCAACTGCATGTTGAACTACTTGCACTTGAAGCCCTTGATGAGATTTTTCTTATATGAATGCAGTTGACTGCTTTTTCAGTTCTCTCAGTTTCGGCGTCCATAAGTCATGGTTTGAGATTCGTAGTTGAATTATGTGTACCTGTTGGTCGATTATAGAGATGTTCTATTTCTAGGGTGACAGAACTGCTTGTAATAGTTCAGTAGACACCGTGAGTTTGTAGGACATAACTTTTCTTTTTCCTGTTTTCCTTTCAGAATTTGTAAGATTCTTTTTGCTTTTTGGTGCCCGGGAGCATTGAACTAAGGTTTTCAGAGAGATCTCTGCGATATCTGCAAATGTTTTCTTAAGTCACAAAAAGTTGATTAGAAGTTACAATTCCATGTGTATAGTTAGGGAATGTCTCTTTCTCCTCTATGTATTTATCAACATTAAAGAAGCAATGAAGTGATGTATGCAATTCAGTCATCATCCAGAGATACCTCTGCAACTCTTTGCATTCCAACTGTTGTTGAATCTCTTCACTGTTGAATCTTTATTACCAGCTCAAATAACCATACATCATCAGCAGACTTTGTCTTACTGTCTTGACCAGGTTATCTACAACAGTATTGAACTGCGTGTTCCCTGATGTTGGTAACTTCTTCCCTCTGTGGAAGTGATCGTGTGAAAATCCTTTCTCTTATATCTTGTCGTTTATTCATTTTGTCATTCCTGAGGACTTCCCCTTTCATCTTCTAATGGTCCCTTTTTCTTTCACAGTCTTTAGCAAGTTATCTTATTAGAGGATTTAGGAAATGAGTTGCAGATGTGTCTCATACTGGATGATTCCTTGAAAGAATTGTAATAAGTCTGCAAGGCAAGATTTCTCTGCTGATTACATCATTTTGGTTTGATCTACTAACTTTTGAAAAATAAGGTATTGTATTTATTTTTCGTATGTTTTGTTTTAACAATTGCATAGGAGACTTGCAATAACTTTTGGCTAGTCAAGAACACCATGGGTAATCTGAATGAGAAATCTTACCCTATGTTATATTACATTCTGAAGCAGTAATATTTTCAGTTGCTTTCTTGGTGAATTTTATCTTTGCAGTATAAAGGAGTACGAACTGTATGTGAACAGTCATTGTCCCAGGACTATGAATTCTTTTTAAACTAATTGTCATTCCTCTTGCCTGGGCCTATGAACTGAGTACAATAGGGTGAGCTGCCTTGAGCAGTTGTTCTGTCTTTGTTAAAAGATTAAAATGAATGGGAAACATCTTGTCTGGCTGTAAAAATTTGTGGTATTTTTACAGCAACAAAGAACAGATGATTATGTATGTGAAAAAGTCTAAAGTCTCAAATCTGTTTTGCTCCACTGCAGAATTTCTGCATTCCAGTAATTTTTTAAATTGTATTACAAAAAAAAAAAAAAGATTCAGCTTTACTTCCTCTTCTGAGATAATGAAGTACTCAAGAATATCAGAAATCTCATGTGCTTAAGTTCAGAGACAGATTATTTATTCATTCCTCTGTCTGTATGTCTGAAATTTGCAGCTAGAATGACTGCTCATTCTCAGTGGAACTTCTAGCAAGTCTGTATTAAAGTACAGGTGAACAGAAATTTATCTAAAAGCTTTACTTTGAAGAAAAACAAATATTTTCATTATAAAAGTGGGTATTTTGAAGCACTTCTGTGATCTTTGGAATCCGTGCTCACCAAGCAGTTTTAAAACTATTTTTATTTTGGGCCATCTCTTGCTACTCAAAAAACAATTTTTTTTTTTGGCTCACCTAATTTGTTAAATGATGACTGGATGACTAAGATGAAGGACAAAGTAGTAAAAGGAAAAGGCTGTAGAACTAGCCATACAATGTTTCTAGGTGTAACAGCTTTTTGCTGGGTGTGACCTACTCCAGATAGATTTGTCTGCTGTGATCTCATTGCTGTGCCCATGGAAGGCTTGAGGATTAGAGGAGGTTGAGTGAGGGTTACAACCCAAATTGAGCTGATGGAGTCTGATTTTTTTTTTTTTTTTAAATGTGTTTCCTCCCCAACCTCCCTCGAACACATATGTGCGCATAAATCAGTTTAGTTACACTGGTATCTTCATGTAAAATCTGAGAGACTTAAACTTACGTAGATATTGAAGAGGATTTCCTTCAGTGAGAGGATAAATTATGTTTTGGGAGCTCTGATTTCCCCATCTGCTTGAGTTCTTTATCTGTTTGAAATCTCCCTTCTCACTAGGCCTGTGGAAATTCAGAAATTGCCCCCACTGGCAGCGAAGGGCTTTTGTTTGGTCTCATCTTGAGAAACACCTCTCGTCTTCATCTGTCTGTTTAGATCCAAAGGCTGTGGCTTGGCACCCTGTGGCTTACTAGTGAAATAGTGGTAATGCAACAGAGTTCTTAAAAATATGTAAAAACTGAATTTTAGAAGTCTGGTGGTGTTGCTGTCTCTGTGCGCTCACAAAGCACTGATTTAAGTGTGACAGTACTACGTTTGCCTGTGTTCAAGCCCCCTGATTTGAGGGTAGATTTTGCGAAAGGGTGCTTGTCAAAGTAGACCCTGCGCTGCTGCTGTCCTAACTAAGGGGAAAATTTGCTTTATGACCAACACTTAGCAGTGCTAACATCATACTGGTTACTGAATCACCATGTTCAATTGTCATAAAAGATAAGCGTTTTTCTTAAAGGTTGTCCCCAGAAAAAACTGTGTTCCAGTAAAGAAAGATGAGTTGTTTTCAACAGTGATGGTATCACTGAGCCAAGTTTCCGTAACAGGAGGAGGTGTAAAATCATCTGGTTTTTACAGGGTGAAATCAACACCTAATTTGTCTTGAAATGTAACAAGCAGATTGTGGAACACAGGTATAATCACTTTCTCATCAGAAATTCTACCAGTAAATTATTTGTGATGCTTCACAATTGCTGACATTTTCAAGTAGTTTTCAGATAGTGATCTGCCAGACAGACAATTTGTGATATTGATAAAATTCCCATTTCAAAGTAATAGAAGATTATATTAAAAAAAAAAAAACAAAACAAACAAAAAAACCCAAAAAGTGTGCACGCTTAAGAAAATGCAACCCTGTGAATTTGAAGAAGGCACATTTGGCTTCAGAGTACTGTTTGTGTTAGTAAAAATACCTGAGAACTCGGAGCAGGGCTTTCAGCTTGTGAGCAAGAGATGTGGCTCTGGCCGGTGCAGTGGGAACCATTTCAACTCAGTACGAGCAGGGGAGGTGCCTTTGCCTTCAAAGCTTGCTGTAGGGGCTCTGCAAGGACCTGGGGCTCGTGGTGGCAGGCGGAGCTGAGGAGGATTCTGCAGGTGTCACCATAATCGGTGCAGGGACGAGCCGCAGCCTTTATACTGATGGATGGTTCAAGCTGGTTCACGTGGTTTGAAGTTGGCTACTAAGGCTTTTACCGAGTCATGCATGGCCGTGGGAAGGCACATGCACATTTCAAGGGTGGAAACTGGTGCAAGAATGCTGTTTTTCAGAAGGGGTTAAGAAATATTCTTG
The DNA here is from genome assembly GCF_036417535.1 of Chlamydotis macqueenii. Lineage (NCBI taxonomy): Eukaryota > Metazoa > Chordata > Aves > Otidiformes > Otididae > Chlamydotis > Chlamydotis macqueenii. The sequence goes on from NC_141560.1 coordinate 39,454,949, forward strand.
CTGAGCTGCTATCAACGTGATTTTATATAATAAACCATAATCAGAAATAGCATGCAAGGCTGATAAAGGCTGTTGATGCAGTGAAACAGGAATACACCCACACATGTACTTTCTGTAGGTAATTTGCTTTTGAAGATGTAGTATTGGAATCTAAATTCTTTCAAATCTGTTTTCATTTTATAAAATGTTTTGCATGCATATAAACCAGGAACAGATGTAGATATTTCCTTTAACTGACCACGGCCGGGGAAAAAAAAAGTAATCACATGAGACTAAAAGGCTTTTACATCGTACTTCCTTGCTTTTTAATGCAAAAACCTCAAGTAGGCTTGCTGGACTGTGGGATTCAGTTAGAAAGAGGTAGGTTTATTTTTCTTGTTTCTACCAGATATTGTAGCTGAACTCAGAAAAATACAATAAATCTTGTAAAGAATAAATTCACTGGTCTTGGGCTGGAAAGGCAGTCGGTAACAGATTTGTATCATGTTGCGAAACATGAGGTGTACCTGCATGGACAGGTGGGCAGGTCAGACACACGCTCGTTTCCTTACACTTTGAGGTAACTAGCAACATCCAGCCATCCATGTAAATTTGCCTCTTATGTTTAAAGATGTCTGGACGAAGTGCCAGTACTGCTGGCATATGTGTGCTTGTAATAGACTGATTCTTATTTAAATTGCAAAGTGTGTTTTTTAGGTGTCAGTGCCACCTTGCTTGCTCTTTTCAGTTTGTATCCTGCTTTGCCAGATTGACTGTCTGGATTCGTGACCAGAATTCCTTATGTTGCTTTTCCCTGCTATTACAGTTTGGTAGAGGCTGCTTTACACAATGGGTTGTGCACAGATTTTCACAGTCACTCCTTAGGAGTTGATTTGTATGGCCAGCCTAGGTATTATTTTCTTTTGTAGCTACTAGAGAACTCTCTGCCTTCAGTGGGTGATTTATATAGCTATCTTTAAAGTACTGCCTATTTGGATGTTTTAAATAGCTTTTATTACATAGTTTGTTAGAACTGTAGAACAAAACGTACCTACATCATCAAACTGAAATGTGTCATCTACCCGTTTGTCACTGCTGAGATATCTGCACAAGAGAGAATTTCCAAATAATAAAAAACCCTTTCTTGGGTTCTTCCTCTTTTTATGTCCTCTGAAATCCAACCTGAACACCCACTCATAGCACAATACTCACAAGAAATGAACCAACCAAAATATTTATATCCAGCTTAATTATTTTCTAAACCTTAGATGTTGTAATTGTGCATTGTGCAGTTTTCTGCTGAGTAACTGCATATTATGGCAAGTAATTTTTCTATCTTTCCACATTATTTTATTCATCCTTATTAGGATTTGGAACATCTTAGATGTAGAATAATAATTTATGTACAACCAATCTGGCTTTTGTCTTGTGTTCTTGTGTACATTCCCATATGCAAAAGGAAAGTGCCACTGGAATATTAATTCATTTAGCAAAGTACAAGACTTTTGTAGTTGTACTCTGTTCCCTGCTATGTTTTTGGAGCTGTTTACTAGTTTATCCATCAGTCTTTTGCATTTCACATTGAAAGCTTCAGATATCCCTTTCAGTTTTTAACGTGGTGTCATTAATGGATGTAACACCGTGATCTTTATCGTCAGATGTCTAGTGCTCAGAAATTCCTTTCAGTTGTTTACAGATCCTATCCATATTTTTCTGATAGATTTTCATATCCCAAAAATCGGTGAATGCTTCCTTAGAACAGTATTTCTTCTGGTCTAAATGTTGAAGGACTACAGGAATTAACAAGAAAAGTTGTATGGAGTCCTGTGTGGAGCTTGAGCTGTTTATTCCTTTATAGCCATAAAGATGGTATTTTGGAAAATAAATGTGTAATACATGTGGTTGTCAAAGGACAAAAGCTCTTTATGTTTTCTCAAAAATAGTGAAGTGAATTATCCCCAGGGATCTCTGATGTCATGCCTGCTTATATTATATAAATAAGTTAGAAGCCTAAAAGCTTTTTTCCTGGTGGATTTATGGTGCCTTATAAATTTATATATAAGTGTATATCTAAGATGTAACCTAAGATGATTTTCCTTTTTGGTCTGTGGGATGATCCTCATGCTTAACTCTGAATGAAATCAAACATAGTAAATAAATATATTCCTTGGTCAAAGATCGCAACCTTTTTAGTTTAGGAATATCCGTTATATTGAAGAACTGGGAGGAGCTGTCATAAGCACCACTCAAATAATATGTGGTGGCTTACTCAGTTGATTGCCATGCCTTCTACGTGAACAATTTGTCTGAACAAAATTTTATTTCATCTGGCTATAATTTATATTTGCATATATACATAAAGTAGACTTCAGAAAACACAAAGCACAATTCCAGAAAGAGATTGCACCCAAAGTTCAGCTCCCGCTTTGGGGTGGAATATATTGGAGAAATGCAGCATACAGTAATTCATCCACATCAGTCAAATACCAGTCTAGATGTTTGCTAGGGACAGTGATTTAGAATCCTTTGCAAATTACTACATAACTGATTTTGAAGCCTGTTCCAGTGAAAGGATACCAGAGTCTGACTTGTAAATCGGATTGCGTGTTTGTGAGTTAAATGATTACAGGCAAAGTATGAAGCTGATTGTCTAAGAGAAAAAAATAAAAGAATGGAAAACATGAGAAAGTGAAGAATTGCTGGAAATTATTCATACTTTCATATAAAATCTGTTGCTTAGTGATTTTTGGTTTTCTCTTCTAAGATCAGTATCTACATAAGAATACAGTTAAAAGTATTTTTCTTTAAACTTTTTTTAACCTACGTGATTATTAAGGGAATTTTATTTATTTGGGTTTTTTTTAATTCTACACTTTTAGATCAAGTTCTTTACACTGATATACCAGTATTCTTTTGAGAACTTAAAAGTATAGTAACACAAAACTTATCAATTTACTTTTTTAAAATGACATTTACTATGTAAACTCAGACTATTACTGAGTTTTCAGGTTTTTTTTTCCCTGAAAGGATTTGTAGAGGAAGGCTGTGGAGTGTTGAGCTGAGTGCATTTCAATTTGAATGTTGCAGTTGTCCACAATCAGGAAAAAAAAACAACCAACCACCCAAATATCCAGAATATTGCCCAAGTTTTTCCTTACAAGTCTGTATCTTCCCTTAATGTTTTAATCGATTTCCTTCCTCAGTGTTGCACACCCATCTGTATGTGGCAGTCACTTGAAATAAAAGCCGCTGCACTTACTGCAAGGATTATTTGCTTCCTTACCTATTTGAACATGTGTACTGTTAAAAAGATCTCTTAGACTCTGTAGCCCTTGTATAGCTTCGTAGTCTATGATTTTCAGTATAATTATTTTTATGCTGTCTTTACTTGACCAAAGTTTGAATAACATGAATATCTAATACATTTTTGCTGTGGAGCCTACCCCAGGTTATTAGGTTCCGCAATTCAAAATTTCCTGTAGAAACATATGATGAAAATTCAGTGGTGTTAGGCTTAATTTTTTTTTCTTTTCTTCATGTAACAGTAGTGAATGCAGATTCATTAAGCGTGTAATCCATTAGTAGTTGTCATTTAAATGACATCAGGATTAATTACAATATCTGCTTATGTTATATTTATGTACTTCTGTCTAGAGTAATCTCAAACTTGCATTTGAGAGATAGAATTAACATCTTTTGTGTAGATATGTCTATAAAAATGTATGTGATATACCTACATACAAAAGCAGAATACCTTTTTTTAGGGGAAGATGGTTTTGTGTGTGCTATCATCAAAGAATACTATTTGGAGAGACCAATGGATGTTTTTTAATAGGTTATATGAAGTGAGGGGCAAGGACCCTTTTTTTAGCTGTGTACTTTTCAAATACAGTATTTCAGTAATAGCTTGGATGTGTCTTTCACTTTACAACATAGTGTTTGATTTTTATCTGTGTAAATTCCAGGTTTGGAATTTGGTTTCTGTTGATTTTTTTTTTCTTCCCTTCACTGCTCCCCCCCCCCCTCCCCCACTTTTTATATACAGGAACTGTTACAGACTCAAGTAGTGATCTATTTTGTATTTTCAGGTCAGTAGATAAGGAAGCAAACTCATTGAACACCTGTCAGTTATCTGGAAGCTTGAAGAAATTATATTTTGCTTGATGAGATGCTCAACTGTCTTTTGAGTGACTTTTGTTGAGGGAGCAATCTGCGGTCCGAAACTCAAATCCAATGGTGTCTGTTCTACTCTGCTGTGGGCTGCTGTGTGGCAGATGGGTGCTTGGGTTGAGAAGGAAGGGTTGCAGAGTCATAAAATCACAGAATGGTTAGGGTTGGAAGGGACCTTTAAAGGTCATCTAGTCCAACCCCCCTGCAAGGAGCAGGGACATCTCCAACCAGATCAGGTTGCTCAGAGCCCCATGCAACCTGGCCCTGAATGTTTCCAGGCATGGGGCATCCGCCACCTCTCTGGGCAACCTCTTCCAGTGTGGAGAGCGAGAGCTGGGTGCCAGCAGCTGGGCTTAGAGTGAAAAGATGATGTGTGACTGGCTGCTGAGGAGGATTGGGGCACAGGCAAAGCAATGATGGTGATGCAGGAACTGGTAACACTTCATGTGAACATCCAGTGATAACTTCCCTCCTCCTAGTTCTCCTCTCCAGCACTGCAGCAGTACCTTTAAAGCATGAGCAATAATTGCAGGAGCATGTTCAGGAATGTGCGTCAATATGAAACTCTCTCTAGATGGTTACTATGGAGGTTGTGGGAAAGAAAGGCTGTTAATTTTAGGTAAAATTTAACTGCTGCTTTTGTTTCTCCCTTAAACACATGATGTGATCAGTCAGCCTGTGGAGAAGCAGTACTCTGTGGAGGCTTGGGAGCTGGATGGTTTGGGAATTTAGGGAGAAGCAGCTGTAGTGCATTCAAAGGAATGAAATGGTGTTGGGGAAAAATGTCTTCAACAATAGCAAAATGATGTGTTTATATTTTTTAATAATCTTGCTATCAAATTAGTGGCACAGTCCTAAGACCTGTCATTAAAAAAACGTTAGCTTTGAATTGCACTCCAGACTACTTAGAAGCAACTGCTATTTCAGAGGTAGTAGGTGAAACACCCTCTTTCTCCCTCTTCCGAACTGAGGTCTCTCACTCAGCTCTGATGTTTGTGGGATGTCATGAGACATGGTGGTGACTGCCAGCGGTAGCGTGCCGAGTGTGGCCGGCAGGAAGCTGGCAATGCAGCATGGAGACCACAGACTGAGCTCTATCTTTGCCTTGCTGCCAAAGTTATGCCAGAAACAAACTTGTGGCTGGGCTGGAGGAGGAGGGTGGCATGTGAGCCTTGCTGCTATGGAAGTATGAGCAAGGATACAAACCTCAGGAAAGTGCATCTGTGATACTTACTGTAATTTACAGCAATTACGTCGAACTGTACTCGTACCAGCAAGTATCAGCCCATTTCCTTTGGGGTTTGTTTCTTGGTCTGGGTTTTTTTTTGTGTGTGTTTAGTTTTGATTTGTGACTATTCATAGGTCAGAGTCTTGCAGTATCAGAAGTTAGTCATTGGTTAACTTGGGGCGCTTTGCAGATAAGTAACTTTTACAAGAGTCCATATGCCAGGGAGAGAAGTTTATTTGTTTCTGGAACTATTACCCAGGGATGCAATGTATCAACAGCTAGAAACTGAAAAAGAAACACATAGGAGAAACATATCTTTAAAAAAAAGAAGTGGGGGAGCGTAAGTGGAACTCTGTTTTTTAGTTGCTAAGAATTTACTTTCTTCAGAGATTGTATCTGGGAGCTAGAATATCTTGCCTTTGTGTTTTGGCACTAGTTGCTTCCTAGAGAGCAAGCACTGGTATAAAAAATAAACTATTGCTGTTAGCAGTCTTGTTCCTGGAATAGAATATGGTATAGCATAGAGTAGAACTTGTCAGAATCTTTTTTTCAGATCCTGTAAGATAGCTTCCAGGAAAGGGGTTCTGTATTTAATTGGCTAAATGAGTGAGACTGGTACCAAAACAGAACCTGAGTGTTGAAGCGGGAATGACCATGTGCAGTGCCTTTTCTCTCTCTCTCCCTCTGTCTCAGTTAAGATGAGTTTTAAAAGAGTTTGCTTCAGCAGCAGTTAATTGTACACTTAAGTATTGTGTTATCCTTGTCTTGATTAGTGGTTACAAAATTTATGTGAAAAAGAGGGCGTAATTCTGGCTTGAGGTATTCTAATGTTTGCACGGAGACTGATTAGTGGGAGACGTAACGGGGCAAAGTGTGCTGAAATGCACTGATAGGGGATTACTGTCCCCTGCGTTCCTGCATCTATCTCAATATGATACTTTTGTTTATGTGTATATATTTATTAATTTACCATGCTTTTATGTTATCAACATCTTACCACTGACTGCAAGTGAGTATGATTATTGTGACTTCATGATCTGCACAGGGAGGCCAGCTGATTCTGTGTGCTCTGAGCTGACAAGGGTTCATGACCGTGGTTAGCAGGGCTTGAAACCTGAGTGAGCAAATTCTGCTGAGCGCCACAGCAGTTGAGCTCACACCACTGTTCTCCAGTGACCGCTCCCCCTCCAGTTGTGTCACCATGTGGCAGAGCAAGCTTGTGTTTGCCTGTAGAGTGCATACTGTGAGAGTGCAGAACGGGTCGTAGTAATTCTATTTCATTACTATTACACTGTACAATCAATGTAACCTTGCCTAGGTTCATATATTTTAGTGTGACGTACTTCAACAGAAAATAAAGTTAAGAGTAAAGCACTGTTAAATCTCAACAGATGAGTGCATCTGATGGTTGCGTATATGGCAACAGATGGTACTCTGTTTCCTTGGAGCAAAGACTCTCATCCGAGGGTTAGGGAGCAAGGAAACATTCAGAGAAAAAGGCAGAAACACGGACTTTCTTGATCAGTGGCAAATTTTGCAGATAACAAACTGTGGAGGTGGAGGGAGGAGAAAGAGAAGTTATAGGGAGTCTGTCTTTCATCCTGTGCAGAGCTGATAATTGTCACGAATTCAGTTAACGCAAAACCAGCAATTTCTCTAAGTGTAACAAAAATAAAACTGATAATCTAGTAAAATACGAAACACTATTCTTCAGATAGCCTTTCAGTTGATTAAAACTTCATCTGGAAGATGAATCTTTTAACTTCCCTTCAATTATAATGACAAAAGCAATGCTGGGAAGAAAATAAAGTTAATAATAGGTAACCACATAAAGCCAGATATTTCTGAAGACTAAATTGAATTTTTCTCCTCTGAGGAATTCATTTTATGGAATTAGACCTTATTTTGTACTTATAATAACTTAATTGGCTGATAAATTGATATTCACCCTGGGATTTGATCTGTGTTATAATTCAGGTAAGAATTTGTGACACAAATAGATGAAGCTTTCATATATAAAATATTTTTTATTGTTCTTGTTTATTTTTCTGATTTCAGAGGAGCTGCTAGTTTTTGGATTTTATGGTGGTGCCAGTTCTTTTCCCAGTAAAAATTAACAAGAGTTACTGTCAGTAATGTGCTTGTTGCACTGAGTTTCCTAGTTGGCTAAATTTCAGTAAAGTGTGTGGAACAGAGATGATTTTACTTAAATTTTTTAAAACTGCTTGCTGTAAAATGCTGTTAAAGCTATAAATGCTGTTAATTGCTCCTTATCCTACCGTTTTCAGTACTTTAAAATATCCCTGGTGATTTGTTGAATTTACCACCATCCACTATATTTTGTTTTGACTGGGAGGTTGAGAGAGAGGGGGTTACGGAGGCTTGGCAAAAGTGAGACTTTTCTAGAATTTGAAAACTGATTCTCTCATTCCCAAATTTTTAGTTATAAAATTATACTTTTTAATGAGGACTGATGGTGAAATATGATGTCTTTCCTCTGGAATATTATGAATCATAATTTGGTGCCCCCAAATCAATCTCTGTCAGCATCAGAGTATTAGGATCATTAGCATCCGAGATTCTACAATCTGAAGTCTCAGAATGTGCCCAACAGATAACGGAATCATTATTAAATCTCTTCAAGTAAAACTCGATTGTGGGTAAGTCACTACTTTGTAAGGAAAAGCAGCATGATTTCACATAAACTAAAGCTAGGGAAAACTGCAACAAAACAGTTACGATCTCTGAATTGATGCATCAAGCTTGATCTCTTTTCCATTCATCTGAACAAGTAGTTGTTACATTATCTTATCTGGCTGCCTGAATCCAAGAGAGAGACTGGTTAGTGTGCTGTAGTTGGGTGGTTTTACTATCCTGAGCTGATCTGAGCAAGACACTTCTTAATCAGTTGCTTATATTTGCTTCTTTGTAATCCAAGACATCTGGATGGAATCTTGACTGGTACGTCATCTTCATTTTCCTAGTGGCTGAATTCAGTCATGGGGAATAATAAATCAAGATCTGTTGACTTACCTGCCTTTTCAGAATGAGGTGGGACTGCAAAACTTTCTTGGGGATTCATCTACAAGGACCTTTTAGTTTGAGCAGGATGGTCCTTTGTCCTACAGCTTGAACCTCAGTTTTGGAGAATGGATCAAAGTGGTAAAGAGGTATAAATAGAAAGGGAAAGAACAAAACCAGATTTGTTTATTCTCAATTTAAAATGAGCTACAAATGCGAAGTACTGCAGTGCTGGTTAAAAAAAAAAAAAAAAAAAAAAAGGAAAAAAAAACCCAAACAAAAACCCCCCAACTTTGTTCTAAGGGTTTGAGACCCATTTTGAACAGATACTTAGCTTACTTTACTGGTTATTGCATGCAATCTGATAAGCAGATCATTGATTTTTCCAAGCTTGATCTCTTAACTGATTTTTCATTGATATAATCAGTGCTAAATTTAAACGTATCTCCTTTTAGAAGTTTTTGCATGTGGTTTTCATTTGTGGCTTTTAACATATCTAAGTGTTTTGTTGGATTCCTCAATAAGTTCAGATGAATTTGAGAACCATACGTTTCCTTGGTTATGCTATTTTGTCCTCGCCGTATATGTAATATGCATATATATGCATATATATATATTTATAGCTCTACCTTGAATTATCTTTTTTCTATATTGAAATAGTAACAAAATACGAGTTGTTACTCTTCACAGTTACTGTTAGCTTTAGAAATAAGTACAATACTGCCTATTTTGTACTTGTACCTTATTTTAATATGCTACGGATTTTGTATTAGCGATTCTGCTACTTAAATATTTAACTTTCTGCAGGTTTCCCAGTTCATAATACCATCTGGTTATTGGTAACTAATGGTCATTTAAATCAACCGTGATTCACCTTGTCTTTGATGCTGTCATGTTTTGCAAGTAATGAATATGAAAAAAATGTTTAAGTGCAGATTGTTGTTATTGTTCCTTTTCCAATGACCAGTGTACTTAGGACGTATACTTTTGGAGTTTTTAATGTTCCTGAATATAATGCTCTCACTTTATTTTGGAGCTAATCAGACTATTAGGTCTCAAATTAGACACTGGGATAGGAAGGGCTAGGGAAAGAACAACAGATGGGTAGATACAGTCTCCAAAAAACTTGACTGAGATGATTTATTTCATATAAAAATAGACGCACGCAAAGATGAAATTGAGTTCTTCAGAGTATGATAACAACTATTACCTTAATCATTTATTGCCTATATTCCAGCTGCTACAGCAAATGAAGTAGGACAGTTGCAGAAACCTACAGAATGTGAAACAGCTGGTCCCCAGAGTGAAACATCTGTAATGCTGAGTCAGGAACAGGGAAAGTATTTCCTTCGGAAAATGTACTGTGTGGTTGTACAACTAGTGACTGTACCATACGTACAGCAGATCAAGAATAAATTCCACAGTCTACTTATTTATCAATATATAATTATATAGTTATGTGTCTTCATTTAGCATGGTTGTCCCTGAAATTTTTAAAGATAAAAAAGTAATAATCTTGAAGGAGGACAATGACACCTGGTAGCATTTGGATGCTTATATGGTTAACACCAGGCTTGGGTTTTAGAGCTACTGTATGAACTTCTGCCTTTGAGTTAATGAGAAACTTGCACAAGTAGGTTATCTGTTTCTGTAAGGACTGGCACTTGAGGGGGAGGAGATGTATGCTTTGCTTTCAGAGATATTGATGGTGGAAGAGGAATAGTGAGGGACAGAAACCTTGTGTTTCATTGCAGGCTATGAAGAGGAGCCTGTGGCAGTGGTCACTTGTACTTCTGCCTGTTTTGTGTTCCACCCTCAGCTGGACTCAAGGTTCCTTCCACTATCCCTTTTAGTCTGTCTCCCTCCTACCCTTAAATACTTACCAGTTTTCATTCTGTTTTCCTTCTGTTCTTCCTATAAAAGCAAGCCTGTATAGCTCTTTAGACAGGACTGTGCAATGTTCCCATTTCATGGAGCTTATTGCATAAGCAATGTTTTCTGTGCCACCATTGAAAAGGTAGGCAGAACATTAGGTTATGTAATGGCACACAGTGTTTGCATTTTTCCTTCCTTGATCTGTTTTGTGCATGAAGTTTTTTCACTAGCTTGATCAGTTCTTAGATTGGAGAGTGTAGAGATTGTAGAAAGTTAGAGCTGAAAATTCAGTAGTTTTGCAACAGCTGCGTGGATAGACATGGATAGCTTTCTGAAGTTGCTCTGATTATATAGGTAGAAAAAACTTGTTTCAGCAGAATCATTGTAGGAGAATTACTGTGCTTACGTAAATTAGCTGTGCAAATACCATAATACCCTACATCACTTGCGGCATTCTTATTATGTGTGATGCAGTCACCTTGCATTTTAAGTATTCCTCGTATGTTCAGCTTTATATAAATAGCAGCTATTTCAAATGGGTGCTACCTGTGGCAAGGAAGCTAAAACATGCTGCCTTTGGAGGCAGAAGGTGCCCTGGCTTGATATTTAATTAGTGCGGAGCAAAGTACTCCATCGTTGTGAGAAGAGACTGCAGAAAGTACTGGTTTCCCTGGAAGCATCAGAAAGCCTTGATTCCTAGACAATACTGTATTGTCAACACAGTGCTGGTTCAGCAGCATCTCTCTGCACACATTTGGCAAATATTTAAAGGCCACATTTTGTGTAATTGGTTCCGCCTTTGAAAATTATTAACTTCTTTGTGTTAAAGGATGTACACAGCAATGCAAGATTTTATCTTGACAATCTCATGCTTTTGTCTTTGACCAGCAAGGATGTATTTGTGGATTTTTTTTTAGCTCCTCAAAGGGTAGTACGTTAACTGCTTTGTAAATCACTTTGGTACTGATGAGGTATGGGAAAGCATTTAATTTCCACGGCTTTGTAAGGCTGGATTATACAGGAGCTGTGGCAGACAATACTTTGTTAGCCAGGAAAATAAATGGAGGTTTTCGTGTCAAGGTATTTAAAAGTGTGCATTTCTGTTTAGCTTTAGTCTTTATATATCTTGTGAAATGTAGGCAGAGGGAATACATACTTTTTGGACTATCCAGCTAATCTGCAAATAAGGCTGTGCAAAACAGAATAAATGTTATTGACAGCCATTCTCTCTGTTATCATTTGGTAATCTTTGTGCTAATCAGCTTCCTTCCTTTTTATTTTTTAGCATATCATAGTTATTTACATTAATGGAAAATTTGAATAGGCATTGTTAATACCTAATTGCAAATGAGAATGTATGACTTGTAAATGGTAAATTCTTTAAAGCACTTGTAAATAAAATTTGGAGTCCTGATCTGGCCCCTCTCTAGTTTCTATAGGAGATGTACGCTGTATGTGTCCTTCAGCTGAGGAAATGAGCTCCCTACTTGTGCTTTGTAAAACTGTCCACTAAGCCAACTAAAAACTATCACTGATCAGTTCATAAGGAAAAAATTGTATTTAGGTGTGGAATCTAAATGTAAAAGGATTTTTTTTTCAGAAGGCAAACCAACAATATCTAGAAAACTCTTCAGCTATATAACACAACTGCATTTTTGAGATGATGATCAAGAAGATGTAAAAAGCATGTTTGTTAGAAACATTAATTCTGTGTTGTAATTACTTTGATACTTTCAGTTATGGAAACAGGTATATATGAAATGATTAATACTTTTCTCTCCCTTTTTCTCTGTTTTAGGCTTAAAAGAAGCATGAGCATAAGAATTACAACTCTGACACTTTGGACCACGAATGATGTTAAAACAATTTGAATGTATTGGAATATGGCTGCTTCTTAAAATGCAAAAGTCAAAGGAAATTATTGCTTATCAAAACCTACTAAATATTTGAATTTTCTAGACACCCTGCATTTAACTGTGTCCTTAAATGCCCATGATTAAGATCTCATGCAACCATTGTATATTTTGGAGACTATTCTCCAAAAGAGAACTGTGCATTTAAAAAGCAGAAATGACTGTGTTTTCTCTTGGAACTTACTAAGCTTGAACATACTGAAAGATCATGACCAGCTTGAAGCGGTCCCAGACCGAAAGGGCTGTTGCCACTGGGGTATCAGTCGGAACAGATGGCACCTCAAAAGTCCACTCGGATGACTTTTATATGAGACGCTTTAGGTCACAGAATGGCAGCTTGGGATCTGCAGTCATGGCACCAGTGGGACCTCCTCGCAATGAAAGTTCCCATCATGTTACCTCTACTCCTGGAGTCCCTAAAATGGGCGTCAGGGCAAGGATTGCTGATTGGCCCCCGAGGAAGGAGAACATCAAGGAAGCAAGCAGATCTAGTCAAGATATTGAAACATCAAGTTGCCTTGACAGCATGTCTTCTAAAAGCAGTCCTGGGAGTCAGGGAAGCTCTGTTAACCTGAATGCTAGTGACTCTGTCATGTTAAAGAGCATCCAGAGCACACTTAAAAACAAGACCAGACAATCTGAGAATCTAGACTCCAGATTTCTTACACCTGATGGCTATCCCAGCTCCCCAAGGAAAGCTCTTCGCAGAATAAGACAGCGCAGCAACAGTGACATTACCATAAGTGAGCTTGATGTGGATAGTTTTGATGAATGTATTTCACCCACTTTTAAATCTGGACCATCTCTGCACAGGGAGTATGGCAGCACATCTTCCATAGATAAGCAGGGAACTTCAGGGGAAAGTTTTTTTGACTTATTGAAGGGCTATAAAGATGAAAAGTCTGATCAGAGAAGCCCAGGCACAACTAAGCTCAGTGAACTCCTCATTGCCAGTGGAAGCAAGGGTTCAGGATTCTCTCTCGATGTGATAGATGGGCCTATTACTCAAAGGGAAAACTTGAGACTCTTTAAGGAAAGGGAGAAGCCACTCAAGAGACGCTCAAAATCAGAGACAGGAGACTCATCCATTTTTCGTAAGCTGCGCAATGCCAAAGGTGAAGGGGAGCTTGGGAAGTCTTCAGACCTTGAAGATAACAGGTCAGAAGATAGTGTCAAGCCTTGGACTTGTCCAAAGTGTTTTGCTCATTATGATGTGCAGAGTATTTTATTTGATTTAAATGAAGCAGCAATCAACAGGCATAATGTTATTAAAAGAAGGAACACAACTACAGGTGCATCTGCTGCTGCTGTAGCATCACTTGTCTCTGGACCCTTGTCCCATTCTGCAAGTTTCAATTCTCCCATGGGCAGCACTGAAGACCTGAATTCAAAAGGAAGTCTCAATATGGACCAAGGAGATGATAAAAGCAATGAACTTGTGATGAGTTGTCCTTATTTTCGTAATGAGATTGGTGGGGAAGGGGAGAGGAAGATCAGCCTGTCCAAATCTAATTCGGGTTCCTTCAGTGGATGTGAAAGTGCCTCGTTTGAGTCGACTCTGAGTTCTCATTGCACGAATGCTGGAGTAGCAGTTCTGGAAGTTCCCAAAGAGAATCTGATTTTACATCTTGACAGAGTGAAAAGATACATCGTTGAACATGTAGACCTTGGTGCATATTATTATCGAAAATTCTTCTATCAGAAAGGTAGATAAATTTTTCTTTCTCCTTGTGTTTTATTAATGATTTTTTGTTCTACCAGCATAAAATCAGCTGATCCATAATAGTATTTGCAAGAAGTTATTTTTTTAATAATCAGTTCTTAAACATCAATATATATCAATGTATATTTTACTGATCAGTACATACTATGTCTAATAGTCTTTCACAATGTTGGAGTGAACAAAATGTTAGTGATTTTAGTAGTGACATACATAACAGCAATGGCTATAGATTGTCAATATCTTGAAACATGGCTTTTGGTATGCGTGGGAGTGGGCAAGTGTTGACACTTGAAAGATTAAAAAATAAAATCCTAAAATATGGGAACTTTCTTCACTCTGCATCAAGACTTGTACTAAGAATGGAATGTGCAGCTTGGAAAGCTAGCATTTACAATAATCTTTGGATATTTTAATATCATAATCATCCACTTCAAAATGGGGAGGGTATTTATTTTGAGTCAATAATATATAAATGAAGACAAAAATCTGTCTTACTCACTATTTTGATTATAGTCATCATTCTAGAAAGAAAATTCTAATTTGTCAAATTCTACAGAAAGAAACTTGCTGCATATATGTAACTATATATATACACACATGCATATATTCTGCAATGACAAGTACTTGTCTGAAAAAACGGAGTACAATTCCCTTATCACATGGTTCTGCTGAAATCAAGGGTTGTAATTTCCATTGAAGGTATGCGGGGGGGGGAGGGAAACCTGATCAAAACTTTTTGGCCTATGGAAAAAAGCAAAACCCAAGCATAACCCAGATACCCCCCTCATCAAAATGATGCTGGCACCATGAGATGCAGATCTCACTGTCTCTTCTTCCTGATTCTGAAAATGATCAAAAAGGAGTGCAAACCAAAGTCCTTTAAAAGAGTTCTGTCTGTAGGGTTGTGTGCATTACTATGGTATTTCCTGATGGATAGAACTGATCAAATGACTGACCTGCGGAGTGCTTGTTCCTTAGCTACCAATGATCAGGGATTGGGTTTCATCTCTTTAGTGAAAGCAGCTCAGAAGAGCTTGTTTCCTGCAGGTTAAAGCAGCAGGGATGCCTGGTTAAAATGAGTGGATGGTTAATTCAGAAAAACTTCAACTTGTTAACTGTATTTTACAGTGTTGTGGTTTTGTTTAATGAGGGGAGGCCTAAGGTGGCAGCATCTCTAGGAAACTGCTAGAAGTTGCTCCCCTTCGTTCAGTGGACTCGGCCGGGTCTAGGGCGGACCCGCTGCTGGCCAAGGCCGAGCCGATTGGTAGCAGAATGTCCCGTGATAACGCCTCTGCGATAACGTATTTAAGAAGGGGAAAACGGAGGTGGGGGGGGGGAGAGAAGATGTGAAGAAGCTGAGCGGAGGCAGAGGTGCAGAGGGCGAGGTGCAAACCTTGTGGGCCTTGCAGGCCTCGCCCTCTGGCCTCTCACCAGGCAGCCGAGCAGGTCCAACTCGGCCCAGCCTGGCTGCAAGAAGTGGAGAGGAGAGGAGATGGCTGGATGATGCCAGCCTGTTGTGAACAACTTTTCTTGTGAGAAGAACAGCTGCAGATGCCAAGGTCAGTGAAGAAGTAGGGGGAGGAGTAATGCAGCTCCTGGCTGAGATTGCCCTGTAGCCTGTGGTGATGACCATGGTGGAGCAGGTTGTCCCCCTGCAGCCCATGGAGGAGCAGAGATCCACTTGGAGCCCGTGGGTCCTCCATGGTGGGTCCCACACTGGAGCAGGTGGAGGCCTGAAGGAGGTTGTGGCCCGTGGAGGGCCCGCTGGGACAGCCATTCTGGAGGGACTGTACCCTGTGGAAGAGATGACCCATGCCGGAGCAGTTTCACGGAGGACTGTGGCCCATGGGAGGGACCCCACAACAGAGCAGGGGAGGAATGTGAGGAGTTCTTCCCCCAACCATGAAGCAGCGGCATAAAATAATGTGTGATGAACTGACCACAACCCCCATTCCCTCTTCCCCCCTGTGCCACTCAGTGGGGGAAGGTAGTAGACATAATGTTAAGCTTGGGAAGAGGGAGGGGTGGGGGGGAGGTTATCTTGTTCTCTGTCTCATTATCCTGATGTTTTTAGTAATAAAAAACTGGAGTCTGTTTTTGCCCATGATGGTAACTTCAAGGGTTTATTCCCGTCCTTATCTCAAACCTTGAGCTGTTTTTTCTTATATCATCTCCCCCTATTCTCTCGGAGGGTGGGGGAGTGAGAGAGAGACTGTGTAGTCTGGTCCCGATTGGGGCTGAATTACGACATACAGCTAATAATCTCATCTCCCATTTTTCCCCTGACCTCAAAATATGTCCATCTCTTGCCCCATCTTCCCTGCGTTGTCCCTTGGTTGGATGACTCTTGTCACACTTCCCGTAGTCTTCTCTTTCTGCAGTCTTTCTAGGGCTGAGAGGTAGTCTTTGCTATGTGTTTTTTGAGAGTGCTGATCTACATCCTTTGGAGAAAGGAGTGTGGAAAAATATTGGTTTCCTGAGAACAGTCAGCCAGATGCAAAATATAGGATGAGGTATGTTTGGAGGGGAGAGCCTGAGATTAGAGACCTTTGCCTGCAAAACCTTTCTATCTGTCTCCCTCTGGAACAATCTGATTCCTTATCTCTCTAGTGGATTTTGCAATCAGCAAGTAAAGGTGCAGTTTCATGTTACAGCTGACCCAATTTAACAGCATTTCAGCACTAACAGGGGGGAGGACTTTATTCCTCTCCTGTCCTTGTACCTGTTCTCTTCTTTTTCTGAAAACTTGATAAGCCACTTCAGTTTACTAACCAAACAGAAATCTTGCCATTGCAATAAATTTACTTTTTATTGCTTGGTTATTTCTCTCCAGTTTTAGTGAGTCAAATCAGCTTTCCTTGCAGAGAAGTGCCAAAGCCTAGTGCTAGGTGAGCAATGGGTGAACAGCAAAAGACAAAGGAGATGTGAGTGGGATTTCACCCCTTAGGCAACAGCAATTTATTGGCTTGGCTTATCATTAAGGGAAACCACACCCTCATGCTGCTGCAATACCAGTCACCATTATATCTCCATTTCTTTCTAGTCGTAATTAAGGTGAATTAGGTAAAATCAGCGTAATCTAGTCCTAAGGGTATTGGTGAGGGATAAGCAGATATAGAAGCGTCAGTATGCGTATGGAGTGGGTTTGGAGGGACAGAAGAAGCTATGATTATTATTTTACTTTTTTTTCCTTAAGCCCTAAAACTACATTTTAAATTCATAGTGCTCATGTTCAGTCCAGCAAGCACGAGTCTGAAAAGAGGTGTACTTCAGAAGCCTTGTCAGGTGTGCCCAAACACCTCGGTTCTACAAATACTGAACACATGTTGTTGACCACCCAGCATATTGTCGTTACCCAAGCAAACCTTAGACTGCTCTGAAAGAGGTGAGGTAGTGATAAAACTTTTAAAGCAGCATAATAGGGAAATAAAATCAAGAAAGTCAGTTGTAACTGAAAGTTTTTTATAACATGAAGCAAGTAATGGTACAGAAACTTCTATGTTTGAAGGGGAGGTTGGATCTTTATGATGTTGTGAATGGAATAGACAGTGGTGAAAGTTTCAGTGGGATCAGCTAGTCAAGTTAACAGCCTTGGGTAATTTTATAGTCTTGAAAATATGAAGCAAAGAATTCTGATTCAGCAATGATAACTTAATGATATCAAACCAGGAAAATGTCACAGAATTGGAGAACTGAAGTAATCCTGGAGCTTGTAAAGAATAAGAAACAATGACCCAGAGAATTGTAATCCTTTACTTACTTTTCATTCCAACTCAGAATAACAAAGCAGGTAGTTTGGGACTATATCAACAAAGAACTGCCAGTTGTGATACCAGTCAGGATGATTTAATGAAAAGTAGGTCTGGTCACAAAAGAAAAACCCCACACTATTAATCTTTTATGTCTTAGGAAAAAAAAAGGAAAAAAAATGAAAGCCATTGCATTGATATAGTCAATTTTAATTTCCCCAAGGTAATTTGATGAGATGCTGAAGGTGACTTGACTGAAATCTTTAATTATGTAAAAATAATAGCTCATTGTTTACAGATATTGTTACTTGGATGATAAATTCATCTCAAATTTTAGCAGTGTACACGGGGGAGGTATCAGTGAGCTGGAGTATTACTAACATGGTTGAAATTAATTAAAATATCTTAATCTAGTAAGTGTAAAATATTTGCATGTGACATTTATGGGTGAGTCTTTTGTAAGTTCATTGATGAACGCAAATAGATGAGCATTTGTATATAAAGGAAATAATAAGGTGAAATCAACATTATTTGACCCTTACAGAGCAAAGGTAAAAATTATTGATAAATAATATTCTGACTTGGTGTCCAGACTTCTAAATGTGAAAATACTGGTGGAGACAGTTTAGTGGAGTTTAAAAAATGGCACAGATATTGGGAAAAGAACTTTATAACAGTAGTTCCCAAGGTTGGATTAATCTCTTCTACTATATATCTGAGCTAATTGTATAGACTCCCTTTGTACTCAGTGAGAGAAATGAACCTTGCAGGATGATAGGAATTGCTGTCTTACTTCCTCAGTTCATTATGGAAGACTCATACACAACTGACTCGCATGAAAACGTTTCTGCTTACAGGAGATGAATGCTACTCTTACTTTGCAAAAGATGTATTTCAAAAGATGTATTTTCTAGGGGGACTTCTAATTAAAAGTCTAAGTCTAGACATCTATAAACACTGAGATATGTGGTAATGCTAGTGCTAAAAAAAGAGGGAGAGGAAGCCAGCACAAGAACAAATTAGTGAAAGTTGCACAAACTTGACCTTGAAATAAATTTAAGCTTTGAACAAAAAGAATAACTACACATGGGAAAAACTTATTAAAGGAAGTTTATTGTTTGAATTTTACATGGCAGTCATGGGTTTTTGTATGATGTCTTTCCTTCTTAACTTCAATGCCTGAAAAGCCAATTTCTGACGTATTTGAGTTAAGATAACAGGGTCTCTTCTGGCATCTCTTTCTTAATCTGACAGTCCCTTCTTTTACGATGTTGTGATAGGACAAGGGGTCATGCTTTTAAAATAGAAGGAAACAGATTCAGGCTGAACATAAGGCAAAAGTTTTTTACTGTGAGGGTGGTGAGGCCCTGGAACAGGTTGCCCAGAGAGGTGGTGGATGCCCCATCCCTGAAAGCACTCAAGGTCAGGTGGGATGAGGCTCTGATCAACCTGATCTGGTTGGCGATGTCCCTGCTCCTTCCAGGGGGGTTGGACTAGATGACCTTTGAAGGTCCCTTCCAATCCAAACCATTCTATGATACTTTGCCTCTTTGTTGGAGGGGTTTGCAGTTCCTATAAGTGTAGTAGGTAGCTGGACAGAGTAAGACTGGCTTCAGTTTCAGCGTGGTTCCTTGCTTGTGCCGTAATAACGTATGCGCTTTCAGCTCTTGTTGCTTGGTTGTGTCCAAGGGCAACTTTGTAATATGGACCCTCTGGAGTGAAATCAGAATACTGGCTGAAATACACAAATGAGATCATTAATAACAATAAAAATCTTTAAAATTCTGCTGGTAAAGAACAAAATTAAAAAAAATCAGTGATTATTGAAATAAAAGACTTTCTAAACATAGTGCTTTTAGAATTCATCAGAAGGCAGACAGGTTGGACTTGGTTTTTGTTTGTTTGGGTTTTTTTTTTATTTTCTACATGGTGGCACCATGCATAAGGGCAGAGGAAGGGAAGATTTCAACAAGCCACCTGTTAGTTGTTTTGGGGCTGCATTCTGGACTGTTTTTCCTTGTAGAGCATTCTATGATTGTGATGAATATAAAACCCTGCAACTAATCTTCTAAGAAAATGCATATTAAGATAGCTGATGAATTTAAATTTTGATAAAAAGTATTTTTGACAGAAAGGAGGAACATGTTGTTCAGGCCTTCTTACTGAAATGTAAGAGAAGATGTCTCTTTTTTTTTTTTTTTTGTGAGAAAGTGATTCTTAAATACGTAACTTTTTACCCTCCACAATTATTTCATACTATTCACTGCAACACTTTTTTTTTTTTAATAAACTGAAGAAAAGTCCTTGAACTCACTCCTTCTGGACATAAAATCACAGTTCCCAGACGGGGGATTACTTGTCATAGATCAACCTAAAACATCTCGTCCTATCTCCTGGCAAAGGCCAGTAGCAGATGCTGAAGGAAGAGTAAGAACAGGACAATGGCATAGTGGTACTTCCCAGATGTACTTTCCCAGCCTCTGGAGGTGCTTAAATAATGGATTTCTTAACCTAGTGACAGTATCAGTTATATTTAGTAATTTTTGGAATTATCTTCCAGGCATTTATCCAGTTGTCTCTTACCCTGAATAAACTTTTAGCATTCACAGTACTCCTGCAGCAGCGAGGAGTTCTGCAGCTTGACTGCTTTGGTCATAAAGAGCCAGTTTTTACTGACTCTGCTGGCTTCCAGGATGAAAACTGCCTCACTGCTAGGTGAAAAAGCTTGGTTTTCTCTCCTTTCCTTGCTATGTGTTGTTTTATAAGCCTCAGTCATATTGTTCCCCTCAATCATGTTTTGTTGCCCTTCTCTGAACCTTTTCCAGTTGACATCAGGGTACAGTATTTAAGACGCAAGAAAGCCGCAGACTTATGTAGTATTGTAATGTTTTCTAGTTAGAAATTCCAAATGTCTGACCATAACTTATCATCGAGACTTCAGTTTCTTTTCCATATATGGGTAGAAGCTTTCTGTATATATTCTAGATAAAGCCTTATAAATGTTTGTATATTTAGATAATTGATTATTTATTCACAATAAAGTATTTTTCAAGGGGAGCCATGCTTATTAGCCTGTCTATAGCTTGATATTAAAGACTTCTTTATTATCAAAAAATCATATGATAGGGATGGAAAAAAAAATGTTTCTGTCAGCTTGTCTAAGGGCTGCTAGAAAAGAGAGCATATTGCTCTGGAGGAGCCGTCTGTTCTCTCTGTCCCCCGAGTTGTGTGTGGGAATTATGGTTCCCATGGAAAAAGAACCAAGAGCACCTGTTTAGCTTCGGTCATCATCAGCCAGTAGTCACTAACACTGGTGAACTGTATGAGGTTCAACAAGGCCGAGTGCTGGGTCCTGCACTTTGGTCACAACAACCCCACGCAATGCTATAGGCTTGGGGAAGAGTGGCTGGAAAGCTGCCTGGTAGAAAGGGACCTGGGGGTACTGGTAGACAGCCAACTGAACAGAGCCAGCAGTGTGCCCACGTGGCCAAGACCACCAACAGCATTCTGGCTTGCATCGGGAACAGTGTGGCCAGCAGGAGCAGGGAAGTGATCGTGCCCCTGTACTTGGCACTGGTGAGGCCCCACCTGGAATACTGTGTGTGCAGTTTTGGGCCCCTCAGTACAAGAAGGACATGGAGGTGCTGGAGCGCATCCAGAGAAGGGCAGTGAAGCTGATGAGGGGTCTGGAGCACAAATCTTATGAGGAGTGGCTGAGGGAACTGGGGTTGTTTAGTCTGGAGAAGAGGAGGCTGAGGGGAGACCTTATTGGTCTCTACAACTACTGAAAGGAGGATGTAGGGAGGTTGGGTGTTGGTCTCTTCTCCCAAGGAATTAGTGACAAGAGGAAAGCGGAGGTTTAGGTTGGATATTAGGAAACACTTCTTTATGTAAAGAGTGATTAGGCACCGGCACAGGCTGCCAAAGGAAGTGGTGGATTCGCCATCCCTGGAGGTGTTCAAAGAACGTGTAGATGTGGCACTTCAGGACATGGTTTAGTAGGCCTGGTGGTGTTGGGTTGATAGTTGGACTTGATGATCTTGGAGATCTTTTCCAACCTTTATGATTCTGTGATTGTTCCCATTTAGGACAAATTTGAGTTACTGACTTAGAATGAAAGACTTGACTGAGAAGTAAATAGTTCCCTGAGCTGGTTTTATAATGAATGAACTGTAGGTCAGCTTTCCTTTAACTGTTGACAGCCAGTAAAATAACCCTGCTCTAATGCTTTAAATTGCTTTATATTCTATCTCCAAATCGGTACCTTTCTGGTATGTGGCTAGACTTACAGAAAATGTACAGTTAACAATCTGGCCATGAGCAGCAGTCTGAAGATATTATCTGAGCTCTAAAAATGCTGCCCTCTTGTTTCCAGAGAAATGCTGGGCAGAGTTTTCCAGTGCAGTAAATGCTGCAGTAGCATTTCAGGGAAACATTTGATGCAGAGTTTCATTCTGAAGCGAAATGTTTGAGATTTTCACTTCTTTTGAAGTTCATGTTTAATACATCAATTGAACACGATATACAGAGGTAAATAGGATAAAAAGCACAAAAGAACCTCCTCACTCAAAATAAAGTATATTTACTTGGCTTTCCTCTGCAAGGGAAGCTTGTAAATATCTGCCAGGAAAGTGAGTTTTTGCTTAGGTTCTTTCACTGGAGGTGTCTTTTGAATTCTATGATAAATATTTAACTATTTTAAAAAGTATGTGTAATCTGTTTTAATGACCAGGTACAAGCAATTAATTATTTCTTTTTTGGCATGGATTTATGAATTAATTCATGGCTGTTTCTAGTTGTCTCCTGAATGTCTTTTAAGTAAAGTAATTTTTCAACAGTAACTTAAATGTCAAGCTTGAGCAGTGTTTCTTTCCATGGGGTTCTGTGTGGGGTGGAGGAAAAAGCTGTCTTCTATGCTATTCATGTTTGGCATGAAATTATTTAATTATAGTTGTGAAGTAGCCCTTGTTTTTACAATAAAATGCCTAGATTGGATATTAAGCTTTGTGCACTGAAATTCTGCTACTGCTTTTCCTGCTACAGGAAAGAGAAAATGATTGGATACAGGGAAATTCAGGATGTGGTCCTGGTCCTGATCAGGGCTGAACTACGACAAGTGGAAAATCAGGTAGAGACGCAAGAAACACTGTACCACAGGGAATAGTAGTCAGACACAGCAGTGTGTACTGTAGCTTGCAGAATAACTACGGAGGTGGGGTGGAGGAGAAAGAGAATAAAGAGGACCGTAGAGTGAATGACCCTGTAGTAAATGTGAATAGAGGACAGGGTGTGTAGGAGTGCAAGAAAGGCAACTGCTCAGTGTAGAATGAAGGGAGAGAGGACAAAAGACATTTCCTATTAGCAGAGAAGTGTAAAATTCTATACTCTTGTGAGTGCATTTTTCCAAATAAATAGACGCTACATAAAAAGTTTAATCAAATTATACAAAATTGTATGTGTATTTTCATGCAGCTTCAAGCATTCCTCTTACCACCCTTCCAGAATATACTTTGTCTTCAAGATGTAGAATGATTTCTCCTGAGAAAACTCTCTATCTGAATTGCAGGGTAGACTGGTTACAAGATACACAAGTTCTGTCATCTGCGCAGTTGTCAGTACAGAAAACGCTAGCATAATTTTTGGAGCATTCTAGTATGTATTAACAACATCACATCTTTTTTCTGTAAAATTTTCTATTGTATAAGCAAAAATACATCAATGTTTTTAAGTCACTAAGCAGTTTAGCATGGAAATGTCCAAGCTGTCTTGTGTTTTGGAAGCTGCATGATATGCTGATAGAAAATTGATCTTCCATTCTCAGTGATTGTGCTTCTGCATTGACAATCTCTGCCATAAACTGTTTGGTGAGCTATAAAGCATTCTGAAAAGAACAACCTAATGGTTGAACAGGAAAAACTAGGATGCTAATAAAATGCTTGAGGTTTTAAACAACAGAAGATCTCTATAGCATTTCCAGGGCTCATATCAGTGTAGTAATATAAAGATTTAATTAGGCTTATGTGGATGGTCTAATTTATTCATAATTTCCCCACTCATGACTAATTCAGTCACCCAAAACTTACGCCAATATTTACAGGATATTCCACGAGATATTAAAAGAATTTTGAATCTCAATTACCTCTGTGCAGTGTATTGGCTTCTGATGACTTGCAGAGGAATTTGGTGGAAAACAGGCTATATAATGGTGTGAGCATACTTCTTTTATTCTTTGCATGCTCTGAAATCTTAAATGGAAAAAAAACTGAGGAAAGGATAATAAAATAGCAGATACTGGGGAGTAGAATAGAGCCCTCAAGTGCTTAAAGAGGTGGACAGCTGTGTGAAGACAAAGATATAATTTTAGGGCACAAGTAAGTTCACAAGGAGAGAGCATCTACTTGAAAAGCATTTAATCTGTTAGAAGAAAGTATAACAAGAACCAGTAAGTATAACATTTAAATAAAATAGAATAAGAAATGAGGCACTCAAATTTTTTTAACACCACAAGTGATTATTCATTGGAAAAATGACTACCATTCACTTTGGATGGGAGTATTTCAGTATCTGTTTTTAGTGTCTTTAAAGGCGTGGTTCTTGACAGTGATATTAAAGTATTTTACATTTTATCTTGATAGCAGAATAGCTCATATTAGACTGCTGCTAAAAGTTCTAAAAGTTCTTGTTGTTTTAAAGTTCTGATTGTTTTAAGAATAACAAGTAATCTGTATATAGTAGTTCAGGCAGTATGGTTACATTCCATTTCAGGGCAGCTACATGTTTTTTCATTTCACTAAATTTCCAATTTATTCTTTGAATTGTTGAATTTTCAGACAGCTCTAACTTTCTATTTTTGTGCGTGTGTAAATTCATTCACATGTGTAGACATATGCAGCATATGGAAAGTGATGACATAGAACTTATTTTTCTTGTACAATGCTTGACTTTTATTTTTTCATGATTTCTCTTACATTTTCCTTTTAGATATTGTATGTTTTGATTCGCTCGTGTTCTGGTTTTATTTAGGTGGGGGGGGGGGGGGGGGGCGGGGGCGCTACGGTGACAGCCTCTATAAGAAGCTGCTAGAAGTTGCTCCCCTTTGTTCAGTGGACTCGGCCAGGTCTAGGGCAGACCTGCTGCTGGCCAAGGCCGAGCCAGTTGGTAGCAGAATGTTCCATGATAACGCCTCTGCGATAACGTATTTAAGAAGGGGAAAACAGGAAAAAAGAAGAGAAGATGTGAAGCAGCTGAGCGGGGGGCAGAGAGGGGGAGGCGCGAGCCCTGTGGGCCTTGCAGGCCTCACCCTCTGGCCCTCCTGCCGGGCAGCCGACTGGGCCCAAGTCAGCCCGGCCTGTCTGCAAGAAGTGGAGAGGAGATGAGATGTGAATGAGATGTAAAGAAATCGTGAGAGGCGTCTGCCAGCCTGTTGTGAACAACTTTTCTTGTGAGAGGAACAGCTGCAGATGCCAAGGTCAGTGAAGAAGGAGGAGGAGTAATGTGGCTCCTGGCCAAGATTCCCCTGCAGCCTGTGGTGATGACCATGGTGGAGCAGGTTGTCCCCCTGCAGCCCATGGAGGTCCACAGAGGAGCAGAGATCCACCTGCAGCCCATGGAGAACCCCATGCTGGGGCAGGTGGGTGCCTGAAGGAGGCTGTGGCCCATGGAGCAGCTGTTCTGGAGGGACTGCCACCCCGTGGAAGAGATGACCCACGCCAGAGCAGTTTCACGGAGGACTGTGGCCCATGGGTGGGACCCCATGCTGGAGCAGGGGAGGCATGCAAGGAGTTCTCCCCCTGACAACGAAGCAGCGGCGTGAAACAACGCGTGATGAACTGACCGCAACCCCCATTCCCTCTTCCCCCCTGTGCCACTCGGGGGGGAAGGTGGTAGAGATAATGTTAAGCTTGGGAAGAGGGAGGGGTGGGGGGAGGTTATCTTCTTCCCTGTCTCATTCTCCTGCTTTGTTTTTAGTAATAAATGAATACTTTTCCCCAAGTCGAGTGTGTTTTGCCCGTAAAGGTAATTTTAAGGATTTCTCCCTGTCCTTATCTCAAATCTCGAGCCTTTTCCTTATATCATTTCCCCCTATTCTCTCAGAGGGTGGGGGGAGTGAGAGAGAGACTGCGTAGTCTGGTCCCAATCGGGGCTAAACTATGACAGGTTGTCACTTGAGATATGTGCCACTTTGTGTTGCTGCATTCATAGTGATGTACCTCTGTCATCAGTGAAGATAGTTCAGAAGGCTCAAAAGAAGAGCCTTTAACACCAATCTCTTAAATTGTTGAGCTTTTATTTTTGTAAATGCACTTTTCTAATATTTTTTCATGTAAAGTTTGGCTTTACAAGTGGATGGTTAAACGATTGTTAAAATGGATCTCAAATAATCTATTGTTTAGCTAGTGAGCAATTTCTGCAGCCTTATATTCTCCTCTCTGCCTCCTTCCCAACTAGGCTAGTTTTAGACTCCACTCTTAGCATTTTAAATTTACTCTTGGGGGTTGTTTGATGCTTCACTGTTAAATATTTATGCTATTCACTTTGTTTCTTGGACTTTATTCTATATTTTCATGGTACTATGCTTTGGTGTGGTGTGAGGGTTTTGTTGTTTTTTTTTTTAACTATGAACAAGTATCTAACTTATTTTTCAGCTTCATCAATTTTTCCCTGTTTATAACTGAGTAACTTGTTTGTCTGTTTTTTTTCTTTTTCCATACAAAAATAAAGTTTTATCTTTTGCTAAGTACAGTTGCTTGCCACTCCCATTTTAACATTGAGTTTTCTGGTGCATTTGGCTTCCTTGTTTTTATTTGTGGGGCAGGGGGGGAAATTGTACTTACTTAGCTCACTGTGGATTAAACAAATTTCAATGTAAGAGCCAATGTAAGAGGTGTATCCTGTTTTAGGCCTGTTTAAGCTCAAATGCAATGTTGAATTTCAGCCTCCTTGTACAAATGAAGCTCATTAGAGTACTGAAGCATGAGAATGAAATCCTGGTACCATTGAAGACATTCTGTTATTGACTAGTGGAGCTGGGAGTTTATTTCCAGTATAACAACTAAGCTTGAAAATACAGTTGAAGTGTAAGAAGACAGACTTATTTCTGTATTCTTTTTTTTTTTTTTTTGTATGCAAGAACACTGGAACTATTTTGGGGCAGATGAGAACCTGGGTCCAGTGGCTGTGAGTATAAGAAGAGAGAAGCCAGAGGAAATCAAAGAAAATGGACCTCAGTATAACTACCGGATCATATTCAGAACCAGTGAGGTGAGCAATTCAGGAATGATAGTAAAAGAAACTGGAAGTGAGCAAGCAAAACCAGATGGCATGTGTGGAGTGTGTGTGCTTTTCAGCATTGATAATAAATTTCCGTCCCCTTTGCATACATACAATCCAGGGATCTGCTGACAAAGTTATACTGCATATTCGTATTACACAGAATACAAGTAAGCGTATCAGGAGTGAGTCATTCCGTAACATCCAATACAGAGGAAACTGTGAAAGTTGCTTTGGTTAAAGCTTGAGAAATTCAGTGGAGCTGTATTAGCTAGAAGCAAGCAAAGAGGAGGAAAATTACTTCCTCCGCTTCTGTATGTGACAGTAGGTAGACCTAAGAAGCATACTTTTATACTTTGAAATACTCTACTACAAATACTAGTACTAATCTTTTCCAATTATTAGTTTCCTGAAAAACTACAGTCTATTGAATCATTTGAAATATTCTGACTACTTACCAGTGAGTGACATTTTGCATATCAGTGTCTGTTTCCTGCAACTTAAGTTGCTTAATGTCCTCAATCTCTGTTGCAAATTGGAAAAATAGTATGTTTTGCTCCACTGCTATTGCTAATCAACCTTTTATCATAGATAATTCAATATATAAGCTATTTTTGTTTTGCATGCTTAGCTTATGACATTAAGAGGCTCTGTGCTGGAAGATGCTATCCCTTCAACTGCCAAGCATTGCACAGCCAGGGGACTTCCCCTAAAAGAAGTGCTGGAGTACGTGGTTCCTGAGCTGAATATCCATTGCCTAAGGCTGGCCTTCAACACTCCAAAAGTCACAGAACAGCTTATGAAGCTGGATGAACAAGGGGTAAGTGCAGAGATATAGAATGAGACAGATTGTCTTAAACTGTCAGATTACTGCCATGAACTGCAAAATTGCTATTTAGCTTTTAATGATTAGAGTTAGTCTGTTAAAATGTTTCATTTAAACTAAAGTTTGTTGTCTGTTGGGAGTGTTATGTTGCATGTCTTTCCCCCAGGTTTTACGGAATATTTGGTGTTTGTGAAATCAAGTTAATTGCTCTAAGTAATCTGAAGTTTTAGATTAATGTTATAGCAATTGTCCATTTTAATTTACTTTAAAAGAGACTATGTTATTGTTTTTCAAAGACTCTGAGGAGGAGGGAATTCTTTTCTGATTTTCTTATTACTATTATCATGGAAATGGAAATGTCCCATGTTATTAAAAGTTTTGTTGTAATGTTGTATTGGCACAACTATAACGAGGTTGCTGCCTGTCTCTTTTTTTTTTTCTTTTTCTTCCCCTGAAACAAAGTACATGGCAAAATATTCTAAGCCTCTTCTTCATACAGGTGGTTTTCAATTAGATCGTAGTCCCTTGGTCTCTTAAAGACAGAACCAAGGCTCGTTAGCTACATTAGACTTAGCAAAATTAAAGTCCATGCATAAAGTGAATTTTATGATTAAAAACTTCGACAGTGACATTTAACAGCTTTGAGTACTGAGACTGTCTCTCTCCTTGTCCTTTTTGCTTCTCATGATTAGCCTTTCCTGCATACAATTAACATCTGTGTTACTGTTTCTCCTTGCTGTCAATCTAACATTGCTGTCGTAAAACTGGAAAAGATCTAACCATTATCTGCCCCATAAGGGAGAGAACCTAACTATTCTAAACAGGTTTATAAGTGACTATCATGAAGATTTTGTCAGCCTCCTTGTGGTTTGGTTGTTAAAATGGGCAAGATGGAAAATCCCCAAATAAATACCTACCAGAAGCAAAACTCGAGTAAAACACTTTATACTCTAGTTAGTTTCTGAACCTCATCTGTTTCACTAAGAACACAATAGAAGAGGATGAAGAAGTGGGTAGCTGTGGGTATTGCAGAGCATCCAGACTAACATGGGAGTGGTTATGTGTGGTCAGCCCAAGGTAGGTGCAGCCCAGTATTGTCACTGACCATGACCAACAGTGGGTGTCTGGCTAAGAATATGAGAACACGATGAGCATGGAGTGATACTTTCCTAGCTCCTAATAGCTTGTATGCTGTTATAGGGCGCTCTATCCTAACCCTTCACTAGTTTGATGAGTCCTAGTTTAGTTAGTCATTTCTCATGTAGAAGTTGTTCTGTGCCTCTGATCATGCTTTTGTCTCTCCCTGGAGTTTTTTTTTAAGTTGCCTTCCTCCTCGCCTCCATCTGTTTTAAAACAGTGTATTTTTTAAAACAGAGAAAAATTTTGGTTTAGCATGCTTTCTTCTCTCTTCCCTCTCTAATAATTACTGGTATTTTATTTGCTTTATGGCTGCTGCTAAGCGCTGAAAGTATCTTTTAATGAATGCCCAAGATCCTGTTCCTTAGGGGTATAAGTCGCAGCTCATTGCTGTAGATACCAAGTTGAGTATCTTTGTATCACACAGATCACTTCAAACTTTACTTGGTCTGAGGTTCATCTGCCATTCTTTTGCCCAGTTATCCACTGTCCTAAGTTCCTTTGGTAGCTTTCATAGTTGGTCTTCAACTCCAATACTGTAGAGTAATACCTCAGTAATGTTAGCAAACTTAGTTACCCCACTATTCATCACCACTTATCAGATTGCTAAAGAGTGTATTGAATACTGTATGTCCAAGCAGATCCTTACCTTACTCTACTGATCATTTTCTTCAGCTCCTTTTTGTCTTTTAGCCAGTTATATGTCTAAGTGAGTTACTTTTTCTGTACCCTGGCTATTTAGGGGTTTTGAGACTTTTTGAAGAAGAAAAAGCTCTCTTAAATGTCTCTTGGAAATTCAGGTATACTCTGTATAAGCTGTATCTCTTGCATGTTCTTATTTGCTCCTGCAGAGAACACCGCTATGATGAGCCAGTGAACACTTAAGGTTGATGGGAGATGGGTTTACTTTATAGCCTGCTAAAACAAGGAAGGAATCTTTACATTCTTGTGTTGCTCATTGTAACTTTTCTTTCACTTTCTTCTAGTAAGTTGGAGGCCTGAGTGTTTTCCTCAGATGATTAGAGCAGTGTTTCCAAACATTCACATATTCAGTGTTTAGAGTTGTTATCTGAGCCTAAACCTAATCTGCCCTACCTCCAGAATCAAGTTTGTCAGGCACTTGAAGACTGACTAATATCTTTGAATCTCTTTCCAAAGTTTTCTGTTTCGGCAGTGGAGCAGATTGAATTTAATTCAGCATGGCTCCATAAATGAGCCTGTAGATTCAAAGATCGTGCCTTCCAGATATGCCCATCAAGAACCTGCAATCTCAATAGTGTTGATAGGAAAATTTACACAAAGGAAAAAAAGCAAATCTAACAAAGTTCTATTACAAAAAAAATCCAAAATTACTTCTAGTAAGTACCTAATTTGATACGTAAATTAGCATAATTTGCTTCAGAAATTGGTTATGTCTAAAAGAAATATGAGATTAAATTATCCTTATTTCATAGAATCATAGAATGGTTAGGGTTGGAAGGGACCTTTAAAGGTCATCTAGTCCAACCCCCCTGCAAGGAGCAGGGACATCTCCAACCAGATCAGGTTGCTCAGAGCCTCATCCAACCTGGCCTTGAATGTTTCCAGGGATGGGGCTTCCAGCACCTTTCCAGGCAACCTGTATGTCATTAAGCTCCCACAATATGGTATATAGTATGGTTTTCTGTTACTACTTAAACTTTTGAAAAACATTAAGGCCAAGTGATAGTTAAAATTGTATTATCTATATCAAAGTATTCGCGATTTTTGTGGTAATGAAATGGTTTGACACTTCTAACAGCAAAAGATAAGCACACTCTGTACTAATTAGAAGCTGCATTTTTTTATCAACTCCAAGCTAACAGAGAAATTTGGGTAACAGCTGCTCTACTAATTACGTACACAGAATGTTTATCACTTCTTGCTGAGTGTCGCACTGTTTCATTACAGCGCAAACAGGTGCTTGTTTGATATAGCAAATAAGATGTTTTGTGTATTTAAGAGTTAAGACTATAAAGTGACCTTAGCCTGACTTAGCTGTTAAATTTCACCCCTTCATTGAGCCAAATACACATATATCAGTTTTGATTAAGACAGGCTATTTTTTTTTTATACTTGAGGTTATAAAGCAGTTGGTTGTCTTCCTATTTAAGAAGTCGCAGTTCTTTTTATTTGAATTTATCTACTTTTGGCTTCCAGAGTTCTGATATATTTCTCTGCTACATCTGAAGAGTCATTTTGGTGTGAGATTTTTTCCCAGCAAAGGTTTCTGTATGCAGTGATTAATTAATCTGTTGGTCTTGTTTATGATAAACTAAACAGATTGCACTTTTCAAGTCTTTCACTGCAACATGTTTTCCCTGAATTTCATGTCACTTTTGTGGCTGAGCTGTCTTGTCTGCTCTTTCAATATCTGCATGTGGCATCCAGTGTCAGAACAGGAATATTATTCTTGCTTCAATTTTGTACTGGTGTTGTATGTCAAGTTGCATGTTCCTTACTTCCCCTTAGATTGCTAGAGTCACGGTACCATCTGCTGTTTGGTACATATAGCTTATATTGCTTGTTACCTAGCTGTTCTTTTATTTGCTTTATTAAAATGTGTTCATTTGAAAGGTTCTGTGTTAAAAAGCAATGCAGTCGTTCTGTATGGCTGCGCTCCCTTCCTGTCTAAGTACCATCTACAAATCTTTGCCTTGAATGCAGAGTTCATGGTAACTTTAGATTTACTTCCAAATATGATTTAAAAATTTGAATATGAGGGCAATTACTGATTTATTCCAGTAGGAGTTTTATCTCCAGGGCAATTCCTCATTCACAGAAATACTGTGAAATGTCAGTCAGTTCTTAATATAAATCCGTATTTATAATATAAACTTGCTGACTGGTTAAATCTAAGATATACTTTCCACTGTCTTTCACTGGATTCTAGACAAATACTTGAAGTACACTTTTCCTACATATATAAATATGTAAATACTTTTAGATTATTAAAATTAAGCTGCTACTTCAGCAGTTTTACCACAGCAGACTTCATCCTTCAACTCCTTTTTTAGCTTTTACTTTGTTACACACTTCTAAAGACCCTAGATTTAGCAAAAGGAGATGTAGTAAATAGGGACTGAATGTCTGTCTTTCCCTGGATTCACTTTTTTTGATTCAGAAATACCAGCTTGTGCTGTCTTCATGAAACTTTTTTTTGAAGTTCAGCAAATCTAAAAACACAGCTAGAAGGCGTAACCTGCTCTTTGTGTAGTCCTTATTTAGCTTCCTAAGCTGACATTTTCAAAGCAATAAAGCATAGTGGTTTGGTTGCTTCTGCATGCCCTCAAAAAATCTTTCCTTTGCCTGAAACTGAAGCTTAAATAGTGTAGGTGTGCTTGGTGAGACTGGTTTTGTCCTAAATTGTTTAAGTAAAATTGCTAGAAACAATTGTAATTAGCTGTGCAGCTAAGGCATTGTGGTCCCATGGATGAAACTCTTCCATCCATCATATTTCCCTGGGAGTGCACAGGGAGCATACCTGGACAACGAATGTTGCCTGAACAGTCCAAGGCAGGACCCACTACTAATGATATGGAAAATGATCAGCAGGAATGCCATGTCTCATCACCATTCCTCTCTCCTCTCCTTTCTCCTCCCTTCCCACATGTCAGCAGCAGCTGGTCCAGGCTCTCTGTAGAGAGCACATAGTCCTGTCGGTGGAAGGCACCAAGTTTGGCCACTGTGAGGCAATGAGCTTGCAGTGAGTGGGATCATGTAGTTTGCTAGCTAAGCAGAGATCATAGACGTGTACCCACAAACCTCATCTAGCTCCCATGATGCCTGAGATAGTTTAAGTTTTAATCAAACAGTCCTCATGCGGAATGTGGTTGGTTTTTGTTTTTGTTTTTTTTTTTTTTAAAAAAAAAAGTATGTGGCATCCATCTGTATCTAGATTGTTTTGAGCGTTATGTATACTGATGGTTGTTTTGAATTTTGGGGTTTTTTTGTTGTTTTTTTTTTTTTTTTTAGTGAATGGAGAGTTGAAATACGTAATCATCATAATAAATTGTAACATTAATTTGCACGTGCTTTATTTACCAATAAATATCTTTTCTTCCAGACTTAATACTTTGATGCCCAAAATATGTAATCTTCGTTCTTAAAGGTGGATGGTTTTGGTTGGGTCTCTCGCACTAGAAGAACATATTTCCTTTGTAGTTACACAGAAAGCATTTCAAATAGTTAGCAATGAAAGTAAAGGAAACTGAAACATTACTTCAAGGCATAATTTTGTTTCTCTTTTTTTTTTTTTTTTTCCTTCCCTTTCAGTTGCAGTTTTGGAAGTTGGCCTGTGAATGTTTCTTTCGTAGGAAAGAGATTGAGATGAGGATGGGCTGAGAGAGTTAGGGTTGTTTATCCTAGAGAAGAGAAGGCTTTAGGGAGACCATACTTAATGAGGGCCTACAGGAAAGATGGGGAGGGATTATTTATCCAAGGTAGGATGAGGGGTAACGATTTTAAACTGAAAGAAGGTAGATTTAGATTAGATATTAGGAAGAAGTTCTTTACTGTGAGGGTGGTAAGAGATTGGAACAGGTTGCTCTGGGAATTTGTGGTTGTCACCTCCTTGGAAGTGTTCAGGGCCAGGATGGATGGGGCTTTGAGCATTCTGGTCTAGTGGAAGGTGTCCCTGCCCATGGCAGGGGTTTGGAACTAGATGATCTTTAAGGTTCCTTCCAACCCAAACCATCCTGTAGTTCATATTATATCATAAGAAATGTGGATGTATTTAGAAGATGCAAGTCAGGTAATGATTGTATCAGATGATAAAATAAGGGACATTCTGGAGGGGAAAAAAGAAACATCCTAGAATCGTGACTCATTATATATGCTTAACTTCTTCAGCAGGAGTAATCAAGTCAGGTTGGTCCTTATTTTCCTACTGCTAATATTTTATCCCTGTCACCTTGGTAGAAAAAGAAGAATACAGTACAGTTGCAATTTTCAGAGTTTTTAAATTTTAAAATTTACTTTAATTAGGGACAGAATACAACCATTTCTGAGGGCCTTTAAATTATCCCATTGTAAATATAATGTTAAAATTAATGCATTTCAATTACATCATCCCAGCAAGTTCCAAATCTTTTGTCTCATGCCCTGAGATAGAAGCTTTGAGAGTAAATCACAGTATATTCAGATGCCTTTACTTCCAGTGTCCTTGCAAATAACTGTTCTCACTTCTCACTAACCTATAGCCCAGACTTGTAAATCTTATACCAATTTTGATGGATTTTCTTGTGATTTTGCTCTGGCTTGGTATTTATTTAAAATGGAACCTCTGCAGAAATTAATGCGTGGGAGGAAAGTTTATTTACCTTGCAGCAAGTATGCATTTTTACTCGATGAATTACATACATAAATTACGAGGCTCTCCTTTGCGCTCTCTCAGTCCAAGTTCGTGCCTGTGAAATTGGTTTTGGAGACAGCAGTAAATGGCTGTGGGTGCTCCTTTCTTCCCTTCTTGAACTTCTTTTTCTATAGTCCAGACATGAAGGACACAGATGTGGTCCTTTTTGTGTGTGCATCAGTTTGGAGTTTGTGGGAACAGTTTGCTTTGCAGAATCACAGTTATGGTTGGGTCAAAAAATTACTTGATTCACATCTTCAGTTTCTGCTGTATTAGGAATATCAAACAACAAATGAGAGGAAAAATAGAAGTAAAAAGAACAAATATATTTGAAGGTCAATGCTAGTAAATACTGTCTTTTAATGTATTACCAGCATTTCTCAATATAGCTGTTTTCTTTGTTATTGCATTTTTAAGTCAGACAAGGCCAACTAAATACCATGGATTCTTTCAACATTGCTAACAGGTGAATGCACTAATAGGTGAATAATTTCTGTCTTCTCTTTGAAGTGAGGGAATGTTAATTTTGTCACTTATTATAGAAATGAGCACATGCTGTGCCTTGGCCTTCTGCTTGGAAGGTTTAGCATAGCATGGTAACCATGGTACCAGCCTAAGAGTGAGAGTCAAGTTCCTAGCATTTCTCAGCCAACGCTTTCCATGTGGCTCAATGTAAGACATTCA
The DNA here is from genome assembly GCF_036417535.1 of Chlamydotis macqueenii. NCBI lineage: Eukaryota > Metazoa > Chordata > Aves > Otidiformes > Otididae > Chlamydotis > Chlamydotis macqueenii. The sequence continues at coordinate 39,489,895 of NC_141560.1, forward strand.
TCACTTGCAAGCTGCAGTGTTGTCCTCCTGAAAATAAGGAACATTAATGTTTGTTTTACTTCAGAAAACATTTTGACATACTCAGATGAAATATGCCATCATCAAGGCAGTGGCAAACACTGAGAGTATTTGGAACATTTGAAATTAGACTGATAATTAGGTATGTTTTCTTTGTGAATTATGAATTTAATAAAAAATGTGAAGTGAATTCAATAAATAAGTTACTGCATCACTTTGTATACATATACGATTTTAATTTTTTTCCATTTGCAGTTAAGTTACCAACTTAAGGTGGGTATCATGTACTGCAAAGCTGGGCAAAGCACAGAAGAGGAAATGTATAATAATGAATCAGCTGGTCCAGCCTTTGAAGAATTTCTTCAGCTCTTGGGAGAACGAGTTCGACTCAAGGGATTTGAAAAGTATCGTGCTCAGCTGGATACAAAGAGTAAGGCTTTTTCATTTTTTTCCCTTAAGTGAACAAAATGCATCATATGGTTGCTAACTGACTTCCTGTAGAAACTTCTTAAAGAAAAACCTCTTCACTGTAGGAAGCAAAGTTGCTCAATATTAGAAGTGAAAGGTAGAGCGAGCGTGTAATTTGACCCATACCCATATGGTCTTTCAGTTCTGATATTTACTAGATTTTAGTACTAATTCGGTATGAAATTATCACCAAAGCTCTGCAACAAGAAACCAGTAACAATGTAACCATTATCACCATTGCAAATCCATCATCAATGTGTTGTCTAAAGAGTAATCAATGCAGTTGGTATGTCATATTTTTTAATGATATGCTAATAGACTGTCACAAACAAGGTTTTGAGAACCCATCTATGTAACTCCACCTTGACAAGTTGATCTATTGCTTTTCTGCTGTGTCCTTTGTGCTGCTCTTCTGTACTCTTTCTTCTAGGCAGTTTTGCCTTACTCCTGCTATCAGATATGTTCCTCTGCTATTTTTCTTTTGAGTTATGAAGATTCTTGTTTTGGCAGTTACGTTAGCGGCTTTAACTGTAAAACATATTGCAGCAAAAATGCAGTAGAAAAGACGATCTTGAGTGACAGTATAAAAGAAATTCCCTACTTTTGGAATCAAGCTTGTGAAATACCTATTTGTCAGCTAGTGCATGCTATATTCAATTTGTAAATCTGTTTAAAAATACTCGGGGGAAAATTTTGACCTGTCTTCCTTTTGAGTATTGGAACTAACCAGTTCCTATGGAAATCTTTCGTTATTTTGCCCACAAAGAAAATTAAATAAGGAGTTGTTTCACAAAAGCTGAAAAGCATTCATCAACTTCAGTGCAGCAAAAACTGTGCTTGTCATGGGTCTGCTATCACAAAAACAGTGACTTGCTGTGCTTTAGTTCTCCACCATTCTGCCTTGTGTCCTTGGTTCTTACAGGGTTTACATTGCTGTCTCCTCAGGCTGTTCTTGATCAGCCCAGTCATCACTCCTCAGAGGGTTATTAAACTTCCTGTGGTTTTAAACCTAAATTAATACTTATTTCACATGCATTTACCATTGAGCCAGCTTTCTTTTAGTTACAATACTTATGTTCCCTTGTTGTATTTACTCCCTTGAGTGTGTTTACACATTGGAGTTTTGTCTTCTCTTTGCTTTTGTGATATTACCCTTAATAAGCCAAATCTCTCTTATTGGTATGGGAGGCATGGATTTCTCTGCTCCGCACTGCCTCCCCGCTATACAGTATTAACTGATAACCTTTCTATGCACTTGCCCAAGTCTGAATACAACTTCTTTAATTTTGGTGGCTAGGATTATATACACGATTCCAGATGAGAACCAGGCAGATTCTTGCTGTAACATTTCCTTATCTGTACTGGAAATACGTTACACCATAATTTTCAGACTAGATTTTCCTTTTCTTCAGCTCGTTAGTGTTATTTTCTCAGTTAGAAAAATAAGCTAGGGCAAAAATCAAATATATATGGAAAACAGAAAATATTTGTAATTTCATAGCTTTGGGTTTTATATTGTGACCTTCTTGTTACTTCCAGTGGTTAACGTAAAATCCTCTCTTTCTTCTGGTTTAGTTATTTAAGGTATCTGGGGAAAAAAAACAAACCCTTTTTTGGTGTCAGTCCACACACACTTGTTCCTAATATCTGTAAATGCTGTATGATTTAGTTGATTCATCTGCTCAGATATACCCATAAAAGCTGTAACTGTGTCTTAAGTACTTGTTTGAAATTTTCTTCTAAACAGGAGAATTTTCCAGTAGTGTTTGAGTTCCTTCTTGTTGCTTCTGGCTCAGGGAAATAATTTTGTCAGGTTTTGGTTTTATCTACTACAATCTAGCACCTGTTGAATCGACACATATGTAAACTTGACTGACTCTCTCCTGGTTGTAAGAGTTGTATTCTTGTAATTAAGGTTTTCTACTCCATGTTGACAGTTGACATGTCTTTTTCATGTTGCCCAGTAGACCTACCAGCTCCATTCTGTATTGAAAAATACAAAAATCAAGAGACTTTCCATAGAATCATAGAATGGTTTGGGTTGGAAGGGACCTTCAAAGGTCATCTCGTCCAACTCCCCTGCAAGGAGCAGGGACATCTCCAACCAGATCAGGCTGTTCAGAGCCTCAGCCAACCTGGCCTTGAATGTTTCCAGGGATGGGGCATCCAGCACCTCTCTGGGCAACCTCTCTCTATTTTAAAACCATTACCCCTAGTCCTGTCACAACAGGCCCTACTGAACAGTCTCTCCCCATCTTTCTTGTAGGCCCCTTGAGGTACTGGAAGGCCACTATAAGGTCTCCCTGGAGCCTCCTCTTCTCCAGGCTGAACAGCCCCAACTCTCTCAGCCTGTCCTCATAGGAGAGGTGCTCCAGCCCTCTTATTATCTTTGTGGCCCTCCTCTGGACCCTCTCCAACTGGTCCATGTCCTTCTTATGTTGGGGGCTTCAGAACTGGACACAGTACTCCAGGTGGGGTCTCACCGGGGCGGAGCAGAGGGGGAGAAGCACCTCCCTCAATCTGCTGGCCACGGTTCTTTTGATGCAGCCCAGGATGCGGTTGGCCTTCCAGGCTGCAAGGGCGCATTGCCGGCTCATGTTGAACTTCTTGTCCACCAAGTCCTTCTCCTCAGGGCTGGTCTCAATCCATTCTCTGGCCAGCCTATATTTAATCAGGGAGGAAGGGGGATGCTCTAAGTGGAAACTGCCGCTTTCATGAAGAGTTTCCTACATTTTCTTTCAGTCAAGGTTTACAAGCTCACATGTGTGGGACCTCATCAGCTAGAATTGCTTAGGAGCTCCTAAGTTATCTGAAATCTTTTGGGTTATGTTGTCTACAGGCTTACTGAGGAAACATGCGATTACACAACATACATGAGTTTTAATGAGCAGATTTAGACAGCAGCAAATGTGAAAAATGACAACAGACTTCTGTAATTGATCTTGATGGTGCTGTGTTTTCCATTCTGCCATATGCAAAGCAGAGACTGGAAGTGGTGGAAGATAAGGTGGTGTTTTGGGGGCACAACACTAAGCTCTTTGGATAGCTGCATTCAGAAACCCTTATTGCATATTCTGCATAGAAAATAATGAGTAAAAATGAACACCTTGTGGTAGGCAAAATGCTGAAGACCAGAGGTGGTTGCAACAGCTGCATCTCAGGTATGGGGAATATGTAAACAGCAGAATACAGGCAGGCAATACATCTTCAATAGCTACCCTAAGTTATCAGTTGGTCTTTTCTGCCTTGCTCCCAACACAGAAGGGCCTGCAAAGGAGGAGGTTGTGGTTTTTACCGTTACTTAGGTTTATAGAGTTCTGTTGAAACAGCTAGGTCTACAGTTAGGATGCGAGCTTCTTCCTTTTCCAGCTCTGTGATTTTCTGTTGCTAGAGGTCACTGTCATTAAACAGCTCTTGTGATCTCATTACTCAGGAAATTTTCCTGCATAAAAGTTCTGTTTAATATCAGCACACTTGATTGCAAAGATGCTCTCAACACCAAGTATCTGTTCATTAACTTGCAAGAAAGGTCAGAGCTGTGCAGACTACTTTGCTAGTTCCTATACTTTTCACAATACTTTGCGACCTAGGAAAAGCAGATACATGATGCAAGACATAATGAAAGATTTTCTCAGTGTGAATGAAAGCTGATTTGTATATGTGCTCTGGAAATTTTCACAAGGTGTTCTTAGTTTATGCAAATTTGGAAAAGTAAAGTTGCTCTAGTGAAAGGCAGTTTCAGAACAGTTGTTCTTAGAAATTTTTAGATTTAGGGAACTAATTGGTAACTATCCATAACAGAGCCGATTTTTTTTAAGAGGAGAAATCTCCTGCATCCTATTAACTGAACGCCCATTTTAGTATATTTGATCCTTCAAGGGCTTTAGCTTTGGAGCTCTGCCAGTGCTGCTGTGGAAAAGCACTGCTACTTTTAAAGTTTGTATATTTCTAGAATTACCGGAGGGGAAGCAGTCTATCTCCTGGCAGCCTGCAGACTTTGCATAGGAAATAGAGCTTGAAAGTGTCATCTAACCAATGGTTGCTAGGAAGTTTATGGGCATCACTTTAAAGTAATAAGCATCACAGTAATCTTTCAAATTATAACTTCAGTCATTTTACTTTATTTCCTAGTTGTAATGCATACATTATTTCCATCCCCTTCAGTTAGTCTTATTTCTCAATAGTTTAAATGGGTAAATGGCATCAGCTGGATATTGTTAGGCCTGGTAGCCTGGCGTGTGTGTCCAGTAGAGTGGTTGGTGCAGGAAATGAATGAGATTGATTAATGCGAGTTGTAGGAGTTCATGAGTTATCGAATTGATTAGATTATAAACCTAGCTAATAACAGTAGGTTTCTGTATTAGATGTTATACTTGTTCTGGTTTTGTTGATGGGGGGGGGGGGGGGGGGGGGCGGGGAGGGCTAAAGTGGTGGCTTCTGTAGGAAACTGCTAGAAGTCGCTCCCCTTTGTTCAGTGGACTCGGCCGGGCCTAGGGCGGACCCGTTGCTGGCCAAGGCCGAGCTGATTGGTAGCAGAATGTTCTGTGATAATGCCTCTGCCATAACGTATTTAAGAAGGGGAAAACAGAAGAAAAAAAGAGAGGAGATGTGAAGGAGCTGTGCGGGGGCAGAGAGGGGGAGGCACGAGCCTTGTGGGCCTTGCAGGCCTCACCCTCTGGCCTCCCGCCGGGCAGCCGACTGGGCCCAACTCGGCCCGACCCAGCCACAAGAAGTGGAGAGGAGATGAGAAGTGAATGAGATGTAAAAAGGATCCTGAGAGGCGTCTGCCAGCCTGTTGTGAGAAACGGCTGCAAACACCAAGGTCAGTGAAGAAGGAGGGTGAGGAGTAATGCAGCTCCTGGCCAAGATTCCCCTGCAGCCTGTGGTGATGACCATGGTGGAGCAGGCTGTCCCCCTGCAGCCCATGAAGGTCCACGGAGGAGCAGAGATCCACCTGCAGCCCATGGAGGACCCCACGCTGGGGCAGGCGGATGCCTGAAGGAGGCTGTGGCCTGTGGGAGGGACCCCACGATGGAGCCGAGGAGGAATGTGAAGAGTTCTTCCCCCAATGATGAAACAGTGGCGTAAAACAGTGTGTGATGGACTGACCGTAACCCCCATTCCCTCTTCCCCCCTGTGCTGCTCGGGGCGGGGAAGGTGGTAGAGATCATGTCAAGCCTGGGAAGAGGGAAGGGTGGGGGGATGTTGTCTTGTTCCCTGTCTCATTCTCCTGCTTTTTTTTTAGTAATAAATGAATAATTTTCCCAAAGTCAAGTCTGTTTTGCCCATAATGGTAACTTTAAGGATTTCTCCCTGTCCTTATCTCAAACCTCGAGCCGTTTTTCTTATATCATTTCCCCCTATTCTCTTGGAGGGTGGGGGGAGTGAGAGAGAGACTCTGTAGTCTGGTCCCAGTCGGGGCTGAACTGTAACAATACTGCATTACTTTTTGACATGGGTCAAATGTCAAGTCAAAGACATGAGAAGAATATAAAACCAGAATATATTAAATAGATTAAAAACCTAGGGAATGAATGAACTTCAAACTGACATTTCATTTAGAGGTTGTCAATGAACCCAAATGTTTCTAATGAAATCATACAGATTGGTAGATGAAATATAAATGATACAGACCACGTGAGGAACCTGAATATAAGTAAGTCTATGGGACCTGGTGAGGTGCATCCCAGAGTCCCGCAGGAACTGGCTGATGTAGTTGCCAAGATGTTCTCCATGGCATTTGAAAGGTCATGATAGTCACGTAAGGTCCCTGCTGACTGGAAAAAGGGAAACATTGCACCCATTTTTTAAAAAGGGTGAAAAGGGGGATCCTGGGAACTACTGACCTGTCAGCACACCTCTGTGCCTTGGAACATCACAGAGCAGATCCTCCTGGAAGCTGTGCTGAGGCACACAGAGGACAGGGAGGTGGTTAAAGTCAGTCAGCATGGCTTGACCAGGGGCAAGTCCTGCCTGACCAGTCTGGTGGCCTTCTGTGACGGAGTGACTACATCAGTGGACAAGAGAAGAGCTGCAGATGTCTTCTGTCTGCACTTCTGTAAGGCTTTTGATGCATTCCTGCACAACATCCTTCTCTCTAAATTGGACAGATACGGATTTGATGGGTGGGTTGGTGGATGAGGAGTTGATTGGATGGTTGTATCGCAGGGTAGTGGTCAACGGCTCAATGTCCAGATCGAGGTCAATGACAAGTGATGTCCCTCAGGGGTCCTTACTGGGACCAGTACTATTTATTTTCAAAATAGAGGGAGGTAGATTTAGATTAGATATTAGAAAAAAAAATTTTACAATGAGAGGGCGTGGGTGCCCCATCCCTGGAAATGTTCAAGGCCAGGTTGGATGAGGCTCTGAGCAACTTGACGTGGTTGGAGATGTCCCTGCTCCTTGCCAGGGAGGCTGGACTAAGATGACCTTTGAAAGTCCCTTCCAACCCAAGCCATTCTATGATTCTAATATCTTCATCAGTTACATGGACACTGGGATTGAGTGCACCCTCAGCAAGTTTGCAGATGACACCAAGCTGAATGGTGGAGTTGACACACCTGAGGGACAGGATGCCATCCAGAGGGACCTGGACAAGCTTAAGAAGTGGGCACATGAGAACTCATGAGGTTCAGTAAGACCAAGTGCAAAGACCTCCACCTGGGTGTGCACAACCCCCAATACCAATATAGGCTGGGGAACGAAGGGATTGAGAGCAGCCCTGCAAAGAAAGACTTGGGGGTAGTGGTGGATGAAAAGCTGGACATGAGCCAACAACGTGTGCTCACAGCCCTGAAGGCCAACAGCATCCTGGGCTGCATCAAAAGAAGCATGGCCAGCAGATAGAGGGAAGAGATTCTGCCCCTTTACTCTGCTCTTATGAGACCCCACCTGGAGAACTGCATCCAGTTCTGTAGCCCCCAACATAAGAAGGTTGTGGACCAGTTGGAGCGGGTCCAGTGGAGGGCCACAAAAATGCTCAGAGGGCTGGAGCACCTCTCCTGTGAGGACAGGCTGAGAGAGTTGGGGCTGTTCAGCCTGGAGAAAAGGAGGCTCCAAGGAGACCTTATAGCAGCCTTCCAGTACCTAAAGGAGGCCTGTAAGAAAGATAAGAACAGACTTGTTTACTGGGGCCTGTAGTTATAGGACAAGGAGTAATGGTTTTAAACTGAACAAGGGTAGATTTAGACTAAATATAAGGAAATATTTTTTTACAGTGAGGATGGTGAAACACTGGCACAGGTTGCCCGGAGAGGTGGTAGATACCCCATCACTGGAAACATTCAAGGCCATGTTGGAAGGGGCTCTGAGCAACCTGATCTGGTTGGAGATGTCCCTGCTCCTTGCAGGGGAGTTGGACTAGATGACCTTGAAAGGTCCTTTCCAACCCACACTATTCTGTGATTTTGTGATTGCCTTCTTAACTTGTACTATTTAACATTTTTTTCAACCACATGGAAGTAAGAATAGACTTACTGTTGTACCTGAGACATTTGCTGGGAGGCCAATAGCCAAAGAAGTTCCTTGATTGCTTAACAAGAAATGGGGTTGGTGGAAGCCTATCTGTATTTCTCTGTGTTTGTGTTACACATATACCTTTGTATGTTACAAAAGAGAGGATTCTGTCCTTGGAAATAGTGTCTGAAAACAACTGAGATATTATAGAAGCTGAACATGAGTGCTTGGTGTAATCCTTGTGTATAACAGAAGGGAGAGCAGGTTTGATAGGTGCTGAGTTTGGGTCAGTAACTAGGAGAACTAGAAATAAGGCAGGGCTTTCTAACAGCAGTGGTAGATAGAAACAGCATTAAGCTTTTAAACTTCTCGCTCTTGTGCCTTTGATTGTGAGCACTGCTGCAGTTTGTACCAATGCTGTTCCTTGTCCTGCCTCATCAGTATCGTTTGTTTTTTGCTTTCCTGCAATTCCTTGCAACATGTTTTCCTTTGAAACACTGATTTAGATTTTCCACTCATACTGATTTTAATGCAGTTTTCCAGTGCAGAGGTTTTAAAAGTTGCTGTAGAAGCAGGCTGACCAAGTCCTGTGGCTTCAGCGAGGTGATTTTTTCAACGGTATCCTATTGGTGTCAACCACAGTTTTGAGCACTGTTGATGTTAGAAAAAACACATGGCAGTCTGTTAAGACAGTCATTGTGAAGATAGCCGAGAAACATTGGAAGGACAGAAAAATAAGGTGGATTTTTAAAGGTGAATAATGAGGGAAGGAAAAGAATGTCAGATAAGTCCTCAGCTAAGTAACCAAATCCAGGAATGAGACAAGGCTGAGAAGCCAGCATCAATAGGTGTGCCATGAACTGGTGGCAGGAGAGGATGTCTTCATTGTACAAAGGTGCTAATGAATTTGTAGATCCTTCAGGCCTCTGTTAGATACAAGGAAATCAAAGTAGATTGCAGTGTGCTGGCTTACAGTTCTGACCTTAAAATGATGGATAATATTCCAGTGCGCGGTATTGGATTTTACTGCAATGACAGTGATTTAATTTAAAGCAAACACCTGTAATTATTGTGTTGTACTTCCGAAAAATTATTCTGGACTTGTAAGAAAGAAGAAATCTGAATGGTGAGAAAGGTGCATGTACTGTAGTTGATAAGGACTTCTGTTTGTAGTTGATTTGAATAACAGGGATTTAAGCTAAGTACTTGGAAATAATTTGAATTATTAAATATGTAATTTGGATTGTAGCCTCATTACTTAGCTTGCAGAACCAGTGATGTTCTGGGAAAGAACCCTTTTCTACTTGAAATGAAATCCATCCAGGAAAGTTGAAAGTTCGGCTTAAATGCAGACATGTTGTTCTAGCGTAGTATTTGTCAGAATTGCTTTACTCTCTTTCTCTTCCCCTCCACCTCTTTTGGGCCTCTTCCCCTCTTCTGGGGCCTTCCTTCCCCTGTCTGTCTTCTTGCACACTTCCCTTTATTTTTGCACCTGCTCTCCCTTTCCAGTTCTTTGTATGCTCTGTTTATGAAAGATGATTTACAAATTAGCGTATTTACAGTTAGGCCCAAAAAAGCCAATAAGGAGTTATGCTGTTGTTTAGGTGACTGTCAGATGCATCTGCCTCCTTATACGTGTTGTAATGATCAGGCAATGATAGAGGCTGCTGCAAACTGAGTGCAAGATGAAATGATTTGACTTCAGCTGTTGTGCTGTTGTAATTAGCATTTAAAATAAAATATCAGTTAGCTAATTTTTCCTAATGGGACTGTTGAGTGCTGGAAAAGAGAGCTCAATCTCTTTGAAATATAAACTGAGATTTTTTTTTTAATAAGATTCTAGGAAATCTTTTTTTGCTCCCATTTTATTCTATATAGGGGATTTGGAAATGCGAAATTTTTATGCAACTACAATGTAGAAAACTTTCAATTTCTTTTTAAGAATGATGTTGTGGTTTTTTATTTACAGCAAAGCTACATCTTTTATTATTCCAAATTTGTCAGAAAATGAAAACTTCTTGTTGAAGTTTATACCCAAAACCTGGGCTGATAAACTGTATATTTATGCTATTCTAAATGCCTCACAAATCTCAGAGCTACTGTCTCCTTAGTGACGTGATCTCTCTGCTAATGAAAAAATACCAAGGTGTAGTATTTAAGAGCTTTTTAAAATACATTGCTATAAATAGCTGGGATTATATAATATAGTATAGTATGTTTATGTAACGTCAAATAACCAGGATGCTTTTTCCATATATGCATATAGTTATTTTAAAAATTCTGTTTGAAAACTGCTGCACTGTGGACAGCAGCTATATTTAGTAGAATATTTCCAGTATTTCAGCTTTAAGTGTGTTGCTACTTAAATTAATGGAACATTCTTTTGAAGTCTTTTTTTTTTTTTTTTGAGAAAGGAAAAGTAAAAACAAATTCCCAATTTGTCTGTAATCAAGTGTTGTCTTCAACCAACACTTTGCAAACTGTAATAATATCCCCTCTTCTTTTTTTTCTTTCTAAACTTCATAATCCTAGTTTTTATCATTTTCTCTCCACATGGAAGTCTCTCCATCCACGTATAATTATTTTTGTGGCCCGTTTCTGGATCCCTTCTCTTTCTTCTATAACTTTTAAAATAGGGTGGCCAGAACCCAAAACAGGTGAGAGTACCTTTGATTAATATACCAGCATCATAATGTCATTGTTGTGGGCTTTTTCCATCATCAGCTATAAGCATGCTGGCATCCTACTTGGGTTTTTGACTGCTCCTATCCATAAAGCACCTGTTTTAGTGAAGGTTTTACCTGACTTCATTACAGTTAATATAGAGTCCTGATACTTGTTTAACAGAACCCATTCTCTTCTCTCATATATTGTGGGTTATCTGTCCATTGATATTTAATTATGCATGAGTTCATGGTATTCATTCGCAGTATCTGTCTACCTGCCTCTCTGAAGTCCCTTTCACATTTCTTACAGTTCAGTTTCATTCCAATTAGCCTGAGATATTGGGTGGTGTCTTAAAATTATTTCAGACTTTGTTACCACTTTTCTTGCTTAAATAGGCTTTCTTCAGGGTTTTCTGGTATAAATTCCTTGTTCTTAAGTTCTTCATTGGGAAAAATATGCAAAATAATACGTGCCATCTATGTGTCATTTTCTTTGGCAGGTGAATAAACTCTGGGTAAGTTTGTACTTTCTGACATTTCAGCTGGATCAAGGAGTAGGAATTCTTGTCTTGCCTGATGATTTTCTTTGATAATGAAATATTGTTTTTAAACTTTTTTTTAAATAGTGCGTTTATTTTCTCTTTTTTTCTTTAACTGAAGCTGATTCAACGGGTACTCACTCTTTATACACAACATACAAAGACTATGAAATCATGTTCCACGTTTCTACTATGTTGCCATATACTCCAAACAACAAGCAACAGGTAAGATGGACCATGCCTGTTTATTAATTTTTCCTCCGTCTCAAAACCTATTGAATATTTATGACAACTTTTTTGATACTAGCAAAGAAAATACCTAAAGAATCAAAAGTATCAAAAGTAAAACTGACAGATCATTCTAGGTACATCTTAGGTATTTTTTTCTCCATACAACTGTTTTCTATTTCGTTATGCATTACTTACTGAAACTTTGTAAATATTATACCATAATGCCAGTAGCACATCTGTGTTACATAAATAAGGGTTTGTACCTTAAGTCAAAACGACCATAGTGTACTTGACATGATTTTTAACTTTCTGCAGTAAAGTCCTTTGCACTTTAAGGATTGCATTCAGCAGATTGTAATATGCGCAGAACCAGAGGGTGATGATCCAGAACACTACACAAGAAGACATCAGAAAAAATGCTTTTTTTTTGTTTGTTTTAATTCTTTTTTTATTATACTGAAGAGTTATGTAGGCTGACCTGCTTTTTTACTCTGAAGTACCTGGTCTTGTTAAATACTAGGCCATCCTGTTGTGTATCATGTGTATGCATTTTGCTCTAGAAACGATGTTATTTTCCATTTCTGCAAATGAAACAGACATTTCCTTAAACAATACAAGATAATACAGCATTCTTTTTAGTTTGCTTTTGTACACTGAATGTTATACTACTTTGTAGCTTACCTTTCTCCTTTGTTGTAGTTCTGGAATTACTGGAAGAAGCCTATCAGAAAAATTATTATAGCATGTCTTAAGGACAATGACAACTATTTTCAACTTGAAGCCTACATCTGGCTTCTAAAAATGTGTGAAGTGGGAAATGTTTTTCAGCTTCTGTGTATCACAGATTACTCTGATACTAACAGGTTTTTGTTGTTGTTTTTCCTCTTTGCTTAGCATAAATTTTCCCTGACACGATCTTCCTCTATGTTATGTGTAGAAGTGAAGTTGTTATGAAAATGAAAATATCCGTGCCTGAAATTTATTGGATTAATAACTATGATTCTGGTACTCATCATATAAATCCTCAACTGTTTCAGTTTTCAGGTGGAAGTATCATTTGGAATTAAAAAAAAAATGGAACAATAGTAATTTATAATAATGAGAAATAAATAATTGAAAATTGTGAAAGGACTGTGTTTTAACCTATGTATCTTTTTTTTGTTTGTTAAAGCTTCTGAGAAAACGACATATTGGGAATGATATTGTGACAATAGTTTTCCAGGAGCCTGGAGCACAACCATTCAGCCCAAAGAACATTCGATCCCACTTCCAGCACGTCTTTGTCATTGTAAGAGTGCACGGTCCCTGTACTGACAGCGTTTGTTACAGGTACCTACCACTACTTTCACTGAAAATACAGAATTTGCCTGCAAAGGGAGATGTCATTCCACATTTAAATTCTCAGTAGGGAAACATAATGAAAGATGGGAGTCAAGGAGATTTTGGGCTGTGTGAATGTAGAACACATTTAAAAGAGTAAATAGACACACTTGGGTATGTAGAGGAAACGCACCCAATGAGGAAATTAATGCTGTCAGAATGTGTATACTAGGTTGGTAAAACTAGGCATTTAGGAATTATTTTAAAATTCCATTTCACTCTTCTTTTTATTCCCTTCATTAAGAGTATGCTTAGAAGAGTATTCCTCTTTTGATCCTTATGAATTTACTTTTGGTTCAGATAATTTGGGCATCTAAGCTTATGTTCTATTTTTGAAATTAAGACAGTAAAAAAGTATGACTAGTCTTTCACAAAGAGACTAAGCTCTCTGAAATAGTTTGTCTGAAATATCTTCATTTCTTATCGCCTTTCAGTCCAACAAAGAAATTCTGGAGCGTTATGCGGCAAAAAAAATTCCTTAGTATAACCTTAAAGTAGATATGATTAAAATAGAAAATAGTAATTGATAGTAACACATAATAAAGAATTGCAAGAATGAGAATCCTATTTAGCGTAAATTTTTTAACCAAATTGAAAGCATATAGAAATTATGGTTTTGAGTTATGCTTCTTTTTACAATCACCTAAACTTTTTATCTTTGTTATGTCCTGAACTCTTAATGTATTTTTATTTTTAAATGTTTACTGATGTCAGCAAACTTCTATAAAAGCTTTTTTATTTAAAATATGAAGTCTCAGAGTAATGGATTTCAAGTAGTTATCTTGAAATGGGTTAGCCTTAGAATTAACTTGTCTTTACTGAAATACAAATGTTCACAAGTGTTTTATTCAGTCAAGTGCTTATTTAGTGGAAGAGCTAAGACTGCAGTGTCTGAGATGGTGTATTCATGTTTTTCAAGTATAGTATGGTTTAAAGACTTTTCCCTACCAGTAAGTCTCTGGTAAAGCTCACAGAGCACTTTGGAATTGATGTTGAACTTTGTACATGTATTAAACTCTCCTGGAGTAGGCATGTTCATGCTGATACTCATTTTAAGGCAGCTTATTGACAAATTCCACTGCTACATAATTTATGTGGACGTAGCTTGTTCTTAAACTTTTGGACATATGTTTCAGCTCTTATTCTAAACAGAAACTGATTTTGAAGTAAAGGGAAAGTAGGAAATACATCCACAAAATACCCACAAGGACTACAGATGCATTTTTCCTTTCAGTTGGGTCTTATAAAACACAGAGAAATACTTGCTTTTGGTTATTTTAAATAATATGACTGCACATTTTCAATTTCTTTCTTCTAAAAGGCATGGGAAAGATTTATACTTCTTATACTGTAACAAATTTAAGTATCTCAGGAATTCTATTTCAGGCCTTCAGAATTCTGAATCACTTTCATTTTTCAAGTGTTCACAGCTACAAGGGTTGGAACCTTACTGGTTACTATTTGTGAATGAAATTTGAGAATGTTGACTTTAGTGATGCTACAGGCTTAAGTTCTAAGGGGAGGGAGAGTAGGTAGGAAAAAAAAGGTGAGTTTGTCAGTGTTCATTTTGATAGAGGCAACTGGCAGAACATTGTATGTTCTGTCTTTAAGTATGACTGTATGTACTATCTTTAAGATTAAAATCCTTCCTTTTTTGTCCTCTCAGTGAAAACACTGGATTTAAATTTACAGGATTCCATTATGAAAAGTTTCTCTAGGAAACTTTTCAAAGTAAGTTTGACCTCTTTTCACTGAATTATTTGGAACAGTTTCATAGATTCATAATTCTAGACAAAACAGGAAGCCATATAGCATAAAAATTTACTGGAATTTATATTAAAAACTACATAAAAGGAATAAAATCAAGCACTGTCTTGGCCAGTGACCCTCCCAGCTAAGATAAACAATATTTTGAAAGTCTGGTTTCTCTGTCTGCGTCGTTCACTTTTAAAAACTTTTCTAGCATATGTTAAAGATTAAATTCTTATCCCTGTGATTCATGATACTGAAAACATAATTAAACAAAATGTCACTGATCGTTTTTCATTACATCCAGTAATTGTGTTTAATGCTTAGGCTTCTGTCTCTTAATAACAGACCCTTTAGGACCACTGACAGTCAGATGGTTGCATCTGTTGCATACTTTTAGATATATTGGCATACATTTGAAGGAAACATGACAGTCAATTGTTTCATTCGATATCAGTTGCTGTAAAATACAATTAAAAAAAAAAAAAAAAAAACACAAAAGAACAAACCAACCAAACAAGCACAAATGCCACCACCCAAAACCAGAAAATACAGTTAAAGCTGACTTTATTTTTGGTGTTCCTTTGTGCTCCTCAAAAACATTTTACTAGTGTTTCTGCGATCTCAGTTATTAATTTTTTGGGGAGATTTCTCTGAGTATGTTTAAGGATTCAGGTAAGTTAGAACAAAGTGTGAAAATCATACCAGCCAATCTTCCAAATGAACCACCACGTATGTTTCTAGTGTATTCAAGTTCCATCCTGTTTTTCTTTATAAAACTCCCTTACCATGATATTTTGGCCAAAATTAGTTAATGCTTTTTCAGATCTAGGTATAGATACCTGGTAAATGAGATTCAAACTGCTGGAGCATTTCTTGTCACAAGACTGTTGAAGTACAGTTGTCAGTCTCTTCTTAGGACACACTGCCAAGTGAATGATATTGGACTGGAATGTCTAATCTTCAGTGATACAAACAATTCTCATCTGCTCTGTATCAAAAGAGAATTGACCAAGGAGAGTAGTAAAGCTTGTCGACATTGCCTAAGGCAATCTTATTGTCAGTCCATCACTTGGTATGGAAACTAAAAGGAAGAGTTGAAAAAGAAAGCATCTATTTCTAATATATGTCTCTGAACTTCGAAGAAATTTCTTATTTCTAGTATTTTTGGAGCCTGCTTCTATCACTAGAATGCAGTATCAGCTAGTGCAGTTTTCAATCCAGAAATTTAAAACATAATCAGTAGTCTGATGTATATGTGCATTCAATCACCAGAAGATGATTGTCACAGTGAAGCTGGCCTTGTGAGATGGCTTTGTCTTTATCTTTTTAATGTGTCCATTTTACCTATATTTCTAGAATTGATCATACATGTCCCATTGCTTTCAGATAAGCCTTTCAGCTTTAGGTAGCTAAATTATAAACTACCCTTTGTAATAGTGTGCGTTAGAAATTTTCTGTTTATGGTAAAAACAAACAAAATTCAGGACTACCTTACTTGAGTGATTACTTTATCAAAAAAGCAGGATTTTGCACTTGAAAGTCTCTTTAAGCTATGATACTGAGGATGACTCAAAAATGCCTGGACACAGAAATAAGTGGCCTTCTGTTTATATGGTAAGGGGAACATAATCTCCACACTGGCAATGTTACAATGTAAATATAGGCGTATTGCTGAGAAAAGGAGAGAAAAATTGAGGAGTTAAGGAAAAAAAAGGAAATGTGTTTTATGTATTCAAAACCTGCTGAATTTGTATACAGTTAAAGACCCTGCTTCTTCCTTATTCTTTTAGTGTTGCTGTGACAAGATCCAGAGATGTACCATCCTTTGGTCCACCTATTCCAAAAGGTGTCACGTTTCCTAAATCAAATGTTTTTAGGGACTTCTTACTAGCCAAAGTCATTAATGCAGAGAATGCTGCTCATAAATCAGAAAAGTTTCGTGCGATGGCCACCAGGACCCGTCAGGAGTACTTGAAAGACTTGGCAGAGAAGAATGTCACCAACACACCTATTGACCCTTCTGGCAAGTTCCCCTTCATCTCGCTTGCTTCAAAAAAGAAAGAGAAGTCCAAGCCTTATCCAGGAGCAGAGATCTATAGTTCTGGTGCTATTGTATGGAGTGTCCATGCAAAAGACTACAGCAAGGGTATGGAAATAGACTGTCTCCTAGGCATCTCTAATGAGTTTGTAGTCCTCATTGAACAGGACACAAAAAGTGTGGTCTTCAATTGCTCCTGTCGAGATGTGATAGGATGGACGTCAACGGACACAAATATCAAAATATTCTATGAGAGAGGTGAATGTGTTTCTTTGGAGAGCTTCATCAGCAACATTGATGATATCAAAGAGATCGTCAAAAGGCTGGAGGTTAGAATATGTTCTCTTGTTTGGTTCCCCTTCTTTGCTTTCTCCTCTCACCCCGCTGCCAAGTAAGGCTTCAGTTTAGGATCCCTAAAACTGTTCTAATTGTTGATCATTAAATCTGTTATTTCTCAAAATCTAATATTGCTTTCACCTTTATCGGATATCAGCCAACCTCAACTGTTGTGTGTGTTTGTCAAACATGTCTCAATATATTTAAAAAAAAAAAAAAGCAGCCTTCAGATGCATAAGTTGCTCCCACACAATAAATACAGAAGTGTCACCTTATTTCTTTTCCTTGTTTTCCTTCCCTTTCTCTGTTTTATAGACTTGTTGTGTCTTGTTTCAAATTAAGCTGTAATATCTTTGAGACTGACTTATGTTGCCAGCCAGCAGGATACAGTCCCAATCCCTACTGTAACCTTCAGATATTCTCTGAACGCATGTGATAAACTAAAAACACAGTGAATCATACTGTCTGTCTATAAAACATCTGCCTCTGCTCATTTTTTATCCAGTTAAGTTATGAAAGAACGTGTTATGTTTAACTCTTTCCTGTAATTTCACAGCTGTAGTTGTATAACGACCAGGAAAAAGGGAAAACTAGGCTCTATTACATTGCTCTTGACGGTATTTATGCTCATGGTATATAAAAGTGTTGGCATAGACTCCACTTTACTGTGCTTAGTAGCTGCATGCCACCACTTTCTGACCAAAAGTAATCTTGCAGTTCACTGAAACAGCTAGAAATGTAGGACGGTTGTTTGGTTACTAAAGACTAAAAGATAAAGTTGAGATGCTTGTGTAACATCATGTGTTTTTCTGTTGTGTGCTGCCATGTATCTTCTAAAATTCCTGTGGTTTCAGTAAAAATTTCAAGGCAGAACTCGGGTAACCAGACTCTACTGAAAATACTAGTTTGAGTGACAAGACCTGTGTGATGATTATGTACCCAGGACTGTGATATATGTTCCTGGACCATGTGCCACCGTTGTCTTGGGAGTTGGTTGATTGTACAAAAGTGTAACTCTTAAACCTCTATTAGCACTGAAGGTCTCTCTGTGCATTAAATTCTGTCTTCATTTCAATTCACAGCTTGTGACCAAGGGCTGTGAAACAGTGGAGATGACTCTGCGTAGGAATGGTCTGGGCCAGCTTGGTTTCCACGTAAACTATGAAGGCATCGTGGCAGATGTTGAGCCCTATGGCTATGCATGGCAGGCAGGACTGCGACAAGGCAGTCGGCTGGTGGAGATCTGCAAGGTAGCTGTAGCCACTCTGAGTCACGAGCAAATGATTGATCTTTTGAGAACATCCGTGACAGTGAAGGTTGTCATCGTCCCTCCGTATGAGGACTGCACACCACGCAGGTATTGTGTAATAGCTACTTTTTGTCTGAAATTATATCTTGATTTGTGGGGTTGAAGGGGAAAGAAACACCAGAGAGTAAGCGTTAACCTCCAAAAACCATGGCATAGTTTATAAAATAGCATCCAATATTGTAAGGTGAGAGAAGAGGGCAGGGAAAGCGGCCCATATTCAAACTCCACGCACTACAAAATAGTATTTGAATACCATAGTTTAATAAGATGTGTGAAGAACCTTATGTATCCTCTAAATCCCATGGAATTTAAGATGCGAATCAAACAACTTTTTGTTGACAGTTCTGTTTTTATGGTGCATTAGAATTAATTGTATTTTTCCCTTTCTGCTTTCCTGTTTGTTGATAGTTTGCGATGTCTATGTATTTAATTCTTGAAAGCTATGAATAGACTTACATTCTACTTTTCAGGAGTAAGTATGGCTGTAAATGATGAGGGTGTATCAAAGGTGTGGATCTGGCAAGAGAAATGGCTAGAAATTGTAATTCTTCTTTACGCAGTAGTAGATCTCGCTTCCCATCTGTGTTAAGCCAGAGGCTTGTGTCAACTGTATTAATTATAGCTTTAAAATGCTGCTTAATCAGAAATAAGCAGTAATACGTGCTTTTTTTCCTAAACTGGACATTATGTTCCTCCATTTTTCCTGAACTCACATTAAAACATTTTGTAAGTTTTCACTGAACTTTTCTGCAGTTGTCTGTAGCATTCAGCCACATCACTGATTCTGAGTCCCATATTCCTGACATCCTATATTAATATGTTGCAAATGCTATGTGATTAAAATGGAATGATCTTTAATAGACTAAATGTGCCTGCAGGCTAGCTCAGGGGTTATGCTAGATTTGCCAAGAAGCAGCAAGTACAATTATGAAAGTTCAGTGTGTTCCTTGCAGTGAGAGACTGAGAGCGTGTTTTGCACTGCTATTTTCTAATCAAGCAGTGTCTTTGTAGGAGTGGATACTAAATCTTTGTATACTTAAGGTTAAGGCTGAACTTAAATGCACGTTTATTATATTGATAGGGAGTTGTGTCTTCAAGCAAAGACCGTGTACTTGCATAAAAGAAGAATCCATGTTTGTTTTTACTGTGAGCCACATTAATTCCTTTTGTAACTAGGAGCAAAACAGGAGCAGAGAGAAAAGGAGTTTTATTTGTCCTTTAGTTGTCAGTGGAAAATTGAATACATGTCAGGGATTAAAATGAGCAGAGGCATAAGGTCACCCCTGAGTTATTTGGAAAGCTTTTGTACAGTATTTAGCAGCCCTAGCAAATGGAAGTTCAGCTGCAATCATAGCAAAAGGATTAGAGCAGAAAAATGTATGTGGAAAGAACAGATCCTATTATTCTTGAACTAAATTAAGTACAACCAAAAGCAGACATAGCTTTAGTGTATTCAAACTCACAGCAGGAAGAGAAATTACTACACTTTTTGAAATACTGTAGTCAGCATCAGTAAGTTCTGTTGTTGTCTTGTAGTGAGCAAATGTTCATGGTGGGTTATTACCCAGTTATAAAATTTCATGAAGCAACTCTTTGTCCTGCTTGCTGTATCCAAAATCATTAAGGTTTAGGAAATGTGTCTTGAATTTGTAGCTATCCTACATGTGTTACTAGAGACTTGACTTAAATCTTTGCACAAAGCAATTTCTCCTTTGGCAGTTCTCCAAAATTGGAGTCCTATCATTTTGTCCTCTGGAGGTCATTCAGTATTTCTACTATGCTAACTTCTACAGACCGTAACTAAAATGAAGATCAGTTCTGCTTAGTGTAGTACGCTCATATGAGAAGCAGTCCCTGTTCTAATAAATTGATTGGCATGAAGCTGAAGTAAGAGCAGGGGTGCAGATAGATAAGATGACTTAACAGCAGGCACGTGTACAAGGTCAGTAGTAGATACAAAATATGCAAATATGCTGATTCACAGTCTAATGCCCTACACAGAGGCAGGCCTTGTTATGTTTATATCTCTACTAAAAGATGATCATTAAAACATTGCAATGAACTCATTTAGGAACTGATTGCTGGCCTTGATGTTCAGGACACAGCAGCAAGAAAAATTGTGTATTCTTGCTTCTTAAACTATCCTATGTCTGAAAAAAACCAAACAAACAAAAAAAAAAACCCCAGACTACTGAAGTATATAATCGCTAGGGTAAGAATAGCAGAGAAAGAATATGAAGAGAAAATAAACAAGGGTGTCAAGATTTTAGTTAGGTTGTGAGTGGACTTTGAAAACAAATCTCGTGGTCATCCCTCTCTACCATGCAGTGGTTCACATCAGAGTGGCCTGGGACCACACAATCGTTTCCCTTCAGATGAAGCTGAACTACGTGTGCTTCAGAAGCACACCTCTCGTGCCTTCCAACTGCTAACTTAATTTGCAGGTCAAGACTAGAGGGCAGGCCAAAGTAAAACTACAAGATGTGTGTACTGTGGACAGCAAGACCTCAGCACCAACTGTTTCGCTTTGTTCCTATTAGACTGCACAACTTGCTAATAGCAGCATAGCCAGATAACAAGTTACCTCTTTTGTTTTGTATTTTAGCTGGGAAGATATACTGATATTTCTCAGTACTAATGGTGTAATTACTTCTAGCTCTTTCTCCAAGTGGAAAATTTTGCACTGATTGTTTATTTTTCCTTCCCATTAGGTAATGCTATATGTAGATTAAAAAAGTAATCACAATAAAAAAAAAATCACTTAGAGGTATATACATTTGTCAAGAGAAATACAAAAATTATCCTCACCAAAGCTGAAGGTCATCTGCTTTACAAATTTCTCATTTTAAATGTATGCAGAATTTTGCCCTGCATCTTACGTGGACTGCATTAGCTTATGTCCCGTTTTACTCCGAATTTTATGCTATCTTGTTCCTGTACATTCTCAGGAAGCAAAGGATGTCTTTTGGGCTTGGCACTTATAATTTTTATCGAGTGTTTTGTTTTCATAATGTGCAGATTTATCAACTGAGGTACTCCAAAGCCAAAGATGTTTGAAAATTAAGTGTAATGCATTATTTAGTGGAAATCTTGTATTTTCATTAACGTCTGTGCATCAGAAAGATTTATCTCGAAAGGATTTATCTCATAATTTCAGGTCTTATTTATCTGGGTGCAGGTAAGTTCTAAAATCTGAGACTTCTTAAAACTGGGAAAAGAAGATATCCTTCTGGCAGATTTTTTTTTTTTTTTAGCTTTTATAACCCAGTAATCGGATGAAGAGTATCAAAATTTGTTAAATATGCATTTCTAAGAAGCAAAGTCTTACATTTACTGTTTCATGGAATTGATTCAGCTTTGTCTTTAGATTTCTATCTTTGTGATAAAACAGGATATATTTATTTTATTTTTTTATAGCAGCATGTTAAATTTCATCATTTCCAGGAGTTCTTCAGAAAACTACCGTATGCCAGTGATGGAATACAAAGTGAATGAAGGAATGTCATATGAGTTCAAATTTCCCTTCAGAAATAATAACAAATGGCAGCGAAATGCAAGCAAGGGACAGGGTCCTCATGTGGCTCAGATACCATCCCAAATACAAAGTCCAGTAACATCTAGGATTGGTGCTGGGAAAGGAGAGGGGAAAATGCCACCCCCAGAACGAGCAGCCAACATCCCCCGGAGCATCTCTAGTGATGGGCGCCCATTGGAGAGCCGGAGGTATGTGTATTTACAAATGGCTTTTCATTGCTGCTCAGAATCTTGTCTGGAATAATGCACAGTAGATTTGTCTAAGTATATGAAGACTGCTTTTAATCTTGGTTTTAATTAGTCAAAAGGCAACATGAGTATGAGTGAAACATTAATCAAAGGAAATACCTTTCCTGGCATGATTAACCACAAAATGAAGCATTGCGGGATTCTTAGGCTGTGTTTGCCTGTGTTGGATGGTATTCTAAAACTGCTGTGTTGTTATTTAAGTTTTAAATTAGTTACAATTGAAGTTTGAGATATAAGTGTTCCTGAATGTCTGTGTTTTGAAGAAGTAAATCAAAATTTTAGCTTGTTTATAGGCTTGTTGGAATCACCTAAAGCACCGAAGGCAGAAATAGCATTTAACCAGGGTGTTTAGCAAGAGAATTCTGACCAGCACAGGGAGGAAAGGTATCTGATTGAGGAGCTTTTGAACTTTTTTAGGCTAGAGAAGAGATTGTTTTAAGTTTGCATTTCTCCAGGGTGGTTTGGGTTTTTTGTTGTTTTGTTTTTTCTTAAACAAGAAATTGATTATTATTAAGATAAATGTACCAGGTAGATCCTGTCACAGTATTTTCATTCTTTCATGGAAAAGGGTGTATTTGATAATACTCAAATGAGCTGTCACTATTTTGATTGTCTATACAAATCTGTCACTGTCTCAGCATTTACAAAGAGATCTGTTGTGGGAAGCAAGCTTGTAGCTTGTATTTTTTATTATTGACAATTCCTTAAAAAAAAAAAAGCTGTAGACAGATTCTGATCGTACTTTATGCTGCTGAAAAATATAAAGCAGTGGAAATAAGATGCATGTTGCAGAAAATCTAAGGAGAATTCTAATGAATTAGCTTAAAGCATTTTTCACATCCTGAAGAACTGAGGATAGGAAAAAAAAAAATGTTCAAAGTACATTGGTACAGCCAAGACCAAGAAACTACCAAGGTGAAATTGAAACTTTTGTGTAGGACACCTTGTTAAGAAATGATAATAGTTGGTAAGGACTTCATTTTCTTATGTTCTTTTTCATTAGACTCTATTGTACTTCTGCACTTAAACCGATTAGAGTGTCCCCCCTCCCCCCAGTTATATCTTTGAGTAAGTTCAATAGGGGTATAGTTAAAGCTCCAGTCAGAGTGAGTTGCAAAAGAAAATGTGCAACACTGAAAGCATAGTAATTTCACAGACAACGTGTTAAGATTGTCTGTGAAACAAGCTGCAGAAGCCAGTGAGACACTGGATTTCGCTGTCGAATGGTCTATTTGGACCAATATAAAAATTGCATGGTTCAGGCCATATCTGCCTGTTACAGCTGGTTATAGGCAGATGCTGAATTTGAAGGAATAGGAGTTGAGGGGTTGGGGTTTTCAGCTCTCTCCAGTGCTGTAGAATCTCAGTCGGTAATTAGGGAAGGCATGGCAAAGTTTAAGGCCATGGAAGAACCTCAGATTCAGTTAAGCTGCTTTTTTGTTTTCTTCCTCTGCCCCCCAACCCCAGCCCCTATCTCTTCATGCTGTTAACCAAAGTGTTTAGTCTAGAGTCTTGTGTTGGCTGTTCCACAACTGATGCTCAGGAGAGTGACCCTTCAGCTGCACTGAGAGACAGGGTGTTATTAACTGGGTTTTTCT
Source organism: Chlamydotis macqueenii (assembly GCF_036417535.1). Classification (NCBI taxonomy): domain Eukaryota; kingdom Metazoa; phylum Chordata; class Aves; order Otidiformes; family Otididae; genus Chlamydotis; species Chlamydotis macqueenii. Next base: position 39,513,471 of record NC_141560.1, read on the forward strand.
TGTGCATAAAATCCTTGTGTGGGCACCGTCACACACTTAAAAGCATCCAAGGTTTGTCCAGTCACTGGATGCTTCTAGAAGGGGGGATAGAAGGGGCCAGACAAATGTTTGCAAGGTGAAAATTAAGTTTCCATGTACTCAGTATTTGTTTTCAAAAACTGAAACTTTGACTTTCCATTTCCTTCCTTTTAAAGGCATGTAGCTGGGATTTTTCTCCTCTAGACATTAAGTATTTTTAAAAATTATTATTCAAAAAGAGTTCTATTGGATTTTTTTCATCCTTAAAAGTATATTATCAAAATAGCTTTTAAGTTTGGCTGGGAATTTTTTTTGGAAGCCTGAAAAATGTCTTGTTTCTTATCTTTCTGGTCTGCTAAACATGTTAGTCTTGGCTGGATCAAGTTGAAATATAACAGCAGCTGCATAAGGTTAACATGTTTGCACTTAAAGTGAAAAAAACCACATTTTTGCCATTTTAAAGGAATAGTGGAGGGGGAAAAAAGCAAACAATAAGCTCCCTCCAAGACTCATTTGTCGTCTTTTTTCTGCATGATAAAAGAAAGCTTTCTTTTGGGGAAGCTTAAATACGTCTATTCTTATTGTGTATGATCTCTAAAATCAGCAAAGATGAGATTTTCATAGCTCTCTTGGCTGTTGTCTCATTTAATTTTTCACCACTAACTCTCATACTTCTCATAGCATAAAGATCACCTATGAGGAGGTGCTGGAATCTGCATGTTTCTGGTGCCAGTAGCAGTGATGGTGCCAGTCTCTCTAAGACTTGTTCTTTGCTTGGCTCTCTGGGGAAATGGAGGATCAAGGGTAACCTGGTAATGTGAATACTGTGAATACTGAATAATATAGAATACATCTATACTGATGGTCCTTGTGATCCAAACAGGGCCCTGTAATTAAAATAGTTATAAACACGACCCCACTGTATGCAAGATGACTACTTCAGCATCTCTCTCTCTGCAGTGTTTTTCTATAGGGCAATTTTAAGAGGTTTTAGGAAAAAAAGCACCTGTCGTTGTGGCTCAGTAGCAAAGCAGTACAAATATCCTAGATTTCCTCACTACCATTAGACCTTCACCTTCAAAAAGAAGGTATTGTCTAGATGTCAGTGGGACTGGAAGCTTACCTCTAATGTTGAGCATAATACTTTTAATACCTCATTGTTTTGAGAGTGAAGCTGGAGTTTATCCCTCTATGCTCCTGCCTTTTTGACTGCACATTCTTTATTGATGGAGCCACAGGCAGTGACAGTGATGGCAGATATTGTCCGCTGCTAAGAAACAGCGATCTGTAGTTTCTGATCCGTGTTTTAAGGGACGTGGCAGCTGAGAAACCCATAGTAAATTGATCCATGTGGCTCTTTGAGCTCTGAATTGGAGGTGATTTTTGGAACTAGCGCTGGTAGCAGTTGTCCAGAACCACAGAGGGCTGGTACCGTCGTTAGCCGTAGCTCCAGCGGGTAGGATTTCAAAGAATGAAATAGAGGCATTTCTGACTTACCAGACCTGACATGATACTCATTTTAATGGTAGCATATCTGCAGTAAATCCATGACTTACATTATATATTTAGGAAAAAAAAGTAAAGATTTGAGGGATTTAATGTAAACAAAACCAGCTTTAACAGCCAAGAGTTTCCCTTTTTGAGTACAAAGTGCTCTCCGAGTACAGGTGTAACTCTGGATTACCTACTAGTGGTATTCGACTGATGTTCGCTTTATATAGCTAGAGTCTCTAAATATACATACTGAGTGAAATAAATTTAGTTTTTACCCCTGTTGATATTTTCACTGTAATCCACTTACCTATGTTAAAAATAAATAAAAGCTGCATTACTGGTCCTGAGAACAGGAGGATTTCACTTCATATAGATAAAAGCATCTTGCCTCCCTATGGAGACTGCTGTTGTGGGTGGTAGAAGGCAGACAAATGCCCAGTCCCATGCCTAACTAGCAGAGTACGTAAATTTGCCTTTATTGGCTTGTCTTCATGTAGCCAACTCACTAACTTACACTTAAATTCTCCCTGTTCCTCATGGCGTCCTGGGTCCTTGAATGCATTCATGATTGATGTGCGTGTTTGTAGGCAGGAAAAATAACCCAAACTTTCTAAATCTTAAAATAAATCTCTAATGTTACTGCAACATTAAGACTGAAAAATCTAATAATATAAATGCAATAAATTGAGTTATAGCTTCTTTCAGAACATTAATTAGTCCACGTGGGACACTAGATAGCCTATAACCCAGAACAAATATCAGAGTGCTACATTAAAGAAAACAACAATAAACCGCATATATGTGAAGTGTGCCAGAGCTAATGTTATTGTAGAAGATGTAATTTTAGAGCTTGATATTTTTTTCACCTCCCAATTTTCAATTTTTACTTTGTACGCTTGGTTTCCATACTTTATTCAGAAAAATGTACCAAGAAAGGAGATGAGCTAGTGTTAGATTATAATCTCGTCTTAATTAATTTACCATAAACTGGATCCAGTCTTAACTAAAACTTGATTCAACAAACATTTGAAAAGTGTGAAAACCAGTTAGCAAAGCATGCTGCTGGACTTGTGCACCTCAGTGTGCGGGTCAATACTGTACTGGATGAAAGCTCGAGGCTCTAACTGGAAAATCTCTGAGCGTGGTCAATATTTTAAACCAAATGGAAACCTGAATTACGACATGACTGCAGTCAAGCACTGGCTATAAAATTCCACAGTGTGGAAGTATTAGAACAGTATCCATTAAGACTGGTTTTAAGTCTTATTGAGGACTTTGGAGCACAGTCTTGCCCTAAAAAACCACTCTGCTTTGAGCGATGCCTGTGTGCAGTCAGTGACAGTAGTTGTGCCAGTGGTAGTTTATAGGTTAATGCCTGCAGATAGATTCTAGTTTAAACTGTTCCCATATTATATAAAAATCCTAATCTGCTGCTGCTTAGCTTGGATCAGGGACGTTTTTCCTAATATAAGCAAGCAGATGTCTGTGCTCATCTTGCCGCTTGTCAAATGAGCATTATAGCACATGCATTGCCTACCTCACAGGGTTTGAGGATTTGTTATTTTAAAGTTTTCATAACGTTCTTCAAATTTGAATGTGTATTAACAGGAGATTATATATTATGCATTTTCTGCTGGCACAAGGACCTACAGCTGATGTAGCAGTGGAAAATCAAAGGTTTTTTTGGTACACCTGACTGTGTGGGCAAACTCTTATGTTCCAAAAGCATCTGAGAAGAGACATGCTGTTTCCTGACAAGAGTTCGTCTCTATTTTTTTCACAGTAGCCATCAGCAGGGACTGGGGAAAAGCATAAGAAATGCTTACAAGTATAAAGGAAGACTCCTTACTAGGTCCAGTGGCTTCCTGGCCTGCTGCTGTTTGTCTGGAGCAGGATGCACCTGTACTGCTGTGTTCAGCAGCTGTGGATGGTATCTCTTCATCCAGGTGCCTGCTAATTGGTCTCTTGATAGTTCCAGGTCTCCTACTTGTTCTTCTGTCATGAGTGATAATGAATAACTGTTTTGTTTCCTTGATCCAGTATAATTCATGTTTGAACAGGCTGAAGCAGATTGGATAGCAGTCTGTGGAGCCACATGGCCTGTTCAGCGTTTCTTCATACAGAAGCCGTTCTGTACCTCTGGTTGTCCCATTGCCTGTCTCTGTATCTTTTCTTGTTCTAATACATGTTTTCTGAAATGTGGTGATCAATTTGAGGAAAAACATTCAAGAAGGTATACAGTGTGGTGTGAGAAGGTACAATATAACAGCATAATTGCATGTTCTGTTTCATTTACTACCCCCTTCCCCAAAATTGCTGATATTCTTTTTTCCTTTTTGAATGATTTGGTTTCCTTTTAAACATAAGAGCATTGAGTCACTGTTTTCAGAGAACTGTCACATCTTGCAGTATTATTAGGATTGCAAAAATTACACACGTGGAAGGTAAGCATGCCAGAATTACGATTTGCTTTGCAATTTTATTCAGAACTCTTATGTAACTGTATTTTCTGATACTTCCTTTGATTAAATTACAAGAATGTCTTTTAACAGAGGACATCTGCCTCATTCAGTTCACACAGTGGGTGCAGCTCATTAAAGAAGAGCTATTTAATATTTTATTTTCCTCTTCATTACTCCATCCCTTATTTACTGGATGACGTTCAAATCCTGCTGTAAATATGCAGTTATTAATTCCCCTCTAAGCTTTACAGTGGAGCCCATTACTATAGTTCCTGAGTGCTTCACGGGTATTAATTAAACTTAATTTTCAAAACTCTTGTGTGAGAAGAGATGTCGTTGGCCCTCTTCAGATTAAGAACAAAGGTAGAGAGAGAAATTATGTTCTAATCATGTGCTGTGTCTTTCTTTGGGCATCTCATATTTGGAAGTGTGCCCAGCATTGTTAATATTTTATATGTTCAAATTACAGCTTCAGTTAACTTCAGCTGCTTTGGTAAGTTTTCAGCTCAGAAGTAAGTAGAATCAAATCAGGCCTTTGAGAAACTTGCAATTAGTGATAATGAGTGAAAAATTTTCTTTAACAAATATGCCAGTGGTCATGTTGGAGTGGTGGAGCAAGTGCAAGATAAGAATTCAGTTTGCTAAGTCAGCACTGAAATGCCTTGACTGTAAGGCCATCCTTTCTCTTCTGCCACCCTCCGCCTCCTTCACTTCTGAGCTCTGCAGCTCTTGGAGAAGTTGTAGCACAAAGTAAAACTGTATGGGGCAGAGGTCCTAAGGGAGAAGGCACCTGTGTATGATCATATAACTAAAGACTGCCTTAGGCCACTGGAAATTAAATTTAAGAGCAAGATGGATGCTTTCAATGTCTGTGTTGTCACACTAAACAAAATAAACGTACACCCATCCCACTTACTGCGTTCACAAAAGATTATTTTCTTCCCATACTTGGCAAGACCCGACCAGTCCTTTCAGGACGAACTGGATCTGTTAGAACTAAATCATGCATGGTGCAATCCCAGTTCAGTTGACTGCAATGTAATTGTATGTTTAATGCAATGGACGCTTGGCCTATTTTTAAATTCAATTATGGGACTCATGCGCTTAACCATTTTGGAATTTCTTCTTAAAGCTGTCTTTTGAAATAGATAATAGCTTGTTTTTAGTTTGGTTTTTAATTATAAATAAAAGACGTGCACAGAGTATCTTAACTATAGGGCCATACTGCTAACACAATGCTCCTTTTGTCTTGGGAAGTGCCTTTCATCAGTAGATTTCAAAGCAGCTCAAAAAGTCAATTTGAAGTAATTTACTGTAAAGTTCTTTTGTCTTATTTGTATGTTTCACATAAAATGAAATCTCTTTCACTGTTAATGTTTAGTGCTATTGTGAACTGTACCAACAAAATATATTGCTGTTTTAAATAATAGGATATCCTACCTGACTGGTTGTTCAGACCACATTTATAATACGATTTTGTTTGCCCTCAAGGTCTTTCATCTTTCTAAATGTGTTATAACTCCATGACATAGTTCTGAAATCTTGACGTTCCTTCTGAACAGTGCAGTCACTTTTTGCTAAGGCACAGGAAGTAAAGAGAAGGCATAGCTGAATCTGAAGTGAAAATGTAAGCATTTTCCAACAGGAAATAATTTTACAGAAATTATTCAAGATGTAATTGGTTTCCTTGCCATAAATTCTAATTTAGTGTTGGGGAAAAAAAAGGTCCTATTTTTAAACTGTATATTGCTCTGCAAGCATAACTGAGTTTAAAATGTCTGTATAGATGGGTGAATGCTGTTGAAAGCACCTATTTTTGTTGGTGGAACTGTTTTCTTTTTTCCCTCCTGTTTATAAGAGTGCCACTGGGAAAATGAACTGCTTGGCTCAGGATTCTCCAAGTTTCCAACTCTTGAACTGTATTCTTTGCAATCAGATATTTCAGAATTGTTCATTGATAAATGTGAGAGAAGTTAAATTCAGTCCAGTAGACTAGAAAGGAATTACTGGATTGGATGTGGTACTTGTGATGGTCAGGCATTGGATCACTCCTTTCTGGTCTGGGGAAAAAAGAGTTGCTATTAATCATGTAGGGTTTATGAAATCCCAGATGATCAAGATATTTGGTCCAGCTGTACTGCTCCTTCCATTTTAAGATTTTGCAAAGTACCGAGTGGGACAAATGCACATTTGATATACACACATGCATACACGCTCTCTTTGGATATGTGCACATACATAAGTAACATTAATCAGTGCAATGCTTTTTTCATTTTCAGAAGAGTTTTTGAACTTTAAAAAGTTCTTACTGTGTTGTGGTGAGAGCTGATTAAAATCTGCCACTCCTTTACAGATACAGATTAAGTGGCTAGGCTAAGATCTTGTAAATCCCCGGACCCAAGTTGTGTACTGAGGCAACTGTCTGTGTGTTTCACTGAAGTCAATGTCAATATACATTTTTTAAATGTTAAAATTTCTATTTAAGTTGGGTAAATTACAGTGGTTTTCCTAGTTAAAATGAGTGAAGGTAGGATTTTGATGTTAATGAATGACATAATTCAATCTGCACTTAAATTACCACAGAAGTTCTGAATGGCTTCAGTCACCACCGAGTAGAACAAAAAACTAGCTAGCAGCAGTGAATTTGGTTGGGGTTTGGAAAACAAAAAGCACAAAACAAAAAATGATCTAAAAAAGCCTTCCACTGCAGAACAGGATATACAAGTTGAGCAGTATAAGCCTACTGCTTCCAGTCATTCTGCCCAGGTGTGTGTGTTGCAATTCTAGCCCATTTACTTGTATGGTGATTCCAACAGGAGAAGGCTTCATATGACTCAGGTCTGTGTTTTCAAACAGTTCTGATATGTTTAGGTAGTTTTACATTAGAATATTAAGTTTTTAGAGGGGTTTTTAAGGTCTTTATAAAGAACATTGCATTTTTTTAGTGATTTAGCGTGGAGAAGTTTCGTGGCGTAGAGATAAGCTTGATACTCTTGGAAGAGTTTGCATAGACAGCTCACTCCAATTAATTTAAATTCCAGGCAAGAGTTTGTTTTGAGAATTGTAAATATTTTGTTCTGTTTGGTATTTGGGTGACAAATGTCATGCTTCATTATTCCTTACAATCAATCTGTAAAAACAAATCAGGACTTGAAAAATGGGATTGTTTTCCTAGTGTGTGCCAGGATTTTCCTCCCACATTTGCTCCTCTTCATTTATTCCCCTTCATCCAGCTTTTTACAGCTGATTTTTGCATGCTTTCAAATGGATTAATAAGGGGAAAATGTCTGATCCTCCAACTGACTTCATTTCTACTGTCTCCATGATGCTGTGTTCTTTGCTGATGTGACAGTTTGCATGATGATGTCCATCATGCTTTGCATTATGATATTGCTGTTCAGTATTTCTCATTTGACTGGTTTGTTTGCTCTGAACAGATTGTCTCCCGGTTCCGATGTCTATGTCACAGTTTCATCCATTGCCTTAGCAAGATCGCAACAGTGCCGTAATTCTCCAAGCAACTTATCATCCTCAAGTGAGACTGGCTCTGGTGGGGGCACATACAGACAAAAATCTATGCCAGAAGGGTAGGCACCAGACTTCTTTCATATTCTCTTTAGGCAGGTTTTTTGTTCTCTGTTCTGTTTGTTGTAATGTACATTGAACTAAAGAAGTGCTTACACAGCCTCCTGTCAGCTGTTGTTTACATACATTAAAATATGTTTTTTTCAAATATCACTGTCATGCTTCTTGAAAAAGTCAGTTTTAAAAATCTCTTACGTCCACCTTTTCCCTTTGTGACCTAACCCCCTCTCTCTGATCCTAGTCTATAGCTGCTCAGGTTACTATACAAAGGAACCTTTATGTATTTGAAAATCTTCATTAAAGGTACTGATTTTATGTTGCAGGTTGCTTCATTTCACAGGTTTGTTTTCTAAAATAAAATAAGCAATAGGGTTGGAACTTTGCAGTCTGTACTAATAGTTGAAGCAAAGTAGTGTTCAGTGCAACTAAGAAGCGTAGGCACAGAAGTGCTAAGTAATCGACAGCTAGCGTCTTTTTCACATATTCACAGTCATTCTTATGAAGGTGCTTTCTTCCAGCTTTCCAGAAATGTTCAAGCTCTCTGAAGTGATCCAGTGTCAATGTAAGGGGCAACTTGCAGAGGGAAAAATTAAATCTGTATTATTTTCAGAGGGCCCTGAAAGAAGCAATATATCAAGCATCTCCAAGTAGGGAAAAAATAATTGGCAGCAGGTGAGCTGTCTACCACATTCCAAATTACTTCCTATAGAGAAGATAAAGGGGCAAAACTACTGGTAGTTCAAACGCTAAAGCTTCCCTCTGAAGCAGTCTTGAGTACATTGCAGGTCATTGTGTGTAATTCATTCTAGTTTGAGTCTTTTATAAAGTAGAAATATCTTTTTCTCTATTTAAAAAAATGTATTATTAGTAAGATTAAATACCATTGTCAGGAACTGCTTAGCACAAGGCACTGCCTTCTGCCTTTTTAGGTGCCTGTAAGGGCACACTGCTCTGTGTCAGTCCAGAGAATGCTGTTCTCAGCATGTGTGGACAAGGGCTGCTTCTTGCATCAGAGCACTGAAGATTTGTCCTCCCTGTCCCTCTCCTTGCAGCTCAGTTTGAGGTTTTTCTGAAGAGGCCATCTCTTCTCTTCTGCACACCTTCCTGAAGGTCATTATTTATGTTTGTGCTTAAGTCCTACTGATATTAGGAGACTTGCTTTAAAGCCATTAAACTTGGCTGTAAGGAAACTAAATAGAAGTGTGTGCAGAACTCTGCAGCAGTAAAAAGCACTTAACCTCTATATGCACCACATACTTCCTGGCTCATTCATACTGGCAGCACTTGTGTTGCCTTGAGTTCTCAAGAGCAGCTTGTGCTCCTAAGATCTTGTTTACTCTTTTCCATCTACGTCATTTGGTCTACAAAAAAGGTATTGCTGCCGTATGTCCTTAGACCATCACAACCATAACTGCTTGAGTAGGAAGAGATTTTCAAACATGCTGGGGTTTTTGTTTTGAGTTGGCCTCAGAGCACATCAGCACCCATCCCAACCCTTTTTCATCTTTCAAGTTAATGATACACATATGTTCACTACAGCATTCTTTGAGCAGTTTGCAAGTTCAGCAGAGATGTGTCCTAGAAACCTTGTGTATACAGTCTTTTTGGCTTTAATTTGGTGCAAGGGCAGACTGTTTAAATGCAGTAATGAAAGAAGCAATTAACACAAGAAAATTGCATGTTTTTTACTGGATGGTTTCATTTGTGTTGTGGGTTGTTTTGTTTTTTTTTTTTTTTAAATCACATATCAAACTCCAATTATTTGACTGTTATATTCTGTTCTTATAGGAAAAGCACTTTGCCTCCCATTCTGTAAATTACTCAGGACTTTCCAAACATTTTCTACCAGGCTAAATGGAAAGCATGAAAACTGTAATTATGAAGGAAGCTTTCCCTGGCCTCAATAAGCAAAGTAATGTCTGTCACGTTACCAAAAATCATTGCAGTTCCTTGTGCATCCAGGGACAGCTGATTGGTGATTAACCTGTATACGTTGTTAAAATAGGGGAGAGATACTGTAGTATTCAGTTGCAAAGATGGTGGAGAGAAGGATGGGCTGGAGTAGGTACCTAGCCGAGGGGGCACCGTGTCCTGAAGATAATCCTCCCGAGGTGAGGCTCCAGTGTGCTCTAGGTATGCCAGTCCCTGAGATTTCCCAGTGCAGGAAATCTCAACTGCATAATTTGTGTATACATTTCTGTCTTGTTGCATGATATGGCAGATTTGGAAAGTCTGTGAAACTTAAATGGCTGAAAGCATGGATATGGGTCCAGCCTCTGTCAGACATTGGTAAGAGCAGTAACTACTGCTTCTTCTGAATTATTGGTCCGTGTCCTAAGCTGAGTATAGGGAAAAACTTCACTGCGTTCAAGAATGTTCAGATTGGTCTTGCTGTATATATGTGTGTTTCATATCATTATCCTGTGTTTACCTGAAGGTACGTATATGTAATAAATGATTACAGAATGTAAAAATGAAATTTGAAAATACCAAAATAATGAGTTTCTTCTTATGACATATACATAAAATGTATATTTAAAAAACTTTTCTGTTGTTTTAATCCAGATTGATTTCTCCCTAGAGTTTTCTGGGTTCATTCCTACGTACTCTACTGGGCTATATATTTAAGCAGCATAGAATATAGCACCACCTGTATTTGTTATTCCTGCTTTTTTCCTTTGTTAAAAAAAAAAAAAAGGAAATCTAAAGACATTTCTTGCTGCTCAATTAGTAAAGTGGTGAGCTTAATGAAATAAAATCAGCAACATGGTGGTTTTATGTATCTCTAATGTTGGAAAAAAAGAAAAAAGATTCTACATCATAAAATATACCTAATGCAAAATTGACTACTTTCATGCATATGAACATTGAGATTTAGGTAAGAGGACAACACACAAAAAGTATAATATTCATACAACACAACTTCATCACACCAAGGTTTCTTGGGGTTTTTGCTTTTTGTTTTAGATAACAACTACTAATTATTTTGTCATTAAAAGGTATTGCTCCCAAAATACTTTACAGGTCTTCAAAGTTTGAAAATTAACCTCAGATCAGTTTTTAAAGAATCAATCAGCTTTCTAAATGTTGTGTTTAGACTTGTACATCTCTTGAATTGGTATTGACTTCATCGTGTTTCATTTAGGTATTTGATTAAGTGAAATTCTAGCTAGTCTATGGATAAAAAAGAAAAAGCATTATTAGCATAATGCAATTTCAGTTTACGTTGTTTGCATTCATAAGGCACATATGGCCAGGTGTTCTTCACTTCATCAACACAAACCATATGTTGACTGTACTATGGAGCGGTGAACAGAAGAGAAATAAGGTCATGTTTGGGTAAATTTCAGAAGGCCTAGGTTTCAAAACATAACATTTTGGAGCTGGGCTGTATGTACACATGCACACATTCCAGCTGCTTGTCTAAGTGTAGGAGTGGGATTTTGTTGTTCTGAGTCATGTGATGTTTCATGGTTCATGAGTTAATCAGTACATAAGCTTTCAAATGGGGTAACCTCATTGAGCTGCTTTTGATAGAGTGACAGATATCTGGTTTATATTGAAGGTCATGCGGGGCAGGCTGCAGCTAGTGGAGTGAGTAGAAAGCACAATTTTGGGTGTTTTATTTTCTGTTATTAGTTAGACCCTTAGAGCTAGAGAAACTGCTTGATATCTACCGAGACTTGTGGGAAGTCCATCTGCCTGCACTTATTCAAAGCATTTAACACTGTCCCACACAACATGCAGTCTCTAAACTGAAGAGATGTGGATTTGATGGACAGGCCACTCAGTGGATGATAAGACATTGGCTGGACGGTCACACTCAAGAGTTACAGTCAATGTCTCTATGTCCAAGTGAAGACCGTTGATAAGTGGTGTTCTTCAGGGGTCAGTATTGGGACCAGCCCTGTTTAACATCTTTGTCGGCAACATGGGCAGAGGGATAGAGTGCACCCTCAGCAAGATCGCAGATGACACCAGGCTGTGTGATGCAGTCGACAGGCTGGAGGGAAGGGATGCCATCCAAAGGGACCTCGACAGGCTGGAGAGGTGGGCCCTGAAAATCTCATTAAGTTCAAGGCCAAGCACAAGGTCCTGCACGTGGGTCAGGGGCAAGCTGCAGTACCAATAGAGGCTGGGGGAATCAAAGGGTTGAGAGCAGCCCTGAGGCCGACTTTGGGATGAAGAGGTCGAGAGCAGCCCTGAAGAGAAGGACTTGGGGAGTACTGGTGGATAAGAAGTTCAGCATGTCCCAGCAACGTGCACTTGCAGCCCAGAAAGCCAAGCATATCCGGGGATGCATCACAAGAAGCATGGCCAGCAGGTCAAGGGAGGTGATTCTCCCCCTCTACTCCACTCTCATGAGACCGCACCTGGAGTACTGCATCCAGCTCTGGGGCCCACAGCGTAAGAAGGATGTGGATCTGTGAAGCAAGTCCAGAGGAGGGCCATGAAAGATGACCAGAGAGCTGGAGCACCTCTCCTATGAGGACAGGGTGATAGAGTTGGGGCTGTTCAGCCTGGAGAAGAGAAGGCTCTGGGGAGAACTTACAGCAGCCTTCCAGTACCTCAAGGGGGCCTACAGGAAAGCTGGACAGGGACTTTTGACAAGGACCATGCAATGATAGGACTAGGGGTAATGGCTTTAAACTGAAAGAAACTAGATTTAAATTAGATACAAGGAGGAAATTCTTTACTGTGAGAGTGGTGAGGCACTGGAAGAGGTTGCCCAGAGAGGTGGTAGATGCCCCATCCATGGAAGTGTTCAAGGCTGTGTTTGAGTGTTCTGGTGTAGAGGAAGGGGTCCCTGCCCCTGACAGGGGGGTTGTAACTAGATGATGTTTAAGGTCCCTTCCAACCCAAACCGTTCTATGATATATACAGAATATATCAGCTTGTATTTCTTTTGGGTCTTACTCCGTGCTTGTAGAGTTTTGGTATTTTTTTTTTCTTCAGAGTGTCTGATTTAGGAAAAAAAAAACACTAGGAACTCAGAAATGCATTAGTCTTGATGAATTCTTAACAATTAATCTGCTAAATCTGAACCCAACTATAATTCTTACAGACTTATGAATGATTTCTAATTAATACAGAATTAAAGATTTAATTCTTACAGACTTCTAGGCATATAATACATGTAGATTTCAGTATGGCACAGGGGCACTGGGTGTCTTGTCATTAGATTGTTCTCCTTGAATTTACTTTGTCTCTGTTGAGCTTTCCAAAAATCCATCTGACTAATCTAGCAGAATTTACAGGAAGTCCACTGAACTCTGTATGCTTTCTTCTGCAGCACTAGGTACACGTCTCATTGCTTTCCTATGCCTGTATGTAGTTTACATCAGTAAACTCAAATTATTTTATGATCCTGTAACTTCATAATTTCCAGAATTTATGCCTCCCAGATTTTGTGAGTCCGTAACCCATACAGTCAGCTTCATAAGCTCTTAATTAAAATGTTTGGCAGGGTAATATTGCCCCAAATGAAATCTGTGGTGTTTGCATATGTGTGTGTGTGTCACCTAGGTGTGACCTTCATAGTCTTTTGCTTAGAACCCAGCAAAGTGGCTGAGATCCATGGATTGTCCCAGCAAACTTTGATGCTCATTTTGACTAGATTGTGGTAGTACTTTCCTAGTTAAAAGGATCCATTCTTGAAATATTTTCCCGATAAACACATCTCATTTCCTTATGTGGCTTTTATCCAAACTTTTACGTTTCACTCATTGTGGTCAATTTTCTGTAACCGTGTAATGCTCTGATCACCTTTCCATGTAAACATCTATGTAAATTAAAACGAATAATTTTATTTTAGGTTGGTTTTGGTCTGTGTTTTTAACTGTATGCACTGTAACTAGTTCTTTTTTATCAAAGATGCTCAATAAATTAGTGTACTGTAATCTTATGCGTTGAAGGTGTTAAAGGGTTCCTGGAGCTGCCACTAAAATTAAATAGAAAATCATTATAAATACCTCAAGCACTTGTACTATGCATTACCCTGTTCTGTTGTTTGACAATAGCTTCTTAAAGGTGCTCTTTTCCCCTTATGTGAGATCTATGCATATTTAAAACCATTATTTGCTTTGTTTTTTGGGGTGTTACAACAGGTTTGGAATTAGCCGTAGATCCCCTGCTTCCATTGACAGGCAGAACACGCAATCAGATACGGGTGGTAGCGGCAAATCCACACCCAGCTGGCAAAGAAGTGAGGATAGTATCGCAGACCAGATGGGTAGGTAATTAATTCTTTACAATGAGCAAGTGGTGCTAACAGCAAGGTGATGTTGGACATAGCTCTCCATGCAGAGAGAGAACCATCTTAAGCACTGTGTTGTCAGTGTCTTTGAAAGTTAACCGTGTTCATCAGGACGAGTAATTAGGTCTGAAGCATATACTAGCTTCTGCAGTCTGTTTCCTTGAGACCTATGAGTATCATTGGAGGAAGAACTCATTTCAGTTCATCATTTGGTTGTGGGACTAAATCTACCTTAATACTGTTGCCTTGAAACACTCTGTCCTTTTAGAATTGGTTGGGTAGACATGCTTACTAATTTGTCTTGCTGTTGAGGGCTTGTTTGACCTTGCCTACTGCCCCAAGTGGCTTGGCTTAGTTTAATTTTTCCTTAGTTTGTCTGAAGTGCTTGTGATGCTCCCTTTCAAATAGTGCTACATAAATGCAAATTGATTGTTTGATCATAGAAGCTATAAAAATACAATATACAAAAAGGAAAAAATGCAATTAAAGTTTAAATAGTGAAGTAAATCTATAGCTTGGTAATCGCCTTCCACTATTGTATACATTTTTGTGGCACTTGGCAATTAAGCTGTCAGCTGAGGGAACATACTAACTACATAAAACAGCTGGGTACTAAGAATTTGCATTGTTAAGTCTTCATTTGAAGTTTTTGCACATAGACCTTTTGCTACAGCTATGGCTTGACTTGAGCGGATACCAATGAGATTGACACCAGTGGAAATGTCCTGTCCACAAACAGCATTGATCCAACCTGATGGCCGTGGTCAAGACTGATAGATTGGGTTTTTTTCTAATTTTATTGCCATAGATTAAACAATTCCGTACTGCTTCTTTTGCACATGTAGATCATCGTTTTACTGCATCACAGCTTTTGTTCTATATAAACGGGCTAGTTTTGAACGCAGAATAGGTTCAGTGAGATCAGCAGGTGTTTAAGGCAAATGCCAACCTCAAGTTCTGGAGATGTACTTTGTTCACATAACCTTCACAACCTCAGTGAGCTGTGCCTTGTTATTGAAGCCATCTGTCAGTCCCTCCCTTGCAACTGCCTCCATACTTCTTCCTGAAAAGCTGTGCTTATACTGATCTACAGTTCTCATTTTGACAGAACGATTTTTAATTGCATATGTTTTGATACTGTTGTGATGGTAACAACACATGTAAAACTGGTCTTTTGCTCAGCATTACTTTTGCAGTCCAACAGTTGGGTGTTGATGCTGGCGTTGAGTGGCGCTGCCGGCACGTTCTGTTGTACAATGTCAGGTATCACTATATTAGCAAAAGAAATAAAGACAACCAAAAAGAACACGAAAGATTATGTGGTGGAATAGATGGCTCTGGCATTTGGTAGAGTCTGAAAATGCATACCGATACGTAATTCCCTGTATTTTATCTCCTGTGTATTGTCCTGCATTCATAGAGTTCTAATTGGAAGCTGCATCTCTGAGTGGAGGCTTTATTGCCGGTCTGGTGATTCTAGGTGAAACTTTGGTTCTATGCCAAATAAGCACATTTCCACTTGGGATAATCTGTCTCAAGGGAAATAAGACATTGGGTGCAGTGAATCCACATGCTCCCTCCTTCCTGACCCATTCTTAGCTACAGAAGACTATTGTTCTTTGTGCACCAACACTGCTTGTTAGCACTTGGCAGGGGGAATCAAGTAGTAGTATTGTTGTTATTTTAAAAAAAAACTTTTTTTTTTTTAAAAGCTAGTAATGCTGCAGATCAAGATGAACAAACTATAGCTGTGTTGGGGAAAACTTTAAAGCACTGCTAATTGCCATGGACATTGTTAAGTACTTGATGTTCATAAGTATGTATTCTACCTAAAAGCAGCATTTTTAGAAGTGCAGAATATGATATAACCACAGGAGAGAAGATACTGATTAAAAAGTTAAAACTAAGAAGGAGTCTTTTAAAATACTGACCTTGTGCTCTGAGAAGGCAGTTACTTACCTGAAGGGCTATATCTGAACACCCTCTAGACCGCTGTAAGTTATCTCCTAGGAAAAAATAAGCTTAATTGGCAAAGAGCACTCCTATGAGTGTCCATATAAAATGAATTATTTTAATTCTGTCTATTTTTGTCTGGTTTAGTTTAATAAGTATTCGTTTCTTTTGTACATCTATGCAGTTTACACATTCACAGCCATCAATTTTTAAGGCAATATTGTGATTTCAATAGATTTCTGCTATCTCTTCAATTATAAAAAGGTTTACTTAACTCACCTTAACTTTGACAAGGAATAAATGTCGTAGTTGTACTGGAGAAAATGTGTTTATTTAAGTGATCACTGCAGACTTCTGCTGTTGTCCTGCCTTGTGTAGACTACTATTTAAGGAAATGTGGATCTTCAGGTTTTTTTAATCTCTTGTCCACAGGCAATGTACATATAGACATGCAATGTCAGTACACTGTGAAAACAAATATTCTGCTGTTTTACTGCTCTGATACAGTGCTGTTGGACAAGAGGGACATGATACCATTCAGGTTGTTCTAACAAAAGCCAGGATGATGGATGCTGGTTTTAGATGAAGCCTTACTGATTTGCACCAGGCAGGAATGGGCCCTCACTTAGTCACCTGTTTTTTGTCACAATTTGTATTTTTTTTTATTTGGAATGAATTTCCTATTGGGTATCCATAGTTTTTTGACTAATGGTAGCACTGGAAAAATTGCAATGCAAAATCAGATTACACGTTTTCTTAGTTTGTTGCACTGCTTATGTTCTTCAGTACATCGTTGTGTGCTGTGTTGCAGAACCAACATGCCATCTCCCAGCAGTATCAAAAGTACTGCCATCCTTCAGAGAAAGCCCCAGTGGAAGACTGATGAGACAGGATCCTGTGGTTCACTTGTCTCCAAATAAGCAGGGTCATGTAAGTTATCCTAAAAAAGGAATTATTTAATGTTTTCCTCTTGCTACATAACTTTTGATACCAAAAGTTACTCAAAGTTATATTTAGTGTCTAATTAAAAAAATAAAAAAGAAAAGGAAAAAAAAATCCTCAGCCCCTGTTCACTACTGGAACATGGAGGAACCCATCTAGCAGACCTGTTCCTTCCTGGATCCTACAGAAGCTAAGCACAGCCTACTGAAATATTTATTAGCTAATAAAGTTTTGTTGCCAGTTGAACAGCAACTTCTTGTCTGTTATCTTCTGGTAAGTGGAGGATTTGTGGGAGTTCGCAATGCTATTCTTAGGCCTCACACGTGAGACTTAAAGTTTACTAATATATTTCATAATGCAACACTCAGCTGCTTCTTTGAAACAAAATAGCAATTTTTTGGTTTTGTATTTTCTCCACTTTCCTCATCTAGTGTAATTATTACTTCCTTTCCACAACCTGCCTTGCACAGTATTGGAAGACTGTCTGAAATGTCTAGTGAATCCTGCTGAAAAAAATCTTTCTTGTTTTATTTGTGTTTGGTGTCTAAATGGTAAATTTTGCCTTTCTGGCTCTGCAGAGTTAGGTATTCACACCTTTTTGGAGATTGTGACTTCCCGGTTTGCATATAGAGAGGTAAATGCAGTAATGTTTATAAATTTCAAATGTCTTGAAAATTGTTTAAATCACTAGACTCAAAAAAGCCCCACCAAATTGCCCAATAAGCTCCAATAAGCTGTATCTCTTGGGTTTTTTCATTTATTTTTACAGTCAGCTAAAATACGGAGCTGTGTTGCGTGATAATACTGAAAGTAATAGTTGCATTTATTTAGGTGTGAGAAAGTCTTTAATTGGTTCCTGTTATTTGCTCCTGCTTACCAGCATTATTCTTTCAATGCAATTGGCAGTGTTGCTTTTAGATCATTAATTCATAACAGCATATCTTTATTATTTAAAAAAAAAACAGAAAAAAATAAAAACCAACAGCAACACACCTGTCTTCATATTCTTAGGAGCACAAAGTAGTTGTGCTGTTTTCCATGAGATTTTTTTTTTACTGTATAATGATGTAATACATAGCTCATTAGCTTGTGTACAAAGTGTAGCACTGGACTTACTAATGCTTGCATTATTCTCATTTAGTCATTGTTAAAGTAAATTTTTATTATGTAGACAGATGGATGGAGGGAGTGATGCAGTTCCTAATGAAGAGCAGTAATTTTAATTGGAGATAACTAGGACTCCAGATCAACTTACTATTCCTCCTGTTTTTCTGTCAATTCTTGCTTTAGTATAATAAGAAATGTGGATGGTGATATTTCTTGCTGTCTGTGTACGTCCATTCTCTATTTTCCCTCCTTTCCAGTGGAAACAAAGTGTCTAATCTTTTATATTTGTCTGGGATCTCTGCCCATGCCTGTTTGGTAAAACTCCAGGGGTAGACAAATAGGAAAGGTGGTTTTAAGTCTCCTTTCCATGCCTTCCCTTATTCCTGGGCCATCTGGTCATCAAACAAGTCCATTTCATACTGAAAAACTGCTTCAGTTCTGATTATATAGATGATCAGAACATAGATAAATTCTGTAGATAGAAACTAAAATGAAGGTATTAGGATGGATATGAATACCCCAGAGGTAGGTGAGCTGCTAAGCAATGATGAGTGTGTGGCAATAAATTCTTCCTGTAGTGGGATATTCCACCAATGCCCACTGCCAAATTGAGGACATTCAGTTTCTTCATAACAGCTGGCTGTAACCAAGGACAGAACACACAAACCAGCCAGATGCATGCCCTGATGGGACAATTTCAAAGCATTGCATTAAAGCTTCCTTTCTTGCAATCTTTCCTTTTGGAAAACAGTTTCAGATTAGTTAAATGACATTTCAGTGGTCATTTGCAAAGGACACTCCTGCTGAGGAGGAAATATACCCTACTACAAAGAGGTATGAAGAGCAGTGGTTATTTTGCCCTACTTCAAGCTTTTGAGAGGCAATTGGATTATTAAAATTATGTGCGTTTTCTGTGGATTAGTTATGTTTCATATTCTAAAATGTTGGAGTCTTAAAACTAGAATATTTTTAATTATAATAGTCATAAACAAAGTCAGAGTCTGCACAGCTCAGCCAGTTTCATTGTACTCGGCTGAGCGGAACTGTGCTTGAAAGGAAACAGTGTGAAGTATTTTGGGACAAAATACAAACAAGTCTAACTTTCCCTGAATAGTTAAGATGTGGCTTCCAAATCTAGATGAAAGCTTTTTATGTGTATCCAGAACAGAGCATGTGCATTGTGTTGGAATGAAATTTAAATTTAGAGTTTATTAGTCTTCTCAATGTATATATCCAGTACCTCGAGGTAAAAGAGCTCCTATTGTGCAGTGGTGACTTTTGTAATTGTTTATTACCTCCTCTTCTTTGTTGCCATAATTCTGAAATGAACCTACAAGTGTGGGTTTTTTTGATTGTTGTTTCTTCTGTAGTCTGACAGCCACTACTCCAGCCATTCTAGCAGCAATACTCTCTCCAGCAATGCCTCCAGTGCTCACAGTGATGAGAAATGGTATGACAGTGGAGAGCGCACTGAATCAGAGCTGAACAGCTACAACTACCTTCAAGGGACTTCAGCAGATAGCGGCATAGATACTACTTCCTACGGACCTAGCCATGGCAGTACTGCCTCCCTGGGAGCAGCAACATCTCCCCGTACAGGGCTAACAAAGGAGAAAGTGGCACCACTGTGGCATAGCTCCAGTGAAGTGGTCTCCATTGCAGATAGGACATTGGAAAAAGAGACCCACATAGACCGAAAGACCGAATCTTCACTGAGCCTGGATATTCACAGCAAGAGTCAACCAGCCTCCAATCCTCTAACAAGGGAGAACAGCGCTTATAGTCTTAGTGATGCTGTCTCGCATACAAGGTAATTTTCACCTCTTATGACATTGACCCCTCCACACTCACTTTCCCATTCTCACTCTCTAGCCTATCAAAAGTGAGAAGTGTATGTTGAAGGGAGGTTTCTACTTACGTTACCCAGTGTTTTGAAAGATTTCACTGTGCAGAATGCTTGAAAATTAAGACTACCTTTAGTCTTTGCATCTGCTACTGCTTATAACACTAAGGAATGTCTTTGAGAGCGTATTCCATACTGCTGCCTCTAAAATAACATCAGACACATCTGATGTGTTTAAAAGGAATAACTTGCAAGAACTGCAATTCATGTATGGATCAGAAAGGAGATCAGTCCATTTTATTAAAGCATATAATATTTAATATGTGTGTTTAATATGAGGTTCTTTTGCAGTCTTGCAAGTACATGTTTGGGATGTTTGCATTTTCTTCCCCTGTCTTTTTGTTTAGAAATCTGCTTGCAGTCAGTGTGATCAAGACTGAGAGCAAGTTGCTTGTGAGTGCTACCATGTAGATTGTATTCTCATTCTGCTGCAAGCTTGTGGATATGACACACTACAGTCACCTTCCCTCTCTCCTTCAGTTTTGCTACTTGTAAAATTGGCAATATGAAGCATGTGTATAATGTGCCTGAAAACCTCATATGGAAGATACCCCCTTTACAAGTTAATTAGAGCATCTAGAGGCAAAAAAATATTGTAGACCATTTTCCTAACCCATTTCCCAGGAAGTATTCAGTGCACTTTTTGAAAAATACTCATATTGTATCATACTAGCAACAAGAAGAGAAACCACAGCTCTTTCAGGGAAGATGTGTGATCATCCTAATTTGTTGGCCTTGCTGAGCCTGACTGTTGCATTTTCATTCTTAAGGCACATCTGTTTTGAGTGTGCGGCTAAAATACCAACAAGCTGGAAGTCTGAAACAATTTTTGCTAATCGTTTTGAGCAAAGCTACATTCATGCAAGGCTAGATGTTTATCAGACAGTTTAACAACTCCTCATACAGTAGCTGCAAATTGTCACAGAGACCGTAATGTAGTGAATGATCTCCATATACTTTGTCATGGTAATTTTGACTAAGTAATCTATTAATGGTGGTCCCACTCTGTTTTTCTGCCTCTATTGGTTGGCCATTTTTGGCACTAAAGCTCATATTCAGTTGTTGTAAATCCCACCTAAGTCTTTGAGGCTGGTGTTTCTAGTAGCTCTGCATGCCTGAAGGACTTGTGAAAGTCTGTAGAAAGCACTATGCAGAGGGATTTACTCAGATTTTGGGCAATGTTAGTATGTGCTCCTTTCTTGAAGGTAAAAATTGATATGGTGGTTAGCTAGTTTTATCCCTTTTATTTTAAGACAAGCATATTTATATGTATTTTTTTTTTTAGCATTCATTAGAATTTACCGTGTACCCTGCGGTACTTGTCTGAATGTAGCTAGCAGCGGCATTAAATGTGAGATTCTTATAAAAAATGCTGATTGTAATAAAGTTGTCAAGTAGCATTTCTAGTTGGAAGGTTTTTTTCAGAAGCAACTCAAAGAAGCTTGGAAGACTTATATGTAACTCTTGGAAGCTTTATTGTAAAGGTATGCCTAATGGGAATGGCATCTTTGTACATCTGAGGTTCTGGTTTCCTCTTCTCTGAGCACAAAACAGGGTTAGTTCAGTGAAAAAGCCGAGAAAATTTAATAGAAAGAAAAGTATCTTCACAGAGCAGGCATACCGTGACAGCTCTCATTTTTGTCTTCCATGGACGTACTTTGCAACTTAATTCAAACTTCAGTCTAGGATGTTGTCTCATTATTTATTATATGATAGCATTGTGGTTGCACACTGAACAGCAGTGCTGACCTGAGGAGAAGACCCTAGGTCCAGCCGTTTGCTCCCAGCTCTCCCGTAGCTCATTCTGTGGAGGCACAACAGCTGGGACCTGGAGGCTTGTTAAACTGGCACTTCCAAAATGTAACCACAGCTGCCTGCTTCAAGAAGGTGAAGGAGGGGAGACTAAAGGATTATTCTGAACAGGCTGCTCTTCATGGGAAATGAACAGCTTAATTGGTGTGTTTCTCTATTAGTTTCTAAATTGTTATCCTTTGTTGCTTCTCGCTTCTTTACCTTTTGCCTGTGGATGCCAGAATGTCTGTAACATCTTTAGAGTCGGGTTTCTGAGCAAGAAGAAAAGGAATTTGGCCCTAAAAAGAACTCGGTGACAAAAGAAAAGAAAATAACCACAAATTAGAGTGTTTGTGTCTGTAGAAGACAGGAGCGATAATTAGTGTTCAGATCATTTGATGGTGCATAAAAGAACTTGTACCTGAGAATTGGTGGCAAAATGTAAATTATAGTGATTAACTTCTACAGCAGAGCTTCTGGCTGGGTTTTATTTTTCTTCTCCACCCCCACTCCCAAAGTCCTTCCTGATGATTGTGCTGATTTCTCATAGCATCCCAGGAGAATTGCATTATGTCGGCCAGTAATTATACAGAATCATTATAGCTGAATGTCATTAAATGAAGCCATATGCGCTGATGGCATGTATTCCCTAGGAAAAAAAATAAAATCAGACTTTCATTTCCACCTAAACTACATGGTTTTTTGTGATACTCTTACCAAAACTAAAAGGAGACTCATACCTATTTTCAATCAAGTATCTTTTTCATTACTTCTAACAATTTTGAGATACTTAAAATATTATTGTGGAATACTTTTATGAGTGCCTAATCTGCAGTTCTTGTCGATTGTTGTGTAGTATTTGAATTTTTCATTAATTTAGTCCTTGATGTCTCAATAATTGAAGCAGGAGGTGGAGGACCAACAGTGGTTATCTCTGTGTCCTGAGAATATGAAGACGGAATTTCTTCCAGATGTAATCCAGCTGGTCCAGATGTCTGTTACAGTATGAGGAACTGTCTGCATGCTTCCTGGTGTCAAATACTCTTAACAGCTTCCCATCACTATAATAGTGCTCCAGCTCTGATTTAGTTTTTCTAGAGTTTCTCCAAAGCCTCTTGCTTTCCAAATACGCTCTCAGTTAACAAGTGTGTCTCTCTATCTGTCAGTATCCTATTGACCTACCTGTGTTTACTTGTAGGATGAAAAGCTTCAGTCATATCCACAGTTCTGTGCATAGTTCCTGAAGCAGAATATCCGCTCAAAATACTATATATACTATCAGTACTATATCAAAATACTATATATACAGCTCAAAATATGCAATACACTTTAAAGAAAAGTGGTTTTAAAACTGTATGCTAATTTTCTTGCTTATTTCCCAGGCTGCTCTTGGCATCTATTACATGATACATATTATCATAGAATGGTTTGGGTTGGAACTGACATTAAAGATCATCTAGTTCCAACCCCCCTGCCATGGGCAGGGACATCTTCCACTAGACCAGAACACTGACAGCCCTATTGAAACTGGCCCTGAACGCTTCCAGGGATGGGGCATCCACAGCTTCTCTAGGCAACCTGTTCCAGTGCTTCACCACCTTCATAGTGAAGACTTTCCTCCTTATATCTAATTTAAATCTTTCTTTCAGTTT
Organism: Chlamydotis macqueenii; assembly: GCF_036417535.1. Lineage (NCBI taxonomy): Eukaryota > Metazoa > Chordata > Aves > Otidiformes > Otididae > Chlamydotis > Chlamydotis macqueenii. The sequence goes on from NC_141560.1 coordinate 39,536,634, forward strand.
AAACCCATTATCCCGTCTCCTGTCACTACATGGCCCTTGTCAAAAGTCCCTGTCCAGCTTTCTTGTAGGTCTCCTTTAGGTACTGGAAGGCTGCTTGTAAGTTCTTCCCCAGAGCCTTCTCTTCTCCAGGCTGAACAGCCCCAACTCTATCACCCTGTCCTCATAGGACAGGTGCTCCAGCCCTCTAATGTCTTCATGGCCCTCCTCTGGACTCAGTCCAACAGGTCCACTTCCTTCTTACACTGTGGGCCCCAGAGCTGGACGTAGTACTCCAGGTGGGGATCTCATAAGAGTGTAGTAGAGGGGGAGAATCGCCTCCCTTGACTCCTTGCTGGCCACGCTTCTTGTGATGCATCCCCAGACATGGTTGGCTTTCTGGGCTGCAAGTGCATGTTGCTGGGACATATTGAGCTTCTTATCCACCAGTTCTCCCCAAGTCTTTCTCTTCAGGGCTGCTCTCGACCTCTTCATCCCAAAGTCTGCCTCAGGGCTGCTCTCAACCCTTTGATTCCCCCAGCCTCTATTGGTACTGCAGCTTGCCCCTGACCCACGTGCAGGACCTTGTGCTTGGCCTTGTTGAACTTAATGTGATTTTCAGGGCCCACCTCTCCAGCCTGTCGAGGTCCCTTTGGATGGCATCCCTTCCCTCCAGCCTGTTGACTGCATCACACAGCTTGGTGTCATCTGCGATCTTGCTGAGGGTGCACTCTATCCCTCTGCCCATGTTGCCGACAAAGATGTTAAACAGGGCTTGTCCCAATACTGACCCCTGAAGAACACCACTCGTCACTGATCTCTACTTGGACATCAGGCTGTTGACCACAAGTCTTTGTGTGCGACCCTCCAGCCAGTTCCTTAGCCACTGAGTGGTCCATCCATCAAATCCACATCTCTCCAGTTTAGAGACTGCATGTTGTGCGGGACAGTGTCAAAAGCTTTGCACAAGTCCAGGTAGATGATATCAGTTGCTCTTCTTTTATCCACCAATGCTGTAACTCCATTATAGAAGGCCACCACATTGGTCAGGCATGATTTGCCCTTAGTGAAGCCATGTTGGCTGTTGCCAGTCATCTCCTTTTCCTTATTTTCCCTGTGCCTTAGCATAGTTTCCCAGAGGATCTGCTCCATCATCTTGCCAGGCACAGAGGTGAGACTGACTGGCCTGTAGTCCCCCTTTTCTAGTCAGTGGGGAAACCAAACTGCACAGTTTCTCAAATATGATGGATAGTGGCTTAGCCACTTCATCCACCAGTTCCCTCAGGATCTCATCAAGTCTTGTGTACTTATGCACCTTCAGGTTCCTTATATGGTCTCGAAATTGATCCCCTACAGTGAGGGCTTCTTCATTCTCCCAGTCCCTGCCTTTGCCTTCTGTCACTCGGGCAGTGTGGCTAGACGTCTCAACAGTGAAGACAGAGGCAAAAAAGTCATTGAGTACCTCAGCCTTCTCCATGTTTCAGGTAACCAAGTCTCCCATTTCCTTGTGGAGAGGGTCCACATTCTCACTGGTCTTCCTTTTATCCCCAACGTACCTGAGGAAGCTTTTCTTTTTGCCCTTGATGTCCCTGGCCAGATTTAATTCTGTCAGGGCTTTGGCTTTCGTAACCTGGTCCCTGGCTGCTCAGTCTTTCTCTATTTCTCCCAGGCTACCTGTCCTTGCTTCCACCCTCTGTAGGCTTCGTTTTTGTTTTTCAGTCGATCCAGGAACATCTTGTTCATCCGTGCAGGCCTCCTGGTGCTTTTGCCTGACTGCTTCTTTGTTGGGATGCATAGTTCCTGAGCTCAGAGGAGATGATTGTTGACTATTAACCAGCTTTCTTACTTGTTTTATAATAAATATTGAAGTAGTAATACTTAAAATACACAGTGTATATACAATATGATATATAATAAAATATTATAATTATTTTAGAATATATACATATGCATTTTAATATAAATTTTATGTAGCGCATACTTAACATCATCTTTTATCCTCTTTGCCTAGTAATGTTGAGTATCAACACTACCAGCCTGTCTAGGAGTTGTTACTGATTTTTATCAAGAAATATTTTCTCACAACTAGCACTTCCTTGAGAACTACCTGATGCATTAAAGAAATCTGAAATATGATCAGAACTTCTTTTTTCTTACACTGAAGCAAGACTTCTCCGGTTCTTGAGTGTATTTAGAAAGGGCTAATTTTTTTTTTTGAAGTCCCATACGTTTTCTTTAAAGATATAAATCTTCCCCAAGTCTTGGCAGTTTGATTTTGCGGTGGTGCTGCCTCACAGATGGGCTGGTTTACTCAGCATGTGTAGGAGTTTTCTTTCAATATTGAAAAAGAAGAGAAAAGAGGGAATGAAGAGAAATTTACTGCCTCTCCCCTTAGCTCTTCTTTTTCTCTGCTTTCTTGCTATAAATTATGTTTACTTACATCTGTTACAAAGATTGTGATGTGCAGCGCCAAATATACAGGCTTGATGGACAGGAAAATATCTTCCTAGATTTTCCCAATCTGCCATCTTTTGCGTAGGCCTTTCAAATGTCCAGATGGAGGGAAGGAAAAAATAATTCTGTAATACAAAATTTGTATTATTGTCATTTGATTTGCATACCAATGGGGAGATGCATCTTGGCCCTGATGTGAGGGACTTCACAGCCATCCCCATGTACATCAGAAGGAAGCTTGGGCTGCAGCAGACAACGCTGTTTGAGGTGGGGAGACTACAGTCCGCTCAGACTCCTCATTAGAGCCACAGCACTTATCTGCTGGGACTCACGGTGCTTAACTGGAGCCATATGAAAATGAAACATAGTTGAAGGGGATTTTTTTTAGACTCCATCTGTTGTCAATGGAGAGAGAAGAGGAACTCCAAAGCATTAATTCTCTCTGTGTACCTGCGACACCTAATTTAAGATGAGGAGAATCACCTCCTAAGGATATTTCTCCATTGACTACAGCAGGAGCCAGACAAGTGGCATAGATTAGATAACTGACTTCTATAAGGCTAAATGTAGGTGAGATTATTTTCCCAAGTGGCAACATAAATTTAACCTTAAATTATTTTTTCTGTTTCAGTGAGAGAGAGACAGATGTGGAAGTGCATTTTTTTTTTTATTAAAATATAAGAGAGAGCAGTGAAGAACTTTCTGTTAAGCCAAGAAAGAAAAAGATTATTCAGTGACTTTATTCAGCCTTCCAGCTAATTTTTGTTTCTCAGTCAGAAACTGTTCTTTACCACAGGGCCATCTGTTTCAAATTCCTTCCTTGCAGTGTTGAATGGAGGGATGGAAATGTGGCTAAGTTGTGTAGAGAGCTGGTAGAAAACTGGTCTCTGAATATATAATACTATTTCAGTACTAAGGCTGTACACCAAGTTTTCCTGTAACTGTAGTTAGAAATGCCTGAGCTCTTACGGTTGTTGTAGTACATATTATCTTAAGCGCATCGCTAAAGAGTAGCTCCCATCTAAAGCCTCCCCTCCTTCTTCCAATAATAAGCTGCAGTTGATCATTCTAACTCTTTTTTTCTGTCTACACAAATTGTGAAATATGTTAGAGACTTGTTCAAAGTTCTCAATTTAAAAGTCTTTTTTTTTTTTTTTTTTGCAAATGGTAACTGCTTCTCAGGCAAAATCTAGGAAACCCTCTTTTGAAAGATGTATGAGTTTCTTCTTTGGTTTGTTGTGGGGTCTTAAAGAAATGTTTTCTGTTGCTTAAGTTCCTTCAAAATATATTTTCTTCCACAGCCAGGAATTGCAGCAAGAAATTGGACTTTGCTTCTCTTTTGCTAATTCAGCTACAGTCTCGTGTATTATTTAAACTGCCTACTGACTGTGAACCCTAGATTTTCCGTTTGTGGAGGGGAACGAGGGGACGGTGGTGTATTGCATCCTTAGAGGTTGCTTACAAAATTTTTCATCACTGTGTGAGATGTTTTTAATAAAATATTGGTGGGAGGTCCTTAAGAGGAGCCAGCTGGTTTTGCTACTCTACACACTATTGATACGAGTAACATCCTGTGCCCAGAGTTCTGCTTTAGAAATAGTTAAACAAGTTGCATATGTACACATTTGAGGCAAATTTTGTCTTTATTATGTTTTTCTCCTAGTACCATGAGCTCTCGACACTCTGCCAGCCCAGTTGTTTTCACCAGTGCCAGAAGCTCACCTAAAGAAGAGCTTCATCCTGCTACTTCTCCCCAGCTCGCACCTTCTTTCTCCGCCTCCTCTTCCTCCTCATCTGGTCCTAGGACTTTCTACCCTCGCCAGGGTGCTACTAGCAAGTATCTGATTGGATGGAAAAAACCAGAAGGGACAATAAACTCAGTGGGGTTTATGGATTCAAGAAAGTAAGACACTTTTTTGGTTCTCTTGTTTGGTTATTTGCTTTAATCGTAAAGAAGCATTGAGATCTGTGACACTTCTCTGTACAGAAGAGCTCAAGACTATTAAATAAAATGCTTAATATTCTGCAGAACTTGATCTCTAATCTAGAGTTCTGCAGTTAGGCTTAAGTATTTGAGAGTTAGCTAATCTCATTGCCTGTTAATTTGTAAAAGATTTTTTTATCATTTTTAGAGAGCTGTATGGACTCAGTCCTATTAAAGCTTATTTTCCTTGGGACTTCTTAAAGGTGACTCAAAATGCTATTTGAGCAAATATTTAAAATCCTCTTAATGTGGAGCCTGAGTTCTCCCTAAGCCTCTCATCCATGTAGTAGTACCCTGAATGCTGTGCATTAGCTCTGTGGCACTCCATGTTGGCTTGTTAAGATTTCTGCCATTAGCTAGTCTAACTGGCTTAAAGCAAGCCAAGATCTCTCTGCTTTACAATATGCAACCATCTCTTTTGGAAGAGAAAATGAGAAACAACTTACTATGGAAAATACTGTTCCTTTAAGTTCTAATATGGCTTAGAAGCCAAGTGGTTCAGAAAGCCCATTTTAAAGTAGTTTATTCAACGCTTTTTGACTTTTATTGGGTCAAGCACAGTATCCCTAGATGATACCAATAACTGACTGAAAACAGGAGATGATGAAACTTTATAACTGCATTATAAAAAGCCAGTTAAAAAGATTAAAGAAACTAGTGATTTGCTGCTTTTAGGCTCACTGAAGACATATATATTTTTTAGTTTTGTACAGAATACATGTTATTTTAATAGATTCAGTCCCTTATTGGGAAAATGTGTTACAATAAACTTTAAATGTATTGGTAGTTGATGTTTTTAAGCAACTTTATTGCTTCAACAGGTATTCATTAAGATGAGGCTCTGCTGTATTAGCAAAACTTCTTCCCTCTTCTGTGTCCCCTACCTAGGTTTTTTCTTTGAAAATCTTGAGGGTGCTATAATTCTTGTTTCATTCATGCCTCCTGCCCCAGGGCTTTGAGACCTGAATGTGTCTGTTCCATTTCATTTAAGACGTCACCAGAGTGATGGCAATGAAATGGCCCACCCTCGGCTGCGTGCTTCAGCAAGAGATCTACGAGCATCACCAAAACGAGCATCCAAGTCCACCGTTGAAGAAGAGCTGAAGAAATTGATAGATCTTGATAGCCCAACACCTGAATCCCAGAAGAATTTTAAGGTATGTTAAAGGATAGTCTATCATCTGGCTGTCTCTTGTCATAGGTGAAATCTGAGAATACCTGAAGAGTAATGTACAGGTCCTCTTCTGGTCCAAGCCATAGTTCTGTTGTTACACAATTGCTATTTTGTAATGTTACACTTTATAAGAATTTGATGAGTGAGTTCATTGCTGCCTAGGCATATCAACCTAATATACAAATGCATCACAATTTGGAAAAGGATGAAGGCTGTGAAGCTCTACGATTTCTGTGTACAAAATGCTGAGTGCTTTGAACGCAATCAGAGCTGAAGTGTTCATTCACACGGAACTTACTCTTTTGGACCTTGAACTGAACTCAAGAGTTTCTCAGGATCTTTTCTTTCTCACCCATAACAGGAAAATAAAATCCAAGGCATTCCCTGAATTCTCATCGTGGACAGAACGTCATCCATTTCTCACAAAGTTATCTGCTAGAGAATTACATCTGGGGAGCAGTTTCATTATTACAGTCACTGCAGTATTATTGCAGTTTTGTGTGCAAATTTAAACAGACTAGTATGCTAAATTGCAAAGAACATTTAGAACTGCTGACTCATGGAAAATCCTGTAGTGTTTCTTACACATTTGAATTGTTCTGTGATTGCATCACTAGACAGTGACATGATGACAGTATTGAAACTCCTTGCAAAAAGCATGCTTTTATGCCTCGTAATCCTGTTACTGCTCAAGCACCAAGTACGCTCCCTAAACTTAAGCAAATATTTATACAGAATAAATAGTTAAAAATATTTCCTGATGTGTTTCAGAATGTGTACAATAACACAGAAGTGCATATATTAATTCTTAAAATCCATCATTTTGAAGAGAGCATCTTGATTTCTACAGTCTCCATATACAGTTAGTGCTTAACAGCTCAGGCTCATCACCTAGAAACAAATGGTTTCCACAGCAACCATGCAGGAGAGAGAGAGCTGCAACTTCTTTCTTTGCTTGTAAAAACCCAAAGTGACTTATTAAAACTTGTAAGTGCTAGATTCCGTACACAGATTATTTCAGATGTTACCTTGGAGGCTGGAGAAAGAAACCTTGTCAATGGCAAGGTATCTTTTTCTGTAGTTTGGGGTAGTTCTGAGGGGAGTGGGACCTGGGCAATGTCAGCATCTCCTGTTGGTGGTTCCGAGCAAGGGGATTGTTCTCATTCCAAGAAATTCCATTCTGTTTAAAGAGGTGACCTGCAGACTGTGGAAAGTGTGTATGTTCCCAGGTTTGTTTTTCTGCTTTGGGGTTAGTGAATCAATTCTTACCCCAATCGTTATTTCCTGGTGACTGTAACAAGTATGTTAACTCGGGTTACACTTGTGATAAATTTCAGCAAGTTAGTAACATTCTGTCACACCAATAAATTAAATCTTTTCCATTTTAAAAGTAACTGTCATTTTTGCCCACTGCATGATTTAGATTTCATCTTAAAAAAAAAAAGTTGCTTTTATAGCATAAAATTTTTTGGCAGTTTAAAAAAACAAACAAACAAATAATGCCCTTTGTTAGTTCACTGCGCAAACACCAAAAATCCTCATTCTTCCTGTCTTTTGGCTGCCAAAGGCTTTGTTTGCTAGTAGAATGTGTTCTAGGCTGTGATTTTGTTTTGTGCATTTTTGTCTTCACAGCCTTCCTTATCTTCTTACCTACTACTTATGCAGTATATCTTCTCAGACAAGTATCCCTTCTTTTTCTCTTCACTATCCTCTGCTACCAGCAGACAATTCCTACTCGTAGTGCCTCTGTTCCAGCTCTATCAGATGTTCATGTGTGCAACCCTTTAGTCTCCATGTCTGACATTAACTGGTGGTTCCAGCTCCTGCTTCTTTAACACTAACTGAACTCCACCACCCTCAAGTAAACAAACGCTGCTTGACTTAGCAGCTCTTTCTTTTCCTTTGCCACTTCAGGACAAGTGCTGGGAGATTTTGCAGGATTGTAACATGAACCTGCTGATTGAGCTTTTAAATTTCAGAACAAAAAAGCAGCTTGATTCCTCAATGTGATGTAGTGACAACTGTGTCCCAGAAGTTGTATTTTTGTAGTGTTAACTGTATATGCAAGGTTCATACTGTGATGAGCATGTCCTGAGGGAGGCAACCCAGAAGGGGGGAATTTGACATAATAGAAGGTTGGCATGGGGCATGGCTTCTCTTTCCTTCCTTGCCTTTTGATGATAGCAGGTTTTTGGAAGTAATCTTGTTTCTGATCATTAATAATAAAGCCAAATCTTGCAGCAGTTTTCTAATATTAAAATCCATAATGTTTTGTTAAAAATATATCTGGCAGATTGTCTTCCACTGTACAGTACCCATAGACCCTCCTCCATGCTCTTCTCCTAACTTACAGTGTGGGATTTTGATCACAGGAATAGAGTAGCGTCTGTTTAAACATTTTTTTCCTATTCTGAGAAGTAAGAACTATTCTTATATGCAAATGAGCAACTCTTTATGAAGTTTAATCACTCTTTCCGGAAATGGTATTATCTCCTTTTTTGTTTAAACTTGCTTACAGAGTAAATGAGGGTGGTGAGGTCTTCTTTCTGTTTGCCATTTCTCCATGAAAGCCTTTGAACCAAATTTCAACCAAACTGTAAAGAAATGTTATATATTAGAGAAAGTTACATTGCTACAGGTTTCATGAAAATCAGTGTCTCTGCTGATGGGAATGGTTATGCGTTCTTTGATAGCGCCTTGCTGGCACTGGCCAGAAGGTACGTAACTCCTGGCTAACCACAGTCATGGCTTCCTTGTATGTGGAGCATGGAGGAAGTTGGGATGATGGGGGGGTAAGACACAAGTTATCTTACTCATGGAACTGTTTACTTAATTTTGGTTGAAATTCTTCTGAAGAATCGAAGCAGTGGTGGGCGTTTCTAGCTGTTCAGTAATAGGAGACTTGTAATTAGTTGGCACTTGCTGGTGCTCTGCCTGCAGGAAGGCAGCCTCCCCTAGGCTGCAACGAGAGAGAACTCTGGTTGATGCAGCATTCAGTTTCTGTAAACATTATCTCTGCTACGTGTCAGCTCTAGAATTCACAGGGCCTGCATGAGATTTCCATTTCAGGAGAAATTTGAAGGGTATTTAAAAGGTAGAATGTGGAGTAGGCTGGAAAAGACCTATATGTGTTATCTAGTTACAGTCTCCTCAAAGCAGATTCCTTTAGTTCTTTTTCGTATCCACTCTGAAAAAAATACTTTATTAACGCTTGCTTTCTTATTTAAAAAAAAAAAAGTTTTTAAAAACTATTTCAACATAGATTTCAAAAGTTTCTTTATTGATTTTTTTTTTCTTCTCATTTCTTCTTTTTTGTTTTTATGAATGTATAGTCACACACTCTGTCCTGTCAGTCTCCCTTTCCCAGCACTCCTACCACAAGGCGTGCCTTGCAAAGGACTTTGTCAGATGAGAGTATTTACAGTGGTCAAAGGGACCATTTCTTCGCCTCACGGGCCTCGCTCTTGGACCAAGCCATGCCAAATGATGTCCTGTTCACCAGCACGTACCCTTCTCTCCCAAAGTCACTGCCATTACGGAGACCTTCATATACTTTGGGAATGAAATCACTACATGGTAAGTGTATTTCCCATTTTTCTACTTTCAAAGGAATCCTTTGTGAATCACATTAAGGGAAAACGTGTGTTACAGCTATTAGTACTTCCCTCTTGATTTTGCTAAAATGGGGAGAGTGAAGTCACATGCTTGTGACTTGACAATTAGAATGGGATTTACATAAATAGAATGGAAACTATATAAAATAATATATAATGACATAAATATAAATGAGATGAGATTTTTTTTTCCTCACTTTAGTGGGTATAAGACTGCATGACTGGTCGTGCAGTTACCTTTTGAAGGGAGCACAAAAATTTGCCTCATTGGCTGTAAATTTTCAGTGTGTTTTCTAGGAGTCATCTCTACCATTTGAACCAATGAGCAAATAATACATGCATGGCTATCCACCAGTCACAACTGGTGTCAGTTCCTTTACTGTGGGGTTATGGGAACAAAATACTAGTAGGAAAATAATAATACAGAAGTGGATAAATACGAGTGGACATTTGGATGTACAACTACACCAGATACAGCTTTTATTGCAGCAACTGTTTTTAAATTTACTCCCTTACCCTATTCATTTTACAGGACTGTAGTTACTTATTTTAGTCACACATCAACAGCTAACAAGAAAAAGTTACTTGGTAAAACTGCTGTCAAGAAGGCACTCAGCTTTCCGACATTAGTTTACTGAAGAATCTCAGTAGGGTATCTGATAGGTTGTGTCTTGCTGCATGTGAATGTCTCCGTTGGTGAGACAGGGAATTTTCACAGGTTCCCACTGTACCTCGTAACTAAATGTGTTTTCCAGAAATAGAGCTAGATCTCACAGTGTAGGATTCTGTAATGTTTTTTGAAGAAGTGCACATCTGCTCTGATTTATTTGTGTTTTAGCATGTTTCAAGAGGAAAATGGGAGGTTATCAATAGATGCAACTCACTATAGTGGGTCCTGAGCACAGTCTGTATTTAGATACACCAGATACATTTGACAGTGAAGGCTGCTGAAGAAATCTATTTTAAATTCTTTTCATCTGTCTGTGATCACCAGGCATGAGTTTTCAGTGTTGAACCTCACATTTTCATGAGCTGTTGCTTCTGTATAACATTTTTCTTGCGTAAGAGTTAGGAAAGTGAGCTCTCTTCACTTCTGCTTTTTATATGCAGCAAATAACTTTGCAGACTTTATTACACCTGTAACTGGCTCATGGGTTTGGCTTCTGAGGGCTTGGGGTCAGAAGATTAATGATACCATTTGAGTAGAAGTGGAAAGCAGCACTTGATCTCTTTTTTTTTTTTTTTTTTTTTTTTTTTGAGATGCCTGTATTTTCCAAAAAGAAAACCACAAAACCTTCTTTCGCTGTTATGTTCTCTTCCACACCAAACCAATTACTCCTCTTAACACATAAGCTTTCTACATTTGTCAACAAAACAAGATTTTCCACTTTCTGTATAAAGTAGGTCCTGCATGATAAAAGACCAGATATTTGAGTAGCACACGAATTGTCTCCCCCTACACACTTGTGTTTGCTGAGAGAAGGATTAAGTAGAGCTGAATATTTAGTACCACACATATTTGTTAGCTTCCAGTTATTCAAAATTCTTTTAATTCAGCAGTCTTAATAAAAAAGAACAGCCATTCCAGAGCACCTTCGTTTGTTTTGAAGAGGGAAAACTGAGCTAAAAATATTCCTGTTTACTCATCTATCTTAATTAACAATCCGACTCACGCTTTTAAAGCAGGTGATTTTTCAAATTATTAGGGTTTTTTTTCCTAATTCTGTGTATCTTTTCACTAATTGTAAATGTTTTCATGATAAGAACTTCCCAAATAACTGCCCTCTCTTGGGGAGATAATACAAGAATCCTCAGTGTTAACACTGAGCTGAACTTAAGTTTATAAAAAGTAAACACACACAGAGACCAAAAAAAAAATTCTCAATATTTTTGAGCAAAGAAGTGAATGCAGTGTAGCTTTTCTGGTCATTGTTTCCAAGGGAGCAATATTATTTAGCTAAAAATTATTAGAAAATTATTTTAGTTACATAGTTATTAGACTATCAGAAAAGAGCAAAGATAAGCAACGCAACCAGTGGCATTTGTCTTCCAGTGGGCTTGTCTCCTGCCCACCATGCTGTCTTTTTGTTCTCTCTTGTCCAAACGGATTCTTCACTATACCCTTCTCTACAGCTGCCTCCCAGGTGCCTGGTCCATTTTCTCACCCCTGCATCTCTGGTGCTTCTAACACCACCTACCCTGCCAGAGGGCGTGAAGAAGCAAGTTGTTGCTGCTTCTGAGCTTACACACATGCTGACTGACGAGACATTGCAAGTTTTTTGATTGTCCAGCCAGTAAACTGAAGTAAAATAGATAACTGTTGGTTCACAATCTGGTCTTTCCCTAACTAGTGCTAGTAATTCAGATGTTTCCCTTTGCTATGCACCAGTTTGCACAAAAATTACAGGGGTTTTGTATCCTCCTTTCAAGCTTGCCAGTGCTTTTTCCATAGCAGGCCACGTACCAACATGGGTGAGTGTGGATGTTTTTCAGTAAAGATCAAGAGGTTTCACTAAACAGCTAAGAGATGTGCAATGCTTTGGAAGTGATTTTAATGGTTTTCTTGTTCTGATTCATCTTGGTAGGCCTAAGTCTACTCCCATTGGTTTATGAGATTGTAAAGAGAGGAGGAGAAAAACCCCACAGTATTGGTTTTTTTTACAGGAGCAAATAGGTGCCATGAAGTTTAGAAGCCCCAGCAAGCTGCAGAGCCCTCTGACATATCTTCAGCTTGTGTAGAGGCTGGCGTTGTTGGGTAGAAGAGTACTGTCCCCAGTCCCATTGCTGGCAGGGGGCAGAGATTGGCTTTTGAAGTGCCAAGCTGCAAAGATTCAGGGAGGTTAGAAAGGAGCTGAATGTCCTGGCGAGCAGCACTGTCTCAGATAACTGGCTTGTAACATGCTGCATCTGGTCAACTCCAGTTGATCAAACATTCTAGTGAGTTCTGGTTCCAAAAGTGCTGTCCCAGGAAAATTAAAATTAGGGATGTGTTAGTATTGAGAAAGGAATTTCTGGGTTTTTTAATGTAATTTATAATTTGTTCTGCATTACTCTAGGAGAGTTTTCTGCCTCAGACAGCTCCCTCACAGATATCCAGGACCAAAGGCGGCAGCCCATGCCAGACCCTGGTCTTATGCCATTGCCCGATTCTGCCTCTGATCTGGACTGGTCAAACTTGGTAGATGCTGCCAAAGCCTTTGAAGGTAAGCTTTCAGAGTATAATACTTAGCTGGTCTTTGTGCATACTTCCTTAAAGAGTGTTTTGGGTTTGGTTTTTTTTTTTCATCTTGACTCTTGCTTTTGTTGTTGTTAAGTCTGAAGCTTAAGCTCATTTAAAATAGCAACTCAAGTCTTAACAGTCTAAAACTTTGTATGTAATACTCAGATGCCATTTCTTCAGACTGGAATCCCTCTGTGCTGCAGTTCGGCCAAATCGCTGTGAAACTGGCTACTTTTCATTTCATGTAGAGCAGTTGCAGACATCACAGCTAGGGTGGAAAAGACATCTGGCATGAAAGTGCAAAAGTGAAGTCAAATAGCAGGGGGAAAGCATATGAGCACACTAATGATTGCTTGCTTATTGCACTAGCAAGAAGTTTCTGCAGCTGCAGCACACTGCCAAGGTAATTTGAGAAATGTGCCTTGTTGGTATATACTTTTCTATTGCCATTTTCCCCTTTGCATACTCTGAATACATAGACTTGCGCGTAAGTGTCATTTCATCCTATGGCACTTTCCATCTCTTTGAAACTTAGTAAACTGAAGAAAACTGTAAGCTGCCTAGATGAATTCAAATTTAAAATTACATACCCTTGAGCCCAAAGGGAGTTTACCTTATAGTTACTGTAATCCAGTGGAAAATTCTTCTAGGTGCGTTAAACAGAAGTGCCTTTTCCTAATCTCTGCACAAATGCTGCCCCACCTTCATGAAAGTGTTTTCACTGGTCCTGAATCTTTTAGGCATTATTCTGCATGGTTGGGGGAGTCTGTGAAGTAACTTGCTTTCTTGACGGCTTTCTGGTAGTAGCCATGTATGTCATTAAGACAGTGCCTGTCTAGGCTGGTGTTCAAGATGTACATGTGTGAACTGCTCTATTGCCATAAGAGCTGTAGGATCAGCACGTTTCATATTTCTGCTGTGCAGTCTTAGGCAAGAGTATTCAAAGCAAGCCTTAGTCCTCAAGAGGAGATGAATTTGTAGTGATGGTTTTTTCACCACCACATAGGGATGAAACACAAGTTTTAATGCATTTCACTGTGGTCAGCAATGTTTGTTTAAAAGATCCCCCCCCTTTTTTTTTAATTAGGTGTGACTGTCCTCATTAACCTGAATCCCTCTCATTGTTGTAGGCCTCAAACTCACTTGTGTTCCTCTTTAGAAGAGTGTACAAAGTCAGTGTAGTGAAGGTAACAAACTGACAAGATCTTCCAGTACCTCAAGGGGGCCTACAAGAAAGATGGGGAAAAGCTGTTTAGTAGGGCCTGTTGCGATAGGACGAGAGGTAATGGTTTTAAAATAGAGGGGGGTAGATTTAGATTAGAAATTAGGAAAAAACTTTTTACGATGCGAGTTATAGAACACTGGAACAGGTTGCCCAGAAAGGTGGTGGAGGCCCCATCCCTGGAATCGTTCAAGGCCAGGCTGGATGAGGCTCTGAGCAACCTGACCTAGTCAGGGATGTCCCTGCTCCTTGCAGGGGGGTTGGACTAGATGACCTTTGAAGGTCCCTTCCAACCCTAACCATTCTATGATTCTATCAGATACCAAGGCATGTTAATTTTACCCTTGTTGAAAGCACAGGATAAAAATTTGCCAAGCAGAAAAAGATTATACTGTTCTGCTTCCAGTGAGAGACCAGCAGCTGCTGAGGGACAGCGATGTTAATTTATTAAACTAAAAAGTGTTTGTTACTATTTGTGCTAGGAAACTCCAGAGGTAGGGGCAGTGGTACCTTCAGTCACACCACATGTGATAGTGATTTAGAGATGTCTTGTAACTGCTCAGGCGTTTTAACACAAAAAAGTATAGACACAAGGCAGGAAAGAGGTTTCATGTTTCAATCTGAAAACGTTTTTTAAGGCATAAGGAAAAAAATTTGCGTTCTGGAAAATCACCTTGATCATTTTACTTTCCACATGTAAATTGTGCACAGTGCGCTTTTCTTTCCTCAAAATAAAGGGATCCTTTATGGAGTGAAGGCAGCTAAATATGGTTACTCGGTTCCTGAGTAGTGTCATGCAGTTGTACCCAGGAAGTTCTGCACAGCTCTTGTTGTTCCAGTTTGGCTTCTTGCCTCTCTTGGAACTGGCCTTGGGTGGACTCTGAGCGCTGCTGGGGTACCTCTGCTTTGCGCACTCTCTAGCGTCTCTCTCGTGGAGAGCTTCTTAGCCTGAGGGTGATGCATGCTGTGTGTGAGCGTGCAGTGCTGTGCCAGAGCTAGTACTTGCTTGTTGAATCCAATACAGTGGAGAACCTGGTGCGAACACTTGCAATGCCAGTTTGCGTCTGTCAAGTGGATATTGGTCTGTCGTATATCATCACCTGCTCTTGCTTGAGACAGACATCTGAGATTGCTTTGAAATCCTGCATTGTAGCTGTTGCACTATGCATGAACACATAATCATTACTGCTGCCATTGGTTTTCTCTGTTTGCCTTCTCAGTTCAGCGAGCTTCATTCTTTGCTGCTGCTGATGAAAATCACAGACCTGTGAGCGCTGCCTCCAGTAGTGATCAGGCTGAGGACCAGCTTACTGCCCAGATAAAGCCTTATACAGGGTAAGTAAATACACGATCTGTGTAGGTTTCCTCAGCTCCAAACCGAGCAAAAGAGTCGGAACATCTTTCTTTGGAAGCCATCTCCAGGCTTTACAGAACTCTTCACGAGTTCTGACGAAGATGGTGGTGGGAAGTGAAAACAGAAGGAATCCGTAAATACAGCTGAACCTTTTTGCAGGTTCTTTCTTGTCTGAGATGTTCAAGAATGTGTCCAAAGCAATGGTAATTCAAGCACATATAATGAGCAGAAGTAGAGAGAAGTCAAGTGATGGGATGGCCCCAATTAATCATGAGTTAAATTTGTTCTTTTGCTTAATGTGCTGCATGTGTCCCATGTGCTCTTTGTTAGGCTCTTTTTTGTTAATTTTGTGAATTCTTAGTGTACCTGAGCACATACCTACATAAAGCCCCTTGGTATAGACACCTGTGTGAAGACAGTAAATCCTATCAATACCTATTCTTGTTTCCTGCTTCCAACAGTAAAGAATCTCCTCCAACTCTCGCCTCTAAAGTGGACCAACTGGAAGGTTTGCTGAAGATGCTGCAAGAAGATTTAAGGAAGGTAAACATTCCATCTACAGAAATCTGTAAGACCTATATTTAGTACTGATAGGTGACGCTAATAACTGTGTAACCCTGCTTTGCCATGCCTGAGCCTGTGACAGTCTCATCCTTGTATAAGACAGACATTTCTTTACTACTTTTCCCAGGCCATACTTCCAATTATGCAAGGCTAGGGTGGAGTAGCTAAATTTGTAGGCATCTGATTCCTCCACTTAAATTAGGAGGGTGATTCAGAGTAGCTCCGCTCTTAATTCAGGTGACACTGCAAATGGCTTGAAGTTAGTCCCTGTAAATGAATCCTGCTGATGATGAAAAGTGCAAATATTATCAAAGCGTAACTTCTGTGGAAACTTCCTGTATTGTGTTACTGCCTGCTTGGTCCAAGACGGATCTGCTGTGGTCAGATGAAAAGTCTTTTAGCTGGGGAAGCATTTGCAGGAGTTATTTCCCTTATTTAGTTAACCATCAGCAGTTGTACATACATGTTGTACGTACAGAACAGGGCATGCCCAATTTTATTTCACAACTTGGGGAGCCAGCTTCTGTATTAGAATTTAATATAGAGAAATCTTGCTCATTCAAGCAAAAAGTGAGGAATGAAATGCCACAAATGTCCTTAGATATAAAGCCATGTGTTACTGCACATAAAATCTTTATAAAGAATGAGACTCATGCTCTCTTAAGAGATTCTTGCCCCATATAGGTAGAAAGCATGACCTAAAATTTCCACTAAGATCTGTATTTTCCCTCATGCCTAAGGAAAAAGAGGACAAGGCCAGTCTTCAGGCTGAAGTGCAACATTTGCGGGAAGACAACTTGAGGTTACAGGAGGAATCCCAGAATGCAACCGAGAAACTGAAGAAATTCACCGAATGGGTTTTCAACACAATTGATATGAACTGAGAACAGTGTACGGGGAAGGAAACTATGTGTTATGAATACTATTACTGGGACTTAAGCTTTAATGCCACCTTAATCATGACATGTGAAAGTATAGTCAGAGCACTTCCCTGTCCTTCATCCTCCAATAACCCTTTTTTGCATCTCTGCGCGCACTCAGAACAATTGCAGATCAACAATCAATGTCTGCCTTTTGTAGAAAAAAAACAAAGTAAATAATTTTAAAAAGGTAAAATAAAAGTTTAACTGCTAAAATGTGAATGTCTATTTTTTGCACATTGTCTCTTTATCAGTTATGTACAAAATGATTTGGAGGTGGGATCAGGCTTGCTGTTCCATCTGCCTCTGTTTTCATTAACTCCTTTCTCTCTGTTCCAGGTAATCTGCTTTTCCTTGCAGCTTTGGCAAATATTATGACATCTAGAAAATTAGAAAGAAGTGTTTATTTTACTGCTCTTCTTACATTGTTTTCTGAAGTATGCCACAGACAAGGAGATGTAATGCAATGTTTTAGGTGTCTCCTTAGCAATTTGCGCTTGATTGCTAGTGCTACCTTCCCATACATTACAGAGAACGCGTGTCCATAGTGTATGGTACAGTACAGAATCAATCATAACATTTGGAGAGAGACTAGAGACGTGAGCCATGGGTGAGGCACACGATCACACATCTATTGCATTAGCATTTCTGGTAGCCTTTGTTTCCCGTGGAAACAATGGCCGCAAGTAACGTTACAGACAGCAAAACTAGGCATGCTGCAGTTCGTACTGTGTCAGGCAGGCTGAGATACCGAGTAGTGTTGCTGTACTGCTTAAGTATAGTCCTCTTCCCTCCCAGGGAACCTGTTCCTTGCATATGTGCAGAAGACTTAGGCTGAAGTTGTAAAGAGATTAAGATTTCTTTCCCCTGAATTGTTTCCATGAAAATCCATATAAACCATCTCCGTGCACCTGCCCTCCCATTCCATTTCTCTGGACTTCTCGAATCAGAACAGATTTGAGAAATGCTTATTCAGCTTGTGTTTTATTACATGACAGGTCTTAGAAATCTTTTACTGTGGTAGACAGAGGAATATGTAAAGGTGAATAAGAGACGTGGATTTTTCAAAGTACTAGGATAGGACTGGAGCTCTGAAATCCCCAATCCCCAGTGAAACTGTCTAGCATGAGATTTCCCAAACTGCCTCGTGCAAGGAAAGTTAATTTCTTGTTCTTTGAAGGAACAGCTAACTTGCCACAACATGTTACCTCTCTAGCAAATAGCTTTCAGGTGTGAGAATACAACTTTTAAGCACCACAGTCTGCACAGGCACTGAACTGTGCAGCATGCTGAGAAACCTTTTCTCCTCCCTTCTGAGGATACAGTCGCTACCTTAATAAATATTGCCGTGCATAAAGCGCAGTATATTTGAAGTTAATTTCAGGAGCATCCACTCCCTCCCCTTTACCACATTCTCAAATAGACCGATTAAAATCACTGGGCATAGTCTTGTCACGGAAACTTGCACGCTCTTTTCAAATCCGTTTTTCATGTTCTTTAATCTTGCTCCACGCAAGTACACACTGCACTTCAACCTCAAACTTCATTTGTGATGCTAATCCCCATGGAGTTCTTCTCTAATGTTTTGTCATGGAAATGGATCTCTTTGGAACTATTTCTGGAGTGCTTTTGTAAAGGTTTAGAATGTCTTGGGTTTTTTAATGACTTGTATGAAGGAGATTTATATAATGCCTGATATTATTTGTAAATGGGAAATATTGCTAACATCTCTGAGCATCCTGAAGTCTTGCTTTTATTCTCTTTTATTTTTAAGTTTGGTTTTTATTTTATTTCAAAAAATATTTTGGGACTTGGGGCAGACTATTTATTAGAGTTTTGCAACAGAGTTCTTGTATGATGCCACTGAAGGCTACTTGTAAAATTCTGACAATAAAACTCATTTTAAAGGCTCTTCTAAACCATTTTCTTCTGATTTTGTTGGGTCTGTTGTTTAAGACTTTACGAGAGTGTCCATTTCTTCCTGTTTCCTTCTTGTACCACTGTTCTCAGTGCTTAGCAACAGAAGAGTTTCATTCCCTAGCAGATTTCTACTTTTTTTTTTCCTTTGAAGGCCATTACTTGATATGTATACACTTCAACCTTGACTTTTTACTTGTATTTCTACACAAATGTATTTTCTTCCCCCATTTACAAGGTTTTGCTACCTTTAACAGTGACTCTGAGCTTCACCAGGCTGATATGGTACAGGAGGGGGGCAATAGGGTTTTGTCACGTATCAGGATTTTAGAACTTAATTGGAAAAAATTAAGCCGATTCAGGTCAGAACCAAACTTGCCTGGTACATTTGCCCAAGGGTGTGCCCAGCTTTCAGCGTCCCAGAGGCAAACCTGTGGGCATTGCAACATGAGGTGTTAGGTTTGTTGTTTTCCAGATCTCCTCCTTTGACCTCAGATGACCTCAGACGTGTTTTGTAGAGACCTTTTTTTGGTGATCCACTGGGCCATTCCGCAGGGCTCAAAAATGTGGGACTAGGTCAGTCTGCAGGAAAGCATCTTCCAGGTTCATTGAACAGGTCCTTAAAAGGCACATGGGGAAAGAAAATTTGTCCGTTTCTGACAGTGGAGTACCTGA
Organism: Chlamydotis macqueenii; assembly: GCF_036417535.1. NCBI lineage: Eukaryota > Metazoa > Chordata > Aves > Otidiformes > Otididae > Chlamydotis > Chlamydotis macqueenii. Next base: position 39,555,708 of record NC_141560.1, read on the forward strand.
CCAAGAGAGCTCTGAAGCAGCAAGAGCAAATGGAAGCATCTGGTTGAAAAGCAGGGGTTGAATCTTGGAAAGACAACTAGGTGCTGTCTTACCATTTGCAATGGGATACTGGGAACTGCGTTGAAGCAGAAAGTTTCCTGCAGGTCAAGGAGTTGCCCGGCCCACATTCATAACGAATTCACGCCAGAGGTTCCCACGTTCCACTGTGCACACTGCGAGGTCAGCCTAGACCAGGGCAAGATCTAACTTGCAGGCATCTCCTCACAGCCTGAGTAGTTACTGGCGTAAGCAGAAGGCGGGTGGCTGTGGGAGGAGTGTGGGTGATGGGGGCTGCCTTCCTGTTTCTCCCAAGAAAGTGATGTTTTATATTCTTGGAAACAGTTTTGTATTCCTTGTCTGTGTTCTAGTGCGAAGGTACGGTTCTCCTTGTGACAGTGTTTTGGGTAGCCAGATATGGCTGGTACAGCAGCAGAAGGCTGCCATCTCTCAAAATCCTCAAATGAGGGGGGGACACTGTGAGGGGACTGCAACTTGCATGGTGGATAGTAGTCCATCAGAAGTGCAGCAGGGTGTAGGTAACAGATCAGAGGGTGTGGGGCCGTGGTAAGAGGCGAGCTGTAAGGCAGGCAGGAGGCGGGATTGTGAGGGGAGACGCTGGTGGGAAGTGGACTGAGGAGCCGGTTACAGGAGAGATGTTGGGATGCAGTGCGGCGCATCCAGGTTTTACTCTAGAAGTGTGGTGGTTACCGTATGACAGCCTGTTGTCTCTGTAGGAAGCTGTGTTCCAGACCTCATAAATGAGTATTGTGAGACAGGCTTTTCCCTGGCTTTTGTGAGAAAGGTCTCTGTGAACCAGGCACAACTTGAGAGGGTTGTTTTGTCTGTTTTTAAAAACTTACATAATCCCCGCATCTCCTAGTGCCTTCTTTTGGGTAGATGGTTAATAAATCCTCTTTTAAAGCATCGGCTGTCTCCTAGCAGACACTTCAGTCTGGTGTTACTCCTGTATGTGAGCAACTTGCTTTGCTGCAAGACAGCAGGGGAACAGAGGCGGTTGCTGTTTACCAGCTGCTGTGGCATCCAAAATTGGATTCCCTGGAGGACAGATGACACTGTCCCTCTTCCATCGCTGCAGCTGGAGCAGAGACAGGGGCTTTGCTGAGGTGGTTACTGAGGGACAGGAGCTGGGCAATGAGATGACGAGACTTGTACAGATGCCTTCACCTCTTCCTGATACTACATGTGGTGAGGAAATCCTTGCTGTGCTGTTTGAGGTAACGCTGGAGGGGAAAAAATCTCACACAAATACTTCAGAGCTCTGCAGTAAGAGCCCCTTTCCCTAGCAGAGGTTTCGGCTTTGGCTGGGTGTGAGGGGAGCAAGGCTGAGGAGTTTGTGTGAGTCAAACTTGTTCGAGGCCCAGGTCTGGATTTGGACCCTCATTTCCCCAAGGTAGGTGGTGGCTGATGGCAGCTACCTACTCCCCCTTTCTGCAATGAAGACTGGCTGCAGCCACTGTCTGGGAAAGGCAGACCCTCGCCCACTTTCCCTGGCAGCAGCCTGGGGGAGTTGCGCTCAGCTTTGGGGGGACACAGCTGGCTGCTGGGGGGCCTTGTGGGGCTTTGCTGTACTTGGTATGCACGGTGACAGCAGGCAAGTCCTTCTTGTCGACTTCTGTGCTTGCAGGGACCTGTCTCCAGGTGATTTCAGCATGTCACAACCAGCTTGTGTTACTCTCAGAGGTTTGGTGTCTGATTTAAAGTGGACTGGGCTGCTTGTAGTATGGCAAAGTGTGGGAGCTCCTGTGGGGAGTAAAATGGGGTGCTGCAGCAAGCTGCACAGCCTTTGCAAACCGCAGGCCACAGAATTTGTAGTTTATCACAAGGTAACTTGGGTTGGAAGTATTCTCGGGAACTTGCTTGTCCAACTTTCAACCAAAGCGGGGTCAGCTAGGAGGGTCTGCTAGGTTGCTCAGGAGTTTATTCAGTTGGGTCTTGAAAAAAACTTCCAAGGATGGAGACTGCACAGTCTCTCTGGGCAACGCATGACTGTCCTAATCATTAAAAAGTTTTTATCAGGGTTATTAGTAGAGATGTGTCACCTCAGCAACAATTGCAGGCTACGTTTTGCCCACGTTTTTCTAAGAGTTCATGACACAGGAGTCTGTACCCTCCTTGAAAGCCTGCGAGCTATCCCCTGCCCCGGGGCTGGCAGCACAGCACCCACTTTTGCTTTCCCTCTGTTGAGCCTGGCAGGAAGGAAGCTCTGTGGCTTAGTGCATGCTGAGCTTTGTTTGCTCCACTAATCAGCTTCCTACAGCTCAGTTCTGATTTCTTTTTTTCTAGAGATTTCTTATTTCTGTACTCAGCACCACTTATTTGTGCTTTAACCAAGGCCTGGATTGAGCCCGTGGTTCTGCTTCGCTCTGCACTGCCTGTGAGAACAGGCGTGCTGCCAGGCGGGGAGGCATGGCTGCTGGGCCAGCGATGCTCTCGGCAGCCAAAGGAGGCCCATCAGCTTTGGGCAAAGAAGTCAGAGACTGAAACTAGGATGTGTTCAAGGACTAGGACCGAATGTGGTTTCCTAACCTCACGCTGTCATAGTGGCAAATGGCATCAACTAGTAACTAAAAAGAGGTTTCACGCCACAGGGGCAAAAAATACAGGGACTTGTCTTGGTGCTGTTTTAAATTTCATTCTTGTTCTTTCCTCTTGCTTCCTCCCACGTGCTCCTGCACTTTTCTTCCAGCAGAGTTTGTTCATTTTGTCTGGTGGCTGGTGACTGCTGTTCTGCCGCCCAGGATCTGCTGCAGCGTGAGTGACTGCTGCGCTGATCCTGGCAGCCAAGCTGTGACTGCCTGTGGCTGAGCTGAAAAGCAAGACTGAGTCGAGCAACTGAAGCACTTGGCTGAACAAAAGAGCTTGACTGCTCACTTGATTTTGTGACTGGGGTCGAGGCACGCATCTGCATCTTCTTTGCATCTCACACCCAACATTGAGTTTGCTTAGCCGGAGCTGGGAGGCTCAGTGATAACTTACCTGTATGGAAGGAGCAAGCCATGTCATGCCCAAAGAGCTATGTGCCAGAGATAACGCCTGGGATGTGTCCACCCACATGCAGCAGGAACAACCAGTACGTGCTTGCCTGGCACTTCATCGCGCAGGGGAGGATGCAGAGAGGAGTGGCCCTGAGCTCTGCTGTGCCAACTTCGGCTGCGGGCACTACCTGAATGGCAGTTTGGGGAGATTTCAGTCTCTTGTTTCCTCCCTTACCCATCACATTTGATCCTAATAGTGGGATAATATAAATACACATATATTTGCTTTTAACATGCTTTGCAGGGCTTTTTTTTTTTTTTTTTTTTTTTTGAGGCTAGGTTTTTTCCAAGCTGTGCACAGCATTTGACAAATGCCATTCTTCCTCGTGGCTGCTTCACATCGGTAGACCAGTCAGTCACAACTTGCGAGTCCTAATAGTATTATTGACTGGCAGATCGTTTTGTGACTTCCCTTGCTTTATATTCTTCCTCAGCTCATGCTCAACATGTAGCCCAGGGAAAAAGAAGGGGCAGAGAGGAGTACATAGAACTGACTTCTTGCCTACTCAGTATTTACCTCTTAATGTTGACGCTTGCCTGTGTCTTGCCATTCTTAAAACTGTTGAAACTGGAGAATCTTGCATGCATGAAGTTTTCAGAATTGTTGCAATAAAATTTAAAATGTAGATTAATAGCCAAGTTAACTGCAGCTATAAATACCCTTTCTATGGCCCTACCCTTAACCATTTGAAGCCAGAATAATGTTAAAGCTTCATAATATAAGCAATGTGCCTTTGTCTGACCTGTCTAAAAGCAAGAAGCATAAAATGATAAAATGCTAGCTCCATCAACAACCTGTGAAGAACTGCTTAGGTTTGACAAACTACTGAAGAAACTACGGGACAGGTAAACCTGGCCAGGGTTACCACAGCCACTGACTCATGGACCCTCTACCCAAATCTTGCCACCAACTCAAAAGAAGTTGGTGGAGTAACAGGACTGAACATGCGTACTAATTTACATGCTAGGCAAAAAGACTCAGACCAATCATTTAATAAAATAATAATATATGTATTAGGAAGTTGAATATATTAATATTTTGTGTATAAACAAAAGAAAATTTGGAGCTTTAAGGTGTGCTGACCTGGGAGAGGCACCCATACCTGCGCACATATGAAATAAAAGAAAGTATCTCAGCTCGGTGTGGATGGGGTCTTTGCACACTGGGTGATGGATCCAGCTTTTGGGACAGCAAGATGACCTGGAAGTCCCTCATGGAGGGCAAACATCTGAAAGCTGCACTGTATTCTGCTAACTGTTCAAGCACCAAGCAAGAAATTGTCTCCTCTTCTTGATGAGAAGCTTGATGAGGTTACACCTACAGTATGGAAAACATAAGTCGTTGTCTTGTCTGTGATTTCTTCTTCAAGGCTTCTATGGCCTAAAAGCAACACTGAAACCAGCATTAGTTCCATGGTTCTGATTTGTTTGCCCTGATTTTCCAGTTAGAGCTCAGCTGATGTTCTCCACTAAAAACGTGGAGTATTTAGCCAGATCTGTTTAACTGAGCCATCTTTCTTAGACAGTCAAAATATGGGTTATATCTCAGCTGACACAGAGAAGACTCACCAGGACCAGAGCATGTAGTGTGGGTCTCTGGTCTGCTGCAAGATGTCCTTCCCAAGTCCTGCCACTGCTGTGGGTCTCTCCAGGCATGCTGCCTGCAGCATGTCATCTTTGTGGCTGGAATGGGCAGAAATTATGGGAAGTGCTTCACAGAAAGGTGCTGGCAGGCAAAAAACATCCCTGTCTGAGGTCAAGAAAAGGCAGACAAGTTCTTCCCACAACAGTCAGTAGAGGAGCCACAGCCAGCCTGGACAAGAGCCCTTGAGGTGTTTTCCCAGCAACGTAGTAGCCAGCAGAACAGGAAAAACCAGGGCTGCTCTCTGTGAGACGCGACAAGAGAAAGGGGAGAGGCAGAGTGAAACCCTGCCTGTAAGCATACACTGGTCTCTCTCTTACTGAAGTTTCCTGAGTGAGCTTGGAGCATGCCTTTGGGAACACAGAAAATTTTCCTTCAGCTTTATAAGGTTTTTTTTTTGCGGGGGGGGGGGGGAGAAGGGGAGGTGTGTTTGTTTTTTAAGGCATACTACTCCGTTGCAGTCTAGTCTGTTTTAAAATAAACTATATTCTAGTGGTTTTGTACAGGGCAGTTTTGAAAAGATCAAGTGGCAGTATCTGAATACACAGGTAAAGCTTGTATTAGTTTTGCAAGGTGCTGAAGTGGGTGATACGCTGCATTTCTGCTGGCTCCAGAACTCCAACTCTGTCCATGGGTGAGGGGGAAACCAGCAAGGTTTCCCTAAGGGGAAAGTACAGCTTTGTACTTGGGCACTTTGTAGTCACAACCAGCTAGAAACAGGAGGCTTGAAGGTAAGGGTCATGTTTTCAGAAGAGCAACTCCTTGGGTCGGGGAAGAAAGCAGAACTTGAGTCCTTTTGGGAGACTATAGAGAGACCTGGAAAAAAGGTTGGAAAGCAAGAACACAAGGCCAGATTTCTCAGAGGCCCAAAAGGGCTGATGGAGTCTGAGTGGGATCTCCCAAAGGGCCTGAGCAGGTGAAGTGCCCAGCCGGCAGCAAGCCCCTGTGTGACTGCAAGGAGCATGGAGCAGCTTTGTGTTCCGTCAGTTCTCAGCCTGCTGTCGGGTCCCTGGGCCCAGCCAGGCTCCAGGCTGAGCTCAGAAAAGGCTGGCTGACCTGCTTTTTAGGCTATTGTATTTGGAGTTGCGGTTGTTAAGCCAAGTGTCATCTATCTTCACACTTGGAGGAGTATGCCGATCCCCTCTGCAGCCACTAACGAGCCTCCCCCGGTACACTATGCTGGATGCGGTGAGAGCTTTTGCAGACTTTGCCGCAGACAGGATACGGGTCCCCATGCCGCAGACAGAGCCTGTGTGACGGAGCCCATGCTCCAGAGCTGGCATGCCGGGCTACCGCTCACATGGCTGCGCTGGGGAAAGCCGGACACTGCTCTCCTTTGTACGTAGCCATGGGCTAGGGAGGCCTCGTGCTCTCTGGGCAAATTCCCATCGGTGGAGGATTTGTTCCCTGCAAATCCAACAGCAGTTGCAGTTTGGTTCTGGCTTGTATTTTAGCTGCACCCTGTGCTGAAAGATGTATCATAGAATCATGGAATGGTTTGGGTTGGAAGGGACCTTCAAAGGTCATCTAGTCCAACCCCCCTGCAAGGAGCAGGGACATCTCCAACCAGATCAGGTTGCTCAGAGCCCCGTCCAACCTGGCCTTGAATGTTTCCAGGGATGGGGCTTCCACCACCTCTCTGGGCAACCTGTGCCAGTGTTCTACCACCATCAGTGTAAAACATTTTTTTTCTAATATCCAGTCTAAATCTACCTCCCTCTATTTTAAAACCATTACCCCTCGTCCTATCACACAGGCCCTACTGAACAGCCTCTCCCTATCTTTCCTGTAGGCCCCCTTGAGGTACTGGAAGGCCACTATAAGGTCTCCCCCGAGCCTCCTCTTCTCCAGGCTGAACAGCCCCAACTCTCGGATGAACATTTCTGGGTTGGTTATGTTGCAGTAAGAAATAAACCAGGAGACTGACTTAAATGAAGCTTATTTAAACAGTTGAACATAATTGCTGTTGGACGCACAGAAATTCATTATAGAAGGTTTTTTTAATTCCCTCCTGTGCTTAGATTTTTTTAGATGTTTTGCTGAAGAAAGATGTATTGATTCTCAGTGTGTCTCACAGCACTGAAGCGTGCTGGTTTGCAAGCAGCCGTGACCCTTTGTATTGTACTTACAGTATATTACTCAGGGCATACATTACTGAAATACAGATTGCTATATGTATTTTAAGAAGTCACATTTCTGATGTCTACATTCTTATGTCAGAAAATGATGGATGATGCATTTTTCACATTTGATTAATTTACATGCTTGACGTGTCCATTTGGATGGAAATGGAAACTTAGTACAACAAAACAGGAAATTTTTTTTTTCAGTTAAAAAGAATAACATTCAGTAAGATATAAAAGAAAACCAAATAAGTTTATTAGGCCTTACTTGCTCTTTGAAACAAAAAGGCATCATTTTTGGTTAGTTAAGTTAAATGATTGATCCAGGTTCCCCTGCCCAGCTTCTGGCCTGTCTGTAGGTACCTGTATATTCAATGCCTTGCTGATGGCAGGTAAAAGTTTCTTCTGCTGCTCTGTCTATGCTCTGAGCTAGTTTTAGTTTTATTTCTGAGACCAGCTATATTAATAAATTAGTTTTTAGTAAACTGAAATATGTTTTAGTTATCCTCATCTGGACATGAATAAATACCAATAAAATAATTTTTTATTTATTTGACATAAGGCAAGTATTCTACTTGATATGAAGCAGTACTCCCCATCCGGGGCACATGTTAGCTCAGCGGGTTGGTAGTACTGGATGAGATGGAAGCCAGCCTGGCTCGGTGCTCTGCACAGGGTGCCTAGCTACAGCTACAAGAACAGGGCAGATGTACGGGGTTATTCCCCTAAAATATGCCAGCAGCAATTTGGTTTAGCGACTTCCTGACCAGAGAGGTCATGACTGTATGCAAAAGCTCTCAGTGGATCTTTTCCCATTAACTTTCGTTTTACATCTTTCAGAACCCATGTAAGCTTCCTGCACCTGTCCACAGAGACTCTGCAGCTAACCCAAACCCCTGTTAGCTTATTCTGAGCTTCCACCCTCTAGTTCACCTGACTCTCCTCCACTTATGCAAGGCAGGGACAGCAAATGATCTGTCCTCAAGCCATTCATGATTTTAAATACCTTTATTTTATTGTCCTTCAGTTATCTCTTTTCCAATCTTATTCTGGCCTTAGTCTTACTCTTTAATATAGAAGCACTTTCAAATCCTGACTGTTGCTCTTCTCTGAGCTTTGTGTGTTCTTTTAACTCTTTTTGTAGATGGCAGGACCAGAAGTGCACTCAGTCTTTGGGATGCAGATGAACCCCATGTTATCCAGACATTCTCCATTCTGTTCTCTACCCCTTCCCAAAGTATTCTTAACACTTTATTTTCTAACTGGTACCGAACATAAACAAAGTTGATGTTATTTCTAAAAGTCATCTCAAGAGCCCATCTTGATGTAATGAGGTTAGCTCTGCTTTTCCCACGTCCATTATTTTGAATTCCTAGGCTGCAGTTTTTCTGCTGTTTTCTCACCTTGTCACTTGGTAGCATATGGTTGTTTTGCAGCTCTTCACAGATAATCCTGTTTTTACTCAGCATATCCTCATGCCACCACGAGGTTTGACACATTTATTACCCACTCATTTTCCAGGTAATTTACTAAGTCTACCAAACATGGCAGCCTTCAACACTCATCCCTCTGATACTACCCTGGTGAACTCCCCCCGTTGTGTAAGATTGCTGCTTATTTCCACCTTTTATTTTCCACCCTTTAATCATTCATCCACTCCTTATCCCATGATATTCCTAGAGAAACTTTGGGAAAGAAGCTTGCTTCAAGGCTCTTCAGTAGGATAAGCAGGCACTTGTATGCACTGAGTCTTTCTTGTCCACACACTTGATGGGTGCTTCAAAGACCTCTAACAGACTTTCCAGCAGGAAGACAACATGAAAAGGGAGAGAGAGGGTGAAAGTGTCAGTATTACCTCTCTTCTGCCAAACAGGCCAGTGGGTATAGAGTCTGTCCAGCATGCTGAAAGACTCTGCTTCACCGTTGCCTTTCTTTCTCTAAGGGGACTTGACATTGCATCTCCCAGGGAAGCATCCTAACTGCCAGACTATTAGCTTAACTCTCTTTTCTCCCGGCTTTTCTTGTTAGATCCCTTTCATTTGGCTTAAAATATGCATTGACTCACAGCTGGGAGTTTCAAGCCTGGTAACTGTCATTTAGGTTCTTTTTTATCCGTGGATGTTTCAATGAGTATTTGGCTCCTCCAGTTGAAAGTGGAACCAATGACAATGAGAGAGACTGACAGCAGAATTGCTTACAGCCCACACATTAGGATGCTTGATTAAGAGAGAGTGATCTGAAAAGGATCTGAAATGGCTTGTGCTGGCTTTTACAGCGCTGCCAAACAGAGACCTCAACCACCTTCTTCACAGTGAAGTCCAGCCTCCCATCATCCACCTAATCCTCTTCCTCCCAGAGAACACCTTAATCTACTGAACAGTTTTGGTCTGTCTTCAGATGCTTTGAAGGATGATGCGCATGGTGAAAAGACTGGGGACAGGACCATTGGAAGTGGAGTAATGCAGGGATGTGTGTGCCCAGAGTTCCTATGACGGGGAAAGGAATGAGGACCCTAACATCCAGCAGGCAAGTTGGAAGGAGAGACCCCAGAAACAGGGAGGATTACCAAATCCTGCACTGTGCTTGGAGAAGTCAGAAAAGCCAGTAAAAGGAAACAGGACGGGGAGAAAGCAGGTTTGGGGCACACACAGCTGTCATGGGGGAAGGACCTGCAAGTAATCTCTGGAGTGAAGGACAGCACAGCAGGCAGAAAAATAGGTAATGGGGTGTATTGAGGGACACAGAGAGTCCCTTGCTGGTGCGACGTCCTGGGAGCTCCCTGTTAACACCTCACCATGTTTGAGGCCTCTCAGGGCTCTGACAAGCTGCAAGCCAGCTTTCAGCTCTACTTTTGGTTGGAAGGAGAGGTCAGTGCCTGAGTTAGCTCTTCAGAGCATTTCCCTTTCTTGTGGATATCGCTGCTCTCAGCAAGCACATTGTGGATATTCACAACCCCCTGGCTGAGGCAGGGAAAGCAGGGATGAACATTGCCAAGTGACTGGGGGAAAAAAAAGATGGGACTGAAACTAAGTGTAGGAGGATTATAATTAAGTCAAATGAGAGTTGATCAGCAAGGAACTGTCTTCCCTTTGGGCCTGCAGTAATGCTGTAAAGCTCCGGACAGGAGCAGAGGCCCACTTGCCCAGCTCAGCTCTTCAGCACTCCTGTCCTTAGGACCTTGCAGATGGGAAATCAATCACAGATCACTCTTGTTCAGGTGAAACTAAGCCCTTGCACTTATCCTACTGAGACTAATCCTGCTGTGCTCCCCAAGGATGAGCTAGGCCTAATAAGATCTTTTCTGTATCTGATGTCTGTGATAAAGCCAGAAACCCTTACTAGGCTATTAGCTGACACAGTGATACTGCAATGCACTTTGCAATTCACTTTTTATTCGTGAGGCCTGACAGCTGTTTCCAAAGTGTGCTTCAGGAGTGTATGGTCTCCGTGGAGAGATTTCTTCTTGCTGTGTCAGGTACTTTGGGTATTAAGAGACAACAATATAAACGTTTCTGCATGGCAGCATTCCTGTGTTTTTTAGCAGGCAGAAGAGAGTGGAAAGCTATTGCCAAGACAGAGCTAGGAACTTGGCTTCAGGACTCTTTAACTCCCTTTGGCCTCAGATAATAATTTGGACCTAATCGCTTCTCCTGTCACTGCTATGATTTCTTCAGATGTGCTCAATGCTCTTGGAAATTGCCTGGTCCAAGCAGCTTTCTGAGTGCCACAGAGCTGCTTCTGTTTAACTCTGTAGTCACTGCACTTACAAAATGGCTAATTCTGGGAACAGCTTTGCAATGGCTGGGAGCTGCTCAGATAGGGGCAAAAGCCCCTTGACTTGGAAAAGACTTTCAGTACCAGAGGGCGTTTCTGATCCATGCCAGCTGAAGCTAACAGGAAGATCTGCACCGAATTCAGGATGTGCTGGCTCACATTAGGTAGGATTTTGGCAGCTTGCATGGTTGTCAGATTGTGACGTTATGTGCCTTCAGTGGCAGACAGGAACTGGGAAAAGAAGAGCAGCTTGTGGCCTGCCAGGCAGCTGGGAGGTAGCCTGATGCAGTAGGAGGGATCAGACACTTTTGAGAACACCAACTTTTGTAATAATGAAGAGGGAGGCAGGCAGGAGCCACAAAACACCAGCCTTGTCTTTAGCATGCTTTTCTGACCACGGTCTGGAAAAAAACCAAACCATTGGAAAGATGAACAGTGTAACACCTGAGAAAGGCCTGACTTTTACCCAGCAATTTTTGCATATCTAGGGTTTAGGAGGAGGTAGAAATGTTGTTAGAAATGCTAGCTTTTCTGTAAGTGTCCTGAGTTGGAGAGGTGGCAACGGACACCCTAGACCAACACACAGAGTGTCATATTCTCTCTGTTCCTGTGGCAGCTTGGATAGGGATTCTTCTAGGCAAAGTCCACAGGTCTGCTGAACTCAGGATCTTTGACCTTGGCCACAAAAAATTCATCCAGGTCTATCTGTGGTCTTCTCTATAAATGCACTTCCCATAGTTTGACGAGAACATGTCTACTGTATCTCACGGATGTTATTTTTAAGAGGCAAGGTTGCTCTAAACCAGGCTACTTTCAGTTGCTGCTGACTCAACCTCCCTAAGGTTTCAGGCACCTCTGAAGGCTTTTCTAGCTGGTCTTGCAAAGCACTCTATCCTCTTCCCTGTCACAGGTGATCCACATGTGAACTTACCAGAGACAGACAGACAACACTTCACCTGAAAGCCAAGCACCTGTAGGATCTTTGGTGGCAGGCAGAGGGGCTTCTCTCGCTGTGGGTCAGAGAGCACCTCAGTGACCAGCGTGCAGAGGCCTGGTAGAGACGACATGCAGGGTCGGTTTGCTGCAGAGGAGAAAGGCCCTGGTAAGCCATGTGGAAGACCATGGGAGGGAGGGAGGCTCCTACCCCGGCCCTGTGTCTCAGGAGGTGATTACTTCTCTTGCGGTCACTTTGGCCACTGGTAACACGTCCGTAGGACTCACTTTGAGAGACCGTTTCCCCGCGGGACGGGCTGCATTCCCTGCAGAGTGCCTTGGTCCAGAGAAAGCAAGACCACGGCGCCCAGGCAGCACACAGCCGCGGGGAGCCGGGCTGCCGCAGCGCCGACGGGGCGACAGTCGCGACCTGGGGCCTCCTGCCGCCCCGCCGCTCCCCCCACCCCCGCTCATCCCCCTGCACCCGCTCCTCTCAGGCGCGGCCTCCTGCGCCCCAGCCCCGGGGCCGAGCGCTCCCCACGGGGACGCCCCGGCCGGCAGCCGCCCCCGCCGCGCGCCCTTTCCCGCCTTTACCCGCGCCGCGAGGCAGCTCCCGCCCGCCGGGCTGGCGCAGAGGCGCGCGGGCGGTGCCGGTGCGCCCCCTGCTGGCCCCTGCCGCGAAGGGCAACGCGCTCGCGCGCGCCGCTGGCCGCCTCCCCTCTCCGTTGCGGCGGCTGCACCGGAACGCGGGTGGAAACCCGCAGGGCCGTGGGCTGTGGCCCACCTCCCCACAAATCTTGTCCTCCACTTTTAGCGTCCAGGAGGCTGTTTGTTCCCAACGAGTGCGAAAAACGCTGTTTTCTCCCAGGAGCCCCGCTGCGTCGCAGGCGGGCGAAAAGCTTTGCCCCTACGCAAGGGCATTTTGGGGGGGAATAATCCTGTGCAAGTCAGTTCCTGTCTCCATCTCAGGTTCGCAGTGAGAAGAATGGGCAGAGGAGCTCCGCGTGCCCTGTGAAGTGTTTTGAAATCTGCTTATAATAAAAAAACCACCTATACAGGAGCGGTGCTCTCTGCTCACGGAAAACGTTGCGAAGGAACAGCGTTACCGCCAGCCTCGTGGAAAGAGATGGGGCAGCCACGCGCTCGGGGCTGCGCTGAAGCCCAGTTATTGTAATAAACTCTTCCCCTTTGCGGGCCTGAATGCTGTCTGCTGGGGAAAAACATCCCGGTGCTCACAATTACAGTTTTTAATCTATGTGTCCGCGTGTTGTATCAAGCGTAAAAGTTGCAATTTGCTTCTTTGAGAAATCAGGCTGATTTATCTTTGGTTCTGCAGCTGTGTTTCTGAGGGATAGCTGTGTGTTCCTCAGCTAGTAAAAGCTATCAATACTACATAGCTGTCATGATAAAGAAGAAAGCGTGCTGGTAGTTTGGCAGAAGTTGCCTGGTAAAAGAAAGCGTGTAATGCTCTTATTGCATGGTTTCCCTGTTCTCCTCTTGCTTCACATCTTCCACAGATGCAGGCTAGAGGTGAAAAGAATTGCACATCCTGCTGCTACTCTCTTCTTGAGAGTGCTCCTTTAACTTTTTATAAGTGGCAGCTCTTCTCAATCCTTGTTTCTCCTCCTACCTCTTTATGGTTGTGAAGTGTTTCAGATGTGCAGTGTGGTTGTCATAGGCCATTTTCCTCCCGCTGTGCTGAATCAAGGCTGTAGACAGCAGAGCTTCTTCTCAGCGGGTGGAATCAGCTGTCAAGTGATAAGAAATGTGCAGTTCCTGCTTTTTACATCCACTGTTGCAGGCTAGGGATGTGGTTGCTAATCTTAAAGCAGCAGCAGGTGCAGAACATACCCTGGCTGTGCCTTAGTGTTTCTTGGGATGAAGTTTTTAATTGTTCAGCAGGGCGTAAGGTGGCAGTGAAGTCAGTTTAACCTATAAGCATCACCTGTAAAATTGCAGCTGCAGGTGTTCCTCAGCTAAAAGAAAACTGCTGTCTGTCTTTGATGCTTCCACTGAAGTTACATAAGCATGAAAACAATGCTGGAATGTATTGTCTGTACACCAACAGCTGGAAACTTGCTTTGCTCACAGAGTTTGTAAAACAGAACTTTTGCCAGATGTAGGAGGTTCTTTCCTAGGGGCAACTGGCAGCTCACTGGGCCTGAGGAGCATCCCAGTGCAGTGTGGGGCTGCTACTGCTGCCTGGGACCATGACTTTGCAGCCACACTGAGCACATTATTTAAGAAGAAAGGGCAACAGGAGTAGGTGTATCCTCTGTAGGCCTGTGACCAAACAAAGTCCTGAAGGCTAGCCTGTTCTTCCACTTGTATGTCTGTTGCCATCATTATCAAATTGTTTCTGCTCTTTTCCTACAGCAGACTTAGAGCTGAAGCGCTCAGCTATATTCTGTTGGGCAAGCTGAAAAAGAACAAGCTGCTTGATATGTGGTGAAAAATTTGTCCTTACAGATTTGGCTGCAGAGCAGTCAGTCTCAATGGTCCCCCCCAGGGCAAGCGGAGTAAAGCCATAGATTCAGGATTTGGTAATGGGGTTGTATATAGTACACTCTAGTCTGCCCAGCAACAAGCAGCAAGCATCAGAGACCAAACTGCATTTTCCTGCTTCTGGGAGCTCATCCTTCTCCTGCACCTGTCTGACTTCTGCTAAAAGGAAACATGGATCAGCAAAGCTGGAGGTACCACCAAAACCTGACTCCACTCCTACCTTCAAAATGGAGGTGAGTGAATGCCAGCAGGTAGCCTGCCAATCTAGTGTCTTCCTCTCATGAGGTTTGCTTCTTTCATCCTCATTATCTTTCTGCTTGTAAGACATGTTTTGAGATTCTAATCCTTGCACTTGATGCCTAGTGAGGAAATGCAGTTCCCTGAAGTCCTGCTAATGCCATGGTGGGAAAGAGGCAGTATAACAACTTAGGTTGGTAGCAACTCACGCAGAGTCCAGCCTGTCCTCCCAACAGCTGCAGGACTTTGCACCACTGCTGCTGCCATGATGAAGTGCGGTTGTTCCTTGTTTTATGTAACATTTGCAAACGCTGCAGCCCAGCAAGGAGGACGCAGGGTGGTTAAACACTGAGGTCTTTCTCTCTGCTCAGCCAATGCAGGTTATTTCAGGATCCCTAGCTGCTCTTCCCGGGGAGCTCATCAGCTGCACCATGGGGAATTAAAGGGCCTGTCAGGAGGCCAAAAGCAACACAGGCAGCAAGGCTGGTCCAGAGATCACATTGATACCCAAGGGAACAGCTTGACACATCATCTCCTCTTCCTGCTGGGCTCATCCTTCAGATCAAAGAGGCCTCTTTGGCTGCCTCTGGCAGATTGCATTCCTCTGCCCCACAGAGCGGTCAGTGTTTGAAGCCAGGTTGAAAAGGCTCATCAGTCCCACAAGTACTTCGCAGTCCGTGTGTAGCCAGCACTGTGCAGTATTACGGAGCAGAGAACAAATGTGTGTGTAATTGCAATTGGGAAGCTTTTACCTTCCTACAACTATTTTGTTCATCTGGGCAGTAGCTGTGGAGCTGTTTCATAAAACCTAACATTGTAGGTTGAAAATAAATGTGTTTTGTGTGCATCGATATTGCCAAGATTAATAGATTATTAATTATGCAAAACCAGCAGTTATCTTGAGTATGTGGTCCACACCAGGCCAGCTAGCCCAGGTTGGAAGCACTGTTAAAACCTGATAGGAATGTGGAAAGGAGACGTGGAGAGACGCTGCTCCTGCTTAAAAGCTTGTTTTAATGCTGTAGTGAAGGCACGCTTGGGATGGGTTCCCCTGACTTCTTACCCTCCTCGTGTGGCCCAGGTCCTCTCAGAGGTGAGAAGCCTGTCCTCTCTGAAAACCTAACCCTGAGTGATGCCAGGCTCCAGTGCTCCCCCAGACCTCTGCAGTGGTGTTTTCAGCATCTTCCCAGCAGCCTGAGGGAGACGAGTGGGAGCAACAGTGACAGCAGAAAAGTTGCCTGATGTTGCCAGGCCCTTTGTGCAGCCAAACTTGAGGGAGGAAGTCATCAAAGCGCGCCAATCTCAATTTCTGGTCAGCAGAGAATAGTGCTTGACATGCTTTGTTATTCACTGACCTGAACTGCCTGCTGTAAGGCACTGGAGATGCTGCAAGGGGACACTATGAGTTATAAACCTGTGTGGCACCTTGCACCATTCAGATGAACTTTCCTGATGCTCTTGCAGCTGTTGCAGTATGAAGCTATCGAATAATAATAGTAACAACACTCTGCTGTCTCACAGGAAAGAGGGCAATGCTGCAGACTCTTGCCTAAAAGTTTGAGGATTAGATCAAGAACTAAGCCATTTTGGCCGAGGGTGGCCTGGAGCCATTCTAGCTTCCTGCAAAGTATATCTGAGGGTCAAATCATCAAATCATATCCAGCTGGTGTGAGGAGCACAGAATTCCTCTCTCTCCATCCAGGGCTGCTTGTGTCACAACATACTCTTTAAATCTCCCTTTTGTTTACCCCTTTGCAGAAAGGGATAGGCAGAAATCCAGCTTTACAAATATTTTTCAGTAGCCCCCAGCGCTCAGTGGTTTATCGTCCAAGCCTACCTCCTTCCAAAATAGTGCCATACTTACAGTTTGAACCTTGAAGGATTTCTCTGTACTGGATAAGCCCTGGCCTTGTCTCTCTTTTGATTTATTATCCTCCCCCCAAGGGACTTGGCCATTAATGTTTCAGAGCTGACATTAATGAGGCCTGGCCTGGCCTGGCCTGGCCTTACCTGCCCGCCCCGGTGATTTCGCAGAGCGGGAGTGCTTCTGCCCGGGCCCCACATCACCGGCCCACAGAGCCGCTTCTGTTGGCTGAGACAAAACCTGCCTCACTGTGCCCGGTGCTAGGGGCATCGGAGGGAAAGGCCAGGGCATGGGCAGAAGCGGTTTTCCCTGGCCCTGATCTATTGAGATATTGTAGTTAGGCTTTGTGGGAGTGTGTGTTTAACTCACAAGCTTTGATACACTGGACTACTAAAAGTGAGGTCTGCTTTTATTCACAGCTAGGTTTCAAGGGGTCAGTCTAGCACAAATATGTTTGCACTGTGCTACTTTTGGTGTAAAGAGCCCTCGGCTGTGGCGGCCCCATCGTTTCCTTGCCAGGGCTATCTGCCCCACGTGCTCCCAGCCGGGCCAGCCGACCGGGTCTCTTGATCCGCTGGTGTCTGCCCAGGGACCCTGGCTTTCCTCAGCTGGCCAGGACAGAGTCCATGCAGCCGGCCAGCCTTTGTAGGCAGGCCCAAGGCAACAAACCAGCCCCCAGCTTCCGCACTATGAGTAGCAAACTGTACTGGGTACCGCTCTTCTGTGGGTTCAGACCTGATTTCCCAACTGCACCACACCACTGAGAGCTGGAGCAGCTAGAAGATGGGACGTGATGGGATGTGGTCTCCCCCTGAGGGACAGGGGTATGCATCCTTCCCTCAAACTCCTCCACGCTTTGGTTTTTCTATGTTTTTCTGCTAAGGAAGCCTATGTGGTGCCTGCTGCTTGCACCCACTGGGTGGAGCAGCTCCCTGCTTATTGCCTGTCTGCGCTTCCCTGTCCAGAAAGGCTGGGGTCCAAAAAATCACAGGGAAGGCAGAGACAGGGAAGGGTCAAAGCAACACTGAATGAAGAGCTGCTTCTGGCCAGCTAGGGACAAAGCTGAATTTTACCAGAAAAAAAAAAAAAAGGCTAGCAAACGTGTCTATAAAAACAAAGTGGGGAAAAACAGTCTCTATGGACAACTATTGCTTAATCAGAAGTGAAGGAGCCACTTCTGGGCCTCAAAGCCCCTTAAAATCTGTCTTTACAAACAAACAAGGAAACATAAAAGCCCAAGTCTTTCCAAACATTACCATTGTAAGTCCTGTGACAGCAGTAACTTAGTACTGTAGCACCCTAGGCAGAGCATCAATCAGAAAGGAAGAGTGAGTCAAGGTAGTTTAATCCAAATAATCTTCTGTAAAATTTGGCTATTAAGGTAAATAGAATAGCCAAATTTTTTGAAGAGGAATTAAAGTTTGGTTTTAGTCACAGATTTTAAAGTAAACAAAGCAAAGAAAATAAAAACATTTTGACACAAAATAATTTTAAAATCTGAATGTAGGTGGTTTGCTTCATTTATTTGCTTGATAGCCCCCTGATTCCTCCACTTCAGGCAAAAGATTGCAGGTAATTTTTAAAAATGCTGGTTACCTAAAAAAAAAAATCAAATTGAATATGTTTTCTTCATCTTTGCTGTGGTTACTACAAAAGAGTAAACAAATTTGAAACATATTTCTTCTTTCCACAGTAGGGGACAGAAAACACCCCCCACATGCATCCTATGACAGACAGCAGCATTTAAAGGATGCCTGGGAGGTTTTTACGGTCTCTTTTCCTTCTTTTCCCCTGGAGCTGCACAAAGCATCTAGAGAAGAGCCCAACAAGAGCAAGTGATGCCGCAGCCACTACCAGCTCCATCCCACGGGGAAGGTGCCCAGCAGAGAAACACAAAAGCACGAATCAGGATCCCCAGGGCCTGCTGAACACTGCAGGATTGGAGGTAAGGAGGTTTGACTTCAGCACTGGTAGAGAAATGGCACTCCCCTTATTCCTTTCTTTGTCTGGGTAGCAGCTATGCATCTATTAGGTATAGATCTCATGGACCAGTCAGCTCTTCTTCCAGACCTGTCCACTGAAGCAGATCTAGCCACAGGAGGGACAACCACCCCGTGGGGGAAAATCTATCCTATTTTACTCTGGTCCCCAGTGGAAGTAAGGATCCCCTGAACCCACACCCTTCCTATACATTTACTACTCTACTTTGCCAAGAGATGCCTGTACCTCCTGTAGGGAACTGCTGATATGGTGAGTCGGTTCCTGTGACTGCTGACATGGAAAATCAGTCTCTGCATCAGCCCAGCCCCCATGAGATGGTTGTCTCTTTGAGGACTAGGTCAAATTTCTCTGATCTCAGGCAAGAAGGTATGGTAAAACTCTTCTTGCGGGACCTCATGAACTTGGCTCAGCTGAAAAATACCTTAATGTCTTATTAAAAAGGTATAGGTATGAAAGTCTCTGAGGTGCTATGAGTCTTCTGTAACACTAGTGCATGTTCTGGGTCCAAAGCAACAACTGCCTCCCTATTATTCCCCCAGCCCCCATGTTTATTGGATCTGCTATGGTAGAAGGACCACAGAAGACAAGAGGACTACTGGACTGGAACTAGAACATACTTTAGCATCAGCAGTGCTGCTGCTGGATTCTTCTAGCCTAGTGATGGAAAAACCAGAGAATAATTTTCTCTTCCTTTACGATTGCATTTTTTTTTCAGTGCCTAGTGCAAGCCAGAGAGCTGTCAGTCCCTTTCACAGTTAAACTTCCAGCTTCCAAAGTGGTCTGACCTCTTCCCTATGCCTTTTATGCTGTAGGAAGTTCTAGTAGCATGGGAGGAAATCCAGCCCACCTACAGCTTTGACCTAAGCCATTTCAGAACAGGTAAAAAGCTAAAAGCATTTCTTTAGCTGGAATGATCAATGTGGAGACCATGGCAAATATCCGTTCTATGCTTTGAAAAAATCTTTGGTGTACTTTAATGGCACATTTTTGTAGTGTGACACATTATGACTTCTAGAGGCAAATTTTCCTGAGGAGGAAAGTAGGAGGTAGACATAACTCATGAGTGGTCTTTACTGGAGTAAATGAATAGGTGAATGGAGTTGTCCCAGCAGTAGGATGGCAGACTCATGAGTAGACAACAACTTTTAGTAACCTGTAGCTGAAGGAGGCAGAATGTGCTGAAACCAAAGGAAATAATAGCATATCAGGGTGCTGTGTAGGAGCGCAGCTGCCCATGACAGGGAGCAAGATGGGATTCTGGCTGCTGGGGAGTAGAGAGGCAAATTGGAGATGTAGTTCAGGGGCGAGCTTACTTTATGGACCCAAGGCAGCCAATATCTCCTGTGCAGAGAGTAAGCAGAACCCCTCTGCATGACGTTGAACAGTCTTCTGACAGTTTAGAAATGTATTTTTGTTGTCACAGAATGCCTGTGTATCAAACACCTTCTTTCATTGCTTATTCAAGAAATCTGGTTTCTGATCAAGTCCTCCTTGAAATGTCTGGTGCAAGCGAGGGAGGACAGCTTGTTGAAATTCTTTTGCGGTTTAATTTCTCTCAGTGGATCTTTCCCTGAAGAGCTCCTAATGAGACTGACCTTTATTAGCTAATTAGGCTTATTGAAATGACACAATCACATTTACTGTTTTTTCCTTCTGTGCGTATTCCAGATTAAGTTCTCATCATTAGGCAGGTTGGAAGGGGACTTGTAACCATGTGTGGAGGTCAGCAGTGCAGAGTCCACCTCATCTCCCTGCCCCAGCTACTGAAATTGGCAGGGGAGCTGTGCCACAAGCTGCCAAATAACAGTTTTGACTACACTGTGATAATATGTACTTAATTCTATATCTATTTTTAGTAAATTGCATGCTTATGTATGTGCAGAACAGTTGCAGTATACCAAAGACCAGCCCAGAGTTTACAAATAAGCTCAGCATTAACAGCCTCGTATAGCAAAACCATCCTATTACAAGAACAGTCCAGTCCATTATCCTGTGGCTTACTGTCCTTCTTGAACAATGAATGGAAAAAGATCTGAAGGTTTAACAAATACTGGAGTCTCTTCAAGTTATTGTTCTCAGTCTGCCTGCCCTGTGGGGCAGCCCCAGGTTGGTTGTGATGGGCAGCGCTGCCAGTCTTTGATAGCTCTTCCAGCAGACTTCTTCCTGATTTCATCCGTCTTTCCCCATATCTGGAGATGGAAGTGGCAGATGCAACAGGGTGGCACATAGTATTAGCAAGCTGGGAGAGCAGTGTAACCACAAGGCGATGTCAGCTGTCGATACCCAATTCCTACATTACCTTCTTCCACTTTGGGAGCTTCAGTGGGGGTAACTACTGTACGCATTTACAGGGAGCAAAAAAAATTACAGCATCGATCAGTCAAAACTGACTCCAAAGCCACCTGCCAGTTTTAGAAAAGAATTCTTACGGGATTACTCCATGCTGAGGAAAAAAAGAAAAACCAAGGTAAAGTTTCCTTTTGATCATGACTGTTAACAGAAGCCTTTTGATGCTGGTATTGTTGGTTTCTTAATGACTTGTTGGTTTCCTGAGGACCTAAGCATGAATCAGTTTTATCATCTCAACCTTGGCACCCCTTGCTGTTGAGAAGTCTGAGCCATGTTGCAGACACTGTCACAGGAACCTGTGGCTGAGCTCCCTCTAAGGATGAATGGGAAGTTTTCCTGTGCTCTAGGCTCAGACACAATAAATTGGTTTACACTTCAGCCATCCACCGAAGTGTTCTAAGCATCTGTTTACCTTAGGGGCATTGTAATCTTCTCTGCCTTGCATACTTGACTATCTTTTTTTTTTTTCCTACAGAAGAATGACTGATAACAATCAACTTTAACAGAAAAGTTTTCCAATAAAGCAAAGCCATTAAAAAGAGAAAATTACAGTAATATAAGAAAAATATAGTAAATGGCTTGTACTTAATAGTAAGTGCCTCTGCTGTAACATACATATTAAGTGAATCTTAAGGGAATTAATGTAATTCTCCAAGGTCTTTTTTTTTTTTCCTTTTGCACAAAGAAATCTGTGTTTCGTTAACATTTTGTATATGTAGAATTTCCATACGGTTTTAATTTCTTCTTGTTATCTTGTGTGCTGTGGGCTAGACATGGTGTTGCTTCATCAGCCTGCTTTCCCCTGTCCTGATCTTGAGCTGCAGGACTGGCAGCATCCCCTTTGAAAATCCAAAGCCAGTTTGCAGTTTGTCCATTCTGCCCACATGCGGCTCCAGAACCTCTTCCCTGGTCTCTGCTATTTAAGGGATTTGATGTGTTGCTGGCAGACTTGACGTACAGCATTTGCCCGCTGACAGTAAGTCAGATTTATATTTATATGTATTACTGTAGCAGAGAAATGAATAAATGTAGCTCCCACTCTGCTTTCTCTAGGACTTTTGCATTGTTAATGTCCTCCCACTCTCTGCTGTGTCCGCTCGTCAGCTCTGGAGCAGTGTGGCAAGTGGGATAAGGATAGAACGGCTGAGCCTCATGTCAGCTAACGACAGAGGAGCAAGGCAGGCAGCAGAAAATCCAGGGCGTTCTGGTGAGATGACTTACAGAACGGTTGAATTACTCTGAGTAACCCCGGTAGTGTGGAGTTAGTGCAATAAAGTTACTAGAAAGCTTCTGTTAAATTTCTTTATTAGACTAATTGCTATGATTTGCTGGGGACTAGAAGTACTTATGGAAGCTTTCCCAGTAATTTCCTTGCTTAGCAGCTCTACTTTTTGGAAAGGCAACAGAAAGCCTTGTGTTCAAGGAGGGGGCTGAAAGCATCACAAGGCTGACAATCAATGCAGACCTATTCATGACACCATCCAATAACTGTAGAAACCACAACAACTTCCAAAAAACCCTGGCAGAGTTCTCCCCACCCCAGATGGGCGAACTACAGCGTTTGCCAGAGCCAGTGGCTAATGCAGGTTCCTGGCAGGGTTGAGCCATGGTGAGCAATTTTAGAGCATTTCACTTACTGCAGGCTAAACCAAGGAATCATTTCACATTTGCACATTGCCCCCCAGGAACGGAGAGGAATAGATTAAGGCACAGACACCATACCCTTGCAACCCTGTTCCTATTCTGGAAGTGAGATTACTTGCTGTCAATTAAACCAGCTCAGAGACATCCTGCTGGCTCTCCTGAATGAAGCCAGGAGAGCTGGGCACTGTCACACAGAGATGTCCCCACATGCACACCTGGTTCTGCAGGACCATCAGCTGCCACAGCTCCGTCATGGAGACTCCTGGGTGCACAGTGCCAGCTCACTCCTGACTGATGTGCCATCACTTGGGAGCCCTCAGAAATGCTTAGAACATGGGTTGTTTTTATGCTCTTTTCACAGTTAGGATGAAATTCCCTTATGCAAGTGTTTAAGCTGTGCTATGCACTCGTTACCTACTGACCACCTTTGCACTTATCAGAGAAGTGGAAGACATCACCTTATTTAATGACTGACCTGAAAGAATTTTCTGTAAGGCCAAGAAAATTGATGGACATGGTGCTTCCTAAAAATATATGGACCACGATGTAGACTGTCTATCATAATTTATGCTCTGCGCTCATTGTAATTAAAACTGACCACTGTAGCAAAGGAAGTCATTGCCCTGTGACTCAATTAGATACCATTTTTTTTTCGTGTTCTCTTGGTAACAAACATTCTGCTGCGACTATAATAGACAGAAGATGAACATGGTCTACAGAATAAGTTTTTACCCATTCCACAGTTCATGCTGTTGTTGCTTATTTGTGTCACCAAAATCTTAAAACTCTTTCCTGAATATGACCACTCAGCATAACTTCTTAATAAAGATATCAGAAGGCAGTTAGAGATGCTGTTCACTACAGTTCATGGGCACAACTCATCTTTTTATTATTAGCAAGTATCCTTGAATTTTCCTGAGCAATGTTGGCAATGATGGGCACTGCTGATTTCTTATGTATAATCTAGGTCATCCACAGTGTTATCCCATTGGCTTCATTGCTTCAGTGGAGCTCCCTGTAGGAACAGGGATGATTTTCTAGGAATCTGCACTATCAACGGGTGTTTCTCCTGCATGGAAAATTCTCTGTGAGGATCTTCTGTGATCCACCACTACCAGAATATTGCTACATATTGCCTAGGTAAGGAGGAGATGGAGTGGAGAATCAGGTTAAAGGATGCTTGTAAGAAGAACTGACAGGACTTCTCTTGGGATTCATATTGCTTGTGTTGTTACTGCAGTAACTCCCACTTGAATGTATGTAGATTTTGGAGGTGATAGCCTTTATTCTTGCTCCCTTCCTCATTGCTCCTTCACAAAGTCTGTTTGCACCGAGCCCCAAAATAGACCTAGCTGCTGACTGCAGGGTGTCAGTGGAGCTTTTGCTGCTTCTTGTAGATTGAGCAAGACATGCATGTGGCTCCATCAGAACATAGATCCTGGGGCACAATGCAAACTGACCCCTGCAGAGATCTGAAACTTTGCACTAGTATTCCTCTTCTCAACCTTTCTGTTTTACTCTCGTCTCTTTTGTATAATTATTTATTTGCTTTTTAATCTAGTTTATTTTATGAGTTACTGATTTTGCTGTGATCTTCAGTTAGTACTTCGGCTTAGTACATTTGCTATCTTTTAAATTTATAATCTTTCTGGATCCATTCTGAAAACTGTATTTCAAGGTTATTTGTTGAAGGGTTGGTGAGTACCAAAGATTCTACATCAAATAATTGCAGTATTTGCCCACTGTTTGTATAAAAGCTGTAGGAAGTCCTAGGCATTTGTTCTGGAAAGCTGTGAGCAGCCATTTCCAAGACATATAGTCATATGGGTTTGATCTGCCTGAAATTTTTTTGAAACTCATTTGAAATCTGGACTGGTTTTGAGGTCAAACTATAAACCAGCCACTCAATAGTTCATTAAGTGTTGAAAGAGCACTTCCAGAATCTGAAGCAAAATACGGAGCTTTGAAATAGCTCATAAAACCTACGATGCCATTGGGTTTTGTCTCTGCAAGGAGGTCTGGGCTCCCTTGGGGGGTCAAGATCTAGGTCTTGAATTTTAGTTTCACCTAAAGGAAAACTTGAAATCCTCCATCTTGAGATGTCATGTTAATATCAGACATGTATTTTCCAAAGCCTGATATTGTTTAAACAGAGTGATTTAGTATTTCCTACCTGCCTGCAGTATTTGGCTATGACTCCAGTTGCACTGTCTCGTGCAAAAATGACAGCCCCAGGCACAGGTCTGGTCGGCACACAGTGCTGCTGCGGCTGCAGGCCATGACCATGGGGGCCACCCTTTCGCTGGGTCACCACAGTCCTTTTTGGCAGTGCCTCAAGGGGTGATGCCAGCGCTGGGGCTGACTCTGCAGCAACTTGGCTCCGGCAGCCTGGAGCTGCCTGCCAGCATGTGGCTGAGAGGGAAAAAGTTCCCTTTGTCCTTCATCATCTTTTCCACTCTGCAAAAAAACCCCAAAACTCTGGCTTCTGATGTGCCATTGGTGGCAGCAGAACTGAAAGCTGGACAGGACTCTTGGGATAGGCCAGAACACATAAGCTGTCTATATGTCAGATGCATAAAGGGACATTAAAATCCTTCCTTCATCCCATTTGCCACTACCAGCTGGGATAATACAGAAACAAAACTAAAAAAGGTCTGTGAATCATTTTAATTAGGGCACTAATGCTTAATAAGAGTGTATTGCAGAATAAATTATCTCTAGGTCCCCTCTTAGGAGAGCTCAGAGTTTCCTTGAACTGGAAAAAGATGGCTGGACCTTTTTTTCCCCTCCACACACTGCTTACCTCTGCAGTTCCAAAGGGCACGTATCTTCTCCCAGCTCCCTGGGAGCAGGCCCTGCCCTCTTTCCAGCACTGGTCGTAGCAGTGGCAGGTCTTAAATGTCAGGAATGAGTTCTGCAGGGGGAAGCAGGCAGCCAGTCTGAAGGCAACAGGTGCCTGCTCTGCCCACCGCCACCCTGCTGGAGCTTCCCACAGGCCAGTAGGTCCTGGCCGTGTTTGCTCCTTGTGTCAATGAAGAACCACAGGCTTCACTGCCTACAGATACTGTTTATGTGACACTGATTTCAGCAAGGGTAAAAGAAAAAAAAAAGAAAAAACTTCACAACATTTTCCTAATCTTCACCAATCAGGATCAATATGCTCTGGTAAAATGATAGGGGATGCTGGAACGCTAAAGAGTACTAAAGAACACTAAATTAACCAATAAATATTTAAAAGTGAATGGTGAAATAGATGTTGGTTTTCTCAGACGAAAAACAAATCTTTGCAGCAAAGACTAGAAGTGGGTAGAGGAAAGAATTCATTTTTGTTCTGTATAATTTGGGACCTTTTAAGGAAGGACAGTATTTCCTATTGTGATGAGTGGACATCGGTAGATAATGACCACAATGCTTTATTTAACTGTGCTGAAAGTCTCTTCCGTTATTTAGATCTTGGGTTGCATATGCATTATTTTATCTCTGCTTTAATGCCCAAAGAGAAGCATCAGGCTCTGCATGATCGGTGGCCACTGTCCCCTGCTGTCCTCGCTTTGAGGGGTAGTAGCTTTCTCCCACCATCCACCACCTCATGTTACCAAGTTGTTGCAGTGCCCATGCTGCAGATCTGTGCAGCCTCTCATCTCACCAGTGCCCTTTGTAAGACTCGGGGACATACTTTGCCCACAGATGAACCTGCCCGTAAACCCAGAGTGTTACAGCAAAGCTTTTATATTGGGCAAGTTCTGCGTAAGCTCTGAAAACAGCCGTGATAAAAGTAAAGGTTATGTTTTATAGTAAATACATCTGTGAGAAACTTTATCTGCCAGAAAGAGAAGTATCTTTTCTTGGGTGAAACGTGCATACAGTCTTTTCCAAAAGGAGTTTTTGGAAATTTCTGGTTAACTTGCAGTGGCTGGAGTAGATGTCAGCAGTTCACATTGAAAAAGCTGGAACCTGCCCAGGTGCACCACAGAGGAGGTGCAGCTACCACGGGAAGGAGAAGCTACCTGTGTGCTATTTGTGGCTGGAGGGCTGGGTCCTGGCTTTTGAAGGCGCAGGGAAAAGGGTGCACTGCATGAACAGAAGTGCTGTGAGAAGAGCGGCTAGTGTCTGCTTGGTTTTACCTTCACTTTGAGTGTCAGAGGCCGCTCTCTGTATATGCATGTGTCTGCCCTGTACTGGAAAGAAATTGGGGTTTTCAGCAACTGAAAATACTATTCAGTGATGCCTGTGGATAGCTCTGTATGTGCCAAACCAAAAACTTGCCTGCTTTTATGTACCAATGACCTGTGCGACAACCTGTAGAAACACTCATCTTTAACTGTTATCTGTATCTTGCCTTTTCATCCAGCTGTCTGAGGGGTATTTGGGCGTCCTGCCACTCTGAGCAGCTCCAGAGGTGCTTTTGCTGTTTGTTGTACCAAAGAAACCATCATTTTCTGCAAGTGTTATTTCTTAACCTTGAATTTTCTCCTGTTTCTTACTCCACTGAGATGTATTCAGGCTTGACTTAGTTTGGTATCATGATAGATCGGATGTAATCCTATATGACTAACAGCTTTTTGTGAAGAAGAGATTTATTATAGGTTTCAAAGTTCTTGACTCTGTACAACTAACAAGAGTTTTATACTACTGAATAACTGTTTTTCCTCTGAGACTTGGCACTAGCATCTAGTTTCTGAAGATATCAAGATATTACACTTCAATTTTGTAGCAAGGTAGGTGTCTTAAAAGACATTTCTGAAGAAGCCTTGAAAAACCTCTGTAAAAATGTGCATTATTGGAATTAAACCTGAGGAAATAATTTGGCTTTCTGTGAAAAAAAAATATTTTAAAGCTCTTTTAAAAATTATTTTTCTGCAGTGTACTCTGTGAAAGAATACTGTGCACTGTTCTGTGTGCAAAGGTTTCACCAAGACTTGTTCGGAGTAACCTATGCAGCCCAATGGCTTTGCCACACCTTTGCACAGTACTCTTCCAAAATTCATAGTGATGAGACCTCTGCACCACGTTAGCCATTATGTATTCCTGTTACATGTATGTGGCCAGGAAACACTTTGTCATGTATTATAAATATCTATGTGTTTTTAATGCATGAAATACAAATGTCTTCATGGCAATGTTTGGATTGTAAATTTGTTTGCTGAATGGCGTTACCTCATTCCACACTTTTGACTGTAGGGATGTGTTTTAGGTAAATGGAGAACAGATCTTGTACTCTTCAAAAGTCCCCTTTGTTAATTCCAGTGTCTTGGCTAAAGGCGTTTAAGTTGACAACACAGATAAATCATCTTGCGGCTGTCCTGGCTTTACAGGACAGAGAGAGAAAAAAAGTGACAGGAGCATGTTTTATCCAGTAGCATACCATATTACTAGAAATACACAGCTCTAAAAGGTTTGTTGAGGATAAATGTGACACGTTTTTTCCCAGTTAGCATATGTGTATGCAGAATGACATTTTGATCTTGTTTGTTCGTGAATTGATGTCACTCACTCGAACTCCATGCACAAATGCATTGACTCTTCTTTGTCATGTAATCTTTATATTTGCCTACACTTATGGAAAATAGGTTTTGAGTACATACATACCAATTCAGAGTTTTCCACTTACTGGAGACGGAGGTTGTGTTGTGCACTCATTTTGAACTCTCTTTGCCAAGACAAATGTCAGCATAATACAAAAGATGATGGAGAATCAAATAGTAAAACCTTTTTGCATTAAACAACTTCTGTTAAGTCATTTTATTACCCTGTCACCCATACACAAACACCTTGCAGCTGAAGCATGTAATTTGCTTGCTATCCTTAGAACTGGTACGATTTCTCCCACATACTTTTAGCTCCATAGGTGAGTCAGTCTTTACCATCAGCGCCTCACCTCATGAGACCTACCTATGCTTTGTGACAGGCGGGACATTTTTACCAAAAGGGTTGGTGTTTCTTCGAGGTGGCTGTACATGCTTACATGTACGCACTCCAAAACCACACTTCCCTTTTGCCAGCAAGTGGCTAACTTTGATGATGTTGGCACAGAGGGTTGTTACCTGCCCAATAATTTCTCTTTCATGTTGTCAATACTGTATGAAATTCAGTTCCTAAAATTTTTGTATTTTGCTTATAATTTTAAACAAAACCTCAAGCTGACAGTAGCATTGTCATTTCAGAAGTGTAGGGTCTACTTTTTTTCATTCCCAAATGCTATTACACATCCCTCTCCGAAAGCAATATTTTTGTGTCATCTGAAAACATGTTTCTTTAGTAATTTGTTATGGATTTTTAAACCTGACTTTATCTGATGAAGGCAAATTACAAGATAACTGCGCCAAATTCCCATTATTTGCTGTCTTCTGAGTTACTAATTATAAAATCATAGACATAGGAGGAGGTGAGCTTGGAGGACAGTGGGTGCATTTGGAGACCTCCAAGACTACTGCTGGGATCAAGGAATTAAAACCTGGTGTGGTGTCAAAGGAGATGAAAACACCTGCAGGCCTTCAGAAAGGAGAAAGACATGGGAGGTAAGTGACTATTTTGAAACGGTGGTCGTGCTGACTGTTCTGGGAGAGACCACGGGAGTCCAGGAGGGTTTGACGGCAAAATGGGCAAAATTGCATTCTATGGATGGCGCTCTGCCTCAGCAAGTATTTGCACCAGGAAGGAAATAAAGAGGTTTCTCTACAAATTCGGATTAAACCAAGCTTCCCTTTCTAAGCCCGTGCTAGTCACACACACAAACCATCTCCAGTACTTCATAACGCTACACAGTGCCCATAGGGAACACTTCTGGTTTGCCTTGCATGTTCAATTCAACTTAAATAATTTGCTGAGTAACGGTGGATGAGGAGGAATTTTTTATGATCTGCACAGTGAGAGTTGTGGCTGTTGATTACCAGAGCAGGTGAGATGACAGTCTTGTTGCCTCATTGCACCTGGTGTTCTGTAGCTGCCAGTGGTATTTCTTCAGCTTGGTTTCAAGTAAGTACACTGTGCAATGTCACTGAGATAGTGCAATTACTCCCATTACTAATGCATATGCATAATTAAATCCAGAGGCCTAATTTTCTGCTTTGCAAGCTTTTTATCATCTGAGGAGGAAAATGGGATTCCCAGGCAAAGCTCACTAGCAGAGGCCAAGTTGTGCAGAGAACTTGATTTTAGTGTTTCAGTGCTTAATTCTTAGGTGCCTTGATACTCAGTAAAATGAACAACCTGGCTAAGTGATTTTAGGTGCCTAATTAGAGCTACAAAAGCTGCCATGAAGAGTCAGAGACTCTCCGAGATAGCAGCAAATGCCAAGAGAGCAGCAGGATCCACATGTTTAATTTTGAATGATGAGGGGCACCTCCCTTCATTCACGCTTCTCATCCAAGGCATCAATTGTCTGGGTGGCTGGCCCAGCTGTTGTCCATACTATTCACTGGATAAGTGAAATCTTCCCTCTGCAAGATTTAGATTAGAGATTTGCTATTATGTCCAGGAGTGACAAAAACACAACACAACCAGCTCTTCAGAAATGCTTTCCCCCTCATTCTCGTCCCCTCTTCCTTATTATTGCAGCGGCAGTTTATACCACCCCACCGTGCCCTTCCTGCAGCTATGGTCTGTGCTGGCTCTGGGTTGTCAAAATTCCTATGGGATCCCAGTTAGCAGATACAGCTGCTAGAAGAGGAATGCCTTTTCTGTGAATCCCTGTAGGACAGAAATATTGAGTTATTCAGCTCTGTCAGGACTTGAGTGTATTTGGGCAGGCCTAGAGGCAGAAATTTAAGCAACCAGAGAGTTTCACTGATGGGATTTTAGGTGTCACGGGGATTTAGCCAGCTCCAGAGTTAGGCAACAGCTGAAAAAGGGGCTCTGAGGATTTGCATTTTGAATGAAGGAAAAACCTCTCTGTAGATTTCGCCTGCATAACTATGCAGCATGAGAGGCAATGGGTAGTCAGCGTTATATTATATTAATTGTCTGAGGAAAATGAAGCCTAAAATTCCCCTCAGTGCTCTTCTGTCTGTCAGAGTTCTTGTTCAATAGCTGAAGACTGTTTAATTTAGAAAAGCATGTGACAAGATGCACTGTGGGTAGCCTTCCTCCCCCAGACCTCAGAGTACTGACTGATGGAAATGAACAGGACTTCCCATCATGACGCTCTAAAACTCTGGGTAAGCACTACATGTAGTAAGAACTACATGTAGTTGAAATACATAAATCTGCTGCAAATTGATTCCACTTCACAGGAACTAAGTTGCTTTCCTTTGTTCTAGTGTCTTTCAATATAATTGTTTTGTTGAATTGGGAGCATTTCTAGCACCAAAAGACTTTAAGGGCTAGTAGAAAGATGGAGTGTGAGAGTCTGGATTCCAGCAGGGGATAACTGTGGAATATAGTGCTACACTGGAAACAGAGAGCAGTGGGAAGAGCAACTAATGATCTTTGGAGGATCATAAAAACATACAATCATAGAATAGTTTGGGTTGGAAGGGACCTTTAAAGGTCATCTAGTCCAACCCCCTCTGCAAGAAGCAGGGACATCTCCCACGAGATCAGGTTGCTCAGAGCCCCCTCCAACCTGGCCTTGAGCGTTTCAAGGATGGGGCATCTACCACCTCTCTGGGCAACCTGTTGCAGTGTTTCACCACCTTCATCATTAAAAATTATGTATGTGACACACTATTTTTATGATGCATTTGTGTGACCCCCAGTTGGGGGATGTCCAAAATTCAGATATTAGAAATTTTTTTAATGACAAAAGGGCTAAAGCAGATAAAATACCTGTTAGTTCCTATTAGAGATACCCATGATCAGTACTGGCTCAGGATTTCTCAGTGATTTGGATGAGGCTCAACTTTGCTGTGGTAGAAGAACAGCATATCCGGTTGACTTACCTGTTAGAGAGGCAAAGATGGGCAGAGTAGGATGAGTAGCCGGAAGGTCAAGGGAAGCTTGCTTGTGTCCTGCTGCCTGGAAAGTGGTCCTGCTGCTGGACCAGTGCCCTCTGGCTGCTGTGGGCCTTGAGGACCTCATGCTGAGTCTCTTTCCTTCCCCATCAGTGTGTTGCCCTGGGCAAATGCCCAACCTGACCTTCACCTAAGATCAGTCTTTGGGACCTCTGACCACTTGTTGCCCAACGGAGCTGTTTCACACACCAAATTTTTGGAGAGGCGCTGCTTTTGTTAATCAGATCCTACCTAGGTATTGATGTTAGAAACCTAAAAAGAGGAGGGCCCACCTTCACATTTAAGATAAAATATTTCTCCTGCACATTTGCTAGCAGGGATAAGGAAGCCAGCAATGGCAGAAACCGAGCCAGCAGGTTTCACTGCCCACACTGACAGCGATGCAGTAATAGGCTGATACTAACAGGGACCAGCAACCTTCTTCTATACAAAGGCATACAGTTTCCATTTCAGTCCTTAAAGGTGAGCTCCCTGTGAGTGAGGATTTTCTCCTTGTCATTACTGTGCTTGCCACACCGTACACATTTATTACCAAGATCTGCAATTTCTCCATGTTGCTTTTTTTGTAGTTATGAAATGTCAGACGTCACTGTGTTCAAGTGGATATGCTCTTCCAAGTTGTAAACTAGAAAAACTAGGACAATGACCCTCCAGCATGCTGCTAGTAATGAACTGCATTTGAAAAACATAGTTGTTTTTGTTTTTTTTTTTTTAATGGACTGCACATAGTTCTCATTAACAGCCTTTTGTTCCTCTCATTTATTGTTCTCATCTGGAAGTGGCTGGGGTTAGTGAAGCACAGAGAGCGTAGCCTGTGTGTCCAAGATGAGGATGGTACTGAAAGGACGTCATAGGTGATGCTCAGTGCTGTGCTCCCTTGCTGTCGAACACCAGAAGAGTGGCCTCTCATTATCAGAAATGGGAAATGATGGCTGAGCCTTATCGACCAGGTAGAAGCAATAAGTAGATCAGGAAAAACCTGGATGCTGTGGGAAGACTGAAAAATGAACATATATCCTTTCATGATAGCTTTTGATTGAAATCTTTCACCTGAAAGATTTCTGGAGTTTAACACTCTTCCATGGAGTAAGCCAAAACTAATGCTCAGAAACAGCACACAACCAAACCCAAATTTTGGGGTTTGCTTTCCTAGGTAAGAATAATTGTTATATCTTTCAATGTATATCAGTCATCAGATTTTTTTTTGTTGTTTTCAAAAACAGTGTTATTACTGTGCATATTCCAGAAATTTAATTGAAAACCTTAAGCATAACGAAATGGAAAATACTCTGTGTTATCTACTTGGCTTCAGCAGGTACAGTATCTGCTTTAATTAATAATGATGTATCTCTGCACGTCAAGAAAAAGAATACAATCTCTGCTATCAATCCTTACATTAAATTTTCAAATCATCCATTCAATATTAACTAAATATAGCTACAGTAAAATAAAGAAGAAGCATTTGTTTGCTTATACTCCCTCAGCTAAGCAGGACATTATTCTGCGTGTTACATCAAAGATTTCCTTTAAAATTCACTTGACTTGAAAGGCAGAGTTTCTCCTGACTATGCAAGACAGCAGAGAAAGTGGTTGTATTTTATCAAATTCAGCTGCACTTTTCCTGCTGAAGCTTGTTCAAAAGTCAACAGATCTATTTTTGTGATTCATTGCAGTCCATTCTGCTGCTGTTCAGTTGAAGGAAGCTATTTTTGTAATTATTCAGTAGCGAATTTATCAATTTAGTTAGTAGTGAAAAAGTTCCAGACATCTCACTGATGAAGGTTGATAAATGGATCCAGAAGAAAACTATTCCTCTATTAGAGGGAATGAGCTGGCATGAAAAAGGCTTGCACACAGCTCTGTTTTAGTGTCACAAAAAAAGAAAAGCTCTGCTTTGAAGCAAGGAAAGGACGAAGACTCTCTTTTGCGTATGTTGAGGCTTTTGCATGTAAGTTATTTGGAATTGTATTAATCAGCCTATTGTATTTATTGTGAGAGAGGTCTTGAAAGGGTCTCAAAACATTAATCTGATGGTTTTAGCCAGTTCAAAGAAAAAAAAACTGGAGCAAGACTGAAAAATGCCTAAAAATATCCCTTCTGGTTGCTTTAGGGAGAGGAAACTTTTCACTTCTTTAGAGTGCAGGAAATTTGCCTCTCACCACATTTAACTATGGTGACCACTAAAGCAAAACCCAACCAGCATCCTCATGACTGCTCTGTGTCTCTGTCCCCCTTCCAGCCTGAACGACAATGTTCCACTTCCAGGAAGGAGGACACCAGTTACCACATCAGTTCTCAAGCCCGAGAGCAAGCAACTAGTCATCCTTGTATTTAGCATATGAGACCTTCCTTCTGGAGCTGTAATGACTTAGAGAACAGGGGAGAAATTATGTGAATGGGTTCAGCTTTTGAGACAATGTGATCTATGATGCCCCAGGTTCCCAGTGACGGAGGACAGCTGCACCCTCCAATTCTCTCGGCAACCTGCGGGTTAGAGCCCTGCAGGACTTCCACAGGTAAGGGACAACAGTTTGGGAGATTGCCCTAAGGATGGTGATAACGGGGTCCTGCTGGGACGGTGGCCTTGCTCTGGGATGGGACGGGTCAGGGTGCAGAGGCGGGGCTGCAGCCTGGGGCACACTGGCAGCACTGGGTGGCAGTGTTACACAAGTTCAACCAGGTTTTCCTTCTTCCAGGTTTGGCAATAAAGACAAAGCATGCCATGTCTGTGACTGGAAATGTCTGTTTATCAGAAAGGGCATCTGTAAGTTCTATTGTGTTGTATCGTTTTTGCTCTTCTGACCAGATTCCTTTAATTTCCTTCTCCTATCCTGGCTCTTTTCTTTGGAGGCTACTTTCCCATGCTTTCTTTCCTCCCAGCTCTCTGTCTCTTTTTCTCAGTGTGTCCTAGAATGTTTCCCATGCCTCTTCTGAGCTGACTGGGCACTAGAAAGGTCACAGAGCTAATCAGCAAGCTTTGCCACTGCAAAAGCAATATATAAAAACCCAACAACCATAAACCCAACAAAAACAGTCCCCCCTCTTCCTTCCAGTTCTTTAGCTTTAGGCAGAAAGAATGCACATATACTGGCACCAGCCCAGTGTATGTGCATTTAACATTAAGCCTGCTAGAAAAAAAAATATACTGCAGGGAAAACAAAGAATTTGCACAGCCAACAGTTTACTCCTTTATGTAGTTTGCCTGTCACTGGCAGTGGCATAGAGTAGTGATTCCAGGGATGATACTAAGCCAGAGCAGCAGGCATGTAATCCCCGTACCGACACACACACCAGCACTGTCACTCCAGAGACGTGTGGAGCATTCCTCTGGCATGGAGATGGTAAGGCTGTAAAAGCAGCTGAAGAGGTATCCTTGTGGCTTTTTTCCACCCACTTGGATACTGAGCTGGGATTATTCTTCTGCTTTTCATCTCATTTCTCATTGTAATACCAGGGTCACACTTTAATACAGCAAATATAATTACAGTGCAGTTACAGTGTGTGACTCTGTTTCATGATACCTATAATTACCGTTCATTTAGGTAGCTAGGAGGTTAGTTAATTCAGTAGATGAATTACTTATCAGTCTACTTTCTGAGTTACTATCTTACATTTTAATTGCAATGGTACTTTTTGCACATATTTAAGGGTTCACTGTATGACAGTAATTTCTATTTCGTTAAGCTTATTATTGAGTTCAGCCTGTTTACACGTATATGGTATTTGTCTGTGTGGCAGTACTATGTCAAGTCAATTAAAAAAGTTAAATCAATATCCACACTGGTAGCTCACACCTATCAGTCCTTCCTGCAATCCCTGCTCTGATGGTATGTGTATATCCCAAAGAGTCTGAGAAATGCAGTGGGGTTAACTCTTGTTTTTACAAGCCTCCCTGTTTTACATGCCCTGCTTTAGAGGTAATCAGAGCTGTCTATGTTTCAAATGGTTGGCAAGGCTCACAATGCCTGGCAAATCCTTGGGATCAGGAGAAAAGTAATGAAGGGCATCGCTGTCCTCCTCCCTGCCCCTTTGGTAGGGCCCTTGGATATCCTTCTGCTGGATTCACCAGGACTTGGCTTCCACTCAGGGATTATGGCTTTGCATTCCCAATGGTGACGTTAGTTTGATGTAACTGTTTTTGTTTTAAATAAAAAGATTTTACCCACTTTAGTAGCTTACGAGGATCAGTCACACTTCAAAGGGTTCTCAGGCTGAAGTCCTGTGGCCATTTGATGTTAGAAGGTGGCAGGAGGTAGCTCCCTGCTTCCTTCCTTCCCCTCCTCTCCCGCCTTTGTTCTTTATCCCTAGATGAAGTTGCTGGCTGGAGCCAGCAGCAGCAGCTCGGCCAGCAGTGAAGGTCTGCCATGCATTGCTGAAGTGCATCCTCAGCTGGCCTGGAGCCACTGCAACAGGGTTAGGCCAATGAGCCTCTTCCTCTGTGTTTTTCATCTGCTTCATTACCTTCCCCGATGCCAGGACCTCCTTCCAAAGCCCTGTGCACCTCACTCTCCCCTTCCTTTGCTACTCCTCCTTCTCTCCCCTTACCTCTACCCCTCTTTTGCTCTCCCCAGCATCCTGCACTGGGTGCCCAGCACAGATCAGAGGAGGAGGTCATGGTGCACAGCTCCTGCACAGCCAGCACGGGACCACAGAGCCAGCAGAAGTCGGTTGCACCCATTCTGCCTCAGATCTCTCCATTCATAGAATCATAGTATCATAGAATGGTTAGTGTTGGAAGGGACCTTCAAAGGTCATCTAGTCCAACCCCACTGCAAGGAGCCGGGACATCTCCAACCAGATCAGGTTGCTCAGAGCCTCAACCAACCTGGCCTTGAACGTTTCCAGGGATGGGGCTTCCACCACCTCTTTGGGCAACCTGTTCCAGTGTTCTACAACCCTCATTGTAAAATTTTTTTTTCCTAATATCTAATCTAAATCTACCTCTCTCTATTT
Organism: Chlamydotis macqueenii; assembly: GCF_036417535.1. Taxonomy (NCBI): domain Eukaryota; kingdom Metazoa; phylum Chordata; class Aves; order Otidiformes; family Otididae; genus Chlamydotis; species Chlamydotis macqueenii. The sequence continues at coordinate 39,591,779 of NC_141560.1, forward strand.
TTAACTTCTCCCTTGATTGTCTATAAATGTTTTATTGATTTTTCAGGCAAAGAAAAAGATAAAATGAAACAAAAATTGTAAAAAATGTATAGGAGACAAGCAGAAAGCAACAGAAAGACAGTGAAAGTGTCCTTTCCAGCTTGTATTCCTACTCTCCCCTTTTTTGTACCTCCACCTTCTCCTTATTTCCCTGTTTCTGTTCTTCCCATCCTTCCCTCTTGTAATTTGCTTTTGCTACTCCCCAATCTTCCATTCATCTATCTATGCTCTTCTTTATAACTTAATATTTTTCCTCTGGGGAATTAGATTTCAAACCCAGAGACAAACTGTCTCTGCACACGAAAGGAAACTGTCACTTGTTTTATATTTCTTTGTTGGTCTGTGACTGTAGGATTTTCAGAGGATCTTGGAGTACAGCTCTTTAAAAAGCACTGAGGATTCAGTCCCTAAATCTCCGGGAACTCCAGAACTCTGTCTGAAACCCTGGGATGGCAGGCGCTGTGAAAGGACCAGGGGAACACAAGCCACTTCAGTTTGTCATGCCAAAGACCTGGGCTCAAGTCTTGCCTTTCCCCTTGGTGAGTACCAGCTGCTGGAAGGGCAGGTTGCCCTGGGGCGGAGGGAGGAGGAAGGGGGCAGTGACGGGAGCCACGCCTTAGCTGGCTTGTAAACTGTCTTTGTACGCGTATGAAAATTAAGATAATTGTCTCTCTTTAATAAGAGGCCGTTTGTGTGTGCTTTTGCTGTTTATATGTATCTAGAAGGAAATTGCAGGCAAGTGCCTGCCAAGTATATCCCTAGAAATATTTTTGAAACTGTCATCCACAGGCATTGAATAGCAGAGGCTGTTTAATCTCTCTTCCACTCTCTTTCTCTCTCTGAGCCCCCACCTCCCACTCTCTGGCCTGGTTTTTGTAGGGAGAAGAGTTGTCTTTTTATTGCAGTGTAAAGAATTAGTAAATCACAACGCTGGTCCCATTTGGTGCCAGCACTAGTCCAGCTGACCTATGGATCTCCAGCGCTGAGAGACAGATGGGTTTTTGGAAAGGATATGCCTATTCTATAGCCATCAAATACCTTATTCATGGTTTGCATTCAAGTGGCCATGATGAGTGGCTTGGGGAAATGAAATCCAGAAGGAAACCCAGAGAGGAATGTGTGAGGAAACTGAGTCAGGTTCATGGCACAAACTTACCTAAAAATCTGTTGAAGCTGTCCAAACCAATCCCTGTATACCTACATCCTGCAGCTTATGAAGGAGCCCCTGTTCAGTGTTACCAAGAATAGAAAAACTGAAATCACCCAGACCTCCTGATGTTCACCACAGTGAAAACAACTGGAAACTACAATACTGAACTGTTAAACTATACTATGAGAAAAAAAAAGGAGGCACCTTGGAAAGCAAAAAAAACCTCTCTCCAATAAGCACTGACCAATCAGTCACATACCTTAAAAATACAGCTTAGAGCATATTACTTATATTTGAAGGCAGTGAAACCATGAGGCATGATCCTAAGCTGGAAGAAGGCATAGATCAACTCATTGCAAAGCTAGAATACAGAAACAGAGGATCTGGTTTGTAATGTTGGTGTGGTCATAAGCTACCAGGAAATATTAACAGAGAAACAAATATTAGCAAAGGTAGAGCATTTTCTGACATTACACATTGTGCATAGTGACTTCAGACTAAGAAGAAAACAAAAGACAGCTCTGTGTGCACTCTTCCTTGCATATTTCCATCTCTTATTCAGGACAGACACTCTAAGATTTATTGATTTTTTTTTCCTATAGGTTTTCTGTGAACCAGTGCTTGAATTGTTACTATTAGTAATTTGGATTCCTGGGGATAACAGGATCCCCAAACATGGAGCCAGAGCTGCCATGCTTTATACCGTCTATGAGGTCTGAATTGTGCAGTTAAAAACACAATCCACCTGTACTTTGGAGTCACGGGGATTTTTCTGAGGCATAAAGGGCATGTACCAAGTCAGACTGAAGTAGTTTGAAGATACTGACTCAAACATCCCTACCTCCAGTTGTGTTATCTTAAATATTTCAGCAAAGAATTGGATCATTTCTTATTCTATCTGAATTAAATTCTCCATCTTTCATTCTTTATGAAATTGCAATTCACATATTGGCAACTTCTGAATTCCCGGCTATTAGATTCACCTAGAAATTGGTTACGATGCACAGAGTAAAAAAATAAAATTAATGATCTTTCTGAGGAACTGACTAATTTGCTCACATAAGTGGATATATAAACATTACTTACATTCTGAAGGACTTCAGCTATTAAAATAAAGTTAAAAGGAAATACAGGACTGTCTAAATTATCAGTTCTGCTTTTAACCAGAATGGTCAAAGCCACTGGTGACCCCAGTGCTCCCTGCTCCACACAGTGCTGTTTGGCACCAAGCTTACCTTGCATAATGTTGACATTTTAAAAGTTGCCTGCCACATTCCTTGCAAAACTCTGTCACCAGGCTATGGAGCACTTTGGTAAGTGACACTTAACTACTTTTTTTCTCTACAGTTTACGTTTTGGACAGAAGTTGCCTCCAATATTGTGGTTCAGTATTTTACCCAATAGAAGAGTTTTATTACTATTGCTAAGCATTTACTGAGTGCTGGCATCATGACCGATGCATCATGAAGCAGTGTAAGATGCAGTCCCTGAATAGGACCACACAGTGGACAGGGTGCGTACCTATGTGTACGTGCATGGGAGGATGCAGAGGCGGGGTCTGGAGAGGTGGTGCATTAGGTGTACCTGCGGCGCTTGGGAAGTGTCCGCTTTCACGGGGCCAAGGTGCTGCAAGCAGGATGAGACCCTGCAGCTCTCAGCACCAGCAACAGCCAAGGGCAAGGGTGTTTCCCTGGAGCATAGGTTTTCACATCTTTGCACAAATCAGAATTAGTGGTTAGCAGCCATAACAATTGCCTGTGCTTTTGTCTTCCTTGACAGCTGAGTGAAAATCGACCAACCGAGTCAAGTCACTACTCCAACATGTATGTATTGAGTAAATTAAAAAGCTGCAGTTATTTCTTGTGGGGGTTAATAAGCCTGTTATTTGGGCAAGGTGGTGAATATCAGGACAGTCATCAACTTGTGTTTCCTTGCCCAACTGTCAAATGCTGCCTCAGCTGAGTGCCGTATCTGCCTCTCAGCTGCTGCTGCTGTATTTCTTCTGGCCACACAGGTAATCTCTGCTTGACCAAAGCTGTGTTAAGATGCTTGGTTTTTAATCAGGGGCTATCACAAGTCAAATGAAGAATGTGATTGGGAAAAGCCAGCATGAATTCACCTAGGGCAAATTGTGCTTGACAAATCCAATTGCCTTCTATGATAAGAATGGACCAGATGATCTTTGAGGTCCCTTCCAATCTGGTTGGATTCTATGATTCTATGATATGATTGTATGACAATTTTATGGCACTCTTGGTTGCTTACGTTTTTTCTCTCGCTCTGTGTTTTAAAGTGCATCCTTGCACTTCAAGAAGATGGAAATATATTCAGGACAAATGATGACTGCAAGATAGGAACACAGCCATTTCTTATTCGTAGTTTACTATGACAGTGTACTGTTGATACATCTCCTTTAGCAAGCAAAAAAGCAATCTTAGTTTCTTTCAGCTCGAAGTTTCACAAAATGTCAAAGCGTTGCTGAGTCTGGAGCAAGAGTAAGACTGATAGCAGATTCCCAGACTGCCCGATGGATGGGAATACGGTGAGACAGCTTTTGCAAACTCCTGTAAGAAATCTGAACCTTGGGAAAAGCTCATGAAGTCTTTTAGGTCCAAATGCTCTCTCTGAGACCCTATTTTATTGTATGTTGTCAAATAATGAGCCGAACAATAATATGTGTATATTACAGTTTTTAACTCCTCTAGTAGAGTGACAAGACAGCTGCTCAGAGATTTAATGTGTAATACAGGTTATGTCTGTCTCTGTAAGTAATAAAGTATGTTAGAAAATGGATCATTATTTCTGATAATTTTATATTTACTCTTTTTGGAGGTGACTGGGGGGACCTTGAGAGGAAAAGAGGGATAGGGTTTTCTTCTTCCCAGCCACCGAAGTACTAAAGAAACATTCCCACCCATTATGGAAGGAAAGTGTGAAAAGTTATTTTACAACTTTATTTCCTCACAAGTCTGGCACAGTATGGGAAACTGAAGTTTTATCCCACCTTTTCACGACATTACAAACCAGAATGCTCACCTAATCATATCAAGGAGAGAAAACATCTTTTCCTGTTAAGACATAAAGCCGGCAATTAGTCTTAAAAATAGTTAATTACAGCTTTTCTGGGAATGGGTGTATTCTCCACCCCCAAAATGGTTAATGGGGAGACTGCCAGTGTATTTCTGTGATTAACAATAATTTTAAACCATTTCCTTTAGTTGGGAAGAGCCCTATTCTGGTTTGCAGTATTTGGGCCACAGGGATTCGGTTTCTGTAGTGGACGCAAGCTCATACCACCAGCCACAAACATGCACGTTGCCTTTTGGCAAGCGGAGCTGCTGATGTTCCCCATTAGGTCAGGAAATGTGTGGGGTTTGCCAGTCTCTGCAAGGTAAGTGCTGTTTTGGCCAGTGTCCCAGGGCTGTGGCATCTCTGGAGGAGCCACAGCACAGTGAGGAGTTGACGTTGCACTGCTTCTTCCAGCTCTGAAGTCCCTTTTCCTTGTGGCCCCGTCTTAGCTACTCCAGGGCTTCTCCCCTTACCTGGAAGGAAAAACTCCCGCTGGGACCAGAAAGCCAGGAGTTAGGATCCAGAGAGAAAAAAAAATTCTGAAAGAGTTTTGTAATATGAACTAGCAGAAAATATGCAGCCTCTGCTCCTGGGAGAGCGAAGAATCGCAAATACAGCTCCCTCTGGAAAAATACCTCATCTTCTCCCAGGATGCAGCCCTCAGTTCTGCCTATCCATCAGAAAAAATACATGAAACATGGAACAGCCTCAAAGCAGGTAAGAAAATAATTTGCAGAACGGCAAGATATCCATATGAGAACAGATAGAGAAGGTGAAGCCTGCATATTTTACTGAGAGGACGAATTACAGTGTATATGGCTTGTACAATGCTAAATAATACAGAGAAAATACATGTGGGTGCTGTGCAAGCTTCCTGAGCGCAGTAACAGGAGAGTGCTGAAAGAAAAAGGACAATAACAAATGAAAAAAATAAAAAGGGGGAGAAAGGAGTACTTCTGTCCATTTCATAACTACCCTACGGAAATCCTTGCCATGAGATCTTCTTCAGGAGATCTGTGGAATTCAAGACCAGTAGTCACGTAAACAGTTCCAATTGCATTTGTTAGGGTAATTCAGTAACTGCATGACCACAGATGATGCTGTGGCAAGCAAGGTTGTATCAAGCCCCATTGTCCTTTCAAGTCTTAGAAAGTGTTATTAAACAGTGTGCTAGGTGACGTGAGGACTGCTGGAAAATTTTCCCTTCTTTTGCTGTTCACAGGATGCCAAGAGTTTGGGAGGCTTCAGGTCCTGATTCCAGCTTATCTGTGACAACATACAGGAGGTCTGGGGTTTTTCTAATTGTTAATTTCTTGCTTTAGGGTGTGCTTCAGTGAGCAGCTCTCTGCGAACAGAGACAGGAGAGGAGGATCAGCTCAGCAGATGCTGCCTGTAGTTGTATTCACCTTTCCAAAGAGACTGAGAGGCTGCCGCTCTCCAGGAGAGGATCTTCATTTATCAGCTTGAGATGTCCCAATGTCTGTCCCCTCAGAATCCAAAGCCCACACAGCATTAAAAAATCAGTACATCCCAGCAGTCCTCTTTTGGTAACATGAGAGCTGAGGCTACGTGCTGAGCCTTTCCCTCCCTGCCAGAGAAGAGACTTGAAGGAGAAGCATCTCTGAACTGAATCAAACCTGAATTCCTAAGCTCCATATCCGTATTCTACAGAATTTCAGGTACTTTTTACCGACTTGTACTTGTGCTACAGAGCATAAAATTCCCCATAGTTCACAGAGAAGCCTTTGTGCATCATGGGCTTGGAGTTCTCTCTCCATCTCTATTTCTGGACAGATAAAAGCACTTTTCCAGTATATGGGAGTGGGTGAGATGAGAAAAGAGGATTTACTACCACTTTTTATTTTTCTCTGTTCTTATTACAGGAAAGAGACTTTGAAATTTTCTTTGGCTGCATTCCCTTATAACCCCGATTTCTAACATGTAATCTCAGGTTACAATCCAGGTATTTTTCTGTCAAAAGCAAGAGAAGAGGAAAGCTTGGTGGTAGGAGAGGATTTTATTGACTTGCTTGTATCCTGAAAAGGGGTATACGTTCTAAGGGCTTAGTTTATACTCTGGAAAGGTTCAGATTTATCTGTGTGCGTTCTAGACATGCCCATGCTGGACTGTTTGTAGCTGGGTAGCCAGACCACCGAAGACTTCAGGGACTGAGTTACCACATTTGTCCAAAGAGCTGGGTATGCTCAGGCTTCTGTGCCTGGGAGAGCCCGGGGAGATCTTAGGACACAGGCTGTAAGCCATGTGGAGTGAAAATTGTTTACCTTTGTTAAAAAATGCCTGTCATAACAGTCCCTAGTCCCGGTCAGTCTATGTCTGATAATATAAATGTTTAATGAGAGCTTCTGATGTTCCATTTTTATCTCCTTTATGCATTCCTGTATTATTTTATGTTCACTGAGTCCTGAGGAAATGATGGCACCAGTGAAAGCAGGAATAACGAGGATTGTTCTGTACAGCTGAGTGTTGCAGATAAAAGGTAGTAACTTGGTACAGGGAATATGAGCTATGAATTCTGTGTTTATGAACTGTATTTATGTACTCTGTATTTATGAGCCATAGTTCATGTATGAACTATGGATTCTGAATTCAGAAGACGAATTCTGCAAAGCTAGACCCAAATATGTGTTTAGGAATGCTATCATAACTTCTGGATGGTAAAGAAAATGAATATGTAAAGGTTTCTGGTGCCAAACTTGAGACATACGCTGTTTTGTTGCTCCATCATCATCAGGCTCATCGGTTTTCCCATAAACAGGGTGCAAGTCTCCCTGTTTATTTTCAGAAAAATGCATAATTCCATGTTCACATTATGGAAGAAATGACATGCAGGACACAGGTGCTACAGGTGTGGCAAGTATGAGAATATGAGAGCTGGTTGAAAAACTGGGCACTGCACAGAGACAGTGAACGACAAAAGTGTTCAGGGATCTGCTTTGACCTGAGCTTTCCCACATTCCTTACAGTCTATGATGAACAGAAAGCAAAGAAGGGCCAGGCTGGGCCACTCTCCTGTGGTCTGTCAGAAGCCCTGACACACCGTGTAGGCAAAGAGAAACGGGAGGCTGTGCTTTTATACAGGTATGGAGGGTCAGAGCTGACCCCTGGTGATGGGGAACAGTGGAGAGGGGAGCGCATGGACAGAGTAGCATCTGAGGAGAGCAGGCGTATCATGGCAGTAGAAGATGAATGAATGGTGCCCTTCAGACTGAGCTTCAATTAAGAGAATTAATTAAGAACAGAACTATCTGCTTTCCAAAAATAAAGTGTAGGAATTGCGAATAGCACTGTATTTGCTTCCCAAATAAAGGGAGAATGAGAAATAGGAACCTTGCTGGAACACAAAATTAGTCATGGTCTTTATTTCCGGAGACTCTTAATCACAGTAAACAGCATCCTATACGCAGCATCCCAGGTCTGTGAAAGCACAGGTTTAAGTAAGGAAGTGCATTTCTTACCAAGGGGGCATTGCAATTTTCTTTTTAGTAACGAGGTTGGGCAAAATGCAAGGTGCTGACAGCCTACATGTATATCTATTTCCAGAATCCGTAGTACCTGTTAAAATTAAGGCAGAAGCACTGCAGCAAGAAGACATTGAGTAAAACCTGCAATGCGCTGGGAAAATTTTGTAAAAGGATAGTGTTTACGTATATGGTAACAACCAGATGGCACGACACTTGTAAAAAGAGAATTTTACTCTCCCTTCTTTTTCACTGGCTCTGGGCATTTTTCAGCAGCTGCTGAGAAGTGTTCTCTGTGTAAACAAAGTTGTGGGATAGACAATGGGCAGCTTAAGACTACAGGACATTCCCATGGCCTCTGTACCTCTCCATGGTATTTTTCCCAGGCTAAGGCTACTTAGAACCTTAACCTGGCTTGCACTAGAAATGCTTCCAATGTGAAGACGGGTCTAGAATCATAGAATCTAGGTTCTATATTAAAACCAGATAATTTCCAGCTATTAGAAACTCCCTAATAAGGCAGTCTTAAAATTTTGCCAAAAAGTTTTCTTCTTAAACTGCAATAGCTAAAACTTGAATACCTGCATAAGAATCTTTTTAAAAATGCTGGTGCCTGTCTAGAGTTGTAACACTTCAGTGGGAAAAAAAACAGCTATAAGACAATCAGGTGAGAACTAGGAAGATATCTCCCTACAGTGGGTTATATCATGACCATGATAGGAGGTCTAAGGCAGAAAGTGAAGGGGTCAGGAAGGTAAAAACTGTGGTTTTGATTAGTCTCTCTCACTTCTCTTTTCCTCTCTTACATTTTTGTTGTGGTTATCAGTTTTCCTTTTCAGGAATTTTTCCTGACAGTCCAGCGGTTGTAGCTAACAATGCAGCACACAGGCACTGAAAATTTTCATCTGCAGGGTCAGTCACAGAGAAAAATGGTTTGGTATTACTGACAGACTAAGCCTGCTATCCCTGCAGCCAATGCTGTTGGCAAAAAGTATCTTTGAAGCTGGTCCTATTTTTTGCTGCTGTGGTAGTTCGTGTTGCTGTGTGTGAAAACTGTTATGCATTGAGCTGCTGGTCTCATGAGCTGATTTTAATGGTGGCTGCAAAGCTAGAAGCCTTGGATTTCTTGAGAGCTACATGACATCTATAATGATGTTGCAATATTAGGATATTTTTGCATTTTCCTTTGTAATTTTTACTACTTTCTTTTAAAAATATGTAACATGATAGGTCATTAACTGTCAAAAAAAGAAGCATTAAGCCCCCAAGAATTAAGTGAGCCATGATTCAGCCCACTTTTTTAATGCTTGTTTTCTCTTCAGGTTTAGGAAACAATCTGGAAGGCAAGTGGTTGGTCCCAAACTTCCATCAAATTTCAGAGTATTTTGCTCTGAAAGCAAGTAGAAGCAAGTCCCTTCTGACTAAAATCCATTATCTGAGTTTCTTCTCCCCCAGTCCCCACCCTTTAACAACTGGTCTGAGCTGGTTGTCCAGGCCCTCCCCAAAAGAAGGAAGAGATGCTGTCAGCTCCAGAGGGCAACACATCCCATCGTCAAATCTGTACCTAATATAGGTGGATTACTTGCCCCTTGGTGACTGTAGAGGAAGTCTGGGACATTGTCCTAGAGAAGGAGCTAACTTTTTGCCCGTCAGAGGTCATAAGGCAAATTGGTCACTTTGTGTAGGAGAGCAGTCCTACCACCTGGGTCCATGCACCATCCCTATCAGATAACTTGGTCCTTCAAGGCTGAGCTGGAGAATGAGCAGAGTATTTTTAGCTGTGTTTGGAATTAATTTCTGATAATCTAAATAACTGTGAAATTGACTGAAATATTAACGTACACACTGGTCTAGCAAAGACCAAACAAATGTGTCTGTTGTTAAAAAGATGCACTGCCAGGGAACTCAGGGAAGAGCTGAGTCTGGGTTTTGTCATGGAGCATAGGAATTTAAACTGTAGATTAAAAATGAAAACTGCTGAAAATAATTAAAAACAGGCAACTTAAAGCATATGGGCAGGAGCTTATACATGGAGGCTAGAGGGTAGGAAGGAGATAAATATGTAGAGAGAAGGCAGAAGTAACAGTTTGTGTTGCATCTAAAACGAGCTAAAAACTATTAGCCTTTTTCAAAGGCAGGCTTGCTTCCCTGCTCCAGCTACACAGTCATCTTCATTTGTTGCCTTTGTTTTCCATCAGATCTGCCAGCCAAATCAACCTGTCATGTCACCATGTGGCCACTAGATCAGTCTGATAGAAGTGCAGGGAAGGCCAGGACCTGGGTGAGGAGAGCGTTTTGATAACAGGTACCTGTTAGATCAGCTGTATATTGAACTTGTTCTCCTCATCACAGTGAACTGCCGAGCTGGACTGGTTGTTAGAGGCTACATCCATGGGGGTGGCACTGGGTGAACACGCAGCTGCTTGTGGATGAGGACAGGACAGTAAAAGTTTCATCTTCATTGAGAGGTTTCAGAGCTACAAACCAAAACAAAAGCATGACATCTAATAAAGAACAGAAACTTGGCTGTCATTTCAAGGTGACGTCTGAGCTCCTAACTAAGCTAGATCTCCAAAGGTGGTCACTACACTTTTGATTCTTGGTATTTTGTTTAGGACTATTCAGTTTGGAAAGTCCATTTAGCAGACATGCAGAGGTGAGGAAGACTTAGCCCGCTCAAGAGGTAGAGATACTGGAAATACTTTTGTGTTTTTCTGATCATTCCAGAACCTGAATAGTTGAGCATCTAGGAAAAGAGACTTTCCCTTCGTATTCTGAAAGGATGAGGAGGACCAACAGAGTGAAAAGAGCTCTGGTTTTTTTAGCATGTGTGGGTAGATCATAGCTCACAGCCACATGAGCTGATCTGTGGGCCTTTTCTAAATATGTTCTAACTGTCATGGAGAGTATTATTCCTTTGCACAACATGGGGTTCAAAGGAGCAAAACTGTAGCCTAAGTCACCGCAAATACAAAGATATTACTCAAAGCAAGGTGATCCAACGGAGTATTAAGGACTTTCCTTCTCCATGTTTCAATATTTATGCTTCCCTAGGTGTTATTGCCTGCTGAGCCCAAATCTGAGAAACCTGTTTTGAAGAGAGGACAATGAGAGACAGGCAGTATCTGAAAGAGTGACTACCTTCTGTGAACGCTAATAAAAGTGTACCTTAAGATATGTCCCACAATTAGGTATTTGAATGGAACATGACATTTGCTTCACCTCTGCTCAATCTCCTTTCAAATCTGAGTCCCACTATTATTTTAATAAAATAATTTCCTGGCAGAAAGAAAAAAAAAAAAGAAAGAATGAGATTTAAACAACTATTTTGCAGAAGGTAAATTTTGAACTTCTAGATATTTCTACTGAAAATGTGATGCTGAGATGGATTAGCAGACCATATGCAAACAGCAGTTATAGATATTTCATTGTCAAAATGTAAGGATAAGTTGCATGAAGTTCCGCAGGGGACTGCTCTAGGTCTGGTAGTATTCATTACATTCATTAATGAGCTGGATGATGACACAAAGAGGACCATTATTAAATTTGCAGATAATTTCAAGCAGCAAGAGACTGCAAATACGTCAGAAGCCAGGATTAAAATTCAGTGATCTTGATAAATTGAAGATATGATCCGAAAAATGGGGGTAGCATTCAATATGAATAAGAGCTACATTTAGACAGGAATGAGGAACTGCAGAAACACAGGACAGCAAGGAACTGTTTTCACAGCAATTCTGTGGGAAAATATTTAGCAGGCATTCTAGACCACAAATTGAACAGGAGACAATAATACTGGGCTGCTGCAAAAAAGTGGAAAGCCACCCTGGGCTGTCTGTGCAGGCACAGAGTGCTCTGTTCGGCACTGGTGAGGCGTCAGTGAGAGCAGTGTGTACACTTGTAGACACTAGAAAAATGTAGAGTAGCAGGAGGTGGTCCACAGGAGGGCAATAAGAATGGTGAAACATTGAAAAAACAAGCTGTAAGGAAAGAAAATTGATGCTGTCTAGCCAGATACAGAAAAATGGGTAAAAGTCTTAAAAAACATTAAATTCTGCTCCAAAGAGAAAAGTGATAATCCGCTTTCTATATCCATGACAGAGAACAAGAAATAATGGGCTCCGATTTTAACAAGAGAGATTCATCTTCAATATTAGGATGAAACTTTTTACAGATAGTGTTTCACTAAACACTAGAATAAATTTCCTGGAGTGTCTATTGCATCCCCAGCACTGAATGTCTGTAAGGACTTGCCAGGAGTAACTTAGGCATAGCTGAGTCTACCTTGAACAGTGGGAAAAGACTCAGTGGTTTTCAGTACCTTTCTGTGCTACAATTTGATAATAAGAAGCAGAAAAAAAAAAACAAACCCACAAAAAAACCAAACCACTAAGTAATTTACACATTTAGTTAAAATTAACTATACTATTCTGAATATGCATCGCTGAAATCAGCTTCTGGGAAATACAGCCTTCAATCTCTGAGAATGTAAGCAGGAACAAGTTGAAAATTTCAGACTTTGTAACTTGTCAAAATTTGGGAAGATTTTCACAGCACAGCATATCCTTGTCACCAAGGCCCATCTCACTGATACATTTTTAACAATAGCCTCAAAACATGGGTATATTCAGTTATAAGAATATATTTAATATGGCCAAAAGCATTTTTTTTTCATCAAGTCTCCATGGAGAAAGTTAAATTGTTTTGCTAAAACATAAAAAGAAGATAGAAAATAATAAGCCAGCCTTGTGCCAGTCCATAAAATGAAACGTTTCAGCCCAAGCAGTTGAAGAATGGCAGAATTTCAACCATGCCTGCCATAGTTTTTTACCTGCAAGTGGATTTGAGGACTCACTGTTTCATTAGCTTTTATAATGCTCTTTGATGTCCTGACATGAAGTGTATTACATCTTTTAAAGATTTGTGGAGTTGTAAATGGTGATGCAGATCTGAAGCAGCTTCTTGGATAATTAGAAAAAAAAAATTAAACCTGTGTTTTTTTAAAATAGACCTGATGCATTATTTTGAATTACTCATTGTGCAAGTGTGGTGTTCTCACATTCTAGTTTAACAGAGCAGAACAGTTTAAAATGTGTTTTAATTGAATCTGGCTGCGTCAGTTTCTTTATTATTATAGCTTAGCAGGCTGAGTATTGAAGTAAGGAGTGCGTTTCAAGGAGAGAGCTGCTGGTGGAGTTCTTCTGGCTGGAGAGGTGGAAGACAAGATCAGAACTGAGGCCTGGGATCCATCTCACATTTCACACTGCTGAGGTTTGCAAAACTGGCATCTGGATTCTTGGCTTTGTAGTCACAGGAGATTCACAAAGCTAGGGAAGGTTAACTGCAGTCCAGTGAGGCAAACCTCCTTACAGTCTTCTTGTGCTCAGCAGAGAGAAAGAAAAGTTCTTTGTGGCACAATGCTGAGCATTTGAGGTTACTCTCCAGCTTTGAATCTCACGCTGTATCCACCCACCATCTCCAGCAAGAGCCTAGAAAAATCAGGTTTCCTAGGCTAATATCTGGTTTTTGAGTACTTCTGCCTCCCACTCAGTTTAGTGGATGCTGCACAATTGACCCTCACTCAGCCAGTTCTCCTCCATGTATGGTACTTTCTCAGCAAAAGACAAGCTGGAAGAATAATGGAAAAGTAATCAATTAATAGTCACTTGAATTTGAAAGTGAGTTTTAGAGACTTTTCTTATTCAAATTGTAGGCTTTACTGCTATTCATAGGAAAACGAAACAAAACAAACTTAAGTAACTGAGTATTCACCAAAAGCAAATGTCAAATGTTAAACTCCCTTGCCAAAACCAGAAAATGCACTGTGATGTTTAGCTACATAAATTAGCCAAAGAGGGAGAAGTGGCACCATGTGATTTAGATAAATCACCTACACCCTGCAATTTTTTTTGTAACTATTAGAGAAAAGATTTTATTTATAAAAATGTGTGTGTACACAATGTGAATATATATACATACACAAACACACAGACGTGTTTTGGTAATACTTGAACTGTGTTGGTAGGTACCATGCAAGTACAGAAAATAAACATTTTCTATTGTGATGTTTGCAGTTTCTTCCATATGTTAAATACTTTTTCAAAAGAAGGATATGATCAATTCTGCTGTGATAAATGCGTAGTTTAATAAGACACAGACAAATAGTGACGAGAGAGGGATGTAGCATACAAACAGCATGATCAGGGCTATGAAAGGCACATACTGTATCTTGCTAGTTTTAAGGGTTTTTTTAAACACATTTCATGCCTTCCTCCACACTTCAGGCTCCTCATTCCCACTGCGCAGCAGCTCCCATCACAGCTTATGTAATTAATCACCGTAAAACCTATTTCAAACAGAAAGAATTCCTTTGCAGTATCACAGAGGAAAATAGCCAAGGATGTTGCCATTTATTCAAAGTAAGTATTCCTTGCACACCTTTTCCAGACTAGCAGGGAAAGACTGAGTGAAGAAAGCCTGAATTCTACGGGAATTCACACATTTCTGCCACTTAGTGCCGTAATCTTTCATAATATTTGGACGCTCAACATGGCAGAAGTGGAGGCTCTACCTGGTCTGGGAAAACTTTACAAGTTCGGATCAGATGGATGGAGTCTGGGCAGAAGGCTATTCTTGACTAAAGGAGAGAAAAGAAGAAACATCGTTAGGTATCAAGGAACTGATATCCTGGTGAACAGAAAAAAGTGGTGGAGACATCTTAGCAGTTTCCTAGATGCTGTAGAAAAACCACAGGAAAGAATGAGACCGTGCTGATCTCTTCATTCAGACAGCGCTCTGATTTGTTCAGATGTAAGATTTCCAAGGCAGGAGAGAAAAGGATGCCTCTGCTACGCTTAAGCAAGACTCAGAATATTGAGGATACAGAATTTTTCCCCTCTGATTAGTTTTATTGCTCTTGGTCCATTTTGGGGCTTCAGGTAAGACAGTATGCGGCAAAGCTTCTTACACAAACCTCTGTTTAATACCTCCAGCAAACAATGTCTTCTAGACTGTCCCAGGTGTATTTGCAAAGACTGTGAATTTTACTTTCCCACAATGTTCTTTATTGATAAAATTGAACAGAGGGACTGTTACTAATACTGTTCTGATATTTTTAGCTTTATACAAAAAAAATGTTTTCAATACCTTTGGTTTTGTGATTTCCCTAGATTCAAGGCACAAGTTCCTCCATGCCGGAAATTCATCACTGTGATTTCTTTTTCCCTGATGGTAACAAGTCACTGAAAAGTTTGTCAGAAGTCACGCACAATTTAAGAAGCATTAGAGCTGACACAAATTTCATATTTGTAAAAACAGCTGAAATCCCTTTGCACAAAGGGAGGAATTCGGTGAAGCTCAACAAAGCCGGTGCACGTTGGCTCTGAATGGTTCCTGTTAAGTTGTCTTTGTTCTTTTAGCCTGCATGATCCATGTAGACATAGAAGTATACGTTCAGCTTGATGCTATTTAACTCATGGCTCAGAAACTGCCAGTATACATTACCTGCGTTCTTCAGCCTGGCACGTTCAATTTCTGCAAAACAGGTTAACATGGATCAAAGGAAACCTCTTGTGGGCTGAGATCCCCATGGGAGAATTCTCCCTGTAGAGAAAGCACTAGTGCTCGTATAAACCTGGCAGATGTGGCAGCACCTCCTGTGCTGGCTTTCCCTTCACAGAAGGGTGTGCAGGAAGGACTCAGCCCTGCAAGGCTCTCCATACTTGACTCTCTAATGACAACATTTCCTGAGAGTCTCTGAGATGGAGGTGGAAGGAAGAGCCATCTTTCTGCAGACCTAATGTGTTTTGAGGCTGCAAGGCTAAAGTCAACCATTTTTTTAATTGCTCCCTTTTTCTGCTGAATCCATAGGGAACATAACATGCGCAATAGAGTATTAGGAGTTTGTAAAGTATACTTCCATAAAGACAAGTTAGAAATCACAGAGGGGTACCACGAAACAGTAGCTGAGAGTGCTGTGTGTAGTGCACAGCAAGAGAGAAAACATCACTTGACTTGCTGTTTACTGGTCGCAATGACAATATGTACAATAATTTTTTCCTTCTGCTAGACAAGGTAAGGTAAGCAAAATTAACAGCACCCTACAACTTGCTGCCGCTAAATGCTAGCATGAGTTTGTACTGCTTGTAAACTTCCAAATTTGCTAGTCAATCTAGCCACCAATTCCATACAGTTAATTGCATGTTTACAAAACAAAGGATCATTCTGTGAAAAGGCTGAGGAATTCAAGACTGCTGCTACAGCCTCATACTCAAAAATGTACCACGAAATAAGAAAAGTGCTTTGAGCTGATATTTTGAAAAAAAAAAAAAAATCTACAATACATGCCATAAAAGATGTGCTAAAACCTCTTTAAAACTACAAAGAAACTGTGTCATAATGACTGCCTGAAACAAAATAAGAGAGAAGAATTAATCCGCCAGCTAAGGTCTTATTTAGTTTGCTTTAACAAAGTCTGTAAAGCCTCTTGCTCTGTTGTTCTAATGATGTAGGCTAAGACGCAGGAGATAAGAAAAGCCAAGACACTGAAAGCTGTTGTAAAACTAGGTCACTGTTAAATTAAACATTTTATGAAAAATAGAACCTACCTTGAACAACTCTGAAAACCTCTTTGCTTTTTTCGTGCACTCAGCCAGAGAGAGAGGCACTTACTCCGCTTGCCTGCCTTCAAGGGAAAAAGCGCCAGTTTAGCGATGTCTCGGCACCCACCCCCGAGCCAGCAGCTCCATTTTTCTTGTAATTAACAACTATTGAATATTTATGAAGTAAGTGCTACAGGGTAGCACTTACTCATCGGATCAACAACGCTGTTGGTTTGCAAACTGAAAGGAAAGCAGTGGCTCTACCTCCAGCACCGCAACCACCGCAGCCATACCGGCTTCTGCTTTTCGGAGTTTTTTCTTCAAGTACCAGGAGAGGAGGATGCTACTGGCAGGAAGTTAGCCATATCTACTCCTCTTTTTTTTTTCAGACAATCACAGGGGAACATGCTGTGCTGTGGCTCTCTTCACCATGTGAAGAAGCTCTTGAAATACCCTGGAGACTCCCACTGTTCAGCTGTGAGGAAGAGAGCCAGCGCAGGCCCTGTAAGCACACCTAACTGGTGTCACAGCCACTGCGTGCGGTGCCTGAAAGTCGTCCCTTTCCAGGCTGATCAAATGACCCCTTTACAGCAGTGAGGATAATACAAGTTTGGGACCGTATTACTATGCATGGGGGAAGTTTTCTACTGCTGCAGTGTTCAGTAAAAGTTAGGATAACTTTATAAACGATGTGTTTTCATCATTGAAAAGTAAAGCTGACCAAATATTTTCAGTGTAAATACTAGCAAAAATGAAAATATAGCTCAGCTTCTTTTGGTTTTAATGATGATTTAATGATTACTGCCAGGTGATACTCTGCACCTGGTGAGGAACATGGTGGTCTCTTCTGGCTTTAAGATCGGGCCATAAAGTACAGCAGAGAGAGGATAACAAAACTCTGTCCTCCTAGCTGGAAAATGCGTAGCAGTCCCTTGCCACTCATTCTTCCCGAGTACTCACTGAGCATTGCAAAACATTTCAGATGGAAGGTCTTTTTCTGCAAACATGTCTGTATGTGCTTAGCTCTGCATCAACTCGAGATGTCCCATTGATCTAAATGGAACTGGTCCTGCATCTCTAATCATACGCATCAAACCGCTGGACTCTCCCACTGGGGAAGAGGTCAAGCTGAGAAACGATCTCTGTGATGAACCAAGTCTGACTGCATTGTTTTCAGCATAAAGATCAATGCAAATAAAAACCTTGCTTGGTTTCTTTTGATTTTAATTATGTGTCATTTATTTTAGTAGTTAATGCACAAAATTAAAAAATGTTGCTATGCCATTTTTCTTTATAGCAATTATTACTTTAAGGGACCAAAGAGTAGTTGTTACTTGAGAGAACCCACTAGACAAAGATTCATGTACTTATAGTAGAAAATGTGGAAAAAGGACATGAAATATTATCTGAAACTGAAATACCATTTCAACTATTTTTATTTATCATTTGCCTTTCCTTTTATTTGTACTTTCTTTCTCAGCACTGTGTGCTGCCTTAGTACGGTAACACTCAGCCTGGAAACACTGCCGGGAAGTATATTCATAATTTCTTTGAATTGCAGTGTTAATACACATGCAAAATATTTTCTATCAATCCTGTATTTAGAAAATGGCATTTCTATTAAACTTGCATTTTGTTCTGAGCTAGCATGATAAATTTAAGCACTTAGACCTGTTAACTACTGCATATACACTGCTTTGAGGCAGCTGGAAGAATAAAGACCACATAGAGCAGAGGTGAAACAGTTTTTCCTGAATGGACCTGATATAAGACACTGAAATATTTAATCCTTGATGCTACATGAAGTCATACCCCAGCATAACTGATTTGAAATGCTCTGTTGAGAAAATCTCCACCAAAAAAAAAAATCTATATTTCACAGGCAGCCACGCTCTTCTTCCTCCATTTGCCAGAAAACTGTGCAAGTAATGTGTACATGTCTAAGTTCATGTGAAGAGAATAACAAGTAGTTTAAATTCAAACTTGATATAAATATTTTTAGACTCATTTTATTTCAGAAAAGTATCAAAAAATATCTTACGATGTTTCAGAAGTGCAATGTCTTTGACCAAAAAAAAATCAGGGAAGGTCCACCAAGATCAGAAGGTTTTAACCTGCTGCAGAAGGTTTTAAATGCCCGCAGCTGAAATCTGAACCCAATCAATTGAATCAACACTCTGTGAAGTCCAGCGAGAGTCAACGAGCTCACACGAGTTGCAACTGCAGAATTTTGCCGCTAAGATGCAGCTTTGAGCATGACAAGGAAATAAATGCATCGTCTGTGAAGATGAGGGACCTTTTGTAAGAAGTGAGCACGGGCAAACTGCACAGGCTGGAACCTAACATTTGCAAGACTAAGGAAGGAGCAGCCAAGAACAGTAAAGATGGAGACACAAACCCAGTAAAAATGGAAGTGAAGCAAAGTTGCACCAGAAATATTTTCTTTTTCTTCAGAACTTATCATTTGAATCATTGCACCAGTTCTGTGTACCAGTCATCACCAGGAAGCCAATGTGCTGGGCATGCCACAACCACGACATAACAGGGCACCCCAGCACAATATGGCTTTTGGTGTCCATCAGTAGGCTTATAAGATGTAAGCCAGGTTTTGGTAACATCCAAATGAAGCAAATCTCCAGGGTGTGAGGCAAGGGTGTAACAGGGACACCACACCAGGTGTATGGGTTGGTAAAGCAGCCTTTCCCCCGTGGAGCTGGCAGCCTCGCTGTGAAGACTTTTGACTGCAGAAGTCTGATGTGTGAAAACCAAGACCTTGGAAACTCAGAAACTTTTGGCGCAGAGATGGGTGCTAAGTCCTCCTGCCAAGGGTCTGGCCCACTGCTTTACGACAAAGCTCTCTTAGACTTGAGGGCCAGTTTTGGGTGAGGTGGGCTTAGCTTGCCTTCTGGAGGATGAGGAAAGGACTAAAAATCTTATCCTGTCCAATGGAGAAATTGGTGGAGAATATCCGTAGGCAGTATCCGAGTTACTTTGCACATCTAGTTAATGTATGGAAACTCATCCTAGCCACCCGCAGTGGCTTTTGCCATGTGACAAGTCTGGTTAACAGAGGTGTCTGTCCCAGCAATTCGTTTGAGCTGTGGTGCCCATTGTGATGGGTGATGGTGGGCTGAGTCCCAGGCTGCTTGCAACCCCAGGCTTTAGCTGGCAAATCCCAGGTGTTCAAGGAGCAAAACCCAGAGACAAGGCTTGCATCCTTACAGATGGAAGAATTTTCCCTAACGCTTTAATGAAGTGGTACAACACATAAATAAGAGTGAGACGGCGGTGAGGCCTGTCCTCGGGCCCTAGCCTTCCTCCAGGGCCGTGCCAGGTCTCCCAGAAGCAGCCGAGGTGGCGGGAGTGGGGGCTGAGGTTTACCCGTGTCACCGACAAAGGGCAATAGGCTCAAAAACGGGGGGGAAACTGGCTTCCCGCGGTGCCGGGGCGGTGAGAGCTGCCCGGCAGCGGCCGGAGCGGTCACCGCCCCCGCGGCCCCGCCCGGGCCGCCGCCCCCCCACGCCCTCCCGGCGCGGAGTGAGTCGGGCAGTGGCAGCAAGGGGCTGGCCGACGCGAGAGGGGGAGTGTGCCGTGCCGTGCCGTGCCCGCGGCGCTCCGGCGGCAGCAGCGTCGTCTCCGCCGCAGCCGGAGGGGAACTGAGGAGAGCGAGAGGTTTTGGAAGGGGCGAGGAGAAGAGCCCCCCCGGGAACGCGCCGGCCCCGCCCGCAGGCTCACGCCATGGTGCGGGCCCCCCCCCGCCCATGAGGAGAGGCGAAGCGGGGGGCAGCGGCGGCGCGGTTGCTAAGGTAATGGGAGGGGGCTGCCCCCCGCCGCCGTTCTTTCCCTCTTTATCCGCATTTCTTTGGCAGAGCGGTGGCCGCTCGGCTCTGTCTCCGGTCCCGCCGCGGAGAGCGGAGCCCCGAGCCCTGGCCCGGCGGAAGGGGGCTGCCCGGGCGGCCCCGAGGAGCGAGGGGTCTTGGCTCCGCGTTGGTGGTAGCGGGCAGGTGCGAGCTGCGTTACATATGTGTGCGTGGGTGCTGGCCCGCGGGGCGGGCGGGGGGAGCCGGCGCCCCTTCGCGGGCCGTACGGGCCCCCCCACCCACCCCGGTTTGCCCTCCCGCGCGAGTGGAGGGCAAGGGGGGCCCGGCCTCGGGTCCCGGCCTGGGGCTCTGGAGCCGCCTCGGCTCCGGGCGGTGCGGGGGTGTTCCGCTCCTCTCGGGGCTCCCTGGGGCTCGAGGGGGGGGGGGCAGCGGGGTCCCAGCAGGTACAAGGGCTGTGCCCGGGATGGGGAGCGGGGGCGAGGAAGGTCCCCCGAACGGAACCGCGGAGCTTTTCGTGGGGAGGCGTCTGAGACGGGCGAGGGGGAGCAAGCGCTGGGGTACCGCTTGAAGGGGGAGCTGGTGCCCTGCGGGAAAACTTGGAAACTGTTTCACTTCGGCAATAATTTACTTTCATCCGCCGACAAAGTGCGTTTGCATGAAGACGGATCGGTGTGTGAGTGTAAAGCTGCCAGGCGCTCTCCTCCCAGAGCCTTAATCTCCTGTGACACTAAAAGCATCTCCTTAGTCACGAGCTGCGACGGCATAAATAGAGGAGTAGGTTGTGAGGCCAGCAAGAAGCTTCAAGTATTTTTTTTTTTTCTGAGGAAGATGCAGATTTTTGTATAGATAACGGCGCGCTGCCTCTTGTACGGTGCAGGCATAATAGCAGTCGGGGCTGCTGCTCCAAGGAGGTGACTCCGCCTGTGGCTCTGGTCTTGTCGCCCCCTCTGCACCGGCGCTGCTCCGGCTGCCGGACGCAACCCTCGCTAGGACGGCCTGGGTAAGTCGGGGCTTGATTCAGCTGACCCCCAAGGGGCTTGCCAGAACGGCATCCCAATTGTAGCCCGTGTGCTACAGAGCAGCGTGAGATTTCCAATGCTTCCCTGAAATTAAAGCTTATGGATACGCGTGGTTGCTCTCAATTGTTTTTTATTTGCTCCCTTGCCAGGGATCAGAAAACGGGAAAATCTGTCTTTGATAAACAAAGCCATCCTGTAAAACTCATCTTTGCACTGGTGCGTTACGCTGTATGTTGGTAGCTTCTCACCTGAAAGAAAGCTACGTTTCTTTTGTGTTTGTATGATTCTGCGGGAAGTGCTTTGAGAGCTGTGAGTGTGAAAAGCATTTTGTAAAGGTGTAGTGTTGTTTGTAATTGCTCACTGAAGAACATAGTGAAAGAGGTTCGGTGTAGTTCAAAGCTTTGGGGATTTAGGGCATTTGATATAATTGTAAATATTCTCCAAGGTTGGTTTGGATTTATTCTGAAGAGGAAGGCTGTGTATATTTGTATCATCCATTTATTTTCTTATTTTTGTTTTTTTTTTTTTGTTTGGGTTTTTTTTTTTAATGTCAGATTTATCCTAATCTTGTGGATGGGAAGAATGAGCAATTGTTTGCTGTGGAGTATGATCCAGGATACTTTCTTACCAGCTGACTGGGAACAGTTTCACTGTACTTCCCTGTAAATCTGCTTTAAAAAGAGGTCAGATGTTGAAGAGCAGTTATTGACTTGAGAGCATATGGTTACAAGCACAGAATAATAGTGTTCAGTGCTTGAATGTGTGTGTTAAATGCTGAAGAAACTGTTTAGGCTCAGCCAATATTGACTTTATTTTTAGATGAGCTGTTCTTCTTTCTTATGACCTGACTAATAGAATAATTAAAGGCAAACATTCCCATTTCTTTCCTAATTGGCTACAAGTGTGATGGAGTTTAGATAGACCTTATTTTTTTTTTTTCTATTTTGAACTGTAGTAGTGATCAGAAGGAGAAACAGTTATTTGCTACACATCTCATACTGAGGTTTGTAGTAACAAATGTTTGAAGATTGCTGTTCACCTACCTGACTGATTTTTCTGTCTTCTTATTACCCTTCCCTTCTAAGAAAAGACATAATAAGAAGCTGCATGTAGTCATTGTTGACACTGCTTCCCCTGGTTTCTCTCCAACTGTTCCTGTGATGCAGGTAGTGCAGATACCCATTTTAGCCAGTGGCACCTGAGGATAAGAGGAAAAGGTGTGTCCTCTTAAAGCAGCAATTACCTCCTTGCTAACACCTTACAAGGGGAGTGTTCAAGTGTCCAACATGTAGTTCTGGTGGAGCCCACTGGTATGGCAGAGGTGAGTAGAGCACTGTTCATTCACAGGAATTACTCTGCCTTGATTAATGTTTCTGAGGCCGCTGGAAGAAAGCTGAGCATATGGACTGGGAATGCTAGGATTTGTCATCGTCCCTTTGAGCGACCAAGAAGGGGAGAAGAGGAGAGGGCAGCCACGTCCCAGCAGACTGCAGCAAACTATTAGATGGCAGGGGAAGAGGAGAAGCTGCTGTATGTGGAGTAGCAGGAAGACAAAATAGCTGCAGTGTATCATCTTAACACGATACAGTAGGATACTATGTAGTCTGTGGCGAAACTTCTGTGGCTCAGGCTTTCTAACAGAAATATAAGGGTGTTGCAGGGCGATTTTTTTTTTTTTTTTTTTTTTCCTCTCTCCTGTTCTGTCCTCAGTAAAAATATGAATCTCCAGCTTTTCAAGAATGAGAGATAACTAATTCAGAGGTTCTGGCTGGAGATATCTTTGATATCTAAATGAAACCCTGAAGCTCTAAAGTGGCAGCAGAATGAAGGTGAGCTGCTCTTCCCATGCCCAATGTTACAAGAGTGCAGTTTTGCCCTTATCAGTTATTGCACTGTGTGTGCTCGTACCCTGGAGCTTCAGTCGCGTTTCTGTGAGCACACCTAGGCTCTCAAGAGGGGAGACTGAATGAACAAACAGGCCCATTTCACTGAGCAGCTCTGGACTCTTTCAGGGTACAAATGCTGCATCTAGCTGTCAGAACTGAAATACTCCTAGTTCCCCATGAGACTTTTCTCCACTTCTCCACGATTGCATTATTATCTATGTCAATTCATGCCACAGTATTATAATTATAAAGAAGATCTGGGTACAGTAAGAAAATTATGTTGATGATTTGGAAGGGTGTTTCTTTGTCTCAGTCTCTGAACTGTTGTCACCAATGTGGCGTAAGACAGCACTCTGCCATCTGAAGTATCAAACAAGATGTAAGCAAGATATCATGGCCCTGTGTTACTACGGAAGATATAGTAGTGCTTTTAACCCTGAACACTTGCAGCTCTTTCTGTATATAAGAGAAATGGTGACCAGAGCTGTGCTTTCAGGTGTTTGTAGAGAGCGATAAGGTCTCCCCAAGCTCCTTTTCTCCAGGCTAATCAACCCCAGTTCCCTCAGCTGCTCCTCGTAAGACTTATGTGTAGTTGAACATCTGTTTTCATATTGAGAACTAAATTATTATGTTCCTATAGCTCTTTTTTTTTCCCCTGCAAATTTCTGCCTTCATTCTTCAACTTTTAACTTTCTGTATGGTGACTGT
Source organism: Chlamydotis macqueenii (assembly GCF_036417535.1). NCBI lineage: Eukaryota > Metazoa > Chordata > Aves > Otidiformes > Otididae > Chlamydotis > Chlamydotis macqueenii. The sequence goes on from NC_141560.1 coordinate 39,615,550, forward strand.
CAAAGTGTTGCTCACATTGTGTCCTCGAGGTGGTGGATTTATGGTGGATTTTTTCTTTTAAATATTTGACATATCTTTATACCCTTGAAAAGGTAATAATAGATGTATCATGAGGAGTTCTAAACTGTGTTGTATTACAGTTTTAGTTACAGTGACTTTTAAAAATTTTTAAAGAATGCTATTAATGTTGGTGAATCCACAGTGTTTTCTTAATATATGTAAATTTTACCATAAAAAGACTTTTCTATGATTTCAGTTACTGTTTCCAGCTGGAGTAATAGGGTGACTGGGGAATGAGCTAATTTCTGCTGTTGTGCTCTATGAAGAGGAGCTAATTTGTATTTTCTTCATTGGTTGTCAAGCTCTGGGAAGATTGTGGAGTCAAGAGAGACTGCTGCTACCCACTTGTGTTGCATCAGATCTCATACTATTTTTTTAACATCTTTGTAGCTGGTGGCAAAGACTGTGGAGAGAGAGAGAGATATTAAAATTTCAGCAAGCAATAAGGTTCTGACATTTTGATGTCCCAGGAGCTCTGCGTTGTCATGCTGGAAACAGCTATCTCTTCCTAGACACAGCAGCAGCAGAGTAAGGCACAGGTACTGCACTTTGCCTACATGGGGGTGGTGGGGACCATGAGGTAGTTAGGCAGTGAAGAGGAATTAGTGCTATATTTTTGCCGGGAATCTTCAATTACTCGTTGTAAACATCTTCCCAGTGGAAAGGGACAATATTTCATCTTTTTCACAGGGCTTATAGAACCTGACATCAATAGTGAAAGGTTCATAGGGTAGTTAAAAGCTCCTCAGATTGATTACTACAGACTTACTATGCTATGGGGATGCGTGTTGAGCAGATGATAACTAATGGTTTGAAAGTCAGGGCTTATCTCTTCAACTTATTGCTCTGTTATCCATTATGTGAATGTGGGAAGTCACTTAATTTCATTGTGATTTAGTTTATGGTTTTGTCAAAGAAAATAACATTTGACTCTGTTGAGGATGACCATCTACTTTTCGATAATGCCTTCACTAGTGTGAAGTGTCTAGCACAGACATGTGTTAACTCAATTAAAGGAACTGTCTTTATAGGAGTATTATAATATAACAGCAGCAGTAGTAAAGCATATTAGTATTTATGTGTGTGTATTATATATTGGTATTTATAGTAGTCCGGTTTGGGCATTGTGTAGTTCTGGGTAGATGAACCACTGCAGTGAGATTTGTAAATTGTGCTGAACTGCGTGGGTGTGTGAACTTGAGCTAGTGAATTCAGGAGTGGCTTAGATGCTTTTTACGTTTCGATTACTGAAGTGATTTGGATGGTATTTGCACCTGAAAAGGCTGTGTGTCATTGTGATAAGCAGCAGGGCAGTGAAATCGTAGTATATTGCATCGTGTCCTTGGAGTACATGAGATGCAACCAGTTGTGTTCATTTGCACCAGGAATATTGCATGGTGCTGCATCTTCAAAAGCACCTGTGCTTTTGGGTAGCACACTTCCCATTTTATTTGATTGCAGAGTACTTGCAATTTTCCATCCTCTTGAGAATGAACAACCAACAAGAACTCTCAGCACTTTGAGGTGTTTTAAATGAGATTGTGCAGTCACTGATCAACGCAGGGGTGGATTGGTTGTTATATCAACTTGCATTAGACTATTTGAAGGGAGCTTTATTTTAGCAAGCTCCGTTTGGAACAGGGAGTTTAGGTGGATTATTCTGAATTGGGAATCTAATAGGTACTGGGGCCTATATATATATTTTTTTTTTTTCTTGTCAGCCTGTATTAGAGCATCCATTAGCTTATGCTTCTTCTCATTCAGTTTTCTCTTTAAATCAATTTTCTTCAGTTGTTTTCAACTTATTGGATACAGTGTAAAATAGAAAATGCAGTCCATCTCCCAGACATAGCTTACTATAGTAACAATTAATATTTTCTATGGTGCATAAAGTACAAGGCACTTTCAGAGATGGTGTGTTTGGACCAATTTCCTGGACAGGATGCTCGTAGCACACCTTAACTGATCCAAGGAAGATGGTTTTTTCAAAGAAGGATTTGTGCTGGAGGAGGGATTAGAAGTCTACACTCAAGCTCTGTATTATCAGTGCAGTTACTCATTTTCCACAGGGAATGATTCTGGCTCATAAGTTGGCATTGTTGCACAACAACAAAATACAGCTTCAGTTCTCTCCTTTGCAACTGCTCCTTGTAGACTGATAGCACTTTATAAATACTGCAGGAGTTTGGGATCACCAATTCACATGAAGTTCAAAGTTGGGCTATATCTATCTCTTTGCATTTCTAAATTTGTGTAGCACTGACACTTGTTTCAGCTAAATATTCAGCATGTATTTCCTGTGACATTCTCTGCAGCTATCCTTGGTAACAGTGTGTTGGCTGAGAGCCTTTCCAAGAGCCCTTGCGCTCACAGCAGTATTTTTTTATCGGAAGGTAGATTGTTTACAGGTGGATACTGCATTTTGTTCTGAATTCATTGGAAGAAGGATGGATGTATTGGAGGCAGTTTCTTCCTGGGTATGACATAATTCTGGTCCATTAAAACTAAATTTGGTATGCAAGTGCCCATTTCAACAATCGATTTCATGAAGAGAAAGATTTGCCTTGATAACAAGCAATTCATGTGTCAATATTCGCTACCACCCATCCCTATTTCATTTTTCCATTTGGTTGTCTTGCTGTCCTTGTTTATCTGGTCCATTAAAACTAAATTTGGTATGCAAGTGCCCATTTCAACAATCGATTTCATGAAGAGAAAAATTTGCCTTGATAACAAGCAATTCATGTGTCAATATTCGCTACCACCCATCCCTATTTCATTTTTCCATTTGGTTGTCTTGCTGTCCTTGTTTATCTATCTGTCACATAATAGATTGAAAACTCTGAAAGTGGGAAAGATCCTTTAAGTCAGCAATGTTTCCAGCACACCTTGGGTGGAAGGACCAGAAAACAGGTAGTGCATATTTCTCTATTTAAAAAAACAAACAAAAACCAAACAAACAAAAAAAACCCCCAAAAAACCAAAAGAATACCTCTAATTAGGCATCAGGAAACTCAGGACCTAGTTAGTGTCAGGTGCCAAGAAAATTACTTTACCTTGGCTTCCATCCCTAGGTTTCCTGGAGGTAACATCCAGTTGCAGACAGTATTCTCAGCATTCTAAAATAGCTAAAAATATCTGCAGATTTAGAAATACACCAAATCAAAATGGAGAGTGGCTCCCTGGGGAAAGGGGAGGAAAATAATCATCTTCTGTGGTTTATGAAGAAGCAGCCTGATCACTGCCAGGTGACTGAGACAGATCATCTGTGGCTAACATGACTGAAACAACTGGAAGTGTCCATCCTTTGTGTCATCTGTTATGTGGTCAGCGCTCTTTTTCGGAGGTGGTACAAGGACTTGGTGATCCCTGATTAGCAATGTTCTGCTTAGACCACTGCACCATGAATATTTACTTGTTTTATTAAAGGACATACCTAACTGGGAACAGCAAATGATTGGAGAGAAGTACCTCCAGAAACCAGCTGCTTGCATTAGATTACACAGTTTAAACTTTTAGACTGTATCTATCTGCAGGAGGCCAAGTGGCTTGGATTGCCCCATGTCCGAGAGCTACTTCAGTCTAAGAGGTGGCTGTGTCCATAGTGCATATCCTTGGCCAGAGGGGTCTCACCTGTCCACCAGGTGGTATCTCTGTGGCCCAAAGATACAGTGACCACTATGTGTGTTTTTACAAGCACAGTGTTTAAAAACTGTAGGATTGTCCTGCAGCCCATCAGATTGATGAGGTTATGCATTGCATGGCTTGGAACACGGTGTGGGGCTATCAGGGGTTGCAGGACCTATTGAGAAATTGTTGGAGGAATGTGTAAGAATTAGGGAGCCAAACTCTGTGTAAGGTCATCCATGCTGACTCTTGGGAGTAAGTGGTGATGGATAAGAACTCTGTTCCCAGGCCTATGACCACATACTGGTTTGGAGCTCTACAAAAGAGAACTGGCAGTTAAGCAGCACTGGTGATCAGGAGCCTAGAGCTTGCTCCCTGCCCTAGCATTGTGTGGAAATGCGGACATACCTGTAAGATGTTTTGAGGCAAGTTTTTCACAGGAAGCACTTAGATTCGTATATGGAAGGAGAGTGCACCTTTAGGAAATGTCTCTAAGAGTAGTGGAAATTGGAAATCTGTCTTCCTCAGGATCCCAGTTTCCTTAAAGAGAAGAAAAATGGAATGTTCCAAAATTGGGTCCTTTCTTCCTGCTCTGGCACGGTGATGCAAAAGAGTCTCTGCTGTTTCCATGCTTAGATGTCTTTTGTATTGCCAGTTGCAGAGCGAGAGAAGTGTTGAGGTCCAGTACTTCAGCATGGGGCTCCCCGTGAGCTGGTACCTCTGAAAGAAGAGGAATGGGGTCCTTTAGAATCCATCAATTCTTCCGATATAAACAAAACTGCTTTCTCACAAACAAAGAAGAATTCATTTGGCAAAACTCTGAACGTTAAGTGCAGTCGCTGGAAGTGTTTATACTTTGTTCCTTAAAAAAGGCAACAGACTGAATATTGTTGATAGTACTGCAGTGCTCAGCACTTAAAAGGAGGGGCAGAAGGTCTGGGATGATCTTCCACTGGGAATGTATTTTCAGAGTAACTTCAGTTACAATTTGATATCCAAAACAGTAATTGGAAGGATTTTTAGATGCTTTGGGAGTTGTACTGCACGGATCGAAAGCAGACTCCCTTTGCTGCTCCTCCGTGCAGGGGAGCAGCACTGTGGTATCTGCAGTGGCACAAGACCCTGTGGTTTGTCTCTGACTGTGGTGTGGCTCCCCGCAGTGGGATGCCCAGCCCCTGTTTCACTAGCCCTTATGTCCTCCTCAACATCTGGTTCAGGAGAGGAATATGCTTGCAGAGTCTTGTTCCACTGAGCATGGTGGTCAGCAATGCAAAGTGTAATGCCAGCATTTCCCCCTCCTCACCAGTAAGGATACTGGAGGAGACAGTGGAATTTTGATCTCGGCTCCAGTCTTCCTGACTTTTGCTTCATTCAGAGGGATGTTGTATCTGTTCCTGTTTGGAAAGTAATTTCATTAGTCATACAGGCTTACTTCTGAAGGAAGAGCAGAGGTGAATTGTGCAGTGCTTTGAATGAGCTACACCAGTTAAAACCAGAGTATAACACAGGTTGGACCTGAGGGTCCTCTGGTTGATGTATTTGCATTGGGAAGTGGGATGACTTCCATGTGTGTTGTGTCTAGTATACCTTGCTTGGCATGCCCAAGTTGTAGTTTAATGAAGTAATAGTTAAACAGGAGAGGAATGTGAAGATAAATTTATTTCTTCCCAGTGCAGTTCTAGAGGTACTTTTGTAATGGATATGAAATATCAACTTAATAGTAATGGGGACTAATTGAATTCAGAGTAACTGGTTCCCCTGCCCTGCCCTGTCTCTTCCTTCCTGTCACCTAAATAACATGATCTATTGGATCTAAATATTCTAGCAGACCAGGTAGAGATTTTTCCTATTAGGTAATTATCAGTTCAGCAAAGCGTGTGGTTACGTTATTTTTTAGAAAAAAATTACCTAGGTATTAATGACATGAAATTATATTTTACTCTATGATTGTGCGCTAAAGCTCTAAATCTCTCATGATTTAATGTTAGCACTACATGTCAATTATAAGCTGCCCTGGAGATATATTAATTTATAGCATAGAAGTAATTTCCACTTACTGTCGCCCAAAATTGTATTTCAGCTGAGTGGTGCTGATAGATATCTACATGAGGATTCATGCAGTAGATTTGGTTTTCTGGGATTAAATTTTTACGTATTATAACAAATTATCTCATTTTATCTCAGGTGTGCAAGAAATGTTTTGCACTGAATTTTGCGTGTTAAGTTGACAACTTATTTATTAACATGCAGGATGAGAGATCAAATATGACCTTATACTGGGTTATTAAATCCAGGTGATATTTTCAGGAAATAGTTTGTTTTGCAGAATTTCTTCTAACTTTGTACTTTCCGTATTTATTATCTATAAAATGGAGAGTCTGTAAGGACTCCTAGATGGCGTAATTTCTATGAAGCACATGGAGTTTTTTGCCTATAAGAGTTTTCTTACAGCAGTATTGTTTACAGTAGTCTTTTCATACAGTAATAAAGGTATTTGAGAACAGTAATGGGAATATCTAAATTTACTGCTTAGCTATTTTCATTGAGTTTACATATACATAGAAATTAAATACTGACAGTATTTATGGATGAAAATGTAAAGGTGGTTATTTTTGAAATGTTATTAAACTTGTATATCAGAAACTCTAAAGTGGTGAGCTGTGGGAAAAATGGTATTCTTGCCTTTCAGAGCATTTTTAAAATTGGTTATTCCAGTTTAAAGGAGTTTACTGATCCTTTTGTAATGTGTGGGAACCATATATCTCTGCTGCTTCTAGTTTTTGGGAGAGTTTGAGGAGCCTGATCAGATGAGAGAGAGAACTCTCACCACGATTCAGTGCATTTTGTCAGCAGCTGCCTATCTAGTCCAGTGTGCTTACATTTCTCAGAGAAAAGCAGAACTCTTCTATAATGAGTAAAATATAAAGAGGAAAAAATCAGTGAGAGGCAAATGCACCTTCTCTTTTTAGCATATTTTTGGGAGTATTTTTAAAAGACTTGATAGGGCATCTTATCCATAAACAAGAAGTTGAAGACTGCTGATTTGCTCCTTGTGTGTGGCAGAGTGAGAGAACGGTTAGCGCAAATTGTTTTCAATTTTTTTTCACTTTTACCCACCCCCTCAAGTGGAGCGGTGCTCACTTGGGGTGAGGCTGATGTTGCTCCTTGGTCAGAGGTATTGCTGCTGCCTGGCTGTCCGTTTGTCTGCACTTGTGGGGTGTGAAATCAAGGCTGTGATCCTTAGGCTGGTGAGAAGGTCCTGTTTGTGATTTGGTTCAAAACTAGGCTTTAGAATGGCAGGAGTGCAGGGAAGCAGTCCTGCATCACTGGGTGCTGAGCTCCACTCAACCCCCGTCTGTTAAAAAGCACAGGTGTAATGGGACCATGGGGAACCAGCAGTGCTGTGCTTTCATCTTGAAGAGCCAAGACCATGCTCATGTCTTATCACTCTCATTTTCTCTGTTGCCTTTTTTTCCTCTAGAATAAGAATACCATCTAAGAAATGATTTTTTTTTGCCTTTTTTTTTTTTTAATAGTAGTCTGAAAAAGAGAAGAAACTTGGGTGATGGTCAGAGCCCTGACAATTCCTCAAAGGCCTTGGGGGACCACCTAGTCCAGGGGCCCTGCTGAGGTTCATCCCAGCACCAGCAGTGCCCAGGCTGTGTGGAGGGGATGCCTGCACTTGTCTCTGCTCCAGGCTGCACCTCAGTCCCACCTTGTCACCTTATCTCCAGCCTTGTCCCCTGCAACATCCATCCTGCTGTCACTTGGGCAAAGGTAGCCCTGCTCCTGCTGCTCCTGACCGAAACACAGCAGGAGACGCTGGGCATCAGTGGAAAGCACTTTAGCAAATTTCTGTCTTCCAACAACAGGTTCGTTTGTATTGATTCCCTTTTGTAGATCTTCAGAGGCAGTTGGTGGCTCCCTCGATGTCACCGTGAACGGTGTGACAGCCACTACTGCATATTGTGCAAGATGTTTTTGTCTTGTTGCACCAGAATAGATGAAAAGATTCAAGATGTGCTGTGGGGGAAAATCCTGAAGTATCAGAAAAGATCAAGTGAACTGATAGTATAACAAGAACAACAGAATTTGTAAATGTGGAAATATGAAGTGAATAATGCAGTGAGTGAAGTGCAGCTAAGTAATGCTGCAGAGGGCTTTTTGATTAGAAATCGAAAGCTACTTCTTTGAAGCACCATTGCTCAATTAAAAGTTAATTGCAATTGCTTTCTTTGTTTTCATATTATATATACATTTCATATTATATATGCATAAATATGAATTGTTTTCATATTATACATGCATAAAAGTATGCATATATAATCTCAGATGTACTATGTGAGGGGAGAACATGATCTTTATATACTGTAATTTTAAAATGCTTTACCCTTCACCACTTGTGCTGTTTAAAATTTTTTGCATCTAATCATTTTGCTTGGAGAATTTATTCCATCATCTTTTTAGCTCATGATTTGGCACAACAATGCACTGTTTGGGCTTCTAGTAAGACACAGGAGTTTAACAGAATATTGTCTAAATTAGTCTGAATACACATTTTAAAATGTGATATATGTATATTGTTTAATTTGAGCTTGAACTGTATTAGAGTTTCAAAATTGGTATGTGAATGTACATATGTATTTCTGTCCACATTCATGTATGTGTACTTTATAAAAGAAAGAAATGAAGGAATCTGGATTGATTGTTTATCCTTGGTGACTGTTATCTCTTGCTTAAAGGGATCTCTCGGCTGCTTCTGGTTCCAGTGGAGGATGCTGTGTTACAGCAGTAGCCTTTTCACTGCTGAGACAGGGCAGAGCTGGGGTATGGTCTGAGCTTGTCTGATTCTGGCACTTGACTGGTCTTGGGAGCAGATAACTGACAGCTAGAATGACTTGGGGCTGTATTATACATATAATTGTATGCTATATATGTGTATTATATGCTGGGGCACTCAGTTGCCTGCGGGAATGTGAAAAGTGGGCAGAGAAAGGAACAGGAAAGTATCTTCTTCCTTAAATAAGGGAGGTGGTTCAGTGATGAACTGTGTTTTAGGAATGAATGTGTAGATTATGCATGTATTAATGTACTTAGACTTTTTTTTGTCTCTATTTTTAATAATGTATGTTGAGATGTGAAATTTCAATACTGCCAATGTTAAAGAAATTGAGCCTGTCAAACAGCTTTAATGCCAGTGTCTATAAGAGGCGATGTTACCTCTTAGGCTAGGAAAGGTTACTGCATAGCTCCACAGCAGCACTTAAATTAAGATGTAACTTGTCAGACGTGCCAGTGGAAGAAAAAATTAAAATATAGCATTTGACTTAGAATTTAAAGTGTCCTCCCTACACTGGGCCTTTTTTCTTTTTTTTTTTTTTTTAAACTCCTATTTTTGCCTCAAGCCTGGCATGACCAGGAATAGATAAGGCAGCACTTCTGTGCTTCTAGAAGATAGTTCGGATTCAGGAGGATTATGCATCATTGTTTACCTGTGTCCTGCTGCCTCTTCCCGGCTGTATTGTGAGAAGAGGTGAGGGAAACTGCTTACTCTAAGCAAGCAGCTATGCCTCTACGGTTCCCATCTGCTGCCCGAGGGTTGAGGAGAGCCAGGGGCATCTCTGAGTGTCTGCAGGCGACAACCGGCCGTGTGCCAGACAGCCCACTGCACCTGCTGGTTCCAGTGGGGTTTCTCTCTGTCTCACAGCAAGCTTTTTATCCTCCTTGGATTTTTGTTTGAGGGTACCTCAAAAGCTCCTAGAAAAGCCTAAGCTGTTTGTGCTTCATAGCAAGGAAAGGAAGTGTATGAAGTATTAATCAGTCTTGTATTGAACAGGGGCTTATGATGAAATATCAAAACTAGGGGAGAAATATGTGTGTGTGACCCAAACCACAGCCGTACGCCACTTGGCAGTCCTCGCCCTTGGGGCATCGTGCTTTAGACAAATCAGTTCAAAGCAGTTAACCATCTGACATGGTGTGATAAAATCCTGCACTGGGTGAGGTCTGCAGCATGGTTCCCTCTGTACCATCCTCGTCTGTCTGCCTCAGAGGTAGTCGCGGGTCCTCACCATGCTCCCTTGCAGCCTGGAGTGAAGCTGACTTTTGCTCCTGTCCTTGCAGTCTGAGCGACGAGAGGCAAAGATGGCTCAAGCACCCACTGATCCAAGTAATGTGGAAACTGCTGACCCAGAGGACAGTTCTCCAAATATGATTGTCTACAGAAAGGTAAGGGTTTGGAGCTGTTTGCAAAAATCTCTTCCGATGTTACTGGCTTGTAAAAAGGATCCCATGTCCCTTTTCAAGTCAAAGGTATGTTTCAGGCTGCTTGGACGCGTATCTGAAATAGTTTTCAGGAAAGCAGGTATTTAAAACTATGGCATTTGAGAGCTTGGAAGTCTTATTCTGTTCAGTGGAAGCATTTAAGCTTGTTAGTATAAAATATTTGATGACAAACTAATAACTTGAAATTTATAACTTCTTGGGAATAGCTGTGATGTGACTTTAGCTAATCATTCAAGTTTACTAAGTCTAGCTAAAATAATTGTACATACCATCCAAGCTTTATCGCACTAAGCATAAAGCAGCTGGCATGCAACAGTATTTTTGTACATTTTTTTCTAATTTTTGTATCATGTGTTTTGTTGCATAATTTACACTTTGATTCTTTGCAGGCAGTTATTGCTTCTTGTTGCATTGCTTGAATTAAAAAAGAGAAACCTCTCAAGTGCTAGTGAAAAATGATCTAGACAAAGGTAAAATAACAGCTGTGCATGATGTCAAAGAACATTATTTCACCATGATAAAATGACTTATTTTGAAGTACTTTGGAGGCAGTATAAAAGATGAAGGAAAGCAATATACTGAATTGTTCGTTATGGCATTGTTTTACTCTGGGGTAGGTGTATCTATTATCTATGAAATCTAGTCTTTTTGTAATTTAATTAAATAATGTAAATATTTTTTTTATTTACCCTGCAAAATGTTTCTTATGTAGCAGGCAAAAGTGCTATATGGTTCTGACAAAAAGACATTTTCTTTCATGGCTCAAATAAGCTACCATTCTGTTAATTCAAGAGCTGCATGCTAGCTCAAATCAAGTTTCCTTGTGTAGTATGGTCCTGGTTTAAATTTGTATTTTCACAGAATAGCTATAAATAACTAAAATGTGTTGAGTGTACATGGTGCTGTTTTCTGCTTACATGACTGCAATTTTGATGACTTTCATATGCTGAGAAAATAACTTAGGTTTCATGTAGAGCATAAGTTGTTTAAAGTGTTACTTTTTGATAACCATGATTTTGGTTTAGTTGTTGCATATTTGGTTTGGAATCTGGAATTGTTAACATGGGAAAATTTTCTGGGTAATGTGTAGGCTTGTTTGTTTTGAATGTGTTATGAACACACTTTGGCTGCTAATTTGGAAGTAGCAGTAGTCGGCTAGTGAGACAATATTTCTAGAACCTGTTCGCTGAGGGGTCCAACACCAGCAGGTTGAAGCAGATACAGGAAAGAAGCTTCTGGTTGTATGATCTAGAATCAGAGCATTAAAGCTGTGACTCTGCAGACAATCCACTACCTATTCCTGAAATCATAATGTTTTTCTTGAATGTGCCTCACTTTCTATTAATCTCACGGTATTTCTGCTTAAGGATTTCTCCATTTCTTTGCCTTTTACTGTTTCATTATTGTCACTGTAGAATACGGCTTGCAAGTTCTGTGGTATCAATGGGGACCACACTCATACCTTTTGATTCATCTCTCCTTACTCTGGTGTTTCACAGATGTCAGTATTATCAGCGCTTCATATTACAGTCACTTGTCAAAATAAATAGTTATCTTTTGGAATAGCATGCCCCGTGCATTGTTCAGTAATACTGTATTCTATGTTGTCAATGCTAAGCTAACATATATCTGTCAGGTTTTTTTTCCTTGAGAGTTTTTGCTCCTTTTATGAATAAGGTTAATATTCCCCATTAATCAAAGTGAGTTTCCATTGGTGATTGACTTTCTAAATCTAATTTAATGTTTGATATTAGCTGTAAGTACTGCACATCAATTATATGTTCCTTAGTGTTGAGAAATCATATGCAAAATCTGAGACAAGACTTTTATTCTCTTGATTATCTCTCCTCTCTCCAAATAAGTGTTTAGCTCTTCATCTCTCATTTCCTTTGAAATGACTTGATTGCCAGTAATGAATGAGAAAAACACTGCCCTGGACTCTCTGAAATACAGAACACAATCTGCAAGCAGTACCATACCATTCAGGATTGGTGTTGTGTCATAGTGAAAGAAAAGGTTTGCTTCTCACAGCAGGGATCTTGAGATGCAATTGTTGATTCCCCCTAAGGATGAAGAAATAAGGACGGGCTTCAATAATGGGACCACAGTAATTCTTGCTGTAAGTGTCAGCTATTCTGTTGCTTGTCATTGCTGTCACATTTGTGGGTTTTGAGGGAGGAAAGCCCTACAAGTACAACCTTAAATTGTCCATGCTTTCTTCACTGAGACTCACTGAGGTCTATTTTGAAGTTTATAAGCCAAGAGGGTGGTTGTGGTAGCCTGGTTTTCTGTATAATGAATAGCGAGAGAGACACACATCTAAAGGACAAATCAGATCTTGGATGGTGCTGAGTGTCCCTTTGGAGCAACCTCTGTCTGTTTTCTTTATGCAGAAAAGCCTAGAACAGCATGTTCTCTTAGGTAGGTAAAACTAAGTGGGATGGATTTTGGCCATGCAGAACAAAATAAACTAATTTATTTTGACTCCAATTAGTTTGATATTCTCTGTGGAGTCCTGTAAGCAAATGGATTCTGCCTGCTTTGATTGCTACAGCAGATGGTCTGGATGAGATAAGTCTTATTTTCTCCTGCCTTCTACCCTCTTAACCTTTTGGGGGCTGATATTTATCAAATTGTGAGGCATGTTATTTTTTTAATCCAAAACGCTCAATGTTGAGCTACTGTTCTGGGAGATACCTGTGTGTGAATCGGGTAGTGCAGATGCAGTCATTAGGATAAGCAGTGTTCAGGGTGTGATTTGCCTCACCCTACACTCGTTAAAGTGAATTGTGCTCTAAACTACATGAGCTGTATTGACTGGATCTCCGTTGACTATCATGGGTGCCTCGACACCTTGCTGTCAGGTATTTATGTCATGGGGTAGACATCTATAATTAAGCAAGCTGCGTTCCACTCCTAGGATTTATGCTTCCTCTCATCTCTCTGTATGTCTCAGTACTTAGCCCTGGGCTGGCTATGAGTAGTGCCACAGTAAGGATGTGCTGTCACTTATCTTGTGTGGCACAGTGATATCCAATGAAAAATTGAAGTGCTGCAGAAATTGTATTGCCACTTAAGTACTGCTCTGTGAGTAAAACGAAGGAACCATATTTTCTTTAACTGATATAGCCACATCTGGACAAGATGCTGACATATTTTCCGTTGGGATTATAACTGGAAGAGTGCTATGTGGTGCTTAAAAAGACTGTTTGAAATGCGCTACTCTCCTTTTCGTGGGAGCAGGTAATGTCAATACACAAGGGCTTCTGTGGAAGTGAGTGACATCCCAGTCCTCGCTTCAGTCTGTGAGCGTTGTGTGGGTGCCTACAGCACGGAAGGAAAAAATGCAATAAAAAGCCAGTGAGAGGAGAAAAACACACTCCCAGCAAACAGTAACAGAAAACATAAATTGATTTTAAATGCCTGTCACATTCCCTTGAAATCCAGCCACCCTTGATTGCCTTTCTGGCATCCAGCTGCTGGTTACGGTGTCCTAGGGGCCTTTTGGCTGACCATTCCAATAATCCAGATCTGAAAGTTCACCTTCTGCAGACCGTATAGAAAGACAAATGGTTCATGGACACCTTCTGACACTAGACCTATTAGGTGACCTATTACCAGAATAATTTGGCAAATCAAATCTTCTTACAGAAAGGATGGTGGAAAGTTGTCGTGTCACTGAAAGAAAAGAAATACTGAAATATTTAGAGCTTGACTAAATAAGAACTGAAAATACCAATAAGGAAGAATTATTTAGGAGTACCTGGGGAATAGAACAAAAAGGATGAAAACACAGAAATTTAAAATCTAGATTGGATAGCAAGACGTACTTGTTCTAGAGAGAGATCTCTGCGGATGGGCGAGAGTTCGGAAACTATACTGTTAGAGATGTCTAGAACCACTGTGAGCATGCATGCTTTGAGGGATGTCAAAGGATATCATTGAAGAAATGACCTGGATTATCTGATGGTACATTTTAGTCTCTGCTTAGTTTTGCCAGGTTCATCTTCTGTATCTGCTTGCTAACACTGGCACTTAGTGAGTTAAATTTTGAAATTTTTTGGTTACTCATAGTAAATCTTTTGAACAGGCAGGAAAATCTAATTTCCAAAGGCAATTACTGTTCTAAGTAAATGTAATACAAACTTGCAGCTGCCACAAGATGTTTTCAGAGAAATCTGAGTTGTTTGCTACCCTCAGTACTTGGCAGCCTTACCCTCTTTTAAAATTCTGGTTTAAGATCTGAATTATAATTTTTTTTTTTTTTTTTGAAAGAGTAACCTTACGTTAGCTTTTCTTCAGGCAAATTCCAGGGTTCCAGTCATGGCAAATAGCTGGAGTGTTGCTGTCAGACCTGGTCCAACATAGTGATAGGGTGGGAAATTGGAGAACAAGCAGTTGTGAAGAGAGATGTATGCATGCAAAAAATCTATGGACCATGAAGCAAAAAGACAAGGAAAGAGACAAAAAAAAAAAATGATAATGCTGGTATTGGGATCTGGTCAGAAGACCAGTACTCCTACTTGTTTGCTTTTAAGTTGTGTTAAATAGCACCTGAAAAAAACGATCTCAATAGGACACTGTCCGAGCAACCAAAAGCAGTCAAAACCCATAAGGGTACACTCCAAATGATGACTTGTTGCAAAGAAAGAAAAAGCTGCAGTGTGCTAAAATGAGATGGATTTTGTGCATACAACTTATATACTTTATTAAATGAAAGCAGTCTGCATCTTTTCTGAGGTTTCCTAATCCTTTCAAGCTTTTATGCTGTTCTAGTGAGAGGCAGCAGAACTGAAAATGTGTTTAAACTGTTGAGTGCTTTTGGCATTCTTTTCATTTGTCTCTTGAGTTGTATTTTAGGATGCTGCTGCATGTAAAGGCCTCGAACCTTGTTTTTGTACATGAAAACTGACATTCCCACACAATTGCTTCTATTTTGTAACTGATTCTTTAACATAAAATTTTAAAATTGTGATGATAATGCATGAGTTGATAACACTGCAGACCTATAGTCTTCAAATCCAAAGATTTTTCTGTACTGTTGTTAGAGATTACTTTATGGCATTTTAAGCCATCTTGCTCTTGATTTTTCCTGTTTCCAGAGTAAAAGCAGTAACCCAGGAGTAAACTAGGACTGAATTTAATAGTACATATCATTACTTCAGGAGCTGAGACATGCATAATTTTTGATAAGTAACCCCCAAACTAGCATTGTTAGTGTTGGAAAATAAATTTAAACCCGATCTTGTTACGAAGGTGTGTTAACGTGCAGGTTAGGAGGCAGCAGGGCAACTTTAACTCTCTGCTTCCGTAGTGCATATTGAAAAAGAGGTTTCAGTTAATATATCACTGCAAATACTCATGTGTCTTGGCTGTAAACAAAAGTTGACCATTTCTTGAAACCTTGCTAGTTTATTTATCCAAGTGATTTACTGTGTCAACAACTTTGCATAGGGTGTTGCAGAGAGAGAAGAAAACACCTCTGTGCAAGGTGGGCTACTTGTTAAATTGTGGCTGCAGTAAAGGCAGAGCTGGATGGTTTTTATCTAGGAGATTCTCTCTTGGTGTTTCCTCTAATAACAGATTGTAACATTCAATAATTGTCCTTCCTATACCTCATATAGCAAAGTCTTGGGGAGAGGAATCACAGTAGTGGCGTTTAAATTTAATCCTACAGAGAGAGAGAGAGACTGTATAATGGGGAACAAAGATGGGAATAGCTGTGTGCAAGGGATCTCTCGGGCAGGAGCAGCAGAGAAGAGAGACCCCAGTGTGATGGTAAGTCATAGGACAGTCATCGTCCGGTATTGTGCTGTGGCAATGAAAACCACAAATATAATCCCAGAGTGTCTTGGAGAAACATGTGCAGGGGAGTGATAGCTGTCAATAGCATTACGGAGAGGGCCAGTGATCTGGCCTCATCTAGGTCGTGGTGTAGTCTTCTCTATTGTCATCTACTGCCTTCAGAAAACATGACCTGGTTACACAGGATGGGCTAGAAACAAGTGGCTTATTTAGCTGAGTAAAACAAAATTAGATAGGAGAGATGTAATTAATCTGCAGGAGTGCTCTAAGGGATAAATGTCAGGCAGGGAGAAGACCTTACCAAGCTGAGGATAGTCCTGGCACGCACACCAATTTTTACGATTTTCTGAGGAATAAATGCAGTCTGGGAATTAGGAGATGATTCTTAGAAAAGTGGAGTTCTGGAGCAGCCGCTGCATGGAGTAGTGCGGGCAAGGAAGCCTGCTGGTTTTGGATAGGTATAGTCATGTTTGTGAAGAGGCCTGTGTGACATCCTTTCTTGCAAAAATAGAGAAGGAGACGCACTGAACCAAGAAGTCTTTCTAGCTTTGTTTGTACCTTCTTCAGGTAACTTTGAATGTGGACTGTCTAAAATTCCTGCGAACACCTTTTATTCACACAATAGCAAACAACTTGTACTGCTAAAGTGTGACACGTGTAGGTGTCCTTGAACAACGTTGATGGTACTGACCTTGACTATAGCTATCAGGGGAGCCTTGAAGTAAAGCTGGGGACCGTGGGTTTGATTTCCACATATGTGAGATGTATATGAATGATTAATGATCTAAGGCACTAGTGTAAAATCGCAAGAAGTTAGGGGCAGAGGACTTCAGAAGCTGACTTGCATCACTGTTTACACACAAGTAAAGCTCTCATATGAGGGGCAAAAACATGGTTTTAGAGTCAGGTGGAGGTGATCCACCTGTGCAAAGGGCTTTTTGGCATTTTGTGTTTTCTTTCTTTCTTTCTATCATTTGTTTTGCAGTAATAGTTAAACTTAGCTGAGGTTAAAGATCCAGCTTAGTAGATGATATGCAGAGTTACAAATAGGGAAATGCATATAACATGGTAGATAGGTAGACTCTCAACTATTTCTTGTTTCTGTTTTTATATGAATGTGTGTACATATATATACACACACATATTCTTATATGCCTTTGCAGTAATGAGGATTAACAAATAACCTTTATATTTTTTCTGGCTGTATCATTTAGCCTAATATAGGAGAGGTTACATATATCTTTTTAAATATATCTTATGTGTATTCTAGGAATATGCATATGCATGTACAGTACATATTCATATATATCCCTTACACCTTAAATATTTCTATTCAAATACTGCATGCACGGGGTAATTCTGGTTTGCATTTTACACATATGAATCTGTCTTTCTGCTTTTGGAAAAGGTGGCCTTAGCTTTCTTGTATCACGTCCTTCTTTGTAGTTAGAGATTTTGATGATAAGCCTGTAGCTATCTTTTCAATTTTTTGGTTGGTTTTTTTCCATATTCAGAAACAGTTGTCTTATTTAAATTTATTTAATTTTCTTTCCCCTCTGGCTCATCTTTTCTCTGTTCCTGTTTGTAACTACAACAAACTGTCTTTGCACCCATCAGAGTCTAATTACAGTGATCTATTGCTTTAGCTGTTCTTGGAGGCAGAAAAAAGATGAGCCAGGACCAATAGGTATGACAACTTCAAAGTATATTTTTAGCAAAGCAACCAGTGCAAATTTAGAATACAGAGATAAAAAGGGAAGGTTCAGCTAGAGGGTAAGATTATGCTATTCTAGCTGTAGCACTTAATGTCTTGCATTTTTGGAAATGGTTCTCTTTTATTCCCCCGGCAGCTTTCTCATGTCATTCTGTGTGTATTTGTTGTTGTCAACATTTTAAGTTATGGTCTTGGCGTGTTTTCATTATGTTTGTTGATTTACTTTTGCGTGTTGTTTTGGGCAAGATGCTGAATATGAGTGTTTTCTTTCTGCCTTAAGCATTATTTTAGCCATGGGATTCTTTCATTTATTAAAAACAAACCAAAATGAAGTCATGAAGTAGTAGAGAGCTACCAGCCCAACTCATTCCAAGAGGCGGCAGCTGCCTATTTCAGATGCAATCTTGAACCCTAATATTAAGATAGAAGAGAAAATAGTTTGGATGGAAGTGGATGAAATGCACACAAACCCATGTTTGGTTTGTTTTGTACGATAACTTCAGCTAAACTCTTATTCTATCCAGATTAATAAGATAGCACTTTGGAGGATTATGAACTTCTTTCATATGGCTCTGAGATAAAGGTTTGAGTGGGAGGATTCATTTCAATAAATAGAACTACGTGTGCGGGACCATGAAAACATGCAAATGAAGTTCCATTTAAAAACATGTTTTGCATCCTAAGACATTTTGAAGCACACTTTCTTTTTTCACAAGAAACTGTCATACCATGTTCAAGGGGAAGCAATTACTTTTATGCTTTTTTTCTTTCACTGCTGCTGTTGTCCTGTATAATCTTCTTTTTTTCCTTGTCTCTCCAAAGTGAAATGAACTGAAGAAAATTAACAGTAACTGGTTAACCAGACACTGAAGTGCATTGGTCTGCTTAACAAAGAATTGTATTCTCATTCTTGAGTATATTCGGTACTGTAGTTCAAAGGCTAATGCCTTTGAGGTGGGTGAAAAAAAAAATGAGCAAAGGTGTCAATTTAAATAAGATATCTCCCTACATTGCTGCTCTTCAACATTAACAGAGCTCATTAATATTACATTGCATTGAAATGTATCACAATTGTACTTTGGGCCAATAATTCAGTGCCTTTGAAAGTAAAACAATACATATTTGTGGCATATGCAAGAAGAAATGTCAAAATATTATATGTATTTTTTCTAATGCTTTAACTGAGTAGCAGCATGAGTAGAATAGGTAGGAAAAAGAACTTAATCGAGGAACACGTTAATGAATTATTTAGATCTATGTCTTGGTTGAGAGAGAAAGCAGATCAACTCCAATTTTGTTCATATTTCGGTTTTGTAAAAGTAGAGTTCTGTGAGATTGAAGTCAAATTGAAATGGTTCTGTGGTTATGCTTTTAAACTAGCTAGAAATGGTTTTGTGTACCAGAGTTGTCTCAGAGTATGGTGCTGCAATTGTCACTTCTGTTCTCCTCCTCTACCAGCTATTTTCATTTGTGTGTTTTCCCATTTGATTAAAATAGGTGGCCATTGCATATTAAGAATTTTCCTCTGGCTCTGGTAACATTTCACATATTTTTTTCCTAATGTCTTGCTTTAGTTTCAGCAAGGAGACATGGAACTGGGGGGCTGTTGAGGCTATTTAACAACCTCTGTATTTGCAAGCACAATTCTCCTCATCTTGCTGGCATGACCATGACTGCAGGGGCTGTTTTGGTGGTGCCCCAGATAAAGGAAATATTTCATTCACTGATACTATAATTAGATGTCTTTCTCTATCAGTAAATCGACACAGTTGTGTTAAACATGGGCTTGTAGCTATGCACAAATTAGCTCATTCAATAACTTGCACAAATTGTCACATAAACCTTGGCAGCACTGAGTTCTTGTCTCTCGCACTGTTCCCCACTGAGCTCTTAATAGTAAAATTAGCTGGAGCTGTGTTAATTATATTTTTTCCAAGCGTGGAAAAACAGACACAGCAATGGTGCTACTGTTGTCTGTTCACTGAAGGTAGTCCAACCATTGGCTTATATCTGGAATTATCTGTGGAAAAAAACAGTGGCTAAACCCACATTTTGTTTTTTAATAATGTGAAAGCATCTGTTTTGTAAACAGGGAGCCAAAGTGCTTTCTTCCTTGGTCCCTGTACCAAGAAAGGTGACCTACTTCAGCAGTGTTGGGTTTTTTTTAAGTATTTTTGACTGGAAAGCACTTAAAACATGTTCAGTTATAACAAGTTTTCCTTTCTGCATGGAAGAAAAAACTCAAGTTTTATTTTTCAACAATAAAAATAGCATTTGAGTTGTTCACAGTGTATTTAGCATCAACAGTGCTTTCTTCCTCCCACTTGAGATGTCTGAGAGTTTCAGAAGGGATAGGAAAGACTTTGACTTGAACTTGAATGAAATTGTGAGAGGCTAAAAGTTCTGTGGTGGCGGCCTGTGCTCTGGTTCTGTCTTTGCTAAACTGTTCATCTCGTGTGTGTGTGACTGACATTCATGGATAATAGTATTTGAAGGAAAAATAGAGGATTGAAGGAGAATGCACCAAAAGTAGGCAGAAAGGATAAGTGAGCTGGAAGGGTGATGCATTTTGGAGAGTTAAGAGTGAAGATTGCTTTTTAAAAAAAAAAAAACCAAAAAAACACCCCCCCCCCCCCCAAAAAAAAAAAAAAAAACCCAAAAAACCCAAAATGAACAGGAAAAAAAAAAAACAAAAAACAAAACCCTCAGCATTCACTGACTTAGAATTGCAAGAGATATTTAGAAGTACTTAAAGCAGTTCTTCAGCAGTCTTAAAAGTATCTGACTCCAATTGTGGGCTGCATGCAAGCTCTAATTGTAGTCTGTTGCTGTCATCGTTGTCTTTAATTGTGTAAACTTGATTTATTTAAGAAACATTTTGCCACTGAACTAGGCCCTGAGTCACCTCTGAGGTGCAGGCAAAAGCATGCTGAAGCCACGTGCTGCTGCACCATTTTGCTGTTTCCTGGTTATTCCTCCTCTCCTCTGCCCCCCAAAAGTGTTTCGTTTGACACTCTTACTGTTCTCATGGTGTGGCTGTTTTAAGTTGGTGGAAACTAACGGCTGGTTGGGTGCCCTTTAGGCCACTGTTGTCTCCATGTTCTTCTGCCAGGCTGAGGGAGCGCAATGAAAGGGGGACGTGGTCATGTATGGGGGCATACACCCTGTGGTGGGCATTGCTTTACTCCCCTAATTTGGATGGATTTGGTTGAAGTGCTGAGAAAGTCAATGACCAGAGAAACCATTGAAATATGTTGAGTTGCAGAGAGCTTCCCAGGGCGTTCAAGGACAAGCAGCTAGGATGCTTCTTTCTAAATGAATTACAAAACCATGCAGGAATGGCTAAACGGGGTCTATTATATTAATTATTTTCTCCCTAGTGTCTTAATTTTTTTGCATACTTCCTAAGGCAGTTTGCCAGCTTTCTTTGTGGCAGCCATGCCACTCTAAGAGTGTTTTGAACAGGGCACATAAAATCCTTAGGCTAGGAAACTGGTTAATGGAGGGAGATTGTAACAAGAGAGGAGAGGTGGCTGTTATAGCTTCTAGGCTTACACTTTGCAGCCAGACTTGCTTTCAATGCATAAGAAAACAATGGCAATTTGTCACCTCTTTGTGGGTCTGTTGGAAATTTTCGTTCCAGTTGGTTTTGCAGCAGACAGACACCACTTGCAAAATAAATTACCCTGGAGGCACTGAAGTAGTATGAGTTGAGATGTCCAGAAAATACTAGTCTGTCTGTCTTGACCTTGACAGTTTTGGACTCTGTATCCACAGGACCTGACAGTTTGATCCTGTGGAAAATTAGCAGTGTAGACAGGAAGGCAGCAGCTTCAGCAAGAGGAACCCCTCCAGAATCCTAGGCACCCCCTCACCTCTCCAGGATCACCTCCTGAAGAGACTTCTCACATGTTCTCCTGCCTGGCGCTCAGTGGTCTGGATAAAAATCAGACACAGATCTTGAGTTATCTTCCAATTTCACTTTTTAGCAAAACTTGAGAAGAACTCTTACAAAGGTCAAAACCCAGCCCTGCATTGAAGCTGGAGAGTGCCTGTGAGGTGCACAAGGGACCCCTTATTGTCTGTGATGTTGCCATCTGTGAAGTCAAAGCTTCACTAAGTACTGGCTGTCTCTGATGTTGAAAAAACCCAACAACAACAACTAAAAAAAAAAAAACCAAAAAACAACCCAACCGAAACAGCAAAACAAAACCTGGAGGAAAACACCACCAACAACTGGACAGAGTGAAGATGGTGGTGAGTATGGTGGTACATGCCTAATCAAGTAATTGAGAATTGCCTATAGTGCCTATAATGAGCAGTTTGTAACTGCCGTGAGCAATGAAGTGACAGTTAATGTGGCTGCCTTTACCTGGAGCACTGAATGTTTCATCTGTTTTATGATAGTCTGTCTTTGGTAACCTCACCATCTGTGTTTGTGTGTATTTACTAAGTTTGGGGTTTATGTGGGTTCCCCCCCCCCCGGTCAAACATTGCTGCCTTAGATCTTAAGGATTTATTGCTAGTGCTGGCATCTGATCTAATAAGTGTCTTTTTACCTCTCTGTGATGCTTAGTGTACAGAACTTGAATTAGTGCTGACAAAATGTTTACCTAATAGAAGTCGGTATTATCCTCATAGATTCCTAAGGATGAGACCTTTGAAAGAAACATCTGAAATATTTAATAAGAATTGTTGTTCATTGTTAGGTCAGTAGATTTGCAAGCAGCTGAACAAATACTGAATCATTATAAAGTGACTGATTCACAGAGGAACCAAATGTTGTGAGGTACATTTGTTTGAGGATATCAGGATGAGAATTTTTTTTATTTAAAGAAACTGTTTACAAGAACTTGTGTACAAGGTATCAGTAAGGATTTTTACTGGGTTTCTGGTGGTGTGTTTATCAAATTCAGAAATGAAGACCTAGACTAGCTCAAGTATTGCAGTGCACCCACTGAACACAGTGCCTTGATTTAAATTCTTTTGTTGCCTTATTGATGACAAGTATTTGAACCCAGTCCTGTGGCATCAGGTGTGTGTTGTCACAGCTAGACTCTTTTTTTTTTTTTTTTTTTTAATACCTGTTTTGTTTTGTGGAATGCAACTGTGTGTTTTTGGTGTTTTTTTTTTTCTAAAAAAAATGTGATAGTTTTGACAATCTTGTTTATCATCCTTACAGTGAGATCAAGGGACTAGGGAAGCATTATTATTTTTTTTTTTTTTAAAATCTGTATTCCAGTCTGACTTCTTGATCTTGGAAATTTTTCCAGAAACATCATAAGAAACTGATTCTCTTCTCTGTGGCTTGTAGAATCATAGAATAGTTTGGATTGGAAGGCACCTTTAAAGGTCCAACCCCCCTTCAAGAAGCTGGGACATTTCCAACCAGATCAGGTTGCTCAGAGCTCCTTCCGGCCTGGCCTTGAATGTTTCCAGGGCATCAACCACCTCTCTGGGCAACCTGTTCCAGTGTTCCACCACCCTCGTTGTGTAAAATTTCTTCCTTTTATCCAGCCGGAATCTACCTCCCTCTATTTTAAAACCATTACCCCTTGTCCTGTCACAACAGGCCCTACTAAAGAGTTTCTCCATGTCTTTCCTATAAGCCCCCATTAGGTATTGGAAGGCTGCTCTAAGGTCTTCCCAGAGGCAGGGAAGACCAGCCTGAACAGCCTGCAGGCTGAACAGCCCCAACTCTCTCAGCATGTCTTCATAGGAGAGGTGCTCCAGTCCTCTTATCATCTTCATGGCCCTCTGGACTCGCTCCAGTTGGTTCGTGTCGTTCTTGTCTTGGCTTCCTGGCTGACAGTGGAAATGTGTAGCAAACCAGTTAGGTGCATGTCCAAAGGAGTTCTTCAGATCTTGGCAGATGTAGCAGGTCAGCTAATCAGGGAACTAATTCAGGCTGTCCCTAATTGTTTACTCAGGACTGCAGAGAAGAGCTTGGAACAGGGCAAGTGGTCCCACATGTTGGAAGAGCAATGTATCAAGGAGAGATGGATTAAAATTGTGTAGGAAGAGGCAAAGTCAGTGCTCAGGAAGGAGAGGAGGGATGGAGGAGCACTCTTTTCCCTGCCAGCTCATGTGTTGAATCTGGCTCACGGTAACTTCTAAAGTAATGCTCTCATAAAAATTGGACTTTTCCATTTGATGTGGCTAATGCTTTTGTGTTTTGTCTAACCTACCCCAGACTCCAGAATGACAAAAGTATTTCTGCGCTGAAGCAGGTAAAGCTTTCAGAATCTTTCCCCTCCGTGCTCTTGTCCGAAGTAAAGACAGAGTGCTTTTTTTTTTTTCTTCCCCTCATTAGATTCATACAGAAAGAAAACAAAATTTTCCAGAGTTCTGTAATGGAAATATAGCTGTCAACTATTGCTGTAGAAATCAGGTTAAGTAAAAGTAGGGACTCTTGGTCTGTTTTATGCAGGTTCTTTAATTGTGATTCTTCCATTTCTGCTATTACTTTGAGTCAGAGCATGGGTAGCCAGGAATTCAAAATTTATTTTTTACACATTGCTGAAATAAAAGCTTCTCCTTGCTGAAAAATTAATTACTGAGTGTTCCAGCACCTTATAAGATATTTATATGTTCTCCTGAGTCCTTTCTCTTCCTGTTTCAAAGTGCTGTCTTGAGAGCAGTTCAGGCGAGAGAACTGCTCAGCTGCACTTCATAGTCTTCCTCTCTGCCAAGGAGTCTCAAGACGGCACTCTAAAACAAAGAGACATACTCAAGGGAAAGTATGAATATTAGATCACTCTGGTTTAATCATTTGGGATACAGTGGCCTCGATTTACGCATCTGACATTTTGGACGTTTTGTTGATATGATTGCTGAAGTGCATCTCAAAATTATTAAATTTAGAGTTCTTAAAGGCATTGGAAATACCAAATGGGTCATGCTGCTGTGGTACTGTTGTCCACGATTTCTGTCCAATGTATAAATAATTTGATGACAAAATCAGTTCTCTTTACTTTAATAGCTTATTTTAGTATTTTCATTGCAATTCCCCCTCCCACCCCGTAATTGAAATGCAGAGAAAATAATAATTTGCTGGTTTTGTTTCATTTGGGAATGCACAGGATAGATGGTGTCCTGATTAACAGCATCCTAGAGTTGCTCTTTCTTAAAGGGGAAATAGTTGCTAGTATCAAATTTATTATGTAAAGAGGGGACCCTCCAGTGAAGTGGGTCAGAACATTTGTTCTGGCTCTGTTGGGGTGGCAGCAGTGAATCAATGTACTTCATCAGTGCTGCTGTAGAGCTATTTGGCTCAGTTCATAAGGTTGTTTTTCAGTGTTGTGATCCAAATGTTACCAATAACCTGCCTTGCGTTTGTCACTCTTTACTTTCTTCATGGTTTAGCAGTTCCCTTCAAGTCAGCTACCTTAGTGCCCCCTCTGACTAAAGGAGAAGCTGCCATGAGTTTCCAGCATCTGAACATCGTGTAATATAATGATATATTTAATTTGAGAGGCCAGTGCAGATTTTGACAGGAGGAGGAAAAAATTTAAATATTTGCATCTGATAGAATCCAACAAACATATGAACTTTATGTACTAAGCTCCACGCAGTAGGATGGACACGTCAAATAGTGACAACAAATCTGCTCTACAGGCAGCTGCGCTAGTAGTTAAGGGATGATGTACAAAATACGTCTTCGGGAAACAGCGTATGTGCAGAGCTAAAATGAAACCACTCATGAAATACCTCATTGTGATGATTTCTGGAAACATGAAGATTACATCTTGTTCTGTGGAGAAGCAAGGAGACAGAATAATGGCCCAGGTTAATAGGTCCCTCAAAGACACTTTTAAATATGAGGAAAATGCTGTAGATAATCCTTTTTCATTTATTATGACTGACTGAACACGCAGCATAGGATAAAGCAACTGCTGTGTGGTGTCATTTGAGCATATGAGGACAGAGCCACCCCCCTTCCGTTGGATCGCAGTGTTCTTGAAGCCTGATGAAGTAGTGATGCTCTGTAGATGAGCACAGGGGCACTGGAGGAAAGGAAGCATGTGCAGATGGGATGCAGGGGGACAGCTTGCTCTGCTTCTCAGGTCACTCCTTTTTTGCAGCAAGTGCTCTCCCAGGGCAGGCAACTGAAGGAAGTGTGTGTGAAGTACAGCCAGTTCCCAGGTGGACCTTCAAAGTTACTGTCTTGACACCTTATGTAAGAGTGGAGAGAAACTGAGGTTGTTGGCCTTTCCTGCTCTGAGATGGTGCAGGGAATGTCACCTTAGGACATGCACATTTTGTCTCTGCTTTCTCCAGCTCCTCTGTGCAAGAGGATCTTTAAGTAACGTGGCATAAGAATAGATGTAGGAGGATACAAGATGCTGCATAGTTTGCACGTTTGTTGCTGACCTCAGTGTCCATCTGTGCCTTCCTTTGTTCCTGGGTAGTATATGGGGAAGCTGGGGATCCATATTAAAGCTAACAGGTCTTTTAGGTTATGCAGAAGTTTGCTCTGTGCCTGTATCCCCGTGAAAATGTTTGAAGTCCTCAGCAAGAAGCTGATACTACTTATTTGTATGGAAGGTGGCTGAAGTATCAGTAATACTAACAGCATCAGTGGTCCTGGTAATATGTCTGGCTTTATCAACGGAGCCTTTGAGAGCAAAGCTTCAAAGGAATAAATGCAAAAGGCTTGTGTTACAGTCTCTGGGCAGTGAACGCATTGAAAGTCAGTTGATGTTTGACATCATGATGATGCTGGGGACAAAGTGTGGATTTGTAATATTGGGAATGGGAAGGGAGATTTCATATTTAGAGATGTACAGGGTAAATAAATTGTCCTGTTGCCTTCTGTATCATCTATGCTTTTTCTCCCTATAGGTCACACTGCTGTCTCTGTTCTCTCACCCGCGGTTTTTTCATTCATGGTTTTAGTTTGTCTCTCTGTGCAAAAGCAACACATTTGGATACCTTGTTGTTGCTGATTGCAAGTTTGATGTCAAAGCTCTTAGTTCAATATGAAGGTACAGAGGAAATTAAGTGTGTGGCATGCAGCTTATTCTTAGTTTCCTCTACTTTTTTTTTTTCATTTTGATGATTTTGGGAGTGCTAAAATAATTAAAGTGGCCAGTAGCTTTCAGTATGTAGTTTAGTCTCAGATAAAATTAGTATCTTGCTTCAGCCTAGTATAATTCCAGAGGAAAGTAATTTAGTGGTAATAATGTTAAAAAAATCAAAGCTAAATTTGCTGAATTTTACGTGCCTCTGTAGAATGGGACTTCTTTCTAACTAACGAGTTCAAATTAAAATGAAATAAATACCCATAATGTTTCTAGAGATTTTTCAGTATGCAATAGTATCATAGACTACTGAAATGAGGCCGCTCTTAGTTGAATGAGTGTAGAGTTCAGAGCTGAAAGCTGCTTACTAACAACATGAGAGCTGAAAAAGTGTTCTGTATGCAAAGATGCTGTAGAAAGATTTGGCTGGATCAAAATGTAATAACTCAAAGTGGAATTTGGTCCAGATGCTGGGACTGATACCTTTACTATCATTAACAAAAATAAGCATTTAGCCAGTAGCTGATGTTAAAGTCTGAGAGCTGCCTTAACGCCATACTGAGCAGGGGACTTGATCTTATAGAGTGTATTACCAGCACAACTTCTGAAGCACGTTGCATCTACTTTAGAGTTCTCCTGCCTGCTAATTGGACTTTTCCTTGCAAAAATGCTGACTCAGATTTGGCTGTCTTTAGGGTTGTTAATGGCTTAATCCAAGAACAAATTAAAGTCATTGGATACACTCCCCTTGTATTCAGCAAGCTTTTGAACGGGACTTGTGCTAGTACAAATGAGAAAGGTTGCTAGATTTTGCCCTAAATAATTTCCTTGTAAATTAAGAAAAGTGTATGTGTGTATATTTTGATGTTTGAGCTATATATATCCCCGAGTGTCAGCTGTAAATGCAAAGAAGTTCAGGTCAGTGAAAAAGTTAGTCAGTTTTTACTGAGAGGCCAGCTCATGTGTAGTAGGAACCGGCGTATTCTTATGTGGTTTTTAAAGTTAGGGCAATAAGATTGTTAAAACTGGCACTACTGTGACAGGTAGCAAGGAATGTAAAAATAGTGGAGAGCTTTAAGTCCAAATAGCATGGACTACCAAGATTATCAGGAGCCCAGAGCATGTGTCTCATGCAGGCAGGCTGCAGGAGCTGGGCTCGTTGGGCCTGGCAGAGAGGAAATCTGATAGCAGCCTACAGAGGATTGGAGAGTAATTGCAAAGGCGATGGAGCCAAGCACTTCTCAGTAATACCAGATGATATAACAAAGGACATGGGTTGTGAATTACAGCTTGGGAAGCTCAGGTTGAATGCTAGGGAGAAAAAATTTCACTAGGAGGACAGTGCTGCACTGACTGTGTTACCAGAGGGGCAGAACCTGATTGATGTCCGAGGAGGTTTTCTGACCATGGCAACCTCTTCTGGAGGGGACTGTGGCTCATAGTCCCTCTGGTGCTCCCTCCCGGCCAACCTGGTTCTCTAGAAGCACTTCTGAAAACAAGCAAAAGGGACTTGTGAAAATAAAGGCTGTAGCCCCTTCTACTACCTTTTTTGCATATGTTGTCTCAGCTTGTGGGAAGGGGCTGGCAACTGCTGGTATCACTCTGTGACATAACTATGATTTCCTTTATGTGATAAAATTACATTTTATTGTTGAATCCTTCTAGATGTGTCCAGCAGTCATATAAACTCTCTCCATGATTTTGAAGCAGAAGACCGGGCCAATTTTTTTTTATTGTTGTTTTAAGCTTAACTTCTCTATATGTAATTTCTGATTATTAGTACGATATGAAATTAAGCAGGAAGAGGAACTTTAAGAAGAGTAACCATTGGACTGTTAGGTTGTAAGCAGTACAGAAAAAGTCCTCAATTAGTAAAGGCTACATACATATGTACAATATTCATAATTTTGCATGTATAACATAAAGGTGTGTCTATATAAATTTGCATGTGTATATGTCTGGTTTTGCATAGGTACAGTAGATGAATATATGTGTTCATGTATGTAGGGTTTATCATATTTGAAAAGAGAGGGAGAAATATCCTGTGATGTAGCTAGTCGAGAGAAATTTCATAGATCTGGCATTCTGTTTTTCTTTCTTACTTCAATTCAGTTGACTTCACTCTGCCTTAATCTGTTCAACAAAAAATATCAAAAGCACTGCTTTTCCTATATCTTTCCTTTCCTCTGTCGGTGCTTGCTAGTACAGTTTGCCAGAAAACAACTCATGTTTTGTTTTTGAGAAGGCTTTGGCATTTCTTTCTGTTCTGATGCCAAGGAAAACCAAGACACTATAAAAATATCAAAAATGAAATGAAGATGCTCCTCTAGAGTTGCTCTCCTGGAATCAAAATAAAGTTACAATCATATTGCATGAAAGCGTTTCTGTGTTTAAGTAGTACAATCTTATAAACGAAAGGTAATAATAAAGTTCTTGTAAGTTTGGAGGTATCAGATAACTTACTAGATGAGTACCCTGTCCTGGCTAAAGCTGGCCCCGAGTCTCAGATGTGGTTTCCACTGGCCCTGCAGGCAGGGACCTTGGGAGGAGCCCAGGATCAGCACTGCTGGAGGAGCTCTGCCCTTCAGCACAGCCCCCTCTTTGTTCTTTAATCACCAGTATAAATTTGCACTAATAAATTGAAGACATCGCTCACTATATTTGTATTTTCCTGTATCTAGGCAGACTAAGTCTAACCTTCAACCTGTCGTTTTGTTCTGTCATTAGCTAAACTAGTCAGTTCCTGCTGTGCATATGAATATTTTTTTCTCCTTCTATAGCCTCTCATCTGTGACCACTTCCCTTCGTTCTCTTTCATGTCATATTTCCTTTTGCCCTAACTTACTTAGGTTAAAAGCCTTAATTTCTAAAGCATTTAGGAAAAAAAAAATCTCTGCAGAAGCCTGTTAGCATTACTACATCCCCACTAGCGTCCTCTGTGCCTATTTTCTACCTATTCTTTATAAGAGGAGTGTCCTTTCTCCTTAGGCCTGCACAGCACTTATGCTAATGGCCCATGGCTTGAGCTCAGTCCCAGTTCAGAGATGGGCAGAGAAGGAGCCCTATCCCAAGGGAAGATGCTTTAATTACAGTTGTCCTGTAAAAGCAGAGTAGTATTCACCTTCTGATGGGTGTTAATGTTTTGGATTTCTTGAGATGCATATATGGTTTATCACATAGATATAATTTTTAAAGCAAAACAAAGTGTTCTTGTATTCCTTTAGAAGCATAAATCAAAGGAAAGAGTAACTGAAATCCTGATTAACAAAAAAAGCTTATGTTCTTTTTGCTACACAAACTAAAAACATAGCTAATTTGCCTGTCTGTCTCCTGTCTTGTGGTGACAGAAATCTGAATATTTAAGTGACTTTGTGGTTTGAATAACTAAGGTGTATGGAACTGCAGTTTAAAGCCAGTAAAGTAAGTGGTTACTGACTGTATTTCTGAACCAGCATCTTGGCTTGTGGAGCTGACCTCCACTAACTCCTCTTCATCATACTCCCTAGTGCTTAGCAGCCAGCAGGGGTATGTACTCCGCCAGGTCTTAAATGTTCTTAACTGCTAAGTCCTTGCTTCTGTGGCAAATAGTATGAAATGATCAACACTGTATTTCTAAATGAGAACTTGTGCTCTAGAAGAAACTAATAAATGTTTCTACTCAGTTCAGGCTTGGCCTGAACCATCTTCAGGTGCGCAAACAAAGGGGATATGATGCTGAGTTTGAACAACTGCTTTCTGTTTTTGTTTGTTTGATTGGTGTTTTCTTTCTTTTTTCCCTTTCTTTCCCCATTGAAGTATGGAAGTATTGGTGGAATTTTCTCCTGTGACAGTGTTTGAGTTCAAAGTCCTCTGGTCAAAATTCTGTGAGCTCTTCTGTTGAGGTTCCCTGCCATGTTTGCATGTTCTTTACAGTACATGGTTAAAACTTCCATTTCTTCCACATTCATCACTATCCCCTGAAACTGCCAGAGATAGCAACTCTGATGGTAAGTAAGGTGTTCTGGTGTTGGTGTTACAGCTGGCTCTCAATTACATAATGGCAACACCACCAAATCAGGCCATTAACATTATCACTTGCTTAATGGAAGTGAAATACCTTTTTTCTTATTTACCCTCTCGGGGCCAGACTAAAAGCAATTATATGGAGGTGATGGCTGTATAAGTCTGTGTACATAAATGTGTTGAACTCTTCTGGAGCATGTCTCCTATAAAGAAAGGCTGAGAGACTTGGGGTTCTTCAACCTGGGGAGGAGGAGGCTCTGGGGAGACTTTATTGTGGCATTTCAGTCCTTAAAGGGGATCTATAAGAAAGATGGGGACAAATTTTTTAGCAGGGTGTGTAGCAATAGAGCAATGGATAATTGTTTTAAAGTAAAAGACAGTACATGTAGACTAGATCTAAGGAAGAAATTTTTTTATGATGAGGGTGGTGAAGCACTGGCACAGGATGCCCAGAGAGGTGGTAGATGCCCCATTCCTGGAGGCATTCAATGCCAGGCTGGACCTGATCTGGTTGGAGATGTCCCTGCTCCTTGCCAATGGGGTTGGACTAGATGACCTTTGAAGGTCCCTTCCAACCCAAACTATTCTACGATTCTGTGATGACCAGCTGTCTTAATTTCTGTTCCATTTGAGGAGAAAGAAACAGAATCAAATAACTAAATCGGAGAAGGAAAAAAACCCACAACCTGATAAAGTGCTATTTTCAAGCTTCTAGACTGGTGTTTGTAATTCTGTGGGAGCTGGAGCCATTTGAAAGATAAGACCTTCAGTTTTCATGATTTGGAAAACTATCAGTGCTGCGGTTTTCCTGAGTCATATATATTCAAGGAGCTAAAACTGGCCCCCTCCCGCCATGTTTTAGCCAATTAATGAAACAACATTAACCTTTGGTATGGACTTGCAAGTCAGTGAACTCAAGCACTTTCCTGTGTTTTGGTCATTAATCTTAAAAGAAAATGTTTCCATTATCAGGGAGATCGGTATTTCTTTTTAATGTTTATAGAAATGCATCAATAAATCACTGGAGAACAGAAAATGGAAGGACTTTTAAAAGTCATTGGTAGATCCCTTTTCAAACTTCAACACAATTTACTAAAGACTCCTGCTTTGTAGTCCACATTACATAGGCTGGATTGTTAATTTTGAAACAATGGTATCTTTGTCTTTATTGTTCTAATTTATCTGAAATCTTATGGTAGGGTATCTATAGGAGATTTATTAACAATACCTTAAAGAAAACAATGAACTGCAGCTAACTTTTTTTATTTGCTTCTGTCTAATGACTCTGAGTTTACCTCAGGAGAATTGGTGCAGACAAATTACCTTCCCAGCAGCAGTTTCCTTCTCATCTTGCTTCAGTCATCCTTAGAGGAGAGCGCTTGGCACCTGAACTGCAGAGCTTACTGTAAACACTTTGGGTGGCAACTTAAACCAGCAATAGAGCAAAAGAGATGAAGGTTTATCCTGTAGCCAGAATTTTAAAACACCACTGTGAGAAACTCAGCCTCTAAGGTTTTACTTGGATATGCAGGTGTTGTAAAGATATGATGCCTTGGAGCCCTCAATGAGTTTAGAAAGGAAACTCGAGTGTTGGTTTTAAAAATGAGAAGACTTAATGTACTTTTAAGGTTCCCTCAGTGTCAAAATAAATGCTTTAAAATTGGCAAATTCAAATAAAAACAGTATTTGTAACCATCCAGGTGGCATATCACGTAAATAAAATATGCTAGATAAATCTGTTTGCTACCAAGCCAAATAGCTACAGTGCTAGCAAGAGACAGTTGTTGTCAGCTGTTTGGCCTCCTGAATAGTTTAAAATGTTGATGTGTTATTGCTGAATAGTGCAAAGGAAAGCATTTCTTCAGTGTCCCAGTCTAAAAGCACACTTTAGAGAGAGAAATGTCAGGATGCAAGAACAGGTGGCAGATACCATAGGATTTGGCTAAGGTACTTGACATCTAGTGATATCTTACAGTTATATTGATTATTTTGTTGTTTCTGTCAAAGAGCGACAGTGTTCTTGCCTGGGTTCTTGCTGAGGAAGCAGACTGAGTTTGGAATGTGCTTTCCCCCCTTTTATTTAGTTACGAATTCTTTGGCCTTATCTCTTGTGGGAACTCAAAAAAAACCAAATACATAAGGACTTCAAACTTGTTAAACAGGGAGAATAAAGCCTGAAATATTAGCAGGTTTTGAGATGTTTAAACTTTAAGAGGAAGAATGATATTTTTAGCATATTCCAAGATTTCTGTCATTAGATCAAACACAATCTAGTTCATTCTCCTCTGCTGGTGTCTGAATGCTGTCTGATGTCAGCACCACCATGGCAATGAGAGTGCTGCCAGTTACTGCTTTAGTATGTGTGTCAATGTGGGATCTGTGTTGTTGCAATTTTTTTTTGTTTGCAGGTTTTGTCAGAGCTGCATAGATAAGTACTGAAAGACCTAGAAATGGCAATACCCTGGTCTGAAAGCTGTGACTTTGGCCTGGGTGTGATATGGGAAGTTGTTGGGGTATTTTGCTGGGGGCTGGCTGAGGAAAGGAGGATTCATTTCTCTTGTATTCGCTAAAATTCCTTATACTCTCAACCTGGTCTTTCATGGTGAGGAAAATAGCATTTTCATCTGCCATTGGCAGTCTCAAAAAAAACAAAGGTCTGTTCTTCAAGTGAGATTTCTTTTGCTTATGTTTCTTTCTGTGACTCTTCCTTCAGGGTTTTGAGGACAAAGCAAAGAGGGCTTCATAATTTAAAAAAAAAAAGTTCATGTTGAGCCACATTCTGTTTTATCTTATTATATGGAAGCAACTTGAAAGGAACAAGTCAAAAATCCCTTCCACCAGAAAAGTGGTATAAGCTGTAGCTGAAAACATGCATATTTGACCTTAGTTTCTTACAGCACCAAGTCTTTTATAAACGTTTCATTGTGAAGCTGAGGATCATAATCTTTCCTAAATCAAGCAATAAGTAAATCTCTGTTCAAATCCAGTCTGTCACCTTTGATGGTACTGCCTCCAAGTAGTTTACGCTGTGCTGGATATGCCATGAAGTAGTGGTAGGGGGGAAGATTAGCCTTCCTCTACTGTCTAAAGAAAAGAACAAAGTCCTACACTGCATGTTAAAGAAAGGAATGAGGATTGTGTAAAATAGGTCAGAGATGTATTTCATTTTAAAAGACTTGGATTGAGAAAGGAGAGAGAACAAAATTTTCCATAATGGCAATCAGGTAACCCTGAAGCATAGTGCTTATGAAATAATCACACCCTAGAGGGATTAGAGGCATCCACCATTGTCTGCTGCCTTGTAATGCCTCGGGGATATGATTAACTTATGATAATTAAAGCTCTTATAGTGGAAATACACTATGAACACGGAGAGTCTGAAGAAGTTTCAGGGTTGTGGCTTGGTACAACGTCTGATGTTCATATTAACCTATGCTGTTTGCTAATCTGTAAACATCCTCTTTCTTTATACATTTCCTTGTATCTGACCCTTAGTAGGTGGCACCATAAATTAGTATGTTTCCTGGGACCTAAATGATTTATTCAGTGCCTTGGGTTGCATTAGCGTGATGCTACTGCTTGAGTGATTATCTAAAATACACTTGATAAGGACTCTAATAGCTTCACTACTTGCCAGTTTTAAACAGTGTGGAGGTGGGGTCATCACAATAGTCATTGTGATGTTCAGGACAGTAACGCTGTATAAAGTATGTATACTGCTTAGAGAGGACAACTTCTAGATGGCCCCAGCTTTTGTAAGTACACTTGGTAGTAAATCAGAAATCTTCCTGTTCTCATTTACTTTTGCCTGATGTGGGTGCATGTGTAAGTGTACGTCTGTTGCTCCCCATGTATAGTCCTATGGAACATTTTGCAGCCTGCTCTCTTTGCCAAAAGTGCTCTCATTGGTTTTCTCTCAACTCTGAGGAAATGACTCCAAAGAAAATCTTTATTTTTAACAATATTAAGAATGCTACAACCAGGGAACCTTGTTTTCACAATGAAGGTGTAGTGAAGATATTAAGAAATCTGAGTGTTGAGAATTTAAATTGCAGTAGCTATTTTATGATTATTCTCAACCTAGGTATTACACTCCCTGTCTGTAATTTCATGTAATCCAATTGCAAATTGGATAAACTCATCTTAGGCAAAAAAGTTAGCGTGGAATAAGTGTCAGTATGAAAAGGATCACCATTTGAAAATAAATTTTCTGATTTTTTTTTTTTTTCCTAGATAGGTAAGTTCTTAGACTTTTCAAGAAAACTTCTTTCTACTTCATACAAAACATATAGATGAAATATTAAAAGATAAATACAATAGTCTCAAAGTATGAATTTTCCTTACATGAAATTGTGACACATTTTTCTGTTTTTATGTTTGCATTGTACCAAAGAACCTAAGCCCAACCATCAGCACAACAGAACTGTGGTGTGCATTGGCAGTGGCTTTATTCACCTGGTATTGTCAGTATACTCTACTGAAGAGACATCTCAGTTTTACCAAGAGAAAAGTGATGTGTTTCAGACTGTGTAGTGGTGCAGGATATGTCTTACCTATGTGTTTTTTACCTCAGTGGCTGTGTATTAGTGGTTTAGGTTTCTTGTGTCTTATCCACCATGGTTATTGTTTGTAGTCTTGTGGGTAGTAGTAGATTTACCAGAAGTGCGTATTTCTCAAGAGGACAGTCTGGGGATGGGTTCCTCCCCCAAAGACTGTGAGTAGATTGACCGTAGAAATTTGATGTTCTCTATCGGATTTGGCAGTCAATTTCAATGGCACTATGTCAAGTGCTGGGCTCTGTCTGCTAACTGCCAGTCAAGCCTTATGGGTTACTTCTTTGGTGGCTGATGTCTGTTGTGAAGTTGTTATCTATTCAGAGAGAAATAACTGACGATTTTATTGTAACATCAATGATGCACTGCTGGTGTCTGCTGACCTCTGCATAACCTGCTGGGCATGAGGTAGTCATGCTTAGTAAGTGGTAAGATTTACTTATTACTTATGCTTCAAATGTAGGCTAATTTCCGTATGAAATCTGTCTACGCACGATTCAAGTTTAGATGCTTTTGACTACGGCAAAGTTAGCACTACTTTATTGAGAAATGTTTTTGTGTTTAAGTTCTTAGTGGATTTCTCAAGAATGTGTTTTGTAGAGATGCAATCTAGCCAATGGCAAAACTGAAATATCTTATGTTGTACTTCCTTTTTCTTTGATCTAGTTTAGTACTCTGACATGTTGTATATCCCTTAGTACAACCAGGCTTATTCGTATATATGTAAAACAACATCTTTCTATGCTTATTTGTGTTTGACTACAATATTGGATATCCATGGCTTCCTGAAAAGATGTTTGTATCCATTGTTTTTCTTTGGCATGGTGGCATTTCTTATTTGCAGGTAGATGATAAACCTTTCACTTCTTGGACTGTCAGGAAGAAGGATATGAGGCATAACTTCCTACACAACTGAAATACACTGGTTGTTACCAAGACTTAAAGGAGTTGGACTTGTCACATCATCATAATCTCTCTTCCTCCCCATTGTACTTGTTGCTTACTGTTATTATTGGAGATATGTTGAGATCATTATGAAGAACTTGCTGAGGTTTTTTCTACTTTAAAAAGGACGAAGATATTGTTCTGCTTTTCTTCTTCATCCTTACAGTGGAGAGCACCAAAATATACCTATGGAGTATTGTTTTTTTACCTTTTTACACCTCTACACCTGGACTTAGATGGGATGGAAGAAAGATGAGTTATTCCTGGGCTGTAGCAGTTGTATCCAACTGATCTGTATGAACAGCTTCATATGGTGACACTCATAGGAAGACTACCACGAAAAAAAGCTTCCAGAAGAAAAGATATCGCACTTTAAGAACTCCTCCTTTCCTGTATGCTTTGGTTGCTGTTCGATCTTAGTGCTTTGGGCTTGTCTGGCCAGGCAAGGTAATCCCTTCTGCAGCGTGGTGAGCTGTGAGCTTACAGAGCCTTGGCTGCCTTTCTGGGGCAGTGTGGAAAGTGCCTTGTAAACATGAAAGTATATGTTCATCTATGAGTATCCTTGGAAGCCAGTGAGCTATAAAGTTGCTTCTCAGCTTGCCATTCGCAACCTTACTGTATCTTCAGGCCCTACACATGCGTATGGGCTGTTTGGGAAGAGTGCAGCATCTAAGGCACTGGGATGTCTTACAAGTCAAACCATTGGCCACAATTGAATCCCTCCATTTAACTATGGAGGAGGACAGTTTGGTGTTTGAAGGCATTTCTTCTTTTTCTTTCTTACTTCATTCTGCTTAATCATTTTTAAACATGTTTTACTTCTCTGGAGCAGAGGGTAGCTCTGTTAAGCAGTATTGAGTGCAGTGCTACCTCATGGGGTGGAGGTTAGCCAGCAGCTGTAACCTGGCTCATCTGTAGTCCTTCCCACTCTCCTCGGTGTGAAGATCTGAAAATTCTCAGACTTCTGTTACATACTGGGTAAAGTTGTTTTACAGTGATCTTCTGATGCGGGTACCAAACCTGTCTCTACCTGAGCTGCTCACTTATTTGAATTACTTGGAGCCTTTTTTTGGTCACTTTTTTTTTTATGAGACTGAGGCCAAGAAAGTGTGTTTCAGAACTGTCTATAAAAATGCAATGTTTTTTAGGAATGGATCAGTGAAGTGCTTTGTTTACAGAAATTATACTGTTCAAATGTTGTTAATTAAATTGTTAATGTTAGTTAGGTGCTCAAATACTCTTATGAATCTTCATTTGCCATTGAGTGCAGTTCCTTAAGCCTGGGGAACTTCTTTAAAAGAAAAATTCAGCAACTACAAATTGACTCAAGCACCTTTGAGCCTTTCAGTCCGACTCACGCTTTGTTCTCATTAGCCTTCATGCCGTGTTTAACTGACTCTGGATAAAACACACACACATTGACCTCCAGCAGCCAGGAATGTTTTATCTGAAATACTGTTCCTGAAAGCTCCCCTTACCAGTTATTTTCATGAGGCTTTCAAATGTTTCAGTTATTTTGAACAGTAGAAATCTTACAATTTTTAGACTTGGAGTAGAGACTTGGAGTACTTAGTCGGGCGTGTATGGTTATCTTTATTTACAGATTGTTTTTGAAAGATGAAGGGCAGCTTTGTTTTCTGCTTTCCTGGATGGTACATGTATTGTCCCAAAAGTGCTTGTTTTATTATCATATTCTTAATACATCCAAATAAAATACAAACAATTACAATCACTATTGTAATGTAAATCAGACCATGTAATAAGCTCTGCAACCATCTGGTAAGAAAGAATCTAAATCCATGTAATATTTTCTTTAGCCACCCCATTTCTGTTGCGGCCCTAAGGTCATAGCTTGACTTTGCTCATTTTATTTTATCTAATTGATCATCTAGGTGTTCAGTTATGTTTGGGATATGAACACAGAAGTTCTCGTTTAAGTTTAAGTATATGGTTTAAATATCTGCAGACTCCATGCTCGTGTAACAGTAACAAGTCTAATGCTAACCTGTTCTGCAGGGCCATTTTAAAGGTGGCTTGTAATTGGATGTTTACATCTTATAATCTTGTTTGGTGGCCTTTGCTAGTGCTTGTATTTGTCCAGTTAGGTTATATGACCACATAAAATTTGAAATGAAGTGATCTGAGGGCTAAAGATTGCTTTGAGTATCCATCCTACCTTGTTCCTGTTGAGGGATGTCTCCATGCATCTGTTTTATCTCATTTTATTTTTTCCCATAATTGAGGTCCTGAAGGCTTCTTTCTACACAAGGATACAAGGTCAGCATATCTGAAGTATGCTGTTGTTTTCCCTCCAAAGGTAGCTTAGTTGTCGAGGTTCCATCATTGCTAACCCATACTGTATGGCCCATGGAGGGCACTATCTCTTTATTACAATTAATAGGTCCATTTTTCTTAATTATAGTGCTGGTCCAAGTATCTTTTATATTAGTAAAGTAGTTTCTACACAGACATCCTAACTGTAAGGCTTGGGCAACTGAACCTAACCACTGAACTTCTAAGTCCATTGCAGAACAATTAAAAACATGTACAATCCCATCTAAAATAGTGTGATCCTGTAATTCTTGTTATGGTCAAATTTCTTAGTAGTTTAATATTTAATTGATTTGATCCTTCTTCCCCGATCCATTCAATATGCCAAGGTGTGTTCTGCATATAATGCTACTCAACATCATCTAGGTTGGCCCAAATCCATTCCCCATGGAAAATGCTCACAATGTTCTGGACCTTTTAACCTTGGATTTTGTTTTCCACCTGGTACAGATGGATCACTTTAGTTGTTGGTGCCGTTCACATGCCAGCAAGTATTTTCCAGCTTTGGTGTATTGGCTCATCGTCCTAATCAAAAAACTTTGTCTTTCTTTAGTTTAAAACTTAAAATTCCAATTTCATTACATAGCATGGCCTTAAAAGTGCAGTTTAATTCTAAAGTCAAGATTCCCCACTCAAGGGAACTTGCTGCAGATTTTGGTAATGGGAGGTATACAAGTCAAGCTGCTGCTATTATGGATTCTCCCAAATGACTGGATAAATTGCAAGACTAAATTTCCTTTACAGACAGCAAGGAATAACCCTAGAAGTATAACATTTATAGCTCTCACCTCAGTAGAATTATGTCAACAGTACTTTCGGGAAGGGTTCTATTATACTTCTGCAAGAAAAGTTTTGTTTTATACCTTAATAGGAAGACAATGCCTAACAAAATTATTACTCCCAAGCACAGAGACAATTGGCCTTGCAGACACTTAGCCTTTATGTAGACAAGTCCTATTTCCCAGATGCAGTTCATTGAGAGTCCCTTGTTAATCAAAGTTTATCTGTTGGTGTTGGGGTCCACTTATCTTGATCAGGCTTTGGTGCATTCTTTACTTGTGTATAGTGGATTCAGGAGTCAACTCCCTCTACCTTGACCACAGTATAAGTTTTTAATAACAAGGTATAGGGTCCTTTCCACTTCTATTTCTGTAGTTTGTCTTTCCAAGTCTGTATATAAACAGTGTCTCCTGGTTGGAATGGGTGAACAGGTATGTCTAAAGGAAGAGAAACCTTTTGATTCAGGTACCTGTGTAGTGAAGATAAAGTCTGCAAAAGAGAAATCAAATATTATTTAGTTGCAGCCTGTCCATTTGTATGCATTTGGTCTCCTTTTGATATTTAAAAAATTTGCGGGATATGGTTTCCTTAAGATCTTAAAGGGACTTACTCTTACCCTAACCCTAGGGGTTATTCAAATTTACAAAAGAGCTAAGGGTAAGGCTTTTGTTCACTTAAGGTGTGCTTCCTGACAAACTTTAAAAACCTGTCTTTTGAGAGTATGATTCATAATTTCTACTTTCCCACTGGATTGTGGCCTCTAGGGGGTGTTTAGTTCACACTTAATCTGTAAAAATGTGGAGATTCCTTGCACTACTACTGCAATAAAATGAGGTCCATTATCAGAGAAGATACTCTCTGGAATACCAAATCTGGGTATTATTTCTTTTAACAGAATCTTAATTACCTCTCTAGCTTTGTGGGTACAGCAAGTGAAAGCCTCTGGCCAACCAGAAAAGGTATCTGCTAATACCAGCAAATACTTATACTGGTTACATGTAGGTAATTCTGAAAGGTCTATTTGCTAGTGTTCTCCAGGGGTTATTCCTTGCTTTACAGTGCCTCCCATAATCTTTTTTTCCTGATTTTTGGATTGCTAGCACAACAGATAGTACATGTCTTTACTACAATATCTGCCATTCTCTGCATTTTTGTCCCAAAGAAGTTTCTCTTAGCAGTCAATACTAATGCATCCACTCCTGCATGTGTTTCTTGATGTAGTCTTTTAAGCAGAACTTCCATAATTTTCTTGGGAACTAATAATTATTTTAGCAATGTTACCCACAAACCTTGATCATTTTTGAAGCAGTCTGTTCTGCCACCTGGTTTTCTTTCTCAGTGTATTTTGGTGGTAACACTTCTAATTGCAATCCTGGAATTAAGGCTCCTTCTAGGCTTGCATCCTTCAGGGCTGCCTCTTTAGCTAGTCGATCTGTGTTTTGATTTCCTTTTATAACTTCACTATTTCCCTTCTGATGAACTTTACAATGCATTATTGCAGCCTCTTTTGGCTGCATTTTATTGAGGTCCCTTGTGATGTTCATAGTCATCTTTCTTTCTAAATTGCCCCATGTGCATGCACCACTCCAAATACATATTTGGAATCAATACATGTATTGACTTTTTCCGTTTCTTAATTCTAAAGCTTGAGTCAGGCTTATCAATTCTGCCTTTTGAGCAGATGTATTACTAGGCAATGCCTTAGTTTCTAATGTTTGGGTATTTGTTATCACTGTGTATCTGGCTCTTCGTTTTCCTTCCAACATGTAACTACTACCATCAGTGAAGAGCTCTGCTTCCACATCAAACAGGGCTTCATCCTGTAGGTCTGGCCTGCTGGAATATGCTTGTTCAGTAGTGGTTAGACAATCGTGCTGCAGTTCATCAGACTCAAAGACTGGGAGCAAGATAGGAGGTCAAAGCAAGTGTGACATATCCTGCTCTAGTAACACAGCTTGATATTTAGCTAACCTGCTCAGGGAAATCCAGTGGTGTCCCTTATTTTCAAGGAGAGACGATACATCATGAGGTACAACCACAGTAATCTGTTGGCCCAGTGTCAGTTTTTGAGATTCCCCAATTAGGTTTACAGTCGCTGCTGCTGCCCTCAAGCAGGCGGGCCAACCTTTACTGACCTCGTCCAGTTGTTTATGAAAGTATCCCACTGATCTCTTCCAGCTTCCCAACTTGTGTGTCAGCACTCCCAATGCCACTTGCTGTCTTTCACGTATGTATAATTGAAAAAGATTTTCTCAAATTTGAGATTCCCAAGGCAGAGGCTCCCATAAATTTTCTCTGAATTTCATCAAAACTTTTATGACATTCTGTTGTCCAGTCTAAAACTCCTTCAGTTCCTTTCATACCAGCATAAAACTGTTTAGCAATCAGTACAAAATTAGGAGTCCATAGTTGACACCACCCAGCCATTCCCAAAAATCTCCTTAACTTTTCCTTGATGTAGGAACAACAATTCTGCAAATTGCCTCCTTTCTTTCAGCACTTAATTCGCTTTGTCACTTTGTAACTTCAAATCCGTATATTGGACCTACTCTTTTCCTATCTGGGCTTTCCTTTCAGAGACTTGGTAGCCTGCTAGACCCAGAAAATTGAGTAAACTAATGGGGCTTCTAAACATTCCTCATGGGTATCTGAGCCAATCAACAAGTCATCTACATACTGTAGCAATGTTACGGTATTGTATTTGCAGTGCTGTTGCTCCAGCTCCCTTACTAATAGGTTACTAAACAATGGGGAGCTGTTTTTGAATCCCTGGGGAAGGACAGTCCAACAGAGTTGCACCTTGTGTCCTGTAGTGGGGTTTTCCTGTTCAAAAGTTAAAACGGTCTGGTGCTGCTCATCCACTGGTCTGTAAAAGAAAGTATCTTTCAAGTCCAGCACTGTAAAATAAGTATTGCTATCAGGAATGGAGGTGAGGAGGCTGTATGGATTTGGAACCTCAGGGTTCGCATCTATAGTTCTCATGTTAACCTCTGTAAGTCCTATCCCAATCTGTATTCCTGAGAATGAGGTTTCTTTTATGGACAGAATTGGAGGATTAAATTCCAATTGACAATTCCCTTAATTGCTCATATTCTAAAAAGGAGTTTAGTACCAGTTCTAGTCCCTTTCAAACTTGCAATTTAATAGGCTATTGTTTCTTTCTTATCAACTGTGCTCCCATTTTTAGTTCAGTCTTTACTGGAGTCACATTCCTGACTCTTCCTGCTGTTCCCAATGTCCATACTAAAGGTATTATCACGTCCAGTACTTCGTCCAGAATATCTCCTTCTTCTGCAGGATTATTTTCAGATAACAAGCATATCTGGGCTCTCCATGCATTCTCTGGGGGAATATGTAGCTGAACAGAATCTTCAGAGAAGGTTAATTATGTATTTAACTTATAAAACAAATCTTGTCCGAGTAATGGTAAGGAGCATTCTGGCATATAGAGGAATTTATGCGTTAATTTAGTGTCTTCAATTGAGAGCTTCATAGGCTGTAAAAACAGTCTTAAAGTTCTTTTCCCTGTCACACCAACAGCGCTTGTCTTAATCTTGCTTAATGATCCCTTACAACTAGCTACCACAGAATGGCTTGCCCCACTGCCAATTAAAAAATCTATTGTTTCATTCCCCAACTTAACTGAAACAGAGGATTGATTGGGGAAATTTTAATAGATTCCTCCAGTCCCCTTCAGTCTAATCCAATCTCTACCATTACCCGAACAGCTTCCTCTGCCTCCTTGGGAGTGGAACCAATTTCAGTACCAAAAAAGAATTTCCTAATCCAAAGTTTCATATGCTCAAACTCTAAAGACAAAACAAGGTATTTTCTTCCCTAAGTTACTAATACAACATGTAGAAACAAGATTATGCTACTACTGCATATCTTTTCTGATGCATCTTATGCAGACCTTATACAAAGAACAACTCCAGCTGCTTTCTTGAAAGGTCCCTCTTGTCCTCCGTTTTCTCTTTAAAATACCTCTTTCAAATAGTGTTGCACCATTGTGTTGCTTACCGCCAGACTGCAAGAGAGGAACAGATGGAGTCCCCAGTCAACAGGTCAGTGCGCGCTGGAGTCCAGTCGTGCTGCTTCTCCCCATCGGGTACAGCAAGACAATCTGGGGAAGGCTGTCAATGCATTCCCATCTGGGTGGCTGGAAAACTGTTGTCCCAAAAGTGGGATCATTTATCTGATGTGCAGTAGGCCCATCTTACCCACAGAGGAGAGGTATATATTTCATTTCTGTGCAGAGGTGAGTGCTAGGTGGTAAATGCACAAAGCTAGCACACCTGGTTACAAGTGTGTTATAGATTTATACAATTCAGAATAACAGTTCTGCCTTTCGGTCACACCTACTTAACTAAAATTGGTTAGTTCTTTTCTTACTTTAGTTTAAAGATGCAATACTTCATAAATTTCCTACATATGCTTGATGAGGAGAGGTCTTTATTTGAGGAGGGGGTGATTTTAGCACTAGAGGTGTGGTTTTCATATTATAATGACAGAGCTCACTTTGAGGACACTAATTAGTGGGATTTCACTGACTGTTCACAGCCTTTATTAATGTTATGTACCTGCAAGGAGACACAGCCCATTAGTTTAATACATGTTTTCATGCTCCGGATCCCTGCTTATCCACTTGGGCTTCTTCAGCAGGTCTGCTTTCCTTGAGCTTACCTTGGTGTTTCTTTGTTCCAGCTGACTTAGAGCATCATCCTGCTCTTTTAGGGCCATATCTGCTGTGTTACTCTTTACTTATCTTGGTTCTTCCTTTCCCATGCAGATTCTTGATGACTCCATGTTCCTTTGACAATCACCTAGCTTTTGATGCCTTCTGAGGCAAGATGTTTCTTTTTAATCAGTCTTTCAATTTCTCTTCAAGGGTTAGTTGTTAGCAGAGTATGGATGGTTTATACAAAGTAACTTGGCTTCCTCAAGCCAGATTTTGTTTCACAAGATACCCATTGTTCTTGCCTAATGAAACATTTCATAAACTGTTGTATATCACATATATCTCTGTTTTTCCCTGTGGAGAGACCTGAAGATGGCCAGCCATCCCATGAAGGCTGGAGAATTGGCAATTCTACTTCACATAATAAATTCCCAAATCTCTTCCTTTTTTTTCCTTTCACATTGATTCTCCAGAAAATTTAGTTTGAACATGACATAGTAATAACTATATTACTATAACTTTTAACAACACTAGAATACTTAATTTAACATTTTATTATTTTTAAGTTTTATATGATCAGGCTTAATAGTTATTTTACCTTTCTTTTTTAAACTGCAATGACAATTGGTGCTATAGTTGATACAACAGGAATGTAGAAATAATATTAATAAAAATAAATTTATATAGTAGAGTTGATTTCAGAAATGAAAAATGAACTGTAGTGCATTTCAATTAGTAATGAATCTATGCTGAAAGGTTAACATGGACATTTGTAAGATTAAGGTATCTAAAATGTAGTGGTTTGATTCTTTCTGTAGCAAACAGGTGGTTTTTTAAGGTACATCTTATTGTACATTGAAATGGAG
Organism: Chlamydotis macqueenii; assembly: GCF_036417535.1. Taxonomy (NCBI): domain Eukaryota; kingdom Metazoa; phylum Chordata; class Aves; order Otidiformes; family Otididae; genus Chlamydotis; species Chlamydotis macqueenii. Next base: position 39,660,219 of record NC_141560.1, read on the forward strand.
CTGGATGCGGTAGTACTCAGGTGCAGCAGACCAAAAATTTCGTTACTGGCATATTAGAAACTTGTAACGAAATGAGTATCAAAATGATTGGTCAGGAGAAACCCACCTGTGCTGCTAAGTGCAAAAAGTCTATACTGTGCTCTTTGCATGCTCTCATTTCTTGTTCAGCTGCATTTTGTTGTATTTACAATTCATGTCTGCCTCAAAGGAAAACTTTTTTTTTTTTCTTCTGGTGGATTTTCAAGGGCACTGTTGCTTCTGTCCTGGAGAATACATCTAGGAGCTACTCGATCTGAGAGGATGTCCAGGTGTCAGTACTGCCCAATGTGCCTCTCTGTGTGTTTCCCAAAGCAGTGGTGAAATGCTGGGAATGTGTGAACTATCTGTAGGTTTCAGTGCTTTGTCAGGATGGATTGCATCCTTCGCAGTTATCGCAGGTTTGGCTTGGGTTTCCTACTAAGCATGACGCTGCTATGGTATTGCAAGCATAGTTTGTGTTTTCTAAGCCATGTTCATAGCAATGAATGCAGAAAAGAATGTTTCAAAATTCAATTTCATATATGATAGCTCAATCTTGTTACAAAAGCAGCACTATATATGAGCATATGTGGTTTTGTCCTATCCACGCTGATGGAAGAACTGAAAGGACAAGCATAAGACTGAGCTTTAGCAATTTGACTGCCTACCATATATTGGAACTGAGTAAACAAAACAGCTTTTACATGCCACAAGTGGCTGCAAAGATGCCTGTAAGCATTTTGCCATATTCATCAACTCAAATTTAATATTTATGTTCCAAACTTTAGACAAAAATTTCCTGATTTTCCTGTTTTTGTCCAGGAAACTGAATGCTTTTGCAATGATAACAACACATTATCCTCAACTGCAAAGTATTTATGCAGGGCTTTGACCTTCCTCGTAGTGTTTCAGGAGCACTGGTGTTCTAATACGGATGCAGTAATCCCAAATCTGAAGGGGGGACATTTGTTATGCACTTCTCTGTTTAACATGTCCCAGTAACCAGTTTTCATGTCTTGTCCTGTAAACCAAAGCAGAGAGATGATGTAAGATTGTTTAGGCTTTCTTACTTTCAAGGGCTCTTTAGGAGAGAAGGACCTCTCAAAAAAGAAAACAACCACCAACCAAAACAACAGCACAAGACCTTAGTCAAACATATGTCTTCCATTTATTTTTCTTCTTGTTTGTGTTCATGTTTTTTCCAGAAGTTGTGATGTACCTTGTTCCTGGGACATCTTTTATAAGCTGATGCAGTTAAGTGCTCTTCTGTATTTGCAAAAAAATAATCTTTCTGCTGTACAGACACACTTTACTCTTGACTTACCGCTGTCCTTTAACCTGAGCTCTGCAGGTTGGTTTGATTTATGTTGGCTGTGGAAAAGAGGGATTAAGAAGAGAAGGCTCTCAGTAGTGCTTATTATGCACAAACATAGTTATTTGAATGCTGGAAGAAGAGTCATCAGGCTTGAGTTTTTATTGTTGCAGTCTCTGCCACTGACCAGCAAAGACATCTTCAGGAAATGATTTCACCTGTTTTCTTTCTGTTTCCTTAACCTGTAGATTAAGTGTAAAAGGTCGTGAGATATTTATTATTGAGAACTGTTTTCGTTTATTATTCATCTTGCCATTCTCTCTTTACTGAATCACCACAGCATTCGTTATTGAGAGCCAGGTCCTTAGAATGGAATGCTCGGACATGCTACGGTTTGCATAACAATAAGCATGAACAGCGATTTATCGGTACTTTCCAGAGCTGACCTATGGAATTCAGATACAGATCTGAACACAAAAAGATGAAGCAAGTGTAGAAATGAATTTGTATTGCAAGTAACGTAGTTATGTTCTTACGAAGCAAGACAAACCTGCATTTTTGACAGCCCAGCTAGATGTTTCTGTATCAGATATAAATGAAACTTGCTGGCATTTAATAATGTGCTCAGAAGCGTGCTGTACTCTGAATAAATGTCATTCTGTTATTCTTTGGACTGCAGCAGTTGGCACTTCTGAATGTTTCTAATAAGATATGCCCCTAATGACAGAGTGCACAATGCTGGCTAAGCTTGGCAGGTTTTCTGCTTGGTGGAAAACTGGGTTGCCCAGAGCTCTCTAAATATTTGCTAGCTAGAGATCAGCAAGCAGCTCATGGTGATAATGTGTTCACTGATGGAAATGTACTCTAACAGGGTCACTGTGTGCAGGCAGATGTGAGATTGAACACCTGGTTGTAAGGGGCTGTTGCGGTCCAGTAATGTCATTTCTAGTCTATGGTGAGCCACAAATGAAGCCCAACTGTAACTTCAATTATAGCTCTGATTTTATCTCTCTGTGAATGTAAATGCCAGCAACCTACACTGCTTGGATGTTCAGAAGAAGAAAACCGCAGTTGAAATGAATGTGTTCAGGGAACTGAGGTACTTGGCCAGCTCTGTGTTGCTGTTGAATGCTTAAAATGGAGCTCAAAAAAGAACAGACCAGAACCCAGTAGCAATGTGGTATGGAGAGGGTCCCTCCAAGTGTTTCACTGCTTTGCTAGTAGTTTACTTTTTAGAATTTGTTTAATATTTATTTAAAAGTTACACTAAATGAGCACACATCCTCCATTACCATGATTTTTACACTGGCTCTGTGCAGCGTTTTATGTCTGTTGTTTTAATTTTTAATAGAATCCCCACAGTGAATTGGAGGGGTTTGGAAAATGCAGCTCTTAGTACGGACCTAACAGAGTCTAGCGAAGGTTGCTCCGAGTGCCCACTGCCTATTAAGGTCCACTTAGTGCATGTGTTCTAGTTGTAACAGTTTCACCTTAAATTATAGAGAATAAAAAAACTGGACTGGAAAGTTCTGAGACCTTGCTGGAGAGTTTCATGTTAATATACCCTGGGCTTCTGGGAATCTGCTGCTTGTCAGCCTGGAGTTCCTGATTTTTAAATTAGCACTTGGGCTTAAAAGGGGGGCAGGAGGGGCTCCCTGAAGGCATCTATTTGTGAGAGAAAAGATATGAAAGAGACTTGAAGAGTTCCTGTTGCTTCAGAAATCTATCTTATTTTTCCAGAGGGCTTGTAAAATAAAATTGTAGATGCTGTTTCTCTCTCTGAAATTTAATGTGATGGGTAGAAAGGGTGGAAAAAAAGGATGTCTTTATCTAGAGATGCTTGGCTTTTCTGCTGGGAGGGGTAAAAGGGACACAGGAAGAATTACTTTCCTTTATGCACCTGTTTTGCTTTTGGTACAATATTTTGAGGTTTTTTTTTCCTCCTATTATCTGATTGCACCCCCATATAAGCTCTTTTTCTTTCCATTAATTTTTATAAAATTTCATTTTCTTTAACTGAGTTTTGTCTGGAATAGAAAAATAGTCTGGAAATAACTTTAGTATCTTCTGCAGACAACCTCACATTCATATGTGTGATTGTTTCAGCTTGGTGCAAATGTGTTGCTACAGTGCTTGTAAAAGAAAATGCTACATAGTCAGATAAAGAAAGAGCAGCACGAGTGAGAAAAGCTGTGCCATGTTATTGCCGGTTTTCCAGCGTCATCCAGGGCTTGTAGCATCAGCCAGAATGTGGTAGCCCTGTACGCCGAGTTCAGGGTAATTATCTTCTGCTGTTTAGAGGCTCTGTGAGAGCTTGATCCTCTCTGGGGACAGAGAGGGAGCAGGTTCCTTCTGCACATTGCCTCCATGCCTGCATGCCATTGCATCCTCCCAACCATGGCATATTTAGATATTTGTTAGGAGGAGTAACCTGATTTGGGTTTTCTGCTGGAGGTAGATTGTGTATTGTCTTGCCTTCTAGTGTATCAAAAAAAAAAAAAACAACCCCCACAAAAAAAAAAAAAAAAACCCAAAACAACAAAAATAACCCTGATGGGTTTGGCTTTTGTTGTTGTGTGGAGGTTTTTTCCCCCCACTGCCACAAATATTAACTGTCAAACCACTCAGAAAATTTGAATGTTAAAGTGTGCCTGATCAGGCTGGACGAGGTGAACAGGATTCAGGTGGTTTGCTCAAAGGAATGTGCTAAATGCAGATTATACTGCAGAAGTAAAAATACGTAACATAAGGATATCCTCTGTCACTTGTGGGTAATGTTGAGAGTGTTTCTTAATCATTATGTATTGAGGACAAACTGCTGATGGAATAAATGATGAGGGGTGCCATGAAGCATCCTAAATGGTTGACTCTGAGGGCTTTTGTTCCCCGTGAAAATCAATTTTAAGTTAAAGGGCTTTATTATTTCCATGCAAGTGAAAAATATCACTCGATGTACATGTTGCATACTCTCCTTGGTACTTCAAAGGCATCCACGCACTTTTTTAAGCACTTCGTGAGACGTTCAGGAACAGATAATCCTGTTTCTTCTGAAAGCTGTTTTCAAACCTCACTTCAGTGTGTAACTGAGACCCTTCAAATTTATTTTTATATTTATTTTCCTGGGGAATTAAGTTCCTGCCCTGGTTAAATGTCCTTGTGCTAGGCTGTGAGGGCCTGTTTGAATCTTTCCTGTCAGAGCTCTTGCACTTGGTATACATAATTAAACAGTCCTTCAGCAAGAGAAAGGGCTTAGGCCATGGTGCGTGAACAGGTTAACCCTTGGCAAGTTAAGCTGTCCTGATTTTAGAAATCTGACTGCAGTAGCCTCACAAAACTGTCAGATATAAATTAGTGTGTTACTTCATCTTTCAGTCATTTAATTTGATGTCGCTATGTTGATAGAGAAGCCATGTTACACGATGTTGTTATAAGCTACTGTCCTTGCTTGTTCTCTTACAATAAAGAGGGAAAATAAACCAACTGCTGTAAGGTTTGTAAGCTGCTAAACAGGCATTTAATTTTATGTGAGATTAGAGAGATGTTGCACCACAGTAACAGCACTAATATGGCTTATGAATTGAGAGGTGGTGCTGTCTAAAGGTGTCTGCAGAAAAGAAAGGAAAAGAAGATGTTTATAGCAAATGTCTGTGTGACTGACAGCTTGAATGTCAGTGGTAGGAAGTTCTATTCACTCTGACAAAGAGGAGACGTGTCGCCTTCTAAGTGGAGGTTTCCCTCAGCTGTAAATGAGTTATATCAGAAAAACAGAGCATATGCAAGCACTTCAGAAACCATTTGAATTAATTGAAAATATCCCATTAAGGCTGCAACTCTCCTTTAAAAGAATAATTAAATCGCAAAGCGACTAAATGGTGCATCAGGTTTTATCTGTCTTTATTGATTACTTTAGATGCCTGAATCTCACCATGGTCTCATCCAAGTGATCAGCAGCAGTGATCTTTGAGCACTGTAGGTCAGATTTGGACACGTAAGGAGAGGTGATGGTTTTTGCTGTCCTCTGTACAACCTCTTTGCTTACATCAAGAATTGATTTGGCTTTCTGCCTCTCTTCCTATTGCAGCCTGTACTTCTGTCCCATACTATCAATGAGTAATTGCAGCAAGAGTGCTGGTCTGTTGGTTTTTAAACCTTCATGAAAGAAGATTCTTGAAAGGTTTTGGTGCAGACTCATTTAAAAGCCTTTTTTTTGTTGTCATTTTTTGTTTGTTTTGAGCCTGCTGTCACTGGGCTGGTGAGTATGTGCTGGTCCCAGGCAGCCAAATCTATCTGCTGAGCAGCACCAAGAGCAGGGGCTTCAGAGCTTTCTCTCACCTGATGAAGCCACAAGTAGGCTGGGAAGACAAACGCTGGGCAGGGGATAGGAAAGATGCCAAAACTTCAGTTTTGTATGTGCTTGGTGAGACAGAGACTTTGTCTATGGCCAGTTCAAAAGTGGCAAGTGTGGTCTCCAGGTGCGTGTGGCTATTGTCACCGTGGCTCCATGACTGTCGTCCTGGAAATAGACCAGGATTTCTGGCTTTCTCTTCTCCACCATGCTTCACAGGGAAGAATAGATGTCGCCATTTAGCAGTTATGGGCTGGGGAACAGCTGTGCAACCTTTCCAGGCTACCTTTCTGGATGCAGAAGACAGATGTCTGTTGGGAGTTCAGGAGGCCAGGGCTATGTATGTGCTGCTGGCTCAGAGTCATTGCACTGTAACCCAATGTAAAGCTCAGCTGGTGCAAGGACATGTTTTCCCCATCTTTGCTTGCCCCTCGTTCCTGTGCCTGGGAGGCAACAGGCAGGTTGTTATCACTGAACCACAGCTTTATGTGTGTGTGTGTTTTCTGTCAACTAGAACCAACCTAAAAGCTCTCAGTTCTCCCATACGCATCTTTGTTATTCGTTTCATGAAACTAAGGCTCACGTAATACTATGTAAGCAGTGAAATTGCTAGGAGAAAATCCCTCATCAATTGATTTGGGGCCGTCTATACTGCTTATAAACCATTCTTTTACTCTGGGAAGATCACGAATCACCTCATCATTTGGCTTGAATCCTTCCTTTGGTGGATCCTTTGTCTCTTCCTTGGAGCTCCCCTTACAGGAAACAATGAGGAAGAAATCCACATCAACTAATGCTTGTAGTAGCTGCACAGGCCCGAACCTCTGACTACTTGTCTTGTAGTTCTTGTAGAACCTTGTATGACTACTAATTTGAAATGCAGGCACTAAATAATAGCTACTGCATAATAACAATGTGGTTTCCATTTAGCCATAGAGATGTGTCGTAAGTGTGAGCTAATAAATGGCAAGTGTTTATTCTTCTCAGCAATAGTTCACTAAGTGCAATACAGGTCTGCTAAGTTCCATTACTTTGAGTTTTCTCACCTTTCAAAAGGTACTTTTCCCAACTGTCCTGATGTGGATTAAAATACCTGCTTACCAGAAACTCTCTCATTAACTATATAATTTTACAGCTGTTTTTCTGGTTCAAAGTAAGTATTGATTTGTAAGAATATGCATGCTAATAATAATTCTATATAACTATTCTTTATTTTTTTATATCTAGAAGGCTACATTTAGAATTTATAATGGCTTTATCTATTGCTGTCCTGAAGGATGATTTCACAAAGGCTTCAGTGTGCTGTTGATTGCCGGGCTAAATGCAGCAAGGGTGGGAGGAAATCTGAGGTACGAGAGATTTTTTTTTTTTGGCTTAAACTAATAATGGGTTGCTTTTTTAAAAAAAGTGAAAAAATTGTACAGTGACAAGGAAGATATTTTGAATGAAGCTGTTCTGATTATTTAGCCAGTGTTTAGGAATGGTCTCATCCACTGTGTGATCATTAGCAGTAAATCGGGATACCGAGAATGGGCTGTCAGTAACTCAGATCTGGAGTTAGTGGAGAAAGTAGTTCTATTCTCAGCAAAAAAATAAAACATAATGAAATGCAATTTCAAGCTCATATTTAAATGCTCCTTTTTGCCGTGGCCTTTCACAAATAGAAATAAAACAGCTAAAAAGTAATGATTGAAAGGAAAAGAGAAAAATATTTAAATTGAACTTAAGTCTTGTAGGTTTCTTTCTGATGTTTATGTTTGCTTTTAGGCATAATACAGAGTAGTCCACTTCTGAAAGTACAGTAGTTTACAATCAATTTATACTGGAAGATGTTTTGCCAGGATATACCAGTTCTGTGATAACTTATAGCAAGAAAAATACCATTCTCTCCCTTCCCTTTCTTTTTGGGGGATGGGGGCTCAAGTGACTATATGAGCTTTAAGCAGTGTAAGCTATTAAGTTTTTAAAATTCTGAAATGGAAAATACGACTTAAATATGTTTTTGCTCCTTGTCATGCAGTGAAGCATTTGGGGCCAGATCCTTTGGTGCTTTGAGTTGGACAAGCAGTTCCAGAGTTGATCGGTGGTTGCACTGAGATGATCATAGATAATTTGGATTAATTTCCATTTGTTAATTTATGGTACAGCAAAGACATGAGTAAGTATTTATCCTAGGAGTACATGAACGTAAATTGGTAATATAATTTCTGTGAACATATAGTGAGTTGAAACCCCCCACCTTTCCTCTGAAGTTAAAAAGTTAGTATTTTACAGAAGACCCATCCAGTGTATTTTCAGAAGATCGACAGTCCTTACCTTAAAGCCATTAGACAATGGAATTAAAGTAGAGTTATATAAAATCATAACGGATCACAGTGAAATATATCTACAAATCTCTTGGGTTTAGATTCTCTCGCTGTTTCAAAACCTACCCTTAGAGTTTTCCAAAGTACATACAAAATTAGACCATTCTGTTTTAGTCTGGGTTTAAGGAATTAAGTAACCACACTGAAGGACGCTGTAGGACAGGTTTGCCTTATAGTCTGTGAGGCACAAATTCTACGGTCTGTGCTGCTCTGATAATAGTCTCGTGTTTGTTATATTTGAAACTTTTCCAGTTTATTTCAAATTACTCTAAGCAATGGGGCTCTGCACTACTCCTCTAATAGACCATTGAAATATTAGTGTTAGCAAACATTTCAACTTGCTCAGCTGTCTTCCGACTCATCTCCTTAACTTCAACAAACAGTTTCTTTCCCTTTACTGATATGATTCTAAGATATCTGTAATTTCTGTTAGGAAGAAGGATAAACGAATTGCAATTCACGCAGCGCACTGAAGTATGGTGCTGTTACAAGAAGCTCTAGAGCAAGGATGGGGAACCTCTGAGAGAAACCTGTCTGCCCTTGGCCACCTTTTCTGTACTCTCTGGTTACTGCATGGCATTCACCATGGATACTGCACAGGTGGCCACTGGGCACACGAATACACTAATGTTTTTAGACTGCACCAGACTCGCTGTGGAAGGGGCTCCTGAGGCAGCCATGCAGACCTGTCCGTGTTCCTCAGGTGACAGCAGCTGTGGGTACCATCATCCTAGAAGAACTTCTGTTGGGATGTCATCCTCTTCTCCTCCTCCCCTAAGAGAAGAGAGGGCTTCACAAACCCAAAGATGACTAGAAAGGAGGAAGGAAGGTGTTGGTCCTAGTTCCACCACCAAATGCTTGAGATTGACCCCTCAATTGAAAATGAAAATACGAGCCTTCTGGCTTATCTCTTGTAACTGGCTTATCTCTTGTAACTGGATTATAGCGGGGGAACATGCTGGGAAGCATAATATTTTTGAGAGAGCTTTGTCTGGAGAGTGAGCTATGTGTTAGTGTGTGCTGACCTGAGTGCATGCTGCTTGTGAGCTGCCACTGAACCAGCCTCTACCTGGGAGCTGTAGATCAGCATCTCTGTAGACACATATGCTAGTTGTGCACCCACCAAAGACGTTTGAAAGTCCGATTTGGGCTTTGGGAAGGCATGTGTCCCTCACCTAGGGACACTGAAGTGTTCTCTAAGATTAGGAAGGAGATTGCAGTGATGTATTGGCTTCCTCAGGCGTGTGTGTTCTAGTTGGAGGTGCTATTTTTTTTTTTTTTTAAATATAACTTGTGCTGTAGATTGCCAGCATTTCTCTGTTATTGAGTTGTGACAAATGGGTTTTGGAATAGAGGCTAGATAGAAAGAAAAAAGCCATTACTGATATTATTTATAAAGCCTATTTACAAGATTTACATTCTGTGGCCTCTTTCTGCCAATGATATTAGTGTTGATGAATTCTTATTTAAAGAAACACAGATCTTATTATATCAAGGGGTAAATATGCAGTGTGATACATGGGGATTAGCTGCGCAAGTCATTATCTTTGTGCTGTCTTTAGCGCTACTAGTCCTTCTCAGCAAAGGATCTCCTATATTTAAATAATTTTAGCTGAAGAAAAATGAGATTATCACCATGCCCTCAGATCCCTTCTAATGATCTTTCCCAAACTCAGAATAGACTTTGCCTTATGAAGGAGGTGTTTGCTAATTTTAACATATATTATATGTTTGTAAAACAGCAACTGCAGTGGTATGAGTTAATTTCATTTCTCTGGAGTGGTGACAAAGGTAATTAAAGACTAAATCAGATAATGATTTTTATATAGCAAACTTTTGCTGCTAAACAGCCTGCTGACAGAATGACATGGTGTTTTAAAGCCTTTTAGCACGTGTAAAGCCTTCAGCATTTAACTGATTTGTATGAAACTGACTCTTTCCCAGAAGTTTCCCCCATAAAACCACACTTCATTTCCAGAATGTAATTATACCCTTAGAGACGAGCTGAGTAGTAGGAGCTTTGTGCCGCAGAAAATCCTGGAGGTGGGATTACCTGTCTAATGATGATAGCTACTCCCCTTAGTGAGCTTCTTACTGCCAGCTTTAGTGTGTCCTTGGTAAATTGTATTTGTAGCGTTCCTTACTTCCAATGATACTCTGGAGGGGACTTGCTAACAAGAAGCTATTCAGTTATGCCATCAAAATGACAGGAAGACCAGGGTGTTTTTCCTCCTCTTACTGGAGTTCAGCTTTGCTGACTAAAGTTAAATCACTCTGCCAAGGATGAGTCATTGGTGGCTCATAAAAATAATTTCTCCAGAGAAAACTTTTGACCTCTGAAATAGGCAAAGCTGCGGCAGGATTCCCCTAAGGGAAGGTGCTCCTTCCGAAGCACAAGGCTTCACCCCACTTCCAATTATCCAAGCTTGAATGCTTTTACTTTGCCTGTGTATCTAACAAGTTTCAAAGTAAAAACATTCCTAGTAAAATGCCAAAAACCTAAAGGTGTTAGGGTCTAGCCTGTTTAAATGGGGAACCAAAGAGGTGGGTTTCCTGGGCTTTTGTTTCTCCTCTCTGGAAGCACTGCTGTATCCTGGTCCTCCGGCAGGAAACTACATGTGGGTTGGGGAGCCTCATTTTAGTGTTTGGGCTGCATGTTGGGTTGTAGCTTTTTTTTTTCCTTCTACCCTGAAGAGCAAAGGCTTTCTAAAATGTCTAAAAACTTCCACAATATTTGACCCCTGCATTTTGTTTATTTTTTTTTTTCCCTTTTGAAATTACTTTTAGCTACACTCCATGAAATTCAGCCCTTCTGATTCATGAGAAACCAGTGCAATGTGACACAAAAGCATCATGCATCGGGCTTGGTCTAACATCTGTTCATCTTTTAAAAAAGATTTGTGAATGCTCGTTATTGTCAAGGTGTTTGGATTTGGTTATATGAAATCTCACTTTATGCCTAACTGTAAAAGGCACCAAGATGAAATTGTGAGGAAAAGTAAGGGCGTGTATGAGACAGATGAAAGATAGTGATGTACCTGAGGATGCTCAGGGAATAATTTTTAGACTGCAATTAAACTTCAGAAGCCTATGACTTCCAGTCAAGCACTAAAAATATTGGCTTTCTTGAATTAAATCTGCAAAGATGCTACTGTTGTCAACAGCAGCGGCTCCTGGCTCTGTGCCTAGCGGTGCTTGTGCTCAGGAGGAGACGTTGGGTTGTTGAGGCAGTGTTTGAGTACTACTTTGAAGGAGACTGTGGTACAACTGTATCACAGTTTGGGAACCTCCTGCAGCTACACCACATCTGTCACATTTTTAGCATTTGGTCAAGAAGTGAAGGGAAAAATAAAGGTTGTGTTGCCCATTAAACTGTTCTGGAGAAAAATATTATTTTTTTCTTTAATTTAAATATTTTTCTGTTGTGATGTGATAAACCAAGTATGCAACTGGCATGATGGTAGCACAAATGCACGCAACTCTGAAACCTTACTGAGAATTTCTACTGAAGCTTTATTTCTTCATTAAAAGCACCTATACTTTCTTCTAACAGAATACTCCTAGAGGAGAAAGTAGATTTGCCAAGATTCAACAGTTTGAGTTAGCCAGAAACTGAAATTTGCACTGTACTGGAAATCGCAGTGTTTCAGGTTTTTCCATTCAGAATTGGAAAGAAAAGCAGTCTGTTGTCTGTTTGTCTGCTAGCACATAAACTTATTTTGACTGTCATGACATAAAATGACATAGAATTGTGTCTGTCATAAGAAGGATTACAGCGGTAATAAAGCCAACTGTTTGACTGTCAAAATATTTAGTTTGATGATTCCATTTCATGATCAATTAGCATGCCACTTTATTTGCTGAAATCCATCTGTATTCATTACACTTGTATATGCTGTCCCATTTTCACATCTCAAATGGCAGATCAACCACGTGGAGACTTCTAACCTGGTGAATGTACCAGGGTGTCTCTTTGGTCACAGCTGTCTGACACTGACGCCAGCTCAGGCAGCTTTCATCGCTGTGGGTCCTGGTGCTGTGCTAGGCCCATGCAGTATAAAGACGGGTAAGGGAACTTGCGAGGATGTGTTGTTTTTAGCCTGTGCAGGAGTGAACAGAGGAGTTTAATGAGGGAGCCACATTTGACTTTTAAACGTTCTTGGTGTTCATGTATTTCAGCTGCTGGAACTGCAGGATGTACTGCAGTCCCTTGGAAATAAGGATTGGGTAATCTCAGGCTATTAGGTCGCTGGTGCTAGGAAAATGATGCACTTCATGACTATTAAAATATATTTTTTCTAATCATTGGAAATGTGCATCTGTCTCTGTGTCCTAGCTGGGGATTTGCAGTGAGCAGTGGACAAGCCTTCAGTGTCAATGTGAACGGGGCATTTTGACAAAGAGACCAACAGTTGGCCCTCTGCTTTCACAGGGCCGATCATCAAGTCAGTGGCAGCCAAAACTGTGTCACTGTCTCATGCAGCAAGAAACCATAGAACTCTCTGCTGCTTAATCTTTAATTTTCACCATGGTATTAGAAGACATGATAGCAGCAATGCCTTACTATGTATCCCATGTGGTAGCACAGTTTATCACAGATGGAAACAAACTCATTTCATGTTCAGTAGACTATGAAATGAGTCACAGCTGTTCTCTCCCTGATGCACAGTGACACACTGCTCTTGGTACAGAGCATCCCCAGTACAACTCTTCAGCCACTCGTGTCCCTCGCATGACGCGTCTTCCTGAGTACCTCTCTGGGAGTGAGAGGCAGTTGGTCAGCTCCTGCAGAAAGGACCAGCGAGGTTCATTCTTTTAGGGTAAAAGGCTGAGGAAGATTTTGCTTATAAAATAGTAATTTATATGCTTGTCTGTTCAGAAACTTGAGTGTAGTAATACAGCTGTAAGGTGCAAAATCTCTCCAGTGACCTTTTTTTAGTGATAACATTTACTTCTGTAGTGTGTCACAAACAAGTATTGTTCCAGTGCGCTGGATGGGGAAGCTACAGCTCCTGGACTGGCTATATGCCGGGACTTCTTTGACCTCATGATGTCTGAAGGCCCTGGGCTAGACTCTTACCATGCTCAACCTTTCTTGTGCTGCTCTCCCTGCCTTTACCGGATGTGATAGTCCAGTTTTATGTTTCACCTGTGGCAGTTTTAAATGCAGACAGAGACTCTTCCCCTAGTTTTCCCTGCATTGCTGCTGGCACAGCTGACTCTCTTACACACCACCTGTGAAGATCCTCATCATGGCTGGAAACTGTTTCTCCTTTTGGGGTTTATTAGGCTGCTTACGAGTAAGCAGCAGGAGTAATTTAGCTCTGTTAGTAAGCAATCCTGGCTCCCCTGGGTCTGAGCAAAGCCAGTGAAGACATTAGAGTGGTATACAGTAACTCCGGCTTCTGTAAGCAGTATTCATTATACAAGCACTGACTGTGAAGAGTGGCGGCACTTTGCCTGAAATGCTCATGGTTTCTATTTTCTTGAATTTTGTTTCTTCCTTTAACTCAAGTAGCCATCTAGTCCTGTTTGTCTTTTAATGAGATCAGCTTTTTTTCACTATAGGAAGATTAAATATAATCACAGTAAAATAACATTCTGATTGCAGCACCTGGTGCTACGTGCTTGGTCTTGGATACGGGAGGACGGCCAGTATTGCCTGATTTCATACAGCTACCCAGTTAATGAAGTTGTGCTATCCAAGTCATGTTATTTTACATGAAGAAAGCAGGATCCAAGTCATCCTGTGTTTTCAGACGGACCTTGTGATACAGAGTTCATCCTGTGTCACGTAACTGTGCTCTGAATTTTCAGTTTTTTGCTTTTGTTGGGTTTTTTGTTGTTGGTTTTTTTTGGTTTTGTTTTTTTTTTTTTTGCTTAGCTGTTCCTTATGCTCACGGAAAAGAACTTGAAAATGCGTACAATCTGGAAAATGCCTCAGAGCATTTGGTCTGCAAGAAGTCTGAAGCAAAGTGTGAAGGTGCAAGCTTTCCTGGTAGCATTACATACTTTGTAGTGTGCGGCGCTGATGTTGAATGTTTTTCCAGGGTATTGAGAAACTCAAGAATTTTTGCCAGGGCCTGGACAGACCCTTGGGTGGTTCAGATGGCAGTGTGTGCTGCTCTCCTGGTTCCTCAGGAGCTGGGCAGAAGGCATGAGTCAGTATCTGGGGTTCAGGTGGTGGCTGGGGCCCTGGAGCACGCTGGACTGCGGGATGAGCTAAGAGTTCTTAGAGGAGGCAGGAGCCCCGAGGTTCCCTGTCTGCTCCTTTCTTGCCCCAGTGGGGAGAGAGAAGGAAGCTCTAATCTGAACTACTTGAAATCAGCAAAGTATGAGAATATAAGGCCTTCTGACTCCACTCCCTGCTTTTGGATCTTGTATAATGCCTTTTATAAAGTAATCAATCTCAAATTTAAGCCTTTTGAGAAATCCTCTTCACGTTTCCAGGCTAAGTTTCTTAATGGGCAAGTTTACACCCATTTACTCTACTGCTGTCATTGTCCTTTGACGTAATCATGCTTCCCTACTCCCCAGGATTGTGCTGGAAGAGCAATCTTGCCTTTTCCTGGCTTTCAGTGCGCAGGACTAAACAAAACAAGCTAGCAATCTCTAGTAAAAATGTGCTCTTCACTTTCCTGATTATCCTCAAATCCTTTCTGTGCACCTTTTCCAGTTCAGATACTTTTAATCAGGTCACTCTTGTTCAAAAAATGAGTATTTCAGATGGGGCCTCACAAAAGTCTTGCATGGTAGCATCTCTTTGATGTTCCAGAAAATCATGTGAGACTGGCAGATGACATGGGTTCTCCTTTCACGTTAAGCAGGTGTGTTATCCTCTGTGTGATGGCTTGGGTGAAAGACTGAGAAAGGACTGCTCAGTCTTTGGAATCAGAGTTGTGGCATTGGCTGTGAATTCCTCTGTGCCAAAATATCAGGGGGGATCGACGTGGCTGGCTATCATAAGGTTAACTAGAGGTCATCTTTGTGACCAGCTGGTTGCCTAGTGGTTTGTTGTGTCATTTCAGTGTGCTGTTCTTAACTTGTACATCAACAGCTGCCAGCCAAATACTGAAATTAGTAAACGGACAGAGCTCTAGAGTGACACAGTTCACGTCACTCTACTGTTTCAGGTAATGAAACTTCACATAAAAAATGTACATTCATATGATATGCTGAGAGCTGCTGGCTGTCTTTATAGCTTTATACAAAATTGCCTACCTTTATGAAGGTCACTCATCTCAGTAAATACGTGGATATGTGATTCTGTAAAGTTTTGAGCTATTTATAAGTATGCTTTTATGTCTTCATTTTCCTTGTGCGCTATCATTCCCAATATAGCACAGGATCATTAAGAGAAGCACTTCATAAAAGAAATATAGAGGGATTAATAAATGTAATGGCATACTCAGAATTCAAAATGAACAAAGATTGAGTGCTTGCATGTCTGTATCTTTAACTCAAGCAATTACAGGGAGAAGATGCTGCATTGGTTAAGCTTGGAGAGACCCAGAGCTATGCCTATACCAGACATAGTTTATAGATTTCTATTTATTTATTTATTTTTAAATCTATAATCCAACTTGCAGTATGAATACTGTAAGTTTGCCAGTTGCTGGCATTTTACACTTCAAATGCTTTACTTTTTCTCTAGATACCTCATGTCATCATGTTGCAATATTTGAATATGTGGGATGATATATTTTCGATTTTCTTTCAGTCATTTTTCTTTTTTTTAAGACTGCACTGCATAAAATGAGATTCATGTTCTTATGACGTTGTTTACTTTCATCTTGCTTAATTATAGGATAATGTTTGCAATGGAGGAGTATGTGAGGCAGTGAATGGTGTTTTCAGGTGATTAAATGTACAATGAAGCTAAGACACTCGCTATTTACAAAACCTGTTGCTTATAATTCTGTTCCAGCTCTGCAAATATTAATGTTATATGGAGAGGGGCAAGAGAAAGGTAAACTGCAACAATTCTTATGCCTTTCTTGAGTGCTTGTGTTACTTTTTCTTTGCATTTCTCTTGGGTGCCACTGTAAGGGTAGGTATATTTATTAATAAGATATACATTTAAAAGTTCAAAAACTTCCCACACAGGTTCAATCTTTTAAAGTTTGGTCCTTGACTGAATGTGAAACTGATTCTTAAGCTGGGGAAAAATGCCTAGTATTAATTCTTAATCATTTATCGTACATAAAATTAAATTTGCACTTTTACTAGGAAAATGCTCAATCTCTCAGTTTTAAAAATTCTGCAATCCTTTTCACACAGTTCCATATTCACCATACTAAAAGCTGTAATATTTATCAGGGATAGCTCGCAAAATGGAGCGGATGTATGGTGGTATTTCAGATACAGCATGTGACCACCTGGTTAGGTAGAGTATGAGCCTCAGAAGGGGAATCTTACAAGTGGCACACAGCTTCAGTTTAAGGTGTTTGGTGATGAGATTGCTGGAGTAGCCTTAATACTTTCATAACAATTGAATTTTATTCTATTTTATTTTTTAAAGCTTTTTCACTTGTAGAAATGGCAATACATTATGCTGTAAGAAATGATACCTTCTATTTTTACAATTAAAGCTGCATTTCAACCAACATAAGGAAATACGACCTTTTTTGGCAGTGTCCATCCCTTTCTGCCATCCAGTTATGTACATCCCCATTTACGATCTTCCTGGTTTGATAAACAGTACAGCGGCTGCCCCAGCATTAGAGCATCATTTGAGGAGCACTGGTGCAGGAGGTGGAATGAGAAGTCCTGAGTTTCTGAAGCCACATCAATGTAATAATTCAATCCTGCAACCTCCACTTTCTGTGGGGAGGAATAAGGAATGTGTAATTCTCTGTTTAGGTGGTACCGTAGTTCATATCAACTTAACTAGTGTTTTGCTAAATTTGAGCCTCCACTTGCTCCCACTCCCCTCTGTCTGGTGAGGCAGGGGTCAGGGGGCGAAATACTGTTTGTTTCTCACTGCTGTTTCTAACTTCAACCCCTCTGATGCCTTGATTTGGGGAACTGGGGAAGCTTTCTGTTAGTGAGTAAGCTCTGGCTTTCAGCATACCTGATGGAACTTGTCTCATGACTGCACAATCATCCAGCACAAATTGAGAGAGGGAGGGCTACCCACTTTGAAGGATAATCTGCCATCATTTTGCATCTGCTAGAGAGTATTTTTCATTTTGAATGTCCTTGGAATGCTTTTATCTTGCGTCAGCCAGGTATGAACAGCTCATCATGGCTGAATGCAATTATGGGCGTGATTCATTAACACTACTGGAGAGTGCCCTTAATACTTTGTTTGCTGAAGTGAAACAGAAAAAGTGGGAATTGTACAGTGACACTCACTGTCTGGCTAACCCTATTTTTTTTTTTCTCATAGCAACAGTGATGACACAGAACATTAAAGTAATCCTCATTTTGGAGGTTATTTTTAATGGGGGCACTGGTGCAAATAACACAATGGGCCTTTGATCTTCAGTAATTGCTGGAGTTTTTTAGCTCCTCAAGTACTGTGCAGAACTTTGCTGTAGGAATGTATTCTCTCAACTGCAGAAACCCATCATGGAGTAGGGAGCATTAAGGGATAGAACTGATCACTACTTGAATCTAATTTACCTAAGGTATATGGAAGCAGATTTTTTTCTCATTGTTAAAGTATGCAGACAATACCTATAAGATGGATTAGTGGTCAAAACTTTTTTTTCTCTCTCCTGTCCATTACAGGAATGAGACTCTACTAGATCCTCTAGAAGGTTTTTGCCCATTTTTTTTTTTCTCCTTAAAGTAAGAATTTATCATCCACTTCCACAGCACCAGCCCAATTAGAATAATAGTGTATCAAAACATAAGCAAATAGCTAGTAGCATGGAGCTGCCTGGAAAGTGAGAAGATCTTTTCTTCTGCAGGAAAAAAGTATACCCATACCTTCTGCCCTAACCTGGGCTGAGACTGACTACTCTTTTTAAATTGAGATTAGTCCTAAAAATACAGTGATGTTACGTGAACTAGTTAAAATGACACACTGAAACTGTACATCCTACAATGATTACAAATTTTATTTCTGATACTGCAAAGCCAGGCAAAGAAGTCCTCGAAGGAGCAAACTGTATTGAGCAGATGATAACCTTGCCTTTAGAGTTTCTCTGTTTTTACTCCTTGTCGTAGTTCAGCCCTGATCAGGACCAGACTACGCAGTCTCTCTCTCACTCCCCCCACCTTCCGAGAGAACAGGGAGAGAAAATATAAGGAAAAACGGCTCGAGGTTTGAGATAAGGACAGGGAGAAATCCTTAAAGTTACCATCACGGGCAAAACAGACTCGACTCAGGGAAAACTATTCATTTATTACTACAAACAGCAGGATAATGAGACAGGGAACAAGATAACCTCCCCCCACCCCTCCCTCTTCCCGAGCTTAACATTATCTCTACTACCTTCCCCCCCCTGAGCGGCACAGGGTGGGGGAAGAGGGAATGGGGGTTGCGGTCCAGTTCATCATACGTTGTTTTACGCCGCTGCTTCATGGTTGGGGGAAGAACTCCTCACATTCCTCCCCTGCTTCATCATGGGGTCCCTCCCACGGGCCACAGTCCTTTGTGGAACTGCTCTGGCGTGGGTCATCTCTTCCACGGAGTTCAGTCCCTCCAGAATGGCTGTCCCAGCGGGCCCTCCACGGGCCACAGCCGCTTTCAGGCATCCACCTCCCCCGGTACAGGGTCCTTCACGGGCTCCAAGTGGATCTCTGCTCCTCCGTGGACCTCCATGGGCTGCAGGGGGACAACCTGCTCCACCATGGTCATCACCACAGGCTGCAGGGGAATCTTGGCCAGGAGCCGCATTACTCCTCCCCGTCCTTCTGAACTGACCTTGGCATCTGCAGCCGTTCCTCACAACAGGCTGGTAGATGTCTCTCAGGATCTTTTTTACATCTCATTCACTTCTCATCTCCTCTCCACTTCTTGCAGCTGGGCTGGACTGAGTCGGGCCCAGTCGGCTGCCTGGCGAGAGGCCAGAGGGTGAGGCCTGCAAGGCCCATGAGGCCTGCGCCTCCCCCTCTGCACCTCTGCCCCGACTCAGCTTCTTCACATCTTCTCTCCTGTTTTTTTTTTTTCTGTTTTCCCATTCTTAAATACGTTATTGCAGAGGCGTTATCACGAGACATTCTGCTACCAATCAGCTCAGCCTTGGCCAGCAGTGGGTCCGCCCTAGGCCTGGCCAAGTCCCCTGAACAAAGGGGAGCGACTTCTAGCAGTTTCCTACAGAAGCTACCACCTTAGGCCCCCCCCACTAAACAAAACCATGACACTCCTACTATCATTTTAAATACAATGGCAATCTTAAGTTATTTACTGACTTGTTCCAAATAGTAGTATATTTTTTTTGTGGTAACTTCATTGAATAGAATAAATAATTTCTTACACTTTTACTAGAAGGGGCTGTGAGGTGAGCTGATTTGACCACCTGTGTATGACAGGCAAATGTGTTTTATGAAATTACTTTCTTATATTAATCCCTAAATTAGACTAAATCATTCCATCCTCAGGAGATTAAACACAGGAAGAGGACAGGAGAAGAGATGCTACATAAAGCTCGTTAATAAATGAGCCTTTTCAAATACTGTTTTGGAGGATAACGTTTCTCAGGTAATCATTTCTTCCCACCTGTTAATTAGGCTATTTATGAAATCTTGAAAGGGCTTTTATTAAAGTTAAAACTGTCACTGTGAATTCATTATCTGTGAGTTTCTTATATAACCCTTTCATGGAACAACAGCAAAGCCACACTGAAAAGAGCTATTTTGGAGGAGCTCTGGCATGTGGATGCTGCTGTGGATGGATACAATCAAAGCAATCTCAGCAGTGCCTTCTGAGTGCTCCAGAAATGCCTAGGGACATAGCTTAACTGCCAGATCTGCTGCGCTTCCTGTCCATGCTGTTTGACTGAATCTGGACGTGATGGCTCATTGAATGACAGTGCTCAAAGAAGGGTCCCCACAAAAGCTCTCACAGGTGAGTTATTTTGCCTCACCTTGGTCACTGTTGAACCACCACCAGCACAGGTGCATGTTTGCAGTAGCCACTGTCAGTGTTGTGGCAGTTGGCAGTGTCACCTTCATCTTCTGTGGGATTACTTTGAAATGGCAGTATTTTGTAACACGTGCATGACTGACTAGATCAACAGGGAAGAACCATTTGCAAAATGTTTTCTGTGGAAAAAAATCCAGTGCCTTCTGTCCAAAACCTCCAATGTCAGCAAGACAAAATCCTCAGACACAGAAATGGCAAAAGCAGACACATCAGTACAAGCTTTGATCAGGCTTATTTGAGACCAGTGCAACACTGCGTAGATGCTTCATAAGGCAATGTGAGCATAGATGAACTTTGAGTAGTTCTGGCCTTGCAAAACCAAGCACATCAGTTTGTAAAATGTATGAAAGATTCCGTACTGGGTTTAGGTTTTAGGATTCCTTAGAAATCTCGAGAGTACCTATGTGAACATACTTCTAAAACACATATGACAGTTGAGTATCTCCTTCCTCAGGCAATTAGTGTGTGTATTCTCTAGCACTTTTAAAAATTCCATGAGCGGTGTCTCCCTGTGTTTTTAGGTACTTAGAACCTTAAAAAGATGGCCGTTCAAGTTTTAATAAGTTATCACAGAAATAAAGGTAAATGGAAACATCGCCTGTTGGTTATGCCGCAGTGATGAAGACCATGTGATCTGTACAGTGGATTCCTGAAGGGCTCTGCCCTTGTGCCCACCTGGCACCTGTGATCATCTTGAGCACTTTTTCCCAGCTGCGCTGTGAGATGAATGTGGGCTTGTGCCTTCGGGCAGGAGGTTGTCTGATGTGGACAACTTCCCCAGTTCTGCTCAGGGACGCTTCATTTTCAGTTCAAATTTAATTACCTTCCACTGTGGGCATGAGCTAACTATTATGGGAAGGTAATGAGCTCCTGGCAGCTACTGCAGTTGTCGTGCAGCAGAGGATGTCAGACATGGGTTAGGAGCTCGTGCACGGCTATTCATCATGATCACATCAGTCTGTGAGCTCTGCTACCTGCAGGTCTGTCGGTTCCTAATTTCTCTCTGCTTTTACTGAGGCCTTCTGCAGAGATGCATTGCTTTTGGGAGGATGGCCTTTTAATCTAATCTTCTTTAGGGTTTTCTACTTCTGAAGTGTTTTCTTATTTTCAGGCTGGTTTGGTGGCAGATTGAGCTGTACTGTGTGCTCTGGATCGTGGATTTTGTTGTGACTCATTCTAACTTTTTTTGTTTGTTTCTAGTTGGAGAAATATATTCTTGTATTGTTTAGTAACAGTCTGTTTATTCTGTTCCTATAATCAATGCTTTTTTTTTTTTTTTTTAAGTTGTGAGACAGTTTGTAGGGATATACAAACACTGCAGTCACAGGCTATGCTTTCCTGAGTTGTCAGAGCTGAGACCAGTGCATGTGTTTATGCAAAGGCCATAAGGTAGAGGTGTAGGGAAAGCGTAATTTTCTGCGATAAGAATTCCAGTAAGAAAGTAGACTGGGGAAAAAAAAAGCCGCACTTCTTCCCTTTCCTGCTCCAGTGTATGTTCGAATCCTCCTTGTACTGTCTGAAGGATGTATAAGAACAGGATGTATCATGAAGAATAAGTAAGAATGAATAAAGAAAAAGGCAAATCTTTGTTTGTTTTTGGAAATACAGGTTGACAGTGGCAATTAACTGAATTTGTCGACTGCCACTGAGTTAATTGCAGCTGAGCACAGAAGCAAGGAATTGCCTTCAATGGCTCTCTGGTTCGGGGAAGCATTTTGCATGAACTTTTAAATTAGTTTTCCATCTTCCAAATTTGTCTTGAGTAGATTTTAAAATTACATTTTGAGATTTTAATCACTATAAACCCAAGATTTTCTGATTTTTAAGCTCTAAATTCTGTCCTACTGTGCAAAGTTCATGCTGAAGATGTCTTAAGAATTTGCATTTCAAAGCTCTGGCCAAGCTGGGGTTCAGCTGTGGGAGGCAGTAAGTTTGTGTGGCCACAGGAGTATGAAACTGAGCTTCCAAGGAAGCTTTCATCTACAGACCTTGCAAGCTGAATCCTTGGAGTGCAAGTGCAAGCATCTTGTGAGTTGAATACTGCAGGGTCCATTCAGCTGTATTTGTGATTCCTCTGTAGAAACAAGGCACTTAAGAAAAGAGGAGCAATGCAATTTTTTCTCAGTTTTTTCTGTTTTCTGACTTGTAAATGAGTGAAACAACTGCTTATCATGTCTGATTCCTTAAGTGCTTGTTTGGCGTCTGTAAAAGTTTGGGGTTTTTTTTTTAAGTCTTTATAAGTTAATATTCGTATGGTGCTGTTCATACACAGCACTAGACTTGGTGAGATGGAATATGCATCAGTTAAACACTATGTAAACTCAATTAGTTAAAACAGCAGTAGTTAAAATAATGTTTTAGGCATGAGATATTGTCTATAGTATGGTTATATGTGTGAGAAAGAAGAAAGCTGTGCAATGGATTTGCAGCTCATTGGTTGCACCTCAATGCCTACCTCTTTCTCTGTGTATTTACTGCATGGCAAATAGGAGGTAGTTTACTCTGCCTTGTTTTGCATTTATAATAGGAATGTTACCCCACCCCCTGCCCTCACCAGCATACCCAGGACATCCCCGAAAAGCTGTAAACTTTTTCCCCTTCTCCCAGACTGTATCACTGCCCAGCTGCAACAGAAACCTTAAAAAAAAAATCAGACCAACTAACCAAAAAAAAAAACCCCAACCTTATAACATCTTTATGAAAGTAAGTAACCTAGCCTGGACTAGAAAAGGATATTTCCAGCAGTGACAAATAGACATCGATAGTGCTGCATGACCAGTCTCTGTTTTGAAACTTTTGTTTTAGACAGGTGATTGTTGTTCCAGGTCTGACAAATTGGTAATAAATTTGTTTTGCCAAAACCGCACTGTCTGTAGCAGAAGCTCGCTTGATAGCAGCTGCAAGATATTAGCACGCTCACAATTCTACATTTCCATTCCTGGCTCCAGTGATTTTTCTGTTGCCTGGTTAAATAAGACCTTAAATTAATTTTTAAAAACTTAATTTAATAAGTAGTAATAATAATGAGTTTAGTAAAATATAAATAAAGTTAAATAAGAACTGTCTTTGTCTTTTACTGCCTCAGTTTGCACTCAGTTGTCACGTTGTGTACCTTTTGCATTTCAATGAAGTGAAAGTTGAAGAGATACATTGTGGACATAAATTGCACGCATTTTATGTGTCATTGCAAACCTCTCAGAGCAGACCGAATTCTGATACACACTATGGAGGGAGGTAAAGCTGTTGAGATTACAACAGGAAGTTTTGAAATAGCATTCCCAGGAGACCTTACCAAGTGTGCTTCCAGAAGTTGCAGTGAAGCTAGATGACCTGACTAGGTATTTATGTAAATCACTTTGGTTCCTATTTGAAGGCAGATAATAAATATTGATTGGTGAAAATTAATCTGTACTTTCAGATATATATATATATATATTTTTAAACTTTGAAGTTTAAATCTGTGTGTTCTAGCCAGGCTTTCCACTCTTCTTATCCAGTGTTTTGCTTTCCTGCATGTCTACTCTGGGGAAGAATTCCCCAGATGCTCCAGTGTTCCTGCTCTGCGGTGGCTGCCGAGCTGTACTCTTTCCTTTGGGCACACTACTGCCCAAACACAACAGTACTTGCAAGTAGATAAGCATGAAAAAGAAAGAGTTGTTACTGAATAAAAGACTGTAGATAGTTTATAAAGGACAAGTTTGTTTTCCCTGGTGACCTGAGTACAAAATGCTCATGTGGTGCAATGCTGACAGCTATAGTCAGTATGGGAATGGACTGAAGGATGCTCTGGAAAGAACTGGGTGAGCTTAAGGATTAGAGCAGTAAAAAACAAAACAAAAACAACAACAAAAAACAAACACCCCCTCCCCCCCCAAAAAAAAAATGACTGGTCTGTGATGCAAGCCTGTACATATTGAATCAAAACCATTAATTTCTTCCTTCATCTGTACTAGGTGCATCCTTTGAAGAGGATCAGAGTGTAGCAGTCATAAAAGCACCCATGAAGGACCAATGTGACTTAACAAACCAGATGAAAGTAGGATTGTACAATGTTCTAGTTAAAGACTGAAAATGTAAGGCAAGATTGCTGTACCCAAACATAGTTCTCTATCAAGACCTCATCTTTAATACGTCATATTTTCAGGAAAAGTGTACTAAAGCTGGAAGTGATGCAGAAAAAGGGCTTGCAGGAAAGACAAGAAACAGACAACTGGGAAGACCATGTACTGAGAGCTGGTAAACACACAGAGAGAAGAGCCTTTCAGTGTGGTAGAAAGTAGGGCTATCTGGAAATGCATAGCTGTAAAAATATTTGGGCTAGACTTTTGAGGACATTTCTAAGGAGTGAGCTTCTCGAGCTTTCCAGTAGGAGGAAAGTGGAAGTACAGAACTGAATGAGTAGAGTTATGATGTTTCTTCTGGTTTTCTGTCCCTAAAAATACATAGCAGCTGTTGAGCAATCTCTGTATTTGGTTGAGAACTTGTGTTTAGTTTCAGCTAGAGGGTTATGTGCTGGAAAAATGTGTGTAACTAATTTCATATTCAGTTAATCGCATCCTCTGTTTCCTACTTTTCCCACTGCAATTTGTATTTTACCAGATTGGCAACCCTCAATGAAAAAATGCAAGTAGTGTAATTCCTGCCCTGCTGTTGTGAGGAGAAAGTCAAAGAAAACCAGAGGAAGAAGTCCAGGGCTATAAAGCTACAACTTTTGGCCTGAGTATTTATAATTTTAGAATTTTTGCACCAGAAGTAGAGAGAGAAGACAGCTGAAATTGGCTATATACACTTGAACAAGATGAGAGAAATTGTGTAACTTGGAATCAGTAATTAAAATACAATTGTATTTAGCAGTAGACAAGAAAAACATTGCCTAGCTGGCAGGCTTATGGCTAATTGTAGTAGTGATCTGGTGTAACTGCTCGTGTGTGCCCACATTTTTCTGCTATATACATAAAATATGTTAAAGTGGAGCAGCCCTGCAGCATATTGAGATTAAAATATTGAACTTCTGAATGCTTACTTCCAAGGGCAATCTTTGTCTCTTTTTAGAATTTCAAGTTGACTAGGAAGAAAAATACAAAAAATTGCTGGTTCTCCCTCTCAATTAATGACGTTCATTGTTTGAAAAGATCCTATCCAGTGTACTTGGAAAATGTTTGACCAGCCTAAGTAGATGATTTAGTGACAAGTTCTGAATCTGGCTTACGCAGTAAAGGGTCTGAGCTCTGCAAGAAAGCATGGATGTTTCTAAAAAAAGTTTAGAGGTAAGGGAGAGTTTTGTTCAAAATGCTGGTTCATTGAAGCTGAGACTTTTCATAAGGATGCATTGCTTTTAACTGTGTTTTGCATAAAATTTTGAGGTCTGGAATGAAATATTTTCTTGGACACTGAATTGACACAAACGTGTGACCTTCTGTAAAAATACTTTAACTGCAGAATAACCTGCCAGTTAGGAGTCTGTTAAGGTGTGTCAGATTCTTGTCCAAACCCATGTTCTGCTCTGTGCAGTTCACAGCCTTGGACCTCACTCTTCTGTACACCAAGTTATTTGCTGGTTTGTTCTAAACTGTATTTGCAGCTGTATTTCCTCCTATTGAAAGAGGGGCAAGGAGGAAAGTAGTGGACTTCTGGATGAACATAGATGATTATGTGAGGTCCTTTCTTATGAAAGCCCATGTAACCCTGTGGTTTAGGGTACATCCAAGTTTGTGTGAGATGTGTATACTCTTTCATTCTGGAAGAAGGGACTCTAGAGCTTCCTAAATGTTAAAACCCAGGTTTCTAACGGTTCCTTTTGACATTTGGAAACCTTTCAGATGTTGTGGACTAAAAGGTATAGTTTGGAGCTGGCTCAGAGCTGTATGGAAAGTGTCAGGACATATTTTTGCCTCTTGGAAAATGCTTGTAGTCCTGCTTTGTCCGCTGCTGTTCTTGTACCACCTGTGAGAGTTATTACCTAGGCTTATCAAAAAGTGTAGTGTGGTAATACGGTGCTGGTGCGGTAGAAATGACTGCTTGTAAGTCAGCCCTTGCTTCCAGGCTCTAAGGCTTTCATGGCTCAGCAACTGAAAACCGAGCTCCCCTCTTTCTTCAGAACCAGCTGTTCTCACAATCCTGTCTGCAGGATACAACAGCAGCAGCAGTTCCTTGGACATGTGTGGACAACCAGGCACCGAAGCACGGGTCTGCCTTAGAGGTACTGCAGAAACCAGTCCTATGCCAGCAGCAATTTGATTTTCAGATCTGCCAAGAATAAATATAGTGTTTACTGAAAATGGTCATTTTGTGAAGACACTATTTTTTCATTTTTAGAGGTGAAAGCGAAATTCTTTTATGACTTAAATATTGCCATTCTGCATAGGAGGGATGCTGGTTCCAGTGTGCCCCCTCTGGATTATTTTTAGGTTTTTTTTTATGCCCCATATGGTCTATTTTCTCATGGTTTTACCCAGTGGGGATGCTTAGCAACTCTATCACTCTTAACATTCATTTTAGATGTAAACATTGTAGAGCTTTGCTTATACTTTTCTATATTATCTGAAGCTGTGTTTTTTGTTTAAGTGACATCTCCAATCAGAGACATCCTTAGATTTTATTAGAAACCATGAAGAAGTTAGACTCGGAATTTTGGCTCTGTTTGCCAACATAATCACAAATATATCTTCAGATTCTCAAATATGTTTCTTTAAATTAATTTGGAAGTTGTTTAATTATTTCATGTTGGTTTGCCCCCTGATTCTCTGACAGTTTGGTAATAGTACTGGTTTATTACAATAAAACAATTTATTTTCTCCTATAGCCCTTGGTTAAGCAAATGCCCTAACTTTTCTGTTCTCACCATGTATTATTGATACTTTCCTACTATACTAATCAGCTTTCTTTGTATAGAAGAATATGTGCTTTGAATATGTGCTTGATTTACGGTGTTGTTGAATGCTTGTGTTTTTAGTATCCAGTGTGTTGCCATTTGTCATTTTGAACCATCCGGTTTTCATTCACACTGTCCTGTTGTGATAACTCATATACTTTTCCCAGTTGATTCAGAAATTTACCTTTCTGAATAATTGTAATTTGTATTTCTTTTTCCTATGTTGACTTTTAAAAAAATAGCCAGAATTTTCGGAATATCTGAAAAGTCTTCTGCCGTCTCTGTAACCAAACGGTAGGTAGGGCACAGGAGTCCTTCTGCATCTTGTGAATCGGTGTCTTTCCTGGCTGTCAATTTTATGGTAGTGATCAGCTGGGCTGTTGGCCTGCAGTACTGACTGCCTGTCTCTTTAATTGGTGGGATACCAAAGTAGAAGCTGATCTGAAAATTACAGCCATCTTCACAATGACACTGTCTGGCCAAATTGTTCTGATTCAGCGCAACTTTGCCTGCTGTCAGTGTATTTTGTGAACTTAGTCAACCTGAAGAGCTTTTAAATTTTCCAAATGTGGGGTGGTTGTTTTGTGTTGCTTTTAAAAGTAATCTTCTGTTTTAAAAACACTTTAGTGGTTAGGCTATCTTGCCCGAGATGTCCAAAAGCTTTCAGTGGGATTCCTGAAGCTGAGTCTTAGAGGAATTTTAGTCCTGGACCATTCTCTGCATGCTGAAAAGCAACTGTGGTAAATGTACAAAGGACAAAGGAAGTTACGCCATGTGAAGGATCACGCTTCAAACGCTTGCTTTGATTAGACAATAAATGTATTGGACCTCATCTTCTCCTACTTGCTTGGCACTTGCCAGCATTGCACAACATTGTTACACAACCTGGGGCCCTTCTGACTTGAGTGGAATATACGGGACCAGGGGACCAGTAGGAACTGACCTCATATACTACCCTCACACAAAAAAGGAGACCTTGAGGCAGATGTGACATCTGCCAGGTAGGACAGGCTCAAGAGTGCAGCTGCAAAGCAAGTGCCTTCATGGAGTGGTATGGCGAAAGTTTTGTTCTTGCGTAATTCCAATAAGATGTATCGTTGGATCTTTCTTTTCAAGTAAGAAAACTGAATAAAATGTGCATTAGCACTCCTGCTTCCTCCCCCAAATAAACCTAAATATTAAGAGTTAAAAAATCAAGACCAAAGCAGTGATTTGGGACATTCTCCTTTTTTTAATTAGGAAAATCCATAGATTTTTTTTTTTCTAGTGTGTTTCTTTTTCTCTAGGTGCCAGCTGTGTTTAAAGCCAGGAGTTTTAATTTGAAATAATCTTCCTGTTCCATGAGATTAATTTCAGTGTATCTCAGGCGTGAAGGGTAACAGTATTTCTTCACTGTAGAGAGAAAATTATTTTGTTCGCTTTCTGAGGAGACTTTACTACAGTGGCTCATAAGCACTTTATGAAAGAAGCCACAATACTTGTTCTTCATGGGTGAGAAATCCTGTGTTTCCTGGATTACTGCCTTTCACTAATGCAGTTTGTTATCAGCTATTGTGGGAGGAAAAGAGCAGCAGGGATTTTTCAGTCTTTCTGGAGCTGAAGAAATGCCAGTGTTTAAACGAATCTTTCAGGGAAAGTAGAACATGGCAATTACGGTAACAATCTGGTCCTGGTTTGACGATGGATGGGAGCCCTTGCCATCTGCTGCAAAGAACAGCCATTTCCCGTGACCCACTAATTAAGCCTGCACCAATATCATTAATGGCCCTATTTGTTCAGGACAGTGTATCTGCAGATATATGGCAGTGTGTGTCTGTTTAGATGGGAAGAAGTTGTTCCTTTACCTCTGCAGCGACCGGTTTTCTTGCAGAAATGCTAGTGTCGATGGCTGGTGGTGTTTTAACTGGGTATGTGTAAATGTTGACTGGACATCTGCATGTCATATGGATGGTCACCCCAGAAGAAACATGAGCAGATCTTTGAACTCACACACCAGTGATTCATGTTTCTGTACACTGGGAGAACAGAAGGGGCCACGGGTTTAAACACAATTTGTAGCATCCTAAATCCCTCATTGCCACTGTCAGAATAGTGAGTGTAGATGAATTAGTCGCTGAAATATGAGGCTTTTGCTGGTGGTAATTTCTTTGTATGTGCCTCCTTTTACTGTTTGGATCTGAGAAGTGGGCTACCACAGCATGGAGTTTTTGGAGGTGCTGTCAACCCTATGCTGCAGCTTGGCGACCTCCTCTCATGCAGTTGGGGTCTGACTGTTGGGAAGAGTCTGATAAATCTGTGTTTGGACCTAGCTTAGAGTGAATTCTAGTGCCTGGGGATGGGGGGATTCTTTTAACCCTTTGAAGGGAGCATCAGCAAGTTTGAGATGGATGCAGAGTCCTTAAGATAATAATCATTACTGCTGGAGGAGTTAGCAGAAGAGCTGTCTGTTCCCTGACAGCACAAAGATTAAACAAATAAAAATGTCAGAGTATCCTAGTTGGCATCCAAAGTGAATGAGTCACTCCTAATGCTACTCAAAAGCTAATTCTGCCTTGACTTCAAAGGAAAAAATCAAAGGCGGTTTTGCTGTTTATCCAGGTGCTAAAGAAAGAGCTTTTCCATGCCACTGCTACTCTGGCTGAGAGTGTGGAGGAGTGTTGTGCTTGCTTGCTATTGATATTAAAATCG
The DNA here is from genome assembly GCF_036417535.1 of Chlamydotis macqueenii. Taxonomy (NCBI): domain Eukaryota; kingdom Metazoa; phylum Chordata; class Aves; order Otidiformes; family Otididae; genus Chlamydotis; species Chlamydotis macqueenii. The sequence continues at coordinate 39,689,916 of NC_141560.1, forward strand.
TTACATTCAAATGAGGCTTATTGAACGCCTTGCTGACACAAGTAAGGGAACTACACCAGCAGTTTGACAACTGCTCTGAGATTTTTATGGAAGATAAAGTACAGAAGAGAAATAAGAGAGCAGGAAATTAGGAGGTGTTCCCTGATTTTCCTAAATAGCAAAAATAACATTCTTCATGGGATCTGTTCCATAACTTGCTCTTATTGCATGATTCTCCTTATTTACACCCCAAAAGTCCCTTGGCATTCTGTATCACTTGGTCTTTATGCATAGACTGTCTTGGCTGCGTGTGCCAGAGACTGTCAGGCACGGCAGTAGCCTCCTTGGCCCAGTTTCTGCAGACCCATAGTGGCTGGATTCGCCGTGAGACTGCGTGTGTTCCTCAGCAAATGTGAGGCTCTTGATTCAATTTTGAAGGGAAGGTTAATTACACAAAGCTGGGTGAAAAGTGCCATTTGAAATGTTATTTTGAAGTCCTTATAGATTTATTCGAGAATAAATAGTTTTCTATGGAAGAGAAGTGTAGTAATGCTTATCTATGTGGCCTTCATAAAAGCATTTGAAATGGAGATGCATAGGAGAGGGTGGACATGAATGTAAGAATTAGAAAGTGGGTAAGAAATTGATTACCTGAAAGGATAACATTACATTGTTTTGAAAGGAAGTACTTGCAAGGAGGACAAAACTTGCCAAGGACCAGTTTAGAGAGCAAATGTAGTTAGTATTTTCACTCACAGCCTTTGAATAAAATCAAGGAGTGTGTTTAATCATGGGTGAATTAGTAACAGGGTTATGATTATTTCATTTTAAAGTATATGCTGAACAAACCTTTTAGTTAGGCTTGGGTAGTTTCCTGAAAGGTAATACTTGAAAGGCCCTGGTTAAATAGAAGAAGAGGAGGAGAGAAATGAACAGCAGCTTTCAGGTTTCAGCTAGGGCTTCACTCAAATGTTAGGGCTAGAAATGTATATAAGACATTTTCTGGAAGAGATGTAAATTATGAGGATATGGGAAAAAATACATCACCCTCATAGCAAAAGTGATGAAATGTATAAAATAGTGACTATTCAGTAAGCCTGAAAAGAAATTAGTAGAAGAATGAAATTATTTTTTTTCCATAATTTACAAACACTTTGTCTTTGATTAGAGAGCTGTTGGGATAAAACATTTTACTTTTGTTGCTGTGCCTTTTAAAATGTATTTTAAAGATTTTTTTTTTCCATTGATTTTCCTTCTGTTTTTCTGACTTTTATGTTTTGAGAACTTGTAAACATAGCACTCTTAAAGTGAGAAATTTTTTTGTTGCCTGGTACCTGTATGCTAACACAGTCTAGGCTTCCACTCTCTAGCTTGTCTCCTTGCTGAACTGTAACATAAGTTGTTGTTTTAGTCCGCTAAGAGGTGACTTGTAGTGCCAAATTGATCTTCTCATCTTAGTGATGTGTAGTCTGAGCTCATGATACTGTTATTCATGTTTCCCTTCAATTGTGACCTACAGCTGAATTTCAATCTGATCCATGTGGTGAATTGTGTTAGTCCTCTATGCTCTTCCTTCTCTACGTTCACCTATATACTACATCCTCTATACTGTTTTTCAGCTCTTTACAAGAATTATTGTTTGTGCTTTTTGTCGTTAATAATAGAGATGTGAAGTAAGTTCACAGGATGAGTGAAAAAAGTAAATCTCGTGGTAGACAAAAGCATTTTCAGACAGTGATTTAATTCAAGGATGGGGAAGTTTCAAAACATATGACTGAAATCAAAGCTGCCGCCTTCTTGTGAAAATAATATAACATATACTGAAAGTGGGTTAGATTTTAGGAATGTAGCTGAGTAAACTTGAGGTCTTACTAGTGCAGATACCAGCTTTGGAAAAGTTATGTTTCTACTCTGTACTTCAGCTTGCTTATCTCTGGATTAAGAGATAATGTTTCTCAAATACCTGCTGGAACTTAACAGCTTTTTGCAGAATCTTTGAAGAAACTCAACTAAAAGTGATCTGAAAACTTCCAAATTCAGTGTCATCTTTTCCTGTTGTAAAGTGAGCTTCTGCTGCTCTAAATTCAGGGTCTGGGAAGAAAGATTGCCTATGTAAGTCAGGAAAAATAACGCATACCTAGACTTGAAGGGCTTTATGGATACATCTCATTACAGAGGTTCTAAATAAAATTGGTGCAGGGAAGAGCAGAGCCAGCCAGTCTCGCTATTTAATTTCAGTGATTTACTCTCATCCTTGCATGTGTATGTGCAGACAGTATATTTTCTGAGCAGGTCTAAGCATCATTCATGGCTTTCTCGAGCTTGCTAAACTCAGGAAGTTTTTGGAGTGCAGATACTCTTTTTTAAAAATTTGTTATATTTCAGTGTATAGTGGTTTTAAATATTTGAATTAGGCTAAAATTTGAAAAAGCAGATATTTCAAAAGATTATAGTCTGTCTCTCTCCATACAAATGCACACAGATGCATGCACATATACTTGTAAATATATATATACACTCTTTTCTAATAGAAGCCTGCCTACATAAACCTGACCATATAAAACATACCATATGTAACAATAGCAAATACAGGACTGGCAGGCAAATGAGAATTGTTCTGGTCTAGCCTTCAAGACAGGATCAGCTGTAACTACATCATTCCTAATGTACTTTTATTTAACCTTGTTAGCTCCATGGATGCATGTATCCTGAGCAGTGTATTCTGATTTTCTAGTGTACTTTGCTATAAAGAGTTTTCTAATGTCTCGCTTGCTTCTGTCATGACCCGCTTGCTCACTCTGCCCAGTCTCAAGGGGGGTGGAGGAGGGGTATGTCAGTGAGGAGAGCCAAAATGCCATGGGCTGGATGGGAGCACGCCTGAAGGGAGAGGAGCAACGAAGGAGGATGCATCCACAGTGTGTGAAATGAGCAGAAAGGAAAGGAGGGCACATGGAAAGGAAGGACATAAAATGGCGAAGTGTCCCAGCGGTGCAGAACGTAAGTGCAAAGGAAGAGGGCTCCAGCATCTTGCATGCTTCCGGTGCCTACTCCCAGTCTGGATTATTTGGTAAGTCGCTCAAGTGGAACTTCTTAACTCTGTTCACTTGCCCAAAACAGAGTTGTCTTGAGTCTAGAGTATTGTCTCTCTTGGGAGTTAATTATATAGTCTGAATAATTAATGCTCACTTTTGGTAAATCAAATAAAATAACAAAGCAGATTTCTGCCTCTGGTACAATTTATGTAACAGAAAAATACTTTTCATATGCAAACAGAAAGGCTAGAACAGCGGAAGAATAGAAATGTTACGACGTTTAAAGTCATAAAAAGTATATATATGTATATATTTAAATTTGTGGTCATCTCAACTTTGTTTTCATCCCAGTAAAATATGTAGTTACGTGCTATATTACTGAGAGTAAAATTAAATTAAGAACACAAGATATTTATAATCAGAAATGTGTTTTCATTCATACAAGCTACTTATAAAACTACCAAGTGTAAGAAAGAAGGCAATGTGGAAAGAAACTGCATTTTCTTTTTCTTGCATTGTTTTTTATCACAGTATCTCAGCAATACCTTACGTGGTTTTTGGCAAGATCATCACCCAGAGATCAGGTGTCTCACTGTGTATGTTTCTGTCGCTTCATGTCTGCTAATATTAAGAAAAACAGCCAAGATCACTGGTCATGTCTCTCAAAAAAATAATCCTAAGGATTAGTTTCATTCTCTTGCGATGCATGTCTAGAGGGTTACTAATGCCAGTGAAATGGGTAACAGCTTTTACTCTTAATTTATTCCCTCACACCCCACCCCTCCCCATTTATCTATGTTTTGGAAGTTACAGAATATTTACAAGAAAAATAAATTTTAAAAAATTGTAAAATGACTGATTACATTTTCAACATTAAAAGTGATGCTGTTGCAAAATTTTTTAGGAATAATTCTTAAGGAATAGTTAATATTCTATGGCTTACAAATATTTCTTCCCCAGCACTTTACTGTTGCCAGGCTTTTTCTGTGTCTGTTTCAGAAGTAATATTTTTTGTAACAGCTTTTACTTCCAAGCTGTATTCTCTGAGTTCTCTTAAGACTTTTCCTGTCTGCAGGTAAGTTCTCATATGCATCCAAACCAGAACAATCCACTGTCTTAATGCATATTACAATAAATGACTTCTGCAATCAGTTTTTGGGATCTATGGAAACAGCACCATAATGTTTCTGTGCCAACTGACTCTTCTGTCCTTAGACAAGTGGCTGCCGAGGGCTGTGCTGGACAGACAGGGGGAGAAAAGGTGGAGTTTGCCGGCAGGTGGTTGTGTTTATTCTATAATCTTAATAGTACATTTTATACAGAAAATCTACATCTCTGTTAGAGGGTGCCATAAGTGTATAGAAGCAGACAGAAATAATGTGCATAATCACACAGGAGTATTGAATCAAGGTCAATTTAACAATGTTGTTAAAGGTATTCTGTCTCATCACTCCAATCTTCCTGTTTCTTGTTTTCTTTTCTGCTGTGCCCCTAAGCAAGAGCCACAAACAGAAGCACTCCAGTGAGCTGTGTGGTGCCTGTTGCATCAGTGAGACTACAGATTCACAAATGAGAATGAGAGACAGCACCTTCCCTCTCACAGGCATTTGCAGTGACCATCAGCATGGGACCTCCTACCACCCTGAGGCTGGGTGGCTCTGGAGCACCCGGGTGGGTTGTTCTGCATTGCAGTCCAACTGCTTGCGCTGCAGCACCAGCAGCCTGGCTGGTAGGGATGCGTCTTGCACCTCCCCGAAGTATTTAGTTCAGTTGATATTACTACAGTATACAAGTCTTTCTAGATTAATTATGCCCTTCTGGGATCTGAAGCTCTCAGCTGTGTGCTAGTTGCTTTGTATTTGATTTTTTTTTAAATACAGGTTTGCAACTAATGATGGGTAGTATCTGTTCTGGTAACTGTTTATTCTTGTATCTCTTGTTTTAAGTGGGTGGTGGAAAAATACAGTGTCATTATAAATGGAAATATTTAAGCAATTAAAATTACTACTTTCATGCGTTTCAAGTGTATGGGTATGTACAGGTACTTTAGATACAACATTTCTCCTCCAGCTACAGAGAATTGCTATTAGGAACTTAGAGGCAACTTCTCTGCAAGCGTATAGCAGGTAACTGTGACACAATAGTCTGTTACAGAGATGCAGTTCTAGGCATGTGTAGTGAATTCATGGAATCATAGAATGGTTTGGGTTGGAAGGGACCTTTAAAGGTCATCTAGTCCAACTCCCAGTTTGCGTTCTCTTTTGCTCCATCCCAGTGTTCTAATTTGAGGTTGGTTTCCTTCCATTCCCTCCCTCAACTGCAGCAGACATGGCACTCTGCAACGTTTTGTTTTTATCCGTAGTAGATAAAGGTTTTAGCTGTAGATAGATTCAAAACATGATCCCTTTGAGTTACTTGATATGAATGACATTGTTTCAGGGATGCTTTATAGCCCCTCCCAGGCCAGTGCTTTCAGTGAAATACTCTCGCATAACACCTATCAGCATTTGCAGGTACTTGCTTATTTTGACGGGGGGAAGGCAGGGAAATGCTGCCTAACAAGTAGGGTTTCATGCTGTACATTGTGTGAGGAAATGTTACTGGGTCTTTCTTCAACAATCCAGTATCAACTGCCCAACTTCATTGCCTGATCTGGGCTCTTTAAATCCCAGTGGCTGGCAATTTTCACTCCCTCTCCTCTGCCTACCACTTAGCAATACATCATAATACCATTACGTTAGTGAAAACTCAGTTAATGTTCAGACACAATTATAATTGACAGTGAGTCAGCTGTGTTATTTGGGGTGGAAGGAGGATATTCTTTGTGTGTAATATCTCTTAGTGTTACTATGTCTTAATACTCCCACTCTCTTCTATATATAGGACCTGTATTAAACCAAAAAGCACATGTGCTATTCTCTCAGTTGAGGGTTTTACTCTAGGTGTTTTGTGAACCATCCTGCCTCTTAGTTATTCTGATATACGAAATATGGGGGTTTTTTTTGAGAAAATCTATTTATTCTTGGCTCTTTTCTTTTTTAATTATTCTGTTATTGAAAGGAACGTTTTCTATGAATTCTGATCTTATTGGCTTTTTACTCCTAGAAAACACAAAGTAAGTTTAATGACAAATTGTTTGAGACTGGGAGAGTGTTTTGGCAAAGTATCATGGTATGCTAATTCTGGCTTTTACACTCTTCCTCAGACGTTTACTCCTGTCTAGTGTCAGAGGATCAATACTGGACTGGACAGACTTCTGGTTTCACCACGGGTGACCACTCCTGTATTTCAGTGTTTTGATACAACCTTTCCTCTTGCCTGCTGGAAAGATGCTTACTCCATGAGAGATTGCCTGAGATCTAATTTTGGTTCTTTACATTTGACATTTCTGAATTTCACACAAATTATTATAACTGACTTGAAAACAAATAAGAGAGGAGAATGAGATTTCAGTTCTCAATGACACAAATGTCATTGTGCTGCACAGGTGGTTTTCAGACAGATCAATGTATGTTTGCTTTCCTGCTGAGCCTTGGAAGTTTGATCTACTATAAAGCTGCTTTAAACTGTAAGCTGACACGTACTGAATTAAACTGGCTTTTTTTTTTTTTCACTTCCAGCTTTTTAAACCAGGAAGGAATACAAGTATCTAGCAAGAAAGCATGTGGTTTTTTTTATTAAAAAAAAAAAAAACAAATCTCATTGATTTTGATGAATAACTGGATTGCAAAATCCTAAAAATCAGATTTGACCAGTCTTTGTACCTGAGGGACTCTCAGACTTGTTTTCCAAATAGAAGGGAAATGGGGAAAAAGGAAGAGAATAAATAAGAGGAGGGAAAAACAGTCATAATAAAATGACTTTTTCATTTTTAAATTTCATCTCAATTTCTTTCAATTATTAAAGCTAACTAGAACTACTCTAACTGTGAAGGATTAAAGAAAGAATATTTAGGTTGTTTGTAAGTTGCTTACATCAGTGTTTCATCAGTATCTCTCCTTATTCAGGTGTGTTTCTTCTGTTGCTTGTATCAGACTTCCATAAAAGAACAAGAAAGGTGCATTTTGACTTCTTTCTGTACCTGCACAATAGTAGTGGAAGTAGGAAGGTTTGGCACTGAAGGACGTGAGCTTGGAAGGAGAATTGGGAGCTGGGAGGCTGCAGCTACCTTGTCAGAAACGGCACTCGCGGGCACACAGGGCTTCTGCAGACAGGAGTGAGCTGCTGTGCCAAAATTCACTTCCCAGTTCACTGTGCCAGTCTGTCCTGCCCTGCTGCGTTCCCTGTGTGAGTTCCTCAGTTATTTAAGCCTAGAAGAGGTAACAGTCCAAGTAAATGTTGTTTGCTGTTTTTAGGGTTCTTTTTCTGTTTGTTTGTTATAAAGGAAATATAAATCAAAGAAAAGCTTTCTGCACAGGCATGCATGTTTTAATATTTGTTCTGTATTCTCTAAACACACACAAGTCTCCAAATAATGGGAGGTGAACCATTCAGCAAACGCCTCCCTCCCCAGTCTTCCTCTGTACATGCGCATGAGAGACTTCTGTGTGGTCAAATTTGCTGGGAGTAGAGGAGTTACACTGAAATTGCTACAGCATAACATGAATAGCAATGTGTAGTTGTGTGCAGGTGGTGCTACTTCCCTCGCTTTCATAATAAGCTCCACAGTTTCACAGCGCTCAAGATTGTGAAGGATTCAGAGGGCTACCCTCTGTCTCCATAAGATCACATGTGAGCAGACGTTTCTGGTGGTGGGACTGCCAAATAGATGTCCAGGATATGACATCTTAAGGTCTTTTGCTGCTCTGCAATACTGGGGCACAGTAATGCAGGTCTCCCTGGATGCACTCTTCAGTGAAGGGTTGGGACTTTCACCAGGAAGACAGCCGCAGTGGCTTCAGGGGCAGCTGCTAAATGAAAGGACATACACTCATTTCTTTGTTTCCATAAAACTCTCTAGAATCCATTATTAATATCCAGGATCTTAAAAAATTAAACGTTTGCTTCTTGTTGAACTAAATTGTAGTTTGGTACTGAGCTGTGCGAGTATGCTGTTCTTGCACAGTTTCTCCAAGCCATGTCCAGCATGGTTATTAGTAGGATCCAGTTTGGTCAGTGTCCTGCCTGTAACTCTGGTTTCTCTGAAGGGATAATCAAAGTGTACAGTATTGCTACTACTGGGGCTTATCTGTGGGACCTATTTTTGCAGGTTATAAACTTGCCCATTCTCATTTTTGCCCAGAGGAACTGAATACTCTTTCTTTGGCAAATTAATTCTCAAGCCAATTTATAAATACTGATAAATCCATATGCTATGTCATGGGATAGAAGATTGCTATCCCTACTATACAGATTGGGAAATAAAGATAAAAGCAGCTTCTACTCTGAATCCGTATTTTGTGTGTTCTTGTCCTAAGATGCTGAATGTGCAGGTATACACAGCTCAGCACAGTCGTTCATGTAATAGCATAAAAGCAGCTAAGTTTCTGAAACAGAAATACTGTGTGTTTTTCAGTACTGTAGCAGAGAAGGGTCTATACCTAATGACATTCACACATTAATGCTCTGCTGCTGGTGCTGGTGGCTACATGGCATCCCCAGGTGATGGTGCTGGGCTGCATCCCGTGTCCTCTGAAGTGGGAAGCGGGTCTTTTTCCCACGGCTGCATGCTCTGCTTTTCAGTAAAGCCACTGTGGGTACAGTTTAAAGTTTCATTGATTTAAAAGTTGATTCTTTTAAATGGAGTCCACTTCAATTCAAATGCAAATATTAATCCTGTTCTTAAAAATGTTCAAACCATTTAACTCCCTGTAATTTATTTGCCTGAATAACTTCCTCTGGCAGTGAATTCCCCTGGTTAACTCTCTGCTCTCCTAAGGAGTACTGTGTTTTAATCTGTTTTCGAAGTTGTTGCCTTTCAGTTTAATAGTGCCTTCATTTCAGGTTTCTCTGTAGAGTTGTTACTTGATTTGCCACTTGATGAGAAGTATCCTTGCCTAAGGGAAGAGACCTGAATTTGGCAGCAAGTGGAGTGGGTGGGTATAACGTCTGCACAGTGCTGTCACTTGGGCTCCCACTACTCTGTGCGGGAGATGGAATATTTCCTAATTAATTACATCCTGTGAATCAGATCACAACAGGACAACTTTGTTTTCTTGCTAAACAACAATGACAAAAATCTGTATTTACACTTAATGCTTTTTATTTTCTATTCCTGTTCCCATTATCCACTGAAGACACCGATTAAGTATTTTTGAGCTTGGCAAATGAAAGGTCTTGAATGCAAGTGTAACAGTTTTTAATACTTCTGTAGAATAAAGTGAACTGCATACATCTGACCTGGTCATAAAAAGATTCATGGACTCGTGGCTTCGTGGTAGTGCTTCCTCCCTCCCTCTGCAGTGATGCTATTGTGTTTAGTTGCTTAATTTTAGAGATGAAGGGTACATCTGAGCAAGGTAGTGGGGATCAAAAGAGAGGAATCTTTACTGTGTACAGATGATGGAGCCCCAAAATGCTCTCTCATGTCCAGCAGTGCTTTTGTTCATTTTTTGGTCTTTAGATCCAGGGATAACCGTAGACAATCGTCTTGTTTCTTCTTGAAGCACTGTTGTCTCATCAGAGGCCTGTATAGAATAGTCTTCCCTGTATTTGATTTACAATAATTTGTATTTATATGTATCTCTGATCTCTCTCCACACAAATATATGTGTATATGTGTGCTCACACGCATGCTTACAGTGTAGTGGTGCCTGACCATCTGCTTTGAATTACTGGAAGGGAAATTGTATGTAAAGGCCATCCAGGGACTATTAAAGAGAGAGGCAGAGGAAAAGAGCACTCTCTAATCAGCAGTTCATTAAATAGCAACAACTTGTGACAGAATTGTGCTTATGAGACTGCTGAGCACTTAGGGATCCTTTAATTGTTTAAATCAGGAGTTTGAAAACTCACTAGGATCTTGGATAGCTGCTTCTGACTTATCTAAGAAAGACAAGGTAAAAATCTTATCAACATATAACAAGTAACATGTAATAAACAAGGGTGAAGACGTAACAAAGAGAAACATAAACATATTGAAATTGTTTAAATTAGACAAAGGGCAAAAATCACATGGCAGAAACCAAACAAAAGATGGCCCTGATGCTGTCTGTCTGTGGACGGATTTATGAGTTTGTGGAAAAAACCTCTCTGGAGACTTACAAAGGTGCTGCAGGGTTTAAGGGTTGGGGCACATATTAAGAGCCTGTAAAATAAAAATAATCATAATCAATGAACCAAGCTTTTCTGAAAGTAAGTCTAGTCAAAGATGCATTCTCAGCTGTATTTTTAAAAATCAGCTAACACAGTCAAGGATATAGTATTTGCTGTGCATTTTGGGAAGAGTAAGATAAGAGTACTGTAAAAATACTGCTTTCAAGTTTCAAAGGAAAAAGTATGTCAGGAGATTTTCATCCTTCCTTTACATTTACCCTGAAGGAATTAATCTTTTTTTTTTTTCAGATCTAGCAATGCATACAGACTCATAATCTACAGAATATTTTTATGTAGGAAACTGCAGTGTTTGTACAATTATCGTTTAATCTCAGTCTTTATGATTAGAGAAATCTATGCAGCAGATGAATGCTGAGTCATTAACTCAGCATTAATAATGCATTAATAGCCACCTTACAGACCTGAAATTTGCAGATTCTCCTTCAATGCCAGGAAGTCTGAAAGCTTAAACAGAACAGACAAAGAATACTGTACACCCAAATGCCTTAAACAGAAATTCTGAAAATGGGATTTGACTAAAAGACCGAGAATTTTTTTCACCACATGACATATAAACAGGATGAAACTTGGGAGTGGCAACCCTGGCTCTAGCTACTCCATCATATTTTTATGATCTTGGCTGTAAAGATCATGTTTCATAAAAGCTAAGACCAAATCTTCAAATGTAAATGCCTAAAATCAGGTGATTGAATGAATAGCCTGACTTTCTTAAAGGTACTAGTTGAAGACTTGCTGCTGTAATTGACTTTGAACTGTTGAGAGACAGGCACCACTTGTTTTTCCCCTAAAACAGAACTATTTGCATAGGTTTCCAGAAACAGGTTTCATTGCAGGAATCTGCAGACTCCAGAGTCTGAAAATGGGAGGACACCTGGAGTCTCCTCTGGGTGGTAGTAGGTTATGTTGTCTCCCATTGCATCCTCTTACGCTGCTGAGATGTAACACAGCACCAGCTGTCATGACAGTGGACAATTTGTTGGATGTTAAGGTACATTTGTGGGGACAGTGCTCAGATTTGTCAGCAGAAACAACATCAGCTGAGCAATTTAGAGGTGAAGCAACAGCTAGGAAAATAGAAGATTTTGGTATTCTCTATCCAGAAGCTTGCTTTCAAGCTCAGTGCCAAAAACACAATGGTAGCATTTTTGGTCTTCTGTCAGGTGCTTCGTATAGGTCTAGTGAAGCAGTATATAGGGATTGTTCAGGAAAGGGCATAAAGGATTTGAGGGAAAATCCTTAGATTCAACAGGGCTCACTGCCGGGTCCTGCACTTGCGTCACAACAACCCCACGCAATGCTACAGGCTTAGGGAAGAGTGGCTGCCTGGTAGAAAGGGACCTGGGGGTGCTGGTGGACAGCCGGCTGAACATGAACCAGCAGTGTGCCCAGGTGGCCAAGAAGGCCAACAGCATCCCGGCTTGTATCAGAAACAGTGTGGCCAGCAGGAGTAGGGAAGTGATTGTGCCCCTGTGAGGCCACACCTTGAATGCTGTGTTCAGTTTTGGGCCCCTCAGTACAAGAAGGACACTGAGGTGCTGGAGCGTGTCCAAAGAGCAACAAAGCTGGTGAAGGGTCTAGAGAACAAGTCCTGTGAGGAACAGCTGAGGGTACTGGGATTGTTTAGTCTGGAGAAGAGGAGGCTTAGGGGAGACCTTAACGCTCTCTACAACTACCTGAAAGGAGACTGTAGTGAGGTGAGTGTCAGTCTCTTCTCCCAAGTAACAAATAATAGCACGAGAGGAATTGGCTTCAAATTGTGGCAGAGGAGGTTTAGATTGGATATTAGGAAAAATTTCTTTGCTGAAAGGGTTGTCAAGTGTTGGAACAGGCTGCCCAGGGAGGTGGTGGAGTCAGCATCCCTGAAGGTATTTAAAAGATGTGTAGATGTGGAGCTTAGCAACATGGTTTAGTGGTGGACTTGGCAGCATTGTGTTAATGATTGGACTCGATGATCTTAAGGTTCTTTTCCAAACTAAATGATTGTATGAAAAACAATTTATTCCCATCCTTCTTATAACTTGCGTATTTCCTCTCGTGTTTGAGAAGTCCAAAGCCACTTTGCAGTCTCTCTTTTTAAACATTCACGGACTGTGAAATTTTGTCCTTATGTGACGATATTGTTCCGGCTGCCTGGCTTGAGGAACTGGGCAGAAACATTGCTGGAGATCTAATGGCCACAGTCTCGTAAGTAGAATCTGCTCCTGTTCTTTGAGTTACCTTTGCATGATATGTATGTGCAGAAGCAACCTTGCAGTGCCACCAGTCTGATCCTGTGTGTTGCTTGTGGAGTAAGAAAAACAAGTAAATTCAGGCTGACAAGTGGGCACTTCAGTTTTCAGTTGGTGAAGAATTGTTCCAGTGAAGGTGTTGATAACCAGAGTGATAGTACACTTTGTATTTATTTGTGAGAACTCATACCTTGCTACATAACTTACTGGTTCTTGACGTGTCCTTTTTCATATAGAAGAGATCAGAGATTGGCCAAAGGGCCAAAGATTTTTCTACAGCAGATTTCTTATGGCAGCCTCTCCTCCCCAGAGAAGGGGATATGGGTTTTATTTCACAGGTAGGCTGAAGCAGCATTGCTTCTCCCTGTAAAAATTCCCATACCAAGCGGTGGGGGGAACTCCTGAGCACCCTGCTTACCTTTTCCCTGACAAGGAAGCGGTTTTGTCACAAGCAATGAAATCAAACCAGCTGAGGTGCAAACAGACTGCTCTAGTGATTTAGCTTGCTTTCACTTTGACAGTGGTGAACAGCACAGGTTATACAGTAAACCATAGAGTATAGTGTTTTCTGACAAAAATAATAAACTAAGATGCCCATCATCTGCTGTAGGAAATATTGAAACTTAAATGGTCATCATAAAATGCGAGAGTTGTTATCGATCACTTCTGTCTCCCCTGAAGGGTCTAGGAGACATGTAACTGTGGTGTTAGGTAGTCATGTTTGCCTGTGGGTTTTTTCCCTTAGGCCACATTATTTCATATTTGAGTTAGCACTAACTGACTGGTGCCGCACCTTTGGCAGACGACAGGTGGAGGTTGCTCCAAGCCCAGCAGTCCCTCCTTGTTTGAGGAAAGGCTAAAGAGTTTCACTGTCTAGCAGGTGGTTGCAATTTTGAAAATAGCTTCTTAATAAATTTTCTCCCCCCCCCTGTTTTTTGTCTGACATGCTAATTAAGCTCACTGGGGAAGTGTGTGGCTTGGATTCCTCCTTTCCTCTGACTCCTACAAACAGGCAACAAATGTGGATGTATTTTTGTAATTATGGCAAGGGGGAAGGCGTCCAAATTCTTGACCTGTGAACGTACCGAAGCGTTTAATCTGAGAAAAGGAAAACAGGGGCATGCTGTTCCTGAGACACTGTGGGCAGGGCAGGGGTGCTAATGAATTGGAAGAGGAAGGCTAGATGCCCCCGAAGAGAGTGGCAAGTGTACGAAAACAGATTGTGTGAGTAATTACTTTTGCATACCTTCCTGACCATTATCAGCAGGACTGGATTTTTGATGGAAAAACTTAATTAAGAAGTTTAATTTTTTCCTCTTAAGAAAACTGTGTGCAAGAGCTCATTGGTGGATGGAATTTAGGACACTGATTAATTGCTTTCAAGAGATCAGCTGTGTAAATCCTGCTAAGATGAGAGAAACAATAGAAGTTGGCAACCTACTGGGCTAATGGTACAAATACTGGAGCATGATTTCTAAAGTAAGGTTTTTCTGACGACTGCCCTGTTGTTGCCGTTGCAGGTAGGTATTCGCTGGCAGAAGGGAGAGAGGGGACTCTGGCATACAGCAGCTGCACTCTTTTTTCAATCTTATGTCCCCTGATTATTTCTTTACCCTTAGGAGCCTTCCCTAGTGCTGACCCCTGTTTAAGGTGCTGCGCAAATGCAGACCTGGCATTGTTCTTGCCAAAGACCCCATGGCCCTACCTGGAGTCTTTGGCAGAGAACATCAGGGGAGACTCGAGGTTGACCCCTAGGCTTTTGGAGCTGGGGATATAGAGGTTCTGAGAGTGGGTATATCACATACCCTGTCATGCACCAGCCTCTGGAAAGATTGAACTGGAGTCAAAAGCAGCCAAGTGGTATGCCACCATCTTTATTGCCAATGTGTTCTTCTCCATCCCTTAGGCCCCCCCCTCACTAAACAAAACCACAACAGTTCTTCTATGGTAATACATTGCCCCCTGAGCCTGGGTATGTGATCGACTGTGGATGGGGCCTTGGAGCAGGAGCCAGGATTTAATTGCATGAGGTCCAGGCTGTGCTGCAGACAGATGTAAGGGGAGCCAACTTTGTCTTGTGTCAGATGCATGGGATTTGACAGATTTGCAAATACCAGGTAGAGATCCTGACTTAGAGACTTTGCCGTGTAACAGAGGCTTTGACAGGTGCTGGTTGCTGTGATTTTCATGTCTGTATTAATACAAATATAGTAATTAAAACAGTTAATATAACACAGCAAGACTGTGTTGTACATGGCATATGCTATGGCTGCATCCACTCTTGAGAACCATGTTTTTGCATTCCTTCCCGGCTTACATTTTGATTCATTTGAAATGCTGTGGCATCATTCCCTCTTCCTATGGGTTTTTGTGGGTACAAACCAACTGTACTACAGCACAGCTGGTCCAGGGCAACCTTGAATGTTTTTTCCCTAGCATGGGCAAAAGCTGAGAATTGAAACTTGTGCAATAGTTTACAGATGCTCAGTTTCATCCAGGCTATTTCTTGAAGTAAAGTACAGCTGTCAGTGACCTCAAAGTGAGAAGCATAAACACTTGCCAGACTTCACAAAAGAAGTTGGCAGCTGTGGTCCCCTTTGACACTGGTCTCTTGCATTGCCTTTCAGCTTTCCAAACTGGAAGACAGCCTCCCTGTAGAGAGGAGGGAATATCAGTTGTCTCTAATGCCTTCTGCTGCTCTTTCCTCCCTAGCACTGCTTTTCATATCTCATTCAAAGTAAAGCAGCAAACTTGGAGAGCCCAGCGCACTGGGACAAGACAGGAGGCAGCACGTGAGCCTTTCCAGGGCCGCAGTGTGCTGGCAGCCTTACTGCTCTGCTTTCTGTGCTGCACTGCACTGCCTAGCTGCAACCACTGCCCAGCAGCTCTACCCCTCCCACTCGGCCCTGTGTCAGCCACCAGTTCCTAGCTGGGAAGTAGAACAGGTGCCTCCTGTGCTTCTCCAAGTAGCTCTGAAGGAAGACTCCATCCTATGTTACCCTCCAGCCCAGAGCTGCTTTTCTAGAGTTTGCCACCTGACACTGAGTTCTTGATGACTTGCTAATTTGTGCTGCAGATTTATGATCAATTGCTGTTACTCTAGAGCAAGGGACGCTTCACTAAATTCCCCCTTTCCTCAGTCTTTCTAGGCAAGCTCTTTACTGACTGCGAGCAACGACAGGGCAACTTGGACCTGCAGGCAAGACCTTCTACACTCAGATGTCACTAAGGAGCAGGTGACTGGCTGGGTTAATCTGGCTGTATCCCCAAAGACACTGCAGCTCGATCCTGTTACTTGCAGGGGAGGATGACTGTTGTGTGACAGTTGCCCCATGCATCATGGGGAGATGCTGGTGTTTTAGTCATGTGATGCATCAAAATGTTAGGGGATAGTTCCCATCCTTTAGCTCAGGTCTATAGACAAATTTAAGGTGGCAAAATTCAAGAAGCAAAACTCTAAGGAGCAATATCTAGAGGGGAAAGAAGAACAGAAGGCCTGCACGTTCATGTCAGTAGTGAGGAATATCCAGGAACACGTGTTGCTTGAAGTGCCTGAAGGGAGAAGTTGTGACTGACTGGATAATGGGCTACTTCCCCCAGCTGTGGTGCAAGGTGGAGCCACGCTGTCTGACTCCTTGTGTTTATATTTACCAGTCATCCCTCCTTTAATACATAAAAGCCTTCCCACTTGCTCCCTTACACATACTTTTCTGTTATCTTACTGATTTACAGATAACGTATGGTATCCTCAAAGCTGAAAACCAGGATTTTTAAAATGTATTTAAGCTTCTGCAAGTCCAACTCATGCTATAGGAAAACTCTAGACCTGGCAACACACTTCAAAGCTCAGAAAGGTGTTTTTATGTGGGGAAGGCATATTGGCATGTTTAAATTAACTCCTTCTCCCCTTCTTTTCCATCCCTCTTCCATCCTCCTCCTCCTCATGATCTGCTTGTTTATAGCAAGCCCAAGGAGAGAATAATGATACCCAGTGCTTTAAGGACTTGATCTGAAATTCTAGCTGCATAGGCACTTGTATTAATGAAAGCAGTGAAGTTTAAATTCTCTGCAGGATGTCAGCTGAAAAGCACATTTCAGTCAAGCTTAAGGATGCAGTTACATACAGAATAAGTGCACTTTGCCCCCAGGTATGCAGGGAACGAAATGACAAGTTGGAAAACCTCATTGTAGCTTAAGTGGATTTAGGGAAATAGTACTGAAATTGTAAATCTGGTACCTCCTGGGTTGTTTTTTTCTTTTGCGTAAATTGACTGAGGTCCTAGACAGTTCTGTTTTTCTCAGGCAGTAATTCAGGGGACAGAGTGATCATAAAAGTTTAATGAGTTACTTTTGCTCATAGATACTGGCTAACAAGGTGGTACTTAAGAAAGGAAAACAAAGTTTCCTGTCTAGAAAATTGATGCCATCAATGAACTTAAGCCTGTCGATGTTTTATTTGGTGGTTTCCCCTGCTGAAAGTTTGGAGTTATTATATAACTTATATAAGCTTATAATATAAGTATATAAGCTTATAATACTTGAGTTTGTGCTGATGTCACTTGCTGTCATGAAAAAAACAGGATTGGTCTCTGCCTGAAAAGAGCCACGTGTTGAAAACTCTTCTTATAAAACCAGGCTGGAAGGGACCTCCAGAAGTCATCTAGTCCAGCATCCTGCTCAAAGCAGGGCTAACATCATAGATTAGGTATATGAGAAGAGAATGAAGAAAGAACAGTGTATGAACACATTAAGGACTGGATAACATTAATATACTACCTATCTATGTTGCCTAATTATTAAGACCCTGTTTGCAGCTACTTATAACTTTTCTCTCACTTTAACTATTTATCTGAAGTTTTCCATGCTAATGATAATGGGTCTGAATGGATGGCTTATTTCTGAAACAGAATTTTAAAATATCTTTTCTTCCCATGTAAATATTTTCATGAACTTTCCTTTGAAGAACTCTAGCAATCCTATGCTTTGGAGCAAGAATATGACTTTCAGCTGAAGTTTTGTTCTTTGTGTCATCTAGGTGGAAATCCGTGCAGTATGCTCTAAATTCTTTGAATTTACTAGGATTTCACAAGACTGAGCATGACCGTCCCAAATTCTGCACCCTGGGCTCCAACACTGAGTCTCGCTCTAAAACCAGCACTCAGGATGAAGCCTGCTGCGTTCCTAAGCTTCCTGGGTTCCCAAGCGGTGTCTAGCAAAAGGCTGTCTAACTCGATTGCAGATACCACAAGATTTAAAGCAGAATTGAGTATTGATTTTATGCCATGTGATGGAATCTTTGGGCTTTTTAAAAAATTGCTCTATTAAAAAGGCACAGAACTTCCTAGATTGTTCTGCAGGTACCAATGTAGCTCCAAAGAATAATATTAAGGGTGTAAAGGTCAGTGCTCATAGAAATGCCAGAAGGAAGGATATCTCCACGACCCTGCTTTCCCCCCTGTGGTTTCTAAATTGTGATACAGTCTTTCTAACTGGCTGATTGCACTCTCAATTTTCCACAATACTTTGTTCTGATTTATAGAACGTATCAGAGGCTGTTGCACTTGCTCTATTTGCTTCAGCAGCTGCAAAGTGCACAGCGACTGGAGCAGGAGGCTGCGGGAAGACATGATACAGTTCAGGCAGGTGAGAGCTGCCCTGGAGAGCTGCATCCTATTTCTGCTTTACTGAAGTGGCTTAAACCAAACTTCTTGCTCATTTGTAACAATAAGATCCTCTTTTACTGGATGAGACGTGGGTCCTGGTTTGCAGAAAGGTTAAGCACCACAACCACAACCGAAGTCTTACATAAACCGAAGTGTCCTATGCTTCTCGGCTGAGGTTCATGAAAATTGGTGGATATATTTTTGACCTTGATCTCTCTGTAAATCAGTTACAAATATGTAAAACATGGATGATAGAGTGCAAAAAAAGAAAACCTCATATTTGTGAAGCAGTTGGGTTCAGTTGTGATGGTAACACAGCCAGGCTCAGCAGGAAATTAATACTTCAGGCGTCTGAGCAGAATATAATAGTGTGCAGTATGCAAGACCTGTGGCTTACTGTAGAACTACAATGAGAAAGCAGTCACGCTTAATGGTTGTCTAAAATAGCTATAGAAACTTTAGCTTCTGTGAACTGATTGAGGGAAGGATTCTGTAGAAAAAGCTTATATGAGCATTTAAAGTTTGTGTGCCAAAGTATGCTTGATAGCTGGATTAAGGCTGCTGAACCAACTGTGATGCTCACATGTCTTTAAAGCTTTAAAATGCAAGCTTTAAACTTGTACAATCTTATAATGAAGGGTCCTTTTAATAGTGTTCCCGTGTATAAGATATATTTGTGATATATCCTAACTTTCTTTTTAAAATAGAGGCAGATTTTTAATGTCACTGGTTTACTTGTTTGGTTTTATGTATGTATTGCCTGTACATTGTCCAACAGATTGTACTGTTTCTTCCAAAACACAAGAGGTTTGTGCCATTTGAGACATTCACAGCAGTGCCCGTGGCTGTGTGATGCCGGTAAAATGCTGCTACATCAAAGAAGTGCTTCTTTACACCATCGATATGCTTGGCGCTGGTGGAAATGACAGCAGAAGATACAAGGCCACAGAGAATCAAGCTCCGTACTTTAGAACAAAATGTAGTTTTGCTGAAAGTGATTTACAGGCAAAGTTTGTTTATGCTTGTCCTGCCATAGTAAATAAATAGTGCTGTTCTGAATGCTCCATCAAACAGTGTTGGAGGTTTGTGAAATATCAGGCTTGCTGTAACAGGAGACAAGTTCTGTTTTTTATTTTAGAATAGTTAACGAGCTAGCTTCCTTCACAGATACATTTCACTGCCTGTCTCCATAAATTTTATTTAAACAGTTTAGGTGGGGGCAAATTTTAGCTTGTGCTTCGAATGTCCTCAGAAGTTTGTTGTCTAGAGAGAGGGAGGAACAGTCCTTGTTGCACGTTACATGTTGTTATCTTCTGCTTCAGCATGGAGACAGACTTCAACAGTGCTGGACTCTCCTTGCCTTGTCTTCTGTGAATAAATCATTGCTTCTATTTCCCATTTAAAGTAAGAATTATCTTATGTAGTGCACTCTGACTTAAAAAGTTTTTGTTTGCATAAAAGTCGGTGATGGAAAGCGGTTCATATCGTTAATCGCTTTTAGTTCCTTAAATGTTTTAGACTGACAACCTAAAGAAAATAATGCAGCCCTTGAAGAAACTTAAAAAATAGAAACCAGTCAAAAGAGAATATAAAATTAAACCGGGGTCCATGCACACTTTTTTTTTAAGGGGGCTTAAATCATGTAGGAGCTCAGCCCTAAATGTCTTATTAATGGATTTCCTTCCATTCTCCAGCCTCTCACACCATTTGTGGGAACTCGGTTGGCACAGGGGGCTGCCTGCATGCCCTGGCTGGTGTGGCATGCCAAGAGCCACTGGCTTGTCCTGGTGTGCATGTCAAGTTCCTTTCTTTCTTATGGAGGAAAGCTCAGTCTTGGAAGAGCATTTTCAACTTGTAGCTACTTACAGCGTGTCTGCTGTGAGGGAAGGATTTGGAGAAAGGCTCGGTGCCAGTTGTAGTCTCCAGTCAGGCTCAACTGTTAATGCAGTCACACCCTGGGAACTGAGGACTGAAATGGAGTAGGAATTTCTGAAAGAAAAATGCGGCTGCTTATTTCATGAATTGAGTGTGCAGAATCTTAAAATATTTCCAGTTTCTGGCATTTTTCCTTCACAAGAAAGGTGGCCTGTAGGCTTCTAATCATTGATTTCTGTTCTTGCACACATGTGACAGGTAGTGCAGGCATGAAATAGAGATGCCAAGTGGAGTACAAAAAACAATATATAACTCCTGGTGAAGGTGTATTTGAATCTGAAATAAAAAAATGTAATGCAAAAATAAGAGTGCTAACTGAACACCTGCCACTTGCAGTGTAAGGTCTGTTTTTTTAATGTAGATGTAGCTCAACAGATGAATATGGAAAAAGCAGACTGACTGGCCCATGTCTGGCTCGTGGAGCAGACTCAGTGCAGTGGGTCTGGTGAAAGCGAGGGGAATTTAGTGGCTGTTCCTTCTGTGTCTCACCCTGATGGGACAAGAAGAGCTCTGCTGTGTGAAACAGGCAGACTTTCTGCTGGGCACTTCTGTCAGTGGCATCATCACAGATGCACAAGAAGCCGGTGGAGATCAGGCTGTGTCATCTGGTTGGACTCTTCTCTCTGAACAACGTGCACTTGGAAGCATGTTCCTGCAAAGTCAGTTCTGAAATTGCATCTGCACAACACGTGCTCACTGGGAAATGAGTGGCACTGAAAGAAGTTGCTATTAGCTCTGAGTAAGTACGAGTAAGCAGTACTTGCTTGGGGTCTGCTCCTGGGAATTCACTCAGGTCTCTTGCACAAGAAAGCTGTAATTAGAGTGGAGTGGAGCAACGTATGGAAAATGACAGCACTTATTCACTGTCAAAAAGATTTTTTTTTTTTTTTTCTTTCCCCTGAAACTTTAAGTTGTCAGGCTTGCTTCTCCCAACAAGAGCACTGCTGGGCTGCGAGTGATGGGTTGTTCTGGGAAGACAATCAAGATCAACAGCAAAAATGAAGCTGATCTGAAACTTTCTCCTAAACTCTGTCTTGATTAGAATTGTTTGCCTGACAGCTAGCAGAGCTGGCTACAGCTAACAGAGGCCTGCCAAGAGCAGCAGGAGAGGGTTGGTAGAATCACATTTCCTTGTTTTGTAAACGTTCTGGATCCAAACCCCTACTGCTGTCTTACCCAAGAAAAATTATCCATACTTGGGGAACTGAATAGTGTTTCACTTTCCAGATGCAGAGGTATGCAAGTCACATCTCACAAGATGGAGAAGTGTGGGACACTAGAGAATTAGGATGGTTAAAACACTGCAACTCCTTTGAGAGTTTTATTTCAAGCTGTTCTAATTGTGGCAATTTTTCACAGAACAGAGGATGAGAAATAGTTGGTGATGCTGGTTTTTTTTTTTTTTTTTTTAGATTCTCTGCTGGCATGACTCCCTAACAGTGCCTGTCATGTACCAGGGTATTTGTTTTGGCCTAAAGCTAATTTTCTAATTTTTTTTTTTTTTTTTGAGAAAGAGAGTAACTTACTGACATTTTAGTCCAAACAAGTGTACAGATTCAAGTAAATAGAAGGCTAAAAGGAGGGGCACTGTAGTGCTTCTCATCAAAGTTTTCAGCTGTTGAAGAGAACTCTGCTATTTTACTACCACTATTATAATGTATTATCTCAGATTACAGTTGTCTTGTAGATCTGGAAGCCAGATAGACCTATGATTCTAGTTATAAATCTGTTTCTGATGCTACTTCTGGATGAGTGTCCTGGGGTGTCTGTTTGCTTGCAAAGAATGCCTGTGAGGACAAGGTGATATGGATGCTGGTGTAACCAAGTGGCGGTGCATGGGGGAAGAAGGTCCTTTGGAGGAGAGGCAGCCACAGGATTGCAGGGACTGCAGGAGGTGGTGGGCTTTCGAAGCACAGTGCGCTCAGACATCCTCACTTGGCACATCTCTTCCAAAGTGTCCACTGTCCACTTTAACAATAGAAATGAAGGAACTGCCTCTGTGAAATGCTAAATCTTCCTTCACTCTTAGAGAGAAAGAGAAATGTGTTTGCATTTATTGCTTTGTCTTTGGTAGATTGAGCTGTTTATTTCCAGATAATATTCCCACCGAAGTCTCTACATACACATCTCTATAGAGGCTCCAGGCTTCTGGGACTATTGCTCATGGAAGAGGCTTTCTATATATCTGCAATATGCTTTGTCCTGTAAGCTCAACCAACTGCTTTTGAAAGTTCCTGAAACTAGATCACATTTATTTTACAGTAATACAAGAGCCTTTAATTACTGAGACAGAAAGCTTGGTCAGGAAACGCAGTCAATTTTCATTGCATCTCTATTACAAAGCTGGCATAATTTTTAAAAACTGACTGCCTTCCGTCTTCCAAATGCATGAAGTCTCATTATATTTTAAATACCTTTTGTGATGCGTGACTCAGAAGAACATGAACAGTACTCTGCCACTGTGCAGTTTTTTGTTCTAGCTTCATCTGACTCAATTGCATTTGGCATGATTTCACCAATTTTATTTTCAAGGTTTGATGAGCATCTAGCTAGCTAGCTATCTCAGTACATCATGTTAAAACTTTGGCCTAGATACAGAATAAAATATACTTGTCTGATCTACTATATTCACATAAATCAAAATGAGTAATCCATGAATCTGTTGTAAAGCTTGTTTGGTATGATGCATACCACTTTCCAGATGTTCTTTCTCCTCTAATAATGACTTTTAATTCTTTGCTGATTACAATTAAGAAAATAATTCAGCAGAACTGAAGAGAAAGAAGGAGAAAAAAAAGACAAAGATAATAAAAGATGCTGAAACTATGGAGACTTACTGTCAATTGTGTAAACTTCTGGCTGCTCTCTAATCCTCAGGCTATAGAGCAGGGGGAGACTCTCATGCCATCAGAAGTCCCTTTGAAAATAAGAGGGTCTGTCAGGATAAAGGAGAGCGGGTGGCTATGATCATTCCTTCCCTGTGCCGCCTATTTTTTTTTTTTTGCTTAGGGGTAGAATAGGATATAAGGTGCCTCCAGGACATGCATCAACTTTCTTAGATGCATTAGTCATATTCCAGCTTGTGGTCTTGCAAGTGTAATGCCTCCAATTATATCTGCAACTGTGCACCACCTTCTTCGTTCTCGGCCTGGCCCTCCAGTCTGCAGCAGCATGGGTCAATGGAGACTGCTTCTCAGACAGGTCTGCTGTACAGCCCAGGGTTTCTCCTGGATCTGTTCTGTTTTTCTGTGCTCCAAGTTGTGCCTTGGTGGGGTTTTCCTGGCAGCAACCTGGCTCTGACTTTTTGGACCGCCCCTGAAAGCACTGCAGAGAAGGTCAAGGAGGGGATAGGCCTGTCTGGTGCATGGACCAGCTGGAGGAGGCCAGGGATGAAGAGAGCTGAGAGAGGGCTGGAGGCATGGGGCTGTCTGGGCAAGAGCTCAGGTGTCTGGGTAAGGAAGTATTTTTGGGGCTGAAGGGCTTTAAGGAATGGGGCACTGGATTGTGAAGCCCAAGTAGGCCAAGAGGGATCAGCAGGGTATGATGCATAACCTGGGGGCCAAAGAGGTGAGGTGATGGAGGCTTTGGGGAGGGAGTTACTGGGTACTAAGTGGGCACTACCAGGTGGGATGCTATCTTGGGGCACGTTCATATGCACAGGGCTACTGCTAGGTAGTAAGTAGCTAACTTCTTGGTATTAACTAGGAAACTTCTAAAAGCTTGTATAAAGTCATAAATTAGTAAAACTGAAATTTATATAAATGTTTCCTCTCCTATATTCATTGTAGGTGTTCAGAGAATTCAGGATAGCTTCTAAATAAGCAAGTCCTTTCTTGCGATTTGTTTTAAAGGTCATAAAGATTGGACAGCTCTAACTTTTCTTCAGGAATGGATAATAAGACTTCTTTGTCTGTTCCAGAATGAAATGTCTGTCTTTTCTTGTTCCTAAGCAAAATGACGGGTTGAGAAGATGTTATGGACGAAGAACAAACTGGGTAACTGCAGGGCCTTTTTTCCTTCTGCTTAGAAGGGGAAAGTTGGGGAATTATGGTAGGTGTGATGGAGGTTTCAGCAGCAATGACTTAACATCTCACCGTTGCTTGGGAAATTATGCATTCTTGAGTGTGAAGATGCATGGAGCTTGTTTACTTGTCACAGAGATTTTGCTTCAGTGGTCTGTTCTCTTAGATGATGGCATTGATAGCTAAGCCATTATCATTTCAGTTCTCCTGAGTATTGATGTTGTGCTGCTGTACAGCTTGTTTTTATCAGTATTTCAGATAGGCTTGATTTAATCCAGCAGCTCTATATATCCTGTAGTGTCCGTATGAGTCTACCTAGAAGGGCATTTACAGATTTGTCCTCAAAATTGCAAACGTAACTTTTCTGAAGAATTCACTAACCTTCCTTGGATATTTGCTCAGAAAAACAGATTCCCAAGAAAAAAAAGATTGTCTTGCACAATGGATCCACTCTTTATCAAATAAATTAGGATGGAATGTGTACAGAACAATTCATTCTTTGTGAAGTGGTCATGCTATACAAATCTTAAAAATGTAAGGGGGGAAAAGAGTTACAGCCTTCCAAAGCTGGAAATTTTCAGGTGAGGTACTATGTGGATGATCTGCATTTTGCAGGTTAATTTTATTCTTTTTCTGTAGAATGTGTTGATACTAAACGATGTATAATGTCTTTGCTGTCTTATGGGACACTATTCAGACATGTTGAACAGATTAATTCTGAAAAAAAAAGAAGTTACCTTCTTCATGAGGTTCTTCTCGTGACTTGGCCATTTACAACTTGTATATAAATTTGAAAGGAAGGTGTGGAAGATTTATATGTTCCATGGTTTCCACAGAGGTTAATTGCTTTCCTTCTTCAAGAAGCTCTTATCATGCAGAAATAGAGCAGTCCTGCTGAAGAGCTAAGTATTTGAGTCTAGCCTAAGCACCAGCAGAATGCCAAATATTTTGGATGTAGAAAGGTAGCGTAAGCTTGAACTCTTACCAAGCTACAGTCAGGCTTGGTTGAAGTAGGTTGTTAATGTTATTCATCTAATGATACAGAGATAAATTAGGCATTATTACCTCATGTTTACAATTAGAGTGGTAGAACACTGGCACAGGTTGCCCAGAGAGGAGGTGGTAGATGCCCCATCCCTGGAAACATTCAAGGCCAGTTGGACGGGGCTCTGAGCAACCTGATCTGGCTGGAGATGTCCCTGCTCCTTCTCAGGAGGTTGGACTAGATGACCTCTGGAGGTCCCTTCCAACCCTAACCATTCTATGATTCTATGATTATGTTCCTGCAGCTGGCGTGAGCAGTAAGGATGCTGCCTCCTTGGGGCTTAGCAAGCACAAATTCACACTCCTTGTGAGATGATGGAAATGTTTGCCTTGTGCAGTTTTCAAGCTCAAATAAGTAGCTTTAAAAGATGTGCTATTAACGTTGCCTGTTCCAGCTTGTACATGTCACAGACTGTAAAGCTGGAACCAAGTAGAGGATTTGGGGGTTCCATTTGATCTCAGAGAGTATTAAGTGGAGACTGAGGCAGCACAGTAGTTCAGTGGTCCACATCTGTGGGTTCATAGGCTCTAAGGCCGCCCACTGTGGAGCCTTGCTGGCTTTGGAGGTGGGATAAGATGTTCTTGATTACTCACAGCTGTTAATTTCAGAGTTACTCTTTCTAAAAAATACATACTTTTTGGTGGGTTTTTACCAGCATCAGGAATACATTTTTGTACTTTGAAGCCAAATGAAATCCAGTGATTAAATACATTTGAACACAGACCCCAGTCTCTGTGTGGCATAATCTCCTTCAGCCATCTGTGGAGTTGGCAGTGCAATTCTGAGCTTTAAACTGCTTCTTATGCAAGAAAGTCTGACATTGCCATAGCTCAGCAAAGACCTTTCATTAAAACCTGGGACTTCCTTCCCCACCCTCTCCACCCACAGCTTCACTGTCGATATCATTACGAAGCTGGTGTATGAATCACCTTGTGTTCTGTATGAACTTACGCAGATTTTTTACTAACGGTCAAAATTATATCCTCTGTGGTTCCAGTAATTTTTCCATTTGCAGTTTTATTTTTGTTTGAACCCTGAATGCAAAATGACCTATGGTCAGGAGAGCACTTAAGCCCTGTGCTTGTGTGGATTGAAATCTGTGAGCTATTTGTGCTGTGGGCAGCACGAGGGAGAGCCTTATGAATTTGATTTTGCAGGGGAGGCATTTTTAAGTCTCGTTGAACCAATGTTAGCAATATTGAGTACTTTAATGGAGTCAGCCTGCCAGTTGCTGACAGTGTTTTCAGCAACCTGCCATCTCGCTCAGCCAGAATCATTTAAAATTGACATGGTGCTGAAAATGAGGAGGCTAAGGAGTCCGAATTTGCTGACAGATCTCTATGTGGGCATGCTTTAAATACACTAGGATCATCTTGCTTGAAGGTTCTGTACATCAGTGCTGTGTGTCTAGTGCATTAGAAAATGGGATGCTCTTACTGGGACACTTGTTTCTAGAAACAGCAGAACACCTACAAGTACTTTTCTAAGCTATTACAAAGCATATGAGCTACCTTCTGCTGGATGGGACGCACCACTTTGCTTATCTCTGGTGATAATTGAATTACCAGTTTCATTTCACTAGGAAGAAGCTTTAGGGGCTAGAGAATGTGTGTTCTGCTCCTGAGCACCCCAGAAAGTTACCATCTAAACAACCATTCCATATATAATACTACAAGATCATACGCACTTTTGCCAAGTATGTTTACAGTCAATTTCTTGTCTTGTGCTCTCTTTTTTTCAAGGCTTAGTTATCTTATAATCCTCAGATTTTTGGCTAAAGTAGTAATTTTTAATCTTTTTTTTTTGTGTTCTTACTCAAAAAATATGTCCAGTGGATCTGCAGACTGTTTTAGAAATTTCAGCATGAATAATTTTCAAATCACAAAGTGTTAAAATAGCCTCTTAATATTTTGGGGAGGCCTGAAATATAGCAAAACAAGCTTCTCTGGGTGTTACGTAGAAAATCACAAATGCCATAGTCTGTCTTCAAGGAATATGTACAAGGAATACGCTGAGGCTTGGGTGACGGATACGACTTTACCTATCAGCAAGGACACATAGGGTTCCTAGAAAGGGCAATTCAGAGAAAGAGATTAACTTTCATTGTTCTGAATTTCCCCTTGGAGCAGCCTCTCTCTCTCCAGTGACAAGAAAACGAGCTGGCAAATTAACTGAAGTCATTGCAAATGCATCCCTTTGTGTCCTGAACATGAGAAATGGCACAGACATCCCTTCAGTGTGACAGTAAGGATGCTCATTTCAGTATCTTGGCCATGTTTCAGTTATGATAATAGCTTTGTTGATTCACCTCCTGTTTTAATTGGGTGAATTAATTTCCTTTCCAGGAAGGGTACTGAATTGTGTAACTACCTAGCACAGAAAGAGTTGTAGGATCTATCATGGAAAATGGAAACTGCAGCTTATTTTACTGCTCTGTACTGACAGCTGTACACATCTGTCACGGGAAGGGGCTGGTCTCGTATTTGCCAGGTGGTAACGGACAGGTTTGGGAGAGGAGGCTTGGGGACGCGGGAGAAGAGAAAGTGAGGAGATGGGTTGTAGCTCAGTGATTAAGAAAAGATGTACGTGACTCGCCCTCTTCTAACAGCGCCGGAAAGGAAGAAGAAAACAAGTCCTTTAATCCTTCTCATTGCTTCTGTGCCCAGCCTCGTTCTTAGAGGTTTAAATTAAAGGATCAAATGTACAGTCTGGGAATCTTTCCAGATGCGCTTTTGAAGCATGTTTGACTGTTACAAAACTGGTTGCGCTAAGCAAAGTGCGACTTCTCTGTCCCTGCACTTGTGAATGGACACTTCTGGCTGGACTTCCTGACCCCTTGTCATGGATTTTAGTTATTTTCCACTAGAGAACCCACATAATTGCATCCCAGGGTCCTCCCCATCTTCCTGCTGTTTGTCTTGGTGCTTGTCTGCTGTCTTGTGTAAGGAGTAGACAAATACTTTAAAATCCTCTGAAGAATGTAAATGCTAGATAGTTATTCAATATTGCTAACTTTGTAAAGCAGCCAGTGCTGACATGTATGAATGTGCCCAGCTTCCCTTTCCTCATCTCTCCAGACAAGGTATCCTGGCTGGGCCACAGCCTTTTGTTGCAAAAGGCAGAATCTCCAGCCTGAAACATAAAGCTGAAATCTTGGATACCAGCTCTCATCAAAAAAGCTTTGTAAATAAGCATGTTTTAAATCTACAGGCGGGCCTGACTTCAGTTTTGCATTAATTTCCTAAAATCTCCTGGTACTTTAAAGGAGTTAGGGTGATCTTGAAACTTGATGTTGAGCAGCTACTTAACAGCACGCTGTGTAGTACCACCCTGGAAGTTACTTTGATTGATAAGTGAAGTGGTACCTATATCACCTCCCATCTGTCTCAAATATGCATTGGTATAATATTTTTAGATCATTTGCAGTTGTGGATGAAAACTTACTTTGATGTACACAATATAATTTTTCTTCTCTGGGGATTTCTGGCAATTTGCTGACAGAGATAGAGCACTCAGTGCAGCACAATGGTTTTTGTTGACTGGTCTCTGCAGCTCCGTTACCGTGCTTGCTGAGCGTAATAGTAATATGTAGTTCTTGTAACATCACTCCAGACAGTGCTAGACATAGGATGGCACTCAAATGAATACAAACTTGAATTGTGTCTTTGATCTCCCCAGACTTCCCACAGGCTGCTGTTGCAGGTTTTTTCAAGGTCGTCAAGTGCTGGTCAGAAGGAAAATGCTGGGTTTTGTACTTGTGCTTGGATGGGTGGAAAACACACTCGTCAACAAGGCGATGGAAAAAAAGAGTACTTTAGATCAGATTCTCTTTGAACACGAGGAAAAATAATTGAGGGAAAATTGTATCTTCTGAGTATAAAAATGGGCAATAGCAACCAACTTAGAGTCCAAATAAGTTCTGAAGTCTGAATCACTCTACTGAAATGAATTAGGATTTCAATAAATCATGATGTAAATGTCCCTTTAGCTTTAAAGTTTAGGTGCCCTTAAGAGAATAAACATGTTTGGCAATGCAGTTCAATTATTCTACTCTGATTTATAGCCTTACAGCTTCAGTTGAATTTTACCACTGAAAGGACCGGATGAAATCCAGGTTATTCATGTTCTCCCAGATGTTACTTTGAGATAACTCTTATTCCCAGCTGTTATCAGTTCTAGTGAAATAGCCTTTTCATTCAACCTAGCCAACAGCCTTTAAGTCAGAGATGAGACTTCAGCTGTTTTATTCTTTCAGAAAGCACAGGGAGTGTGTCTAAATGCTAGTTTGATGGAAGGCAGAGTAGTTTTGTTAAACCAGCAAGTGGTCATGCCACTGAAGTATATGTCATTCAAGTGAAATGTTGTTTGCCACTTGTACTGGAATATAAATCCTGGGATTGCTAAACAAGAAGTCTGTTACAGAGAATGCATTAATATTCGTAAAGCACTTTGTGATTCCTGGAGGAAGGATGCATTATAAATACATGCATTATTATTAGCAAAGTTTATTTGTGTGCTTTGAATACATCATTTGTCAGAATGGGATTGCTGCAGGGCTGAGTTCATCGTTCTTCCCAGAGTCACGATGGATATGGGCACTTATCCCAAGTGGGTTGGCACTGCTTGGGATCCTGCTGGCCAACTCTGTTCAATCACAAATTGTGTACCATCACTGCTGGACTTGCCAAGAACATGCTTGTGCAGTGGAGGTGCCCTGCATGAGGTATGTTGGTGTCCTAAAGTTATGTGACTACCTAAATATTTCCACCTCTTTTTGTAGAAGCAAGCCTAGAAATAACAAGGCTTTAAGGAGGTGTTTGTGATTTTCTTTAGGCTCTGGTGTAGGAGTGGATGCAAGCTTTAAATCCATGGTTTCTAGCTGTTTCTGGAGATGCAGTATTCTTCCCATTTTCTTTGTGTCTCCTTCCCTTCATACAAGGTTTTCAAAATCGGATGTTAAGCCACTGTCAGGCAGCTTCTAATACTGCACTACTGCAGAAGACTCCAGTAAAATTAGTGGTGTTTGTTCCAAAGAGATTAAAAAAATACAATAAGTAAGAATGCCAGAAAGTCCAACCAAAGTATTTTAAAATATGTACTTTAAAGTAATTCCCAAGTTATCAAATAGCATCTTTTTCATCAATATGTACATGCAACTGACTAATTTAATCTGTCTTTAATAGTCTTCGGTGTGATTTCTTCTTGCTTTTTAACACTAGAACCTTTAGGTAATTTTAAGCTTGGGGTGGGGAATGATTCCTTTCCTCTCTTATCAGCATCAGAAATGATTTTTTCGAGCTGCAGAAATTTTCTCTTGGTGCATCCTGAACAGCTTTTTGGCAGTCCAGAATAACCAATCAACCATCTTTTGTTATGCATTGTCTCTCTATTTGTATTCAGCCAGTCTGCTATTTGCTGCCTTGAGAGCAGCAAACCCTCATCATGTTAATTCATTTCTCTTGTTTTGTGCTGTTCAAGTGACATTGATTCATTCCTTTGCCTATTTCACATCTGATTCAGGACTACTCCTTCCAATGTAGAGGTGGAGTTGAGGAGCTGGGATTTCCTTCCTTATGCAGAACAGCTGTGTAATGGGTCAGGAAAGTACTTACAAGCAGGTGAAAGGATATTTCAGGAGTCTCAGCTAGTGGCAACATTTTATCTATAAACAGCAATGTTAAAGTTACTTTCTTTGTAAAAAGGACCTGCAATCTATTTTTCACGTTAATTTCTAAAGCACATACAAATGTGCCATACATAGAGCT
Organism: Chlamydotis macqueenii; assembly: GCF_036417535.1. Taxonomy (NCBI): domain Eukaryota; kingdom Metazoa; phylum Chordata; class Aves; order Otidiformes; family Otididae; genus Chlamydotis; species Chlamydotis macqueenii. The sequence goes on from NC_141560.1 coordinate 39,720,860, forward strand.
ATGATCCCTAGATCCTTAGGGGAAGAGATCTTGTGATGTCAAAGAAATTTAGAATTAAGGCAAAATATATATAATACTATTTGCACTTACCTTGTATGAGGATTTCTAGAGAAGGTTTAATGTTTGCATTTTGTGGCCTGTTACAGGCTGAGATTTCCAAAGGCGATTGCACTAAGTTATGTGCATACTCAGAAAGTAAGCGCTGTAGTATAGACATTCACATACCCTGTAAGCAGTGCCCTAGCTCAAGTGTTCATAAAACTTACTATACTGTCCTGTACACATCCAAGAATCCCGTACCAGGACTCTTCAAATATTTTGCTGCCCTAATATGTACTGTTCTTTCTCTGTCTCAGATCTGAGGCTGTAATTAGCTTTAAACTGATGCTATTATTTTCCCTGTTAGTCCCATGAATAATTTTGCATCTTAAAATCTATATTACTTTCAGATCCTTTCTCTAATTGTACGTTTTAATGATGGATTTTGTGTGCCCAAAGGGTAAAAGCAGCACCTTTATTCCATTGGCATTCTCCTAAATTAGGACTCACATCTATAGCAGAAAAGAAACTTTGAGTTTGTGTCATATTTATTTTCCTACTCCTCATTCCTGTGCTTGAGATTGGAGATAGTCGTATTCTGCCAAGTAATTCATACATTCTGTGATTTACAGAGATAAGATAAAAATGTAAGAACATAAGAGAAATAAAGTGGAAAATACATCTCTTAATACGGTGTCTTAGCCATTGTTATGGTACCATAACTTTAAGGGAAATCACATTAATATTTTAAGTTCATGAAATGAATGCGGCTTTTAAAAGCGTAGGAGATAAAAACAAGTTTCGCCTGCCCTGAAGACCCTGTGAAGAGAGCTGGAAGGTTTCTGCAGTCCTGCTGCATCAAATCTCAGCCAGAGCTACACACACTGGCATGAGGTGCTCGCCCCTCCCGAGGTCACCAAACAAGGCCAGCCAGGATGGAGCAGCTCTCAAGAAAACATTTGACTGCTGACTGTGCTGTGCACCCCAGCATCTGGGGCAGGAGATGGTAGAATGGAGATGGTACAATATCTTTCTTCTTATTCTGGTTGTTTCTTTTGGTCTCACTGGAGCTGTGCAGTGTGATAACTAACACACGGACCTATCTCCATGGCAATGATTTGAAATCCTACCCTGTTGTAGGCCAGATCAATGGGAGAACAACAGTGTATGATAAAAGCGCTTTCTCTGGGAGCTAGGAGAATGGCTTAGTACCTCGTACCTTTCCATCGCTTGCTTAAAACTGCTGTTGTTTTCCTTTGACAGCTGGTCATACCTGTATCAAACATGTTTCATGGTTCTCAATTCCTAACTCATCAGAGCAGTGGACACTTTCTTTGAAAGTAGCTCTTTGGCTTATAACTCCGAGTAGAAATCTTTGGCCTAATGAGGCTTCACCACTTAAGAATCTTGGCCATAGACCTTCATCTGTGTCTTTCATTGCTGTCTGAAGGTTATGTTATTATCTATCCAGCAGCCAGGGCTAAATGCTATAGTCTGAATTATTATAATGCCATATTTACAGAGTAATGATGTTAAAAAAATGAAGGCTGTTCAGTTAAAATTCTGATAGCGTATTGAGTCTCTAAAGAGCTAGTAATACACAAAGTGTTGAATTAAATGTGCATTACTGTCTATTTTTTGGTTCAAAAACATGAGAGTAATGCCAGGCAGCATATCAGCACCAGTTATCAGCTGTCACCATTTGTTTGACAAATTACTAATTACTCTATTTGAAGCAAATGTTTTCAAAGTAGAGGACACAAATAACTGACTTCTGCTGTTTATTTGGAGGCTGTTTGTTTCATCACAAGTAATTCCAAGAGCACACAATACTGGCCAGTTAAAAGAGTAAGGCAGCTTTATTTTGTGTAAAAGCTTTCATGCAAACTGTATCCCCAGATGCCTCATGGTTTTGTCATATGGTCTGTTTGAGGAGAAAAAAAAAAAAAAAGGTGAACCCAATCTTAAAGATCTGGGTTTTGCTTTGTGCATATGTAATTTTGAACAGGTTGGTTCATGACAGCAGTTTAGGGTACATTTGGGTATGAGGGACAAACCAGCCCTACACGCAGTGGAGTGGTATCACTTTCTCAGTGATAAAGAAAGAAATTTTGTTTTGAGCAAGGGGAGACAAAATACGCTTCCAGATTTTTAAAAGCCAAGTGATTTGCTGAAACATAAGTTGAGTACTGTTCCAGATGGCGGGATTTGCGGAGGGAAAGGCTACTATGTTTTAACGGCAACAAGATTAACTGAATGGGCAAACAAGAAGTAAATGTTAATTCAAAATGGCAAGCAGAGAGACTGGAGATGCCAAATGTACAAATTGTCATGAGCTACAGCTTGAAATCAGTGTGTGACTTGGAAAGTTGTTTGAGAGTTTTGCTACGTGGTCGTGCTTCTGTGCAAAAGGAAGCAAGTAATGGCTGTTTATGCGTGCAGCAAGCTGAAATCTGAAAGGAGATCTGTAACCAAGAGAGGAAAGGAAGGTGTTGGTAAAGGTGAAGTCCAAGACCTGAGGAAGTGCTCATGCATGTAGAGTTGCAAACATAAAAGAGAAGGAGGAAACAGTGGCCTTCTGTGTTGTCAGGACATCAGGAGTTTTGCCAGTTTACCTTTCAAGTGATCTCTGTCTCTTTTTCTTCAAAATTCACAAGGGAGGCTGAAGGTAAACTCAATCACATACATAATTTGCAAGTTTGTGATGTTTTCTGGTGGAGCCACTGAACAGGGCTGCAGCCTCAGCTCTTTCCCTTACTGTTGAGATAGCGGTTTGCTCATCTTGGTCAGAAAAGCTGGAATTTTGAAAGAAATGGGTGTGTGTGAAGCAGCCAAATGCCATGCCAATCTAATGGAAATTACCATGTAACATCTGTGAGTCTCAAAATGTTTGCGTAGGAGTGTAAGAGCCAAAGCAATGGCTGCGTTTCCTGCAGTTGTGTCGGACTAGATCAGGGACATGAAAATGGGTGAGCAGCAACATCCATCCTCCTGTGTTTGTACACACACATCAGCAGAAGCACAGAAGCAAAGTTACATACAAAAAAAAAGAGTTAATAATTTGCAGTGGAAAGTTCCAATGTTAATACCATTAAATATAAAATGTGCAGAAGAAATATTGCTATGGCAATATTTGCACTAGCCCAGATGTTTCCTTCTGTGCATTTATTTTGGTGTCTGGATCTTTCCGAACTGATTCTGCTCTCAAAACTGTCTCATCTTGTATGTCTGAACTGTGCGTTCATATCTAGCCTAGGTCAAAGCATAAAGTTGTAATTATCTGTGGACTTTCTTGTATATTTGGCTTATTAGTGGGCCAGTGATCTGGCCTACAGCTGGCAGCACAGGTCTGTAAATTACCATTACATACTAACAGGAATAATTGTAGGCAGTAAGGCTGGTAATAAACTGCAGTTTTATGTTCTTCAGCAACAGCAGTGTTTTATCACTCATTTATTGAGAAAAAAATACTCAGTATGGTTCCTGCCAAGGGCATAATATGCAATTCACCACTGACATGTAATTCGTAGGTCAGTTCATAATATTGTAGGGAAAAAGGTAGTTAAAAGGATACAAGTAATCTAACAAAAGAGGAAAACAATTAAAAATAAAACCAGAGCATAACAACAGTAAACAATCTGAAATGTATGGCCTTTGCACTGATGCGGAGAGCACTCTGCACTTCTTCACCCGCACTCTGCCTAGATCTTACCTCTGTGCGTTTCAGTTTTTTTGCCTTTGCAAAGTATATAATGGTTTCTAAAAGACACAACAAAGAACTAAAAGCTCGAGGAGTTCATAGAGATGGCAGGAATTTTCATGACAGGCGCTGTAAAGAATCCTGATGGATTTTACACCCCTCCACCCTCCCAGGAGTGCTCTCACCATGTTACAGAGTAATGGCTGACAAGCAGATTAAAAGCTTTAAAAAGAAGTCTTTTATACATACTTTTATGATATGCACAACAAAATAGCTTATGATATTCATGCATTTTGCCAAAACATGGTCAAATTTAAAAAGGAAATGTTTTAACTTGTTACCAAGTTAATGGCCTGTCTGCAAAAATAGGGACTAGAAAGCCATTGTTTATGGCCAAGTTACAAACCTCTGAAAACGTAGATTTTATTATGAGTTTGCTAAGCACGTAACTACAGTGTCAATAGTGACAAGCAAGATAATGAATGCCTTATATGTAAGGTGTTATTAGTGAAACATTACTCTGTGCTTTTTTTTTTTTTTTTAGCTGTTCTGTAAGGAGTCACTTCTTGCCCCCTCTTTAGATGTTGACTGGACTGGGCTGGTGCTACTGCTGTAGCAAGCAACTCTCACTATATACCTTTTCTCTGGTAGAAGAGCTTTAGGTTAACTGCACCATGACCTGCTGAAGTCATAAATGCTGTAGATGCCAGCATGTGCTCTCTTGGGTGAAGAAAAAGTTGCTGGCTTGAACCTTGGCTTTGTCTCTGATATGTTCCCTGGTATCCATGGCACAACTGCTGACACAGGGAACAATATATGAGCTCATCTGTTTCCCTTCATCTTTCCATTGAAAGAAACACCTTATGCAGGAAAGGAGGCAACAGATGCCATTTGGCACACATTTTGCTTCTGAGCAAGTGTGTGCAGGAAGACCAGAAACCTGATTAACTAATGCGCTGTGTCTTGTGGTTGAGCAATAGTGATGCCTAACATGCAGATGTTATTTCAGCAGACCGCAGGATTGGTGCCAGTCTGATGTTTGAAAGGATATACTGGTCCTCAGTAATAGTCAAGGATAATATTTACTGCTGTAAAAGGCCTTTCTCTGGACTGTTGTATCATTTAACTGCTGATATATTCAATGATGCAGCCCAGCTTAGCTCCAAATGGCTTTTAGACATGTTTCTATGAAATTACATTAAAAGAACAATACCAGGTGAAGTTGTTCTGGATTACAAGTAGGGTAACTTTTGCCTGAACTGTGGAGTATGAAATTAGCAACTGTGTGGGGCAGAGTTCTACTTTATGGGCTGTCTGGAAAGGGAAGCAGGATGGGAATGTTAAGCCTGCCATTGTGGAGATGGTTGAAGTCCTTGCCCTCAATAGAAATGTTAAGCTGTATTGCATGATGCATTTGCTTGTCTTGGCACAGTTAAGTGGTCTGGTATTTGGTAGAGGGAAAAAGAAAACCATCAATGAAATACAGTCATTATGACGTGGCAACTTAAAACTGCCACATGGAGTTAAGCATGTGTTTGGTGACTGAACATATAGGCACTCCTGATCCACCAGGTTCCCATCTCTCCCCTTCCAGAAAGAAGGAGGATTTCACAGCCAGTACAGGCCAGCCTCTCACTGGGAAAAGTTTGGCTCAAATTTCATGTTAACTGCCTCTTTCCTGCCCTACTTGCCAGCTTTCACTACTGTTTTTACAATGTGCTCAGTAAAATTCAGCCTTTGAAATGCTGGAAAACTTTTGTTTTGTTTTAGCTGAGCTAAAAATGTGGAGGTATTGTGAGATGACCTATTTCTGGCTGGAGTGCAGGACCGTTTCAGCTATGTGTTCGTCATCAGAGCCTGACCTCATTTCAACCTGGCATGGCTGCTTAATAGTGAAACTACACCGAGGAGAGCAGCTAATGGGTAAACAAATGAAGAGAAACCCAGCTATCATGAAGCAAATGTACTCAAATGCCTTCTGATACACGTTTCAGACAAGAAAAGGTATTTCTCAGACTTTTGCTGAAAACATTTTCCCTGTGAGGACTGTCAGGCAGGGGACAAGTTACCCAGAGAGATCATGCTGTGTTCACTGTGTGAGGTTTTTGAGACCTGATGGGACAAAGCCCTGAGTAACCTGGTCTCACCTCACAACTAGGCACGGCTTGAAGAGCAGATTGTACTAGAGACTTCCTGAGATTCCTTCCAACCTGAATTTTCCTGTAATCCTATGAAGTTCTTCAAAGTAAATTAGAACACCATGAGAATGGGTATTTAGGAAGAGATGTGTATAATGTTTGTGAACTGCGAAATTTCCCTGTAACTCATATAGCAGCTCAAAACTGCAGCTTCAGTAAAACTCTGTATCGATTGCATTCTACATCAGCTTAGCAAAGCAAGCTTAGGGATTTTCAGTTCTTCCATTTCAGTTGCAATGTTTCAAAGTTTTTTGCCATCATGTACACAGAAACACTTGCAGAAGTCATGTTAACAACAACTCTTTGTATCATCCCTGTGGAAATCAGTGCATTGGTCCAGGGAACAGTGTGGTATTGGTGGAGAAGAGCTGAGGGACCGGCTTTTAACACTAGAAGCAGTTTACGCATTCACAACTTTCCTGATTTGTACTCTTCAGTTGGGAGGACACAGTGATTTGGTCTGTGATGACTTACAAAGGTCAGGCAATGGAAGTTGCTATGAGATGGATTTTAGCAGTAGCTGGAATTAAACTTTTAGTGAGGATTTTCAGGAGGCAATTTGGAGTCGAGGTGGATTGCTGACTTTTGTGTTTAAAGCAGAGAAAGGGGAAAAAAACCATGTCCTTGTCACCTGCAAACCCTATTTATCAAGCAGCCAGTTGGAAGAGATTTTGGAGCTAACAGACCTCACCATTATGAAAATTTCCTGAATTGTTCTAGGTTTTTTCCTTGCTTCAATTCTGTTTAGATATTTTTGATTCCATGTTTATGAACCATTTGTTTTCTTCCTAAGGGATGGTCCATTATGTGACCTGTGTTTTCAGGGACATGTTGGGTCACACTGCCCTTGTTAACTTTTAATCTGCCCTTGACAGGTGATCCCTCTCATGCCTTTGAACAATTTTTATTCTTCCACAAATGACTCCAAAGCTGAAAGCTTGTACACAAAGCAGCTCCCTTAATAAAAGCAAATGATAAAAGTTGAACAAAGCAGCTGAGAAATCCACAACACATACAGGTTGTTGGTGACGGAAACATACTGACACTTCTCTTTACAAAAAATCTGAGATGCATAGGCGCATAAACTGCTTGTGTTTCGTATTTATTGAATAAAATTAGTGAGAGGATACCATTAGTAGATGATCATGATGGATGTAGTGTGTGATTATGTTCTTTTCCATTAGCAATTTTGTTCAGGAGCAAACTGCCCTTTGGAAAAGCAATTAGTAAACCTAAATGTCCTTTGAGAGATAAAAGAAGAGCCACTGTGGCTTGCTTTGAGATAGCAGCAGAAGTTCGCTGCAAGTCTGCTAACAGTTCATATCATGGTGAACGGACAGAAGGAGATAACCTTTCACAACACAGAGCCCAGAATGAGACCAGTGCTACATACCGTGTTCTGCATCTGCTGCTGGATGCTTTGCCTGAATAAGATGTTGGTGAAGTTGTTGCCATCCATTTTGACCTGACTTGGAAATGAAGCCTTATGGCTTTCTGCATTCATCCTCCTTTCTACATGCAGATCAGCACAGATTTCCTTTTCCTCGTACTGATCCTTTTTGGAAGCCGTGTGAGTCTGTATGCGGCTCTCATTTCATACACAGTTCGTTTAAGTGCATATTGGCTAAACGTTTCTCAAAAGAAGCACTAGCAAGTTGCAATCTGAGGAACAGTTTGTTGTGGGACCATTGCAGATCCTGCTTGGAATCTCTGCTTTTGTCTTTTTTACCAGTGTAAGGTGTAGGACGTGACACAAGTGAAACTGCACAAATAGCTAGGGAAATCCACATGCCTGTCAACAGAATTGGATGATAAACATCCAGAGACCTTTCTGTCATAAAATATTTTAAAACAATATTCCAAACTAACTCAGATCAAAACATCTGTGTATGTCTGTATGTGTAGATATGCCCATTTGAAGACCCATAAAGTAAGAGAAGAAGTTTATCAGTTAGAAATTTTTTTATTACACTCTCAGAAACCGTTGTGCGGTGCTGTATGGTATAAGGAACCCATCTACAAAGAGGCAGGTCTGCTTTTTATTTGCTAGAGCAGGCTTTTAACCAAACATACAGTAAAACCTCCAGGCCTGTTTGTTTTGAGCTGCTTCCGCATAGAACTCCATTTGGGGGAATTCAGCTCTTTGTGCCAAAGGATCTGGTGATGATCACAGTCAGAAAACTTTAATGAGCAAGAAACAATAAAGGGGTGAGCCAGTACATTATTATTATGTGCCTTGCCTTGGGATCAGAGCTGGGAGTGGGCAAAAGATGGTGCCTGGCAGGATTTCTGGAGTACAGCGGGTGTATTTGCACCTTGCCCTGTGTTGGACGTGAGATGGGAACACAATTCATACTGTTCCCCACCATGTGGGAAGACATCCCAGGCTCCCTGTGCATCCCATGAAGATCTTCCCTGACCAGTCCTCCAGCTCATTTGTGGCTCCTCAAGGGGTGGTGATAATTTGAGGAGCTTCACTGGGGACATGGGCATTTCTGGCTCTAGGAGAATGAAGGAAGTGGGAGACACCTTTTCGACCCATCACTCCCATCTTCTTCCATGCCTTGGCCTGAGTGTAATATAGATATTTCTGAAGCTGTTGAACAACTCTAGAACAGCGAGCATTACCAGGGAGCCCAGGCAGTAGTGTGGTTGGAGTGGGAAGGATCAGTTCTGCGCATGGATTCATTTGATAACATGCTCAATTATTTCCTTTACAAAAGTCTAAGTGGCTGTCTGTCTATCAGCTCAGGGAAAGTTGACGGTCATCCGAGTTATCAGTTGCTTTCTGCAGCACCCTAGGATGTTTGTGGTGAACTAGAGGCCATAAATCAAGCCCGTGCTTATTTTTATGGCAGAGGTTTTTTTATGGAAGAAAAGCAAGGCAGTCATGAAAGCATAGGGGAGCAGAGATGAGCCTGATTTAAGTTTCCTTTTGCTGAGAAGTGCTGCAGTATCATCATTTCAGAAAAATACATGTAGAAAGGCTTCAAAAAATAGTGGCTAAGAGCAAATGATTTGTACTTCTACAGCGTCCTTAATCTTTGGTGACATTATTTTTGTATTCTTTATCCATTTAGCCCAAAAGTATCCTGCAGGTATAAATACTTTATCGTCTGTAACTTTGTAAATAGAACTTAGACTAAGGGGGTTTTTATGCACTACAGGAGCGTGAGTAGTTTAACAGTGGAGCAGGTGCCTAACAAACTTCTGCAAGCTCCGTTCTTGGAAGTTTCCAAATCTCATCAGCCTTTGAGGTTAGCCCTGCCCTGAGAGCAGAGTCAGACCAGATGTCCTCCACAGGTTATTTCCCAACCTGCATTACTCTCTGCTCCTATCTAAACCCAGGATCTCCCGGAGCTAGTGTAAGCAAGTAGAAACCAGGGCAACTGTCTATAGCCCTGCTCTGGGGGGACTCGGCGTCCTGGCAGGCTAAATTAAATAGAGTGGTACTCACTGAGCGTGCTGAGGTGGGAAGGGAGAAGCCCAGGGACAGCCACTGCCAGGACCTCCCATGAGCCATGTTGGCACCTATTTTGTCTTCCATGCCTACAGCACTACTTGTCATCTTTCTTTGAAATGTTTTTCATGCTTCAGGGACAAACTATTGCTTTTAACTCCAGTAGTAAATGTTTCCATAACTGTAGCTAAAATTGCATCTCAGGTCACTGTCACCATCCGCTCATTCCCACAGACAGCACCTCACACGCATACTCATCTCCTGATTGAATTCACGTGCTTCTGTTTTCCATGAAAGTCATGTTTTTAAGTGCACAGGTAAACTCTTTAGGCTCATTCCCTACAGAACAGCTACACTTTTATGTACTTGCACTAAACTAGTGAATACTTTTAGTTAACTTTAAACAGTAAAATCTTAATATCATCAGATAATAGCCAAAAGAAGTAGACACAGTGCATAATAAATGCTCCTTGTAATGTAAAATGTTGGTTCAAATAGATTTGCTATTTTGCTCTACAAAGTCAAACTAAGATGGAGTGTGGGACTTCGCAAGCTGTTGTCTCAGGATAAATAAATAAATAAAATGAAATTTAAGAGCCTAAATTTTGACATCGATGTTTTACAGATCATTGCAGGTAGCTTGTCCTTGTGCAGGAACCTTTTTTTCTGAGGGTTCTAAAATTAACTCTTGTCTAAGGAACAGAACTTTCTGAAAATTGAAGAAAATTTGAATAGCCTTTGAGTGATAAATAGCTGCTGAAAGAAATATGAGAAATATTAATTCATGCAAGATTCTAGTGAGAATTTTAGCTTTCAGTTGTGGTCCAGAAAAATCACAGATCCTGTGGCTATTTTGGATAGGTAAATCATTAGTGTTCCATCTTAGACTATTAAAGACTTTTTACATGTCATGGTTAAAGTCATTTTGCATGTAATTATATAAACTCTTTTGATTTGGCCTGTGATATTCTTTTAACAGTGGGGGTTAAACTGTATTCTCAGCACAGTAACACACAAGATCTTATTTTTATTTTCGATTTCCTTGCAATTTAGTGAAATATCAAAAAGTGATTACTGGAATTAATTTGTAACATATTTCTACATCCTAGAAAGGGATAATCCTGTTGTTTGTTAAATCTCTTCTAACGTCTGCTAGGACTGTATAAGATATCTGTCAGGAGACAGGTTTTGAACCACTGAAAAATAATTTTCAAACAGAAGTTTAAAATATTAAAAAATTAAGAAGTTACAGATGAAGAAAAATAACAAAACAAGAACAAATACTCCTTCATTTACTTAGAAATTGTGTCTATCTCTTTCATTGAATTAACCATATTTTGAGCAAATACTTTTTATTTTGACTGGTATTTTTTGAAAGTAAACAGTTTCATGAAATTTCAAGTTTAGTTCTTACAGTGCAAGTTAGCGTTCCCAGCTGGTGATAATATCCTGTTGTATGAAGTTCAGTACCGGTGAACTGTGAATTTTCTGAACTGCAAATTCCTGGGAATTTTGCATCCATACTCTTTTAAGCAAGCATGACTATAATTGCCATTTTAATAAAAATAGTGGTATCTAAATATATATATTTCGAAATGTGTATTTTTTGAAGATGAAGACTTGCTAGAGGAATGTCATGGGAGTATGAAACCACAAAGAAGCAGAGCAGCAAATGAAGATGGCTAGTTTTGTTTTGCTCTTTTGTTTTGTAACCTTGCTCTGCAAACTCCTGATACCCTGTTTCCGCAGAGCTTGGCAGAGGGAGTAAATCTGCTGTCAGAAAGCGTTATGTGATGCTGCCAAGCAAGCAGAGCAGCCTCTGCTTCCTGTAATCTCTGCCTGCAGACAACCACCACTGCGGGTCCTTGCCTGGGGAATATTTTTTGCCCTCTGGAGAGCCTCCTGGTACTGGCTGCTGTTGCAAATTACTCCCTCCGCACTGGCAAGCTAGTGGCCACAAGGTGGTCTCGGGAAGTTAGGGCCAGCTTTGGCCGATGGCACTAGTTTTTCGTTTTTTTTTGTTTTTTTTTTTTTACATTACATCTTTAGGGCAGAGGAGAAATCAACAGCAAAGTTTACTTGTATTGTCACTGGCATTACACGTTGCTGTTGCTAGAATATTTTCCTGGTTTTTTTTAAGGTGTTGGCTTTCAGATGTCTTCAGTTGCATAGATGGGATCTAATTGTATTCTTGTGCAGCTTTATGTAATTCCTGTGTTGTTGATGAGATGGAGCTGTTAAGACTCAGAATAAGTTGAATGCTCTGTGGCTGAATACCTCTGATGTATGGTCCTGGTTAGATTTTGCTCTAGTATTTGAATTTATGGCCCTTCTTTGAAGAGTATGGTTAGGAAGTAGTTATATGAGACAAAATCAGTGAAACCTACTTTGATGGAAATTCTCTGACGATGTTCTCCCTGCCTTTCCCTCAGTGTACCACTAATGGGATTTCCAGATTCTTGCACCTGGTCACTTATCTTTTCCAAACACATTGATAAGCTTAGCATTTTTAGACTCTTACCAGTCCACTTATCTGAATGGAAACTGGCCAATTGATTGAAGAGTAGGAGGTCTGAAAGACAGACAGACAGACACAGGCTGATGCGTAGACCACACTACCACATGAGCATTAAGTTTCCTTAAGTTTCTTAAGGAAAAATTAAGTCTGAAAAGAACCCTCTCCAGAGTTATGTGCATACCTATGCAGATTACATACCTCCATGATAATTTTAATGCATTTGATAAGACAACTGCGACTGGAACAAATCTTGGAGTTGGGGAAAAATATCAATTTAGAGTAGTGCAATGTCTGAGGAGTTTAATGGGGAAATAAATACACTGTTTTGCTGATGATAACCCTAAACTGATACCAGCTTTCTCCAAGCTGTCTTTCCTTTGTTACTTGACTGTGACCACTTCAAGGGGTGGCAGAGGAGATGTGAGTGTGTTTAGACCACTCTGTATTTCACCACCCTGCAGAGGCTGACAGTCAGAGTACCAAACATGGAGATAGATTCAGAAACATATAACTGTTTTTGAACTTTAAAGTGCTACTAAAAATAACTTGGATCCACAAGAAGTCTGATGTCTTGCATCTGGCATTTGTCACCAGCTGCTTTGGGAATATGGGCTAGCAGCCAAAATCGGATGCCTGGCACTGAGTGGGAACTTCTCCCAGTCATGTAGGAAGTAAATGCACTTTTTTTTTGTCAAGAGTTTTCTTATCTTTAAATTTTATATGTCTATTTAATCTTTTCTGTTTCTGTCAGCCCTTTGCTGTAGAGATGGAAGATGGAAAAAGTGGATGGGTAACATTAGAAAGTCTCATGGCACCATACAAGGCAAGGTATCAGATTTGACATAGTTTTGTGGTGTATGATCCCATTCCAAGACTGAAATCAAACTCAATTATTTAAAGTCACATCCATGTAGGTATAACTGTAAAGACATCTGAGAGTAGCAACTCATTTCATGCAAGATACTGAAAAGACTTTTATTGCATTTTGGTAGATATACACTCTATGTTCATTACAGCAAATCACCACCGTATTGAAGTACCATATGCAGATATATGCACACCCTTGAGGATCAAATTTGTTTGGGAAGAAAAGCCCTTACACCTCTCTAGAGGGTGGGCCTCTAAACCATTTTCCTAACAGCATTTTAACAATCCATTAAGAGCCTCCAATCTTTTTAGCAATGAAATCTATTGCTTGCTCAGCATGTGTCCTTCAGTGCAGCAGTCTTGCTTAAAATTGCTACTTATATTTTTTTTTTCACTTGGTTTACAGCCAGTGTCAAAAAGTATATTGTCCATTTGCCATGTAAATAGGAAAATCCATCTGCCCCTGTTTCCATTTGCCAAGTCTAGGGTATTATGGCACTTGGGCTTTTTATTTTCCTGGTAATAGCAATGTTTCAGCTTGCACTCAGGTTTAAATACAGAAGTAAATTCATGCATTTGCCAGTGTTACTCAGTGAAGTCTGTCATAGTGTCAGTGTTTATTTAGCCTACCCAGCTTCCTAGCAGTTAGCAAGCAGAAAAGCTTTTCCTCTTAATGGTACCAACAGTTGCTGGAAAAGCTGATCACCCCTTTACAAAGAACAGAGTGGCCATGTTTCACCTTATATCTGATGCTCCCCAATCCGAACCATAATGATAGGATATGTCCGATGTTGCTCCACAGACTAGTTCTTGATTCTGAGATTGAAATAAGGGTGGAGGTGATGCATTTTCACATTTCTGTGAGGAGTCCTTCTCCTGCATGAAGGGGGAAAGAATGAACTTCCTTCCAGAGATGTGGCAGTTGTTACTGAGCCCTGCACGTACTTGTTGTGTTAGAAGCATCTGGAAGACGATGTGGCTCAGATTAAAGTTCTATTCATAACAGGTAAATCCCATGCTTATTGCAGTGTTTAAATAAAACACTGGATAAATGATGAGGGTAGACAGGGGATGTTAGGGCTTCAAAAGTAAGATCATGGATTCCTCCTAGTTTAGTCAAATACTTATCTGTAAAATTCGGTACATTTATATCCACCTCTTTGCCATGTTCTAGTGCAGAAATACTGGTGAGATGTTGTCATCCAGCAATGCGGTCCCCCATCACTGCTCCTACTGGATGACAGTTCATGTGTCTCTCCATCCCTTTTGTGTGTCATGGCTGGGGGCTCGTGGGAAAGGCTGCCACAGCAAAGCCAAGAGGTATTTCTCCTGGCCTTCCATCATTTGTTCACTGCTCTCCACCATCCCAGCCATACTCCTTCACTGTGCCTCAGGAAAACTCTGTGGTAGCTTGTCACTTGTAGCCTGCATCAGAAAAATACCCTTCATCTCAGGTGGTCACTTACTAACAGGGGCTGGTAAGATGCAGGGAGCAACCCAGCTGGTGGTAGCAAGTGCTGCAGGAGAGCAGCGAGCAGTCAAAGAAAATAAGGTTGTGCAAATAATTTTGTTAAACAGAAGATGGAAGTATTTGACTTGGAACCCATTTTAGCTGAGAGCCACCACAATTCAGTAATAGCAAAGAAAAAGAAAAGGACGGCGGGCAAGCCCTACATTATGACAGTTCTCGGTTGGGGACTAGCGTAGGTCTTAGAGACTGTATATTTTCCTTTATCGACATCTTGTATAAGCGTCTTCAGATCTGCTCCTTCCATGTGTTAAATTAAACATTAAAAAATGACACAGCATGATTTTATCTTTTTTTTTTTTCCCCCCTCAATATTTTCTTATCAGTGTGCCTATCCATAAGATAATGTTTTTGCCTGTCAGATTCTCATATTTAGCCTGGGATCTGGAAATTAAACTGAGTTGCCTTTTTTAAAAAAAAAAATAAAAAGCTTGTATTATTATCAGTAATAAAATTACCTCCGTAGTATTTTGTGCCTTAGTTACAAAAGATACAGTACTCCAATTTTCATGTCCATTGGCCGTCAGCATTGCTTCTATGCAAGTCTAGGAGCTCTCACTAATTTCTGGTACCACGTGTTTCTTCATATGTCTAAAATGAAGCTGGAGAGACCTTGTGCTGTTCTTTATGCAAAATGATAAGTATTGTGGGACTCTCTGTATGTTCAGGATTTGGAAGCAGGCTATTTGCTCAGCCGAGTTGCATGTGATCAGAGCTCTATACTGTAAGCCAGCACCTGAATCCTTGGGATTCCTTGGGGTGATAAAAGTAAAAGCTGTCACTTAAGTAACAGCTATTGCTTGAGAAAATACAGTGGAGAAGCAATATGAGACGTGAAAATACAGTATTTTGGTCATTGCTCCACAGGAAGACATAGCAGAAGATAAAATAATTGGAAATATATACAGAAAGAAGGAAAATTACATGTGTTTTTGTGTGTTTATATATATATACACGTTTACAAATGAGTCTTGGTTGGAAAACTGGGCTTCAGCAGCAGCAGGCAGGAGCTCCGTGGTTTATGGATACTCCTCATTCATTCCTTCCTCACAGCAGGACATAAAACATACAGACTTGCGTCACGCTTGCTCTCACACATTAGTTGAATGCTGTTAATGTGAAAAATGCCTAAGCTATTGCTGTCACAGGTCTGTGCTCCCTTCTCTTCTGTCTGTAGTGGCATTCATACCGGTTCCTTGTTTAAGGCAAATAACGTAATGTAACGGCAAGATAGCAACAGAATTTATGGGTCTGTTTTAATGACTGTTAAAAAGGTAGGATATCTGCTCAAAGTCAGTGCAATTACAGGGCTGAAAACTGATGCAGTGGAAAGATTAATTAGGCCTCATGACTTTGTTTTTCATCCTTTTGTCAAAAAATTTCCATGGTTGGTAGCAGCAACAAAAAAAAAGGAATAAGAATGTTTTGGGACTCGGAGAAGGAAGGCAAATGAGTTCAAAGAATCTTTTGACATCAGTTCTGGGTGTTAATCCATGCACTTTGATTGACAGGTATGCATCAGGCAAAAGCAGTCTGTTGGAAGATGTGCTACCTCTTTTTTTTCTGATTTGGGTTTGGCTTTTTGGATTTTAAATGTAAACGTCAAAAATGCAGTGAAATGAATATGAAATGAATGGACTAACTTTCTTAATTAGTTACCTCATTCTTTTTGCTCTTAGATTAGCCCACCTCTAGTTTTGTCTGGGTGTGATTTAAAAAATTTGGGTTCCGTTGATATTTTTGGATCATTTTCCATTTTTTTTTTCTATAAAGTGAAATAATTTTTTTCTTTATGTAGATCCAAGCTTGGTGGAGGGTGAAGCAGAAACAGCTGCATAAGCATAAGTGGTTTGTAAATTAACGAACACCTGAAGAGATGGAAACTTCAAAGATAACCAGCACCTCACAGGCATGACTTTAGTCAGTGGGGAGGACACTGCGGTAGCCATTGGTGTGTAAGGCCCTGGGCTGCAGACACAGCCCTGATGAGGAAGGCAAGCTTTTGCTTTGAGTATTGTATCCCCTGACATTCGGATACTTTATTTGTGTAGGAGTGTTGGGTTGTTTGGTGAAACATCGTACAGCTCAGGCCACTGGAAATGGGCTGGGAGTAGAGAGCCGCTCATGATGGCATTCATTCCTTTTCCTAATTGAAAGGGAAATTTGAACGGGAACTCCTGTGCTTCACTGTTCGTTACTGCCATTTGCTAACAGAGTGGCCATTTATCTGTGTATTTTGGGGTCACTCTCCATTCTCTCTTTAAAATTACATTGTTTTTGTTCTCACATTCTTCATTTGGCTAGATTAAAAACTACTCAGCAGTACATCAGACTATTCCAGGTCTTTCCCAGATCACTGTTATGATGGTAGATTAACGTGAAAATACTGGTCTGCCATGGGAGCATTTATTAATGTATGCTGCAAGCCAATCTAATCAGACATGGTGTGATTTTTTTGTACTACGCATAGCGCTGCAGGACATGAAAAGCAGAGCTTCTGTATACAGTCACACAATGGTTCAGAGTCCCAGAAATTAAAAATGAGAAATCCACTAAGCATCTTACCAAGTCCCCTCAAGTCTGTCCGTTTTGTTCCCCGTGGTCTCGTTTCCCTGTATTTTCCATAGTCTCATCCTGAATGGATCCTGTGATGGGTTCTGCTGTTTCCCTTGGGAGGCAGCGGCAAAGCCCGAGGGTCTTGCCATTAAAAGCACTTTGGATGGTACCCATGAGAACTGTGCAGAATCTCCCTCGCTATTGTGCTGCTTCTCCAGGGTGAGCACTGCCCACTCACTTCCAGGTGTGATTGCAGGACCTGCTGATCTACGGTATCAGATTAGACTTCCTTGTTTAAAAAATACTAGGGGGAAATAGTTTCAAAATATGGATGTTAGACATTTAGTGTGTTTCATTTTTTAAAGGTGATGTTCCAGTGTACTGTAATTGGCACCTTTAAAATTTCCTTATACAATTAGTGTTCTGTTGCGCTTGCCATTGTCACTCAAAATGATCAGAATCTTCATTTCATCCATTCCGTCAGATTGTGTAAAGTACAGGGGACTGTGAAGGACCCCTGCCAAAGTAACTCTCTGTACAGGAGTGGCTGCAGTGTTCAAACATGCACGTGTTCTGCAGGTACACACTTAAGACCAGATACTGAAAAGCTTCTTGTAATGTCAAAGGCATCAAAACCAAGAGATAACAGTTCTCTTCTCTCTTCATACTCATTTATTCTTTTGTGGAAGGAATTACCACTGAGTTGTAAGTCAACTGTTTTCCCCTTTTAAGACTTCGGTGCATTATTTTGTAATTGGCAGAGGCAATGTGCATGTAAATGACTTATCAGTGGGACAACTAAGAAAAGAATCCATTATGTTTAATTATTAGTAGTAATAACAGGAATAAAAATTATGATAGCCTTTAAAGATCCTAATTAACGTTGTGGCTTGACTGTACTGAGAACTTCATACAAATCAGTGAGTTGGAGACTTTATGATTCAAAGGTTCAAGCATCTGAAGAGCAGGGAGATGTGTATAAAACACCCAAGCAAAGAAATGTGGCAAGGAAGCACTCTGTTACGGGCTAGGAGATAGAGGTAGGGACTGTGGGAGCAGAAAAAAAAAAGGGAAAATCAGGAGAGTGTGTCATCCACTTGAAATGTGAGCTTCTGTACTGCTGAGGAGAGCAGTAGTGGACTAGGAGCCCATTGTGCTAAGTAGAGCACACAGAGCAAAAGCTAGTCCTCGACCCATGCGGCAGTGCCGGGAAATGTGGCCATTGATGCTATTCTTCACCAGTTAGTAGCCGCAGGAGCATCTCCCTGTTTATTCCTTCTTGTTACTACTCCACTGCTTCCCTTTGCTTCCTACTCCTGAAATGTAGGAAACTGAGGAAGAGGAAGATCACCAAGAGGTACCAAACCCCCAAATAAAATCACTTCAACAAATTTTGACAGAAGCTTGTCTAAATTGTTCTTTAAAACCTCCAGACCAGGTGACCTTTACAGATCCCTTCCAACCTGGGTTGTTCAGTGGTTCTCTTATTCTAATCCACACAGGCAATGTTGTTCTTGCCACTCTTCTCCTCCTTATGAGCCAATGGGTTGTCTTTACGCTACCAGTTAGTCACAAACTCTAAGTGTCACTCATATGCAGTATTCTTGAGGTATCAGAGATGCCCAAGCTCATTACCATGCTTTACCATGAGATTACTAGGTAATTCATGCTTCATTCATACACTGCATTCTCTTTACTTGAGTAAAACAAACAAACCCCCCTTTTACTCAGAGGTCAGAAAACCAAAATTAAGGTGTCCTCACAGACGTTGTAGCTGTGAGGTACAATTTTTTGAATTGCACAGACTGGTGGAAATCAGCCTAAAAACACAAGAGCATTTGATCAGGAATATGCTAATTTATTCCCAGGCTCACACAGAGCCAGGAATTTTGTAACCTGCATCTTCATGAAGTGTTTTGATTTCTGCAGCAGTAAAGTGCTCTGGAAGTGGAAAGTGCTACCGTATTGTTAATGCTACTTCAATTAAGCTATTCAATATCCTTGATCCACTGAGCAGCAGAACAATTCACGCAACTTTCCCCACCTGCAGCAGAGATTCAGCGCCTTCATCCTAGTAAGGGAAGCTGGTGGTGTGCGGGGAGTGAAAAACTGGGAATCAATGAATTTGGGATTTTCTTCTGTGTGGCAAATTATAGAACAAGCTCAGCAGCCTGATGTTAAACAAATGCTTCCTACTGAAAGAAATAATCTGTAGCATGTGGGCATGAATCATCTGTAGTCATGTGAGTTATTTCAGTCCGATGACTTATGGCACCAGAGATCCAACTACAATGATACCCATTCTCACTGGCTCTGAGGGCTAGGCTTACCTTTTCCATATCGTTTGCAGCTACACAAATTCTTATTTTATCATCTCTCCTGGCTCTCAGGATTGCCATCAGGATGAAACAGAAATGTCTGTGTCTCATATAGCTACTGTAGTTTGCTGGACAAACTGTTATTATCAAGGGTTGTAAAAGAGTCCTGCTCAAAACAGCTGATGGTCTGCATTCAGTCCATTGAACCCAGATGAATTGGTCACAGGACTTAATTCACTGCATGTTTTCCCTCAAGAGTTTAGGATGCAGTTCCCAGCTGTAGCATACAGTCTTGTGGATTTCAAACATTACAGAAAGGTAAATGTTCTCTCATAATTATCTAACAACTGTATTGATATTTAAATTTGTTTTAAAGACTGGTAAACATAAAACAATTCAAAAAATGTGGTGGGAATACTCTGGTTTCATTTTTTTCTTAAGTAAAGAGATGCTATTTTGTAAGTATTAGCAATTAAAAAAAAGTAATTGCATAGGAAAGCAGAGGGTTTTAAATGAAATTAACCTTATTGACTCAGTCTTCTGCAGCACACAAACCCATTTCCACCACCTTCCCCAAATTTTCATTCTAAAGCAAAGTGTGTTTTGTTTATACAAGTATCACATTATAAACTGCACGTACTATGTTATAAGAAGTACAACAGCCTTGTAAAATCCATCTAATAAGAAATATTTAAATTATCTTAAAACGTGGAGTGCTGAATGCCTGTAAGTCTTGCCTAGTCAATGATGAGGATTTTCCCCATTCATCAATGAACATCATTGGTACATTGTTTTTCAAGTAGTGGAACTGTGATTCACAAGATAAGTCTGCAGTAATGCTGGACCTTTTTGGTGAACAGATAAAGGGCTCCAGAGCTGTCAATCCGTCTCCTGTCATTAATACTAAATATTTTTATTAACATCTGAAAATTGGCTGGTTTGCAGCTGAAATTCCTGAAATGTGTGGTCTTTACCTTTACACTAAAGAGTGCAGTCTAGACTGAGAAGGTGGGGTATGGCATTGTGTCATCTAGCAATGATGAGTTAGATGCTTAATTTGGGAGGTAGGACTCATATTTTCCTCACACACTTTCCTTTAAAAAAAAGGATCAGTTCCTGACCCATACTTGGCACACTTGATCTGAGCAGGTTGTGATCAGCCACTGTTACAGTTCTGGCTCTTGAATCCCTTTCATCCCATGTCTGTGTTTTATGGAGCCCTTCATAAACTTGACCAAATTGGCCCATAGAAATATAATTCATGGAGGATGCTGGCTTTATTTAATATGCAGCTACTGCTCTTGCAGGGTTGCTGCAGTACAGCACAAAGTATCACTTAGGCTTAACTTACTTTTACCTGAAAGTATGAAGGGGCAGAACTATCCTGCAAATATGGAGACACAGCAGGATCAAAAGGGGAAAAATGCTTGTTAGGGAGAGATACGATGAGATGAAATTAAGAGGAATTAAAAAAGAAAAACACTTCTGTCCATGTGGTCCTATTACAACAGGGAAAGTGTGAGGAGAGCTCAGTCTTTCCTAGACTTCAGTTGGGCAAAGTCTTAAAACTTGTCAGTCGAGATTGACTCCATATTTCCCATTTCCACAGCCACTGAAGTGGCCTGGTGGGAAGCTCTGCCTAAATGCAAAGGCTCCCCGGGGGAGTGAGCCGTATCGCTGGTGCTGAGACTTGGCTAAGCGCATAAAGTGGACTTTGGGAAAAGGCTCCTTTTGTTGTTTCCAGTCCTTGATTTTGCTATCACTCTGTTTAGTGTAGTTGTTGTGCTGAGAGGCCTGAGCAGTTTGAAAACCTGTCTCCTTGCTCTTTTTCAAGGATAAAGAATCCTCTGAAACAGACACTGACTTCCAGAACGGCATGGCACAATACCTGTTCCCCAGCATACCTCCCGCTACAAGCCCTGGAAACAGGTGCCAGGTATTCCTCTTGCCCCGTTCTGTATACCTGGAGTGAGAAAAATATTGCATAGAGTTAGCATTAATCTCATCATGGACTGTAAGTTGCCCAGTAGATCACATTCCTCCATTTAGCCAAACAATATATGGTCTTACCTGACCTCCCAGTTCCTTCTCTCTTCCCTGCCAAAGGGTGCCACCCCCAAGTAAACTTGCCATGATGAATTGTAATCTTGTTTCAAAATCTGAACTGATTAATGAGTTTTCTGCTCTCTGAGGAATGCCTCTTTGCTGTCACAAAATTGCTTCCTGAGATGGAGAGTTATGTTTTCATTCTGCATAAATGGAATTTCCACTGTGTGGTGGGTTGGATAGATTGAGAAACAGAAAGCTGAAAAACCACTCAGCACAGCCTTTTATGCCCTGCAGTCACTATAAGGGCTGATGGAGTTACCAACCAGGCTTACCTGTGAGCATCCTAATGAAGGCAATGAAAACAGTATCTCCATGTGTGTCATGCAGCATAACACCGTGACAGAGACAGTCATACCTGATCAAGAAAAGTAACAACTGCTTTTTGTTTATAAGAATAAGCTGAAAGAAAACAAATCTGTTCACAATGTATGCTGTGATTTGGCTGCAGTCAATGTGTGTGTTTAATTAACTCAAGCATATGATTCTGAATAAGACTGATTGTCTCATTAAGGCAAATGAGACAGTGAGAATATTTTTTAATCATTTCTATTGATTTAAGTGGTGTCACTGTTAGAGGGATAGATGGTAGTGGTGAAATGAAAGGACTTCTGAATATGAAAGCACAGTGGAGATGCAGGGAATAAAGAAATGGCAGTACTCTCAGTGATTACACGGACAGGCCAATATTCCCGGTTCTTTACTCTTTATCTGTGAGACTGATTCCCTCTGTGAGGACGAGTAAAGCACTTAACTCCTCTGCGCCCCACTGCAATAGCAAAAGGCCCGTACTAAGGAATGCGAAGAACTGCATCTTTACAATTAGCATTTGCCATGGTTGTTGCTGAATTACCTCACAAGTACTTAAAAAGCAACTGTAAGTCATTATGGTCCTTTTCCTAAAGACCAAGAAAAGACTGAAGTAGTGAGTGCCTACATCAGTGCTGCAATATTGCTACTGCCAGTCATCACAGTACCTGCTGGATTCCCTCCTTGCTTTTCTCTGCCTTCAGGGGGAAAAACATCCTTAATGGTGTGTGTGTTTGTATGAATTGTGCGTGTGTGTTAAACTATGACTTCAGATACAGGTAATTCAAAGAAAAATTACTTGCTAACCTTGTCCTGAAAATGGGAAAGCCCTGACATAGTTTAAACTTTAAATACATTTTGTACCTTGTAAGGGCCACCAGAGTTGGGTTTTCATCACCTACAAGCAAATACTGTACAGGAATTCATGGCTCCACAGAAATCTGACATCTGGCTGAGAAAGAGCCATCGGATGGTAGTGAGGGAGAGAGAAGTCTGGCTGCGTGGATCTTGTATCGTGGCATAACAATTCTAGTAATAGCAAGAAAGTATTTTTTTAAGGAAACTAGGCTCAGTAAGCTGTCAAGGGCTTCCTGGAAGGCTTTTAGAGCATGCATTCTCCTTTCCCCATCTCCCAGTTATTAAATTTTGAATATTCTATTTCTTTGTAGAAAGCAAATGCATTTTAATAATATTAATTAAAAAAACAACTTGATGTTGTTATAACTGCATCTCTTGGCCTGTAGTGGTAGTATAAATTCCCTTTCTCTGTTCACTTAAAATTAACAGGGACAGGAAACAAATAAAGCACTTTGATTTCCTCAGCTGCAGCGCCAGTTGCTGGCTTCAGTGTTTGTCTGTCCCTCTCCTAGCTTAAGAGTCAATGTCGATGACAAATCAAGGTTATCGATGAGGCTAGGCCCTCGGCAGGGCTTGTTCCACTGTCCTACTGGTAGAAGTCAATAGTATTTCTATTGAAACTATGTATTAACCTTGGTATGAGACATCTGTAAGGGAGATGATGTTCAACGTTACTGGCAAACTAGCAGACAAGTTTTCACATTTTGCTTTGCTTAAAGAAACACTAATTTAAACTTTCCTATTTTATAAGTATTTTATTCTTTTGTTATTGTTCTGTTGTATTTTGTGAAAGAAGGCGACTGGAAAGCAGCAAACATCAGTGTACAATGTATGCTATATAAGCAGGCTTAAACACTCTGTCTTGAGAGCAGTCCTTCGCTGGAGGAAAGTCTGTAGGAGCAGTCTCCTGTGGGAGTTTCATTTATCCCGCACATCTGAGGAGGGACAGGAAGTAAGAAGTATTTGCTTCCCAAGTTCTTCGTTACCTTTGATGTCTTGCTCTTGTCGCTCCCATTGCTGAAGTGTCTCCTGAAAACCCTACAAGTAGATGTTTAGAGGTGCTTTTGTGATTAACAGACCAACCCCTGCCAGCATTGATAACATGGGTTCACCTTGTCCCACCAGCCTGACTACTGTCCTTCCATCGGTGAAGGCTCCAAGTTCATGGAGGGTCTTATTCCGTGTCTAGGAAAAGGGCACATTAAAATTAGTAAAGGCAAGTGAATCTTGTGCTAACACTGTACCGAGTTACAGTGCCAGGAAATGAGATTGCTCTCGTTGCTGAGTTCAGTGTGAGTGGAGATGGGAGAACTCTGTTAAAATCTGAGCAGCACTAAGTCATAATTTCTCAGGATAGGTCCTGTTGTAGCAGAAATCATTTTGTTTCATTGTATTAAACTTTCTTGCATTTACATGTCTTTTAAAACATCTGAAAATAGATTATCTGTGTCTCAGGTTTTATTTTCAGATAGTCCAAGCAGAAGAAAAAGGGAATACCAACCAATGTGAAATAGGAGGTGAATACTTTTTCAATAGCTTGTTCTGCCTTTTTTCCTATCTCCTCTGAAAGGAGTTGACCTTATGACTTGTTAAAAATGGTGAAAAATATTGGCAATCTGTAGTAACATTAAGATTCCACAATACTGCAATGCTGTGGAATAAAGGTAAATGATAGGAGACAGAACAGCTAATGGATTTCTGGAAGAAACAAATCTTTGCTTCCGACACAAACTTTTTTTTTCTGTTGTTGTTCTGATGAGCTAGAGAAGGTGCTTTCAAATAATTGCATAAATAGTGGGACATAAACATGACAGCCAATTTCAGAAAAGAACATCTACAGTTATTCAGATTTTTCAACTTTTTAAAATAGGAAAGTTACATATCACACTGTAGTGGAGAAGTTGCTGATTTCTAAGTAGAACAGAAACAGGCAAAAGAAGGGAACAACAAAATCCTAACCACTTTGGATAGGCAGTTCTGCTGTAGTCAGGATTTCTGTTAGTTACAGTTTTTCTTTTTGGTGAATTAAGTATATACTTACGTAGAAAATACCAATATCTATAAATTTACAGTCCTTTTTCCTTTTCAAAAAGGAATGCATGTGCCCAATCAAAGCAACTGAATGTCTTTGAGGAGTGTAAGTTTTTTTCCCAGAGCTTGGTATCCATCTAGAGACTGGAAAAAGAAAACATCGTGACAGGGCAAGTATACTTGGAATGCTTAATCTGAATTTATAATCCTAATACTGAGTTAACAATAAAATTCTGATTTACTAGATCTAGTTGCACTTCTCTAGATAAGTTAAAGAAAACATGTAATTTATAGAGCACATTTTAAATGGAAAGCAACAGTGACACATTTGATATCAGCATTTTAATACCACTCTACAGGCCCTACTGATTACTTGGACATCTGCATGGGTTGAAAAATATGGGTGATGTAGCTTGTTGGGTTTGGAAATGCTTTTTAGAGCAAGAAGTTTTCATTAAGTTTCATTAAATATTCATTTTCCAGATGCATGGTTGTGGAAGTTGATGCCTGTTCCAGGAGGAAGAGGTACTGTCCTGGGAAAATCAAACCAACAAAAAATAGAGAGAAAGAATAAGGGAGAGAAATGACCAGAGCCACAGCAAATAGAAAGACACTCAGACTAATGCATCGCCTCAGGTAGCTAACGATGCCCTCGGTGGTATATGCAGCATCTTGCGTTTTCTGGGCCCATGGCAGCAGCCATTGCAAACTTACCATGGGGGATACTCTTCTGACAACATGACGTAGGTGCCAAATAGCAGACTGACAAGAGGGGAGATTTTTAAAAGACTGTATGGTTTCAGGTTATGTCTTTAGCAGATCAGGAAGCAGCAGACAGGACTTTATCAGGTCAAGTATTTCCCTTGCCATACCCCAGAAACAAAATAATAATGAGAAATAATAATGAGAAGAGAGAGGTCTGCCTTCATACAACTTCTTGTCTGTCCCCTCTGCAAAAGAAAAGGTTACTCAATAAACAACAGGTCACTCAGCAACAGGGAGAAGATCTCTTGCCATCTTCCCCTACACCTGTACTCACACAAAAGCACCTGCACAGAAGGTGGAAGTTTGTAGAGATATGAAATGAAAGCTATAGAACAGCTTTTATTAGTAGAGTGGAGTTGAGTCATCTGGGATAGGTAACATTAGATCCATGGGTCAAGGGCACCTAGGAGATGGTGCCTATGAAATGATCTAGATTTTTGAAGGATATAAGATGCCAAAGCCCTGCTGTTTCTTGCAAACAAATCACATCTTGCTTCAGTGTTGGTTTTAGCCAAGACAGCAATCTGTGCATAAAGCCAGTGTGTGGCCCTGCTCAGACAGAAGATAATGTAGTATATTCTGTTACATTAAACATGAATATATGACTTGTCTTTGAAGACCATGGCCTGAACTATACATGGTAGTTCTGTCATGCAAAGGGATTGAAGGAATGTCAAACTGTAAAGGCTACAACTGGAAATTGTAAATTCAGTGTGGAGGAAAGGCTGGGCTGTCTGACTACATCCAAAATGTCCAAAGGATTTTCTCTCCCCGTCAAATACCAACATTAGCCAGAGAGTGGAGGAATCCTGCGGTGATGGTTTAACCTCCTGCCTCAGTGCTTTTCTTTCAGGTTTAATGAAACATTTTAAATTAGTCACTAACAAATGAAGAAATGAATACCAACATGAGGCTTACAGACATGCAAATCAGATTGCAAGTAACCCTGATGATAAGGAAAAAATAATTAACATCTGCTATAAATAAGAATGGTTTGGTTGCAGGAGAATGCAAGAAATTACAAGCTTGAAGACAGCTCTGAGCTGAGTGTCAAACTTGGTGGGCTTGGTGGGTCAGTGATTTCTCTCCCGTGTTCTCAGGACATGAGAGGAGGAAGGAGGGAAAGGGAAAAGTCCGACCCCTAGCAATGCTCAGAGTCCCACGTTAATGATAGCTTTTAAATGTACATTAATAAACTTATGATTGTCATTTACCCCAGTTCACAGAGACCTTCTGTCCAGGTTTCCTAACCTTTCAGCAGTTAGCTCATAAATTCAGCCTCTTTATCCCAGGAACATGAAGCTAGCTCCCGCAGTCACAGCGGGAATGCCGTGTGTACGGCTGGCTACGTGGGGACAGGTGTATGTCTGCATGCAAATAAATTAGAGGGCATAAAGGAGAGACATGGATTTACCAATGGTCTCAGAGTCTCTTCGGGTGCTGGAGAGACCCACCGGCTTCCCTGGGGAAACACAGCAGGGATCAGCTTTGTGTGAGGTGCCTGCCAGCTGGAGAGAGGCAAAGAGATGAGGCCAGGTCTGCTGCTGTGGGCTGCAGAAGTTTCTGGCTTCATTGTGGGGTTGCAGTACCTCTGGAGATGAAGGCTTTCATTAAGCTTTTTGCACAATTACAATTTGTCTAATAACTCTATATGTTGTCTGTAACAGTAAATCTTTTCTGCTTACATGTCTTTGCCATTTGCTGAATATAAATCTCCTCTCCTTTAAACAAAAGATTGGCCTCTGTAAGCCTAATAAAATGATTTGTGTAATGAGTTTATTTAAATTCCTCCCATGCTTTGTAAAGTTGCTTCTTTATCATTACACTGTAGTTCAGGTTTTATATTTTAATATATCAAGTGAGAAACGGAATGGGAGAAAAAATTTCCTCTAGCTTGTTATCTGCAAAGCTTTTTGGAGGGCAGTTGCCACATTTAAAGAACAATGTTCAAAATAATGCAGTCTTGATAAACTTGTGTTGTAAGGGTCATCTTAGAAAAATCTCGCCTGAATTGTTGTGCCTCCATAATCACTGATTCTAGAGCTATAGAAAAGCAGAAGCCCTAAATAAGAAGTATTAATAGAAACAAAATCTCTTGTGCTTCACATTTTGACAGTTCATGTAAGTAATGGGACTTTGTGGTCCCCTCGCCTCTAGTTACCTCCCAGGCAAAGCTCTGGGCTTTTGATTGAGATCGTAACTGCAACTAAGATATAACCTTTAGAGGCTAATCTTTTGGTTTATAGGTTGAATTATTGCTATAAATAATAAGTGATATTTATGAAAGGGCAATTCCGCTGAGCATATTCTGTGATTTAGGTTCATGTCCATGGATATTTTGTTAGATAAATTTCCCTTTCTCCTTGAGTCTTCCAAACCCAGAAGCCACACTTGACCACTAAATAGGTGTAACATAAGAGAAACACAGCAGCTCAGTAAGTTATTTGCTGAGCATTTCCTTATACATTTTTATAACTAACGTGTATTTTTCCCCAGCTTTGAAGGGGAAATGGGAGTAGTGAGATGCTTTTTTTTTCTGAGCTGCCACCCCTGGAAACCATTGGCATAGAGCTACTGGCCAGAAGGTTTGCTTTTTGCTAGAAAATGTTACATTAATTACTGTGTTAGGACTGCGTGATCAATGTAGATAGAGCTTGCTATTTTTAAGATGGTATGGGAGTGTTTGTTGTTTTTTCTGGTTTCTGTGGTGGATGGACTGGATGAGGGGGAACAGGTGGGGGACAGCTCTGTGCTAGCAGGAGGCTTGGCCAGTGGAGGTGTTTGAAAAATTCTATTTGGATGTCCTCGCGTTGTTTATCAACCCATAACGCTCTTGCTTACTTGGAGAGACTCTTACTTGAAGAGGATACCCAGCCTGCTCAGGGAAATGAAGGGAAAGTGTGGTGAGGGCAGGAAATACTTAAAGCAAGAAATATTTGCAAAACTTGGTTTAATTTAAAACTAAAATCAATAAGAAGGAACTTGCTGAAATCAAATTACGCCAGCTCCAGAATAGTGGCATTCCTGTTGTGTAAAATGCTCCCTTTGTAATAAATTGTAGAGTAAATTTGACTGGGTTCAGTAACTTGAGAGTACTCATTCAGTGTGTGCACTTTGGAAATGGGACCTGACTGCATCTTCTGCTGGTGTCAGACCTGAGTTTAGGAAAGGACATAATCCAAGTTACTGCAAGCCAGGTCCTGATCATCTGGAGAGATTGTTTGCTTTGTAAGCAGGGATTATTTTTTATTTCTCCATCCCCTGCCAAAGGTACAGATACGTTTAAACAACCCGTCTCATACTTTGGCCAATAGTAGGCAGAGACATGGTGAGTTCTTACTCTAGGATTTGGAGAGCAGAGGGAAGGAGAGAGAGGGAGAGACTGTGTTAGTGTTATTCTGTTCATAAGAATAGCATTGAGATGCTGTCCATCAGAATTTTTCTGAGGAGGGCCAGTACTGGCTATGAGCCTAGGGGAAGGAGTCATGGTCTTCAACAGTTTTACCTGGCTAAATCAGCTTGCCTGCAGTTACTGCAGAGAGGTCACAGGACAGGAAACACTCACATCGTAAAGAAGGGTTGTCAACCACTTTCTTGTATCTGTCCATCAATCTGTGTAGCAGCACTACCAAAATCAGTCCTAATATATGTCTTTACAATGAATGTAGGAAGATCAGGAGCATCTATATTTTCCAGATAGGTCATTATTTTGACTAAAAAGTAGTTGGGCATGATGATGGCAATGTGTGGGCAGCTATGATTATTTATTACCAGCACAAACATGAGTGCTGTCTTACAGACATGCAGCAAGGATAAGGATGAGCGCATACTGGGGCAGGAGTTGAGGCAGCTGAAGTCGGCAGAACTCCTTAACCCAAATTCCCTCTCTCGGTCTCTGCCCCACTGGAGTCCGGCTACTGCCGGAGCAGCTGCCACTCTGGGACTGCTGGAGGGCACTGAAACCGCTGGGCTCTTCCCGGCTGCTCACAAATGCCTCAGGCGCTGGAATCTGCTGTCTCCTGGAGTCTTCCAAATCTGTGAGCCACAGCTGATCACCAGCAGTACCTGGTAGCACTGGCAGTACAGGAAGACAAAAGTGGCTGTGCCAGATTCAAACTGCTTGGGCTTTCAGTGATAGCTGTCTAGAGCCCAGCTCACAGCTCCTACCCTATTTCTTACTGTCTAAGCAACAGAAATACGCCAGTGGCATGGGAGGAAGCACATTATTTGGAAATATTTCTCCTGCCTTTCCATTAGAGTTTGCCATAACAGAAATACCAAGCCTGAAGCCCACAGACACTTGAACTACTCCCAGGATTTTTGCCTGTGCACACAGTCAGGTTTTTATCTATGCACATATACATGTGAATAAATTCAAGTACACTGGCCAAGTACAAATTACTGCTGTGCCTGGTGGGCCATTTACTGACCACCTGCGACCGTGATGTGCAGGGCTGCCATTACAGATGAGTCTCTGATCTACACGCCAGTTGTTTTACGCAGAGTAGGTCAGGAGGGTGGTTCAGCTAGATCAGGCAGTTTGAAAGGCAAATTTATTCAGCATGGAACAGATTTTCTGCTTCCTGAAGCGAGGTAAATTCATTGATACTGCACCTCTCTCTTTCTTTCATTGTAATTCTGTGAAAATTCCATTCTGGAAATCAGAGAACATTTTAAAAGTTATTTTAACCAACTAATTGATATGTAGCTTGCTTTTTGGTCTGCTACAAGAGATTTAATTATGTAAAATTAGAATCTTTAATTAATTCTAAAATATTATATCACAGAAACTGTATCTGAAAAGCTTGATCATCTTTACTATTGCGTCCTTGCAAAGATAATGCAAATTGTTTCAAGTAACAGGAAAGCACTGAAATATATCCAAGCATATTATGTTTAAATGGCAGTATTTTCTCGCTGCTCTATATGCCTAGTTACACTTCAGTAATTTTTGTTTTGAGCTTTCTTTGCCCCCTCAGGATTTTGCCTGAAGTGCCTTAGTGTTCATAGTTACATTAAAAGAGATGTAAACACATATCTAATAACTTCTCCCCATGATGAAGTGCTTGCGTTCAGTGAAGTAGGGTACTCTTCCACCGAATATGCTGAAATGTAATATTGTGTCAAAAGGTATAATAATATTTTAGCAACTGAGAGTGTATAAGAAATTAAACTTGTGAGAACAGTTATTCTTCAGTCATATACAGCTTCTTTGTATCAAAACATCAGAATTTTTCTAATTCTGGAAGTATAAAATTGACAAATCCTCACTCAGTGTTCATAGCAGCTCCCTGAGCTCTGTCACACAGATGATTATGGGTATTAGATGGTTTTTGTAATGTGTCAGTCACTGAAGTATTATAAGGATTAGCAACACACCCAATCCCCAGAAAGGGAATCCAGAAAAAATCTCTTATCTGAGCCTGCTTCATGCAGACATACAGTAACTGCCTCTGGTTTGTGTCAAGGAGGTAAATAGCTATCTGTTTGGCAGGAATGGGTGTCATGATGATTCAGAATATCACAGGAAAAAAAAAACCACACCTCAAAATGGGTCCCTTTCTTCAACCCTGCAATATAGGGTTGCTGGGTAGCTGGAAGGCACGTATCAGGCATCTGATTTAAATAAGCAAGTAAACTACTGTCAAGAAATAATTCAAAGGTTTAAACTTTAATTCCATAATTACCAGCTTCTTTTTAATTAAACAGTTGAGGATTTGCAAAACAGAAATGCAGATGATAAGCATAACAGAGGAACCTGAGCAAAAATTTCCTGCCTCAGGAGGCAGAGAGCAACAGGGCTTTCTTCTCCGGATGATACATGGAGAGTAGCGTGGTACCCAGCCCCTGCTCTGTGGGATCGCGCCAGGAATCTGGTAGGGTAAGGGCAAGCACAGCATTACAGCACCAGCAGAGCCACGGCACGAAGGAGGGAGAACAGTGCTGCATATGCTGCAGCCATCACAGGGACCTCCAGGGGCTTGGGGACTCCTGTCCCTCTGTGCTGCCTTTGGGGGATGCTCTGGGGATGGTATGCCCAAGGGGGCAGAAGTGGGCTTCCCACCTCAGCTTGTGGCACTCAGGCCAAGGCTACTCCTCAAACCTTGTCAACTGACGAGCACAGTGATGTACTACGCTGTTTTGAAGTCCACTTTATGCAAACCCCCTACATTTTGAAAACAATGACATCAGCAATTCTGTGCAGCGGTAAGTGCTGTGTAAAACCAGACTGCAGCAGAAGACATGCTGCTGAATTCTCAGCCCTTTATTATGGAGACACATTGCTCCTAGAGTATTGCAAGTTACCTGAGAGCAATAATGTCATTGAACTAGCTTAAAGAAAAACAGATTAAATTTAGCAAAGTGGTTTCTGTTCTTGCATGCAAAGCTATGGTCAGTGTTAAAAAAGGGAATTCTAAAAGCAGCAATGGAAATTCTGGGTAGTGCTGAAAGACGGCCCCCCATCTGCTGCAGGACCTAAACTGGCTGGGGGTTGGGAAGCCCCCGTTTTCTATTCCAGGGCTGCTTTGTCCTTCTGACTTCTCTGTGGGCAAATGCATGCTCCCTACATTTATTAAAGACAGAAATCCTTTCCTCACTCTCACTTCTGCACTGATTTTCTGAATCTTTTCAATTACATAAATGCAGCTTTAGTAGCACTAACAACTTCTACCATGTATGACTCTTTGCTCCCACAGTACCCATTATTGCTTCTCTTTCAGGACGAGTTTGTTTGGGGAGGTTACAGCATCTTTCAGATTACTTCAATTCCTATGCTTTTATGAAGTATTTTCTGTACATGTCTTCCTGGCACCTAATCAAAATTTAACTTGCCTTCAGCTTTTTATACTGACCACATAAATATTAGTAATAATATAGATAACATTCTTGGTATTTATATGATTTGCAACAAAATATGTCTTCCCTTATCCTCCCACGTACCATTTTTGTGTTACTACAGGGATTAACATAGTCCCATGGTTTCTTGACCGCTCTGTATTACACTGGGGTATGACACTTGAGTCAATTAAAATGTCACTTTTTTCATTGCTGTTAATTCAATTTATAGCATAATCATTAGCAGTTGTTTTTGCTGTCGTTTTCATTATTAATTCTGCTGATAAAAAGTTCCAGTGGTAACAATTTCCACCAAGGGTTCCTAGGTTTAAGCATTAGTAGAAGGAAGAAATATTTACTTCAACATAAAAGTGTTTTACTACTAATTTGGAGATTTTAATGCTTGGATGGTGGTTTGGGAGTCAATCATTTCACTCAGTTTATGACTTTGGTTTACATAGTAATTTTCATCACTTACGGAAAGTAATCATGCCAATTGCCTCAAAATGAATCTACATTTATGTCTGCTTGCAATACATTTATTTGTAGCTGGTAAGCAATTAAAATGTTTTTAGGCAGATGCTTTAAAACAGAATAATGGCAAAACCTCTGCTTCCTGCCCTCCTTGCAAAGTGTTCTTTAAAGAGGGGCACACCTTCATCCTTGTAAAGCGCATCTATACCCCTTCTTGAGAGGGTTGTGTGTCTGTGTTTGTTAGATGCTTGCTCATCACTTGTGCTAAGCTGGGAAGTGGGTGGTACATTCCAGGGGACCCGCTGCAAGTACAACCAATTCCTTCGCGTTCCTTCACTGTCCCTATTCTTTCACAGTTTAGCACAGCTCCAAAACATGCTCCAAACTAGCTCCTCCAAGTATGAGGGAGCTCCATTTTCCTCTCTCTTCTAGTAGGGCAATCACACAATTAGCAACATTACGTACATTATACATATTGTACTGGACTGAAGTTACCTTTTTTTGCTTAGCAGACAGTTTACAAGGCAGGCTACTGGCATAGCTGATGAACTGGTAAATCCAGGTCACTTCCATGGTCATTTTTATTTATGTTATTTGTTGAGTGCTGATAATAACCAGTGGTTCAGCAGCCTTTTTTAGGCAAAGTATAATTCCTGAGAACAGTAGCACTCTTGAAAAATATTTTTACAACTACAAAACAGGTTGCACCCTTTTTGTGCGGTATCTACCAGCATCCACACAGTCGTTCTAATGCGGCCATTTTCCAAAAAGCCCCTTTTCTGGGACTTGGCCTGACCTTAGCTTGGCTACTTGCTGCTTCAGGATGCCCTTTTGCTAGGTAATTCTCAGCTTTGTGGCAATATCTTCCTCCAGTGCCTAACCACCCCCAGGGTGGAAAAATACAGTAACTGGCCAGACTGTTACTGTGGTCCTAAAGACACTGTACCAGAGTAGTACAGGTTGTTAACATAGCAGTTCCCATCTTCTCACGGAAGGGTAGTTAAATTTTGTAAACACTGCAATGTCAGATGAATAGTACACAGTGGATCAAGTACTGTCTCCTTGTTGGGAAGATAGGTATTTGGTAAAGTGCTGTGTGATGTTTGAGGTTGCTGTAGACAGTTTAATTCCTACTTTAAATGTGAAATAAATTAGTAGTGGAGCAGTATGTTCTTCCTTATACTACCAGTAAGTTTTAAGTCCAGAAGCGTAAGTAACTGGGAGCAAGAAAATGCTGGTGTTGGTGCCTTTAAATGCTGTTGTCTGCTGTGGCAGAGGATTTCAGTTAAATTTAACCTGCTGCCCAGTCACAGAAAAAAAAACCAAAATGCTGTTAATTAGCTCTTTGAATTTCAAGAAGTGAAAACAGAAGGTGTCCCCTGGTAATTAAAACTGTATTGTAACTTTCAGGACTGCATTTTACTAATTTTAAAGGTAGAGGTGGCTGTCTGCCCAGTAGAAAATTATCTGTACCTCATGTTTCTTGGTTGGCTACTTGTAGATACCATCTCTAGGAAAGCTCCTGGACAGCAACTGCTCAGGTGAAATCAATGCAAGTAAGTGAGGCTGCCCTGCTTCTGGATGTGGTTAAGGTTGGGTATTTATTCCCCTCTGCTCATTCCTTGCATCTTTCTTAAGCATGCTCTGTCCATGAGCTATTGTTCTGAGCTGGGTTTCTTGGGATCTCAGTGATCTGGAGGGATCTGCAGGTGAGAAAATAAGAGGCTTCTCAGTTCAAGAATTGACTTTCAAATTCTGTATTTTGTAATTCTGGTTAATATTTTGAAGCTGTAGCTTATTAAAGCTAAGAAGAGTTTTAACAAACAAAGATAAGTCTCAGCAAAGGCTGCTTGCAAGAAAGTATGTGAGAAGGGACTGAAGAACTTTCCTGTTAGTGTAGGTTGAATTTAATATTCAGGAAAGTAACCTTCTCTGTAAAAAGCTTTTGACTTGCCAGGAAACATATTTGCAAAGTAGCAAACTAGAATACATTTAACTTTGTAATATATAAATGGTGCTATCATGTGTATGTACAGTATTATATGAAGCATAAAATGGATATATTCTATGAATGCCATAAAATTTTTTGTTTATTTAATAATCTTTTGAAATGCAAGAGATGTTGTATGTGACAAAGTCTAGGACAAACTATGGAGAGAAGATAAAAGAATGAAAAAGTTTGTAGAACTAAGTCAATGTTAGTAGAACTGCCTTGCAATTCAGATTGCACAGCACAGTTGTCAGTGTCTGAAATTATGTGATGTTGAGAGCAAGGCTGAACTTTCCTTGACCAGAAAGCCATCTGTTGGAAACTGGGGATGTCTTAGTTTTTTGCCTTTCAAATCAAGAGATGGCAGTGACTGTTGAGTATCACTACTGGGACAAATATAACTGTACTTTTGTGGTAGTAAAGCACTTCATTTTTTTTTTTTGTGAATGAATATAATCACTGATTTCAGTAGTTCTTAGTTAAAACTTGGTTATTATATGAGTGAATCTTTGCTCCTTTGAGCCCTTGGTTTTTCTGGACAGCCTGGATTAGAATATCTCCTTACAGCTTTATTTATAACAAAGCACAAGGGAGATAATTGAAAGGCATGACAAGAAAGGGAATGGGGGACATACCTCACAGCTAAGGCTCATTATAAGGGACGCTGCCTCTCTTTTTGGATCTAAATTACATACAGGCCATATAAATCTACTTCTATCCAGCTATTACAATACCCTATTATAAATCACAGAAGCACAGACATGCTTTTGGATTTATCCAATGTGCTTCTAAATTAAGTGAGAATCTTTTTTCCCCCTCCTCAAACCTACATCAGTGCTTGACGTAATGAGTTATGGTCTCTTGTTTCTGGTCTAAAATTTCAGGAGGGTTGTACTTTTCTTTCCCCTTGTAAACATTAGTAGAATGAACTTCCCATTTTATGGTTCACAACTGCTTGAGTTCATCCTTTGTCTCGAGGAAAATCAGGGAGTTGTGCAATTAACATCTGTGACAGATTTGCTCCACTGTTGCCTTAATTTTTATGGGGATGGGGGAGGATATAACCCATTTGCAGTTTCCGAGATCCAGCTGCATGTAGCCTTGAGAGTATTTTCACTAGATAACTAGATAACTCCCTGTTAAACTGCTCTCACAGGTGTCAGCAGCAGATTATCTTCATAAAGGAAATAGAGCTGGAGGAAATTACAGATTTGTGACAGAGATTACATTAGGGAAGCCAGCAAATACTTTTGCCCCTCATATGAAGTCTATGCAAGGCTAACGCTTCTGGTGTCTACATCTCAGGGAGGATGTGGTGGGGTTCAAGAACACACAGAGAAGGGCAACTCAAATCATCAGGGACATAGAGCAGCCATGTTGTGAGGAGATGCTGAAATGGCTGAGATTCCTTAGTTTGAAGAGAAGGCTGAAGGAGGGTTGATCATGTTTTACAGTCATGATGGCA
Source organism: Chlamydotis macqueenii (assembly GCF_036417535.1). Lineage (NCBI taxonomy): Eukaryota > Metazoa > Chordata > Aves > Otidiformes > Otididae > Chlamydotis > Chlamydotis macqueenii. The sequence goes on from NC_141560.1 coordinate 39,756,879, forward strand.
GTGGATGAAGTGAGTACGGAATTACTATTCAGATCCACATTGGTCTGACTCAGAGGGCTCCTCTGATTCCATGCAGTCTGTTCACATGGCTCTGCTGACTTTATCTGTCTATTGAGTATCTACTGAGGGCTCGCATCCTCAGGAAGGAGCAGTTACAGATGCTCTTTTGTTGAAAGAGTATGTGAGACTTTGCTGTGGACGGTCCAATGGGGAAGAACTGGTGTGTGGTTGAGTGAATTTAACTTACGGAGAAGCCAATACCTCCCTCCCACAGAATGTGATGCTATAAGGAAAAAAAAAGCAATTTTCAAGCTTCCTAAAGTCTTTCAAGTGTGTTCACTTGTCCACAAAGTCCTCATTGTCCTTTTTAAAAATAAATTGCACAGCTCTAGACAGTGCAGGAGTTTCTTAATCATTTGACATGGTAATTGTCTTAGGGTAATCTGTTTTCACATGCAAATTCAGTTCAAGATGCTGAAAAGGGTTTCATGCAGGCTGCCAAAAAACTCATGGGAAACCCACTGTAGCTTTTCCAACATGCTTAAGCAGAAGAAATTATCAAGGTGATTTACTCTCTCCTCAGCTTTTTTCTTTCATTTGTCCAGGTAGCTTTATGAACTCATCTCAGTGCTGGAAGGCATACCTTCGTTATGAAGCAGCAGCAGATTATCAGCTGTAACACTATTGCATCACAAGGGACAGCTGGAGCAAGGATGATACTTGCTGTGTCAAGTCCATACCTATAAAGATGTTCTTCTGCAGTCAGTGGAAAGGAATATTTAAATAAATAAATACATATATATATAAAAATATAAAATCCGTCAAGCCTGAGTACCGAATAAAATGTCCAGGAGCCACAATTAGTGCACAGGAATAGATTTAGAAGAAATATCTTTGTAATTGCCTACTCCTTGCACTTTTCTTTAGACGTGTTTTAGGCAGGGTGCAGGAGTAGGTAGATTTCTCGTCTGACCCAGCGCCATTGGTTTTGTATTCTTGCATTTTGTGTTGTACTGCTTAAAAGGGAGAAGAAGTTGTCTAGGAGTTCCCCTTCTTCATCAAAGTCTGAAATGTTGAAGACCCTGTGGGCTGGGGCACTCTCCTGTGCCTTGCTGGGAGAGAGGCAGCAGTGCTTGGCTCACCCTGCCCCATGGGCAGCCCCACCTGCTGTGCTCCCCACCTGCTGAAGTATTGCACAGCAGCATTCAATCTGATCTTTCTACAGCCTCTGGTCTCTGCACTTGCCTCTTTCTTCCTCTGCAGGAAATGGTTAAGTGGAAAAGCTAATCTGGTCCCTGTTGTTGTTTACATGATTGCTTTTATTCTAGAAGAATTAGACTGAATAACATATTGGGCATATTGTGATCTGATTGCCTGTTTTAAAAGCTTCCAGCTCCTTCTCAGAGCTGATCTGGAGCAGAGCGATGATGCACCCAGGCCATGCTCTGCTATGCTTACCTGTGCACCACTTCCTTCAAAAGGTTCCTGCTCTTCAGTTAAGTGTTGGCAAGTGTCACAACTCAAAAATAACTGTGTTAATTTCCCATGGCTCCTGGTATAGCTGTAAACATTTTTCCATAGTTCAGCCTACCATGTGCAAGATACAGTGCATAATTCCATTGGAAAGTTTCTGAAATCATGTGGTCCATATATAGACTGTTACCAGACATCTGCCTCCTAGAGTATATTTGGTCCTAATCTGAACAGTCTAATTTATTCCTCTTCACATTCCCACAAAGTCAGAGCAGGATTTTGTGGATACTACTAGGGACTGTAAAATGCAAACAGCATACAATTTGGAGATCAAGAAACTTACTTTTCTGTTGCTTCTTACTTAGGCCAGAGTCTGTTCTCCCCAGAGAGCCACACAGTGCGGAAGTCTTGCATTTCTCCCTTGAGCTCTCCTGTCGTGATGCCTGGCCTTGCCTTTCCGGTGGTGGGGCAGCGTGTGCGGGCTGGCGCCTGGCCCTGGTGGGTCATCCGTCAGCTGGGAACTGGAAGATCTCATCAGCATAGCAGCCATGTCCTGCTTGGTCCTGGTATCTGTAAGCTTAAACCAGAACTAATGGAAAGAAAATGGTACGAGCAGACCAGCTGCCAGCTGAAAAAGTATTTGCTGGGAGGCTACAGTTACACAGAAGTAAGAAATTGTTAGTTACTTTTGCATTGCTTGTTTTTTAATTTGGGAAAAATATTTGCAGTGTGCATCCTTGGTACAGTGATGTGATGAAAATAAAAGACAGTTTCTTAATTTTATTCTCATGTCAAATTCAACTTGACATTTTGAATGGCTCACTTGTTTTATACGACTAGAAAATATTTTAGAGATCTTTGAAGGGATTATGCAGGAGGCAAACCAATATGTATTCCTAATTTACCCAGCTGAATAATTAAGTCTTTCAGCTGTAAAGAATTGAAAATCTAAAAAAAACCCCATGTTTTGAAAACAAGGGATGGTAGAGCTTGGTCTCTTGCAGAGCTAGAGTTCGGAAGCACTTTGTCTGATTCACTGTTGCTTTAGGCTTGTCCAAATCTGAACTAACTCCAGTAAAACCAACAGGATTCGATCAACAAGAAATAGAATTTGTATGCTGCTGAATCAGATCCTGTGATAGTTCATCAATACCGAGACAGTGGATGTGTGGGAATGTCTACAGGACATAACGGAGCAAGGCTCGAGCATCCACCCACAAGCAGGGAGCTGAGGCAGTAGCACACAGTGTGACACCTACCACCTTTTCAGCAGGACATTGTCCTGTAGGTTTATGCACAGCTGACTTCAGATAAAAATCCCTGAAATCTCAGTGCAGAATAAGCCCAGGTATCCCTGTTTCCACTTGGTGCATGTGCCCTGAGTTTTAGTTTACCTATGCTGATACAAGTTTGGAGTGGTTTGGTGAAGTCAGTAAAATACCAGTCATGTAGCGTGAATACGGTCAGAATCAGTACTTTAGCAACTTTCTGAAATGCCAAGTCTAATAAGAATGGTGCGGATTGTGCGAGGAGCTTGCTCTGCTAGGTACTTTTTTAAAATGTTGAGCTCCAGAGGAGAAATACATTGATTCAAAGCACAGTAACTCAGATAATAATGGTTTGGGTTTTCTTTTTTTTTAAATATAGAAACTATATTTGGAAGAATTTTCACTAGTCACACAAGTTTCCCTACAAAATTCAAACTGAAGAAAAGTTGATGGAAAGCTTTCTCTGAAGCATGTTGTGAGAAGATAAGGTTTTGATAAAGGAAACTTCACTTTGCTAGAAGGTGATAACAGTAAAAAGAATGACCTCATTTCAGAAACTCGGAAGCAAAAAAAAAGCTTTAAAATGCTAGCTGTCCCCGAGAGATGTGATCTGGGAACTTTGACAGGTAAAGAAGGAATTCTTAGAAGTGCACGCTCTCCAGAAAGTAAAAAAACCTGAAAGTTTCTCTCACAGGTTTCAGTATGGGTAGACTTCAAAAAATGATCTCTGCTGTCTTGGACTCTGCTTAGCTGCCAGTTCTGCACCTTTTTTTTTTTTGTCAGAAAAAGTGCCTGAATTTAAATGCAAAAGTTTCCTATAAAACCACAGAGGAAGGAACTCTAAGCTTTTGCTTCCCAGAAGTACATACTAGGGTGGCAACTGAAAAAAATTCAATGGTATTTTATGCTGTGTTTAGAAAAATGAGGAGGATGATGGCAGAGACTTGCATCAGTCATTGCACTTGCCTCTTCCTGAATTTGAAAGGTCAACAGGGGTTTTACCTCAGTGTTTCAAATTAAAATCTGCTTTAAATGCATTTTAAGGGGGTGGAAAAAAAATTCATATGTTGGAAAAAGCATATTCTCCTCCTTCTGGGCAAGAAATGATATGTTCACAGTAACAGCTCTTCTTCCATCTTTTTCCAAAATTTTCTTCTGTTTATGGAAGGAACCAGAAAACAGCTTAATTACTGTCTTTCAGTTCATTTAAACAATTAAAACTACACACTTTTAGCCATCCCAACAAAAATGGATCAAAGTTTAAGTGGTCGCGTCACTGTCTGGAACCAGATGTGAACCTGAGTTCAGATCAGTTTATGACAATGTTCTAAGTTGGTGGGTTTTTTTGAGCAAGACATGATAGTGCCCACAGTTGAGCCCTGGCAGTTTAAGCATGATTCCTGAGCCTGTACCAAATGTAACTTTATACTTTCTTCTTCATCTGTCTAATAGCAGCCATTGGACAGGGTTCTGGTACCTACGAAGGTCCCATGTACCTCTTACTCTGGGGTGAGGCTTTGAAGTGGGTGTGAATTGCTTTCACATGTTCTCCCATCCTCCTTGCAATTGCAGTGTCACTCTGCAATTTATTGTTCCCTGTGTGAGAACCTTGCAAAATTAGGTCCCAAATTGTCTACTGTAAAAAAAAAAAAAAAAATCTCACGTTAATGCTATTATATTAGCTCCTTGTACCTTGCTTGGGAATTTTTTTCCTAATTTTTATCAGGATACAAGCAAAATTAATGAGAACTGTTTTTCCCAAACCCTCTTATTTCAGTCACTCAGATCAGTGGACTGGAGAACACCAGAAACGTAGCGTCCCGCCATGAAAATCCTCTAAGTTAATTTGACAAATTATTATTGGTTTTTCTAGGAATTTCATCACTGATCATGACTTTGATTTATCCATGCAAAACTTCTGACAGTTTGTATGACATGGAACTAGTAAACACCCTGGAATAGCTCTATCCGTTATGTATTCTCTTTTTTTGTTATTTTGCTTTTTGTTTTTTTGTTTTCCCCCCTGCAAAACTAAAGTGGTCACGTTACAGTTTGGCTGTCAAATTAGGCAATAACTGTGGATAGTTACACAACGTTAGCATTAAAGTCTTGCTCTTAAAGTTTTAGATTATTGTGCAAAGGATGCAATATTGTTACTATGGTTAATAAGAGCTCCTTGCCGTCTATGCAGTGATATTGCCATAAAGAAAAAAAAAGTGTATTTTTCTGCCCCACTTTCCTGTCATATATTATTCATATTATGTTTGAGAAGTAAAATTCATTCTTCAGGGAATGTTTCCCATATGGATTTTTATCTGTTAACTATTATGGAAATCTGATAAATCTTCAGGATCCTTGTAAATTTAGATTTTCCTCTACAAATAGATTTGCAAAAAAAAAAAAAAAGATATTTAGTCAGTTTGTGCATGGACATATTGTGAGCAGTTCCCATACTTTGCAGGCTTAAATTTTCTGCAGCAACCTTGCAACGGTTCCTCTCTGAGTCAGCTTGTTGAGGTATGTTTTGCTGTGCACAAAGACTTTGCAAGCAGGATATTCACCATGTTAAAGCACAAAGCAGTTATTTATGGGACAATACACAAGGTAGATGGGTAGAATTTGGGAGCCTTTGAGCGAAGCAGTCCTAGTAAGGCATATGATGAGCTGGGCAGTTGTCAGCAGGTGGGGACAGGACAGGCCGTACAGCCCCCTGCAAAAGGCTGGTCCTGTGTGTTGCTCAATTGTGGTCTTTCTTTTTTTTTCCTGAAGACCTTGATGTCTTTTAATCTCAGTGCTTTTCCTCCTGAGCTCTTGGATGTTAAGTATCTCCATCTCCGCAATCTTACCTCTGCCTGCAGTTGCACCTTTTTCACCACGTGTGTCCCTGTTCTGTGGAGTTTCTCCCAACGTAGCAGATCACCCGTAAGGCCCTGCCTGACTTTTTGCAGAAGGCAGCAGATCTGTAGAGGATGAGGTTAATGGACAGAAGAAGGCAGGGTGATGGCAGCCCATGTAGCTGCTTTCTGCCTCTGCCACAGAGTTCCTGCGTGGCGGCGAACAAATTGCTTCAAACAAATAGTCATTAATTTTATTCTACTTGTTTTCTGCAATTTCTTCATTTCTGAGACCAAATTTAAAGACCAAATGTAACTTTAACCTTTTCCACCCCCTGCATGGGATATGCCTACAAGGCAAGGCACTTGAGTCTGTTGTAAAAAGGTATAAATTAAAAAAAAAAAAAAAATCTAACCTAAACACTGGGGGGAAAAAATCGTAAATGAAAAGTAGCCAATACTGCCTCAGTTCAAGAAAATATCTGCTTAACATAACTCAATTTTAATGTTGTTTATTTCATACTTGTTCATTTAGCAGAGGAGGATTTTTTTAAGCTGTGCCATACCTACAGATAAACTTTTAATGTGAGATGAAACAAAACCTGCACGTAAGTAGTTTTAATCAACAGACTGTGAATGAACTCAGGTTAAGTGAATGCTAAAAATAGAGAAGGCAGAGACTAGAACATTTTTCTACCCATTTTCTGTTAATAATTCATAGAAATTCAGCCTTTTCCAGCTATCTCTTTTTACTAAGAAAAGAAGCAAGTAGAAGACAAAAAGATTCTGATAATTCTTTTGTGCAAATTAGTGTCCTACATATGATTTGTCATAATTTGTATGATTTGGCCATCTTTGTAACACCTATTTCTCTTCCTGTTTTGGAGACACATAAGAACAACTGTTTGTAAAATACTATAGGCAAGAAGCGCTTTCTTCATCCTGTAGGCAATCATATTACGCCTTGAAGCATGAGATTTTATTAACCTGTCCCATTGTATAAGATTGCACAGCTCTAAATTTTATTGAATAGTGGTACTCACTTTCTGTAATGCCTGAATGCAGGTTAGTATCTCCTATAGTGCCTTGGAGAACTGCTAAGTCCTGGCATTGTGATGCTGAAGAGACATGGCCACAGTGTTTTGACCATGTGAAGCAGCTCTTGAGTCATCACAAAGGACATTACAACACTTTGTAGTTTATATGACAGCCACTGCTCCTTCTTTCCCGAGCCACTGAGTGGAGATCCTCTCTGGTCTCTGTCTCTCCTTTGTTGACTACTGAAGGGTCTTTTCTGTTTTCCTCTTCCCTCTCCTTTCTTCTAGGATTTCTTTTTTTGCTTCATGAAAGGAGGAGTAAGAACCATATTTGTCATTCTTGTCTAAGAAGGTGTTTCCTATGTAGTTTTGAATTTTATCATGAGGTGCTCTTTCAGTCAATCGTTTGTGTTTTATTGTGTATTATGTCTATCATTTAAACAGGATCACCTACCAAATACGTAGGCTTCAGGAGAGCCTACTATGATTGCTCATCACTGTCACATAGAATTGCTAGATTTCCAGATTTAGCAATCTACTACATTGAATTCACCAGCTTCAAGAAACTGGATTATATTGTATAGAATATTGTGTCCACTGCCCTGGTTGTATGCTAATAGAATAAGATTGTGTTTGACCCAACAAGGTTACAGCTCACTTTAAAAGAAAACGCAATGCATGCGTTTAAAAGCAAAATAAGATGGTAGGATGAGAAGTTGTAGAGAAATACAGTCATAATGTACTTTGAGGATTTTATCTCTTGATTCTACGTTTTGAACATTTGCTTCCCCAAGCAGTCCCTTTTCGCGGGTGAAAGGGGAAGAAGGGCACAATGAGTCTCTTCCACCCCCTGTCAAGTGTGAGGAAATTAAGTTCATTCTAACAATACTCCTTTTCAGGTTGAATAATCTGTGTCCTGTCAGTCTGGCACTAGTGGTGCATCACAAAGCTGTATCTGGATAGGAGATCAACAAACACTCAATGAGCTCCACTCGCTCAGTTGTCCTAGGGCAGTATTTATGCCTCCCTATGTGTATGGCAAGCATGGCTGGAGGGAGGCCTGGTGTGCTACCCACAAAGTTAACAAATGGGTATTGCTTCAGAGTTAACAGTTGTTAATATTAACAAAGAATGTGTCAGAATCAAGTATTTGCCTACCTGTGACTGGTAGGTTTTTTAGTTAGTTTTTTCCCACTAATTCTAATGGGACTGTATTGTTGTAAGCACTTCCCTGGTAGAGAAGATTTTTCTATTTGAGTTTGGGGTAAATGCAAGAGCTAGTGCAAGACTAGCATGAGCCTTCTGTCTTTTGGTGGGTTTTCCTGTGTAACATTTGTTCCTTACTTGACAATGCTTCATTCTCATCCTAAAAACGGTGTTAGTTAATCAATGGCAGAGAACACTTTGGCCTAAGCTTTGCTTCCTAGTGTCACACATGCTGCAGGGATGGAGACGACTAATTTATTCTCATCCCTCCCTGCTGGTGTCTATCTCTGTTCCATTTCCTCTGTCTTTCTCAAGTGTGGAAGAAGTAAACTTTCTTGGAGTGTTACATATCCAGATCTGATTAACAAATATGAATGCGTAGGAGGCTCTGCATCCTTCTATTCTGAATGTCCTAATGTCAAAGGATACCTTCACCTGGTGTTGGGATTGATAGAGGTCTGTCAATTGTCTGTTTATGCATGAAATGAACCTGTTCCATATGTGAGATGTGTGAACCCAGTTGGATGTGCACACTCTGCATTTAAAGCTGATGTCTGTTATCTGCACAGGACAGCACGGTCCCATTAGCTCTGTGCCCCAGCTTTGGAAATCCTAAGGCTGACTGTGATGGCAAATAATTTTCTAAGCTCTAGTAGGTTCATATGGGCAGGGAAATGCTTTTCCTTTAAGAAAGACAAACAGTAGATTATGTCCCTCCTACACACACACACACAGAGCACAAGAAGAGAAGTGCACCTTCAATGCAGTTTCCCTTTCCCCTGAAAATGTGTTTCTTCTGTAGGAATTGGTGGGCAATAAAGAAATAGCAGTGGCCTGTTTATTTGAGGGGCTTTTTTTGTTTGTTTTTTTGTGGTTTTTTTAATACTTGGGGATGCTTGATCTGATACTATGAATGATCACTTACTGGGATCATCCAGCAAACTGCCAATATTATTTATTTCTAATGTAGATCTGAGTTGCAGAAAGGGAAGGATCCTGGAAAATCACAGGAAAGCTTAAATAAACCTCAAACATACATTACTTTATAGAAGTAGAAAGGCTATAACTGAAGGTCATTCAGGTAATCTTAGAGATTGCTAGTAAGTGTAGTGTATGAGCTGTTTTATTCTAATGTGTGTTGCTAATTATCATGTCATAGAGAGCTTATGCAGTCTTAGTGTCAAGCAGTCAGAGAAAGAGCAAGCAAATGAGGTTTGATTGACTGATGGCCATGCTGTAACCACCACTGAGGTAAAGCTGGATTGCAGTGTTGTCAGTAACACACTATAGATTGCTATAATGTCCAAGTTCTTTTCTAAGCATGTATAGCACTGCAAAATGCCAGCTGAAGCGTTAGCTGGGTTTTCATTACTAGGATCTAAATATTTATTCTGAGGTGAATTGTGCTGGGAAGACACAGAATTTATGCTAGCAAACGTGCATCTTCTTGGAACACATCTAGCAGGCAAGCACATACACTGAGAGAAGAGTTAACAGATGCTGTGGGCGCTGGAGAAATGCATTTATTGTGAACTTCTTTTTGACTGTAATTACAGCTGGGAAGACAGTCTCCAGCAAGGCATTAAATTGGGTCAACAGCTAAAAAGGCTTGAGAAGAGACAGTGATGACAGTGAGCGGTATATATACACAGGAAATAAACGGCAGTGTGGCGCTGGGCGTGACAGGCTTTTAAATGCTGTAAGGATGCCATTAACATATAAGTAATAATACATTAGAGAAAATATGGTTATCATGAGATGATGAATAATTCTCAGATGTTATGGCATTAGACTCGGCAGATTGCTTCTAATCCTATGGGACTGATTACTCCGTAGTAGCTGTATCCCCTGGAATCATCTTGTACAGTAGCTATTATAAAATATCTTAGTTGTTATTACTTAAAGAAGCTATGCGTATGAGCGCTGTCATCATTAAAAGATTGCAGGTATAAGCTTTCCAGACACTTACTTGTCCTGCCGTCACCCCCTGCTAAGATCTTGCAGAGCCAAGCTGAATCTTGGTCTATGGTTAAAAATTAAACAAAAATCCTGTGCCAAGTATTCACATTCATGTGTGGGGCAGAGCAAAGCTGTCACTTCAGATTCATAGCACACAGTAACTGCAGGACTGGGGGATGTGACAAGTCATCTATTTTAAAGGTGATGAAGAGACCTGCCTTGGGGTTACCTTTCAGAGAAAAGAAGATAAGATTTTGTCAGAGGTAGAAACGTGGAGAAGCCAAGGCAGATGAGGCTGCACATGATAAGTCACCGGGACAGAGCAGTGTTCACCTGAAAAGTCTGAGCCCTGATCAAAAAACTTAGCAGTGCTTTGCATGTACGGGCAGGTTCACTACAAAGCGACGCCTGGGAACAAGGGATGTCTTGGCAGGTCTGTTCACGAGTTTGATGACAGGGAATGATAGTGCAGCATCTAGGCCCACACCGCGGTGCCAGCACCCTGTTGAGAGCCTGGCCTCCCACCTCTGCTCCCCGGCTGTCAGCAGCCTTGCCCCAGCCATGGTGGTGGGCTCCTGGGACAGCCCTCGCTGCCTTTGCAAGCACATGCCTGGCTCTCGCCATACCCACTTGGTTACTTCCCAGTGGGGTCTTTTCTTCTGTTTGCTGGTGATATGTGTCTGGGGCTCATAGTAAATATAAATTTTACCGATCAGTAGAAAATGTGCTCTGATTGATCTTGGAGCATAACAGGTCAGTGAGGAGCATGCTGTGCTTGGGCTTCTGCTGCACCATTCGCTGTGCTTCCCTCCATGGTTTATTTTTATTTAGGTGCAACAGTTAAAGGACCATTAAAAATGTATTTTCTAACACCTCTCTGTATGCCTCTTGCAATATCTGAAACTGAAACCCACTGCAGGTTTTGCAAACACTACATTCATCCTGAAATTACCTGGGGAGAGGAGAGTCGCTTACACTGCTTGAATTGGCCCTGTCACACTGATGCTGTTCCACAAACAGTTGTGTTTGAGCATTTGATGAATGTTATTTGTACAAATATGACTAAGAGCTCTGAGTCAGACATGGTGTAGGCAGCCTATGTGCAAAGTTTCCTTCACAGCTCTGCCAATGCATCTTAATCCTGGTTTTTAGCAATTCCTTGTGCTATTTGAGTATTGGACCTCCTCTCCACCGTGGTCATCGCAGGCACATAAACAGATGCATAGGCATGCACAGCTCTAACAGTGTGCCTCCCTTCTTGTGCCATGTTTTTATTCGAGCCCAGGCTTCCAAACCGATCTGCCAACATAATTCAGATCTGATCTGCAGCACAGCTTATCACTGGTCGTAAATCACTCTGCTGACATCCAGGCTTGCAGTACTGTGGCAGAGGACACAACATAGATTAATGCAGAGAGAAAAAGGGGATATAACCTGGTCATATTAGCCTAAATTAGCTCAAGTGTACACATATCTCTTAAAGTTGTTACAGAATTAGAATGAGGAATGACAGGTCACTGTACTTGTGATAAGACGTGTCCAGGAAAAATGTAATGCTGAAATTTATGCTGATTTAAAAAAAATGAAGCAACATAGCATTCCTTGAATGGTTTACCTATGTGTTTGTGCTGTTATTTATGATCTGTAGTGTACATCTGAGTGCTGTAGCACTGAAAATGGGTAAGGTAATATAGTGACCAATTACAGGGAAAACAGTGCCAAGGAAGGAGAAGGTGCTGCTGAACAGTCTGGAGTAAATCTAGCATGATTTTTGTCTTCTGTTCTGAAATGTTGAGAAGTCCCTTTTTAGGTTCTTGTGGTTCAGTTGCTGTAACTGTAGGACAAGAGGAATCCTGGTACACCCAGCTGGCTTTCACCTGCCAGCGAAAGCATGGGCTTGCTTCAGGCTGTCCAAATCTCACTGGGAAACACTGGGTGAAGTTCCAGCAGAGAACAAGCACTTGATTTTCTTGGGTGTAGTGAATATCGCCGGTAATGACGGATCCAACAAACATCCTTTCTTAGGTCACTGCTGCCACAGGAAGGTGAGGTTTTTTTAACGGTCAATAATTTTATGGAAATATGTATTGCACTTAAAAGGTACTTTTTTAACTCTACAGTTTTCCATTAGGCTTTTAATTGGTTTAAATACATGCTATTGTCAAATGGACCAATAGTTTGATAGTAGCCTTTGATGTTTTGTTACATGTTTGAATAGTTTGAGGTCTCATTTAAAGTAAGTATGCATTTTTCAGATGCTGCTTTGAATGAGGAAGTGCCTGTTAGCTAGGTGTTGAATAAAACAAGAGTGCTCAGGGTAATATAATGCATATACATATTTAATTGCTTCCTATGCTCTCACTGTTGTAAATGAGTACTTAAAGTAAAAATCTGGTTTGAGTGGGAAGAAGCTGACAGGTATGGTGCAGTAGTGAGAAAATAAAAATAAGGGGAAACCAAAGTGTAACAAGAACAAAATATAGCATCTTTTTCATCATCTGGGCTGCCAGGGAAGTGATGTGACCAGCACATTGCAGTCTTGCCATAATCAGTTACTTCTCAAAACACTGCCAAAGGCTCTGCAACACTGCCAGGCCGTTGCCAAAGGTGGCACGTACATGGACCAAGGCAGTATGCAGCCAAAGAAAACAAGCAAATCCTGTGAAATGTGGTCTCTGAGTTAAATACTTGATTTCTGCTAGCGCAGGCTTTTTTTTTTATGAACTAGATAGATAATCTCTCAATGAAAAAACTTGGGCTCAAAAGAAAATTCCTGAAGTTGAGTAGCTCAAAGGAAGCTCAAGTGGCCAGAGGCTTGAAAAGAGACAGAGGCACTAAAAGCCATGAGGCATTTCTTTTTCTGGTCACTGTGCAGAAAGGATGTGCCATATGTGAGACAAAAACATCCTAGACTTGTGCATGGTTTGGGATTTTTGTGAGTCTACTCTCAGCTGGTGGGCTTTCTCCTGAGGGAGAAGAGAGGTGAAGGTTCTCAAACTGCAGACACATTTGCTCTGGTTTGATCTTTCCAGCCTTCTGAGGCTTTCACCACTGGAGTGGTGATGGCCTGTCCCCCTCCCCGAGGCCAGCTGGGGCAAGGGAGGAGCAGGGATGGTGCGAGCCTAGGACCTGCTCGAGCTTTTACCCGTTTATTGAAGTGACGTTTGGGCATTCAATTTTAATTGTGTTAAATCCAAGAAAAAATGAGCAAGCAAATTCTCCTCTTCTTCTCTGATTGCTGTCTGTGACTTGAAGCAAACAGTGGGTTAAATTCCCTGGCCTGTATCTTCACCTTGTGTCTGAGTCAGTGGGGCTATATATTATCTTGGGCTTTTCCATAACTCCTCACTCAGCTGTGAAGGTCATTGACTATTTCTTACCTGGCTGGCAACAGGTTTGTAAGGCAGCTCTCCTTTCCCAAAATACTGTTTTATGTTCCTTTCTCATTCAGTTAATTAGAGAAAAAGTCCATAGTTCATGTCAATTGCAATTAAAAATGTCCCTAGACTAAGTTTTGGACTCCCAGTGCTAATAGAAATAGCAATTTCTTTTGTATTTGAAGCTTGCTTATGCCCTAGTGATGACAGCCCCAATTCATAAATGTGATTTAGTGCAATATAAGCAGCAGAAGTTTGTACAAAACAGTATCCAGTAACTTGTGTAGTCACAAACTCTTCCAAAAATTGTGCAGATAGATAAAGCTGAAAAGACAGAATATTGACTCTTTCTAAATTTCTATTTGTTTAAAAAGAGCAAAACATCTATATCATACATTTTTACAATTCCTTGAGAGCCTTATTGAGAAAAAAGAAAAACTTGTAGAAGGGCTGCTACTGGTTTAAGAGACCAGATTGTGACCTGACCCTGTGCAAGAAAAGGGAGCATAAGACTGATCCTCAACAGCACGCTTTAGGAGACAGCGCCTCAGGCCCAGATGCTGCTTGGACAGCCCTGTTTGCCCGGCTTTGGAGGGCAAAGCAGGCCATGGGAGAGAGCTGGCAGAGGAGCTGTGCCTCTGTCCCCACTTGACCTCAGCCACCGAGGCTGCTTAGCTGAATAAACTACAGGAAAGGGAGGAATTTCTCATTTTGCTCTCCATAGAAGGAAATTCTGATAAAGAATTAGCAGGTAAAGCAACAACAACAAAGACAGGAATACAAGTATTGGAGACTAAGTGCAGGATTTTAAAAATACTAGCCCAGAGTTCTGTGAAGCAGAATCTCTTCCGACGTTCCCTGCTAGTCAGCACACTGCTCATCTCTGCCTGCATCTGCAGCCGCTGCCCAGGTGTCCTACTGGGACATCAAATGAGGGGAGAGAAGGATGTTTTATGCTAGTTTAGTTTTCAGTTCCTAGAGGAACAAAACAGAGGACTCGACCTAAAAAGAGACTTTTTTTTTTTTATATTTCCACTTAAGCTTTGGAGAGAGCTATACAGCAACGAGCCTCTGTGTGTACGTCACTAAAAGATGTGTTTGTTTTAAGCTCAGCAACTAGGGCATGCCAATAGTTGCCTTTAGCACCATTCAGATGAGCCAAACGCACCAGGTTACGCGTAGCATTTTTAAATGAGTGACACATCAGTAAAACAGTTTAAAATAACACAAAATCTGGGGAAGACTATAGTAAAGAAAAAGCCGAAAGCAATACAGGGTAATACTACTCATGGATTCACTTCTGTATTTCCATTTGCAGAGCATATAGCAATAGTTGTTGCCTCAAAGACTTTCATCAGCCAAGGCATAGCTGTTGGCAGCGGCAACCAGTCTAGTTCAGTGGTTCTCTGCCTCCTACTCGTCATAGATCTTTTAAACTGTTATATTCAACTGAGTAATACTCAAAGTACTCTAAATACCTATTAAATAGTTTTTCAGTATGTTGACAATAAATCGATACAGAAGTGTTCTGCAAATTGCTGTATGTGTAAGATCAACATATGTAGGAACAGAGCTGAGAGGAGTGAATGAACTACGCACACAACTCCAGTGGTATGAGTTATTGCACTTTAATAGAAATGCTCAAAAACAAACTTTAATAAACTTATCAATGAAAATGATCAGAAAATAATTACTTGCAGCTGTGAATGTAAAAAGATGTGGAAAATCTGAGGCTGTCATCATTAAGAGTTAATTTTTAAATAATAAAGGAATAATTTCTTAATGTATTTTATAGTATTTTGGAAAGAAAAACTTCATGGCCAAAATCCTGTTGCAAATACAATGACCATGAAAACCCACACAGAATTCAAAAGAGAATCACTCAAACATACTGTATGATAACCGATCAGTTTAACTTCTAAAAACAGGGAGGAGCCCTAGCTTCTACTGAAGTTATTTGGAGATGTCAAAAACTCAGTGTCACTTGTTCTTAGATCTGCCATATGAAGCAATGGCATGGAAAGCAGGCGGAGGGGAGGGTACACCTTTATTTGTACTATGCAAATCAGTATTCTCTTTTCAGTGGATAATTTAGTAAAACTGAAAACATGGATTCCTGCAGTGTTTGAAGTTTCTAGTATAATGTTCTTAATATTAACTAATATGCTTAATATTAATATTAACTAACTTGGTGGTACGCTGTTGGACTTGCCTATCAAGATGTTAATAGTACCTTTTTTTTTTTCTGTGATTGAGATAGGAAGCACTTCTTGTTCTTACTGAAAACAATGTAACTTTCACTGAAATTGAGGACAAGCATCTGAATTTCTTTATGGGTAACCAGATATGTTTTAAATAATGAACTCTAGACTGTTTCTCTGTTTAAGAATTTGCCCTCCCCTCACCTGCTTCCCCCTTCCCTCCAACTGATATGTTTGGAAGTAGTTGCCTTTCAACTTTGTGCACTACAACCAGGTAGAGAGCTGGTAGAGGGTCCTGATTCACAACTAGTTGCGTTGGCACCTCAGAGAGGGGAACATACTCCAGTGCAGGGGCAAGAACAAATAGGCCTGGATTGGGGTGCTGCCACGTTGACTGCTGCAGAAATGACCAGACAAATGATGTGTGGAAGCTGGGGCTGAATCTTTTGTCTGAATAAGGACTAGAAGCAACAGAGAATAGAGACCCATGTATTGTTTCACTTTTGGAAATCTTTTGCAGTGTTAGTCCTGATTTGCAAACCTGTTAGTAGCCTATGTATCAGGAGCCAAGTTATGGTAACAGTGTCAAATATGAGAATGCCAGCAGACCTTCCTGTATACGAACTTGAGTCCTAAATGTGAAAGGAGAATGCATGTTGAATTTCTGGTAGAGACTGTCCCATCTCTCTGCAAGTGTATTGGAGAGCTGCTTGGGTCTGCAACACGGTCTAGACTAAGCCCCTTGCAGCAGCTCAGTTATGTCCTGGAAGACACCAGTAAATACGGGGCAGTTGTGCTCACAGAAATGGCCTTGGATGCTCTCGAGAATGCCAGCTTTGAAATCCCTAGTTACCGCTTTCTTCCCTCTGGCTGTTCAGACATGTATTATTGATGGCCTTCCACCATCCTTTCTCGCGCAGCTCCTGCAGAGCCCTTGTGCACCGCTGAGCCGAAGCAGGTGCAGAGACCAGCGTGGAGCCGGAGCTGCTGATCTCCAGGCTGTCAGGTCTTGTTTCTTTTCATGCATACTTCCTAGCACTAATAGGGACCACTTGATACCGGCACAGAAGCTGAAGAGGACTTGTAGAGAATCTTTTTCTTCTTTATTGCGTTCTTCAGTCATTACTCACTTTTCTTTTTAATATCTTACTGGTTGGCTGGGTAGGAAATGCAGCGCTGTGTCTTGCTGATTTGACTGCAGGTATAAGGATTTTCCACTGCCACCCCCCACCACTCTGTTTACGTAACAGATTTATGCAGTCTTGCGTTTCCTGCCTTTGCACTTCAGACAACTGGCATTGTAAGACGTGTTAGATGGCGGTTAAGTGTCTAATTCCTGTTGATTTTTCACCGTTGTTGGAGGGTTTTTTCTTAAGTTGTTAGCATTAAGTACCAAATCCTGCTCACTCACTTCTGTTTGACTTACAGGAACATAAGTAGAGAAAAATCTGTCAGCACTACTTATTTCAGAGGTTTCTTAAGTTTCTCATTTAGTTGCATTTATATAAGACACAAAATGTCACTTTTAAAGGAATGCTCTCTATTAAAATTGTAATGAGGAGTAGAAGTTCACTGTATGGCTTTTAATCATGGTTGTGGAAATGTGAGTAGACACAGCATTCAAGCATGACTGAGTCTAAAAAAAAAAATCAGTTCACTCACATTCATATTTGAAGTTTGATTTTTGTTTTTACAATGTATACTTGTTCACGTACCTATATTTTTTTTCATTAGCCAAGTGTGTTCACACAGGTGAGAATTGTGTGCATTTATCTTTAGAGAAGCATTTTATTTCAAATTAGTATTCTTAGCTTTATGCCAGTTGCAGTATTCATGCATTAATACAAGGATGCACATTTGGTCTTTCCACATCTTACAGAAAAAGATGTTTCTTGCTCATGTCAGAGCATCAGTGGCAAAAGAAGAGAGCTACTGAAATCCTCTGAATAGTTAACTGAAGCTTACTGCGAAGCTTGTTACTCAAATTACCTGAAAAATATGAATAAATTTTTAGATTCAGGAGCCAGGTCACAATGAAGAATGTTCATCAAAGCTAGGTTTTAGCTTAAACGTCTTTATCTGCTCTCTGCTAGTAGGTTAAAAACCAAAGCCACCCATAAGTCTATCATTAGGATAATTTAGCAGCAAACATAGAATCACAGAATAGTTAGGGTTGGAAGGAACCTTCAAAGGTCATCTAGTCCAACCCCCCTGCAAGGAGCAGGGACATCTCCCACGAGATCAGGTTGCTCAGGGCCTCATCCAACCTGGCCCTGAATGTTTCCAGGGATGGGGCATCCGCCACCTCTCTGGGCAACCTGTTCCTGTGTTCTACCACCCTCATTGTAAAAAATCTTTTCCATATATCCAGTCTGAATCCACCTCCTTCTATTTTAAAACCATTACCCCTTGTCCTGTCACAACAGGCCCTGCTAAAAGTTTTCTCCCCATCCTTCTGAGGCAGAATAACCTCCCTCGACCTGCTGGCCATGCTTCTTTTGACGCAGCCCAGGATGTGGTTGGCTTTCTGGGCTGGAGGTGCACATAATTATGACGTTCAGCTAACATAAGGGACAAACACTAAGACAAGCTTTTGATTATTTATCTGTGCCGATCTCCTCTGCTAATAGACAAAGAATAATAGCATCATAAGCTTCCCAAACCTAATAAACAATCAGAGTTTGTATAGCAACAGAGAGCTCAGAGCCCAGCCATTTCTTTCTCTTTGGTGCAGAGTCTTGGACACAGGCAGCCCAAGACTCCTCTCTTGCCTTGTAACTGTTGGCCAAGTGCTACACCTTTGGTTCTGCAGAAACATTTTATCTACCATTTACTTTCATAGCACCATCTTCAACCTGAGCGTTAGCAATCCAGGAGGAAGCAATCATCCACGCAGCACTGCTGTGAGCTACCGCATTTGGCTTTCTGTCTAAACGGGCTTATGGTTACTATGCTCTTCTCCTTCCCTAGGAAAGGTTTCAGATCAAAGGGTGCTAAGCTGCTTGTCTGGTCCTGATGTGTGGAAAGGTGAAGACAGTAAGACTTGAATGTGGCACTGTATTTTGATGCATATAGCACTTATCCCTTTAGAGTTGCATGTGCTCAAGTCCTCGGAGGCAGCAGGGGCTCAGGGTAGGGACTGGCAGCTGGATGGAGGAGCAAGCCAAGGTGGATGAAAGGCAGAAGATGCTGCTGAGGCAGGAGGAACATAAAGGAGAGAATAGTCTGGAGTAAGTTTTTTCGGTTGTTTTGTCATTAGGTGGTGTTTTTAAGTATGTGAGTAAAGAAAAAACGCCACTGCTGCAGAACTACACAGTTTTATATCAGAGTAGAATTTATGGGTTAAAATATATTTTTTTTTTTTTTGTGAGATGAGGAGGCTTTCAGGAAATGTCTTTTTCTGCAAGGTTTGTTCTTATCAACAAGAATTATTATTGTACTTTTGTTTCTGTCCATTTATAGATAGATCTATAGCTATATTGCTACAAAAAGATAGCTCACTGAAAGATGAGATGCTGGAAAGTGTGTTAGATATCTTTTAATTCTGTTTTAGAGATAGTTATGTTGCTTTGCAGTTGGATAGAGAAGAAATGTAGGATATAATTTCTTAGAAAAAGAAAATTATGGAACAGGGAGACTTTGAATCTGCCTCAATAGCGAATATTTCAATACTTCAGTGACTTCAGTAATGACCTTAGCTGGTAAGAAGATGATTTTATAGAAAAAAATGAAAACCCTTTATACTTTTTTGGTAATAATTTATCATTAAGTACTAGTGTCAGACTTGAGCACTCATAAGATTGAACAACATAGAGGTACAAGTCAGGCCTGCTAATATGTAACTCCTTGGTATCTAAAAGTTAAAGTCATATCTCTGTGACTTGTAAGTGTGTTTATAAAAAGTTGGAGTAGGAAAACAATTTGAAACATCATAAAACATTGAACCCAGTGTACTTCTAAAACTATAAAATATATTTCCCATCTGTTTGTAGAGTTGATTCTGTTCTGTCTTGGAATGAGGAAGGTAAATAATTTTAATGTGGTCTGTGATTTATATTGTAACTTATGTGCTTAAAACTGATGTTGCTTATGTGTGCTGCTTAGCACGTTGTTCTGTTTCAGTACGTTGGATAGATATGACCTATGGCCAAATACCCATGTGTCTCAGTTAACATTTGACAATAAAAAAAAAATTCACTCTTGCAACATGGTTGTTGTGTATGTAAAAATTCCGTCTTTCAGCATCAAGCAGTTTAAAATGTAGTGGAAAAGATGTTCTGGCTAACCATTCTTGTAGACTTTAGACTTACACGACTGAGATGTACAGGCATTTAACTTTTTTTTTAACCAAACAATATTCTACAAGCAAATGTAGACTAGAGCAGAAAGCATTGCTTTGGAAAGTAAGGTAGAGTGGAAGTCAACACCATGTTGTTCAACCAGTTATTTATGTGTAATAAGATTAAATATGTTTATGGTGTTATCTGTGCTAGACCAGGAAAACACAGTTAATTGAACATGAGATCCATGAGAAAAAATTACCTATGTCATGCAAAAGGATTATTTACTATTTAAGTTTTGGAGCTAATATTTTCTGCATTTAAAAGAAGAAAAAAAAAAAAAAAAAACAAAACCACAACCACCCTGTGTATTGATACTGCTGTCACATGACAGTGATATAAGGAAGGGTAAGAGTAGCTGTTTCGTGCCCTGGAGGTAGCCCACTTGCTCTCATTTGCTATGTTCACATGTAGAAACAGCCGCTGAGCTGTAGCCACAGGATGCAGTGTCTGCTCCTTTTATTCTGTTCTGTCCTTTCTCAGTGAATAAAACAGCAAGTTATCATTACAGGGCCAGAGCCGGGTGTTTGCATTGTCTGCTGACAGGAGAGAGCACCCTGTGTTGTTGCTGGGTAATTCTGTGTTGCGAGTGGTGTCTTCAGTTGTCTCTTACACAGGCCCCTGTAGAGAAGATAGCAATAAGCTACCAAAACAACCCAATATCTTCCTCTGTAGGATTTCTAACTTTCATTCTACAGGTAATCCTTATCCCCCCACTCACAAATTAAGAAAAATACTGGTTAGGTATCAAGAGGTAGAAGTCTTTAAAATTGGTGTCTCTGGCAGGTGTCACAGACATCATAGCTATTTCTGCTCAACCAAAGTACACTTGTGTGCTGGGGCACTTCTGGCTCTTTTTGACAAGGTTTTGATGTGTATTATGAAATAGAGGGTTAAAAGGAACAGCAGAGCTGTAGTCGTGCATTAGACACTTTAAATGCTGAAGTTGGATTAAACAGCAATTTGATGCTGAGATTTGAAAGAAAAGCAGACATAGCATCGTTTTTATTAACTGCCACAAGTGATGTGTCCCTTCATTCATTATTAGCAGAAGGAAAATCTTGTTGAGGGAAAAAGAATCTGACATTTCTTTTTATAGGAACAAGGAAATTTTTTCTTTTTCCAAAGTGTTGTTATAAATTGTTTTTGTTTAAGTATGCCTCTTAGTAAATTGATGTTATCATTGCTACCAAAGGACAAAAGTGAACAGTAGTAGAACCACTGAATAAATCATGAAATTGGTGTTGAAGTAAATAACTTCCCCCATAGTGAGGACTGTAACTGAATCACAGCAGAACTTATAACTATTGTTTGATTTGCAACATTTGCTTTGCCAAAGGTAAAGCACCAGTCAGTCTTAGAATAATAAATGGTAGTCACAGTGCATGAAAATGTTGATGAATGTTGAGTAATCATGATCATGTTATGAGACTCGTGTGCATTTTTAATTCATGCTTTCCATTTAGCAATCTGTAAGGTTTGGATTTGGGTGTTATCATTCTAGCAATACCCGCTCTCAAAGTCAAGGGCCAAAGCAATTAGATGACTCGGTTCAAGAGGCTCTAGGACTCCTATGTTATCCATACTGGCCTATCAGCACAACTTGGAACATTTGAATAAATTAATTCCTAAATTAAGGTAACTTTGGTTAGACAGTATCAGATCTGATTTGATTAATGCTCAGATTTATTTTGAATTTTCTCTAATGCTTTTTGTGTTACTGCTGCTCACTAAAATATCAGAGAGTGAAGTAGGACACTTGAAAAATGTTTTTCCAATAATTGCTAAATGCTCAAATGTCATCACCTCACTAAAAAAAGGACATCTGTATTTTGCAGAGTGTTTAGGTATGGTGTGGGTGGACACACCAGTGCTGCCCATCCTATCTTTTGCCTGGAACTCTGTCCCCACAGTAGTACAGAAAGTCTTACAGTGCTAAACACTTCAGCTTTGTCCCTTCGTGGGCTAAACCAAGGTCGTCAGTTTCCAACACTGGTAATCTTGTACATTTTTGTGGTAAAAAAAAAAATCTCAACTTTTGATATATATATTTAAAAGGCATTAAAAACCAATATGGAAAAAAGACATGGTTTGTAGAGGCATGAAAAAAAACCCCAAATCTGTGTTTTTCCACTCTCCAACAAATAAATCTTCTCAAAGCCTCTTTCTTCCCTCTGTTTGGAAGCTCAAAAGAAAATAACATTTATTTTTGCAGTGGTACCTTTAAATCTTGGGTGAAAAATTTGAGGGTTTTTCTGTGTCTTTACCTTTATAATTTTTAAAAGTAATTTTCTAGTTCTACATGCAAAAAGAAATAATTACAAACTGACACTACCATGTGGAGAGGGAGAGGAAAAAAAATACAACCTTTTGATGGTGGTGAATAGAGTTTCCTCTTTTTCCTGTAATTTATAAACTGCTCTGCTTTGCATCTACTTCACAGCATTTGGTGGTGAGGGAAGCGTGGTACAGCGCTTTACAGTGCAAAGAGTTAAATGATGCATGAAATAACCTGTCACACTGTATTATATGCCACAGTACTATATACACAGAGGAATGCTTAAAAAGGCAGAAAAAAAAAATTGCTGAAGCCCCACTTCTTTGTTGTTTTGAAGAGAAACATTTGGGGTGTGTGTATATATATTTCTGCATAATTTATTTTAGCTAAGCCACAGGAGCCCATCAACTACCAAAATAGAAAGAAGGGATATGCTGGATACTTTCCCTCATCAATTCATTAGGGAAGCTAGCAGTGGAGGTTCGGTGCCTGTAATACAGCTTTCCTGCAGGGAACAACAAAACCAAACTTTTGCATCTCATGCTGGAAATAGCTTAGGAACTATTTTCTGAATGACTCCAAGTGGCTTCATTATTGTGGGAGAAGTTCGGAATGTGTTAATGAAACTTTGCAAAATGAATAGAAAATGATGATACATTGCATTTCTTATTAAATCATAATATTCTCAAGTTCATACTATACAGTTTAATCTGACTTTGCCTGCAGTTGCTAGTGCTTTGTTGAAGCTCAGATTGAAACCAGAAGTCCTCCGTGTAGAGGTCCTGTCTTATGATTCATATGTCCTCCTTTTCACTACAAATACCTTTCAGCCCTTTCATGAGGGTGTGAACACAACTCTTCTCAGACGTGGGGCCTAAATCCAAATGCACTTTTAGGCCTTACAGTTTTAAACATAAAACAGTAACTTTAAATAGGATTTACCTTCTTTCCGTTTTCTTCCTCTGTATGCAGAATATGGTCAGGAATGCAGCAGATTTCCCCACCCCCCTCCCACTCCCAACTGCAGAGTTTGCTCCCTGTAAAGATCTGTTAGTGGGGTAGAAAATCTGATTTGCTTTGAAAAAGCGAGAACAGAGAATGACACAGTCCTCTCTGAGTGTTTGAGGGGATACAATGACATTTCCTGCTCACCATTACTCAGGTTTTCAAAGACAGTAGTGGCAATGCCAAAACCTTAATCAGGCATCCACCAACTTCATCCCCACTTCTTATCTGCTTAATATTTATGTCTCTGTATTTAATTTCAATAAATAATATATTTCATTAAATACTTCAGATTAAATATTTAGCAATTGCTGCATTTTGTAGCAATGGGGGAAAACGTCACTCATGAGGAACAACTTGTCTTTTTACACCTGCTCAGCATTGTTTAAAATAATTTATTTTCTCCCACCCAGCAATGGCCTTTTCCACCCCGTTGCATGGGAAGGCTCATGTTCACCTGTCAGTGGTGCTGTGAAGGAGGTGGCTGAATGGTCCTTCCCTCCCCAGTGTCACATTGAAGGCAGGCAGGGTGGGAGGTGGCAGCTCTGTGTTTCCAACTCCGGAGAAGGATGATGAACCTTGAGGATATTGTCTAATTCCCAGCTTTGGGAAGGTGTAAATGGGAATCTGCTTGGGTTTGTGGATTTGATTTGGAGTGGTTTGAGTGCAGTTCATAACCAGCTTTTCATTTTTATCAA
Source organism: Chlamydotis macqueenii (assembly GCF_036417535.1). Lineage (NCBI taxonomy): Eukaryota > Metazoa > Chordata > Aves > Otidiformes > Otididae > Chlamydotis > Chlamydotis macqueenii. Next base: position 39,780,555 of record NC_141560.1, read on the forward strand.
GATTTGAGGAGATGCAAGTTCCTGTGCGGGAACAGATCAGTGATCCACCAGTCCGGCATTTCTGTGTCTGGAAGTGCCTTGTATTTGATGTTCCAAAAGAAAGTGATCTTCCTGCGCAAGTACTGTGTTTATCAAATTGCACTTCAGCATCACACTGGGGAGAGAGGTGCTGCTTTCTCATGCCAGATCATGCACAGACCACTATAGGCTAGGAAAAAAAAAATTAAAAAAAAAAAGATAGCTCTGCCTAGATTAAAGCTTTGATGTACATGTTAAAGGCACAGTGGCAGTGGAAGGCCTAATGCAGTATTATCCCTAGCCTGGTGTTCTGGTTTTGTTAGTGAGGGGGGGCCTAAGGTGGTAGCTTCTGTAGGAAACTGCTAGAAGTTGCTCCCCTTTGTTCAGTGGACTCGGCCGGGCCTAGGGCGGACCCGCTGCTGGCCAAGGCCAAGCCAATTGGTAGCAGAATGTCCCGTGATAACGCCTCTGCGATAACGTATTTAAGTAGGGGAAAACAGGAAAAAGAGGGAGGAGAAGATGTGAAGCAGCTGAGCGGGCGGCAGAGAGGGGGAGGCGCGAGCCTCATGGGCCTTGCAGGCCTCACCCTCTGGCCTCCCGCCGGGCAGCCGACTGGGCCCAACTCGGCCCGGCCTGGCTGCAAGAAGTGGAGAGGAGATGAGAAGTGAATAAGATGTAAAAAGGCTCCTGAGAGGCGTCTGCCAGCCTGTTGTGAGGAACGGCTGCAGACGCCAAGGTCAGTGAAGAAGGAGGGGGAGGAGTAATGTGGCTCCTGGCCAAGATTCCTCTGCAGCTCGTGGTGACGACCATGGTGGAGCAGGTTGTCCCCCTGCAGCCCATGGAGGTCCACGGAGGGGCAGAGATCCACCTGCAGCCCGTGGAGGACCCCACGCCAGAGCAGGTGGAGGCCTGAAGGAGGCTGTGGCCCGTGGAGGGCCCGCTGGGACAGCTGTTCTAGAGGGACTGCACCCCGTGGAAGAGATGACTTTTGATGACCCACGCCGGAGCAGTTTCACGAAGGACTGTGGCCCGTCGGAGGGACCCCACGCTGGAGCAGAGGAGGAATGCGAGGAGTTCTTCCCCTGACGATGATACAGCGGCGTAAAACAACGCGTGATGAACTGACTGCGACCCCCATTCCCTTTCCCCCGCCCCCGTGCCGCTCGGGAGGGGAAGGTAGTAGAGATAATGTTAAGCCTGGGAAAAGGGAGGGGTGGGGGGAGGTTATCTTGTTCCCTGTCTCATTCTCCTGCTAATTTTAGAAATAAATGAATAGTTTTCCCCAAGTCGAGTCTGTTTTGCCCGTGACGGTAACTTTAAGGATTTCTCCCCATCCTTATCTCAAACCTTGAGCTGTTTTTTTTCTTATATCATCTCCTCCTATTCTCTCGGAGGGTGGGGGGAGCGAGAGACAGACTGTGTAGTCTGGTCCTGATCAGGGCTGAACTACGACACCTGGGGCTGAACAGGAGGGGAGTACTCTTTGCTGGGTGAAAATTTAGCGTGTTTATTCTCACAACAGCCTTGTTCCAACTTCCGCAGAGCTCATTTCTGCAACCTGCTTGCTACCGCTCATTAACCATAGTAGGAGAGAAAGCACTGTCTTGGATCCCAAGTGAGTCTTTACAATGAATCCAGGAATTAGTATCTAACTGTAGCTGCTTGGCTATTGTGGTCGCCTCATCCACTGATTATTTCATGTAAGCTAGTGTAATAGTAAAACACTTACGTGCTACTTCTAATTAGGCTTGAAAAGCTGGCCTCAAGTCACATTAGAAACTGGGGACTCACTATGGTGTTGTTGGAGGATTTAAGATTCCTGGAGCATTCTCAGTCATTCCAGCACAAAAACACGTTACAGCATAACTTTGTTTTCCCTGAGGATTAATTGACGGCCAGAACTCAAAGTGAAATCCAGGATATGGGATCTAACCCCCTAAGAGAAGCACTCACAAAATCAAAGCTGCTGAACTAAAACTCTCTTACTTTTGGCACTTTCCAATTTGAGCAGTTTGTGCAGTGTTATATTTAGATGGCAACTGGGTCACAGCTTTGCTTCTGGGCATTCCTGAGGTTGAGTTACTGGGCTTCACCCTGGTGCCCTGCCTGTGGTGGGGTGGCAAGGGTCCCACATGTGCGTGCCTGGAGGGAGGGGAGCAAGGCACGCAGAGAAGCTCTGTTGTGTATGGAGTTGACTCTTCCTACAGTAGTCCCTGTGTGGGCTGCGGTAGGCACGTCTGCTCCACTTATTCTCATTCATCACCACAGGAGCAATCTGGAGACCTGTGTAGTGTTACATGCGGTGCAATGATGCAACAGAAAAGAAAATCTCTACCGTTTCCACAGCAACTTGTGCGTTGGACCTGCAGCGGGATGCTGTCAGTCCCTGCAGCTGAGGACTTCAGTAAAAGCTCAACAACAGAAAGCACATGCTCTGTGCTCCCCCCCAGCCACTCTTGGTTATTGACCTAAGGGGACTGTGGTGAATATATTACCATTGAGTACAGTTCTAGATTTCCTATTATAACTTTATTCCTTCATATTTCAACCCATGCTGCTGCTTTGTTTCAATTCAGTCTTCTATCTGCAGATAGTCACTGAGGAGCCCTTCAAGATTATCCATTCAGATCTTTCTGAGGATGGCGTGGTCAGAAGTAGTTAGTACTAGGTGACTGATGACCTGTGTAAAATGGTCTGGGAGGCTCAATGCTGTCACTAGCTGACAGATACCAACAGCCCAGTTGCTGTTGGCACCAGCGGTTCTCTTAGCAGCACTGTTTATGGAACAGAGGAACTGGATATTTAGGATACTTTCCTACAGTCATAAAAAGCTTAACACTTCTGTTTACAGAGCAAAGTAAATATTTGGTCTAATTTGCAGCTAACCTGAGAAGGTTTCTAATTAGAGTGGCCATGCTCTAAGTGATGTAAGATCTCTCAACCTGATTGCATGCATATATGTGACATCTTCATCATAGCTGTAGAAGACATGGGGAAAAAAATGCACCACTCTTCACAAAAAACTTCTGTAATGTTGTGAAATGCAACATAAAAAGTCCCAAGCATTTGGCACTGTAATTACAGCTGCACAATCAGTAAACGAGTGTTAACTTCTAGTATTTTACACAACTTTCTAACACACCAAAATAGCCTCCTCTTTTAAACAGTTCTAGCTCATGTAGAATTTGAGCTCATCAGGAGCTGTCTGACAAAACGTTTTTGATGAAAAACTGAGTTTGCATAATGCTGACACACTGATGTCTTTTGCTTCGAACTGTTGACACTGATGGGCTAAAAAGCTTCATTTTGGGGAAGGAGAAAATTGCATTAGTTCAGCTCATTTGGAGAATGTCTGTTTGCTGAATTAATTTGCTAAATTTTGTTTTTCTGCTGAATATTAAATTCTCTTTTCCAACTGGGCATATACTGCCTGAGGGGAACGGCTCCAGCTCCAGTTTTCTGTGACTACATTTTCTTACAATGCAGCCGAGGCCGAGCCTGTGCAGAGCTGATGTCGTAGGCTGTGTTATGAGGAGGGGTGGTCTGACTGTAAAGCTGTTGCCTGGTGCTCCTCAAGCTCTGATGTTGCACCTCAGCAACTGAATAAGAAGTGTCACAGTTTTTCCCTAAGCATCATTTTGGTTAATTCAATTGATGTGGTGAAACATATCCCTCCACATGATGACTTGTTGAGTAGATGTTCACTTTGTGAAGTTTTAGCAAGATCAGCAGCAGTATACAAATAATCACAAGTGCCTTTGTAGGTGTTCCTTCACTGATACCCTCCTGTTCTATTCACAGTAGAGATATATAAATGCTAAAGCACGTAACCATTTTCAAGGTGACATTATTAGCTCTGTTTCAGCCTCCCAGTAAATATCTGAAGAATATAGTTATTTTCTTTTTTTCCCTGGCACACACTCAAGCTTGAGGGAGCTATGTGGTATACTCTGCCTTTATCTGAAATGAGCTCTGAAATTTAAAATGAAGCAGAGATAAAAGCTCCATCGGGAAAAGGACAAGTTCCATCAGTGCCCCTGCCCTCAGACATCATTGGAAGATAGTCATGTGGGAAGCAGCCAAATGGCCCTGCCAGCTGACGTGTCGTTGCTCTGCCATGCTTTGGTTTTTTTTTGTTTTTTTTGTTTTTGCCGCTGTTGGGATTGTGAAAGGTTGTCTGAGATAGGAAGGGTATCTTTTGTAGTCGTGTAGCATCCACTATCCAAGGCACTCCAAGTCCTTCTCTGACATCTTTGAATTAAGTTTCACTGCCCCTGTGTGCCTGTGTGATTCAGTATTATCTCCATTGTAAAGGAGAGGAGGCTTGGACAGAGACAGATGAAGCTGTTTGCTGAAGGTCACACAGCAGTTCTCTGGCGGTGCTGTTTTGCCGCTTTCCAGCGCTGTCTGGGAGGCAAGGTTGTCTTTTCTCCCTCAAGGGTGCCCAAGGGAGGTATATTAGCCTTTTCTTTTTTTTTTTTCCCCCACCCCCGCCCATCCTCTTCCTGTGTTTGAGTAGAGTGGAATTGTCTGGACTGGTGAAGCAAGCTGGTTTCAGACATCCTGTCAAATTAACTTTCCTTGTCTGTGCCTGCGTGGTACTGTGTGGCAGGAGTCAGCAGGTGCAGAGGACACAGGCATGCTGGTAGCATCAGAGAGCTACTCAGAGCCACTTTTGGGACCCGTAGGGGCTGGCAAAGTGAGAAACAGTCTACTTTAAACTTATATTTCAGTCAAGAGTAAAGGATCAGATGTATTTATAATTGTTGCCATCATGCTAACTGACAACAGACTGATCCTTTCTTCCACGTACCATCCAGCTCCACCAACATTCATGAGAGCTTTCCTCTGCCAGAGTGAAGAGGATATTGGGCCTCATGCAGAGCTGTCTATCCAACCCTATACATTTAATGTTGACACTGATGAGCGATGCTCAGAGACTCTCCAGCTGCAGGTTAGCTGGTGACAGGAATCCCCAAGAGTACCGTACCTGCTGCAAGTAATGAGACAGGAACCTGGTGCATACCAAAATACTCAGAAATAAGCAGCATGACCTTTCCTGCAGTGTCTAAGGGAGTATGTGTGGCTGACTTGGAGGCTAGAATGTGAAGATGACACTGTTTCCCTCCTAGCTCACAAAAATGAGCTGGCAAAATGGGATCATGGTGGCCTCTGACATCATTATGTGGTAATTGCTCAGTCATAGTTAAACACATTCAGCTGGGTAGCTCCAATAAGCTGTTGTTGGTGTCCGGGCATGGGTTCTTGGGAGGTGGGAGCTGTTAGGGTTTTTTTTTTGTGTCTTACTTGCCTTTCCCTCAGCGTGTCACCTCCGAGGTCAGCCTTGACTGTGAGCAGGATGCTTCCAGGGCTCAGCACGGCCATGCACTGTGTGCTGCAGTCTGGGTACCTGCTTGATTTTTGGTGCTGGGAGAAAGAGAAGCTACTGTAAAGTTAGGAGTCATTTTCCCCCTTAAAATGGTAACACTAGGGATGTTGGGTGGCACTGAGCCAAAGTTGCCAGGCTGTGATCATTAGATTTGTTATTGTATTATTACTTATCTATTATAACACATCAAATTTAGTGTTTTCTTTTCCCCTGCCTCCGAAAAGGGACTTCTCATGTCCCTGTGGCAGACGTCTCAGCCCTGACAGGAATTCAAGGTCTTCACCCTCCTTAGACAAGCAAAAACACTGATAGTGGAAAATAAGGTCTAATGAATACCAGCAAATGCCACATATGCATTAAATCCCCAACACATTCTGTGTAGCAGAATATGTTGGTAAACTCTCATAAACTACCTGCTGTAGAGCCCTGTCTCCATTGATAACGTGCTCCTGAAGCCAAAAGCCCTTTTCAATGCATTGAAAGTGGGGTAATGTGAAATAAAATAATTTTGGACAAATGCAGGGAGCAGAGTTGTCAGCAACCAGTCAGGAGAAAAGGCAGATCTGGTTTGTTAGGCATTCATTACAGTGTGTAGCTAACACTGACAGCAGATATATAAATTGCTCTGGCTTTCGCGGGGAGATACTGACCCAAAATCCACTCAGAGGGAAGAGTAACAGTTCCCTTTACTGATGCAAAATGAGACTGGCTTGAAATAGCAGTGACCCCCACAATAGCAGAAAAGCCATTGCCTGTTCTTACCATGACTTTTGTTCGGTAGAAGTTAGTTCACCGAAGCTCACTCATTTAGGACTGATAAATATGTGGAACGCATAGTTTTACTAGTTCCTGCTTCCTAGCCTGATGACATGAACTATCCAAGGACTCTTATTCCCTGTTTGCCAGCTAGGGAAACCTAAAGGGTATTAATGATGTGCAGAAACTGAGGGGAGAATCATTAACAGTGAAATGTCTAGGTAAATATCTTAAAAATTAAGATGAAAAGCTTCAATAAAAGCAACCTTCAAGCCTGATGCTCCCTCTTTGCATTTTTCCGTACTTGAAATTCTAATAATCACTTTTTTCTACTTTGTCACTGTATCATTTTTTCATGAAACATTTCCACAGCTAGGCAGGAATTTGGATCCAGGATGATAATATCTGCAAACGTTGGGTGGATACAAAATACAAAGGCTCGTACAAAGGATCGGATCTTCTCTCTGTAGTGGACGGAAAAAAAAAACTTGATATAAGTTGCAAAATATAGTTTTATAATATTTTATTTGAAACTTTATTATAACTTTAAGGAAGTATAAAATGATCATCAAATGTTTCTTCGAATGGGCTACACTGTCCCCTTTGAGCAGAGCAGAAATTTGCTGGAGAGCACAAGAAAGCACATTGGGAATGGGAAGACTATGTATGACGGAGGCTGTAATCCCATGGGCTCTCAGGCAGCAGACTGCAAATGCTGGCATGTTGTTGCAGGATGGTGTAGGTAGTCGTGTCTGGATCAGATGAGAGGACAGAGAAAGAAGGAGATGTGGCATCTGAGTAGAAAGGGAAGGAGAAAAGAAGCATCCAACGCTCAGAAATGAGGAGAGCAGAAAGTGCCAGTAGTCAGGCTAGAAGACAAGAAGTAGAAGAAGGAGCCTTTTGGGAAGGAGTTATCTCTAGGGCAGTTATCTTTATTTTGATTTAAAATTGGAGTAGGCTTTTATAATTGTGACTGAAACATAAATTAAAGGCCCCATTTGAGACACCCATGCCTGCTTGATTGCTTGGAATGGGGATAGTTTAAGGAAAAAAAAAAACAATATACTTTACTTTTAAGATAATTAAAGATATATTTTGCTGGCAATTGAACTTTTCTTAAAGTGATAATAACATAAATCATGTCTGGTGTTTCCTTTAGTTTATAGTGAGCAAGAGTAATAATTTTATTTTCCTTCATCAAAACAGTTATTTTAGCTCATTTTTTCTTTTGAACTTTTTATTGAAATAAAAAAGAGAAAACAAAAAATTATGCTTGCATTTTTAAAGCCCTTAGGTGTTCCTGGAGATGTGGGACTCGTAACATGTTCTAGAGTAGTTTCCTCCTAATATGCATGGAAAAATCTCTCTGGTGCCAGCTACAAGTGCATACACATGAAGGTGCATAATTAATTGGTCACAGAGAGGCTTTTTTATTGCCTTGTTGAAGCGGTTCTTACTCTGGCTGACCCTCTTGGCCCACCCTTCATAAGCCGTCCTGTCCCCCCAGCAGATCTGGTGTCAGAGCACTGTATCCTCGTAAGTCTGGGTTCACGACAAGGAATGCTGTTGGGCCCCTCTCAACACCATGGAGCGCTGTGAAATGCTTCTGTCCAGCCTGAGAGGAGCAGTTACTCTTCCAGGTATCCTTGGACTAGAAAAAGCTGTTTGGATCAGCAAATAACCTTGCATAAAGTTCAGATAAAGGGGAAAACGTGGTATTAATTTTCATAGTGTTTGGGTTGGAAGAAACGTAGCATTATTCTATCACAAATTAACTGTAGGTACGCAACCCTCTCATAACCTATTGAATATCTCAGGTTATTTTCATCTTTGTGACTTCACTTCTGCTGAGAATTTGTTCAGGGCATGTGTTAACTTAAAAATAATATATAAATGAGGTGCGAACAGTTCAGTTAAGTGGTAGCCTGAGGTTAAAAACACAGTGATCAAATTCAGTGTCTGAAGTTGGCAGGGAGATCTTCTTGCTGCCTCGGGAAGACTTGAAATTAAACTTGTTTTGAAATGTAGGTGTTAAGCCTGTGAAAGAGCCTCACTTGCACATCTAAACGAAGCTGGCATTTCAGAGTTGAACAGAGCTGCTTGAGTGCTCTCTCAGGCTGCCTTTAGGAGAGAGGGGCCGTGCTCCCACCACGTAACCTCTCTTCCAAGGTTGTGTTTTGTAGCATCTGTGAGGAGAAAATCCTCAGGTAAAATCAAGGCTGAGCTCCCTGTCTGGCTGCCGTCAGCTTCGGTCCCCTGTCACTGCTGACAGGGGCTGTGCTGTCAACCACTTGAGCAGACAGAGCAAACAGCTTCGGGTTTAACTTTGATGGACTTCTGAGACCTTACTAATTTGAAGAGAGTTTTTGGAGATACCAAATTTCTGCGCTCTGCTTATGTTTGTCTTTTTGTTCTCCCTGATGTTGCCTTCAAGTAAACACAGGGGGAATAGCCTCAAAAGGAGCAAAACCACCTTTCTGTTTTAGAGTAAGTGAGAGAAGGATTAAGCCCCTTCCCCAGTAATCAGATCCTCTGATTGCCTTGGCTTTTCAAGGTGGTTGTATATTTTCCTGTATGTGATGGATTATGTATGTGCCTGCGAAGTACAAGTTAACTTGACTGTGAAAATCTAACACATTTTCCTCTACGATCATTTTACTTTCATTTGTTTACTTCGTACGATGACCACAGGCATGTATCATTTTTGCCTACAGCATGAGGCAGGGGAAATCATTCCTTCTCACGCGCTTCTCAAGCCATAGGCTGTTGGTGACTGTCTGGGACCCTTTGGAAAATGAAATCCCTCCCAAGGTGACAGTATCAAAGATTCAAATGAGTGTGGGACAATGGGAGAAAGTCGACTGGATGGGTCCTTAAGCTGGTTGCAGTATAGAGTCTAACCCAATTCACATGTGGACCAAACGATACCTTTCTGTCACCCCTGGTCAGCAAAAAAAGCACAGTTGCTGTTGGATTGTCAGCATCCAACCACATCTTCCAAGAAGTCTATGTTGTCTCGTGGTTTCTAGTCTCAAGGTTTAAATTTGGGAGACGGCAGCTGTGTCTCTAGGTCTGTGTTCATGCAGTAATACACATGGTATATTTGAAGCCCATCCTACCAATAGAGCTCCAAAGCACTCAACGGTATATAAACGTTACAGTCACTGTTTTACATAAACCACTAAGTCTTTCCTTCCTTTTGACAGATTGAAGACATCATTACAAGAATGCAGGATGACAAAACAGGTGGAGTTCCCATCCGCACTGTCAAGAGCTTTCTGTCCAAAATCCCCAGCGTCGTCACTGGTAAGGACCCTGGTTAGCAGGGACGAGACCATGAGCTGGTACTCACTGGCTCTAAGCAAAATCACTACTAAAGCCACAAAAAAAAGAAAGAATGAAAGAGAAAAATGCGCCCCTCTGCTTATTTTTTTCTGCACATCATTGCTATAGGATGAAGTATTGAACCAAGATTTTGTAATTCTGTTTAAGTAAGCAAAGGTTTATATTTCTTTGGCATGAGTTATATTTTAAAATGTTACACAGCTTTTGTGACTATTACAGTATAAGCAGGCAAAGGCATTCGCTGTGATAGGAATAGGAAGATTTTGGGGAAGAACTCGGGAAAGAAAGTTGAAGTAATGTTTTCTCACTCACACCCAGATACTCTTAGCAGACTTCTATGATGGGTAGAGGAATGTGAAATACCTTTTATGCATGTGTGCTGTTTTTAGTAAAGCTATACGTACAAAAGCATGGATGGTGAGGAAACTGGGAGTCAGAGTACAGAACCGTTCTTACCCGTATTTCCGGACAGAATATCTTTCAGTGCAACAGATAAGTTTGCCATTGGTAGATGATGAGTTTATTCAGAGTGATGTAAATTGCTTGGAGGGTATGTACTTGCGTTTCTAGTACCTGCTTTCACCAACTGTATAGCAGTATTCATTACTGTTTTCCCTCTCTCTACCAGTAGACTGTTCTCCCCTAGGAGATACTTAACTACTCCTGTGACTTAAAATTTAGGATGTTGTTTACCTCTGCAAAGTAAACATGATTTTATCTGTCCTGCAGAGCCTCTTTCCAAATCAGACCAGATACACACACTGATGGGTCTGTTTAGGGAAGTCTCCTCCTCTGTTCTGAAAAGTGAAGGGCTTCCTGCTCTGTGGCTGTGACTTTGCTGCAGTAAAATTCAGATGATCACTAAAAATGCAAAAGTTGCATTATTGCCTATAGGCAGCACTCCAATAACTGAGAGAAGACTGACAGTTCAAAGGGACCTTTCTTGCTCTTGTGGCTTTATTACTGTTGTAAAATAATGGAGAAATATTTCTTGTCAACAGGGATGCTGGCAATGCAGCTGGTGTAAAGTCTTTGCAAAGATGGTTCCCTGCAGTGGACCATGTCTGAGCTAAAGCACTTCAAAAGTATCTTTAGCATGAGAATGACTGGGTTGAGCAGAATTTGCGGTTGTGTTGATTGATTCAGGAGTGTGATTTGGTATCCTTATATCAGAAAAATGTCCAATTTAAGCTACAGAGATGGAACACAAATCTGCAGAGTTCTTGTAGGTAGGCAGGGAATATGGAAACTGCAATGAAGTTTTTACTTAAATAAGGCTAAGTTCAGTTAATCCTTTTTTATTGAGCAACAGGCTCTTCTGTCTGAAATTGATTTCAGGGTGGTGACTCAGTGTAACTGGCAATTGCAGCATTGGAGTTTTACTGTGGAACAGAAACCTGAATCTAGAATGAAATGTGAAAACTGTGTTACTAAATTGCAGGTTATGGCTGGAGCAGGTATGAGCTAAGTGTTCTTGAAGGTTCCTGGGGAAAAGAACCATTTATCTGATCTAAAAACTCGTTCCATGAGGTCAAGTCTGCAATACACAAACTGGATGTCTAAAGATTTATTTAGCTAGAACAGATTTCTGATATTCCTGTTAATAGTCATCAAGCCACCAGCTGCTACTAAAAGGAAAAAGGAAATGGGAGACCTCACAGCATCTTTAAACCAATTATACTTATCCTTAGGTACTACCCAGGTTGGCAGCTCCCTGGTGCAATGTAAACTGCCCCCTTGCACTCTCCTGTTCTGGAACAGCAGTTGTAGCTGCATCACCTTGAAATGCCTAGTTTTTCACTAAAGGAATAGTGAAAAGATGAAGATAAATTAAGAACAAAGCTTACAGAAGATTCTCAGATTTGGAGGGGAATAAGCTCAGTACCGTTCCCTTTGGGTGATTTGAAGGCAGCTCACTTGCGATGCACCAGGCAGTGCATGAAGCCTCTGAGTTTGAAAAGTATGGGAAAATAAGGGCTCAGGAGAGTGCCCAAAGTTTTTTCCATTTCTCATTTCTTCTTTCAGGTGCATAGACATGCCTATTTGTGGCAAAACCAAAATAAATTTATATATGATTTCAATATTTGTGATAGATGGATAAAGAGCTGGAGCACTTGAAGAGACAGGAGCACCTGTGTTTGAGCAGAAGCTGAGGACTCTGGGTCCATTTAATCTGGAGAAGGGAAAGCTGAAGGGAATGAGAGGCTATAGAAAAGATGGGGTCAGACCCTTTGAGGAATGTGTAGAGGAAGCACAGAAGACAATGTACGCAAGTTGCAGGAGCAGAAATCCCAAGCAGATTTAGGAAGAAAGTTGTTTGTGATCAGAGCAGCTGAGCTGGGGCCTGGTAGCCTGGAGAGGCTGCAGAACCACTGTTCTGGAGCTGTTCAGAACCGTCTGAATAGAGCTGACCTCAGCAATGTGACCTAACTCTGTATTTGGCCTTGCTTTGGGTGGAGGTTGGACTAGATGACCTCCAGAGAATCCTCCCAACCTGAATTATGCTTATGATCATCAGCTACTCAATTTTAGTGATTTTTAGTGCTTGTCTAATTCCACTCAATGCCATGAACACAAGAGAAGAGCTTGTATTTTCAAAAACTTTTGTCTCTCTCTCGGGAAGAGCTTCATTTCTAGACTCTGACATTCTCACACTTTTTATTTCTACCTGAAAAATGGAACAGCAACACTGAGACATGATTCACTTGGCAGGCTCACAGTGACTGTGATTAACAGGGGTTTATTTTTGCTTGACACTTCTATTGTAATTGCTTCTCACAGGAGAAATGTAAAATCCTGAAGAAAAAGAAACATTACAGCAGTGCCTTGGTGCTCTAAACAGGCAGCTCTGTTTACAGTATCGCAAAGTGGGTGTTTGATTTAAAATTTGAATACCAGTGAAAGAACTGATCATCTCTGTTTGCTTTCATCTGTCCTGATGCTGGAGTTGTGAATGAGGCGTTGTGTAACACAAGGAGAAGGAGCCTCAGGCAGTTATCCTTAATGGTCCTCTCTCAACAACAGGAATCTGTGAAAATGATGAAAAAACCTTTTTTGAATATATGATGAGTCAGTATGGGGATGCTGTGCCAAAGGCATGTTTTAATCTGCATTAGAAGTAGATTTGTGTGTCCTCTTCCCTGGCTTTTGGCTCAAAGTAGGTCAGTCAAAGGAGAATACATCACACCATTATCTTCTTGGTTAAGTGTTCACTTTTATGGGCAACCACAGAGAATGAAAGTAAGATGAAACCAGTCTGTGTGGCATCTCTGTGCATGTATATGACACTGTCAGATGGTAAGTTTAGAGTACAGCGCAAACACAACAGATGAATGGAAGGAAAAACTGACTGAGGGCAGAGACTGAGTAGCGCTGTGATCCATGCCCAGACTGGGTCGTCAGCCAATGTGCATGATAACAGTTGCTGCAATAAATGGAATTTTACATTTCTCTGTTAGTGAGAAAACAGTTTCCTCAGTAATGATCTTGTTTCTATAAATGAATCAGCAATTCTCTATTTTCCCAGTCATCAGACTGTTTTAAGAAGATCTCATTTTACTAAGCAGCAACAAAACTGGCTTTCTGATCTTCTTTTTGTTTTTTGTACAATTGTATCTTAAAACGAAACTTCTGTTTGGTAGCAGGACAAAATGCATATACTTTCTCCTTCTACTGGTTCAGACTTGACCCTGTACTGTATTGCTGAATCAAGTCAGAAGGAAGTCAGTGCTGCAACAGCTAAACTTTCCAGTGTAAAAAGTCTCCTTCATGCTCCCCTGTCTGCCTACAACCTTATTCCAGATTTCTCCTGGTTCTGTGTACTCTCTGGTCCTGTATACCAGCACCTTTGCTACTGCAACCAAAGGGAGACATGCAGTCTATAAGCCCTGCACTGTTCTGCCCTCCTCCCAAGAAGTTTTAATACAGCTTCATCCTGGTCCATAACCCCATGACTTCAAGCAGGCCTGTCCCCACAGCTCCGTTATGAGTGATATCTCCTCCTTCCAGCGGCAGTCCCCCAGCTGGCACCTCACTTGCACTCTGCTTCTGACCCTTACCCCAATGCTCGTTTGTCGTCTTGGTCTGCCTGTGTGGCTGTGAATGGATGGATGGGTGACATGCCGGCTTGCATTAAGTGCTGCTCTGCAAGCTTCATGCACGCAGCCCTGCCAATGCATTTCACTCCTGACCTGCTGTGTCTGTCTTACTTAAGTCCCAGACCTCTCTGAGCAGAAAGTGCCAGTGGTACTGAAAAGTGCCAGATGGCCTGTCGTTACTCGAGACTCATGATCTAAACCAAGTTTAAACTGCCATGTGTCTCTGTCTGAAGAAGCTAGCATGTGTCTTGGCAAATGCCTTCAGAGTTGTCCCAGAACGTATCAGAATGTCACTCGCTCAGAAAAAAAATGCATTTGGCTGGAGTATGGAAATCCCATAGTGTTGGGAAAGAGAGAATTTATTACTGATAATGTTCCCTGATGACCTAATTAAGGACAGCCGGGTTCTGCTGGAGGACTTCATACACCCATTGCAAAATGAGCTACTGCAGTGCCAGTCTGAGGGTATTAATTGCCTGTTCCCTTCAGAGAAGCTCAAATGCATCTGTCATCCAGATGTGGCGGCCAGAGGTGCAAGGGAGAATAGCAAGTTCCTTGTCTGCAGATTTTGAAACGTCCCCTTTCAGAGGAACTGTACAAAGAAAGAGGTTGGTGGCATGGGGAGCAGGACCAGGACTGGCAATGCTGACAAGAGCCATCACCCAGCACGGCCTGGAGAGCAGGCTGCCAGGCTGAGTGCTTTGCCACAACATTCACTTGCTTAATGCTTCATTTCATAGAGCTTGCCTCAGTGCCTTAAAGAATCTGCATTCACTGGCACCGAGTAACCCTGTAAGTTGGCTGCACAAGGATTTGGCTTCCCCTGGGCTGTCTTTCAGCTGCTTCCATCGTCTGACCCTGTAGGATTTTCACTGGAGGACTGAGCCTGATACAGATTTCCCTGAACATTTGGGTAATCTCATTCTAGATCTAAACTACCCATCCCTAGATCTGGGACAGCATCAGTCTCTGAAGCTGAACAGCTGGAATATTTGCCAAAATGAGTGTCTGAATATGAACTTTTAACCCAGGTCTGTTTCTTCATTTTATTTTTTTTTTTTTTTTTAGTTTGTCTTTCCTCTGCAGTTTTGTATGAGAAACAAGAGACTTGAAACGCAGTATTGACTTTGTTTCAGGCAAAGTTAGTAAATGTGGATAGTCCCAAATCTAAACCAAGCACAGTCTTTTGCTTAAACACAAGTGAGCCCAGGTCATTAAAACAAGCAAAGCAAGAAAAAAACTTTTGCCAAAACATATGTCAGTATCTAAAATAATTTTGGATGTGTTCACTGGTTCACAAATTATACAACGAACTTGAGTTAAAATGGACATATCTTTATACATACATATATAGTACTGTATAATTTCTGGTGGTTTTCCACATTTACATACAGCAGATGCTACACAGTAAATTCAACAGTGGTGTGCAATTGTATGGTGGAAACTGGCTTGCAAACACTGGTCGAGCACATAAAACCATTTGTTTCTCATCAAAAATCAATTGCTCTGAGCAAGTTGCACTTAAACTAATTCAAGTCAAGACTAGGCTTCTTCATCACATATTGTATTTTCTTCTTTTATGCATCTCTTCTTCAAATTGCACCCAATGGAAATGTAACCCATCCTTCCCTCAATAAGAAGGTTGTTATACCTTTTAATCTAGTATTTCAAAGCTGCTGTGAATCACACAGCATTAGGCATGTTAGCTATTACAACAGTAGTGCATGCCTTGCAATATTTTTTCCTGTAGCTTTCTCTTAAGCTCTCTGTTCCTACGCCAGCAGACAAATTAACCCAGTTAAGGAGCCGAAGAGTTATGCTGTCTTCATCCACAGCTCCCTCTTCCCTCCCTTTTTTTCTTTAAGTGCATCCAGCTTCCTACCTTTCAAAGAGTGAGAGGGGTGGGGGAGGGAAAGATGGAAATCAGCTCTCTGAAGTGTAGCAATTCTTTGCCTGTTGTTAGGATGCAAGTCAACACCTTGTGAAGCAGAAGTTTAAAGGATTTGATTTTCAGATGACATGGGGGATAGTAGATTAATTGAATAGGATATGGTTGTCAAAGAAATTAAAGAAAGCAACAGAATGAATATTTTAAAAAGTGAATATTCAACATATCTCTCTGTGCATCTGCACATGTATACACTTAAATATATGTGAAGAATGTGCCATTTTTCTTAAAAATAAACCTAAGAGTGCTAAGTGTTGTGTGCTAGAAATAAACAAGGGTAGGCTTCAGCATTTGTAGGTGCTATGCGGAATGAGGACTGCTAGTGTCTGTGTATCACTGCCCTCTGCCGCAACCAAGCTACAGTTCAGTTCGTGCAGCTTCACCTTCATCACAAGCTGTGCTGTGTTTGTATTGCACTCTCCCAGCTCAGGTGTAGTTCGTGTGATGCATTTGGTGTGTGGCTCATTCCATGGTAGTGGTCCTCCCTAGCTGAACCCTGCCAAATATTGCGGTATGCCTGACTCCACAGCTACTCTGAACGTAAAAAGGAAGGAAGGTTTTCATAGCTGGCTGTTTGTGCCACTTCTGTGTGTCTTGGTCATAGTTCGACGTTCCTTTAGGACTACTTGTCTTTGCACAAGTGTGCTCGTACATCACATGAAGTTTACACATCCCTCAAAAATGTATGCACATACTATGGAATAAATCCTAAATTATTAAATGAAATTAAGCATCACTTTTAAAACTACATTTTATGTAGTCATGTACTTTCACGTGACAGTGCTTGAAAGCAGTCATACCTGAGGTGGAAAACACTAGAGGAAAAGCACATCACAGCAGTGGGGGGCTTTAAAATTTGGCTTAGGCCACTGCAGAAAGCTTATGAAACATATCCTGAGGCTTTAGTATTCAGTCAGTAAAATGGCCTCTCAAGTGCTGTCTAAAAGCACTGAATGTTATGAGGAATTAGGTTTCTTTACATTAGAATTGTGACGGTCCTTCCTGATCCTACTTCTTGTTGCTAGATTTGAACCTCTGAATCCGTCAAGTGAAGATATGACAAATCAGAAGCTTAAATAATCATGCTACATGAATATTCCCGGGGGCAATAAAAATACAATGAAAAATCATCAAATGGTCCAGCCTTATCTTTCTTTAGTGGCTTGCCTGCTCTTCCTAGTCACCAGGAAGGGAAAATAAAACCAAGGAGATCTTCCAGCCACCTGGGCAGAAGTTAGAACAATGCAAAAATTATAATTTATCTTACTGAAGAACATGAGGATAAAAATTACTGGGCTGGAAGGCATCAAATTAAAGCTATGAGCCTAGAACAAAGCAAGTCTATTAAAAATGGTTTAATTTTTTTTTTTTTCAAGAATTGCTTTTAGGCCTTTCAATAGAGACTAAAAGCTGGAATAGAGACAGATTTGATGATAAATTTCCTGCTGAACTCCAGTGTTTAGATGAATTGGTAATCCAGCCACAATAACAAAAAATGTTACGTATTAAAAGTGTTCTTGTTGCTGACTGCAGTTTTATTCTGAAACACAGCATTTAGCTGATGGAATTTTGTGGCTAATGAATAAAGCATTAAAAAGAAAAGTCAACAATATTTCAATGCCTGTAGAAATTCATAGGAATGAAAGATTAATGCTCTTCTGCATTCATCTTGCTGTCTTCAAAAGCGTAGCATTATTGCAAAAGTTTGTTTCCCGGTCTGAATGACACAGCAAAAGAGCAGAGATTAATTATAAGTACCGTGTGGCTTTGATTTTTGGATGTGAGTGTTGAGCAGACTGCACTCAAGCTGTAATACTTCACCTCTCCTGTCTTCACTTCATAGCAACCTGGGAGTTGCATGTTGAAGGATCTACCAACACGGTTTTGTTTTTTCACACCTCTTGCTTTGTTTCTGCCCTGCTTCCAGCACTCCTGTAGGCTGCTAAGCATCAAATACCCAGCAGAGCAACGTAGTTCCCACTGAGCCTAAGAAACCACATTCCCGCCAAGGCATTTGTGGTTATCTGACCCTTAGACAAACTATTTTTACCTTGAGGTACTGCAAGAGCAATGATATGTAAGTGCCCAATGGTGATCAATAGCAATGTGAAAGAGGAAATCACAGAATCATAGAATGATTTGGGCTGGAAGGGACCTTTCAAGGTCATCTAGTCCAACCCCCCTGCAAGGAGCAGGGATGTCTTCACCTGTTACTTGGAATATGTTGCTTTAATTTGATGCCATTCCAGCCATTAAAAAAATAAACCTCTCACTATTTAGTGAATACATCTGCCTCATTATTCCATGCATATATTCTTCATGCAGAAGTTAACTTTATTAACTGTAAATCCAGTCTCATGAATAATTTTCTATTCTTTTACACATACATTAGGTTTGACAGGTGAACGATTCTTCTATACATGTTATATCTCAGTTACAACATTGAAGTTACCATTAATGTAACTGTTGGGGGTGTGGTGAAAAGGAGGGGTTGGTTTTGGTTTTTTACGTTAAATAGTACAAAGAATTACATAGTGCACCAGCTTACTTTTATTAGCCGTAACTAGCACACCAGTCAGAAATCACTGTTGCTAAAAGCTGCACTGGGAACAGTTAGAATACTTCCCCAGAAGATGCTGTAGCTGAAGGGGGTTGGCATAATGCTAGCATGGACAAACTATATTACCTGCTTTGCGTGAATACCCTGAATGGTTCATAAATAACAGTTTATTCTGCCTAGTCCAGTAGAAATACTCAGCTCTTTGGTCTGTTATGTATTTGCACTATGTAGCACCTGAGAACACCATAGATTTGGCTTTAGATCCTTTCATCAGAAATGGCAAAGAGGAAAACAGAAAAGCTTTCAGGCATTCCATACATATCCATCATTATAAATAATACACATTTACACATCTTCTTTTACTTTTTTTTTTTCTGTGTGGATAAATCTCTCAAAATTGCATTCTGGTTTCCCATGGATTTGTTTTGAGTATGATGTGAGTTGATGAGCTTGGATATTTTTGATGTATGATTCACTACCACATGTAGGGAAGAAAATTATTTTTTGGTCCTGCAGAGAAACAAAACTAAGCAATTAGGTCTTCATTCAGTTAATTCCTATTTGATGGCCACATGCTCTGCAACAAGAGAGTCTGAGGATTCTGCTCCCTTACAAGGTCACTTGCACAGTAAGAATTTTCTCCATGCAGATACCGCCAAAATATGGCCAGGACTGCAGATGAACTGTTACGCAGAAATAAGTAATAAAAGATGCAAGAAACTTTGAGAAGTTGGTTAATGTAAAGTGCTAATTATACTCATATGAAAAAAGACCCAAATCCATAGACTGATAAGAAAAGTAATGCATGTCTGTAGCAGTGAAAGCTTTTATATCCAATTATTGCAGGGTTTTGTGTTGTATTGAATAGAAAGTCTTATCCTGTTATTGTTCTACCTATTTTTATTGTGGATAGGAGACACCAGAGACACAGGGATAGGTGAGCTTTCTGAGAGAACAGTAGTAGCCATGGAAAAGAAATAAAGGTTACAGTATTCTGATGAAATTTCAATCACAAGGCTGTTGTTGCTGGAACTAATGAATTGGTAGTGGCATATTCATCAGTTTATTTCTTTTGTCAAGTAGAAAAAGCAGAATCATAAGAGTAGATTTTTTAAAACATGATTTATAGTTTTGCATTGTAGCATCATTTATTCATCATTTACATCATTGCTACATAGATATTGCATTACAGTTTTTTTTTTTTAAAGTAGAAAGAGCTATTTTTGAGCTCCAAAGAGTGTCGGGTCCTTGACACAGTAGCTTGCTTTCTTGGAGGAGCTATAAGATGTACTTGGAGATGACACGTGCCTAGAAGTTGAAAAGACACAGCAACTCAAAACTGTAAAAAAAAAAAGTCAAGAAAAATACTTTCAAAATGAGCTTGTCAGTACACCTTTGTTTATTGATTTCAGAAACTTGCTTTGCCGCGTGTTGTGTGTCCAGCGGGAGCTGACAGGAATCATCTTAGACCTCGTAGCCATATGCCCAGCAGTAACTAACAGAGGCGTAGAGGCTCACAAGTCTTCTTGTGTGTCCTTGAACTGTTGTAAGTGCAGCACATGTTCCTGGGTGGAGAGGGCTGACCACGGGTGGGTAGAGGAGGGATGGTGACCTTTGCCCATTGTGCTCAGCTGTGCAGCAAGAGGTGGTGGTTCTTTGGTTTGGTTTGCTTACGTACAGCTTCCCTGCCTCGAATCCTCTTTACAACTGTAGATCTTATAGGAAAGTATGCAATTTAAAAAATGTCTGCCATAAAAAAACCTCCTATAATGTTTAAAAAAGTTACTTTCACCCTTTAAAAAGTTGTAGTATGCCCAAAAGTTGTTCCTTGTTTTCTGGTCTGACTTTGTCCAGATCACCTTCTGGTATTGAATCTGGTGTTATGGTTGACAATGAAGATACCTGTTCTTCCCAAAAAGCTAATTAGTGACTGCAGTGACACAGCCGCTTCACTTTATTTGTGAAGTTTTTAATAAATTGTGTCCCTGAAAGCATGTCTAACTACAAAGCACTTTTCCCAGGCTTTTAATTCCTCTTGTGCTTCTCCCCTGGACTCTTTCCCAAGTTTTTAACAACCTTTTCTGAACAGTGAGCACCAGAACTGGTTCTCTATTAACCGCTGTGCCAAGTGTGGGGGTAACATAACCTCCCCAATCCTGCACGACAACCACCTTCTCCCTCAGAGGCAGAGCACCACACTGACCAGTCATGTCACCCATTTGCCTACTGCGTGCAAATCAAAAAAGGGTCTGGTAAGCACTTGTCCTGGTTCTGGCTAGGATTGAGTTAACTTTCACCTGAGCTGGGAGGGGAACTGGAGCTGGGGGCACCTGTGGCTGGAGGACACAGCTGGGATAGTTCACTAGTTAGCCAACAGCTGGGACAGTTTACCCAAATTGGCCCAAGGGCTGTTCCACACCCTGTGACACCAGCCTCAGTGTATCTGTGAGGAGGGTGCTGAGGGGAGCCTCCTGCTACTGAGGAGGGAGCTGGGCATCAGGATCTACTGTGAGCTGCTGTGCTGTCAGTTACGTGCTTCAGTATCTTCTGTTATTGGGAGATTTTTTAATTTGTTTGTTTTACATCTCTGTTTTCTTTTCTTCTGTTGTTCTCTAAAACTTTTTTTTTAATCTCGACACATGAGTTTTGCCTTCTTTTCCTTACCAATTCTCCTCCCCATCCCACTGGAGGGTGAGGGGAGTGAGTGAGAGACTGCATAGTTTGGTCCCAAGCAGGGCTAAACTACGACAGCACTCTGCTACCTTTGTTCTTTTCCATCATACATAAATGAAGTAAAGAGTTTCTGCTTTTTATATAATATGTTAGCATATCTCAGCACCATCTCTGTCAATGACATATTGCTCATTTGTTCCCGTTATCAGCAATGGTCTTTGAGCATCAAGGTAAGAAACATACCTAGTTTACATACATTATTTTATGCCTTGGCTCCAATAAGAGACCACATTTGCATGTTACAATTTTTCTTTGCAGACTGTTCTTCCCCATTAACATCTACGCGCTGTCCTGTGGGGACCATCTCACGTATTCAGATAACTGAAGATCTCTGTGGGTTCCCCTGATTTTTTTGTACAAGACAGCTGAGCAGACATCCATGAGTGTATTCCTCTGTATTTGGATACTTTTATTTAAAAACACAAAGGAATGTATTTCTCTGCCCCAGTGGAGAATAGTGTAAGGAACAATTAAAATAAACATAGCCAGAGCTTTCTTCTTGTAGAGTGCTGTATTTTAGGAAAGTAATATTTTGACTGATTATAGTTAGCTTTCTTAGAGCTCTTTTAAATTAATGTGTTATATATTCCCTTAAATTGTTAATCCTTTTGGTGGCTTGGGACTCAGCTGCAGATGCTCGTTCTGTGTGTGAATAGAAATAAACTCAAGACAGAGTGGCGTTCAGGTTTTGCAGATTCTTCCACATTCCCCAGTTTTCTTTCCTCAAGCACTTTCTGGGGATGCGGGGGCCTGTTAGGCTGAGGTGCTTGAGGTGGAGGGGTTATGGTAGCTAGCACCGCAGAGGAGAGCATCTTCCTCCTGGCTCCCCAGTCCCCAGAGCAGGTTGGCTGGGGACAGACATGAAGCCTTCAGCTCCCACCTCTCTGTGCTGGGGGAAGTTCTCAGGCTGCCTTGACACCCCCTCAAGAGTTCACAGATGAGGCTCTTTGCATCATTATTCTGTATTGCTGCTGTCCCTTAGCCTTTCCTGGTGAAATTGTCAGCATTGTGAAATTAAAGCTGGGGAAGAGTGGAGAGATCAGAATGGTATCTAATGTAACCAGGGCAATAAAGCTCAAGAACGTACCTCTTGCAGCCTCTCTACTGTATAGAGTCAGCCTGTTTCTTGAGCCCTGTAAAAGTCAGGTCTGAGCATAACTTCTAATTAAGTATCTGGGTCATGTCTGACACACTCAGTTCAGCACTGACGTTTCTGTGCTCCTACTTAGCTCTAAATTTGCCAGCTGTTTTCCTTAAATAATTCTACCTTCCATTAAAGGATTGTATGTCTTATGTAATCACACCCTAGTAGCGTGAGGGCATTCGTAGGGACACAGAGGTGGAAATAGCTCAGTGTTTTCCAGCAGCCTTGGCATTCTTTAATTGAATCATTAAAATTTGGATTCCCACCTCTGCTGTGACAAGCTTCTCTAGTTCTGCTGAGCTCTCATTCATCATGTCTAGACTCTGTCAATTCAGGCGCCGTTCTGGAAACAGCTGTCCTCTGTGCCACCAAGTCCTCTGGTCCTTGCCTGTCAACTGTTTAATCCAGAAATGTCAAAATTAAATTCCCTTTCATTACTTCTTTTCAGTAGTCAAAGGATTTGGCTACCAGTTTGGCTAGATTCAGGGATGTGTTGCATGAATGTTCAAGAGACTAGTAGGGGGAGTCCCCTGGCATTCAGTCTTAGCGAACAAAGGGGTCCAAGAGAGCTGGTTGCTCTTCAAGAAGGGAGTCTTAAGGGTGCAGGAGCAGGCGGTCCCCCTGAGCCGCAAAATGAGCCGGCGGGGAAGAAGACCGGCGTGGATGAATAGGGAGCTATTCTTGAGGCTCCGGGAGAAAAAGAGAATCTACGGCCTGTGGAAGGAGGGACGGGCAACTGAGAATGAATACAAGGAAGTCATTAGGATGCGTAGAGGTGAAATCAGAAAGGCAAAAGCCCAGCTTGAATTTAACCTGGCCACTGGGGTGAAAAGGAATAAGAAACTCTTTTATAAATACATTAACAGTAAGAGGAGGACAAAGGAGAATATCCACTCTTTGCTGGATGAGGCTGGGAATGTGACCACTGAGGATAAGGAAAAGGCAGAGGTTCTGAATGCCTTCTTTACGTCTGTCTTTAAAGGTCAGACCAGTTATCCTCAGGGTACTCCTCTCTCTGACCTGGTAGTCTCGGCTGGGGAGCACGCTACCCCCCCTGTGATTCTGGAAGAAACGGTCAGAGACTTACTACTCCAACTGGACTGCCACAAGTCCATGGGGCCGGATGAGATCCACCCAAGAGTGCTGAGGGAACTGGCGGAGGTGATAGCCGAGCCGCTTTCCATCATCTGTCAGCGCTCCTTGTTGACTGGTGAGGTCCCGGAAGACTGGAGGATTGCCAGCGTGACTCCCATTTACAAGAAAGGTTGTAAAGAGGATCCGGGGAACTACAGGCCTGTTAGCCTGACCTCGGTTACAGGGAAGGTTATGGAACAGATAGTCTCGAGGGAGATCATGCGGCATGTGCGGGATGGCCGGGGGATCAGGCCTAGCCAGCATGTGTTCATGAAGGGCAGGTGCTGTTTGACCAACCTGATCTCCTTTTATGATCAAGTGACCCATCTGCTGGATGAGGGAAAGGCTGTTGATGTGGTCTACCTAGACTTCAGCAAAGCCTTTGACACTGTCTCCCACGGTATTCTCCTGCAGAAGCTGGCAGCCCATGGCTTGGATGGGTACACTCTTGGCTGGGTAAGGAGCTGGCTGGAGGGCCGGGCTCAGAGAGTGGTGGTGAATGGAGTTAAATCCAGCTGGCTACCGGTCACAAGTGGTGTTCCCCAGGGGTCGGTGCTGGGGCCTGTCCTCTTCAATATCTTTATTGATGATCTGGATGAGGGCATTGAGTGCACCCTCAGTAAGTTCGCAGATGACACCAAATTGGCTGGGAGTGTGGATCTGCCTGGGGGTAGCGAGGCCCTACAGAGGGATCTGGACAGGCTGGAGAGCTGGGCTGAAGCCAATGGGATGAGGTTCAACAAGACCAAATGCCGAGTCCTGCACTTCGGCCACAACAACCCCAGGCAGTGCTATAGGCTTGGGGCGGAGTGGCTGGAGGACTGTGTGGAGGAAACGGACCTGGGGGTACTGATTGATGCCCGGCTGAGCATGAGCCAACAGTGTGGCCGGGTGGCCAAGAAGGCCAACGGCATCCTGGCTTGCATCAAAAACAGTGTTACTAGCAGGAACAGGGAGGTAATTGTCCCCCTGTACTCGGCACTGGTGAGGCCGCACCTCGAGTACTGTGTTCAGTTTTGGGCCCCTCACTGCAAGAAAGACATTGAGGCCCTGGAACACCTTCAGAGGAGGGCTACGAAGCTGGTGAGGTGTCTGGAGCACAGGCCTTATGAGGAGCGGCTGAGGGAGCTGGGATTGTTCAGTCTGGAGAAGAGGAGGCTCAGGGGAGACCTTATAGCTCTCTATAACTTCCTGA
This sequence comes from Chlamydotis macqueenii, assembly GCF_036417535.1. NCBI lineage: Eukaryota > Metazoa > Chordata > Aves > Otidiformes > Otididae > Chlamydotis > Chlamydotis macqueenii. The sequence goes on from NC_141560.1 coordinate 39,804,874, forward strand.
AGGGAGGTTGTAGTGAGCTAGGGGTCTGCCTTTTCTCTCGTGTAGACAGTGATAGAACTAGAGGCAATGGTTTCAAGCTGCGCCAGGGGAGATTCAGGCTGGACATTAGGAAATATTACTTCTCGGAAAGGGTAGTCAGGCACTGGAATGCACTGCCCAGGGAGGTGGTGGAGTCACCGACCATGGGGGTGTTCAAGAAACGTTTGGATGTTGTGTTGAGGGATATGATTTAGCTGAGAAGTATTGGTGATGGTTGGACTGGATGATCTTTTAGGTCTTTTCCAATCTTGATAATTCTGTGATTCTGTGAATTTTCTTCGAAATAGTCTCAGGCCATGAAGCATTTTCTGAAACAGAGATTCACATTATGTGAGTTAAAATAGTACCAACACTATAAAACCAGATTGTGAGAGTGCTGGAAAAGTCATGCTAGGGTGTAGAGTACCAGACTACAAAAAAAAAGCTTTGCATGTGCAATGTCAGGCTGGAGGTTTGTCAGTCTGTGACTACTATTAGGGCCCAAGCTGTTGAAAGAGATGATCTTAAAAACAGTCTTCTGGTTTTATACCACCCACTCCTCTTTCCTGGGATTCCTGGGCTAGCCTGTCCATGTAAAAGAGGTTGCCCATTTTAGGGGCAGTTTGTTAAAGGTTTGCATTTGCGTACTGCAGTAGGTGCCTTACTAGCACCTTTTAAAAATGCTTCTTTTCTAAAATGAAGAAATCCTGCTCCTCCTCTTAGTTCACCCTTCAGTCCCCATCTGCTCTTCTTGAATTTGTGTGTGGTGCCCTCCATCTGGCAGGTTTTTTGCAGCCTTATCCGCTACCATCCTGTTCACTTCAAGCCCACAGTCATTTTGTTCCACACTGCCCATGGCACTTGGTACCATTAACCCTCACCGTCTTCTGGTGTCCTTTCTCCTCCCAGCTTCATACTTTCTTCCTTGCCACTTCCTGTGCTTGGAGCAGCCTCTCACAGCCTGCATACCAGGTGCATTGACGATTATCAACATGGTGCTTTCAGAAAGCCTTTGTGTGTTTATAGTGCCTTTCATTTTCCAGGAATTAAAACCTGTATTAACCACCCTAACTCGCTAATGAAGAAGTTAAGACAGGTCAGATGCAAGCATCTGAGCTCCTTGCCTGTGGTTTCATATGGGCTTTCTGTCTCTTACATTGCTAAACTGTGCAGGTTGACAGCACCCTTCTGAGGTTTTATTATATCCATTCACACAAGTAGTGAAGATAAAGAGTGACTTGCCTGGTGTTAGACATGAAGGCTGTAGTGCAGGTGAACGTGGAGACCTAGGTACAAGACTGTCCCTTTCCTCGCTGATTGGAGACATGGCAAGTAGGATCCTGGGCAGAGGCAGATGAAAATAGTCCACATTTCTCAGGGATCAGAGCAGATGCGTGTGGCAAGACAGCACATAGGAATGGGAGTTTGAGAGGTATGTGAGAAGAGGTTGAAGAGCCACCACATCTTGATTGTCATGGTCATCTGCAATTACACGTTTTCAGTCCAGGCTACCTCTGGGTAACAGTGATCATTAATATGGACCTGGAGGTTTGTCCTGTAGAACAGCAGAGGTGTCTTTCACAAGTGATACTGAGAGAAATGGATTAATATGCTGCCGCAGCAAGAGGTAAAACTCGCAGCTGGTTTGCGTCATGTCTGCATGGGTCTGTTGAGCCACCTTGCTGGCTTTACTAAATTAAAGGAAGGTAGCATCTGCTCTTCAGCTGTGTCACTTGGCAGTGCCTGATCAGCCTGACTGAGTCTCTGAGCCTATTTCTACCTGTTTGCTAAGGGGGGGAGTCACTTGCAGAGTTCATCCTGCTTTGTCTCATTGCATGGTATAAACTGTATTTCTTGAGTGGCATTATTGAATTCCACTGTCCTACCTCTAATGAAAACCTATGTAGACTTGCAAATTAACATGAATGGCAGTTGCATTTTTTTGTCACATAAACTTATCTTTTTATTATTAAGCTTTATAGATTAAGCTGTTGGTGTTAAAGACGGTAATTTCGTGGTATGCTATGGGGGCACAGGATAATATACAACCTACTCTCTGCAAATAATCAAAGCTGCCAGGTAGGGCTGCAGTAGTGATGATAATGTGCAATACCATATTTTGAGTAAGAACTTGCTGAAGGGGCTTTGGAGTCTAAAGGGGTGCACTGTATCTGTTTAGGGAATCAGCTGAAAGTGCTCTGTTCTGAGGTGGGTTTCTGCAGAATAGTCATGAGAGAGATTCTGCAGGATCCCTGCTGGTGTTGGGATACTAGTTTTCTAAAAGAGTAGCTTCCAGTGAAGCCAGGCTGCTGTGGACATCCATGCATGCAGATGCCGTTGGAACCATTATGGTGAAGACAATACCTTTGCAAGCTCCCTGTAAGCGTTGGGAGAGACAGAAGATAAAGCATGTCCTTTTCAGTTGTGTTCCTTCCCTCCTACTTCTGCCTTTTTCCTCATAACCTGCAGCTGCTGAAGGGACTGGTCTCCCCTAATGAGACATGAGTGTACACAAGATTTCTCTGAGATGAGACTTAACATGGAGCAAGTTAGCAATACTAACTGCAAAAAGTAAGCTCTAAGGGACATAGTAAGAGTCTGAGTCAAACCAACGCCAACCAATATTCTGTCAGGCCATGGACCCTGTGGTGGATATCTAGGGTAGTATACAAGAAAAAACAGTGGCATATAGCAATACTGTGGTGGTATATTCTGTAGAAGGCACTTGGTGGGAGACACAGATGTTTTGCCATTCTGTTTGGATTTGGTTGTGTTTTCATTTTTCAGAAATGCAGAACAAGTGTTTTTACCTCATGGTAAAGATAAAAAAGCTGCCTAGGAAATAGTTTGAAATATATCCAAGTTTTCCTAGAAATATTATTTTGTTTTACAAAATGCTGACTGCTGCATTGTAACGGGAAAAGAAATCACCTGATGAGTTATGGAATTTAGTCTGGGACTATATGCCAGCTCAGAAAAGAGCTGAATGCTTGAAACCAAGGGCAAGCTCCTCCAATGGCTACATGGCTGGGTGAAACACTTGAAGTGCCTTTGAAAAAGTCTGCCATTTAAAAAAATGGCTCTAACTATTATACCGATACATATTTGTTGAAAGCCAGTAGGATGCAGGCTCCTGGGGGACCTTTCAGTTTGAAAATGGAACAAAGGAGTGAAAGTCATTTTGGCATTTTGAAACTTGTGCCCAGTATCATCTTTTAAAAATACAGAAAGGTTGTCTGTAGGACATCTTTTTGTTGCATTGGTACTTTGTCTGGGTTTTACATCCTTTATAGTCAAAAGATGTAACAAATCTATCTAGGGGAAATTCTCAAAAGCATGAATGGTTATTAGGCTGCCATGGCCCAGTAATAATCAGAGGGAAATGTCCATGTCTTTGTGTATTCAGAGGGGTGAAGGGATGCAAACAACTAGAGAGAAGAAAAGGAGAAGCAGGCAAGGAGGTGCATTGTTTTGCTCTCAGAATTACTACTTTAGAATACCAAATTACAGACAGCATGCAAATATCCAACAATTTAGTTTCATAAGAGGGAGCATTCTAAACTAGCATAATCCATATAATTACCCCAAAATAGAATTAAAACAAAAGTTTGCATTTAATAACCAGATGATAAAATTGAAGAGATCTTCATGGAATAAAAAAGAGTACTTGAATATAAGCCAAACTGGGAACCTACTGACTTCCATTCCTGATAGCCACTGTTATTGTTTTTCCAGAAAGGCTAACAGTAAGATGACAAAACCTCCCTATTTGTTGTTGCTATACACCAACTTTTCTTACATTATTTCAATTCTAAGAAGGCAGTTAGCCCCGATCAACAGTGTGGCTGTTTTCATTAGCATGTGCTTTGGTAGAGGGTGTTGTGGGTCTTGTATGGAGCTCTTGGTCTCCTCAGGGAGGAATTCATTAGTGGTCAAACTGGTCTGTATTTATGGGCAATTATATTATAGAATCATAGAATGGTTAGGGTTGGAAGGGACCTTCAAAGGTCATCTAGTCCAACCCCCCTGCAAGGAGCAGGGACATCTCCAACCAGATCGGGTTGCTCAGGGCCTCATCCAACCTGGCCCTGAATGTTTCCAGGGATGGGGCATCCGCCACCTCTCTGGGCAACCTGTGCCAGTGTTCTACCACCCTCATTGTAAAAAAATTTTTCCTTATATCCAGTCTGAATCTACCTCCTTCTATTTTAAAACCATTACCCATTGTTGTGTCACAACAGGCCCTGCTAAAGTGTTTCTCCCCATCTTTCTTATAAGCCTCCTTTAAGTATTAAAAGGCCACAATAAGGTCTCTCCAGGGCCTTCTCTTCTCCAGGCTGAATAGTCCCAGCTCCCTCAGGAGACGTGCTCCAGCACTCTGATCAGCTTTGTGGCCCTCCTCTGGACTCGCTCCAACAGGTCCATGTCCTCCTTATGTTGGAGGCTCCAGAGCTGGATGCAGTACTCCAGGTGGGGTCTCACCAGAGCAGAATAGAGAGGAAGTGTCACCTCCCTTGACCTGCTGGTCATGCTTCTTTTGATGCAGCCCAGGATGTGGTTGGCTTACCCTAACTGTAAAAAAATTTTTCCTTATATCCAGTCTGAATCTACTCTCTCTATTTTAAAACTGTTACTCCTTGTCCTATCGCAACAGGCCCTGCTAAAGAGTTTCTTCCTATCCTTCTCATAAGAATGGAGTAAAATAAAATACATGGTCCTTGGCTGAATGAGCTTAGTATCTTTGGGCCCTACAAAAGGGATCTGCTCAGTACTAGCCAGTACCGTACAAATGCTGAGTAATATCTTGTAATGATAAAGTTACTTGATTGGGATCCTGGTTTCAAATTTGCAAGGCCTTGTCGTAGACTGATTGTGTTTGTACAAGACAGTCTGTGAGTAGCCTGGTGAGAGGATGTAAATCTTGCCCTTTCAATTTGTTCTCTCAGGTTAGCAGCAGTATTCTGAGTTACCTGCCTTGGGACTTACTGTGGTTTGCTCTGGGCGTAATGCTAGCACAATTTGCAAAGTACTGACAGGTTTCAGTCTGTGAACGTAAAACTAGAAATGAGCATTTACAAAGGAGGAACAAACCTGAGCTGGCAGAGGAGAATGTGCAGCTCCGCACACCTGCACTTGCCTCTGTATGTGCAGCATAAGCTATTGCTAACTGGAGTGTGAACAGGCTGAAAAGTTTATTTCAAAATAAATCATTATGTTGGACAGAATCTGTTGAGCCTGTGAGATACCGCAGTTGGAAATAGTGACCAGCCATGCTTTTGACTGGCTTCAGCAGGGTCATGACAGTATCATTAGCACTGAAGTTGGTACAAATGCCAAAATGGTGGCCACAGCAAGGGAGGAGAAGGCACAGGCGGCACTAATGGGGCAGTGTGATTGCAACTGGCTGAAGAAACTTTGCAGTTTTTGACCAAGCAATATGAGGTATGGCCATGAGGTTATTCTATGTACATTGGGAGGAGGAGGAAAGAAAGAATAAAAGAAGTTGGCCTTTCTAGAATATCATATCTCAAAATAGCTTTTCTCGAAATTTGTTGGCACTCTCCTTGACAATGCTAAGTGGCCAGGAGGAGGAATAAGTAACCCTCTGAATTTCTGCGAGGTCCCTCCAGGGAGATACGGCATAGGGGTAGTCTGGGAGAAGCTTTACAGAGTTCCTGCTTGGACTCTGGTTTTAGCTGAAGTGTAGATATTCTGTCTCTCTCAGCCTTTTTGTCAGTAAATATTGATAATAAAATGTGCAGCTGATGAGGAAAAGAGTAAGGGAAGAAAGGTCAATGCCAGCTGAGTTTCACAAGTAGCACGAGAGCCTGCATAGTTTCTTGTTTATACTTCACTTTGAAACTTCTTATGGTTGAGATATCGAGCCTGGCAGTCCTGAGAGGACAGATCCAGGAAAGGCTTCCCAGTAGCCCACAGAAGACAGTTCTTTTCCAATATAACTCTTGGTTTGGGACTTGGTAATTGTATGTTTTCACAGAAAATAGAAGGTTGCTTGGCAGGCCTTTGCTATGTCAGAGTTGAGTTGATTTGTGATTTTTTTTTTTATATGGCCTTTGGAAGAGTACTGTGTATTGAGATCTGTGTAGTATTTCTCACATTAACACATGTATTCAATACTGTTTGTCTTAATCAGGTGTCATGATTAACTGTCACTGTGTTACCTTGCCTTTGTACAGTGGGATTTCTGGTCCCATTTCTTCCAAACATCACTTTCATTCTTGTTCCTGCAGCAAGGACCACACAATGTGCAATCCAGCAAAATAGTCTCTGACCCGTGCTCCTGAGGAGGGATCATATGGGTATATGGAGAAAAAGCCATGGATTCCTGTAATTATATCTCATTTTCAGTGCCTGCCTCTCTATGTGACAAAACATTTTGTTAGACAGAAGAGACTTTTGTCTTTTTGGTTGTTTTTTTGGTTTTTTTGTTTGTTTGTTTGTTTGTTTTTTCCCCCTGGGTTTAACATGCTCTCTTTTGGAACTGACTTTATTGATGGCTGTTCAGCCTGGAGGAGGCTCCAGGAAGAACTTATAGCAGTCTTCCAGTCCCTCAAGGGGGCCTACAGGAAACACAGGGAAAAACTCTTCAGTAGGGCCTGTTGTGACAGGACTAGGGGCCATGGTTTCAAAATAGAGGGAGGTAGATTTACATTAGATATTAGGAAAAATTTTTTTACAATGAGGGTTGTAGAGCACTGGAACAGGTTGCCCAGAGAGGTGGTGGAAGCCCCATCCCTGGAAACATTCAAGGCCAGGTTGGACGGGGCTCTGAGCAACCTGATCTGGTTGGAGATGTCCCTGCTTCTTGCAGGGGGGTTGGACTAGATGGCCTTTGAAGGTCCCTAAACATTCTATGATTCTATGAATTTGCTGTAGTACTTTCAAAACATTTTTTTCTTCAAAACTTTTGTTTCTTTCAATGCATTCTGTATCTTCTGTTGCTTAGATTTTCCCTCTCTTAAGTGATTCAGTTTAATTTATAAGGTCATAACTTTAATGCATTCGGTTTTGGGTAGGTTGTTTTCCTCTGGGAGGACAGGAGTTCAGATTATAGATATTCATCCATCTTTTCCTCTTGGGTTCAGGCTTTTTTTACCTGACTGCATTTCTGACATCCACAGAAATAAAGATTTTTCCTTTGCTTTCTCAGTAAAACAGAAGTGAGTAAGTTTCTAAAACGCAAGGCCTATAGTACAGGGAAAAGCTTGTCTTTCCCATTAAGTGTTCCAGATATTTCTGTATATGCCTAACTTTATTGTGGGAGTGGGCTGGTGAGCTGGCTGCACTGGGGTGGGCGACAGACACCGCATTGTAGCTCTCCCCAGGCCGATGGTGTCGTGATCATAGTGCCGCGTCCACTCCGTCAGGGACTGTTGGCGCGAGATGCAGTGAGGAAAATGAGCAGCATCTGACTGTGTTCCTCGTGAACATGAGGGGAAAGTGAAAAATAAACAGAAGACAAACAAGGCCTTTCCTCCTTCCACCTTTCTATGTCTGTTCTCAGATACAACCTGATGGTGTGGCCTGCTGTATTTTACCGTAACTTTGTAATTTTGCCTGTTGATTTCTTGGGACCTTTTCATCTTGCTGCGCTTTCACCCTGTGGGTGACTTCAGTGGAGACGGCGTCCCTGTTTCTCCCAGGGAGGGGAGGGAGCCTGCTCCTCTCCGCCTGGAGTCCGTGTTTAGTGTCGTTATCTGCAAAATTAGTTGCATCTTAACATCATGAGTGGTGTTTTCAAACCAGGTGCGGGCTCCGACTGATTCGCCGGCACCTTTGCCTCCTCCCACTTGCAGCGTCCGGTAAGCCGGCGTCGGGCGGGTGTCGGGTCAGGACCTCTGAGCTTGGGCGAGGGGCTCGGCCCCACAGCAGAGCCCGTGGTCGCGGCTGCCGAGGAGCCGCCGAGCCGGCGGCTGGCGCCGCCCGTCCCCGCCCGCGCAGGGCGGGAGCCGAGCCAGCCTGCCGCCATGCTGCCTCCTGCTCCGTGGGCAACACCACCACCTGCCGGCCGTGCGGGGCGGCTGCCCGCCGAGGGAAGGAGCAGCGTGTGTGCTAAACGAGAACGTGATCTGAAAGCACTTGAAGAACGTTTGTAGTCCTAGGAAAATTTCTTTTAATTTTAGTAAGCATTGATGTCCCATAAAATGCGTGTGGTGTGATCCCTGTCCTGTGGTCGGAGCCCGCGATTTTTTAAAGTAGGCTCCCAGGCGCTCCGCTCCGCCCGCTCGCAGCAGCACAACCGGCGCGCGCTCTCCGCCGCGCACCGCCCTCTGACGTCCGGGGGCGGGAAGCTGGCGCTGTCCGTGTTCGCGCAGCGCCCCCTGGCGGCACCCCGGGGATACGTGCGATACCGTTCTCGCTGCTGGAAACCAAACGCGAAAGTCTTGCGAGCACAAGTGAAATGTATTTTCTTTTTTCATTTTAATATTTACAGGAAGGTGTTTTGTTATTTACATAGTTCTAGTTTCTCCAGTCACCTGTGAAACTCTGAAAATCTTTTAAGTCTGTAAAACTTCCAATAAATTAAAATACTTCTCAAGACCTTACAGAACACAATGTTGCTGGCTTTAAAAAAAAGCTTTCTCTTTATACAGAGAAGATTTTGAGTTGTACCTATTTGGAAACCACAAGCACCAGAACGTGTTTCACTGCATTATAAGGCTGTTCTGTGCATGTTTGCCCAGGCAAACTGTGCTCGCTGAGAAACGCTGTGTGGTCCCAGGCCGTTCCTGCCGCGCTCGCCAGGACACGGCTGAGCTCGGACGCACAAAGTGGCTGATGAGCCCAGGGAAACTGTTATAACACTGGTGAGGGCTCTCTCCTAGAGAGCTGTGCCAGGCTGGGTTTTGTCAGGAGTCAGCAGTGACAGCTGGCAGCTCACCCCTTGCCCTGGTGAGGTGCCTGGGAAGAAGAGAGTGAGGCTGCTGGGCCTCCAAACGAGGTGTGGTTGGATGGAAACAGGAAAGCGGCAGCACTATTTGGTTTGTCCCACCAGTGTCGGGCATTGCACCACGAAGCTCCCTGAGGAGCTGCTTTGAACAAGGCTGATCCTTGCTGCAGGAGGAAGGGTATGCTTTGTGCTCCTGCTTGAGTAACAACCAAATACGCAGCCATGTCTGCTCTGAGCCCATCCCACGTTCAAGGCCTGTTGCTGTCTGAAATCGTCGCTGCTTTGGAGCAGCTTGTCAGCTTTTCCAAGTCCAAACCTGTACTTACATGGAAAGGAGTTAAATAAAATGTTGCTCTTCAAATTCTTGGAGAGGAAAAAAAAGAAAGAAAGGAAAATATTTTACTAGATTCCCTCTGTCTTAGTATGGAAACAAAAATGCCTTCTAAAATTCCTATAGACAGATATTTTGCAGTTCTAAGCTAAACAGTGTTTTGACAGTAGATTGAGTTATTTAAACCTAATGGTATTTGTTTACTGCAGCTTCCAGGTTTTTGTAAATGCTTCTTACTTTCAGAAGTTATTTGGTAAAATAAACTTGAAGGACTTACCAGACAGGAAATGCAATTTTAAAACGTAAGTATTTAAGAAATGTTGATTGTTGGTTTTACTACTCCTATTATTATGTGCAGCCCTGTGAAATCCGTCAGACGTAGAAAAGAACAAATAATTTACCTGTTTTGAACTTGTTACTTAATTATGAATACTAACTTATGTTGATTGTTCCAATGTTATCGTTAAATTGTTCTGCACATTTAAAAATGGCACTGATAGATATCTTCGCCCAAATTTGAAATGCAGGAATGGGCTGTTGCCAGCAATATCAGCAGCTCCTTGCTGGTGTAAGTACCTTTAACGCATGGTTTAAGGAGCCCTGTTTAAAATATGGCCTCTAGTGTTAGTGCCAATACTGTCTCTTTGTTTAGCATGGCAGTAAGTAAATTGTCAGCTGTTGCTATATGATCGTAATTCATCTGACGTTACCCTTGACTCAAAGAAATGATATGTGCAACCCTAATTCTGCTGGAGAATTGTCCCTGATTGACTGCTGCATCTATATAGAGATCCAGTAAGGCCAACTGCACTCCAGTGCACCCTGCGTTATACATTGTTGAAAGGCCTAGCAGGGAAAAGGGGAAACCAGCTGTACAACACAGATTATTTCATTTTCAGAGCAAGGAACTCCTGAAGGGAAAAGAGCTACAGATATCAGGTAATGTGACTGTTACTGCATCACCACAAGCATAGCGTGTGGTTCTCAACCTTTCCTGAAGAATGAGAGGGAGAAGAGTAGCAACATGTCAGGATGAAGTTGGTTTCTTAGAGAATGTGCTGATGCTAATAATCCTTATCTGTAATAGAGGGCATAGCCAATAACGCTGCCATAGTTAACATGGAAGTGTGTGACCTTGTGAAAAGAGAGATCTGTTGTGGCCAGAGTTTATTAGGTTTAAAAATTGAGTGCTTCTGCAATTGGAATTACTGTGGAAATTCACTGGAACCTGGCATGGATGAGCACTACAGGGTCAGATCTCCTAGTAAATAAATACTGTGTCAAAAACATTAAAATGCTGCAGCTTTCAGAGCACTTTACTGTCTTGCACCAGTCGGTAACATTTACACTTTTGCAGCGAAACTGTTATAACACTGGTGAGGGCGAGGAGGACCTTGATGTGACAGCCTTTGAAATCCACTTTGTGAACGAGGACACAGTGTGAAGTGACCTGACAGTCACATGCTGAAATACACCTTCTTGCTTCTATGTTTTATCGATCTTCCTCTTTCCTGGAGAAGAAAATTTGCTATTAAAAATATGAATATATGATTGAAGTGACAGGAAGATTGCCTTTGATTTAAAGACTGTGTGTATGAATTGCATAGCAGCAAAAATGTTCCAGCCCTAACGAGATCTGACACGGGAATCTTCAAAAGCCCCAATTCCAGCAGTGCTCAGAGTTGCTTCCCTTGCTGTTTTGCTGCTGAATCATTTTGACAGCGTGAGGAACAGCGTCTAAACACTACTATATGGCAGAGAGCCAAACCGCTAAGCTGTACGAGACACTTCAGTTGTCTGAGTAATGCAAGGGCAGAGCAGCCTGAAAAGCAACTGTAAATTTATGATCCATTGTAGGTGTAAAGGTACATCTTCAGACATCTGCAGTTCTTAGTGATTTGTAAAAGGAGGTAACTTCTGAGGCTGCTGCTAAATGTTGTAATTGTTGATGCTCGGAGGCTGGGACTGCAAGGTACAATTTTCCCACCTCTTGTGCACCTTTCTAACTGCTCTGAAGGCAATGTGCTCGTCTTCTGTGCGTGTCGTAGGAGGAACAGGTACAGGTTTCAATGATGCAAAGTGTGGAATTGTTAAATATTTTTTTGTTTGTTTTGCAGTTTCCTCCTGTACTTGCAGTAAGAGAAGTTTAGGGTTGCATTTGAGGAGACAAGAAGATTTGGGCACGGGTTGCACAGTACGTCTCTTAATTTAGAGCACATCAAATTCTAGTCAAGCAATGCAATGGCAGGGGGGATTGCACTGGGGTTGTGGTATATTCTGAGTTTTGGCGGGTGCATGTGTGTGTCTCGGTCTGTCAGCATAGCTCTGTCTGTAGATAGCACGACCTGATAGCAGCTCAGGTTTTCCACGGCAAGTGTGGAATGTTTAGCGCAAATAAATCATGGTGGCTGCTCCTGTGGCAAGACCACTGCTTGGCATCTCTCAGTGTGAGCAAATGTCAGTGTGTTAGCAGTCAAGGGCACTGAGTGTCGAGTACAAGGGCTGGGCCGACGTGACACAGCTCTGTCGAAGTGAGAACAAGGCTGAGGCTGGCAGAGCACCAAACTCTTTATGTTGGTGCAGGTCAACTGGAAAAAGACCTTTTGCTGGTACTGCTTTTTTTCCAGTCGAGGACCTGGTTTAAGCTGTGCTGGCAGACCTCTTTCACTGGGATTAACTGTGCGTCCATTAAGAGGTTTGCTAACTCAGCCTGACTAATACCACTGTAGAGCAATCATTTTAAATCCAGGTCTCAGCTAGTGGCATCCTTCTGCTCCTCAGCACTGGCTGCCTGCTTTTAAGTGTTGATGGGATGGTATTGCAAGCTAGAAGCCTGCCTTTGGGTATGTCTTCTGCTCCTTGCTTTCACGCCTTGTGAGGTTACCTGAACTATTTTTAGATGGGCAGCCTTGTAACCAAAGCAGCCTGGCCATGATATCTCTGAGACCTTACAATCTAATTTATCTTTGTTACCTGGGTAAATTAGCCCACACAGAGCTCTGCACTGTCACGTCTGATCATTTATTGGTTCCTGCCTAGTGAAAATCTCCCTCTACAGGTCTGCGTCCTAGAAGGTATGTGTGCTTTGGTAGCCTGGCCAGTTTGATGAGAAGGCAAAAGTCCCTCCAAATAGCAGTTCAGAAATAGGAGCTATTAAGAGGGTGAAAGTACACAAGGAATTTGGCTTTTGCAAATCCAAATCTCCATCTTTCATATCTGTCTATATTTAAAATGCAGGCAAGAGAAATTGTGTGTGTGTTACATGTAAAATGTGTATTGGAGATCAAGTTTACACTGCAGTGCTGATGGTTAAACTGTGAATTCGCAGCCCACTACTTTGCAAGCTATTTCAAAGTGTGTTTGTGCTTGGTTGCTAAAAATTTCTGCTCAGTTCCTAGTTACAGCTCTGCTGCTCTGGTGCGTTGCCCTCTGCCTGGTCTCATTCCCTGAGCTGATTCTCTCAGCTGCTCGTCGTCTTTCCCCACCGTGACTACGGGAGCCTGTGGCATTTTCTCTCTCCTTGGAAGGTTATCTTCTGTCATTTTCCCAACACCACAAGTGTCCACCAACACCTTGCAGTGCAGCCACGGGCCTGGGTCATTACTCCTTTTTGTGAAAGAATTTATTAATAGATTTGCTGTTATTTTGCTTGAGGGCCTGGTGTCAGGGACAAGAACATGCAGGAGTCAAACATTAGAGTTGTTAATTGTAACAGGCTTTCGATGAATCTGTGATCAGATTCCTGTATGGTTTTGTTTACACAGATGTGGACACTCATGCAACAGAGATACAGTGTGTTTCTTAAGTTCAAAAACAACACACAAAACTTAATGATTAGTCTTTTTATGGGACTTATCTCTGAAATAGCGATGTTTGATATAAATAGGCAAGCATACTGAACAGCTTTCTGTAGATAACACTTAGTAAAGGAGACAGAGGAGGGATGAAAAAATGTTTGGAATGTCATATCAGCACAAACACTGTGATAAATAACCCATGCTGTTGTCAGGAAAAGGCAGAGGATCAGAGATTTCAAACCCATTACATTTACAAATATGCTGTCCTTGTCGTTGTTCTATCATTCTGGAATGCTCATACGCAACTTAACTCCATGTACTGCTTTCCACCTTCCCACCAAACATCATTGTTATTTTGCACAAAGTATTATATTTTCAAATTTTTTACTACAAGAAAAGTAAATTGTAAATTCAAGCACTCAAAAGTTGTGATGAATAAAAAGACTTCTTAGAAACTTTGGCCAATTTAATCAGAAAGGGGTAACAGTCCTGCTGCTAATGATTGTTAATAATTCACGAATAAGATTTAAAGTGAATAGATTGTAAAGGAAAATTGCTATTGCTAGAAACTCTAAGCTGTTGTAGCTTTGATGATGCTCCTTGCTGACACTGAGTGGTGCAATTACCACATGCTGATGGAGAAGAGCTGCAATTACCACATTTTCTGAGTCAACTGCTGAGATTTTTTTTTTTAGTTGGCATTGTTATTTATTTATGTGCTTATTGTAGGCAAATTCTATAAAGTGCTTCCCCAATATTTGTAACACAATACTAGGAGGGGGACCTAGATACCTCTTTCTAATTTTTTTACCCTTACCATAAAAAATGGCGCTTTGCATTAAATCTCCACTGTAAGCAGGAGCCTGTATGTCCAACCTAGCTGAAATCACCGTGGGAGTCAGTGAGGAGCTCTGTGTAAGAAAAATAGTAGCAGGAGTGCTGGAGGTCTTGAGAAATTTTGTGTGAAATAGTTTTGCCCTTTATCATGGGTGATGCTCATTTGTTTATTTTTTGCAAGCCCAGTGGTAAAAGCCTGGATAATTAATTAACCTTTGTGTCCTAGATTTACCAAGGACCCAGTGCTGTTTGGGGAGGTACCAGACCACATTATTCCCATTTAATAGTGTGATTGCTGTGACTGGCAGGATAGAAAGCAGCTTGAGTGGCTGCTCATACACCTGTGCAGATATTCTCATGTAATTTTGACTGCTTGTGATTTTTTTTTTTCCTCCAGTCTTGCTTTTCTGATAGAAATATTCAAAGATTGGTCTGAGTTCAGGAGCAAATTGTTTGGAAAACGTGGTGCTAAAATGGGTCCATCTGTTTTCAAGAATGAAGTGATAGGAAGGAGAACACATTTTCACCCTTGCATCGAAAGACTGTCTGGACATTGAGTTTGGAGGTGACTGACGAATGAGGCTAGGCACATAGCTTGTTTGCCCATAGAGTGTGTAATGGAGTGTGTGGATAAGGTCTAGGTAGGAGCTGAACATTTCACTTTTTTTTGTATTCCTTTTGTAAAATATTTTTTTTTAAATCCACTACTATGCAGAAATATTTATTAGGTTTTTTAATTATTAAAGTATATTCAGAGAATATTAATATTATTAATATTAACACTGGGAAGAAAAAAACAGGGAATAACAAAGCAATCTTATGCCTTGTCCTGTAGACATGTATACATTGCAAATTCCTTCATAACATGATCAGACAGTATTTTTAATTTTTTTTTAAGACTTTACTTTCTTCAGTGTTAGTATTTGTCAGTGCAATGTGAGGCTGTGAACAATCTGAGATCCAGTGCATCCCACCTCATTGGCTGTAGTTGCTGGATGGCATCCAGTGATTAGGGCTTAGCTTAGCAACTCCCATGAGAAGGGACAGACTTTAGTCCTTGGTCACTGGTCCTGCTCCTGGGTAACACAAGATGTCCCATGTTAAATCACTGTGGAGCTCCGCTCGTCAGTGCTTGCCAACTTGGCCATCTCGGGACACTGGGCAAAAAACGCAGTTGTCTTGTCAGCCTAAAAAGAAATGCAAAGATGTACATGTTTGCTGAAGTTTCAGAAAACACTCTTTTTTTTTGTATACGTATATGTGTGTGTATATGTACATATGTATGCCTTGTCAGGGACGTGCCCAGTCCACTGGACAACAAGTAGACAGCAGTGGTCCTGGCTCCTTTGCTCGGAACCAGAGGCACAGTCTCCACTTCAGGCAGCAATTTAGAAATTTCTGGGGGAGGGTATGTTGTTCTATCTGCCTTTGCCATTTCACACAGCTTGTGGAAGACAGGTGAATCTCATTATAGATGGCTCTAAGTTTTCCAAGTCCATCTTGGATTTTCTGGAAGAGGTATCTTGCCAACAGCCTCACACCTTGTGAACTTTTTTTTTTTTTAATTTATCGTTTCATGGCTGGCAACTCATTTGTCATGCTGACAGGCAATGGCCTTCTGAGAACACTAGCTACTTTTATGGGATCACTGAGGCCGAATAGAAAACGGAGAAAAATAGCAAGAAATATAAAACTGCTAGTCTGTCTCTAAACCAGGTAGCTGGATAAATGGTCATTGTGAATGTTTGCACACAGAAATACAGCTATTCTGTTGGTATTAAGCAACTTAATCCACTTTAGCTTCAAAGAAGAGCCTAAAGCAAAAAGATCTATTTCATTATAGGTGGGGAGGAAATAGATGTTCACAGGCTGTTGACTATCCTTGAACTGAGCATACTGACTCAGAGGAAATGTAGATATATGGAGAGGAAAATAGAGGAGACTGGAGCCATTCCTCTACCTGGATCTAGCAACACTTTCTATTATTGAAAACACATCCAACTATTTGTTTTTAGAAGAATCAAATGCCCTGTTAGTGTTTAGTGGAAACATGTCAGGGTCAAGGGTTTCCCTCAGGTGTCCTCTGAAACAGCTTGTGAAATATAGAATCTGAAAATCAGCCAGAAAAGATCTTTTGGGGAAGGTGAGTTATGTGAGGACCATCCATCAGGCTTAACCTACAGGAGAGGTTAAGATGAAGTTTTCTGGAAAACCTGCAGATAAAGGAATGTCTTGGTCTAACAGAGAAGAGTCTTGTAAAGGATTCACTCAAGTCTTCACTGAATCTTATAAGGATAAATCTGAATGTTCTCATTTGAGGAAGGGCATAAGTAGTATTTCTAGGTGGGCAAAAGTAGGTTGCAGTGATAGACGCAGGCACAAGCAGAGGCAAAACCAGTGTGTGAGGGTAACCCTAAAAATTGAAGGTGTGGTGGGAGAGAGCAGTAAAGAGTTTTCATTATGATTGAATATTAATTAGTGACATGGCTATTAATGATGACAGTAATTAACAGAGGAAGGAAAGACTTGTCATTGTCCCGAGGGTGAGTAATCAGTCTTGGCAGGTGATAAATAATGGTTCAGCAAACTCAGCAGAAAGATAATCTGTCTGCCTCAGGACAACTGGAGAATAGCTATAAAATCTTCCAGGCTCTTGGCAACATTCAGGAATGACTTCATGTTTTTAAAAGAGACAAATTAAAATCCCTGATCTCAAGTGCTGCTTATATTCCAGAGTGACTGATCACAGGAGTTCTGGTTGAGTTGGTGCCTTCAGTTTACTTGCCCCTTTAAACCTTTCTTTTTAAATCTTAGTAACAGGGGGAAGAAAGACTGGGGAACCAGCTTTCAGCATTACTTGAATTTTTCATTGCAGTTTGATGGAAATTGAATAGATTCCCCAAAAGAGGTGTAGAGCTGGGGACATAGTAGTTCTGTGTAGAAATGGAGTTGACCCTTAGTCCTGCGTTAGGTATTCCTGAACACGAGGAAAGGAATCATGCAGAACGCACTTCACCTCCCTTGAGCAAAGCAATGCACCACTCTAGGTGGCTTTCAGGTATCAGCTGTCATGTCACTTGGCAATAAGATGCCCAAGAGATCACTGCAAGCCTGTAATCGGAGACCAAAATCAGGAGAAATGGTGAAATTTTTCATTTGGTGAGTGAACAGAAAAATCAATAAAGATTCTGGTTTAGTTTGAACAAAGCATTTTGTAAGGTTTTGTTTTGTTTCTAACAATACAGAAGCACTTTAGTTTGAGTCTTCTTTGAATGGTTTTCTAACCTCAAATGTTTTGTTCTATCTTTAGGATATTTTTGTTTTGTAAAAGGCAAAAGGGAACATCCATGTTTATAAAATAGAATATTTTATTAACAAACTTGTCAGAACAATACTTACTGGCTCTGAACACTTTCCCCATATGTTATGCAGCTAGCACTGTTCACTGGATGCATTCTCATCTAGCAGGTAATTTTGGACCCCTCAGACATATTTTTCTGAATGAATTTGCTTTTCGCAAAAAAAAAAAAATTGATGTGGCGTTAGGGTGCACCTGGCAAGTTGGCTTCAGTAGAGACAGGAAAGCACTGGCACTACTGGTGTTTGTTAGGTGTTCTGCAAGGTACTGCCTGCAGTTCTGGTGACCCTCATGCAAAGAAGTGGAACTTAAATTTGAAAAGTTGCTGAATGGTGAAGTAGAGAGAGAGAGACCATCTTAAGAGGACTTTAAAAGAGTTTGGTTGGTTTAGTGAAATGGAGGAAGGAAGGCAGCGTGTCAGCCCTCTGTAGAAACACTCAGGAAAAACATCTGTCAAGAAAGAAGAATAATTCTTTCCATTAAAGGGTTCTGGACGAACTTTCCAAATAGGATAGTGGCAACTTAACTTGTACTTCGGTGGAGTTGAGAGGTATGGAGACTTACCACAGAGCAGAGAATACAGGTTTGTGAGGTGGGTCCTTTAGTATCTGGTTCGTTGATACCTACAAGGCAGATTGAGACAATGCTGCTTGTTCGTCACATCTGTTTGCCCAGTATTTAAGCCAAAGCAGATGCTCCCCTGCTCTTTGGGAGTTCTGCTGATTGCCTGTGAGGGACAGGTAAGTTGTTTCACTTGTCTTGAGTGGAGGGCAAGAGAGATCAGGTCCATATTCCTGCTTGCTGCTGAAGCCTGACTGAAGAGGGTTTACTGGTGCACCTTGTGGAGTCGTGGATCAACTTGCGTTGTCAGAGAGAGTGGGAGCTGCCATCCCCTTCTGCATGGGGTAGAGCCCACATTTCTAGTGGGAATTTCACCTGTATGAGAGAGTCATTCAGATCTGAAGATATTGCAGTGACCTGGGACACTAGCAGTGTCTGTTGTCTTTCTCTGTGGCACATCATACTTGTGACTCCTGGCCTTTGTTGCCTTTAAGGTTTGTTGAGGGTGTAGGGGCACTCTGGGCCTGTGGAAAGCAAAATGTTCTTCAGATCTTTTCTGGAATAGGCATTGTGCGAGTTATGCTGTTCCTTGAAGTACCTACCACGTCTAACTCAGAAGTGCTGCATGCAAATAAGATCCTCTGGAGTTTGTTTAGTAAGCCTGAACCATACGATTGATCAGTTCCTTTTTGTATGCCATCTTCAACTGATATATTATTACACAGCATAGCACTAAGTATTATTTGGGCTATTAGCCTACTGTACGTGAATGCAAGTATTTCTCAACAAATTGACTGTATGCTGAGAAGGGCTTGGTGTTATGTCTGCATCCAGGCATGGCATT
Source organism: Chlamydotis macqueenii (assembly GCF_036417535.1). Lineage (NCBI taxonomy): Eukaryota > Metazoa > Chordata > Aves > Otidiformes > Otididae > Chlamydotis > Chlamydotis macqueenii. Next base: position 39,823,531 of record NC_141560.1, read on the forward strand.
GTTAGGTTGTGCTGCAAGCTGCCATAACTTGGCATGGGCTTGTTGAATTGCCTCCAAGTACTCTTGCTGGTTGCCTTTGACTTTGGACAAGTCATGTGAGTTGATTTGTACACACCATTGTTTTTCATTTTAAGCTTAACTTTCTGACTATGGAGTTTAACTAAATTTTGCTGCCCTGTCATGTTGTATTTTGATAAAAGGCCGTACATTCTATTGAACAGTGACAAGTTTTCCACTTCCACGATTTCCATGTGAGCAACAGAGAGGTTGTATACATGCAGAGGATCAATCCTAGGGATACTCACGCTGTTTATAAGATAGCAATAAGCTTTGTACTAATTGATGGGCCCTGAAAACCTAATAAACTACCTAATGGGCCTTAAAGACTCGCTTCTCTGCTCCTGGCTACTGTGCTGCTGGTGCGATCATTAGCAGGTGACAGCTCAACAGTGGCTAGGTTACAGGCACGCTGAATCCCACTTCTTTCTCCAAGGCATTGCTTGTCTTTGACATAAGCGAGACTTTTCCTCTGTCCTTTTTTGACTGATAACGCAGTTCTGTACTTTTAGGTTGTTGCCTCTGATATTACGGGTGCAAGGTGTCAGTAAATGCTCCTTTGTCTCTCTGCTAGCTGGTGTTTGCAGAAATGTAACCCCCTGTATGCTGACGTGAGAGAGCAGCAACTGGGAGAGATCAAGTTACGTGGAACCATTCGAGTAATATCTGACTTAAAGTATATCAGGGCTCCTATCACACGGAATACTTCTTGGGACCTGTCAGTAATTGTATAATTACAGCATGGCACAAGACGGAAAAACATTCTGAAACAACAGTGGAAATATAAAGGAAAATGGAATAAAACTCATGTCAGTTCTATTGTATCTGTCTCAATGTTATCTCTTTCTGGGGCTCTCAAACCCCGTGGTCTCAGTGTTTAATGCTTTTTTCACTATTTTTTTTTTTTTTTTTTTTTTTTTTAAGGTGCTGATATTGTGCAGTGGCTTATGAAGAACCTCAGCATTGAAGATCAAGGTAAGGTGACCTCAGCTGGGGTGGAACAGGTATTCAGTCTGTATTGTGTGTGCCATCTGACAGTAGATACTGTTTTGCTGTGGTCTAAAATACCTGTAGAACAACAAGGTTGATTTAGGTATTGGAAGGAAGGAGGAGGGAAAGAGATAAGAATCATCTTAATTAAGTCTAATGCCTTACACTGCAATACACAGAGAGCACTTTGTAGGAGTTTTAGCATGTCTGTGAAATTGTTGCTACCTAAGAAAGCCTGATTGATTTTAAGGTTTTTCACAGACTTAGAAAGAAAGTTGGTGGATGTGTGTGGTTATCAGGCAAAGGCAGCGACAGGTTTCCATGATGTGGAGAAATGTAGCCATGACTGACAGGACATGCTGGCCAAGGATGACACAGCCACATCATGGGATCAGATGATGGCTGCTAATTTATCACAGCAGATAGATAAATGGATAACAAACCGTAAACAGTGATCAGTGTATGGGCCCAGTCCAAATAGTTCATTCTTCAAAGAAATCAAAACAGTTTTGTCACAGTTAAGAACTGTTGGGAAAGGAGGAAGAAAAGATCTGCAGGTCTAGAAGCTTCTTTTCCTTTTCCAGAAAGGGAAAAAAAATCTGGCATCTCACCTCCCAGTTTGTTTCTGCTGCCTACTATCACCATGTAAAAGCAGAGATAGAGGCAGTGTTTTCTCACCCAGGGCATCCCTATACATACATCCCTTCTCGTGAGTCCAGTCAAGTCCCAAATTTGAATTTCAGCTGCAGACAGTAGCTTTATTATTTGCCTGGGGGTGGGTGGGCAGCTGATGTGTGTTTTGTAACTCTGAGAAAGTTGATGCAGGTTTTGACAGTTGACATTAGTTGAAAATCTGTGCAAATGTACCTCTGCAGTGGTGAAGGCTGCTTTGGCAGTTGTTAGATATGCGTTCCCCTTTACCTCAGCTCCATTTCCTCTAACAAATGGCAATGCTACAGTGTCAGGATTTGTCTTTATGAACAGGCACGCTACTAATGACCTGGTGTTGCAGGTGTTTGTCAGGTTTGATAGAGGCAAGTGGGGTTCACTGATGGAACAGGCTTCTTGTCAGCTGTCACTTGTGACAGATAGTGTGCTTTGAATTGAATTTCAGACTCTAGAGCTGAACTGGTATGAAATTTTTTAAACATAAAACCAGCAGGTTAAACGTTTGGGTAGTGTTTCATCTATATTGTAAGGCTGATGTCTGCTCTCCTGCTTCGCACGGTTTGGTTGGAAGGCATAAGGATGCAATGTGGGTACAGAGAGGCATATGCGCACCAGGTCTTCGCGTGAGTCATCGCCAGGGCCACTGCTGAAAGCAGAGGAGTGTGCAGTGTGTGTCTTACTGACACATTTCCACTGTTTTTTTCTCTTTCACAGGAGAAGCAATACACTTGGGAAGTCTTATCGCTGCACAGGGTTATGTTTTTCCAATCTCAGACCACGTCCTTACCCTGAAAGATGATGGGACGTTCTATCGTTTTCAGGTTGGTGAGCCCTCTGCCTTCCTTGTGGCCCGTTCTACTGTCCCTGCAACACTCCTGAAATCACCCACTCTTTATTCCTAAGCACCGGTTAAGTCTGTGAAGCCAGGGATTGAGACTATCTTGGTAGAGGCCATAGGAGGTTATGAAGTCCCTTCAAAATGATCTACTTTAGAATCCCAAATCACTCTTTTTCTACTCTCTGACTCACAGTTTTTACATAAATGAACTGATATGTCCTGTGATTTTTTTTTTATATGTGATTTCAATGCTATTGTACTCAAAGTTGAACTAAACCAGGAGAAAGAAAATAACTTTCAGGATCTAACCCTGGCACAGAATTGAGTAGCCACCCTCCTTTGCAAAACAGACCAGGGCAAACTTTGCAGTTGGACATTCAAGCTCTAACACAGCAGAAAATTCAAATTTTTATGCTCGCTTGGATTGATGTGGGAGGGGGCAACCTTCAGGCTTTGGCTCTTTTACAGAGGTTGTGTAACCTTGGCAGTCACCGAAGCTGGGACATCTCTATCTTTCAGTGTCCTTGTGCCTCCAGATGTGTTGAATTTTTAAAGCATCCTGCGCTTGAGTTCCATGCCCTTTCAAAAAACTACTGCTGTCAGCCTCCTAAGATAACTGAGTGCTTGAGCTGCAACAACTCCTTTTGTACAGATTGTATAACTTTAAAAGCAATAAGTTCAAACCTGGAGTCCTCCTGCCTAATCCTACTGGCTGAATTTGTGTTTTTCTGTTACATGATCCCAGCCACCTCCTTATGTTTCCTGTGACCTCTCTTCTGTTTACCCTGCTGTTCCTCCTTTACGTTTATTTTCTCTTATTTAGTTTTTATCTGAAAAGCCTGTTCTCCTTGCATCTGATGTTGCTGCTCTCATGCTCACTGTCCTACTGCTAATGTGATATTGTGTTATCATATGAGACCAACAGCACAGCAAACAGAGAAGCCCAGGAGATCACAGACCTCCTCTTATCTCACCCCACCTTCTGGTTACCTGGCATCATTCAGACTAAGATTTTTCATGACATTTCCCTTGCTCTTCTGAAAGTCCCGCTCCTCCTGTCATGCAATATTTGACAGAAGCAGTGGTAATACTGATTTCCCATTTAGTTGTACTTCTGCCTATTTTAAGAGTGACACCATAAGAAGTTGTCCTGTGCAGCTCTCAGGAGCTAGATTTCGAAAGCAGAGTATAATTCTTTTCCTTATTTTAAGCCTGTGTAAACCACATCATCAAATTGTCTTAACTGCTTATTGACTTTTGTTTTCTTTCCCTCATCTTTTGCTACAACTTTTGCTTATTCTTTGCCTGTTGTCATTTCCTGCAACAGTTCTCAACTATTTTCTGCAAAAATAACCTGATAGAATAATTTTTCTTTTCCATTACTTGGAACTTGCTACTTTCTACCTCAACATCAGTCCCTCTTTTAACAATAGCTCATAATCTCGTGAAGTTCCTAAAATATATATCAGTGAGGAGCATTGAACCCTGCATTGTTTGATCCCTCCCTGTTTTGTCACTGTACTTTGTGCAAGGAGTAGTCTTTGTGTGTGTAATGTCCTATGCCTGTTTGTGGTATTACATCAGTAATACAAAACAGTGTTCTCTAATTTGTGTGATCACAGGGACATTATTTTTCATTCATGTTAAAACTGAAATACAGCCATGTATAGTAATGTCTTGTAATTAATTGTAGCAACTGCAATATGCAGACCTGGATAGAAAACAAAAGCAGTAAGCTTAGCAGGACTTCTGCTTTCAGAACAACTTTAATCAGCTGAGTTTTGACCTCTACCATCTGTTATATTTAAAAAGTAAATTGTTTTGTAGGATGCCAACTACACTAGTAGCTGCTCCAAAAAAAAAAGAGCAAGTGGTGTACGGCATATATAAAAGGCCATGAGGTTTCTCATGCTCCAAAAAAAAAAAAAACCACCAACAAACAAACAAAAAAAAATAAAACCCCAAAACCAAAAAAACACCACAACAGACTCAGGGTGCTTGTGAATTCCTGAGGAAAGAGGAGATTCTGGGGATAGAGGGTAAGAAGCCCCCATTCAGATGAGATGGCAACAGTGTCTAAAATGTCATCAGGATACTGGACTTTATCCTCAAGAGATGCTTGTATTACAGTGTCTCTATTTAGTTGCAGTGAGGAATGTTGAAGGTGATACCTTCCTGAAAATCCTTCCTCAGTTTTACTGAGATCTGTGGCAGTATTTCCCCTGAGGGCAGAGGCTAGGTCTAGGCTTTGATTCTTCTTTTTGTACTTGTAATGTGTTTCTGCATCTGAATATTTGTTTTTCATCTTTTAAATTACAAAAATGCATATGTTGTTTCTTAGGCACCATACTTTTGGCCTTCAAATTGCTGGGAACCAGAAAACACAGATTATGGTGAGAGTATAATTATTTCATTGTAGAAAGTTAGTATAGAAATTTTGTGATGGAAAAAAATTGTCCTTAAAATAATTACTGTTGGCCATCTGAACCCTTCATCAGCAGAGTTTCCTGTCAGACTTGCAGCATCAGAGGCAGATGTGTGCCCATGTCAAATACATGAAGTGAAATCCTAGGGTGTCTGAAGCCCACAGAGCCATAGCCGTTGAGTGCAGTGGGGCCAGGGTTTTACCTACCCTTATCTTCATTATCCCATAGCTCTGTTTGTTTTGGCAGGATTTATGGCAAGCAGAATACTGCTCCTTGGGAATCTTAAATAATACTAATATTGCTTTTGTGGGAGAAGATACTGTGATCTGTAGCTGAACCTGATATGTTGATCAATAAAAAGTTACCTCATCTGGGCACTCATCTGGATGATCAATAAACCAGTATATGACTGATGGCAATCTGTAGTTAAAGTTCTCTGATATATGACATCAGACTTAATTTTCCTATTTTTTTAAGATTACTAGCTGATAGCTGGTAAAAAAAAAAGAGAAGACTGAGCATGGTTTATGAGCTGATAAACTGCAACATGGTGCATTAAACATATGAGTGCCTGCAGACAGTGATAATACATAAAGAAAATATATCAGTATTGTTATCTTTAGCTGTCTGCATGCAATGTTGCTGTCTCTTCCAGAACTGCACTTCTTTCACAGTTAAATGATAAAATCAATTTCTGCATCCTGGTATGGCATTGGAAGAGGAAGTGAATCCATGTGCGTGCTCGTAAAACAGGAGCTTCTGGAAGTGCTTCTTTTGAAATATCTCATAATCTAAGATCAGTTTAGAACTCCTCCATGAATAATCAGATATCTATTTTTTTTTCTTTCCCGGGCAATAATTACTCATCATTATGGATTCTGGAAATCATTTGCTGGGATGGAGAAGTAGCTTGCAATGTCATGTGATTTGCAGTCCTCATCTGCAGGGAAGCTAGCACAGACTTACGTGTTTATGCCAGTGAGGGAACTGCTTAGGAGAAAACATGATGCTGTTCATTATATGCAAAATAATTTCCAGATTTTACAGTCACCATATATAACTGTCTAAACTGTGCCAAATGTATATCCTGTAAATATCGGAATAACAATCTGAAGAGAGAAGTTCTGTTTTTTCTTATAGTACAAGTAACTAGTTTCACAGTTAGATTGTTGTGCTGCAAGGGCATTGAGTGGAACAGTACACCTCAAAATAAAGCCCTATATGAGCTGACCCACAGCTGGAAAAGCTGCAACTGCATTAGCTCTGAGCCCTGTAGTGACAGATTTTCATCTGTCCCAGAAATCGCTAACATATGCTTATAATCAGTCTTTGCGTATCAGAAGTCTGTACAGATGGAGCCTTCCCAGGAATTAATCCCAAACTAGCAGTAGACCCAAATAAAACTGAAATCCCAGCAGCTTTTCATGCTTTCTCTATTTGCATGGATTCACTCGTAGGACAGGAACTAACTTGCTAATAGCAGGTCACTGCCTAGCATGAAGGAATACTGTGAGATGACTGACTCTCACTTTATTTGGCATTCTAAATGTTTTACAGATGAAACTGCTCTTGAGATGTATACGTATAAATATACATTATCTGATCAGCTCTAGTTACCATACATAATACTGGCTCGATATGTGAAAATTAGAATTATAGGAATAGCCTAGAACAGAATTAGATAGCACTGGTAGCACTGTTTTTCACATGTATTTTTGAATAGAAGAATAAGTTTCCAATGGAAAATATTTATGGAAGTGTCAGAAAATTGTATTTCTCAGGAAACCAAAACCCCATGGTTTTCAAAGAAAAGACGACATTTTCTGACAGAGATTTATTGCAGTTTTATGCAGATGATGCTTTGCCTTCTGCTCTGCTCCAGTTTGGTATGCTGTTGTACACTAAGTACCTGGCCCTGCAGCATGAGAGAGGGCAAAACACAAGGAACCTATAAAATTCACGTCTAAATCCATCCCAAAATGAGAGCACTGGACATCTCTTACATAGTTCAGACCTGATAGTATACCCAAAGTGTGCTGGGGACCTTATGTTTCAGCCTGCGATGGAAATGGGATGAGCTAGCAGTCCAGCTGTGGCTTTCCCAGAAGGCAGCCTGGGACTGGTTTGATGTCACACACTGGGCTCATTGTGACCCTCAGAATCCCAAACCACATCAATTTCTGCAGTGTTTGCCTATGGTGAAATGTGAGAAGGCTTTTCTTATCTATTTGAAACGTGTAGAATAAGTGGATGAAGCATACGAAAAAAATGCTCAGATCATTGATTTAAGATGTTTTCATTTCAATATCCTGATTTTTTTTTTTTTTTTTTTTTTTTAAACAAGAGGGGAAAAGAAGTGCAGGGCTACTCACTTTGACAGGCATATCCCCAAAGTGCTGAGGGGAACAGGTTGCTAACGCTGAATCTTTTACCAGCCCCAGAAGCAATTGAGCCTTTCTCAGACATCTTGTTAGTTCCTGGCATCTCCTCTCAGCACTTTTAAATGAGATGTCCCAGATGCCTCTGAGATTGCTAGTGAGTAATATCTGCTAGGTATTCAGCCCTCTCATTCCTTGCCCTTGTGTTGCTTTCTGATGAGAACAAACAGTGCATGGACCACTTTTTTCTTTTTTTAAGATCTAGTACTAATAATCTGTCTGTAATTGTTTTCTGTTCTGTTTCTCCCTTTAGCCATCTATCTCTGCAAACGGACCATGCAGAATAAAGCTAGGCTGGAGTTGGCGGATTATGAAGCCGTAGGTACACAGCTGCTAGAGTTTAAAACTGGGGGGTGCGGGGAGAGCTTTGCTTGCCAATTGAATGCTGCCATTTTGTGCTTTGGGGTCAGTCTTTGCCGTGTCTTTTTTTCAGTTGTCAGAATTGTGTGGAGGTTGATCTGGAGACAACATCACGAACGTGACTAGGGAATGTCCTTGGCTTTGCAACTTCTTAAATTAAAGCATCTGCTGTGTAGCCAGCCCTCTAAGACTGGAGAAATTACACAGAAGTTTACATTGGTTTCCTCTTCCCAGTTAACAGTTCCTGGTTTATATAGCAGATATTAACACATGAAAATGATGGCTTTCAGGGGCATTATTGGGCAATTAAATTGCTGATGACCCATCTAGTTATGGACCTTAAAAGGTTTTCAGATATTAGACTTGGACTGTTTTCAATATGCAGTATAAAAATTATTACTCAAGCTTATTCAGGGCATCTTTTCTGTTATGAAATTATTATCTATAAAAATATCCCCAACCTTGACTTCAGATTGTGCAGGGTTTGTGTAGAGAGGAGTGGGAAGATGGAGGCAGGAGGAGCAGGGCTGGTATGAGTTTTTTTTAATGCCAGCAGTTGTAATGCTCTGTCCAGCTGAACTTCTCTTTCTATCATGTTGACTTTTTTGTTGTTGTTTGTTTACTAGCTCAACAGTGTAACAGCTGAATTTCAAATGTGGAGTTTTTCGTTGGAGGGTTCTTTTACCAAGCTAGTTCTAGTGGACTTCTGTGTTCATGTTTATTACAATGAAAACATTTATATTACATATATTTTAGGGTTTTTTTCCAAGAATGGACCTTTTCTTTCTTCCTTACCTTCTACATTTTGAGACTTTTGTGCACATGGTTGTACATATATGCCTTTTGGTCTTTTCAGTGAAGAGCATGCAAAAATTGCCACTTATCTCGTCCACCCTAGAAATGTATTCAGAGTTCCCAAGAGTTCTAGTCTTGAAGTACAGGCATGAAGGAAGGAATATAATAATCTGCATGTACTTACATATACTTTTGCTGAGTTTTCTCTTCTGCATATTGTTGATTTCATTATTAAAACCATTAAAATTGCTCACAGCCAACCAATTAACTGTAAGTGCTCTAAAGATCTATCATAAAGCAACAAAAGGCTGTTCAGCAGCACACATACTCCCACACTCCCACACACATACAGCAAGGCTATGGCTAAGTACTTTTGCACACCGTTGTCTACTGAGAGTAGCAATGCTCCGGTGATGGCAAATAATTAGATCTTGGCAGTCTCTCATTTTTCTTGTGAATATTGCATTGCACAATTAGAGCTTGCTTCTGCATTCAAACTTTGCTCTCTTAATTAGAGACAATCAGATAAGAATGGCACCGACTTTTCCTAGTCATTATGGGAGCTGAAGCAGATCCAGCAATGGAGATGTAAGCTGAGAGGAAGGAGAGCTGAGGAGTGGGAAGGAGCTCTGTATATTTAATGCACATTTTTTTGAGAAGTAGTATGAGAATGCTTCTCCGTAAGCCTCGGCACTGACCTGGAGTTTCCAAAGACAATCTCTACAAAGCATCTCAGGGGACATCTTCTCATTTTTAAGTTCTGCTTGGAGTATTCATAGACAGCCTCCCACCCCTCATTTATACTGGTAGAGCAGGGGTCTTGATGATAATGATTAAGCTTGCATCATTGCATTCAATTTTGTTTATAATTGGCCAAACATAAGCACGATTCAAATATTGCTTCAATTGGTCATGTTTCATTGGCATCAGTGTATTTACTCCAGAGGGCACATGTGAACATAATTTAAAATAAGATTTAAAAAAGAAACCCAGGGAAAAAAAAAGGTTTTGCAGATAATTACAAGTAGTTCTTCCTTATAGCAACAGTTGAGGAAATCATTGCAGTTCAGCACAGCTGTAAATCATTTGCTTAACTGTTTTCTTCCGTGTATACAGACTGAAACCCTTACATGGACTTGGTGGTAACACGGCCAAGCTTTATGCCTTGTGTTATACAAGAATTTAAACTGAATAATAGGAAGATTTCTTCTAGTGTTGAAATTCATGCACGTAAGCACTTTCTTGAAATACAGGGAACAGGTATAAAAAGAACAGCAGTAGAACTAATAGTGTTAATTTCAATGAAAATTTGCAACTGTTGAACCAGCTGTAGTGGAGAAGAGCATCAGGTTAGTGGTCTCATAGGCCTCCTTGTCAGGTTGGGTATGAATATATGACTTTGGGGTGCCATTTGAGCCTGAAATTCTGACCATGTCCTGAGTTTGACCTTGAGCTGGGATGAAGTCACATCCACCTCCAAACATTCAGACCACAACACTCTCTATAGTGGGTCTAGACCAGAGCTCTTTAGTTGTAGAGAAAGGCTGCATCTGGACTCAGTCTTTGCAGTAAGCGACATTCATTGTTCAGACAAACAAGCTATTTCCTTTTATGAATCATCCTGGCAATCCCCAGCCTTCAGTGCTGTGCAGCTGCATAATGCTCTCAGTGGTGACCAGGACTGAGCAAAGCAAGGGATGCTCGGGCTTTGCATCTTAGCAAAAGCCTGAGGAAAAGAGAGCAGTGAGGGGAGGAAGGGAAAGTGGGGATGAGAGAGAAACATGCAGGTGGCAGCCATCTGCTATCAGAAATGAAAGCCATCAGCTTCACAGAGCTTCTCAGTGTTACCTTTTGGGAACAAGTCCATCATTATTTTCATAGCAGAGTTCAGGCTGTCTTCATCCCAGTCCATTACTTCTCCCTTACAGGGCCCTCTTGGCTGCAGCTATGGGGCTGCAGCCCCAAAGGATGTGTTGCAACCCTGCTTTGCCTGCAAGATAGTTCACCTGAAACCAGCACTGACTTCTATATCTTGAGTTTTTCAGCTTAAAAATAAAATAAAATAAAACAAACACCTGCAGTGCTAACTGTGCTCTTAAGCAGTTGTTATAATTACAGGGATTAATTGTTCTCACTATTTTCATCTTTTGTCAGGAAAACTTAGCAAGACTTCAGAGAGCATTTGCAAGAAAGTGGGAATTCATCTTCATGCAAGCTGAGGCCCAAGTGAAGTGAGTAATCCTGGAGCACTAAATTGTACCAGTATTTAGAGCTGTGAAGGGAAGGGGATTCTGTGCAGATAAAACTTCTCTGTAAAAGTCTTTACTGTAACTAAGCTCAGGTTTTGGTGAATTTTAATTACCAACAGATTAGAAACAATAGAGAGCCAATTCTGAAGGTTTGTATCAGAATCTGAAAGATGGATTTAATTATCTGTACATAGAAACATTGGTCAGGAGCTCCTGAGCCTGTGTTCGCCGACTTGTGCTGCTAAATTAGAGAGGAGAGTTGAGTATCACTTATAGAAAACTTACTCAGATTTAGTATTTGGGTTTTTCCTATGCCCTGCTCATAATTGAAATCTAAATTGTTTTCCCATCTTCCCTTGTGAAAACAATTTTAAGACTCTTAGTGTTTTGAGTGTGTTTTCATTATTGTTGCAAAATGGGTATGGTCCAGGGTTTGTAGTGTCTACAAGGTAGTGCATAAACGCCTCCATGTGTGTTTTGTAGTTGTCACCTCTAAAATGGAAAGGCTGGTGAAAATGGTGTATGAGAACACCAGTACTGACAGTCACTGACACTAGAAGGAATTTGCACTTTCAGCATTAGATGCTAAAAAGTTAAGGAACATCATTTCTTGAGGGTGTGGCTGAGGTATATGTCTCTATCTTTGATTAACTCTTTGGAATTTTGATTAATTCTTTGCTTAATAACATTGTAATTATGTACTATTTAAGTACATAGTAATTATCCTTTAATTTACAAGGTAATTAAGGGATTTTTTTTTCCGACTGGAATACCAATGTTCTGTTTGGAAGAGAAAATTAGAAGTTAAGATAGCAATTGTACTTTCAGTTACTTAAAAGTTTATTGCCAAGATTTAAAAAAAAAAAAATCTAAGTCAAAACAAAATTCTGCATTCTCTCCACAGCATACAATTATTATGTAAGAAAGAAATGTAAATATCAGATTCTTGATGTGATCACTGTTGCTTTTATTAATCTTTTCTCCATTCAGTTTTCTTTGACCATAACAGTGAACTTAAGGTTTGGGGTTTTTTTAGCAACTATTTCAGCTTCTTGGTTCTCAGTTCATGTGATGGTTCGGTCTCCAGGTTTCTAATAAGGCAGGGTTGGAATTCACAGTATAATTCATAGTCTTGGATTAACTAAAAAGGAAAGCAAACCATAAATATGTGAAAACATTCTTTCTGCTTATCAAGTTCTGCTCTGCCTTCCATGTCTTTGTTTGCACACATAATTTTCATTGCTGTACCTACATTGCTCAAAACCTGCAACCACAGAGCATCTAATTATGTTGTGTCTTGATAGTTTAAAATGTGAAATACTGAATTATCAGTAAGTTTGGGAATGTGAACCAAGAACCTCGGTTCAGCACAAAGCACCTGTGAAGACAGTTCATGGAGTCTCTGAAAAGTCCCTCCAGTCCGTGTGTGGTGTGAGGTTGGCCAAAGACTTCACCTTCCCCTTTGGCCAGGCATGAAGGGCTTGGTCAGAAAAAGAAGTTTTGGGCTGGGTATCTGCGTTTGCTCCGCAGCGCAGTACAGCAACTGCTGTCTGGTCCTGCTCTGTCTTTGTGCAGGGACAGAGCTGGTGCAGAGCTGTTTTTTGTCTCAGCCCTACAGGGAGGATATTCAGAGAGTGATACCAAACTGTGGAGTACTCAGGCTTTTTGTGGGGAGGGGTGTTCAGAAGCTTCAGCTTCAGTCTCCTATTTCCTAATCCCTTTTCTAGCACAGACATAGCCGAGGATCACTGCCCCTCCAAAAGAAAAATCAGAGTGGAGAGAACCTGATGGTCAGAAATCCCAGCTGGTGTGTTTTTTTTCCCCTCACTGCTTTGATTTTCCCAGGTGGTGGCAGTGGAGAAACCCAGCACAGAGATGCTGTCAATTTTTCAATCTTGCTCTGAAGGCAAAGGCGGCTCCTCCTTCCCTGCACCTCACCCAGTCTCTCCGCAGGTAGATCTTGCCAGCCCATGGTGACTTTGTGCTCATGTGTAGAGCTGAGCACAGAAGTGAGGCACCAGAAGCAAATTGCTTAATGCTGCTGAGAGACAGGGGAACAGTTGTTTTGAACAACCTCCGGTCACCTTTGTCATGTGTGCTTTGAGTGCGTTGACTCAATGGCTGCATCAGGGCTGAAATTACCAACTTACAGTTGTGCTGGCCCAGTCGCGTGTCTCTTGGGTGAGCACTGGCTTGCACAGGGCCATGCAGCAAGCCCTGCTCCAGCTGCCCATGCTGTCACCCCTCACTCTTCAACACCGAGATGGAGGACAGAGCCAGTCTGTTGAAACCCCTAAGGAGGGTGGCCCCAAGTGCCGCCCATGCTGTTGCTGTTGGATGTGCCTGGGACAGCTGCCCCTTTGCAATCTGTGGTCATGCCAGCGGTCATGCTGGGACACCAGGGTGCAACGGGGCGTCCTGATGTGGATCTCTGTCCAGCACTGGCTGAGAGCTTCACCTGGAGTAAAGAGGTCCTGGTGGGTCTCCTGACAAAGCCAAAACCAAACATGAACTTTCCCAGCCTGCCAAGTCAGAGTCTGGGAACAAAGTATCGGGAAAGGTTGTTTTCCTCTCCAGATGAAAAAACAGATGTTAAACTAAATTTTCCACCTTAATAGGAAAATCTCTTTTGACACGTATTGGAGTAAACACCGGTGATATTTTGTTCATGGCACATGGCCTTGCAAGCAGAAGTATGACATGGCTGTACAAAAAAGTGGATTTCTGAAATTTTTTTATCATGAGGTTAAAAAGCCCAGCTAGGAATTGTAACAAAGAAGAAAGCATTACTTGTACATTGACTCATATGTTTATGTTTTTGTTTTCAGGATCGACAGAAAAAAGGATAAAACAGAAAGAAAGATTTTGGACAGCCAGGAAAGAGCATTCTGGGATGTGCACAGGCCTGTGGTAAACCTCTTTTTGAATTATGCGACTTTCCAGGTTTTGACAGGAAAGTTTTAATACTAGTAAACACTCTGCCATGTATTGCATAAAGACATTGCCTTTACACCACGCGGATTTTCCTTGCAGTTCAAAACACACCAATTGTCTACAAGATTATTTTAGACATTCTAGGTTTGTGCATGCATGGAACTATTGATTTGGAAATATATGATAAATGTGAAGTTTGGAAGATTATTTATGGTGCATATGAAAGAACAGCAGCTTACCCAGTTTGGCTCAGACTTCCTAGAAAAAACTTTCCTCTTAGCTGAGATATTTCCTTTTGGTGCCAAAGTTATGAGTAAATGAATTGGATGCTGAGAGGCCAACTTTGGGTATATGCAGTCTCTTGTTTAGCTAGGATAATTTATGGGGGACACACTTCAGGAAAGAATTTTGAACAAGATTTAATTGTTTATTTTAGAAAGGTAAGGTAGCATGTGGATTGTAAACAGAGGAGTAATATGATTACCATCTCTTTTCAGCCAGGCTGTGTGAACACCACAGAAATGGACATTAGAAAGTGTCGTCGTATGAAAAACCCCCAGAAGGTGAAAAAGGTCAGTTTGAGTTTCTGACTTTGGTTGTGTGGGGTTGGTTTTTTTTTTGTTTGGAGGTGGGGGGGGAGTTTAATGCAAATCACACTTGACACCTACAGTATATTAGGCTTACCGAATAGGAACCAAAAAAAAGCGTTTTGCAAATATCACTTCTGTTTTGATCTATTTGGTGACTTCACTATTCCTGTTTTACCAGCAGAGCAGTGCAGACTGAGTGATGAGTAGAGCTGAGAAGGGTATTAAGGAGCTCTGTGTCCCAGGTATCTGCTGGCTTTCCACTCCCATAAAATTAAAAGCAATTGGCAAAAGTGCCTAGGTCCTATTTTCAGAAATTATTTGGGCATGGATTTTTCAGAGCTGGTTACCTACCTTAATCATTTCAAAGACTGGATCATTAGCAACTTGGGTGTCTTTGACTTACAGCAAGTTTTAGCTCTTCTGTGAATATAGAATTGTATAGGTTGGAAAAGACCCTTAAGATCATAGAGTCCATCCATAAACCTAACACGGCCAAGTCCACTACTCAACCATGTCCCTAGGCTCCACATCTACAGGTCTTTTAAATACCTCCAGGGATGGTGGCTCAGCCGCTTCCTTGAGCAACCTGTTCCAGTGCTTGACAACCCTTTCAGTGAAGACTTTTTTCCTAATATTCCATCTAAACCTCCCCCGGTGCAACTTGTGGCTGTTTCCTCTTGTCCTATCACTTGTTACCTGTTTTCGAGGTGACACCAGACTCCTGAACTGAATTGGTAGTTGAGTAGCAGCAGAGCTATTCACATGACTCTTATGAATGTTAAATAAAAACCAAAAGCACAAAATGAAAGGGTAGCTGACACTACTTTCAGAGCAGGTCTCTGTCCTGAAATTAAA
This sequence comes from Chlamydotis macqueenii, assembly GCF_036417535.1. NCBI lineage: Eukaryota > Metazoa > Chordata > Aves > Otidiformes > Otididae > Chlamydotis > Chlamydotis macqueenii. The sequence continues at coordinate 39,838,732 of NC_141560.1, forward strand.
TGGCTACAAGTCAATCTGCAGGTTTTTGTTTAGAGAGGTTCACATGAACTCAACCCATTGACAGCTGGTTAAGCTCTTTCTTCAACATGTAGTTTTACAACAAGAAATTAAACTAAGTTATAGAAAATGGCATAGGATTAGGTTCCAGTCTTTTCTTTCTCCGCTTGGTTCACCACAATGGCCACTCCCAGTGTTCATCCTGCAAGCATTGACACACACAGCCTTCAGAGCTCCTAAAAATTATCAACTGCATTTAAACATTTAAAATAAACTCTGTTCTTAATGTGCCTGCAGACCTTCCAAGTGCAGGCATCTGCAAGCACGGTCTGATCTGTAAGTTTTGCTCCAGGCTGAATGATTATTGACCTGTCTGGATATAAACAGCAGGAAATTGTTGGCTTGTTACCTTGCTGCTTTACATACTGCACTTTTCCTGATTGCATAACAGAGAAAAATGCCGTAATCTCTTTTGTTTGTTTATTGCTTCCTCACAGTCAGTATACGGGGTTACAGAGGAGTCTCAGCCTCAAAGCCCTGTACATGTGCCCTCCCAACCTGTACGCAAAACTACAAAAGAGGATTTCCGGAAACAAGTAAGTAGATGGCAAATCTTCTGACAACTGTTATCTGGGGGGGGAAGACATTTACAGTTATTGAGATATCAGGAAAACCAATTGTATTCTTTACCTGTCCTTGATCCTCACATACTTTATGTAAAATAGTAAGTATTTAAAGTATTTGAAGTCCCTGCTTCTTGCAGGAGGGTTGGACTAGATGACCTTTAAAGGTCCATTCCAACCCAAACCATTCTATGATTTTTAAAATATTTTTTTAATTGAGCAGTGCAGTTGCATGATAATATATATTATGAGTAATACTAACCTTTGAATCTGCTATTGTTCTGTCTGTGGAACAATAGACAGGTTAATTTCCAATTCACTAAGGGTGTCTGGAAAGTGAGCAGTGCCAAAGGCTAGGGAAGAAACCAGCATACTGGAACACAGGCTGGGGGCGAGTGGTGAGGAAAGGCACCTCTTGACTCTTAGACTGTACAGTCAGAGCTTTTAGGGAACTAGGAAAAAGTTATTTGCACAGTCACTCCAAAGAATGGCCAACCAACTTTAACATCTTTGCCCCCAGCACAGGGAGCTCGCCCTCAAAATTACTTTCCTGCGACAAGCAGTACTCACTGAAGTACAGGCAGGAATTGCTAGGTCAGCATTTTAATAAAGGCAACTTTAAACCTATTTCTTAGGCAGCCAGTTTTAGGGTGGTCTTCTGAACTAAATCTGACCACTAAATTTCTTGAGCTTTTTCTATCATAGCCAACATAGGCTGCAGAGTACTGTGAAGAACTTGTTCATAGCAGAGTGCACGTGCTATAAAACTGCTGTTGGTGTGATGCCAGTCAGTTAGAGAAATGGAAGAGAGGAGTGCGATCGCATTGCACCCTGAGTAGTCTAGGAACCTCGACCCCAAATATGTGCCTTTCCTACTTTTAATTATGTCTTCTGAAGCTTCCCCTGGGTCTTTACCGTAGGAAATGGAGATTCCTGTTGGAGGCAGTTAATAAGCTTCTTCTAATACCTAGGGAAGGGTCCCATTTCTTCTGAGGTACTTTCAAGCTGTTTGGAAAGAGAAATCAATAGCATGTTGGGATATGATCAATGCATGCGGTAGAGCTGCTCGATTGTTAATGTCCTTGTCATCTCTCTCCTCAGATAACTTTTCTGAACATGCAGATAGAGAGACATTGTTTAAAGATGTCCAAAGTAGCAGAAAGGTGAGTGACCCTGTTCGTGTGATTTTCCATTCTTTCCTCATCTCCAGTTTGGAATTTCCAGAAACAGGGAGTGGGTAGGAACACACAAAAGCTGGTCATCAATCTTTCTGTGCATCAGTCCTTCCCCCTCCTTACCTAGCCATGCTGCCTGTCTGCTGACCACTGACACTGCTGCACTTGCTCTTCTGCCACTGAGAAAAAGTAGGTGAAAAATTGAAAAAAATGTTGGTATCAAAACCTGTACGAGTTGATAACTAGGAGAAAAGCAACTAAAATGAGAACAATCAAAAAGTTCTTTTCTCCTGTTTAGAAAATTTTGTTTTGAAGTTACAAAGAATGAAAATCATTTTATATCTTGGGAAGAAGCGTTTGGTTATGTGATGGCTTTGGGTGGCCGCGTTGCTGGAGGGTCCCCGGGCTTGGTGCAGAGAGAGTGGCCTGGATGTGGAGCATCACGGAGGAGGCAGGAGGGAAGCAAGAGAAGCTGATGGGTCCAGTGGCTTGGCAGGGATGGGAATAGGTGAGGAAGAATGAATGTGGATGACCTGAGCTGAGTGATTGCCTGAAATAAAAACCTATGCAGCCTGAAAGCCTGATGTAAAACGCTGAATACAAACTCTATGAACAAATCTTCTGTGTAACGAGGTGCCATTATTAGCAAGTCACTTTTCAGGCTGGGTGCTGCTTTTGGGACTAGTTTAAGTGACAGTTTGACAGATCAGGATGCAGGAGATGACTTCTCAGCACGGTCCTTTCGACAGCCAAGCCTGAGAGCGGCACCGCCTGCCATTTTTTTTCAGTGGAGCACAAAGGCACTTTCAGGCAGGCCGAGGGAAGTCACAAGGAGCAAATAACACAGGAGGCAGTGGGGGAGACAAGCTGCTGTCTAATCTGTAATAGAAATAGGATATAAATTATTTTAATAATGGTCGACCAGTCACGTACATATCCCACTATTCTGTGGGATAACCCTTGTCCAGCAGAAGAGGAATGGAAAGACTCTCAAAAGATTATCCCCAGCTCCTGTGAAATAAATATCCACTATAAAAGATTTGCTTCCTCCTCCTCCTTGTTTCCCCTTTCTGGAGCAGATCTGCACCAACTGTGGGAGCTGCCATCCTTCAGCTGCTCCAGGCACCTTGGAATTGGTTTTCTTCTCCTTTCTTCCACATCCTTTCTCCCCACTTGGGACCTGCACATTGTCAGGTTTAGGATTTGGCAATGACATTTGAGGACTGTTGAGCAAAACTGTCAATATATTTTACCTACTCTTTTTCCTAACTACATGATGCAGTGTTGGTGCAATCCCAGTACAGAAATGGCTGGGGAAAACCAAAGCATCTTCCTACCAGAAGCAATCTCAGCTCCCTAGATGAAAATGTGTCAGAAATCTGTGCTATTCTCTCAGCTCCTCAAAGTTACTGAGAAGGCTCAGCTGGGTCCCCTGACTGCAAGACAGTCAGGCTCTCAAGGGAAGCTCTGCAGCCTTCAGTTAACTCTTCCCACCACCTTTTCTAGCAGAATTACAGTGCATCACCTGAAACACCAGAACTCCAGGTTTGCATTTTGACAGAATTTGATACCCTTTTAGGAGTGCCCTGCCTGTAGCCACCTTTAGACAATGAGACAATGATTCTTCTGCTGTTGTTATACTGAATCAGCAAAATGTGGTTAGCAGTTGCCCCTTGTTTCATTTAATTTACTTTTACTTTTTGCTAGGACTTGTACTAGTACCTCCAATGCCTTCTTATTATTTTATTAGGAGCAATTCAAGTTTCACAGCAGATATCTTCTGATTGATCCTTTTTGTTGTTGTTTGTTTTTTTTTTAAACCAACTCTATCTCTCATTGATGTCTCAGGGATTGCTGCTGCTCTCTGAAATTGGACGCTGCACCCTCCTGCAACCCTTGACCTGCAGCAGTCATGAAATGTAATTAATGAAATGAGATGAGACAGCCCTGAGTGCCCTGAGGGGCAATGGGAACCTGCTGTGGTTACAAAAGTGTATGATTTTAATGCCTCATGATAAGAGCTAGGACAAACAAAAAGAAATAATTACTGTAGAACAGGTCAGGGAAACTTTCTGCCTTTTGTGACCCTTTGTTTCACAGGGTCTTTTCATTTTCCTGCCTTTTTTAAAGTGTGGAAGACCAGAGGTAAAGTTTAGCATGGACAGTCACAGTGCAAGCAGATTAGTTGTTCAGTACGATGAGACTCAATTAACTAAGTTAATTACTTGGCAGACTTAGGCAAAAAAAATTTAAAAGTGCCCTAGAGTACTTCTAATATAGACTAGGACAGATTTCTTTTGATTTACTTCATATATGCTGTCTTTCTTTTGTAAAAATGCCCCCCTAGCCCCAACCTCAGTGGAATTCCTGAATCACTTATGCAAGCAGGCACACAGTCCTTTTCCCAGGAAACTCTTTGAATCTCATCCTAGTGAGGATTAGGGGCTATGTCTTATCTGACTCATCATGAAGCAAGCCAGTATAAAGGCCAGGTGTTTTTTCAACATGCATATCATTTACTACATCCTAAGTTAATTATCATAAACTACTGTTGAAGTATTTTACAATGGTGCGATTAAACAAAATGGTATACCAATGTATCAAAAAATGATCTATAGCCTGAAGCTTTGATGTGCAGGACTGTGATCCTTCAACGATTTATGTATATTCTTAGCTACAGCACATGACCCTATTTAGATGAGTTACTCATAATGTATAAAGTTAACTGGATGCAAAAGTCTGCAAAAACCAAAAAAAGAAAGAGGCAATAGCAACGTGCAACAAATGAAAAGGGGGATGTACGTTTCATAGTCATCCCATGGCTCTCTGGTGGAAGCCCTACCATGGCAATCCAGTTGTTACCTCATCAGGCTTTTTGTGGGCATCTCAACAGAGATGAGCTTGAGGAAAACACTGCAGTGGGTGTTTGCAGAGAAATCCTCGTATGCACCATGCCTGGGAAAAGGGACTCCTGTGGTTGCTGAGAAACTGTCTGATCCCTACAAAAAAAAAAAAGAAGCACATAAAAAAAAAAAGTTATACCTCTCTGACATGTGACTGACCATTCAGGCTCTGATTCTTTTTTTTTTTTTCCTTCTTTTTTTTTTTTTTTTTATATCTGTCAGTTTAATAGCCTACACAGAACAGTATGTGGAATACGACCCTTTTATAACTTCTCCTGAGCCTTCCAATCCCTGGATAAGTGATGACACAGCATTGTGGGACATTGAAATGAGGTAAGAATTGGTAGTTTTAAGTAATGTTTAGAGTTGTCCTGGCATTTTGTTTTTATGCTCTTCTCATCGCCCTGTTTGGATAGGGAGTTGTATCTTGTAAAGTTACAGATATCCAAGTACATAGCTAAAGTTTAAACAGGAGCCTACACTTTATCACTTCTGTGAATTATTCAACCCTTTGATTTCCATGTGACTTGATGTCTGGTACTCTGTAAGTCAGGTAACAGATGTTCTCATGCCTGTCAAGGATGTGCACAGACTCACGTCTAAGAGTCCACAGGTACAGGATACTGCTAAGAGACACTTGTTCCAGCACATCTCTGACCCTTGAGAGTCTGTTCTCTGGTCCTCCTCCAGCTGTAGTGCTCCAGCCGTGCCCCTGACGTGGGATCGCATGAAAGATGCTGCTGGCAGAATAGGATGGGTTATAGGGCAGGGGCCGTTCCCGCTGTGCAGAGGTGGATTTAGCACAGGAGCCAGAGCAGTGTAGCTCACACACAATGTGTAAGATTTGGCAGGGCAGAATTATAATAGATTGACAAAGTGAGTTTGGGCCTCACCTGTTAGTGAACAAGCTGACTTATCTCTGTTATGGTGTCTAATAGATGAAAAAGAGGAGGAATGACTGTTGGACCTCTAATGCCTTGTGCCTCAGAGAGTTTCTCCAAAGAAAACAAACACAGCGCTGCAATTTAGATCATCTTTTGCCCATGTAATGCTTGTGCAAGGGAGGTCTGGACAGTGTGTACATCTCTTGCTATCACAGGCTATCCACACCCTTCATCGTGGGGCTAGAATTGTCCTGCCTGCCACTATGCTTAGCAGCTATTGCAGCAGGTCTAAGTGGAATCACCATGCCATGTATCACCTTCACTACTCACTCCTATCTACTGCAAGTGCTCAGCAGCTTCTCCTGGTGTTTAGCTGCTGCTGTTCAGCACCAAATCTGAACTGGGACTTCACTTTAGCAAATGTCTGAAAAGAGAATGTCAAATCTAATCCTGCCTGTTTTTCAATAATAATATAAATTTTAAGATGCTACCAGCCTAAGAAAGCCAATTCATAGTGAATCAGTGTTCCAGAAAAAAAAGGCAAGTTATTTCCCTGCTTAAAAAACATGGCGTCTGGGATGTGAAAGATATTTTCACCTGCTTCTGTGATAGTCACAGAAATACATTAGTTGCCTAATCTCTGCCCCTGCTCATATGATTTTCATATTTTGGATTTGCTTTTTAGTCAGTTTCTCTCATTCTCCCCATACTTCCTAGCAGGGCTAGAACCAGATACAGCCCCTGCAAAGTACTTCTCTGGAGGAACACCCCAACCCATAAGGTAATCCAGGCATTCATTATTTCTGCCTCTGTCAAGGTAGCTGCAAATCCCAGAAAAGATGTCAGTGTCCCTGACGAATACAATTAACCTGATGTCACAGCCTTAATAGGAATTTTAATAAATCCTTGGCTTCTGCTGTGATTTCAGAGTTAAGGAAGGTGATTCTCCTGCTGATGAAAAAGAAAAAGTTGTAGTGTTGGGAGATGGAAGAACAAACAGCTCTGTATTTCCATTTTATTCTCTATTGTAAGAGAGCTCACTGCATCTGCATCTAGTTGCAACTTGCATGAATAATTAAATGATCCCCAAGAGCTGCGGTAGCCCTTGTGTTGCCTGCAAAGCTGTTTCCTCAGTTAGGAGAGCAGAGCCCTTGCTCAGGAAAACAAAGAGCCTCTCACTTCTAATGGTAAGGCCAGCTGCTGAGTATGGACATCCCTGTGCCGCTACAGTTCATCCTTCATGGCACTCAGGACTCAGGAAACGCCACGGAAAGCCTTCAGTTTTAGACCGCATTTTGGCCTTTTTGCTTGTGCCAGAATGTTGTGCAGCGGCGAGAAGAGCAGCTACAGATCGCTGGATTCAGCAAGAAATTCCCCAAGCTTAACTTGTGCATAGCTCTACACAAACGTGGCTTTCAAGTCCCTGTGTCTGAGCTGGCTCACTTAACAGGTAGGCTGGCATCTGAGCCCTTGTCTGCAGCGCTGCTGGCTCCTGGGTGAGTGCAGGAGGAGCCATCCCGAGTGCTCTGCACTTCCACTGAGGACATGCCCATCAATTTTACTTGGGCTTTACACCAAGAGGAAATCAAAGCTGGCATTTTATTTACCCCTTTGGCTTATTTGTCTTCAGCACAGATCGCCACTGTCCCCTAAGGCTCCAGGATTAGGAATCACTGTGGACATGACGAGACATGTAGTTTAATAGATATGCACTGTTAACAATGGCTCTACTGTCACGAACGTGAGCAACTGAGCTCTATTTTAATGGTTGTCTCATAGTATGACGCAATCACACCAGAAGCTTTCAAACACTTTGTGAGACCAGATTACGCTCTGATGCGGACTGTCTCACAGGATCCTCGTTGTGATTCCCAGGCACTGCTTCTCCCCACAGGCTCCTCTACAACATGTGTGGCAATTCAAACAACAGCTTATGTAAGTGGAGCTGTATGATGAAATAATTTAGGAGAAAGATTGTTAGTGGTTTTGGGTGCCTCTGCATCTCAGTGTCCCAGCTGAGACACACAATAAGAGTCTGATTATCATGGAGAGGAAGAGGGAGATGGTTTTTAGTCTTCCAAGACTTAGGTATCCAAAAATCAGAGACACTGGAAAATAAAAGACCACAAACCAGTAATCATCTTTAGAAATCTTGTCTGCACGGCTTCTTAGTGAAACTGCTTTTTTAATGCAAATGTGGAACTGAAAATCTGAAGCCAGTTCCAAGTGACCAGCCAGCACTGTGTGGGACACAAGGAGATGCTCTGGAGCTCACCAGTGGCCCAGGAAACAGTGTTGGCAAATTTCTGCCTTGACATATAAGAGATCCCAAGGTACATTTGAGGAGATATATAGGAAGTGCATAATGAATAATCATTCAAGTATGGTATGCTGTTCTCTACATGAAACCTACCAGAAATTACTCTGAAAATTGTATCATTCAGTGTCTCTCATTTTGCCGTGTATGTAGCACCCAGATAGTACAGTTGCTTTAATGATGACCCTGGTGTTCATAGCTTCTTTATGAAGCTTCTTCATAGCTTCTGTTATTTGTGAACTTGTATTTCTGCAAAATCTTGAGAAAAAAACACCATCTCCTTGTCTGATAATCCTCCTCCCTTTGCTACTTAGCAGAAACAGCAGCAGCTGCTCGGACAGCAGGCAGAAATGCACATTCCATCTGTTTTATCCCTTCTCTCTCCAAACAGCAAAGAACCTAGTCAGCAGCGTGTGAAAAGATGGGGTTTCTCCATGGATGAGGTGCTGAAGGACCCAGTAGGACGAGACCAGTTCCTTCGTTTCCTAGAATCAGAATTCAGCTCGGAAAACCTCAGGTGAGACCTTTTTTTTGACTTGAACTAAGTGAATGAGACCAATCCTACTCTCTTGCATAGGTGAAATGCAATGCTTGGTATGTCTTGAACTGCTAAAACACCCATTTGAATAAAGTCAAGAATTTGGCCCATAGCACTGCTACGGATGCCTATACTAAAACTGCATAAGGAATCTCAGGAACAGTGTTTAGCAGATCTGGTATTGTCAAGTATCTTATGCAAAGGCTTGCAAAGTTGTAATAATGTAAGGAGATACAGCGTATCACTATTAAGCCTTCTAACAATATATAGGAATTGCAAGTGTATTTGTGGCAGGGCTCATGTGAAGGAAGCATAGTATGGTGATCATGTGGCTAAAAACTGTTGTAGTACTGGCACTCACCAAATCAGATTTGCAACAGTTAGTTTAAATTCTGGCACCTCCTAACTATTTGAGAGCTTGACTCTCACATCAATAACACTCTATGTGTGGATTCTGAGTACCTGGCTTCTCATGTTGTGAAGAAGACAAAACTTATGTTATGAAACATTATGTAGGCATCCATGTGATCCTACATCAGACTGAGCATCTATAAATCTGTTGTGCGCAATTCTGCTACTTCAATTGCAGCTGTAATAAGTTGCCTTTTTTTTTTTTTTTTTTGTGAACTCACACTAAACAAACACAAAACCTTTCCTAGAAGATCCACCTCCTCTGGCCTTGTCCATAACACTGTTGTAAACCCAATCTCTGGCCTTAGCACACTGTTTTGAGATACGATCCCATTGCAGAACTGATGAAAAGACATTGGAAGTGCCAACAGCATGCTTCATTCTGGAGTAGCAATCCTTCAAAGAGTATGTCTATCACTTCAGCCCTTCCAGCTGCAAAACTAAGTGCTAAACTCACTAGGATTCATTAGTGACCCCTAAGTACCCCAGAACTAATGTATTAAGCCATTTTCCCTTACTGATACCAGATACCTTCTCATACTGACAGAAAAAGAGAGGTCTAGCTAGATATACCCCATAGACCCTAAGCTAAACCCACGACCCTGCCTACATAGCAAGGATCCGAGTCCCCTGCTTGTCCTAGCATTAGTCAGGGCATAGCCACAGGTTTTATCGTCCTTGTCTTGAATCTTAACTCTAACTCCAACTCTAACCCTGAAGTTCATTTTAGCGAAAGCAGCTCTCCTGCTGTGGAGACCAGGAGGTCCATGGAAGAGCTAGTGTATTGTTGTATCCTGCAGATACAACCAAACCATAACAGGTCCCACAACAGCAGAAGCAAATATACTATAGTGAGCTCTGAAAAACTGGGGTTCCCAGGATTATGCGTGAAACAGGGCTGGGGCAAACATTGGGATTAATGTTCAGGATCGCAGGCATTTAAATGCTAGCTTCATTGCTTGGTGCTGCAAAGTCCAAAGAAAATGGGAGAGGGCTTGTGCCAGCTGGAAGGGCAACCTGAACAGGTAGAGGTTGATACTCAGTGGCTCAGCTTATGTTTCAGACTCTTGCCTGCACATGAGAAACAACCAAATTTACTGCCACATTCATCCATTTGTGCAAAAGCAGGAAGATGGTGGTTACCAGGGTGGTTGACTTGTGTTCGGCAGCAGGGCCAGCTGCAGCCACTGGCCTGTGCTGAAGGTGAGGGTCTGAGTTGGTGTCAGGGTGCCAGTCTGTGCTCTTATGTGTGGGATCCTTAGCCTTGCTCCTTCAGTGAGGTGCAGCAGGTCAGAGGCACTTCATGAATACCTGCAATGGTCCCCACCTGTGCTTTCCCCTGGTTAGTCCTGGAGACACGGAAGGATCCAGCAGTAATGTAATTTGGCTGCCCTACATATGGTGGTATCCAGTAAAAAACACTTTTTAAATGGAGTCTGAATTAACTGCAGAGGCTTTGTTGTGGTGCTCTGGTGCCGTCTCAGCACATGGATGGGCACAGGAACCAGTTCTCCTGCTTTCTTTGGGGCAGTCCCGTTCCAGTAGGCCCAGTGATCGTTGGCAGAGACAGAGAGGAGCTTGCGGTTTCACTGGCAGAGCTGTGCCTGCTCCTGGGACCAGGAAATCTGCTGTCAGCTGAGTGTGCGTTCAGTCGGGACTTGTGCCTTTGCTGGTAGTGAGCGGGTTTGATGTTGTTCTTAGTTTACACCAGCTTAGAACTTGATTGCACAGCCTTTAGGTTTATGTTGTGTTGATTTTTTTTCACTAGAAAATCAAATACATTAGTAAAGCATGTGACCAATTGCCACTCTAGTGCAGTCTGCTAGCCTGCGAGATCTGAAAGGGAAATTCCGTAGAAAATGACTTTAAGTGACATTGGAACTGACCATTGTATTTATCAGATTTGCCTGTCCAGGGAGAAATACAGAAAGCATGGTAACAGCAAAACAGTGAAAAATCAATGCACTTTTGTGTTTCTTATTTTTAAAAACCTGAAAGATAACTTGTAAGACAGACAAGAGAATGTTACTAAATTTCATAAATGAGTTTGAAATTTATTGCTGAACAGGTACTGTACTTGTACATGCCTACTGCACTTACGTACAGTTGTGCTTATTGGCAATTAAATTGTAGTGAAGTGCGAAGTTAATATACTGTGTAGAAATACTCCTCAAACGGGTTTTCTGAAGTACATCTGGGGTTGCGCTAATGAAATCCAGCAAGTTTTATGACTAGCAGGTGTCCCCCAGGTTCATCCTACTCAGAAAAATGCAGAAGGTTTCATTATGAGAAGGCAAGCATGTGCCTTCCTCAGTCGATCGGAGCTGCTCCTCCTGTGTGTGTGTGTGTGTTCTCTTTGATTTTGAGGTGGCTTGTAGTGAAGGGAGGCTGTGAATCAGTGGGCTGGGATAGGCAGGTTACATCCCGCATCCTTTATGGAAAGCACTGGTATCATTAGTTAATATGGGAACACTGCTAGCATTCTTACGGTATCATTGTGGTGGTATTGGCTGATGTGGTATCATTATTATCTAGTTGGATCAGTATTAGCAAGCCTGCTTAAAGCTTTAAATAACAACAGGACATAAAGGCAGAAGTATTGATGAAGAAAACTGGGGTAGGATGGATTGTTAGCAGTGGTGCTAGAGAGCAGAAGGTGGCTCGCTAGGTTTCAGGTGTGGCAGAGAAAGCTCCTGAATTCTCATTAAGAGTGTGTAGCAGAAAGGAAAGCAACTGCTGGATGCTTAAATGTGCAAGCAAAATTTAAGTTATACCCAATGGTAAGTTTGGGATCTGTCTCACCTAAGTTAGCAGCTTTGAAGCACATGCTCCCTTCTGTGTCATCCAGGCTCCCTTTAGAGTGAGAGGAGAGAGGCTGAAGTGGAGTCAGTGAATCACTCTCAAAGGATTTCTATCAGCTTTAAGTGAAACAAAATTACAAATTACACTGTAAAGTGCCTGTCTCTCATCTGTGAGCTTGGAGAGGCTGATTCAAATGAGTTTCTGCACAGCAGACAGCTACAGTTGGGTGAGATGCATCCCGCCCAAACCCTGGGAAGCTGTAAGGAACTTTCTGAGGGCACACCTTGCTAGAAGAATTATATTTGTGGGTATCTTTTAAGGACTCTTTTCCCAGTAACTATCTTGAGATGTGAGAACTGTTGCAGCAGGGACGTATTCTCTCTGGGGAACGTCTGTATGATCTTTGTTAGCACTGGCAGGAGTCCTGTAGGCCACTGTGTTTTCCTCAAGGCCAATCTGAGAAAGTGAATGTTGGAAAACCTAGAAATTCCTGGTAAGTGCTAGAAAAGAGATTTCATGAAGTGTGCAATAAAGAATGCCTTGAAATGAAGGTAATTCAGTGGTACAGCAAGGGGACCAAATTCTGCTCTTATACCCAGCGGTCCAAGTCCCAGATCAGGGGATTGATTGTGGTGAGGTATTTCCATATCTTCCTAGCTGAGAAAAATTGGTCCCGGTGGGGGTCTCGAGTGAGGCATTGCTGGAGATAGCAGCAGACTAGGCTCGGTGACCTCCCAGGTCTCCTTCCAGCTGTGTTTCTGTGTTCTAATAAACTTGCAGGATCATGTCCACCAGTCTCCTGGGCTTGGCTGAGCCCTGTAACTTATTTATTTACTGGCGGTCCATTATTTATGTGAGAGCAGGAAAGCCAGTCAGTTGGGTATTTTTCTCTCTGTTTTTATTTTAACTCTTTTTCTTGCTCTTTTCTTTCTCCTCTCTGTCGCTATCTTTCATCTACAATTTGTTTTGACTCTGATTTTTGAAGTACCCAAAATACAGCCGACAAAATGCCAAGCTTAAATTAAAAAAAAAAAAAGGCCAACAGAGAGCTGTTATACATTTTTTATGACATGGAAATCTCCTGAGACATCTCAAGATTACTGAGATGTTCATCTAACTGGTGAATTGATTCCCCCCCCCCCTCCAAACTTCAAAGAGTGTCAGCTGGAAAGAGAAACAACTAAGTGGGAATATAGGACATGGGAATTTTACCCGAAGGGAAAGGAGAGTGCACACCTGTTTACAGATCTAAATAGGGAACACATGATGCTTTATAGGAATGTGCTGTGAAGCTCGCAATGCATTTTGTGGGTTATTGTGAACATATGTTGAAAATCGAGTTATTCAGAAAATAATTTTACCTGCAGAAAGTGTTTATATCTTATGTGACCCTTAATGGCTGAAACTTGTTGCCAATTTTTTTTTCTAATTTTCATCAGGAAAGGAAAAGTTTGGGCGCTGAAGAGAGCAGATGCATTAAGCAAAACACACCCAAGCTCCTTCTTTCCTAAAATAAGGAAGTTTACACGGGAAGTTTCTGTCCACTCCCAAAGGGCAGAGAGGGCACAGTGCTGTGCATGTAGCGCTCGATCCTTGCTGTTCCCTGCGAGGGTCGCTGCCGGGGGGCTTTGGTGGGCGGGAGTGGGGGGGGTCACCCCGAAGGCGGCGGCGCGGCGGGGCTGGTCCCCGCCTGGCCAGCAGGGGGCGCCGCAGCTCCGCGGCGGGGCGGGCTGCGGGGCGGGAGGGGGCTGTGCGCGCCGCGCGGTGCCCGCCGGCGTTCGTCGGCGAACCGGTATCGTCTTCAGCGGCTGGCGCGCCGCCGGGTGCTGCCTGGCTGCGGGGAGACGCTTCCTGCCCCGGAAAAGTAAAAGGCGGCAGCGAAGAGGGACTTGGAGTCCGGCCGCGGGGTGTGCGGCTTGGGAGAGCAGAGAGGGGAACGCCGGACGGCGTGGGGGGCGGGGGGGCTGGGCGGTGGGAGCTGGCTCTCCACACCGGCTTGCGTGGAAATGCTGCGGTAGTGTCGGACCAGCGTTAGCACACCGCCTCCCTGCGGGCATCTGTCCCCAGCGTGCCCCACGGAGGGACACGTCGCTGCAGGTCTCAGCCACACCGGGCTCACCGTACCAAGGGTCTGGTTGTTGAGCAACTCAAAAAACGTAAACATTTCTCCTGCCTGAGATGCGTGTTGATTCATAGCTATTACTTTCATTCGTTCCCCCTCCCGGCTGTGATGTTACATGATGGATTTTTTCTCTTGGTGAAAGGAAGTGAGAACAAGACTGAGCACTGTGAGATGTGAGGTGCACCAGGTTCTCCCGTGGAGCTGCTGAGGCAAGGAGGGGAGTGTGCTTGTATCTCAGTGATCTTGCTGTCAAGCCAGGGGTATCATGTCCTCCCCGAAGATGGGGACACTACACTGTCCTTACGTTGATAGTCTCTCCTCAGTCTCTGCAGTCATCCACATTTTGTTTCTTGATCAGGTTTTTAAATTAGCTTCTGTTTTACAACATACCTCAGAAGCAGCCCCCTGTCCTTCCCTAGCAGTCCTTTCGCTGAGTCTGGGAACAGCAGCCCACAGTGACAGAACAGGCAGGGCGGCTGAGCTGGCACGCTGAGGCCCAGGAGCAATCTGCGCCTCACAGGGGCTGCCTAGGATAAAGCGCCATTATGGGATATCTCCTGCAAGTGACAGCAGCCTAATTACATGCTGGATGAGGCTGGAATGGTTTATGCCTCTGACAACAGTTTAGAACACCATATTATCAGCCTTCTCCAGATCTTACATGCTGTTTTATAAAGGGCAAAGAACCTGTGATCAATGCTACTCTTCCCTTGGTGCAGACAGTCCCTGTGCCAGTCCTGCTCTGCTTATAGGGCACCTGGGGAGAGGATGCATGAGGACGTCTCCTCCTCCTCTGCCCTGCACAAGAGGTGTCCACTGAAGATCTGCCTCCCAGAGAAAGGAGGGACGCAATGCGGGATCATCTCCTGGCTCCTCCCGAGTGTGGGGCTGGGCTTGCGCTTCAGAAATTGCAGGACTGACTCAGGGAGTGCATTTGCACTTTATAATTAAGCACAAATTCCTGCGCAGCCATCATGTGCCTGATCTTTTCCTAGGCACAAGTACCCACTTCTCTCTTTTAAGCGCTGTATAAATCCCCCAGGAAGCCCTGCTTATGCATTGGCTTCAGGATGATTCCTCATGGCAGAGAATTTGCCTTTAAGTCGAGGCTGTGGGGCTGGGTACCCCTCTTTGATGTTCCTCGATTTTCAGATACCAGCTATAGTAAGTAGCTTTGAAATTTTTACCAAGACAAAACTCCCCTTTGCCTTGAAGAGGACATCCAGCCGTGGGCATGAATTCACAATTGCTTGCAGTAAAAAGAGCTTGTTCTTGTTAGTGTCAGGTTGGTCTGGTTGGTTAGTTTTCAGATTGAGCCAAATGGTTATTAAAATGGATGGTGCTCCTGTTCTGGCAAGCTGTCACTTTGCAGCACGCCTGGTTCTCTCATGAGCGTTCTTTCTCAGCCCGCCTCCCCAGCTCCAGAAGCAAAAGATAAGCCAGCAGAAAATGTTCTCTCTAGCCAAGTGTTTGTCTGAAGTGTCCCAGCTATTCTGGAATGATTAGCATCTTTTCTCTTTATATCTTTTCTGCATTCACATGTTCCCATTCCATCTGAAATTGAATGATAAAATGATAAAGTCACATTGTTGCACTGTGAGTACCACCCTTTACTCTCTGCATGCATGTGATAAGTGGGGGTGTCACTTATGGTTCAAATAACAAGGTAGGACATTAGGCACATTTCACATCTTAGAGGTGAAAAAGGGCCAACCACACACACCCCTCCGCCAACCCGAGTACTCTATTTTGGTTTATAAAACCAGATGTCACTGTGTGAACACTACCAGTAAGAGACTCTGCAGGGACTGGTATAGTGTCTGAGCGTACCCTAGACAGCCTCCCAGGGAGCAGGGAAAACCGTATGAAGGAATATGATCAAGTGATTTGTGTGAGTGAGGGCTGTGGCATTAGTCCCCGTGCGTGCAGCAGTCCTGCAAACGCTGGAGCAGCACTGCAAAGGGCAGGCAGTCACTCTGCGAGTTACTGGTAGGGTCGGGCAGCACGTTCTGCCTAGATGGGGTCCTAGCCCAGTGACACAGCCTCCTGCTATCTCTCACAGGCTTCGTGGTTGGATTAGACTTCTTATTTGGGTGAGAGAGAGGGACAGTAGCAATGAGGGAGAGCACAAGATGGGACTGGCTTAGCAGCAGTGGGGCAAGAGACAAAAAATGTAGCTGCAAATGCAGCCCACTCATGATGGAGGCCTGGGTGCAGGGAGCATCCTCACCCCTCGTGCCTGCCTGAGGGACAGGCAACGAGGATTTAGACTGGCCTTGCATGCAACGTGGATGTATTTTTTTTTCCCCCAAATTGCTCATTTCCCTTTATTGTAGGTAGGGGACAAGGCTAAATGAGTTAGCAGCCTCATTTGATTATGATAACCCCAGTGTTTCTGGGGTGGTTAGGTACTGCATGCAGCTGATAAGGAAGCAAGGGACAAAAACAGCACAGGAATCACCGAGTTGCTGGCTCCTCCACCCATCAACAGAATTTTGGTTTGGGAGAGATTGTATCTTTCTCCTTCCACCATGGGGGAGCATTTGCCTTAGTAGCAGCAGGCTTGCACCATTGAATCATTTGGGGTAGGAAATCAGGCTTTCAGTTGAACTGTTTTATTTAGTAGTCTCCCATAATGAAAAGGGAGGGACGCAGGATTTTCTAACTTGTGCAGCTCTTGCAGATCCCCTCAAAAAGCAGCGACCCAGACAAACCCTGTTTTCACTGCATGGTGTGCAAGAGTGGGGCAGGACAGAGATGGCCAAGGTGAGCCCTACCCTCCTTGTCATCGCTGGGCCTTGGACTCCTTTGCCATGGGGTTAGGAAAAAGCTGGTTATGGCAGGTGACTGCAAAGATCCCTTCTGTGCCCTGTAGCCCTCGGTGCTCCGTACAGAGCACTGTTGTACCTGTTCAGCTGGGCTGCAGGACCTGGGTACCCTGGGCAGAGGTCTCAGGGGATATCTTATTGCTAGAAGGTAGAGTTGACCATAACAAAAGGCTACTGGAGGCCATGCATCTTGTGAATCAATCACCTGAAAGAGCATATTTCTGTCAACAGTAAATAAAACGAGCACCAGCAACAAAATACCCTTTTTTTCTTTAACTAGGGTAAAAGACAATGCACGTCACTCTTGTAAAAGTATTCCGCGGCCTTTGGTTTCACGGATCAATATGTGGATTATGCCCTTAGCCATCAAAGACATGATCTTCTCAATGTTTATGAACTTATTTTAGTCTGTAAGTGTGGTCCAGTCAAGAAAATATCCCTGTAAAATTGGAGTATTGCCATGACAAGATTCATCTCTTCCCATGGCATCCATCTGAATGCTGGTCAGTCTAAAGGAGGAAAAAAAAAAAAAGATTTATCTAAGTGCCATTGCTACAACTTCACCCTGGAAATGGTATGAATATTAAGTTTGTTGTGCATTTTACATCCCCTCCAGAGAACTGATCCTGCAGGCAGGAATGACCAGGAGATTGCAGCCGGGCTGTGGGCGGCAGAACCTGCTCCCCTCCTCCAGCTGCATCAGCTCTGGAGGTTTCCTGTTTGCGTGCCTAATGTCACACTTCTGCAGAGGCGGTTTGAATAAGGACATATTGCTTCTTAAAGTCGCTGTTCTGATCTTAGCCGCAGTGTAAGGGTTTCTTGTAAAGTATATCACACCTTCCCCTGAAATCATGCTAAATGGAGAGTCTTCTGTGAATTCAGCTAGAGGCGGGGTCAGGCTCTACATCTGTGCTTTGGGACTCTGCCTGGGGCTTATCCACAAAGTCTTATCTAGATTTCTTTCTTTATCTCTTTTCTCTCCTTTTAATTTTTGCCTAGTACAGGTTTTGGTTGGCTGTCCAAGATCTCAAGAAACGACCTCTACAGGACGTAACCACCAGAGTGGAGGAAATCTGGCAAGAGTTTCTAGCTCCTGGGGCCCAAAGTGCTATCAACCTGGATTCCCACAGCTATGAGAAAACAAGCCAAAATGTCAAAGACCCGGGGAGATACACATATGAAGATGCACAGGTTTGTTTCTGATTTTATTGGACTACTGCTAATTAAACTCTAAGTTTTACTGTGATACTCCACTATCACATTGTCACTGCTCACTTGTAAGAAAAAGGAGAGGCACAGTTGGAAGTGACTTTGAGGATATCTCTTCAAGCTGAGTAAATGATATTTTCTTTGAATCTATCAGTTATAAGAGGCTAATGCTCCTCTGGGAACAAATGTTCCAAAATTTACAAGTCTGGAAGGCACAGTGAGCTGGAGCCATGGCTCAGAGAAAGCAAAGATGAAAGAGTGCTATAAAGTTCAGTTTGACTGTCTGTACTCCCTGGCACCAAAGTCTATCGTATTTACAGAATGGCTGATATCATATAAAAATCCTGGTTAGTACACTTTTGTAATTATTTATTTATTTGTAGCTAATTATATCCCCCCCCCACGCCAAACCCAAAATGCAGCAGCTTCCTCCAACGCAGCTAGAAACTTGTCCACCAGACAATACCTTGGAATAATGATAGGACAGCAGGCAATGCAGTGAGCTTAATCCCTCCCTCCTAAGGGCCCCAGATTTATCAGGGAAATTTTACAGATAAACTGTACACAGAAAATGCCTTTAGGAGAACAGATAATTAGAGAAAAACTGCTACAAGCAAGGATAAAGCTGCATAACCTTCTGAAAAAGTGAAAATGTCATTTTATAAAGGCTAAAAAGGAAAAAGGAAGAAAGGATCATTTGGCAAATATTACCAGGGACACAATTAAAAGATATTATCCTCATAATAATTTTTTATCAAAAGCATGTAGTAAAACCAACAGCAAATGAAAAGAATTCTTGTTCTTGTATTTTGTTTAAATTGGTGTTCAAAGGCAGTTCTTCAAAATACTCCACTAACAAAATACTTCCATCTCAGGGGAAATGTTGTGGACCACTTATACAAGGTTAGGCAATGAATTTTTCAAACTAGCATCAAATACTGTATTTTCCTGAATGCAATCTTGCTCCTTGGGGCCAGCATAGAAGGAATGTTTGCAAAGTTTCAAGGCAATCCCCTGTGAATATCAGGCAACTTAAATGATCTTTTAAAGCTGAGAGATACAGGAGTATGAAGAGATTCTGGCTAAGATGTTGGGTTTTGGGTTTTTTTTGTGGTTTTTTTTTTTTTTTTGCTTTGCAGTTACAGTGAGCAAGATCTGCAAATTTGCATTACCTGAAAAAAATGATGATGGCAAAATGCAGGCTAGAGCAGATAGGTGAATAATGGGGGAATTGATTAAATTGATAAGTAGAAGTACTGAGAAAAAGATAGATGTTTAGACAATGAGTATTTAATCAGAAGAAGACACAGAGGGTTTAGGCTTGAACTGATCAGTTCACAATGTAATTGCCATTCAAAAGGACTTGATGAAATCAAGCTGGAGCTCTTGCAGTTAGACTGCAATTTTAGCTCCTTGGGTTAATTTTATTTCAGAGGATTTTTATGCTGATGGATGTCGTCAACTCATCTGGTTTTGTTCATGGAAACAGACGTATGAGGTGAATGTAGACCTTCAGGCCCAGCTGTGATCCTCTTGGAGTCTGTGCCAAGAGAGGATAGAGCAATGTGGAAGGGGAATTCAATTACCTTATTGTGCAGTGGACTTCTGGTACCTCTCCAAAGGCCAAGCAAGCTGTTTCTGATTACTTGACCAGATATCTAGAGAAGGCCGTCTAACAAAAGCAGGGGGAAACAGGACACTGCTGAAGGGCGTAGAGTCCTGGTGGAGCTGGAGCAGTGTTGGCTGTACTGGCTCATCCTTGAGAGGGGACATTTTTGTTGCATGCCCACTTCACAGGAGCCAATGTAGGTCCCTCCAATGCGCTCTGAATCTCCCAGGTAATATCCTGGCATCTCTGCCAGGTCAGCCCTGCCACCTCGGGAGCCCTGTTGTCCACAAATCTGTGGCAGGTTGTAGCCTGGCTTCTTTATCTCAGCACGCTGGCACCAGGAGCCCATGAGAGCTCCCACACATCCCACATTCCTAGGGACTCAACCAGACACAACCAGTCAAAACACCCCACTGTGGGAGGGAAAATATCAATGTTGTCCTGTCCTGTGTAGCTTTAGCACAAAGAGGAAAATAACTGAAATGTCCTTGTGAATAAAGAACAAGAAAAAAAATTAGTTTACTGAACAGCGCATTCTTTGAATGCCTGCAGCTCTGAGACGCTAAGACTAAGGGGAAACAAAAGGGTTAGCTGAACAGAGAAAATTGAATTGCTGCTTCTGCAGTGGAAAAATAGGAGAAGGTGATGTGGCACTCTAGTTCTTACACTGGCCTGGTAGACCCGCAAAATGCCAATTCTGTATAAAAAGCACTGGGAATAAAAGTGTTGCTGTGCTTGGGAAGGGGAAGGTGTAGCAGCGCACAGTATACTTCAGGCTAGTGAATGCGTTACAACCATAAATTGAAAGCAAAGCATCATCTGTTATCAGGTGCTTAACAGCCTACGTGGATGTGCTTCTTTGCACAGCCTTGGCTGCCAGCCCCAAAGGGCTCTCCCAGATGCTACACAACCATCTGGTAAGACAACTGGCCTAGAAGAAAATAGGGAGAAGAGTGGATTCCCAACAAACATGCCTCTCACTTAAGATCTCTTCATCCAAAGGCCACTCATACTCTGAAGGCAAATGATTCCTCTATTTAATCTCAGCTCCAGATGTCCTCAAAGGGCTCCTAAGCCAAACCTGAATTTGATATGCATTTGTTATTTCACATAGAGCTCTCTCTGAGATGGGTTCGTGTATTACAGAAGCAAATGTTTGGCCATTTTCACATCTGTCTTACGATGTTTGCCCTGTTCTCTGTCCCTTGCTGCTGCTGTGCTCTGCAGTCCTGCACTGCTCCGGTTGCAGAGAGCCGCCTTCTCTTGCTGCATCTCCTGCCTGTGCCCTTACTCACCTTGTGCCCCACTTAGGCTGTGCCAGCTCGCCTGGGCTCTGAGCAGAGCATGCTGCGCTGGCTGAGCCTGTGCTCACCTTCCCCAGCCATCCAATTTGCTGTCAGTCCTCCATCCCTGAGGAGCACAGCCCCTGCTCCTCGCTCTGTCGTGATCGTCAGCTCTGCCAGCTATCTTGATCTGCAGCACCTTTTGTCATTTTAGTGCTGGGCCCCTCCAGAGGTGAGCCTACCAATTTAGCTGATTATTTTCTGCTCTTAAACAACTGTCCACTGAGTAAAATATTATGATTATCAAACCATTTTCACTGGGGAGTAAAGCAGCTTTTAATACAAGGGGCACCGTCAGGAAAGGTCAGTTCAATTAAACAGTGAACTACTTAGCAGGATGTAAGCTCCCACAGGAGTTATCAGCATCATTGAACAACCGATGTGGGGCCCTGCAATATGAAGCAGACACAGCCGGCTCTGGGAAGTAAATAGATTCGGGTCCATCTGAATGGCCTCTTTTGGCTAATGAAGCTGCTGACAGCCAAAGTAATTAATCTTTAACATGGGAACCCAGAGCTGTGAGTGTGACAATCATGGCTTATCTGTACAACATTATTTTTTTTCCCCCCACCTTCAAGCGTCTCCTTACATCCCCTGAAATGTCTTTCTGCCTTCAGCAAGTCTTTAATCCCTGCCTTAGTCCCTTGGCATTGGGAACTAGTATCACCAGAATGTGTTCTGTCTCCTGATAGTAATGTTTGCTTGTAGGGACATTTACTGGTAGGTTTCAGAGCCAGGTATACTAAAGTAAGGTAAGCCACGTAGTTTTCTTTGGAATTACTTTCCTGTTTGCTTTGTTTGTTTTTCTTCTTTAATAAACAAAATAGTTTTATATTGACATTCCTTTACCTGAACTAGTCAGCTGTTGTTTCTGTGAAGATAATTCAGGAAAATTCAGTTCTAATCCCAGCTCAGTTAGGGATTTTAACTGTGCTGTGCAGATCCTTGGCTAATTCCAGAGGAGATTTAGACCATAATACCAAACTGCAGGCTGCTCAAACCAGAAAGGTACCTGGCCCAGATTTGGGCCCAATTCATGCTTCTAGCTGTCCCATGTGTCGGTTCAATTTCTTGTGGACTGTGACAGAGATACGAATCCTCACAGGATTCATGAATGATCAGTCCTCAGTTTGCATACTGGTCCCATCAGGAAGCTGGGAGTGTTGACAAAACTTGATAGAATCCTGTTGAATTCAAAAACAAACTCCAAGTCTGGGTAAGGATCTCTTGGTAGAGGAATGTCCTTTTCTACCAAGAAGGGAAAGTGACTTTGTATTTTCAAGCATGCACAGGATGTGAAAGCAAGCATATAGAGCCATGTGTGCCTGGTGCTATTCAGTGGGCGTACAGAACCCTTTTGTAGGTCTTGAGCAAAATCACAGCATGGAAGGAAAACGTGAAAATAATCATTTATTGTGTATCTGTATCACCTTTCATGTAAAAACTTGAAGAAACATTATTCCTCGTTTCTTAAAGGTTCACTTAGTCAGCCCAGTTACATGCATGCTTGTAAAGGATGGTGACTAAAGATGGAGAATCCAAGTAACAGCAAAGCAGCTCTGGTTGGCAGTGCGAGCAGTCAGCAAGGGGACATGGGGCAGGTGCCCTCCCTTGAAGGAGGGCTCAAGTCCACCGGAGCCAGCACTAGTCAGAGATCTGGTGCTTGTGCTATAAGGAATTGAAAGCATGGCAGCATGCATCCACATGTATACATGGATGGTGCGTAGGCTTCCTGGAGGCTTTTGACAGCCTGGACCTTCCTGTGGAGGTTAGGGATTGCACGAGGACTTGACCTTTATTCTCTTCTCCTCCTTTGATTCTGATTCTATGGGACTGTAAGAGCAAATCCTTCCTTATAGTGCACTCTGGTTGCCTTCCCTGTATGTGGGTTACGGTGACTGTAGAAACAGCCTTCACGTGAAGCCTCACTATTACTGCATATTTGTTACACACACAAACAAAAATGCGAGATCTTTTCCAGGTGGATTTCACAAAGCAAGCTACAACCAAACAGAATCTGAAAACCAAGAGCCCCACAAATACACCCAGAAGAGCAATTAGGTGTCTGGAGTAAAAATGGGAAAGTGATGGTGAAGGCTTATGCTGGCGTGCCTGATGTTACACAAAGCAGGAAACAAAAGACTTGAAGCAGAGGTGTATGTAAGAGCAGATATTCAGTGTTATTACTTTTCCCAGATTTTTTTTTTTTAATGCACATATGCACCACACATCAGAGAGTACTTCTTTTATCCTTTGCATTTCATTTTCATTTGTGGTCTAGTGGTCATGTTATATGAAAAACGTCTAACATCCAGCCTTTGTCTTGCTGCTGCCTTTCTCTCTCTGAAGGTGTCAGGAATCAAATGAATGCCTAAGCTAACGCCCCTCTGTTACACATGGGCAGCAAAAGGGCTAGGAAGAGTCACAAGTGAGCTCTCTTCTTCCACATACAGTGACAGAAGAAAGCAGATCTCTCCAAATGAAAGATCACGTGAATGGGGTAACAAGAGCAGTCAGAATATTCCCACAGGACAATAGTCTGCCTGTTATGCACTGTGTTGATCCTACCATGCTGGCTGGAACCACATGCACAGCAATAACAGTGCCTCATGTGCCAGACATTTCCTAACTCAAAAAAAAAAATACCTTTAAATGGATTACATGGGAAAGTTTCTAGCTTGCTTAAAAATTGAGTTCAGTGCTCACACTCTGGGACTCTTGTGCCAGTAGTGTGCACTGTGCTTCTGGAACACAAGAAACAACTGCATGTCAAATCCAGAGCAAGCGCATTTCCTTGTTGTGTGAAAGTCAGGAACCAGCTGAAGCTGTTCTGTTTTTCCCAAGCAGGGAGTGAAAGTGCTTGCAAGTGCATCCCTTTCCACTGGAGAAGCCGAGACTCCACTGCTTATGGATGATGTGTCAATGTTCTTGCAGATGACTCAGTTCCACCCCTGCCAAACCCACATGCTGCAGGAACACTGCAGTCTAATTTTTTTTAAGGCTTTGTTATCTCTTAAAGTGTTCATCCTTCTGATTTAAAAAAAAATATATATATCCCTGGGGACATTTATTGGCAATGCATTTCCTGTCCTCCCCCTTCTCAGATCATAGCAGATACAAATATTGTGTGCTGTCTGGATGGGGTTCACCGGCAAACAAATGAAGATTTTGATATGCATTTCTAGCGTGGACTCCCAGGAGTCTGAGCTCAATCACTTAAAGGCAGTCCACGGTGATATAGCAGTAGGTGTTGATCAGATGTGGAAGGCTGTTTTATGTATCAGCATATATACTCTAGGCTGGCGGTCCTTATCTCAGTGGAGCCACCTTTGCTCAGAAGCTATATGCTGCTTGTTTCTGTAGGGCTGCATCCTGCTCAGTCACCATCTCCTATGGGACTCAGACTGCCCCAGTGTCACAGAATTTCATTTCTACTGTGTGAGGGATTCTACATGTTCCTCTCCATGCCACAACTCAGCTTTTTGGCAGGATTTTCTCATGGCTGTATCACAGCATAGATAAGGGTGCAAAAACCCATCTTCGTTGCTGCAACTCGTAGATATTGTATTGTTTGGAAAAAGAGATGCCAGTCTTCTAAATGCTCCACTGCGTTGTTCCCTCCTCCCAGGCAAAACCTGTTCACTTGGGCTTTTTGCCAGTAGCCAGGATTTGGCCCATACTGAGAGAATCAGCCTCTTAGCCACGATCATTTTTCTCAAAACCTAAAGCTGCTCATATGGCGTTAGACTCCTGGCAGCCCACTCTTGTCTCCCAGGATAGCCCCTGCTATATTTAGGACTAAATCCTCCTGCAGAACCAGGCTGACCCCTTAACTGCACAGTGCTCGACAACCCTTCGCCTCTCTAGTCCTCCGCACTGCATCTGCCTCGGACCCCCCAGCAGCTCTGCCTTCCCATTTGTACGTTTGAAGGTATGAAGCAAACCAGTTGTCTCATCAATTTATAGAGGAGCCAAAGCTAAATTTATGTGTTACTTTTATCAATGCACTTTCTCCACAAAAGATTTACATTGTGTTTCCAACTATGTATCTACAGGGCTAAACAAAGGATTTCTGTGTATTACTCAAAATGAGCTCTCATTGCTTACAGTTATCCCTCCTGCTAAAGCTCTTTCTTACGTTCCTGTGCCTTCAGCCCAGTGTAATTTCATTTGTGGCCTGAAAAGAGGTTTTATGCTTTTCAGTTTAGCAGGGAGGTTAGTCTGTATTACAGTATAATTATTCATTTTTTTTTCCTTTCCTTAGTAACAAAAACAACTTGGTTGAGTGTGAAGAAAATGCACCAGCTAAAACTGTGGGTGTAAATTATTGTGTCACTTAAATAACTTGAAAGTGGCCAAAAAGATATTGCTCAGATTTTCCAGAGCAATTCACGCTCAGGCCAAGACCCTTACGTGCCATTTACCAACCTGAAATATTGCTTCTCTAAACTATAAATCAAGGAAAGCCCAGCACTCCCCCGGCAGCCAGAGCACCCATTTACCCCTTGTCCTGCTAGATGGCTGTACTGCCAGGTACCAGTGAGCCGTCGGGAAGGGGGCCCTCCCTGGTTAATGCGCGCAGGCAGCTCAAAATAGGCAGGACAGCATTTTTGAGAAGAGCAAAATCCTAAAAGCAGGGACCAGAATAAGCAGATCCAGAGATGTTCTTTGTGGGGATTTGGAGACATTAAGGAGAATTGGAATAAAAACCCCATGTTTCCCTGCCGGTGTTTTCCCATCAGGTTTAGTCAGGGCAAGTGTAAAGGTGCTTTCTTCTGCAGCTTCTTCACTGCTTGCCTCAGCTCAACTGCGTCTGCTACCAACTGCTTTGGCTTCCAGACCCGATGCAGCATTTTTTTCTGCTTTCTCTAAAGTGCATTTCAGCGCCATCAATTTGACTGACTGGCATTTCATCACAATTGCTCCTAAAAACTGTTGCCTTCAGGAGTGGCACAGGTAACTACTAAAGAGGAGTAGGTCTCCTTTCCTTTCTTTGGCTTTTTGGAAGATCCTGGTGTGGTAGGGGGTCCTGCTGGTCTGGCAGGATTCCTGAGGATGGGCCAGGAATAGAGTGAACAGGATACATCTCCAACAGCCCCTGGATAGCAGGTTTTGCTGACTGCAGTCTGCCGTGCATGCTGGCACAGTGATTGACCTCACCTCCTCTGCCACAGATGTCCGTGCAGAGTAGAGGTGCCGACAGAAAGGCATTAGTCTGCTGCCAAGTCTAATTGGAAGGTGCAGCAGTCGCACACCGCGTGCTCAGAAAAGCATCTCCCTGCTTTCTCCTTCCCATGTCCTCTTTGTGCTATGGAGATGGCTCTTTGGAAAGCAAACCCCAGGCAGATCCTCAGCTGGCATCTGTTGCTGTCCTTCCAGCAGAGGCCACAAGGCATTCACTGGGGCTCTGCTCTCTCATGTGCAAATCTGCAGTAACTTCCTCCCCAGCGCCCAGTGTACAGGTAGAACAAACATTAACATTCATTGTGGTTTGCTGTTATTTATTTAATCTATTGCTTTACATTGCTTGTGGACTTTTCTTCTAATGGATTTGTCTGACATTCTGTAAATCTCCCTTGCAGTTGGCCAGAGGGGTGGCTGCTGGTGTTCACATGCTTGTAATACAAAGGGGTCTCCAAATCAGCTCTCACTGGTTTACTGCCAGGTCTTGGTGAAGGGGTGATCCAAAACATGTTTGTGGGATAGCTACAGCAAGGAGGTTTCTGACCAGTTTAGGAAGGGCAAAGTAGGCTCTTGCTTCAAGTTAATCTCAATAGCTATCTAGCCTTAGTGTAAGCCTCCTGGAATGGGCTAAAAATGTGCTAAATGGCAAACCTGTGCTTGAAATGAGCAAGAATTTGCAATTTCCCCCTATTTCCCCTCATCCTTTAAAGCTTACAGCTGTGTTTAGGCACAAACAGGGAAAGCCTTCTATCAGCACGTTAAAATTTAAGGGCTTTCTGGAATCCAGCTGGTGTTCAGAGGTCATGAGAACATTGTGCTTGGCCCTCACAACCCCCAAAAAGTTTTCAGCCTGTCACAAAATGTCACAGTAAGATACAGGTGGGATTAGAAATGGGTGTGTTTAACCACCAATACTGGTCTTGTCTCATACGCACATTTCAGAGGAAACAACCGAGATTTTCTGCTAAAAAGAAATGTTCTTAACAGAGAACACAGTTCCCAAGATCTCCCAGGTGCTTTGTGCAAGTCAGGTGGTGTTATCATTTTTTTATCATTCAGGCTTTTTTCCCACATATTTCTTGGATGTTCCCAAGGTCCTGCTTGGCTGCCACCCGCGCCCTCCTCAGGGTCACTGTGCTTTGACTGTGAAGTGGGAGAGAGACCTGAGATCACATTGCAGCACATTGATTTGAAGCAGGTGCAGTTTTGAGACAGTTTCTGCTATCTCAGCCACCTCCCACATTCCCGTCTGGACTGTGAACTTACTTTTTTTTTTTTTCCTCCCCCTTTCCCCTTTTGTCAAGAAAACCTACAGAGCTTGTCCTTCATCTCCTTCCAAAGATAGAGCTTGTGGAAGGAAAACAGCAGAGAGATGCTGAATCTTATCAGGGTTTATTTCCCTGCATTTCAGCTGTCAGCTGTAGCTGGGGCGGGATTTCTTCTTGGTTTCATATAACTGTAGAAAAGATTTTTTTTTTATGATTTACCTGGCTGGTTCCTTCATTTTCTAATTCACAGAAGTGACAACATTTCCACATTTAGAATGTACTGTTTTTTTTTTTTTTCCTTTATGCCATGCAATGGTGATGGCAAGTGGAGTGGTTACATTGTCTGAAGTGTAACTCTTATGATACAAGCCTAGGTAGCGGGAGATGCTCAGTGGAGCTGTACAGCCCTCAGGATTGCTGCATAGTTCTTCCCCTCCACAGAAGAGATGTGATCCAGGTGCCCAAAACACCAAAGGAGGGTCTGCCTTTTTCTCAAGAAGAGAAGCATGCAGACCCCATTGCCTCTGTTGCCTTGGTTCAGGATCTGGAGAACTGCAGTTGCGAGATATTTGACAGCAAGCCCACTCTGCTTGCAGGAGTCTTGTAAGGGAATTGTTTGCTTCCTTGGAGACAAAATCCACTTTAATTACAAATGCAGGTTATTGTGTCACCCTCCATGTTAGACTGGCATTTCCAGATGTGCATCCATCCTTGCAGGGGAGCATCAGTACAGCCAGTACTCATCAATGGCATGCTGTGAGAGAGGGACTAAGTGACCGGTCAGCTCAAAAAGTCAGCTCGCGACAGCTTGCTCGCACATGTCAAGTCAGTCCCTGTCTCCACTTGCAGCTGCCACCGCAGTGGCCTGAAACAACAGCTTGGTGCTCAGGGATAACTGGCAAGGCTGCAGGGGAGACCAGTGGGACGCGTGATGCCTGTCAACTCCTGGCAAAATCTTGAAAAGCTTTTTTTTTCTGCTTTCTATCTGTTTTTAAAAGCAGGGTGCTCCCTTGTTTGATGGTTTAATAGATCAGTTGAGCAATTTGTGTTAGAAGATTGTTCTGAATTTTTGTTTTTGCAATGTGTCTCCCTAAAGGATTACTGTCTTAAGTCTACAGCAGGGAGCTGAGAGTCTGAGCCCTACCTGGGAAGTGGTATCCAGCAATGGCTGGGAGATGCTACATTGCCTAGATGAAATGTTGCTCCTGCTGTTGTGCAGATGTGGCACAGGAACTTCCCATGGCACTTGTGAAGAAATGTCATAGTGATAATTCTGGCCAGACTGCTCACAGCAGAGGAGACTGTGAAGTCCAGAGCTGCAGCTGCATTGTTAAAAATTACAAGAGTAGTGGATTTGCTTTGTGTATTCAGGCAGCTAGTAATAATGAGCTTGTTACCCTATAATAAACAACTTTAGAAAATGCAGAGTTCTCTCAGCATAAGGATGGGAAGGCTCAAATTTCTTGTCAGCACTGTCAGGTATGTCAGGGAACGTGCATGTGTATAAAATGCATCACTAGAGATGCTGGCTGAAGTTGGAGATTTTGGTCTTTGGTGAGGTTATGCTCCCTCTCCACTATGTGATAAAGAGGAGAAAAAAAAAAAGCAGCTGCTCAGTAAAATAAGAAGTGAGAGACCACTGGGTTGTGCTTATCCAAAGTGAGTTAAAAATCCATGACAGAAGGGGACAAGCCAATTCACAGAAGTTGCACAGAGCAGCTAAATCTGTGCAGGCACCTCTGTTGATAGGCCTGTTGCTCACCCTTCCTCAGAAGAGTACGCTCAGGTGCTAGATCTCCAGTAGCTTTCAGTGTATTTAAGGAATGAGGAGCTGCTAACCCTTAGCTGTAAATTCTCCTTAGCGGGTTGCAGATTTCAGAACATAGAGCAGCAAATAGCTCGATGGTGAACAACAGAGTAGGCTACAGATCAAAACAAATGTCCCAGCCACTGGTGTTTCCCGTCAGGCAGCTAGGTTTGTTGTGTAACTGGACTGAACACACACTGCAGCCACAATTTTAGCAGGAACCTTCATGGTGCAGTCTCAGCAGGGATGTTGGCTGCAGCAGTGTAAGCTGTCCTGTACTGCTGCAAATTGGAAGGCAGTCTTTGCTGACCTGAGCAACTGGCTCAGGCTTCCAGTAGGTGCTTCAGAAACGCAGTGCTGTAAAATAAATGATCAGTGTATCTTTCATGCCTCCAGTCCAGAGCGTCTTCAAAGCAAGCCCTTTGAATTCTTGCAATTAAGCAGTAAAGTTTGCTTCTGAATCTGTGCATGTCCCTCCCTTCTCCTGTGCCTAGCCTTCTTTCTTCATTAGCATTCAAAGCCTAGGAATAGTTATTCCCTGTTTGATTGTATCTTTGGTGAACAGCTGAAAGGTAGCGGTGTTGCTGTTCAGCGATTCCAGGATGTGAAAAGCAGTGAAAATGCTTGATACCAATTAGCTAACCACTGTGGCAGTTGGGCTGTGTCTGTGCAATAGTTCTGTTGTTCAGGGAAAGACTTCAGTTAAGAAGTCAACTTGTGGTTTATTGCATCTCTGGATCGAAGTAATTTTTCCCCCTTCCTACAGCCAGATATTGAGTTTATATTGTTTTAAGGTCAAATACATGAAGTCATCCTGACATGAGGAAGAATGATAGTTGTTGCTGGTGTGGATTGTATGGTCAGCCAGGCTCTGCTCTGCTGTGTTCTCCTTTGTCTGCAAACAGCTCACGTGATCTGCCTGCATGGCAATGAAAACTGAATTTTATTTTCTAAAAATATTATTACTGCCTTTCAGAGCAGACCTAGTAATCTGACCACAGGTAAAGAAACCATTTGAAGTTGAAAGGTAGTAAAAAAAATTAATCATGTGTCTATCAAAATGTTAATCAAAATACCCCTGTCTCACACAGCCTTACACTGCCCCACAGCACCTTCCTGCCCATCTCAGCACCCCCTCCCACCAGCACCCTGCATGTACTGGCTGCTGCAAGGGAGGACCACTAAGAGGAGGGAGGCTCTGGAGACCTCTCAGGCCCTTTACTATTGATGAGTTACAACGTGGCTGCCCCACTTACTCATCAGTCTCCTTGTGGTCCTGGAGAAGGAAGGAAAAAGACTTCTATGTATAAAGTTAGGTGGGGTTTTTTTCCCAGGTAATTATGAAGAACTCATTAGGAGGACATGGAGTCTCCTTGAGAGACTTCAAGAGGTAACAGTACAGATTCACAGGTTGCAATATGGTTGGGTTCAAATCAATTGAATCTCAAGTTTCTGCTAGTTTAAGTATTTGAGAGAGAGCTGATGATGTAAATCCTTATGCACACCAGAGAAATAGAAACCTTTTGATGACAATATCCATGATGTGCATTACTTTTCCTCTTCTTTTCTCAGTGCATACTTGGTTCATTCTGCCCTGAATAAATAGAACAAATGTTGCACAACTGGATGTGAAATCTCATGGCAGTGCTGTAGGTGAGAAGTATGAAACTGTGCCCTCTCTTGTGTTTTTCTGCAGCAAGGAAGGGTGACAGTTGCTAAATGGCTTTACACTACCATTTCTGTTGCAAAATCTTGTGCTATCATAGGATCATAGAATAGTTTGGGTTGGAAAGAACCTTTAAAGGTCATCTAGTCCAACCCACCTGCAAGGAGCAGGGACATCTCCAACCAGATCAGGTTGCTCAGAGCCTCATCCAACCTTGCCTTGATGGCCAGGGATGGGGCATCTACCACCTCCTCTCTGGGCAACCTGTGCCAGTGTTCCACCACCCTCATTGTAAACAGTTTTTTCCTAATATCCAGTCTGAATCTACCTTCCTCCATGTTAAAACCATTACCCCTCGTCCCATTACCCCTCGTCAGCAACCGGCTGGAGTGTGTGGAGCTCCGCCTGGGAATGGAGGAGGAGCTGACAGAGAGCTTATGGGTCAAGATTAGAGGATGGGGACGGACAGGGGACGTCACGGTAGAGGTCTGTTACAGGCCGCCTGGCCAGGAGGATAGAGCGGACGAAGTGCTCTATAGGCAGATAGGAGCAGCCTCACGGTCACAGGCCCTGGTCCTCATGGGGGACTGCAACCACCCTGACATCTGTTGGAGAGACAACACGGCAAGGCACAGGCAGTCCAGGAGGTTCCTGGAATGCGTGGATGACAACTTCCTCCTGCAGGCGATAGAGGAGCCGACAAGGAGGGGTGCCATGCTCGACCTTGTGCTCACCAACAGGGAGGGACTGGTCGGGGATGTGAAACTAAAGGACAGCCTTGGCTGCAGCGACCATGACATGGTGGAGTTCAAGATCCACGGGGCAGCAAGGAAAATACACGGCAAGCTCTCTGCCCTAGACTTCAGGAAGGCGGACTTCGGCCTCTTCAGGGACCTGATGGGCCAAGTGCCATGGGAGGCGGCCCTGGAGGGAAGAGGGGCCCAGGAAAGTTGGTCCATGTTCAAGGAGCACCTCCTCCAAGCTCAGCAGAAGTGCATTCCGATGAAAAACAAGTCGGGCAAAAAGGCCAGGAGGCCAGCGTGGATGAGCAAGGAGCTCCTGGACCAACTGAAAGTGAAAAAGGAAGCCTATAGAGGGTGGAAGTGGGGACAGGTAGCCTGGGAGGACTACAAAGAGGCTGCGCGAGTGGCCAGGGATAAGGTAAGGAAGGCCAAAGCCCTGGCAGAACTGAATCTGGCCAGGGATATAAAATGTAACAGGAAGAGCTTTTATAGGTACGTAGGGGACAAAAGAAAGTTCAGGGTAAATGTAGGCCCCCTCCAGAAGGGAACTGGTGTCCTGGTTACCCAGGACATGGAGAAGGCTGAGGTTCTCAATGACTTTTTTGCCTCAGTCTTCACCGACAAGAGTTCCTGTCCCACCGCCCAAGCTGTAGAAGGTGCAAGCAGGGACTGCGAGGATGAAGAACTGCCCATTGTAGTCGAAGAGCAGGTTCGGGATCATCTGAGGAACCTGAAGGTGCACAAGTCCATGGGTCCTGATGAGATCCATCCGCGGGTCCTGAGGGAACTGGCGGATGAAGTTGCCAAGCCACTGGCCATCA
Source organism: Chlamydotis macqueenii (assembly GCF_036417535.1). Taxonomy (NCBI): domain Eukaryota; kingdom Metazoa; phylum Chordata; class Aves; order Otidiformes; family Otididae; genus Chlamydotis; species Chlamydotis macqueenii. The sequence goes on from NC_141560.1 coordinate 39,870,982, forward strand.
TATTTGAGAAGTCGTGGAGGTCTGGTGAGGTCCCCGATGACTGGAAGAGGGGGAACATAACCCCAATTTTTAAAAAGGGGAATAAGGAAGACCCAGGTAACTACAGGCCGGTCAGCCTCACCTCTGTGCCTGCCAAGGTCATGGAGCAGATGCTCCTGGAAACCATGCTAAGGCACATGGAGAGCAAGGAGGTGGTTGGTGACAGCCAACATGGCTTCACCAAGGGCAGATCGTGCCTGACCAATTTGGTGGCCTTCTATGACGGGGTGACGGAATCGGTGGACAAGGGACGAGCAACTGACATCATCTACCTGGACTTGTGCAAAGCTTTTGACACTGTCCCACACGACATCCTTCTCTCTAAACTAGAGAGACATGGGTTTGATGGACGGACCACTCGGTGGATAAGGAGTTGGCTGGATGGCCGCACTCAGAGAGTGGTGGTCAACGGCTCAATGTCCAGGTGGAGACCGGTCATGAGTGGCATCCCTCAGGGGTCCGTGCTGGGCCTGGCCCTGTTCAGCATCTTTGTCGGCGACATGGACTGTGGGATAGAGTGCACCCTCAGCAAGTCCGCCGACGACACCAAGTTGTGTGGTGCCATCGACACGCTGGAAGGGAGGGATGCCATCCAGAGGGACCTTGACAGGCTGGAGAGGTGGGCCCGTGACAACCTCATGAAGTTCAACCAGGCCAAGTGCAAGGTTCTGCACCTGGGCCCTGGCAATCCCAGGCACAAATACAGGCTGGGCGGGGAATGGATCGAGAGCAGCCCTGAGGAGAAGGACTTGGGAGTGCTGGTGGATGAGAAGCTTAACATGAGCAGGCAATGCGCCCTTGCGGCCCAGAAGGCCAACCGCATCCTGGGCTGCATCAAGAGAAGCGTGGCCAGCAGGTCGAGGGAGGTGATTCTCCCCCTCTACTCTGCCCTAGTGAGACCCCACCTGGAGTACTGTGTCCAGTTCTGGAGCCCCCAACACAAGAAGGACATGGACCAGTTGGAGAAGGTCCAGAGGAGGGCCACGAAGATGATAAAAGGGCTGGAGCACCTCTCTTATGAGGACAGGCTGAGAGAGTTGGGGCTGTTCAGCCTGCAGAAGAGGAGGCTCCGGGGAGACCTGATAGCGGTCTTCCAGTACCTCAAGGGGGCCTACAAGAAAGATGGGGCAAGGCTGTTTAGTAGGGCCTGTTGCAATAGGATGAGAGGTAATGGTTTGTCCTGGTTCTGGCCAGGATAGAGTTAATAGGTGCGCATTGCCAGCTCATGTTGAGCTTCTCATCCATCAGTCCTTCTCCTCAGGGCTGCTCTCAATCCATTCTCCACTCAGCCTGTATTTGTGCCTGAGATTGCCCCAACCCACGTGCAGAACCTTGCACTTGGCCTGGTTGAACTTCATGAGGTTTGCATGGGCCCACATCTCCAGCCTGTCAAGGTCCCTCTGGATGGCATCCCTTCTGTCTAGTATGTCAACCGCACCACACAGCTTGGTGTCGTGGGCGAACTTGCTGAGGGTGCACTCTATCCCACTGTCCATGTTGCCAACAAAGATGTTAAATGGGGCTGGTCCCAATATCGACCCCTGAGGAACACCACTTGTTGCTGGTCTCCACTTGGACATTGAGCCGTTGACCACAACTCTTTGAGTGCGGCCATCCAGCCAATTTCTTGTCCAGTGAGTGGTCTGTCCATCAAATCTGTGTCTCTGCAGTTTAGAGACAAGGATGTCGTGCAGGACAGTGTCAAATGCTTTGCACAAGTCCAGGTAGTTGACATCAGTTGCTCATCCTTTGTCCATTGATGCTGTAACCCCGTCATAGAAGGCCACCAAATTTGTCAGGCATGATTTGCCCTTAATGAAGCCGTGTTGGCTGTCACCAGTCACCTCTTTATATTTCATGTGCCTTAGCATGGTTTCCGGGAGAATCTGCTCTGTGACCTTGCCAAGCACGAAGGTAAGAATAACCGGTGAGGTCATTCTCAGAGCTGAGAATATTCTTCAGATGGATAATGCTACACAAATGAGGATTTGTCAGGTCTAAAAGCAAGTATGGAAATTAACCAGTAAAAATTGTTCCACACCAGGCTGTAGCTCAAAGGATACATTTATGCTGTGTCGTAGGAAAACCAGTGGCAGTTATGCCCCTTTTAGGACTACAGTGAATAAAGCAAGAAAGCTGAATTAAGCAGTTCTTCTGTGTATAGACAGGTCATCACTAATTACCCATGATGGTGAAGATAAGGGAATTCTGCTTGGCTTGTTAACACTGTGAAATAAGCTATGTGACTTCAGTCTGGTTTGGCTCTTCTAAAGTTTCGTGTACAATGGCTTTAGGGCAGGAGAGAATATTTCACGTTGTATAAATCAGTATAGATAAAATTGCTCATTAATGCTGTAAAAGCGCTTCGTTGGGCAAAGTCTAAGAGAAATGTCCAGGTTGCCTATTTTTCTCTTGAGTTCCTTTAGTGTGTTCTCAGTATTTGGTCAAAGTATTTTGATTTTATTTTCTTGGCACTTGGGATAGTATCTATTGCAAATCCAGGGATAATTAGAAGAAGAAGAGCTAACTGTGTTAAAGGGTTCTCAGCAGGAAAGTAAAATGAAGCAAGGAAATTGGAAAAGGGTAGGCAGGAAGTTCTGCTGCAATGAAACACCACTTTATGAGTCTGAAGATGCACATAGGAAGTGCTCTCAGAGCAAACTGGTAACAGCAGTTTGACTTGCTGGGAGAAAAAAGACCCTATGGGAGGGACTCATCTGACATAACTTTATACATATGACATAGCCATCCACATCTGAGCTAGCTGTATGACCTCCCTGCGTAGTCATCAGACATAAAGGCTTTTTCAAGGTGTTAACAGGTTGGCTTGCTTTAAATGTGGGTCTTAAGTGGAGATGAAATGTGTCCAAGTATCAGTTCCCCTCCGTGGACAGGAGGAGAGTGCTGGGTGATAGTTCAAGTATCTATGAGTGATAAAATGAAACCTAATCTATGAGACAATTTCTGGGGTTTATTTCTTCCTTCTTGAGACATCCTAGTAGTTTCAGCCTGGCTAGACACCTGCTTGTAATCTGAGGACTTCAGAGAGTTGTGGTCTTTGCAGAATAACTCTGATTACTGAGTAATGTGTGCCAGCCTTAAGGGTGAGGGCCATCTCTTTGTTTCGTGTTCATACAACCCCAGGCACAGCAGGGTCCTGCCCCTGGATGGACCTCCTGTACACTGCCACAACACAGATAATCAATAATAGCAGACTTAATTAGAGCTTTGATCAGTCTCTCTTCCTTCTAATTCACTGTGTTTTAAATCCCTGTGATGTCTAAATGAGGTTTGATAACAATTCTCTGTCTCTCATTTTCTCCTGTCCCACAGGAGCACATTTACAAGCTGATGAAGAGTGACAGCTATGCGCGCTTCCTCCGTTCAAATGCTTACCAGGACTTATTGCTGGCAAAGAAGAAGGTATCTGTTGGAAAGGACGTGCTTGCATCTCTTAGTGCCTCTTGATTCTCGCCTGCTGCTTGCTGCTAGTGTGAAAATGAAAATACTGTTTCCTTTTTTTTTTTTTTCCTTTATTTAAGAAAGGAATGAGCACTTTTGTTTTCTTCACTGGGGGCACAGGGTATGGCATCCATATGCACAGCCTTAATGTGTGTTTTGGGGAAAACATGGTGACCCAAGGTAAAAATAATAGGGGAAAGTGTTTATCTTGCACAGCTGTCTCCCAAACTCAGTGCAGGCAACTAAAATTGCCTCTTCCTCATGACAAAGCTGGGGTCTGATATGAGAAGCAAAAACCATTAATCTATTCACCACTGGTGCAAATTTCACCGCTTCTGGTGTTCACCTCCTTAGCTTCACCATGTGATCTTCCCTTTGGATGCCTTACCTATGGACCTCCCTGCAGAGATTCTCATGCTCCTTTTCTCCTTTTCCCTTGCTTTTGGCTCCCCAGAGATGTTTCTTTTTCCTTGGAGACGGGAAATAATTGCAACCCATGCAGTAACCAAGAATTCCAGTCACATTTTCTCACAGGAGAACTGGGTTTGAGCTCTTTTTAGGCTTTTTGGTGTCTGCATGTGCTTTGCCAGCACCGTGTTTCTGCCTGGACCCCACAGTTCAGGGTAGCAAAGGAGTGGTTACATAGAGTTATGGCAGCTTCTGTCCAAGCGTCCCTTCTTTCTGAGGGGGCAGGGAGGTAAGCTACTGATCTCTGCATTTGTGGTTGTGTTTAAACACTTCCTGCACCTCCTGACTTATTCCCATAAGTTTGTCTGTCTGACTGTGTGCATGTGCACGCATGTACACGCATATGTGTCCCTCTTACATTTGGCTTCCAGAACTGCGCATAAACTGACTGCTGACTCCTGCAGCCTGAGTGTGTGGTTTCCCATCACCATCTTCCCCGCTGTTTTTCTGCTGCATTCTCTGTGTGCTGCCAAATTACATTGCATTGGCACAATACAATGAAATCCCAGTGGTATTTTTGTCCTGATTGTCATTGTGTGCCCTAAAAGCATGCATATGGTGACAAAAGGAGCAAACCCCTCTGTCTCCTGTGCCTGGGACTACTGGCAGGTGGATTAGGGGAAGGTAATGGAGGGCAGCAGTCAGCTCTGTGTTTCAAAATATCTGGTTTTAGACAGCATAAACCAGTGCTGCTTGCATTTGAAAAGGCTAGACCTGACATAGAGTTCAGAGGCTGTGGGGAAAGAAGAAGGTGCAAGGCGAAGTCTTCTGATGGTATAAAGCATAAAAACCTATGTCTTCCTAGCCCTATGGTGTGTGTCTCCCACCCCCAAGTCTTTCTCAAAGGCGTAGGGGTTCATGTGCTTCAAAGCAAGAGAGATTTCTCCTCCTAGCTGAGCCCATTCAAACCAGAGGTGGGTTTTTTTTTTTTTTTTACAGTCCTCATTCACTGTCAGATCAAGCCCTGGATGTGTCAGCATGACGTCCTCATCCCCTCCATAAACTGCTGGAGGAGCAGGTTTTGGTGTCATGTTAACACAGCCGTGAAAGTAAGAATTGAGTTTCTTTTAGACAGAGCTGTGTGTGCATGAGCAAACATAGCGAGGCACAAAAAAAGGCAGGAGTAGATCTGTGTAGATGGATTGTTCACCGGCTTCACACGTTGTGGGAGGGGAGTTGATGTTACTACAGAATCTGTAAAGCTCTTTGCAATCACGTTGCATTATGTTGGGCAAGTGAACGTTTCTGAAGCAGTGTAGGTTCTTTCTGACAGAAGGAACATGAAGTTTCTGTGCGCTGAGCTGCACGGTAAGATCTTTAATACCTTTGGTGCAGCTTTGAGAAGGCATCCCTTTAAAATTCCTCTAGGTAGCTGGAAAGCAGAGGGAAGGAAAAGAGAAACCCAGTGGCACATCACAGCCTGTGTGAAGGGAGGATTTGGTTTAGACCCTGCATACAAAGTCCTGGATTCACTGGTGTGAGTAGAAATTCACTGCAGTTGTTTAAGTCTTGATGAGTATGTCTCTCTGGGGCACGAGTATGTCTTGCTCCAAAGACATTATACTAACATTGCCTGTATACCACACCGATATAGCATAGCTTTACTTTTATTACTGAAAATAAGTTCTGTCAGAAGCTCAGGGTGATGGACTTGGGCAAAAGGAGTTGCTTGCACAAAGCAAATGAACGTCTCTATGGCTTGAGATTCACATATGCATGTTTTGTGGCTAAGTTTATGTCATTTGGGATCTTTTGCCCTCCAGCACTGGGTTGTGGGAAGCTGAGTGGGCAGGAGGAGGGGAAAGGTTGGCTTTGTGGCTAAAACACAGGACTGGGAGCTGCAAAATCCATGCGCTTCTCATGGTTCCCTCACTTACTTTCTTGTGTGACCTTGGGGAAAAGAAGGTTCAACTTTGCCTGCCTCATATCCTCTTCTTTGTCGAACGGGAATAATAATAGTGACCTGCTCAGTGGAGAGGTGACGAGGCTTGATTAGTGCCTCAAAACACACTTGACATTTTTGAGATTTGTAAAATACTGTAAGTTTGAAGAGTTACTTTTTTCGACACCATACAATAACCACAGATGTGGGAGCTTCCCCTCCTTGCTCTGGGAGTGCAGTAATGGAGGGGAGGGAGGGAGGAGAAGCTACGGGTTGGGACTGAGATACAATGACAGAATTATGAGGGGCACCAGGGAGGATAAAAGGAACATATTGTTCACACCACTGACTGATGCAAGACAGTGGACATAGGCTGCGTACAGACCAGGCATACATACTTTGTTAATCCATTTTAGATTTTTTCCCTCCTTTCTTCCCAGTGTTATTATTACGAATAACCACAATATGACTGGCCTCAATCCTGCAGATTCATGGTGCTCAGCGGGGAACATGACGTTGGCCTCCAGCAAGGGTGTGATTGGAAGCAGTGTGCTGCAGAGGGGGAAAGCTGGCTGTAGTTCCCTGCCTCGCACAGAAGTCCTCCTCCCTTGCCAGGCTGGAGGAGAGGAGGCGCAAGGGCAGAGCCCTGTCCTTAGGAGGAACAGCTATACAGCCGACCCAATTTGAGCTCTGTGCCTCCATGTCCTCCCTGCAGCAGATAGAAATCACGGGGCCGCTGAAAGCCGCCGGCTCAGCGGCAAAGAGCTGGATGGTGCTGATATCCGCGACCGACTCATCACGTTTTATTTGTGTATCTGCTCAACACACCCCACTCATGCTATGCAGAGTCAAGCGTCGACCTGCTCCTGTTTCTGCTGATGTGCACGTTACTGCAGGCTACTTTACAGCAGGTAATCACCACCACGCCGCCCTCCAGCCCTCCTCCACGGTAGCCAAAATGGTGGCTGGGTGACCTTAGATGGCAGCGATCCTCATGTCAGAACGAGTGCCATGACAAACCTCCTCGTTGGAGGCAAGGAGGAGTTTGGGCTGGATGACTTGGCTGCAGAGCAGTGGTTTATTCCCTGGGGAAAGAGCAGCCTAGATTAGTTAGTGCACCAAGGAAGGGGGTGGAGGTGCACAGGAGCTTTGTTAACAGTGAAGGAGCAGCCAGACATGTGCTCTCCTAGTTATTTTTGAGAAGGGAGAGAAAGGAACAGAAAAGACCTCAAGGCACTCTCCGTTACTGCCCATACAGGTGAAACGATGACGTTGGTGGGCATCTCCGAGTTAGCAGGCACTTGACTGCCAGCTGAAGTGGCAGCCGAGCTGTCGTGGCTCCGGTGTTCGTGGCAGCCTGGAACAGGGTAGCTTCCTGCTGTCCGGCCCTGCCCATGGACAGAGGAGCATCCTGGGAAGGCGGCTGTGTCTGCAGTGCAGACAGGCTGTGAAGCCATAGGAGTGAGCCCCGTCACACCAGGGAGAGGCAGCAGGTTGGTGTTTGCTTGGTTTAGAGTATTGTTTTCCTCTCCAGCTGGTTCAGAGAAGGGTGAATTTTCTGTGGTCCTGCACAAACGGACGCAAAACAGATGCCAAATGCTATTCCAGCCATTTGGTAGCACTGTACATGCCCTTTTCTTTCTCACTTCGGACAGGTGTACATGACTGCCTGAGAAGCCCAGGATCTGCTCCTTTTCCTAAGCCAGAGTCAGGGAAGTAATTATCCTTTATTATCATCTGATGCCATTCCCTCTGGAACACATGCTTTTCAGCAAGTTGAAGTTCAGAAAAATACACACCCCAAGCCCCAAAGTCTCATACGAAAAAAAAAACCTAATTCAACAAAATGAATCCTGGGATAGAGAGAGGGAGGGAGACATTTTTAGACCTGCAGTTCAGAAGACCAAGCTTTTGGATGTATTTCCATATGCCTTTTCAAATCCCTGGCAAAAACTGTCAGCAAGGCCGTGGCTAGGAGCTCCATGCTATGAGGGGCAAGCTCCATTTTCAGCTTTTGAAGCATTGCTTTTATCCAGACCCCCTGTCCTGACTGCTCTGTCTTGTCCAGGAAGGTTCCTACTGCAGATCCTGTCCCCGTCTCGGTCCCATCAGGGCATAGTTGACCAGTTTGATTCAGTGGCAGGACTTGGCTTGAATGTTTAAAGATTCTGAGCAATTTTCTCATAATTACTTTTAATAATCAGTGTCAGCTGGTTTTCATAAGTTTTTTTTTCTACTTGCACTGCTCAGTGCCAGCAGAATCTACACAAAGGAACTTAAAATTGGGCTGGTTGGGTAAACAATCATGAAAAAAAGGAAAATTTGGAGGAGACAGTCAGTAATTAGTGAACAGCTCCTAAATGGTGAGATCTATTTTCCTGCACCTACCTGAGCTGAGAGGTTTTCATCTGCAGTGGTGCTGATTGTTTCACATTTTATCCAAATGCACGTGTCCTTTGCCGTCAGCAGACAGAGTCAAAGATGGCCTTTTCTGCAGCTAGGAGGACTGCTTGACCTGGCATGCACATGTGTTTCTCTGCCTTTGCCCTTTGCACTCGCAGTGTGTGTTTGTGCAAACGCTGCTGCGGTGGTGCAGCAGGCACGGCGCCGGGGTCCGCAGCCTTGTCAGGCACTTTCCTCAGCAGGACCACGGATCTGTTCACAGGGCTGAGAAAGGTCTGACTCTTTTCTTTCTCTCTTTTTTTTTTTTTTTTTTTTTTTTTTTTTTGCTTTGTTGTTATTACATTTCCTTCCTCTGCTGTGCAAGGCAGCCTCCACACCTCTGCACTGCGCTGGAGGGATGCAGGCAGCAGTTGCCTCCGGAGCAGGCTGCCAGCCACCCAGTCTGCAGGCAAGCAGGCAGGAAGAGCCGGAGAGCAGAACAGCCAGCACCCACACTCACTGCCATTAAAACTGCTCAAGCCGGCTCATCACTCTGCAGCCAGCCTGCCTCAGCTGCTTTTTATTTTACTAGAAAATGTCATGCTTTGACTCAGAGCTGGATGCTATGGGGATGAGCTTTCCACGCATCCAGCTGGTCCCAGCCTGCCATCCCCATGCCAAATGCGCAGGCTTGCTGCAGCCTGTGCTTGCCAGGCACTTCTGTGGGACACTGTCGGTGCTCTCCATGCCTGCTTCCCCATGCCTGTCTTCAGCCATGGTAGGGAAATGGCCTTGTGTGTGGCCCCCTGTGCTAGACAAGCTCTTGGCACCCCAACAAGGTGCTCTTCATCTTTGGAGACCACCGTCCTGCCTTCCTGCTGGGCGGGAAGCTGCATCACCTTGCTGGTAGCAAAAACAGAGACACTAAATTTTGACATCAAGTGCAGGGTCACAGTGTGGCCTGTTTTTAGCAGCTGGCTCTCCTTTGCCCTAGTGCCCACCAAAGCTCCACTTTCAAATGCAGTAGGGCCAGGCATTGGTTTTCCAGTCCACAGCAGTGAGATGCTGCAGGCTCGAAGTGCCGTGCTCCACTAAGGAGCCTCGCAGAGCACTTTTGTCTATGTATTTCTTCTCCTGGCTGAAATTGTGCCTTTACCCTGGCTGACAGTGGGTCTTGCCATCCGTGCAGCAGACCAGTGCAGAGGCCCAGTGCACAGCGGTGCACTCCTGTCCTCAATCCCCCTCATCGTGATGCGTTAAACCAAGGTGGCCAGACCACAGCCTCTCTCTGTCACCTCTGCTGCCTCAGGGCGCAGGGACACCTCTGAGGTTCCTTCAAGGAGGGGATCTGTGATGCTCTGAGCACTTGCACTGCTACACTCAGCAGAAGAGCGAGGCTGACATTTCTTTTTCCTTTCCTGTCACACATGCAAGGAGATGCCACTAACCCTCAGGTTAGGGCCTGTTAAACACTCCTTTGGGGAGCATTGGACTGGGTACGTTACTGCCTCCCTGCCAGCCAGGAAGCCTGCTTTGTCAGTTGGTATATGCTCTGAGGCCTTGGCTCCATCCTCAGTCCTGGCTAAAACAATGTGCCTCTAGCTTTCACTTTTGATACCACTTTTGGGACATCTGAGCTGATGATGTGGTTTCCTCAAATGTTATAAGTGAGGAGGTTGCTTGACTCTTTCTTCTGGATAAAGAATATTGCTTGTTTAAAAGGGCCTTATGTTCTCCTCTCGTGTCTGGCAGTGTGGCAGGGAGAATCAGCCCCATATCTGCCTAGGATGCTTCAGACTAACCTTGTAGACAACAGAGATGTCACCACAGATGGCAGCTGTGATGAACATGCAGAAGAATCAAAAGGCTTTGCCTAGACTCACCTACACAAGTTCTCATCCAATTTATCTGATAGGCTTTTAACTTCCTTACATCTTCCCTGTCTGGTTTTTGCACTGGTGCTTTATCGTGGGCATTGTTACTGCAGCTGAATCTGTGGCAGATGATATGGCAGGTAGGCATCTCTGATGAGCACCTCCAGTGCAATGCTTGTTTCCAGTGCATTGTCACACACCATCATTACTGTGGCTTTCCCTTATATATAGCTCCTTAACCCCTTCACTGCAGTTTTTCTTCCATCTTATCACCTCCATTTCACAGGCTTACCACATTAAAATAAGTTTCTCTCCTGGAAATCAGCAGTGTCCACAGCTTTCTAACTACAATGAGCTCTTCTTCATATTATTTAATTTCTTCTCTTCTTCATAACAATTTTTTTTTCTCTTAGATATTCCAGCAAACATGACAATAAATTATTTAGTTCTTCCTTGTTAGTGTCAATTAGATCTCCCTTGTGCCAAATGAATGAAGCGCGGCAGTGAGCAACCTTCTCAGGGATACGTTAATAAAGCCATGATGCACACGCTTGTCTTCTCACGGTGGAGTTGAATGTCTTCTTGCGTATGAATAGTCCTGTACTCCACATACAAAAATGTCAGTGCCCCAAATCTGTCTGTATCTTTCCATGGCCTTGCACAGACTTACATGCACTGTCTTATGTTTTGATGTAGCTAAACTTATTGGAAATATGCTTCTACCCTCTGGATAAGTAGATTGTAGGTTCCCTGGCAATGAGTTCAGTCGTGGTTTTCTTCCAGCATTGTATTCACTCACACATTGCTTTTTAATATTGTAAAAGTTACTGTGGTTTTTTTAATCTTTCTGAGCAAGTAGATGGGAGCCTCCGATCAGCTGTTTGGCAGATGTTAACCAGAATCAGAGATCTCAGCTCAAACAGCCACAGAAGGAAAATTCAATGAACAAGAAATCAATACCAATAGCTGTGAGACGCAGCAATGCACAGATGCTGTTCGAACTGTTCAAAAAACTCACAGGAGAAAAGGTGACATTCTCCAAGAGTAAAAGTAGTGATGTCTCTCATTCTTTAAGGGGTTTTGATTTCCTATGTTTGCTGTTGCAAACATTGATTTCTGCTTTTTACATTTTTTTACAACTTTTTCCCCCTGCTGCTTCCTTATATTTTGCTGCTGTTTGAAAAACTGCACTTAAGCTGAAGGGTTTTTTTCTGTATTTTTTTCTCCCCACTTTTTTCCCTGTTAAGCCAGAGAATGAGCAAGGTCGTAGAACTTCTCTAGAAAAGTTCACTCGCAGCGTGGTAAGTTCCTTTTCTTTTCCCTCCTCCCTTTCCTCAAACTTCATTTTTAGTTGGGGGGAATGTGGATGCTTGACTTTTTATTTCATCCTTTATTTTCACAGCTGGCATCTTTGCAGCTTCTCTTTTAATACTGTAGCTCATCTAAGTAGTAGCTCTAAAGAAGGGGAGGGGGGCCGGGAAGCAGAATTCCATAGTGCTCATTCTAGCTTGTCATCACTGCAAAAGCAAATTGATTTTTGTCTATAATTAAATGCAAGGTTGACTTTGTGCTGTGTTCCCACTACAGTATTTGTTGTGGCTTTTCCTTACGCAATGAAGTAGAAAAGCATGGTTCTCATAGTGCCATTGCAACAGTACCCGTATTGACCTCTGTGCATGGTTACTGGTACCGTATGTATATACACATACATAACGCCCCCACCGAACTGCAGCTTCTTCCTCCATTGCCCTCATCTGTCAGTGCTCATGTAAATAGTGATGGGCGATACCCTTTGTCTCATTCATGATATCGATACCGGAAAAGGAGCGCAGTAACAGCAAGAAACACAGCACTGCTGAACCTTTTAGATAAGGGGATGGTGGGATCTCAAGGGCAGCAGACAGGTCTCGTCTCCTGTCTTGTCCTTCACAGGTCTCCAACCTCCAGCCAGTCTGATGGCCGAGGGAGCTGGTCTGGCTGTGGAGGGATGTTGCAGCACTGGGCACCGGCTGGGGCTGCTTCTCTCCAGCCCCCGAGGCAGGACTCCACAGCTTGAGCCAGACACACTTGTCCCACTGGCTTGCAGGGATCTGTGTGTGCAGCAGATTTTCTAGGGAAAGGGAAGAGCAGGGAGATGGGGCAGGACCAGAGATGGATGCTGCAAGCAGGGTGGAGGAGCAGGGATACTGGGCAGCATGGGGTGGGACAGGCTGTGTCAGCAACTGGGTCAGTGGGGAATTACTCTTGTGTTGCTCAGTATCAAGTACACTTTGACTTGGTATGTCATATGGTTTTGGCATCCTCCTATGGTCTTCATGTATCGCCCATCATTAGTTGTAAGGTGATGCTGGGACAGCAGAGAGTCATCAAGCAGATGATTCCCATAGAAGCTACTGTACAGAGCAATTATTTCATAGAAAGTTCATAGACCTTGTTATGGCTTTATAACAGCTTTATAACAAAGGCATGGGTCTATGTGTATATACAGTACATATGCTTGCATTTCTGCCTGTAGTATGTATGTATATTTATATGTACACTAGATACATACACATGGCATATAAATATAAAACATTTGTACACACAGATAGAAAAAGTGAAACTACGCAGGTAAGTGTGAGCTGTCCTAGAGCAAATAAGCCTAGAGGGGTTCTTTCTGATGCTGCCATGCTACTGCACAAGCAAACCCAAATCTAACATGCAGAGCTTTGTAGTCTATCCACTGGCAGACTTCCTGGGGAATGTATTTATATAGCTAATGCATATGCACACATTTAAAATATGTTGATACAAAATATATCACTATGCCCATCTGCATATTTACTACTTTCTAAGAGTCTGCCAGAAAGAGGAATAGGCAAGATTTTTTTTTTAAACAACTCCGCAGAAATATTTACACCAAGTGGTAAATGCTACTCCCAGATTTGCCAAATACATGGAAAAGTAACTCTCTACTTTACTAGACTGACTGGGTTTATAGTAACACAGCCAAAGACAGATTTTTCTCTTGCATTTGATTTGAAGGATAACTTGACAAGCTCAGTTTGGGATGGTAAAACTGTAATGGAAGTACCTGTAAAGAAAATTGTTGTACATTGGTTGGCAGTTTAGTTCATTTTTGTCTTACTGGCTAGCATACTGTAAACATTTTATTTCATTTTTCTTAATACAGATATAAAATGTTGTCCTCTGATGGTGGCTACCAGAACTAGGAAGCGTCTGAACTTTTTATACTTTGCATTATGGCAGTTTGTTACTACCATCAGATGAGAAAATAGTCACTGTGTTGTCATGTCATAATGTCCTTGGAGGACAGCCTTACCAAAAGCAGTAACTTTATGGTGTAGTTGGGGGACTAAATTAAGACAAAGTTAATTCTGCATGCTCTAGTTCTCCAAAATGAACTGCAGTTCCCCGACTGCGTAGAAGTAGAGCAATCCAGTGTCCCTCGTTCCCAGAGCTCCACTATACTTTAGTGATTGCTCATTACGGGGTCACATATTCGATCTGGCCCTGCACAGGCACACTGAAGTTAAGCATATGCTTAAGGTTTGGCTGGAACAGAGCCTGAATGCTCAGCTCTCTTCAGAAGGGGGCCCTAAGCCTATGTTGCAAGCAGAAAAATATGAGGTCAGATTTCCCATGCTGGTTGTAAGAGGAATGTCCGAAACAACCAGGGCTAGAAGTTTATTTGCCTTAAGGAGCCATTGCTGAGGTGCAGCTGTGGCTCCAGACTGTGCTGCTCTGTTTGGCTCTGGGAGGGTGCAGTAGCCCCCCGGGGAAATGTTCAGATTTGGCTGTGGTATGTGACCCATCGCTTTGGGAAATGACTGAATTGAGGTCCTTGAAGGCGTGGTCTTACCATGGCAGTCCGTGCTCCGGGCCACATGCCTCGTGGTGCCGGGTGCTTCGGCCGATGGGCTGCCTGCTGGGGCAGCTCCCAGAGGTCTGAGCCCGCCTGATGGTGCTGTCCAGCCAGCTGTGCCCCATGGCCTTCGCACTCGCTGGGAAACCCTGCCACAGTTAAGGGAAGTGGAAACATAATGCAAAACTTGGGCAGAACTCCAGAGCTTTGAGTTTGGATAAAATCGTGACTTTCAGGTAAATTGCATTTGAATTTCAAGACTTAAATATAGATTTCAAGAACACAATTTCACTGAAGACTTATGTCATTTAGCAAAAACATCAGGAAAATTATTAATTATTAGTTGAGGAATAGCTCCAAGTCAGTTACAGTGGGGAATAAAGTGGACTGATTGTGTTCTTGCTGCACCACCATGGTTATTAGTAAGATCATAAGAATATTTAAAATGTGTTTTAAAATACAGAGCAAATTCTCTTTCAGCATCCATCAGTTATTGTTTCCTGTAGTCCTCTGGAACTTCAGGCCTATTGAGAACCTCCCCCAAATGTTTAGCTCATTGTTTCTTCAAATAAAGCAGTTACTATTGTTTAAAATCTGCTGTAAGTTTTCAGCTGAGATAAGCAACACAGGGAAAACTTATGTCTACCAATGTTATGGTTTCCTTTCGCATTACTGTCCTCAAATTTGGGGACCTTGGTTCCACTAACAGTGTAGATGGTATAGAGCCAGAGCAGGAGCGTGGAGCTGGAGATTCATGACCGCTTCCTTTCTCATGATGCTGTACTTACAGGTGTGCTTCCCATACTAGAGAAGGCCTGTTTGTATCCAGAATGACAGACTCCTTAGATAATGAGTCTTCACTTGAGTGAAACAAAAATCAGACTCTCTAGGTTTGCCTGTTCTAGTTGCTTGGATCTCATGATGTCCCTCTTGAGAAAGATAGGAAAAAATACAACACTTCAGAAAAATAGACACTAAAGCTTTGTCGATAAGCTGCCAACAATATTGCAGGCTTTTTCTCTCTTATTTGGGTTAAACCTCTCCCCAGAAAAATCTTTCAGTGCTTCCGAATTGCTCTCCTGCACTGGGTATACAGCGTGGCTTTGGGAGCGCAGACCTGGAGCAAGTGGAAGTCGTCTTACCCACAGGGCTCCTGCTCATCTCAGAGTCATAATGCAGGAGACAGAGGTTAACCCCAGACCATTTGACATCCTTTAGAAAGACACTGTGGAGCCCTGCTGCCAGACAGAGGCTTGACACCTTCAAGAAGATTAATTGGGAATAAGAAAGAACAGGAATTTATAGAGGGGTTTTTTTTTATACCACTCTTCAATTCCTACAAGACCCACTGTCTCATCTTCCTCGGCTTGGTACTTTTGACCAGGAGAGAAGGCAGCTCATGACTAATGAATGCAACGAGTTTTAGCACCAAGTCTTTCTGGAAGCTGGTGCTATCCGGTCCGCATTCAGCAGCACATTGACAGTGAGATTTCACCAGGTGAATTTTCACTGTGGTGATAGTTTGCCAGCTCCCTTCAAAGTATCAGCTGGTACCTGTGTGCAATGGCCAGGAAGGGGGTTGTGCCCACTGCTGGTCAGGTCCTCCTGTAGCGACAGGCATACTTTGCAGTGCTTCCTGTCTGGGTTCCCCTTGGAGCATGGGGCCGTCTGTGACCCAGTGCCCAACATGGCAGACATCCTCAACCTTCTCAGCTTACCTGCTTGAAGTCTGCGGCTGCAGTGTCAGTTTGTGTCTCATGGCAGTCCCCCACCACAGGGCACCAAAGGGCCACGTCCACATGATGGAGCAGATCACTACAGGACACATGTTGCCCAGCACTGCTGGAGAAGAGGGGCAGCAGATTTATTTTCTCTTCTGTTTATATTTTGAAGAGTCCTCAAAAATACGTGAGCAGCACAGTGGTAGGATAGACATCACGGTCCCTGACCCCTTCTGCCCTAAGCTGGGCTCCCGTGCTGTGAAATTGCAGGACTAAAGCTCTTCCGTGCTCTCCACAGGGACCCTGGGGAAGGGTCAATCTCAGGGAGTTACAGATCTGACAGTCTGTTGCATCGGAGCACTTATTAATCCACCTCATTTAAAAAATTATGGCACTGCGCATGGTGGCAGGTTTATCTTATTACAATTTTCCTTTTGAATACAGCAAGGATTGACATTATGAAAGCAGAGTTAGCCTGTCTTCTCTCCCAAGTAAAGATAAATGGCATCATAAAAATCAGACATCATGTATCATATATGTTATAAATAATACCTAGTATTGAGGTAATAACTTAATTTTAAAGACACACATACACACAAATCCATATATGTACATCTCTCTCTTCTGCCATATTTGATCGTCTTACTAATTAAAAGGAGCCTGCTGTACTATTTTTAGTCGTGCAATCTCAGCCTAGCTGTTTAAACCACTGTAGTTTCCCATCTGCTTTAGCAATGATTTAATAATCAGATAGACACAGGCTTAGTTCTCATAAGCTGAGATGATCCTTCAGGGCCGAGAGTAGAAGGAAAATATATTTTAATGAGTACATTTAGGGAAACGACTGCTGCTTTTGTCTCGCAAAGGAAACCACCAAGTCACTGCCTAACTTGTGCTGGTGGAAATTTGTATTTAATGAAGGGGGAAACAGGAGGGGGTTCCTTTGTTGCATCTTGCAGCATCTTGAGTATTATCTCTAAAAGCAGCAATGGTTACTCCAGCAATAACGGGGATTAAACCTATAGATACCAGCCTTGGCAGGTAACTTAGATAAGCCTGGGCCATGATACTCAGACTTTAATTCAAACTTTCCTAAAATTGCTGTATTCCAAGGAAGAAATTCCCCCTGTAAGAAAAATGGTGTTAAAGTTTCTGACTCAATATTGAGGTGGCGACCCAATGCTGAGAAGATCTCTGTGTTTTATTCCTGACTGACATTTCTTTAAGAACAAAAGGCACACATGCAGATACAGCTTTTGAGAGAATCAGTGTTCTCAATCTTTGTGCTTTAAAGGACAAGAGTGGCCAGACCAGTGATATATAGTTTATTTAGAATTTTTGCAACTTCTGTCTGAACCGACTGAAGCAGCACACTGTTAGTTGTTACGTTCCAAATTGAAAAAGCTCTTTACTTGAAGAAGGTAAGGAAGCTCTTGTGCATCTCTTCCACTGCCTGAGGACAGAGAGAAGAGTTGCACCACCTGGGAGAAGTGAGAGGTGTTTGCTGGCCAGAGACCCTTGTGAAACTCAGCCCAAGCGGTGGCAGGACCTGGCAGCTCCAGGCAAAACCAACAGCCTCAGCCAGCGAGCGCCATGCAGGACTGGGAGGGCGAAGATGCGAATGCCAGACTTTTGGCTGGATATTGGAGTCTGTGGGAAATCCCTTTCCCTGTGTTGTCTTTTCCCTATTTCCTTTCTCAAGTAATAGTGTCCCAGCAGAGTGTATACAGAGGTGTCATGTGCACAGGTCTGCCATCGCTGCTTACGTGCGTACTTGCACATGGTAAGTGACAGGCTTGTGTTTTCTCTTTCATCATCGCAGTCTGTAAAGAGTGTAAAACTGAACGGAAAAGGAGCCTGCCTGGTAAGTCCTAGAGGAAATGTGATTATGCAGTGAGACTTAAAAGACTTGGGAGGTTTATTTTAATGTCAGCGCAGTAAAAGACACCAGGCACAGAGAAGAGATGTGGTGTGAATTGTATCAAGGAGTCAGGTGTGAAGAAGCAGGGAGCTTTTCCAGGTGGTAAATTCAGCTCAGTGCGGAAAGAGAGTAAGTTGAAGGAAGAGGTGGTCTGTGTTCAAGCTGCCTGGGAATTAGACTGTAGATTATAAAAATAAAAGTTTTTTAATGAGCTTTCTTTAAAGAGTCCTGAAGGTTATGGATGGAACATTTTATATGGGACAGCAAGTCGATGAAGACTGAAGATTCTCTCAGCTCCCAGGCACAGGTGAATAACTGAATCGACAGACTGGCCCAGCTTCATTAGCCGTGCGAGCCAGAGCTGCAGTAGGCAGAAAGCAGAAGCTGGTAAGCAGGAGCCGCTGTAGTCCTTGCGTTACTAGCAGCAGAGTGGTTTTGTATTCTCATCCAGAAGCACTGGAAACAAAGTCCCACATTACATCTTTAACAAGTGTGGAGCCAGTGTCCCACCTTGATTTCTCATGCAGGGATGACTTTTCCAGGAACAAGAATATGACTGGAGATCTTGTATTTGATATAGGAGTCAAGCTCAGTGGCCAGGATGCTTTCTCTCTGGTCCCTAAAATGCCTTCCTCCTACTTGCAGTGGTGAAAATGGGCATTTTCATGGTAGCATTTCCTCTGCTTTATTTTTCTGGTATCTTTTGGCTATTTCATATTGAACTAACCTTGACTCAGAACTGTAAGTGCATCCCAATTCAGTACCCATGAAACCCAAAGTCCCACATTTAGTTTCAGTTCCATGTGTATATATTCATTTTGATTACACACCAATGAAAGCCTTAGTGTCTACCCTGCATGTCTGGCTGTCCCTTCCTAGATAATGTCAGCATTTTCCTTTTCCAGCTCCATGTTGTAGCCCTTGTTCTTCCCTGCTGCTGCTTTCCTATCTTCCTGATTCTCAGCTTCATCCCTTGGCCACTGCTACTGCCTTGCGCTGGTTTTTATGACATTTTGGTGTATCTGCTGTTGGATCGGCATCCATGTCTCATTCTAACTGTCCTGGTCCTATTTTTAATTCATGAGTATGGTGTCACACACGTGAAATATGTTGATGGGATCTTGCCTTTCCCAGGTGAACTGTGTGATATTTTGCACAGCTGTGCATGACTGTGATGTGTTACAAATACTAACCACGAACACAGTGAAGAAGGCATAAGGCTGGAGAAACAATTGCTGCCTGATATCATCGGGCCTCTCTTTTTAACTGGTTCCTTGATAATCTCATAGAACTGTCATATACTTACCAGCTTTCCCACTTTTTCACTTTCCCAGCTCTACCAGCTTTCATCAATAGATAATATCATTTGAGGGTATGGAAAGTGTTCATGACCTGCAATATAATAAAGACAAAGATTTAAGCCATCATGGGTAGAGAATAGCAGTTGAAAAACTGGAAAGTATAAAAAGGTGATACACTGAGATGCTGGTGAAGTGGGCATCAGAACAAACAGCTAGCAGGGAAGGATATAGGAACGGATGCCAAAGTTTCTTAGATTTGGCACCAAGAAAAGGCATCAGGGAAAAGGGTTCTTTTTATCTTTGGAAGATATTTTACTTTTAACAAAATGTGCTTGCTCCACTACTCCACATTGCCAAATATTGGCTTTTACTGGGAAAAGGTACTTGCATTACGTAGGTGATGGAAAGCATCAGAATGTACCCGAAGAGTGACGGCATCCAGACAACATTTGCAACCTGTCGTGCTGTCTGGTTGTTCTCTTATGTGCAATAACTAGTCAGTGTCGATACCTAATGCTGCGGAGGATTGGGTGCATGGCCTGTACCATGCATGTAATGACTGGTTGCTGCATGCTTAAATATGTCGTAGCTGCTGCTGGTGTCAGCATAGTACCTTACCTGGAAAATGTCTGCACTGTGTAGGCTTACACTGCACGCTCGTCAGTTTGGTAAGCGGTGGGTTGCACGCGTTGCCTGTGTGCTACATAGTCTGGTCTGTGTACAGGGGCTCCTTTACAGGATAAGTATTCATCATTTCTAGTGGATAAGTTATTCTTCACTTCCCTTCCTAAAAACACGGCTGTGTAGTGCTGCTGGTGCAGAATGGCAGCTGCCTTCTGCCCCTGAGGTCGCTACCTTCCAGCGGTGGGTGAGTGATCCCTGTGTGTGCGGTTTGTGAAGTGCTTTGGGATCCTTCTGGATGAAAAGCACTCTATGGAGCTCAGGATACACTTACTATCCATTTACTGTGTTTTATTCCAGCCACATACAAACTCTGAAAGATAAAAGTTGGTACCTTCCCACTACAGACAGGTCTCACAGCTCGCTGCAGAAACCAAACCAAGACCTTAGTGAGGTGTTTGGCGGGGAGGGCAGGCTTAGACTCTGCTGTGATTTCAGCCGAGCTTATTCTGATACTCCAGAGGGCTTTGATATTTCAATGGTGTTTCTGCTTTCCTCTGACTGTGCACAGTATTTACATATCTGGTTCCCAGTCCTGCTGAAGGGGGTTAAACAAACTGAGTCCATTGCACACAAAGGAAATAACAGAAACGCGCCCTGCCTGAGAGCTAGACCAGCAACATGCAGTAAGGGTATTTTCTGAGGTGGCTTGAAAAAACACTCTACTACCCCATTGTAGACTGGCTGCAGTGATCCATCTGTACCTCCGTCTTCCTATTTTTTTTTGTCAGAGGGAGGGACAGGCCCTGGATTGGTGGCCAAAGGCTGCCCACCTGGCAGGGCTCTACTGAAGTGTCCTCCTTCAGTGTGGTGAGTTTAAGTAGTCTGTGGGCTGCTTCATCTAATGCCAAAATTGGCTTGGACACATTCTCAGATACAAGGAGCCCAGACTACTCCACAGCAGAAGAGGATCCTCCTCCTGGTGCTGGTGGGATGGTAGAGGAGAGCTCCAACCATTATCAAGCTGTTCTAGGAGTGGGTGAGTACAGGGCTTGTCTCAGCTCCTGGTTTGTGCCGTATGCAGTGGTGTGCTGGTATTTCTTAAAGCACAGTGCAGTGCCTCACTTAAGAAGCCTAGGAAATCCTCAGAAAATAAACCTGGTATGGATGATGCCAATTTTAATTGGGCTGCAGCTCTGAACTGTTCCCATAGCGATATAAGCCGGGAGAGAAAAGAAGCAATATCAAATATAGGAACCTAACCCGTGGTTGCTGAGCTTCACTGCGATCAGCAGGAACGGCGAGAAGCTCAGGTCCCTTGTCAGTCAAGCCTTACCAGAGGAGTGGGGCCCACTCTGCAGGAGTTTGTGTTAGCTGGTGAGAATGGGCAAGCACCCTGCACGCCGGGAGCAGCTGCTCCCCTACTTACCCTCCACAGCCACTTTGCAGCTCCTGTTTGCAGTCTGTGTCAGCGTGTAACTGGTGGTATTGTCCACCACATTTTGTGTGCTAATTTATGTTTTATATGTTCATCGTTTACGTGTTTGTGTTTATTTTGTGTTGAACTAAGTTATTTTCTTTTATTGTTTATGTTTTTAACTCTGCTTCATCTTTAACTTTGTTAATTTATGTTACTTATGTTTGCAATGTATCTTTTCATGAAAAAAATTAATAAAAAGTATGTTTTTAAAATTACACACAAATAAAATTTCCCCAAGGTCTGCAGTGTGATATAACATTGGAAACCAAACAGTGCTGGCAGGGCCAGGGCCCTGGCAATCTCTTTCTTCAGAAATAAAGTTTGGTGGCAGGACATTGTCTGCCCACTGCCAAAGTTCTTGTAGTACGTTAGCTAAAAGGTAGGAAATCTGAGCAGTGCCTGTCACCATGTGAAAAACCTCAGATTCAAGCTGATGGAAGTAGGTTTGCTCATCTCCAGCAGAGATGCAGATGCACCCCCCAGTCCTCTGCTGGGGTTCTTACAGAGGGACAGGGCAACACTGCTCCCCAGGAGATGGCTTCTTCTCCGGGAAGATGATGCTTCTGGCTGGAGCAGACTGGGTAGCAGGCTGGGAAAAGGACAGCCCTGAGCATGAAGAAGGGTAGAAAGCAAGAAGTGGAGTCATCTCTAGCGAAGTCCTAAGCTAGTGGGTGGAAAGCATGGAGGTGAACAGTAAGCATGAAAGCGCTTTGGTCTGTATTGATATGGCAAAAAGGGGAGCCTGTGCCGCCACACCAGGAGCTCCCCACGTGCTTCCTCTCCCCGGTCGCTGCAGCCACAAAGCTCCCTATAGGATAAATCCTGCCTGGGTGTTCAGGTAAGTTGTTGACAGCATGCATGGGCATGCTGGCTCGTGCATGATGGAGATGGTGAATGTCTGCATGGTGGATACATGAAGTGCACTCGTGTGCTGGGCAGAGCACGTTCACATTGTGTGAAATCACAGGTACTGGACAAAACTAAACTTTCCATTTAAAATTATTTTTAAAAGATAGTTCACAGCCTATGCCTTCTCTCCCAACTGTGCGAAGTGCTGATTTTGGTAGATAAAAGCAAAGAGCAAGATGGAAATGCTGGTGGCTCATACAGGAGGTTTGAAAGGAGTGGTGTCTCCTTTTAGTGTCAAATTTCAAATTTTTTTTTTTCCTCTCTTACTTGGCATCTTGCCTATGTTGAATTGCTGAATTCTGCTTCATTAAAATAATGGCTAATTGCATTTTACACTTTAGTTTAGTAGCTGTTCAGCAAAGGCTTAGCCATCAAACATGCTAAGCATCTCCCATGACCTGTGGTCAATCTTCACTTCACCGGGCCTCAGTGAGAGCCCTGATGGCCCACATGTGCTGAGGTCTGGTCCTCTGCCTGACAAGTAGCCAAGCAGTAGGATGGGCCACATACTTGGAAGTCAGAATCTAGGGGACAATTTCATAAAATTTATTAAGAATTCCCTGACATTTTCCTTGGTTACTCCAAATTCAGATTTTACACTGCCTCTAAAAACTGAGGCTCCTGTTGTGCCAATGTTCTGGGGTAAAAAAAAAAAAAAAAAGAATGGTTCATTCAGCTGCATAGAGAGAACTGGACATTACCATTACCAAGAGGCGGTTGAAGCTGCACATGATCCTTGCCCGAAAGCTGTGTTACCGCTCAGCTGCTTGCCAGGAATGAGAGAAAAGGAAATCTTCCTGCATCTTACACAACACACAACATATGCCCTACAACATATGCCCTACTGCTGGTGCTATGCTGTTTGACTGACAACAGTCTGGGTTTTTAATTGTTGTAACCCTAATTAGTAGTGACAAATATTTTGCAACTGGAGCACTGGGGATTTCTTTATAAGCTTTAGACCCCATGTAAAAAGTTTACTCCTTCCATCCATTCTAATCTTGCCTTGAGTTATTCAGCATATGCATACGAGGGAGTAAAAGAAGCACTGTAGTGTGCTGAGCTTGAAATCACATGCTTTCCAAATCCCCTGCCAGCACAGCTTAGATGAAATTTCTCCTGAAAATAAGGCAGAAGTTGTTGATATTTTCTTCCAGTGGGGAAAAGAGAGGTAGAAATGTGGAGGCAACCACTGGTTTCATGCTAAACAAAGACATTTATTTTGGTTGAACCTTTTTAAAGAAACTAGATGTTTTTTGTGCCAAACTTTCACATCATAATAATCTGAAACTTCCTCACTCCGTCAGAGATCTCCCCGAAAGAATCTTGACTGAGTGTTGGGTGAGACCCAACATGACCTCTTGGTCCTGAACTTTTTTGGCATGTATTGTGTCCAACTACAAGCTGATTTAGCCACCTCCAGCTTCTCAGAGCAGCCTTTCACTGACCAACTCACGCAAGCCTCAGGGAAGGGTCGCAGGATTGCAAAAAATACAGGGGTGCATCTCACCTCTGCTGTCTCGAGGCAGACACAGGCCACCCTCACCAGGTCATCCGGACACCTCTTTTCTGGCCACAAAAAAGCGATACCGCTAAGGCATGCTGCTGCCATCCTGGACTGTTTGGCCATGGATAGCCTCCTGGTGAGCAGGGTGGGTGGGTTCGGACAGACAGGTCCTGAGGAGAGCGCTGGCTGGCTGGGGAGTGGGCCGCGGCACCATCCCAAAGGAGCTCTTGCGCGTGCTACGCTGTGGCTTTTATCAGTTGGCTGGCACAAACCTTTTGTGTCTCCTGCTGGACTTTGTGCCTAAGAAGTGCTGGAGGGCTAAACCAGAAACAGAGGTGCCATGGTCCAGCCCTTCCACCGGTGTAAATCAGCAGCAGTTCTCTGAAAACAACTGAGTCATGTTGATTTACCTCAGCAAGTAGGCCCCATCCAGCATTTCCACCTGTGACACAACAGTTTACTCCTTTGTTGTGCATTTTAGTAACAGGAAACAGATACCAGCTTTCCTAATAAAATGCAGGTTTTTTCCTCCTTTTTTTTTTTAATGAGGATCCCTAAGACAAGAGACTCCCAAACTGGTCACCTGCATCCCACCCACCTTGAGCCAAAAGATGTTCGTGTTGCTCAGACCCACGCTGTCAGGCTGATGCTTGTCTCTGTGTTGAGTTGAAACAAAATCCTCCACATCAGTATGCCTGTAGTTGGGGGTCATTTTGGTACCAAAGCCGAACGTTACACTTACACTCCAGCACTCCTCCTTGTAGACAAAAATTTCACAGCGTTAATCCCTGTATTTGATTCCAGGGATCCTTTCACCATCTGCCTTATCACAGAGATGAATACGACAGCTGAGCAGACATCATTGCTGCCTGCTTCTCGCTGTCTTAAACCAGAGCTTCTCGCACCCATCTGCTTGCGTGTCCCCAGGCGCGAGGCTGCTTGGCACCTCACACGTCCCTGACGCAGTTATCCTCGCGGACAGCCAGACTCCGCGCTGGGAGCAGCAGAGCCAGCAAACAGATCTGGGTTCTTCTCACCTTTCCTGTGAGATGGGAGGAGGTGCAGATGGAGCCCACTGCCTTTGCCCGCAGAGGGAAGCAGGAAATCCATGAGCAAGGTTTTGCTCTGCACAAACCACAGCCATTGGCTCCGTATCCGATTCACCACCTTCTCCAGGGCAGCCTTTCTGTCAGTTGCACCCTTCCCATCAGCCCGGTCCAGCACCAGCATTTCTCCCTTCTCACTTTGAACACAGGCGTGTCAAAATCGGGGCTGGATGTGGACCAGCGTTTGATCCTCACCCCCGCTGGACCCTGGTGCGGGGAGCTGGCGTACACCCGAGCTGCCTGCCTGTGAGAAGATAACAGGAGGAACTGCCTGTCACAGATTAATCAGGGTCTGACTGAATAGTCATTATACAAACCCAAGGCTTATTTGTTTTGTTTTGTTTTGTTTTCCAATGAAGTATCCAAATATAGGTGGAAACTAACATTTTTTTTCCTAAATCCAGCCATGTTATTCTTCCAGAAATTAAAATCCACATCTTTACCTTCTTCTTCCTGTACATTAGATTCAGGAACTGGTGACTTCTTAGCACTCTTTCTCTGGTAATCCCTAACGGCAGCATAGTGACAGGGGCAGTTGCAGCCCTCCATGCACTGCCACATTGCCCTGCAGAAGACTTGGCCACCTCCTGGGGTGGCATTGGGCCAAGCTTCCCAGAAGTGCATTTAAAAATAATAATCATCAAGAATTTGATTTATAGTGAAAAAAAGCATGTATGCCTTAAATGGCAGCAGTCCTGGTGTATCTGCTGAGCTCCAGGAGGGAGCTGGTCCTTCCTGAGCTGTGCCCTGGGTGCGAGCTGCACTGTAGAGATGGAGGAGCCACGGGGCCGTGCCTGTGGCAGGACACTCCGAGTGACGGCAGTGTTTCCAGCAGCCGACTGCTGATATGCGGAAAGCGGCCAGATTAGGCCGTGTGTGTTTGTGCAGCCGAGCAAATTATTTGGTGAAAGGCACACATCTGAGTAACGAAATGAGGCTTTGGTAGCAAACTGTTACATCCTCCTGGCACAGCTCGAAATGGGAAGA
Organism: Chlamydotis macqueenii; assembly: GCF_036417535.1. Classification (NCBI taxonomy): domain Eukaryota; kingdom Metazoa; phylum Chordata; class Aves; order Otidiformes; family Otididae; genus Chlamydotis; species Chlamydotis macqueenii. The sequence continues at coordinate 39,896,507 of NC_141560.1, forward strand.
GATTAGAAATCAGAGGGGAGATGTTTCTTTTTTCTTAGAGTATGAACTTGTTAAACAAGGCTTATTTCAGACAACCTGCTAAATTTTACATTTCAAATTTTCCTACATTTTGAGTATACTCATTTTCACTGTGTAATCTGTTTCTCTTACTCTTTGTGTGGATCTTTCTTTTAAACAGCAATTAGTAAGACTTTCTATTGTGACGGAAATCTTGGCTAAATGTAGTAACCTAGAGGAGGTTGTTTAAGATTTGGTAGGTATTCCACAGCTCTCTGGTATCTCCTGGATGTTTATTTCGTAGAATCACAAAATCACAGAATAGTTTGGGTTGGAAGGGACCTTTAAAGGTCATCTAGTCCAACCCCCTTGCAAGGAGCAGATTTCAATTACGACTTTTTTTTTTCTTTTAAGAAAAACATCATTTTTCAAGAGAAAAGCTAACCAAAGAAATACAGCAACTGGTGCAATACCTGAAACAATTTTTCACTGTTGGATCAGTAATTGCAAAGCCACCGGTATCCCCTATGGGGATATACCCTTCCTACTGTGTGCAAATGGAGAAGACTGGCTGTAGGTCCTCCTTGCTCCAGGTGAAACCAGGGGCTGCATGGCCTAAGCCAGCGAAGGGATTCAGATGTGCAGGTGGCCATCTCCCTGGTCCCTGGTCCTACCAGGCAGTGGGAAAGCTGATGTGGATGCCAGCAGCATGCGAGCAAGGCTGCCACAGCTGTGCACCTGTGTGGTGACTGGGAGGAGAGCGTGGGGAAGGCAGGACAGCCGGGAAGGAGTGGACGAGCAGCAACTGAAGAGATAAGAGACTTAAGCAGCAGGCAAATTGGGCTGGCAGCAGGGCAGGGACAGGCTAAGCTATTTCTAAAATCCCTTTTTCCCTAGATCTGTTTCCAACAGGTGATGTGCAGGCGATACTGTAGGAAGGGCATCCCAGCTTTCACTGCCACCTCAGTTTTGCAGCCCTTCCCTACCCAGGGTAGCGTTCTGCGTGGGAGCCATGGCGTGGCATGGGCAGGATGGTGCCAGGCAGGACAAGTAAGGGTGAGTGCAGGACAGGGCTTTGCTTTGACCAGTTCCTATTTAATGGAGGAAGGAAACATCATCATGAGATGGTGTCCTGGGGCACAGGTGTCCACCTTGAGTGATAGCCGCCTGGACATCACTAGCCACAACCCCTCCTTGCCAAACTACCCACCTGGGGCTAAACCACAAGCACCCAAAATGCTGGGGCAGCTGTGCACCCTGCTCTGGGGGAAGGCCCCTGCCCCTCACTCGCAACCAAACCATCCCATGGCATCACTCACACCTCTGGGTCTCTTCTGTCTGTCTGTCTGTCCCTCCCTCCAGGGAAAGTCTCTGGCGAGCAAGCGCCTCACGGGCCTGATGCAGTCCTCCTGACAGCTTCAGCCGGCCACCCTGCGGGAGAAACACCCGGGACCGCCGCCACCAAGGACGGGGTGTTTTGGGGAGAGCGGGTCCCCATGGGGGAAAGAGCCTGAGGCAGCACAATCGGAGAGCCATGCAGCAGGGGATCGCTTCTCTTCACAGTTTACATCAACACTTTCCTACCTGTACAGCGTTGTAAGGATGCTGAGCTCCATGCAGGTACTTTGTTTCCGACCAGGGTTTGAAGGAGCGCTCTTCACCATACGCAGAAGGTCAACAAGGCAAGGGCTTGCTGTCTTGTTATTTAAGGAAACAGACACAACCACAACTTGGAGAAAGAGCTGAGAGAGATCCACACTTTTCCTTCATCTCTTCTCTCCCTGGCACAAACATGGCTGTAATAACTGGCACCACAATTCCACCTGCTCCCTTTCTTGTGGCCGTCTGGATCCAATAAAATATCTGCTGGAAGCTGCTTCTCCTTTTCAAAGAATCTCAAATGCATTTCTCCTGCAGATTCATTGACTTTAGCTTTGTTTTTCTTTCCCATGTCTTGCCTTTAAAGCAAAGAAAAAAAAAAGGCACTATTTAAGTTCATCACTCGCTGTCCTTCTAATAGCATGTAGCATGTCCAGAGATGACGGCCAGATCCTCAGCTGAGCTCAGGGGAGCGTGAATGATTTTCACCACCTGAGGATCTGCCCCATTGAGTCAGACTCTGATCTTGGTGCAAATCCTCTGATGCTGGCAGAATTGCTCTGCATGTACGTGTAGTGCAGATGTGATCAGACTCTGCCTGATGCTCAAGAGGTCATGTTTTAGATGTGTAAAGCACACACAAACACACACATGCGGTATTTAAAAGTGAGTTGCTTTATATTGTATTTGATTTTCTATTTATTTAAGGTTTTGCTTTTGCGTACTTAATCAATGATGGATGTTCAAGCTTGACTCCAAGTAGATGGAATTGAACCACTTTTAGAGGAGACTCCAACTCCAATTGCAGAGGGCCAAAACCTGCTCATGTGTGTACAGGGAAAGGCAACTCTGATGTGGGCAGGTGTCAAAATTCAGCCTACAGTGAGGAGGGAATTGGTGGAGATGGGACTGGCGGAGGCAGGGTGCGGACGGGCAGGGCACCCTTCCTGAACAGCAGCACACCCAGCTGTGGTATAAAGCTCAGATAACTGACTCCGCTGAGAGGCACCATCGTGAAAGTGAAACTGTACCACTTGTGGAAATGAGCTTCCACTAAACTCCTCTGACCTAGAGCCCATGAATACAACTGCAAGAGATGGCCCCGAAGCTTGTTTCAAACTGTTGGCAGCGTGGGGGTTAGGATAAGGACAGAACTAAAGTGATTTTAATTAAAAAACCCATGTATACTTGCTGCAGATAGGAAAATGGACTGCATTCACATACAGTATATTGCCTATATAAGAAAATGTCAAGAGTCAGTTGACTTAGTGCCACAAAACCTCCTGTATTTTGCAAGCAGTTCAGATCTGAAGCATATGTGAAAATAGACATTTCTTGGTCTCCGCTCATCCTAAGGCAAATTGGCTTTTTGTGCAGATGGTAGAAATTGCTATATGGCTACAAGTCTACATTCCTACCTAGGCAAAACCATCAAGCTAAGTAGACAGCTGGCTATCAACAATATTCACTTCTGAGGCAAGTATTATCTAATATCTAAGGCCTATGTATGCACAAAATCAGGCCAGCATAGTTTCTGTCAGAAAAAGGACCTTCTCTCTTTACCCATGAAATTTCTCATTTTGATACGTTGTTTTTCTGCCAGAAAACTCCTGTTATCAATTTTACCTAAGGTCCCTAGGACTCTCTAGACCTGCATGAATGTACAGCAGAATACTGAGTATGATATTTGTTCTTTACACACGCCTGTTCCCATAAACAGCCTGTTGTCTGAGGTCTTCAGATCCCATTTGTTCTACACATACATGACACACAAGTGAGTTCTAGGACTGCAGAACCATCGTGGATGTTCTCGTACATTCATGTGGTGTCCTGCCTCTGAAGGGGACACTTGATCCCCCCCAGTTTGTCACTTAGCTGTCCTTGCAGGGCCCACCCAGCCAAAGGTAACAGCGGGTCTTCACCCAACAGGCCAGATTGTCCATTCATGCACATTCACATGCGCCCCCTTAGGTTGTCTCTAGGAAAAGGCAGAGGCTGGCTCTTCTCAAAGTGTTGTTGATGGTGTTTTTATCTGTGTCAAACTCGCCATTGCCATGCGTCACTGGAGCTCTGTCATCCAACATCTGCTCACACTCCAAGTTATGCTACTGCCCATGCTGCCCAGCCTCTCAGCCGAGGCATTTCCCATGGGAGGTCTGTCCTGCAACCCACAAACTGGTCTGCAGAGCATTCCTGAGTGGGATGTATGCATAAAGCATGAAACTCTAGTGTGTAGCAAGAAGCAGAGACAGCAAAGTGTTACCAAGTGTCTCTGCTTTGCAGTGAGTTCCTGACACTGGTCTTCTTCAGGGGGGAAGGATGGGGTAGCTCCATGGAGGTATTCCTTGCTGTCCTGCAGCAGAGGGGCATGCATGGGCAGGACTGGAGGATACTGGCAGGTGCCCAGGAATTTGGGCTATGGTCTGTGCTGGGAGTGGCAATGCCAGACTTCAACTTGGAGATGTGCTGCTGCCCTGTGAGTGAAGCACTCTGCTCTGACTCTCCTGCTCCGTTCCTGCAGGATGGCTGTGCTGGCTACTGCAGTGTTCTGCCTGTGGGAAACATGCTGTGTTTGAACAGTTGAGTGCATGGAGGGAATTTTTACAGACACAGAGAGGATGCATATGGGTGTTCATCAGGGGGCCTGGATGCTGAACAGCTTGCCATTTAAATGCACACTCGTGCAAGCTAATCTGCTCAGTAATGGCTAGCTGAGCGGACAGAGCTGCGTATTCTCTGGAGAGAAGAAAGCTCTGCTCCTCATTTCCTGACTACATTTCTCTAAAACAAACATGAGAGTAGACAAGGTCTCCTCCTGGGAACATATATGAACTGCTCTTCACGTGTCTTTTACTTCACATATGATAGTACTAATATATAACTACTTCCACATGAGCCACATCCTTGAATTACTGCTTTTTACTGACATTGCTTATTCCAAGTGATGCTACTCTTGTACACTCACTAGTATCCCACTGAGTGTTGCAAGCAGTAATCTGCTGCTTTATAAGCATCCCATGTCTTCCAACTACCTCATCATCCTGAAGATGAGTTAGGAAATCAGCTTTCCACCTCTATTTATGTTCTAAATGGCATTGTTTCAAGGAAAGGCAGTCTGGAAAGCTTTTATGATGTCCACGCTGTGCAAGCTAGCTACAAAGCTTCCTGTCCTCACAGGGCTATGGCTGTAAAATATGGCTGTACACTGTTATTTGGATAATAAAGTATCCAGAGCATTTGTGGCTATTGTGGCGAAACGGCACCAGGACAAGCGCTGGGCAGGTTCGACAAGTCTGTGCAGACAGCATTAGGCTAAAGCAAACGGATTAATGGACTCTCAGTGTAACTCCACGCTAAGATCTCACAGAGTACTGTAATAAAATGGTAGCAGGGCAGCCATAAAAAGTGGCAGTAAGCTGACATAATAATACCAGGATAAATGTAGCAATAAGGTAACACAGGCCGCTGCAGTAAAGTAGCATTTTGATAATGCAGCAATAACACACAACAGGACGCTGCAGTAAATTAGTCTGGGGAATAAGGCAGTAATAACAGCGTGTGTGGACAAACAGCGGTACATTTGTACCAGGTACTGCAGCAATAAAGATAACACAAGGTGTCCTAGTAATAAGTTACTACAGTAACAGCAACACGATGCACTGTAAAGTTATATCAGGATGCTTCCACGCTGCGGTCAAATCCTACAAGAGTTGGTGGCAAGACAATGAAGACAAAATACGCCCCATTTCGGACTGAAAAACACGAGTCAGTTTTCTGCACGGTAACCCAAATTCTGGAATGATCTCAACAATACCAATCCTATCACTCCCCGCTTTCAAGGAAGCTGAGGCAAGAGCGTTCCCCCATCCAGTCTATTGGTCTGAAAATACAAAATTGACTCATTGTCTCTTCAGCCAAATTGTCACAGACTGTGGTGAAGGTCTTCACTTAGTCCTTACTCAGGTGAAACCCCGGTGATTTCGGTGAGTTCTTTGCCTTGGAAAGGATTTGGCTCTCATCTTCTGGCATGGGTGATGCTTTTAGTCTACAATTATTTCTGTTTTGGGGTGGGGGAAGGGGAACCCAGGTACAGAATATCTGACTGTACTGGTCTGTTTCCTGAAATACACAAATAAATTGAGCATCCTGGAAAAGTCGAAGCAATAAAGATCAAATCTGTTCTGTCTGTCATGCACGCATGCGCACGTGAATAATCCTCCTGGAAGCAGTGAGAGTCCTGGGTGCATCCATGGGCAGGGCTTGGCCTAACCCTGTTCTCAGTGCCTCCAGCTGAGTGACAGAAGCAGTGTGTCTTCTCAAGCTTTATTTTTTTTTATATTGTCTTCTTTCGTGCTTTGCCATATTTTGTTTAATTTAACCTCACCTCTGTATGAAATGTCCTTAGCAAGAATCAGTTTGCCATAAGACAGTATGCAGCACGATGGGCAAAGAATAGGTGTGTCTGTTTGCTGACTTTGTACCCTTCAGTGGAGGGCAAAGCATTCTGGAAAGTCACCAGCAACCACTATTACACTCAATAATCATCAGGCATAAGGGTTTAGGCAAAGCATCTATGTCAACAGCAAGGCTTGGATGCAGTGTGTGTGCTAGATAACAAGATGGTCTCCTGGGAAAAGGACATAAATAGGGCACCGCTGCGGACTCCCGACTAGCAGGAGCAGCTCACAGCTGGCTCTGGCTCCTTCATCTAGTCCCAATAGATAACGTATTTTCTGCCACATCTTTCTGACCCTTTGCACAACAGCTTTGCTATCTCTTTATGTGGCTTCCTCTGTCTCTAGCTGGCTATGCTCAGTTCAGGTTTTGAGCTGTGCCCTGATAGCCCTTGGCTGGGCTCTTGCCTTAAACTCCTGAGCTTGCTCTTATTGTGGTTTAATGATTAAGCAGGATTATTAAAGTAGAGCTCACAGTAGGGTAAGATAGGCTAGGTTATCATGATTTTTTTCATTTAAGCTGTGAGGAATTTTGCAGCTTCTCAACCCTGTTTATAACCTGAGACAGAGAACAAGCGAGGCGGCTGCTCAGCAGAACAGGGAGCTGGTGAACAATGTGCTATCTTCATGCCCATACGTGCTTTGAACTTACTGGTGAGGAGAAGTGCTTTGTAGTGAGAAAAGTAATCTCACGGCAGGAGAAAGTCAGACCTGATCAACTTTTTCATGTGATACAGATTTTGCTTTGCCAGCCCCTAGCATCTGCAAAGCTCGCAGCTAAGAGCCAGCAACCTTCTAATCCTGCTGCTAAGCATTTGGAAACAACCTTTTCAAAGTCTGTCTTTACACAGCAATGCTATTACTTGAAGCCTTTTAATGTGAATTTATGGCTATTGCCACAAGTGTCAGTGTGGTTGCCCTCTTGCATTTGCAATAGGAAACTGCGGATTCACCCCATGCAGAGGGTGGATGTTAGTAGGCAGAATTTAGGGAGCAATTTGCAGGCTTGGGGCTCAAATGAGTTGCACACGAAGGAGTCTAATGCTGTTTGAAGTGGTCAAAAATGACCAGGTCATCCACATGGGCCTGACAGCAATGACACAAGATTTAACAGTGCATTCCTGTCTGGGAACCCAGAAGATACCCTGAAACATCTTGTGTGGCAGAGGACAACTCTCTGTGGGCAATGGCATTGATCCCTGAATAGCGTTGTCAGCAGAGATACTAAATTGAGATTTTTCTCTTATCTTTGGGGACTTAAACCATGCCATCCTTCCATAAATAGCAGGTGACAGACAGCCCTAAGCAGCACTTTCTATGGGTGGACTGGGAAATTGGCATCTGGACTGGGATTTCAGGAGTGGTTGTTCCCTTTTGAATCCTTGTCAAGATTTCTCACGTCCATCCATGTGCAGTTTATTTCCGCATGCTGCATAGCTTCATAGCCCAGCACTGTGGGTGTCTGATTCTTGTCATAATTTAGCATGAGCCTGATGCCACGTGGATTAAGGCATACTAGATAAAAAATTCAAACGGTACTTTATAAAACATGTCATTTGCCCTAAAAGCATCTGGGATTCTGAAACGCCACACTCTGCTCTTCAGAGGTCATTTGGGGCCAAACACAGAAAAATGAGGCACTGTGGGATTTTTCCTCTACAAGGAAAAAAAATCTGAAGGGCCTCCTACTCCTGTAGTGTGATTGAAGGCATCCAGACCAGGGCAGCAAGTTCTGTCTGTGGGGACTTGCCCAACACCAGAGGCTCACCATTTCTCTCCAGGGTGATGTCCCTGTGCTGGCAGAGGGCAAGCCCTGAGGGACACATGGAGGGGAATCCCAAGGGGCCGTGGTGGCCATTGCACGATGAGCAGGAAGATGGGTGGAGGTGAGCTCCCAGAGGGTCGATGAGATCCGTGAATCTCTGCTGCACGGGACATGAAGCATCAGCCTCCAGTGCCACCCCATCATGTGCTGGTAAAACAGCTGGGGCAGAGGAGGTGGGATGAAGCGTCCCCTCGCATGAACTTGCTGTCAACCACCCTCCCAGCACAGTGGGAATGTGTTGCTGCCACTGAGCGTTTCTGGCTTCAGCATCGGCATGGAGGCCGCTAAGGATTTCAGCTTTGGACACTTGTGGGCAGGGCTGGGAGCCAGCTGGCCAGGGCTGGGGCGCAGCTGCGCCTGCTGCGAGAGAGCACCCGGGGGGCTGCTGTGGGGACCAGGGCCTGGCTGCCACTGCCTGCTCCACGGGGGGATTTAACCCTTCCTGAGGCACCTTCCAGCATTGCAAACACAGAAAACAAAGGCTTCAGTCTGAGCTTGAAAGCTCTGTCAAATGCCAGCGGGGTGTTGAAGCCACCTGGTTCCCCTCAGCCCATGTCCATGCTGCTGTCAGATACGCTCTCCTCTGTGACCCTCATCCCTTCCCCTGTGAAAGGCTCTACTCCCCCCAGATGAGCAGGGAAGCGCCCCGTCAGCGAGCTGGGTGAGCTGCCTCGCAGGAGAGCAAGACCTGTGGCTGACTGCTCCTCTCAGGTTTGAAAAGTCCCTGAGCTGAGAGCCGTTTGCAGCGCAAGCTCCCCTCTTCAGCAAGATCAGCCCAGTGGACACCTGCACCAGTGAAACTGCAGAGCTATGAGGCGCAACTGCCCCCGACCCCTCTCCGAGGGCTGGGCCGCTTCCCAGACCTGCCTGTGACCCCCCCACTGTGCCCAGCCGTGGCAGCTCAGGGCCACTGGGCTGAAAAGAGTTTCACGCTTTTGTCCTTCAGAGCATCTCTGTTTTCTGTGTGCCATTTGTGTCTGCAGGACTTGTAACCTTGCCTGGTTTTGAAGCAAGGGACCAGTACAGGCCAGGGAAACTGATACCTTCATTAACTAGACCCCCTGCATAGCACAGACGAGAGGCCATCTTTAATATCTTGGGAATCAGACTGAGAGAGTTGCCATGTGCAGCCCTTTCTCCTGCAGGACAGGCTTAATTGCTTTGTTTATTTACCTCCAAGCTATCCTGCAGCTCTGCTCATCAGAGCGTCATCGCTCCTCCGTGTGTCATGCTGCCAGCACACCGCATCGTTGTTACACCAGATCTTCCCCGCATCCCGTTGCTTCCACACCTGCGCTTCTCAGCTGCCTTTCCCCCTCGTCACTCTTCACTCTTGTTTTCTCTGACTCCCTCTTACAGAGGCTGGGCTGCGCAGCTCATGAAGGGGCTGTCAAACTGACATTTCCTGGCTTAAGCTGGCTGAAGAATCAGTCTCTTCACTAAAAGAAACTCTCCTCAAGGAGAGCCACATGCCAGGCTACTGAACTCTATATCTGCTGTGCAATTACAAAAACAGGGGAAGCGGGATGCATACATGGGTTTGGATTCACCCCTCTTTAATTGTCAGCCCCCCACAGCACAATTTGGCCTGTGAGCAGGACTGGCACATCCCGAGCTCAGACAGTGGCAGCACCTTGGCAAAAGCAAGTTTGCAGCAGCTGCCTGCACACTGTGTTCAGGACCACCTCGCTGTTCTGTCACCTCTGGGACAGCTGAAATGTCTGACACCATTTTCTATATGCGTGTCTATCAGTGCAGCTGCATATTTGTTTATATAGAGGGCAGCAGGGAAGGCCTCAAGTTCTTCCCTCAGTAGATGGCTGATACCAGATGTTAGATCCTCCATGCTGTGGCTCAGACAGATTTTGGGCACAATCTGGCCAATTCAAACTAAGTAGAACTTTCCACAGTCTAGAAAAAGCTTGTCTTGCCAGTACCAGAAAGGTCCCTCAGCCAGCTCTGCTCATACACATGCACATCCAGCACATGGGAAGACCCCCCTCTGTCTGTGCTCAGTGTGATGGATCATCTGCTGTGGGCCATCTGCAAACAGCAAGCCCTATCCTGTAGCCAAACTCCTGAGCTTCTACATGCCATGCACTTTGAGTAGGTAGCTATCCTACCCAAAATGGCTGTCCTCCTGTGATAAACTGCCTCTGGACACAGAGTGACTCTGCTGTGATGCTGAACTCCTCTGTTGCATCATGCTCCCCTTCTGCAAAACAGCCCTCCCAGCCAAAGCCAGGCAGAGCTTAGCTGCCTTCTGCTGTCCTTTAATTAAAGAGCTGTCAGAGCTTTACAGAAAGCAGCACAGCAAACCACAGGCTTCTAAAATGTGAAGCAATGGCAAGAGCAGTGCTAAAGCTACCTGCACCAAATAGGAAATTAAATTGGTTGTGTGGGCTTTCCCTTTCCCTTTCTCTTTCTCTTTCCTGGATGATATTCACCTGATGAATATGGTGGCAATTTTGCATCACTGTAACCATGGCTTGGGTATGACCTTTCAACTAATCTGCCAGGGCTTTGAGGTCTCTAATGGGTCACAGGAGTAATGTGCCCTGGCTGCAGGTGAAGTGACCCAGCTCAGTGTCGTCCTCTTGGCTCCCTGCCTGGCTGGCCGGCCATCACTGCAGCCCGCACTCGTGGGACCTGGCCTTCCCTCCCTGACTTTCTCTTCTAACCAAGCAAGCAGTTCCCAGAAAACAGTCAAGTTACTATATTAAGGTGATCCTGCCCTCAGTGTCTCTCTGTTTCTGGGGAGTCTTAAGCAAATCAAGTTGCAGAGTATACACAGAGCACCACAGTCTCCACATCAGATGAAAAGACAGTCCAAAAGGAGAGAGGGGGCAAGAGAGAAAGCTCAGTGTTTGCATTCATCTCTGACATGATGGATTCCCTCTTCCTGGAAGAAGCCTTGGCATAAATAAAGCCAGTAAAGGCTTTTGTGCAAGAACTCCCTTCACTACCAACAGTCATGAAGTCATAGATAATAAAAGACCTGGCAGCTCATCTTGCACTGCTCCCTGTAATCAGCAGGATTTTACCTCCCGAATATTCACCAAGGTTTCTTTATCTAGCATGCCTCTGAAATCTCCAGGGATGGGACCTTAGCAGATGCCCTCAGGAACACATTTTTCTGTACTTGAAGCATTCTTACTGCAAGGAAAAGACCAAACATCTGATGTACAATATAAAAAGCCATATCTGAGTAAGTTTAAAAACAGTGAGAGCCATCTGTAGGCCACAAATAGCAAAGGTGTTCAGCACTGTAGACATTGTAGATTTTTTTCCCCCGAGTACTTCCCTTCATGCATTTTTTTTGCATTGTCTTGAGTTTATTGCACTTTGCATCAACATTCACTCTCCATTGTGACGCAATATAGATATTCGTGGACTACCATGTCTCTTTTCAGCCTTATCCCCACTCAAACTCTAATGGCTGAGGTTCTCCTGTGCCAGTTTCTCAAAGATTGCTATTGACTTTTCTGCCTTTCTCTTTAAAAGATCACTCAGCAAAAACATAATAATGTGAAGACAGAAGGGCTGTGCTCATCCATACGGCACAATTACCCAGTCTTTTGCGTAAAGTGAGGCATCGCCCTGGCATCACGGTCTTCATGGCAAACTACATGCATGTGTCACACATGTTGTGGTGTAACATATTTGTTAGATCTATTTATTGCACATCTTTGACCACTTTACCTACCTTCATCCTATGCTGCCATCTGTTCTGTGGCTACCACCCCCCCATCCACTCTCCTGAGTACCTATGGAGTGCTGCCAGGAAAATGGTTCCTCCTTTTCTTGCCAAATTTGGAATTTCAGTTGCAAATTTACCCTAGCAAGAGTGCCAAGGGGAGACAAAGTCAATGCCAAACCCGCTCCAGCTTTCCTGTTGGGCACATTGTCAATTCTGTCACAGCAGCTGAAAAGGGGAGCTGCCTCCCATCAGAAAGGGGTCATGTCCAGCACTGCAAGAGGAATCAGCAGTTGTGCCCAGTCCAGGAAGAGCAGATCATCAAAGACTTTAAAACTGTAATATCTGTAGGATCAGAAAATAATTATATTATTGACACCCATGGCATTCTCAAAACCCTGTACATTTGTCCCCACAGAAATTAATGCACCTGGCTGCAGGTGCAGGCTGAAGGTTTTTTTGGAAAACAGTTCCAATGAAATGTGTTAAAACCACCTAGATCACCCCTGGAATAGTTTTTCCACAGAATGAGCTTGCGTAATACCCACAGGGCTTTTTTTTATTTGCATGTAATACAACCATCCTGCAGTCATGTTAGAGAGAGCTTTATACAACACTGTACCATCATACTTGGTCAATACATATATATGTTCAAGCAGATATTTCCGAAGTCAAGTAGGGCTTTCTATGCACAACTTCCCCCTAAAAATAAGGCAAATGTGTTTTTTCCTATAGTATGCCCTGCAGCTGCTCGTATCTGGAGATAATATGTGCTCCCCTCAGTGCTGCACTAGCACTGCAGCCAGGCATGAGACATTGCTGAGATTACCAGCCTGCTCCTGGTGACTCATCCCAGCTGAGCATTTGTGTGGGAGTGCACTTGAAGTGATCCAATTTACTTATTCCTCCGAAAGACCACAGGAGCACCCGCTGCCGCGGGGTCTCTGCAGGCAGTATGTACAGCAGAGGGGGCAGGGTTCGGCCTTGTTCAACGGGCTTCATCTCAGAGGCACAGAAGTAGGCGCTCCACTTAGGCTGATGGAAGATGCCCATGGGAGAGGAGGTTGAAAGGTCCCAGCGAGCCCCCTTCCCACTCTTTCTGTTCTCATCCCTGGAGTAAAGGACCCAGTCGATTGAGCTGGTGACTCAGAAAGTCCTTTGATCTTCCTGGCCTGCTGCCCTCCCACCATCTCAACTCCCCTGAGGCTGCTGAGCTCCTATGTGTGTAAATCTTGGCCATGAACTCCTGCCATTGGATAATGGCCTGGAAAACAGGATCATTTCTTTAAGATAGCACTTGCATCAGGGATGCAATTTATGATTGTCATGGAGGGGATACAACCATCCGCGCTAGGCTCTTTACCCCTACACAATAGTGATGATGATGGGAGACTTAAAAACGCAGGCAGAGCACAAGGTGTTACCCTCAGACGAGCTGAAGGCAACCTATCCTTGCCCTAGCCACATCCTGAGAGGTCACATACCAGGTGACACACCTGCCTCCAGGGCCGCTTGCACCTCACAGCACAGCTGCTTTGAGGTTTAACAGGGAACTTCAAAGCAGGGTGCAGGCTCTGTGTGGGCCCAGTGCAGGGGCGAATTCTCTCCCAACAGGAAGCATTTCTTTACCCCCTCGGCTAAACTGTAAATTTAAAAGCAAACACAAATCGCAACTGGCTGTTTTCAACATCACACGCCAAAGAAGTGTCAAGGTCTGTGATACCAAGCAGGAGTAGTGCCCAATATTAGAGATGGAAAATTAATTTCTATTAGCCTGTCATTCCTGGGCAAAGATGTCTTTGACGAATTCCATCTCTTCTTGTGTTAACAAATTGCCAGCAAGTATCTCCAAGATTTATTCACTATTTGAATATACTTGCCAAATATTTACTTGCCAGGGAGTTATTCCTGGGGAAATTCTTGATCTGCAGCTCATTCGCATGAGCTGCTACTGGCATTGGATACTGGAAATTCAAGGAGTTTTGCTTGGACATGCAGGTCATTGGTATTGTCTCCACCACCCAAAAATATGGATACAACTGTTGCAGTCAGGTTTGCTTAACTTTCCTCTGATATTTGTTTTAATTTGACTGTTTCCAGAAACATTCCTCTAAGTCAAATTCTAACCCAGACCATTCCTGGAAAGGAAGGGGGTGTGAGAACAGCCAAACCTAAATAATTGTTTATTTATCTGCTGAAAAACTGTAGTCAGTGTCATTCGCTGTGCTCTGGACACAGGGGATGTACAGGGTTGTATCCAGCTGCAGGGTAGATGCCTACAGTATTTAGGCAGCTAAAATTTCCATGAAAGTTGTTAGAGTCTCCTTGTTTGGGCAAAACCAGCAAAACTGTATTCTGGCCTTGCCACCCAGGTGGTTTTTCATTTGGACAGATAATAATCGTATCTTAGGGCTACTAGAAACAACCAATTCATAATTAAAAGGCTGCTGGTTTTAATGTACATAGGAAAGGTCTACCACTCACTTTAAAGGTATACAATAAATCAAACTGCATTTTCTTGCCACTGGCTAGCACTTTATTTCTCTGAGAGTTGGCACCTCTCCAAGTCTCAATTTTTAGGAGGCAAAGAGCAACTGTTGGCCCCCTGGACTTCGTGGAAGATGTGGTTGATTATTTCTGAAAAAAAAAACAAAACAAAAAAAAAAAAAAAAAAAACCAAAAAAACCCAAGCAGTTTCTTCTGTTAAAAACAATCAACATGTCAGTGATTTCAGTCAGTTCTTTCGTCTTATTCTACCCATGCATGCATCCATACATCCATCCTCTACTCAAACTTAGGACAGGCACTTTGGGAGGAAAAGGACCTCTTCTCCCAGCATCTTGATCAAGGCCGTGTTTTTCCTTAAGTTTCTCTGGAGTTAACTCCAAGTTTGTGTCTTAATCCATTTGTATGTCAGACTGAGAGCTATTTTGAAGCTATGTGCAAGTACTGCTCACATTTTACTAGAGCAGCCAAAATGAGCTGACTTTTGATATGTGATCAATGCCTGCTCCCATTTGTTACACCATTCATTAAAGGGACATAAGATACAGTTTTAATTAGCGTTATGCTGAACCAGCAGCTGAGCTTTTGACATTGCAATGAAGTTATGTTTCAAATAAAAAGCTGAGACCCATGGCCCTTCCCTGGCAGAGCTTCTGCTGGCTGACCTAGACCTGCTTGGTTCCCAGAAAGACATGACAAATCTTTTGGTTAGTACAGACCTGCAGCCCTACCCAACTTACCTAGTCAGCTGTGAACAGCCCAGCATATCCCTTTATCCTCCCTATAATTAGAAATTTATATGTTTTTTTTTGTCTTGGTCTCTAAAATATATATGTTGGCTGTAAACTAAGAGGGCTTTCACAGAGACTCCATCAGAAGGCCACCAGGGTACATGGCTGTCGCATGGTGGAGCTGGCTTGCTTGCAAATGCAGAGGATGCAGATGATACAGTTGATGATATTGCCTCACTGGCTGGAAAAATGAGAGTAGCAGAGCCAGTAGACCTAGAGTCTCCAGTTCTCCAAACCTAAAAAGTATGTAAGCAGACCCCTATCTCTCAGGGTGGACCTGAGCAGGTGGGGAAGTAGCAGTGGGATACCCTCACACACACACACAAAAAAAAGAAGTTAGGCAGCAGATAAAATGACAGAATTAATGGTGAATGACAAATGGTGAAGAATTTCCTTAGCAGTGCAGGCAACGTGTCTTCCTGAAGTTTCCCTTACCCTGGGCTTGTTGGAGGCCTCACTGCAGTTGCATGTTGCAGTGAGAATATGAATGGGCAGTGTCTCTATAGAGTATGCACATAGCCTCTATAGGCTCTTTCATGAGCTCTCCCCACCAAGGCACCGGCTTTCTCCTTCCTTGAGTGGGAGCCAACACTGGCCATTCCTGCTTTTTAACATATTGACCACTAGGTAGGACCAAAATGGCAAATTCTTCTCTTAATGCCAGTGAAGGTGCCACTCAGCCTCCATGTGAACTAGTCCCTGCCTGAAGATGGTGCTGCTCTCCATGGCTGCTTGGCTTTCCATCGGCTTCATTGGTGAGGCAATAGCTAGACTTCCTTGTTCTTGAGAATCAGTGCTCACAGGTACCTAGAAAACACCTGTGTGTTTGCAGAGCTTCCACAATGATGGCAGCTGCGCAGTCTGTTGTACCAGGGGAGGCATAGACATGTGTGATTCTCAGGTTAGCTCCCTAGTGATGGCACATGTAGTGACAACACTGTGTGTCTGCATACGTGAAAACAATTAAAACTCTTGTTTGGTTGGCATACACTGTGAAGCAGCATGATTTCAAAGAGGCTTTAACTAGAAATTTTTTAATTTGTTGGTTGCAATGCAACCAAATCCTTTCCTCAAGGTCTCTGTGAAGGCAGCAGGCACTGAACTTTCCTTTCCAAGCTTCCCTTTAAGAAGTAGTATATTTAATATTATTAAAACATCAGTATTTTAAAAGTTTCATTATTAAATGTTTTATGGTCTACCCTGTTTAGGTTTAATGGTGTATGTGAATAATTTCACTCACTGTGATCCAGTGTACTTGTTATTGTTCTTCCCAGAAAGAGCAACAGGTCGTAACTGGATCCTGTGCAGCTGGACAGTGTGTGTGTAGGTACCATCTCAGTACAGCTGATAGGAACGGTGGCCTTTGCATAACTTTCCTGTGCCATCTGTACAGTATCGGGCTGGTAGCAGAGGCAGCACTGGTACAGGAACGTACTCTGCAGTAACAAGCCAACAGCCTGGATTTGTCAGATTTATTAAATCAAAATTTTATTTAGGAGTCTGTGTCCTGCAATACAGAAAAATCCTAAAAAGAAGATTGTGATCATGGTTACTTTTGTATAAACAGAGCTTCAGCTGCACTGTAGACAATGGAGCAAAATTTGCTTTACCTGAGCATCCCAGAGCAGGTTGTTCATGAGAGGTGATCATAGGGTGGGTGCCTATGCTACCTGAACCTCCAGCCACCCAGCACAGACTGGCCTCTCCAAGTCCTGTCTCAGCATGTTCTCCCTTCCCTGTAGAAGTACTGCAAACAAAATCTGTTTATTTTTTCTGCGGTTGTCCTTAGGTTGGTCATTGTGTTTCTTCTTTTACAGCAGCACTCCACTTACTCCTGTTGGGATACTGAGGGACACAGATTTAAGGAGCTTCTCTGAACAAGCAGCACAGGTTTCCAAAGAGGTGCAGAGATCAATTAAATACTAAAGAAAAGTTCTGTCAGCGGCACTGCTTATGAAAAAAATTGTGCCAGATCTCATCACCTTTCACACCCCCCTCTCCAAATCACAAACACAAGATGGCAAATCATGTGAGAAGCTGTGCAGGAAAAAAATGACATTCAGGTGGTGGTCCAGATGGTGCCAATTTTGAGGGAGACATGTGAGTGCATAATAAAACCCTGCACGCTCCGAGGCGTGAAGGTCAGTCCACTGCCGCCAGCACAGGGGACCAGTGGCAGCCATGTGTGAGGCACTGGGGGAAGTCCAAGGCAATAGGTTCAGCAGGAAAACTTAACTGTAAAAACCATCTGATTTATGTTTCCTCACCCATTGCAGCAGCTAGTTTTTCATTGGCTTTCTCTTGCCTAAGGAGGCACTTTGCCTTGTTAGCACCTTTGTCCAGAGAAGAGAGCTCTTAGGTGGGGGTCAGCATAATGTTCCTGTCTCCTCATGGCAGCCTCGCAGGGCATCAGTTTGAAATCTGCACACACCCTAAATGCTTCATCCTTCCTTTCCCTCCTTCCCCTTCAAACATACTGCTTCTGTATTCCCACTCAAACTGCAGTGTGGGTCTTCTTCTGAGTGGGCCAGTGAGGAGCAATGCAGAAAAGGCATCTTTGGAGCTCACATCTAAGCAGAAACCCAGTTAAATGAGGAGTCAACATGGTACCAAACCAAGAGCCACCATTTCTGCAAAACCCTTGTGCATTAGGTAGGGCTGAATGTCCAGCAAGAAAGACAAGAAGCACCCAGGGAGATTAAAGGACTCTCTTCAGTGTGGGTGCCCACCTCACTGGGCCTCTGCCCACCCAACTGCTCTTGCAAATAGGTAACATGCATAGCCAAGTGACAAAATAAGGATGCTAACAACATTATTGTAAAAGAAAAAGTGAGAATTTGCTCATTGATATTTTTTTCTAGATTTATGCATGTATCTATTTTGAACATTTACAAATAACTTTTTTTGAGAACAACCACAACAACAATAATAATAATAATAGAAGCCTCTGTTTCTATACTCCATGTTTTTCCAGCATCAAACCTTGCAGTCCTCTGCAGATTTCCTGTAGCTTGTACTGCAGCCTTACAAATCTGTCAAATGTCAATTGGGTGCCTCCAGGGACAAGGCAAATATCTCATGCTTTTACAGGGAATCTTTTAGGTGCTATCATTGCTCCCAAGAACTATGTAGCAATTTTTTTTTTTCACTTGAGAGTGGGACATTCATGGTTTAAACATTCTTCTGCTGCAGAATGCAATGAAACAGAAATTCTGCCTAGTAATTCAGATTTAAGTTAGGAAAAAAATTGGCTTTCTTTTTGATCCAAGTGTTGGAATTGGGTAAAGGGAAATTATTTCATTCTACCTTTACTTTTTATTACATAATTCAATTTGACACTAACATAATTAAGAGAAAGCTGTTTAAGATGTGACATTAAAGATGATCAGAACTGAGCATTTCAAGTTGAAATGGCTTTTTTAATCAGGGGACTTTTTGTTTGTTTCCTGGTTTGTTTCACAAAAGTTTGTTATCAACTGTGTTGTCATCTTTCTGTGGAAAATTTCAGTTTAGACGAATTAAATTTCTGACTGGAAAAAAATCCCTTTCCACAGGAAAATGTCCATTTATCTCACTTGCTCCTTTAAAATTTTAACTTTATTTATCCTAATGACCTGTACAGCTTTTCAACTTATAATGAGACATTTCCATAAAAGCTGCTACTTCTTTCAATGTGTACAGATTATCTATGGCAACAGGTGCTCGAAATAAGGGAAAAAAACCCAGAAATATTATATTTTTTAAAAAGCAATATGTTATTGAAAAGATAAATAAAATCCTAAGCTAGTTTCACTGTAATGCTCGTGGTGTCTTTCCTGAGGCAAAAAACCCAATGTTGTGAAACTGGTCTTGACTATAGTTGCAGAATTTAATTAAGTTAATTTATTTAAGTTAATTTAAGTTATTTATTTAAGTTAATTAAGCCTTATTTTATGGGGTCAGGCCAAGGGGAGTGTTGGTATTTAAGTTGTATAAGGGTTCGTTTCTGCCTTTGTTTCTCACTTGCAATGTCAGCATAGCCCAGCCATTGTCTGACTGGAATGTACGGGACACGGCTGCAATGTATGGGAAATAAGTTGGAAACTCTCAGCAAATGCAGTGGAGGAGGCCAGCACTCAAGGACTCAGCCTGCTGAGGCTCTGATCACAACCAAATAACTTTTCTCCTCAGGCAGAAGTTTGCTTCTGGTCTGAAGCTTCATTGTGCTTCCTGATGTGTCCTGTCATTTCTGAACAACTAATAGAAAGGTCTAGGAGGAAAAGGTATTCACAAACATTTTGGGGTTTTTTAAGTGCCATCTCTCCTTCACCCATCTGTTGGAACAAGAGATATCTTCCAGTTGATTGGGCAAAGCACCACCCTCCACCTCAGTAGGAGAAAAAAGTTCAGTCAGGGAAGAAATGGTTCATCATCACTAGGAAATATAGAAATTTTGAAATTCCTCTTCTCAGTTTACTTGAAAGCTATACTTTAAAAACTACAGTTTAGGAGGTAGTCATTTAACTGAGGTGTAGAAGATTCTCAGCAAGTTCCTGACAAGAAAAATCACTTGGTCCTCTTCTGGTCCCCACCACGGCTCGCTCAATCCCTCCTCTCTGCTGAGTCTGGTTAACTCATTTCATAGTCACTCATGACTGAGAAACGATATGGAAAAATGCAGTATGTAATGGAAACCGTGACCTGTCAGCTCATGTGGGCTGGTGGCAAGGAGGCTGCTAATTATAGCCCAACATGTAAATACTCCTGGAAGATTATTATACTTATTTGGACTAGTGCAGTATTAATTAAATACTTTGATTATTCCTGAGACAGACTTCGAGAAGGAGGGGAGAGGTTGTCATGGGAATTAACCTTTTCGCTGCTGAGAATAAGGTTGCCTTCCCCGGAAACTGCAGCAAAAGGCTAAATCTCAGTTTTCCTCCCTCTTTTCTCTCTCCTCTGGTCTTTGACCTACTCCCGCGACGCCTCCCATCATTGTCTGCTTGCCCTTGGTTTCCCCTGGCTCTGTGTTTGTGCCAGTTCCTCAAGATCACAACTCACCTGCCTCCTTGAGCAGGCAGAAACCTAAAGGGGAGAGATGAGGAAGGGCTGCTGGCAGGGAACCAGGGCGGCTCTTATCCGAGGCCAGAGCCCCCGGCTGCCCACCTTCTGCACTCACAAAGTTCCCAGTGGCACCTCTTTCTGGAAAGCCCGGAAACAGCCAGCTGCCACCTCCTACACCGAGTTTCCATCAGCTTCCAAGTACCAACACAAAATCATCCCTCCTGGCTCAGGCTGCCCTGAATCAGTGTCGCAGTACCTACCTGCCTTAATGCAACAGCCTCCTCCAGCTGCACAGCCCCGTTTATGAAACAGTGAGTCTGTGCCTCAGCTCATGCAGCAGCCAGAGCAACAGAGCGTCACTTGGCCATGGTGGGGACAAATGCCTGGGCAAAGGCATTTGCAGCAGCTGGGAGAGGGAAGGGGAAGCTGGTGCACCAACTGCAAACCAGAGGAGCTGTGACCACCTCTGTAAAAGACTACGGAAGACTTTGGTGGGTTCAGAAATGGCAGGGCAAGATGCTGATGCCTGTCTGACTCATCGAACAGCAGTGACATTGCATATGAGAGGCAGAGACTGAGAACAGGAGCTGTGCTGAAACCAAGGAAAATACATTTGGCTTTTCAGTTCCTACAAGACACAAAGATAAGCCTCAGCTCAGCTGCAGGCTGTCTAGGACTGATGAATGTTTCAGAGGGGTCCTGGGTTTGCAGGGAGCCTGGGGTTGCCCTACAAGCAAGTCAGCTCAGGTGGAGACAGGCTGCAGTCAGCACTGAGCCAGGTGTTGGTGGGCAAAGCAGATTTCTCAGCCTGCAGCTAGCTTCCAAGCAAGCCTCAGGCCACATTTCAAATGAGCTTGTTACCTTTTGAACAACTCTACAGGAGGTGTTGAGCTGTTGAGTCCAGCAATATCTTTGAGTGACTTTGGGGACAGTGTTTTCCAGCAAGTCCTTCATTTCAAGTGAGCTAAAGCTTTGTGTTGAATGAATCCTCTATTACAGTATACGGCCTTGGGACAATCACATGTTTGCATCACTTCATCACAAACTAAACCTGCTGTTCTTGCACCATGTCATGAGGCACACCATAGCATGTCTCAGTTTCTCTCCCCACCGGGTGCCTGGGCAGCAAGCACATCCTGACTCGCACACACACAGCACTGGAAAAGCAGGCAGCACGGAGAAGCCAAGTCTTGCACCTCCCAGGGATTGCCCTGTGCCCTGTGGAGGTCCTCCTCATTTACACATGGTCCAAACAGGCAACCAGCACTGTTCTGACATTACCAAAATCAACTGTCCTCTTTGTCATCAACATACCTGAGTGGGAGCGCAGAGGGGGAGCTGAATCACTGCCTCTCCGAAAAGCATGACAGCTCTGCTTTACCCAGGTAATGACCCTGGTCTCCCATTCGTCTTTTCATTACCGTCTGTGGGACTGGGGAATTCAGTCTCTTGTCTGGAGCAGATAAGTAAGAGATGGTTGTGGGTCAGAGCTGCCACTAATGCACTCTCAAGGACTCTCTGCAGCAGCACACTGTTGTCTTGAAGATGCAGGGGAAGGACGAATGCTATTTCTGCCCTGGGAAGGCAGAAGATGTTAAATCAACATAATGAGAGCTGATGAGAAACAATAGAGGCATCAGGACAGCACAGAGAAAGGGAGAGTTATGAGACCTGGATGCTGTGGGCCCAAGAGGCACAGGGACATGCATGCTAATTTCTCCTTTCTCTGCAGCCTTGCGGACCACCAAGTGCTGCTGGGCCATTGACTCCCTAAAAGCAGTGCTGCTGGGAAAGGATGCTGCTGTGCTACCATCCTGCCCTCTGCGAGGGGTGGGGGGCCAGGGCCACCGGCTGTGGCAGGATTTCCAGCTGGGGATGTGCTTGGGGATGCCTTGGCTGAGAGATGGCTGCAGACTTCTTCCCCCTCAACCCCATGAGAGGCACAAACCCTGGAGGCAAACGCCAGAGGGACATTCCCTGCCTGGCAGCAGAAGCTTTCCCTCTGGATTGCTGCTTTGCAAATACCCAAGGCAAAGTGCACAAAAACACTCCTTCACACTGTTTTTTTAAGAGCTCTGGTCTTGCTCCAGCCAGTTTCCTCAGGGCATATTCCCTGGCCAGCAGCACATTCATCAGCCCCCTCCTCCCCAAACCGCAGAAGACGGCAGGTTCTTCATAGTCTGTATGTAAGTCAAAACAGGACAAAGCATAGGAGAGCAGTACAGGCCAAAGACAAAAGCCCAGGCTCAGAAGGAGGTGAAGAAACACCAGGCATAAGCTCAGAGATGCTGTGCTAATCCTAAACACCTGAAATGGGGAGGTGGAGGGGAAGAAAATCTTTTCTGCGTAGTCCTTTTTCAAGGAAG
The DNA here is from genome assembly GCF_036417535.1 of Chlamydotis macqueenii. Lineage (NCBI taxonomy): Eukaryota > Metazoa > Chordata > Aves > Otidiformes > Otididae > Chlamydotis > Chlamydotis macqueenii. The sequence goes on from NC_141560.1 coordinate 39,918,784, forward strand.
AGCAGTCTGAGTTTAGTGGCTGGGATTGAAGTTAAAGGGTTACAGCCTCTCCTGGAGGCAAACGAAACAAAAATTGATCAAAGCTGCCATTTTTTACTGATAACTTGTTTGTTCAGAGGCACTAGCCACTCTTCATGCTGACTGTCTCACCGCATGATCACCATCAGCAGCTTCCCTCGCCCTCTGCTAAAGATCCGCTGCATGGATTTTTTTCTTTACAATTGCATTTCCAGGGACGATAAGAAAGTTGCAGCATAAATTAAATGAGATGCCTGGAGACTTAGATTCAAAAATAATGTAGCTGAATTCCTGAGTGAGAGGGGAAGAAAGAGCCAAGCTAAATGCAATGCCTGGGTGACAGCCTCTCCCTTGCCACGCTCACACCAATTAAGCGTAGCTGCACGGATCGGGTGGACAGGAAAGCACCTTTGTGCACACATGCTAATTTGTTCGCAGGCTGCGGGCGCACAATTAATAAAAGCTCCACTCCATACATTCCCGAAAACAAAGAAGGAATGCTGCAAACCTTTGGAGGCACAGAGACTGAAAAGGGTACACACACGGCTAGATCAAAGGCAAGCTGGATTTAGGGAAGATTTGTACTGTTTACCCAACGCTTGCTGGTAGGATCACCAGGCGCTACCAACTTAAGTTCCTGTTCTACCATTCAAAACTTTATGCTGCCTGTACAAAATAAGCAGAGAGGCGAAGAAACTTCTAAAGGCAGGAGAAAGAAGTGCAGGGGCATTGAATTTAAACCCAGGAGAAATGGGCCTCGGGAGCCTTACACAGAGTCCTAATGTCAACGCAGGGTAGAGAGAAGGCAAGGAGAAATCCATCTTCGTAATAAAATGTTGACTTTTGCTGTGATGGATGGATGGAGAGTCAGGTTGCTGTTTCTGTACTCCCTCCCTGCTCTTTCCCCTTTATTAGCTTAAATGTTGGGGTTTTTTTCAAAGGACAGGAGCAAGCAGAAATTAAATGCTCACTCTCAAAATGAAGCTGACATGAGCCTCTGGCTTTGAGGATGGATTAGATTTGAAGGCACACCATGCACAAAACGAGGCCAGTGAGGGCTGGCAGTGGAATTCCCAGTAGGGACAGGTTCCTTTAAAACACAGATTAAACGGGGAGGAAATGCACAGTGTATGAATATGAATTGATGCTGGGCCGTGCCTGGTCTCGCTTCATTTGATAAAGCGCATTTCCTTATTGCATGTCAATTATTTACATTATTTAAATATGTATCATCAGATGAACATGTCAGCCCTGAAACAGATACACAGATGCACACAGAAATGCACACATGCACCATAACATCAGGAAAGGTTGCCCATCCGAGTCCGTCAGGCAGATAATGAGCGGACACTCCTATGCTTGGTGAGCTGTGCGTAACGAGCACCCCTCTGCCTGGTCCCTGATGCATTTGGGGTGCTGGCCCTGCAGAAGAGCTGGCTCTCCTCAGAGTAATTTGAATGCAGGCTCTGCTCAGCGGCACGGGAATGTCAGCACCCGGCAGGAGCCCTGCGCCTTGCCGGTGCCTCTGCTAATCTCCGGTACGTGGAACTGCTTGTCTGCAAGATAGTTATTATTCTTCCTTTCATCTGCACAAGTTCACAGAAAAGGAAACGCAGGAGAGCTACATTTAAATTGGATAAAATCCCCGTGCCCGGTGATTCTCCAAAGTTAGTGTTATTAGTAAAGACACTAGTAGTTGCTATCGCACTGTTCTGGCCTCTACCACCATATAAAAACCTGCTCTGAATTCTCCTACAAGAAAATTGTTTCTCTTACGTGATTCTCATTCTTACGTGGAGTTTCTGTCCATTGCTTCTGCTCCAGGTATACTAAGGTCTTGGTATGGCACAGACTTTGCAGGAAGCACCACTGCCTCTAAATTCTGCTATATGCCTCCACCACATGAGGCAAAGTAACACTCTACTCTGACTGCCCTGGCAGAGCAGCAGCCAAAATGTGGAACCAAATTTTGTAGTTTGGGTGGCTGGACACTCTGGCTACAGGAGGAGTCCAGTTTTTCTAAGAGCCATTTGTGCAGCATGAGGGCAGATAGTGCTGTGCACAACCCTATTCCTGAGGAAGAACATCTCTTTTCACAAGTCTTGTTGCTGAAATGCATGCCACCTCTGGAAGTACTGAAGGCTTGGGTGTGGATGGCCTATGGGTATTTGGACAGGCACAAGAGAAAACTGGACCCTCCTAAGCTTTACACCATGTCATTCCTCTGCCTCAGGCTCCTCTCAATTCTGAGAATGTCTAGAACAATAGGGATGCTGACTGGATTTAGCTCTGGTGAAATGTTCCTAAAAGAGCAGGTAGGGCCTGGTATAACAGGTAATTTTGCTGCTCTATTACAGTTTTATTAGAGAAAGAAGAACTAAACATTTCCCTCAGCACAAAATTTGATGGGTCAGATTTTTGGCAGGTGTAAAACAGCATAGCAGACTCAGTGGAGGTACGCCAATGTGAACTGGCTGAGGTGTTTACCAGAAGAGCTGACCAAGGCAATTATACTTACCCTCCTGTGCTCTTGGCCTGGTACTGTCCACCACGAAATTTCCAACAGACATTTTTATCTTTCAACCACAGCATGAGAAATGATGCTCCATGAGCAGCAGAAGAAACTATGCATTGTGTTTATGTGTGTATACAGTTTTCCATTGCTTTGTACACGATTCTCCAGTGCCTTTAAGATGCAAGCTCCAATTGCAATTTTCCATCCAGCTGGATCATTCATAATCTTTCTCTCTCATTCCCTCGTGTTTAATATGGTGTAATGTCATGCTGTGTCCTTTTCTTCAGAAGGGACTAACAAGATATTTTGCACTCCCTCTCCCTCCACTGCTCATCTGCATGTTTTCACAAAAATGTATAGGACCCTAACAACTATACAGTTTTATCATACTTGGCCGAACTGACCAAGGAGTTTAGTAACTCCTGATTTCCTGACAGCACGAGTCATCTTTCCTTTGGATTTCTTTCCTAAAACCAGGCAGGAAATGCAGCAGAAGTTATTAAATAACACTGGTAAGAGAGACAGATGGCCATTAACACCCCCCTCACCACATTTGCTTCCAGAGAGATGGGGATCTTTGCTTTTACTCTGCCCTTCCACAGCAACCCGAAAATGATGTGTGAGAGGGTGAGCCTCTGGACTCTCTGGGGTGTTGAGGAAAGATTTTGAGAGATACAAACCTTCACCAGACAAAGCCTGATTTCCCCTTTCCCCTTAAGGTTTTTTTTTTTTTTGTGTTGGTTTTTTGGGTTTTTTTAACTCAGCAGATGTCAAGGCGTCTCTGTTCATTTTTATCTGAGTTTGGGTGCTGACAGATGATGGTGTCAGCAGAGCTGTGGGAAGGACATCCTTTCCTTTGATACGGCTGCAGTGTGGGGAGCAGCCAGCCTTCCTCTACCAAAACAGCAAAACCAAGAAAACATTGCACGCTGCATACAGATTATTTGCATAATTGATGCAAAGCAGCATCCCAGTGTACAAATCCTTTTCCTGCAGTTAGGTAATCTTCCATCTCCATTCTGCAGTCTCTTCTCTCGCACTTTCCATCCTGTGAGGCTTCCTCCTACTCAGCCATCGCCATCCCTCATTCCCGCCCAGGCCCTCAGCTTCTCTTCACACCGGGAACCCAGTACCTCCATTGCCTCTCTCCATCTCTATGCTCTTCCAGCCACCAACCTACCAGTCTCACAGGCAGAAAGAAGATCCACGGGAAGCAAGGACATTTAACTAGCTGAAATGGAAAGGAAGGGAGAGACTTTCAGACACGGTCATTACCCATGTGAGCAGCTGCCAACCCCCTAAGGGAAAAAGCAATAAAATCTGTTCCTGGAGAAACTTACATAGAAGCTGAGGCCATTGGTTTCAGATGGTGGCAAGGTGACAGTCACACATGGCATCTCAAAACACAAGACTTTGCCTGGGACTAAGCACTCAAGCTAGCCACATAAGTGGCCATCCTCCCCAGGCACAAGCACAGCTCTCCATGCAGAGAGAGAGGCACCTGAAGGCACCCCAGTAAGTGATACTGGGGCATACTGGGTGAAACTTTGAATTTTTAAAAACAAACAAACAAAAAACAACCCTAAAAAAATAACAACAGCACCAGCACTTATGTTTTAAATTCTGTGCAGTTACTCACAGGTCAGGTCTGAAGCCAGCACGCATCTCTGCATCTTCATCTCTGTTAACGGGCATCTCTGCCTGCCTGTGCTCAGAGCCTGCAAACAGCTGGTACGTGCCCATGTGTTGCACCGACATCTGTCCACAACTACCACCTTCAGCTGAAGAAGCTCAGCTCTCATTCATAAATAATTGCCCGCCAGCTGCTGGCAGGCCTAGGGAAAAGGACTCAGGAAGGTCACAGAGTGAATGCAGAGCCGCCTGTTGTGCCCAGTACCTGAAGTATATGGCCTCCTCCAGGCCTCTTGCTGGGGCGTAACTCCCTTGCCCAGGGTGGTAACATGCTCAACTCTCGCATTCCTTGTATAAAATACGGAGGCAGGGTGGGATGTCCAGCACTGATCCTGCTGGTGCCATAGGAAGGTGACTCTGGGCCATGCTGTCCCCTCCCTGAGAAGCAGAGCCTGGCGCTGCCCCCAGAAGATGCCAAAGGACAGCATGGCACTTGCTGGGAAGATAGCTTGTATGGCAGCCCACACTGAGGGAGGTCAGTCTGTGGTGGGCAGAACTGCCACCTTCTCCTCTCTTCCCGTCAGAGCCTCCCTGGTAGCAAGAACAGGAAATCTGCCCCAGAGAATGAAGTGCAACCTCTACTTCTCTTCTCACCATCTGAACGTCCCTCCATTCAGACAAGTTTGAGCTCCTTTGTGGCCTTTTGTCTTTCTCCTTTCTTTTAAAAGCACTCATTAGTCTCCCGCTGCTCAGGGCATCTGCTGGGGCTGGGGCTGGCCAGGCAGCTGGTAGGACCCAACTGGACCTTCTGATGGGGTGAGACACTGGGGAGACCGGCCTGCGGGCTCCTGCCTGCTGCCTGCTCTCTGCCTTTTGGGGAGGAGCCCAGGGGCCTGAGGCTTTCCAAGGTAGAAGAGATGGAGATCCTTGCTGCTGAGTTCCTCCCTCTGGCCAGATGTCCTCCTGGACATGAGGCTACTGGGGCCTGGCCAGCTGAGCCATGCCAGACGCTGCCCAGCAGCTCAGCCCACCTCTCAGACTGTCAGAAGCACTGGGGATTAAATGCACCGTCATGTGTAAATCCTGTGTTTAAACAAATAATTCTCTCCGAAATAACAGGCAGGCTTTTTCACGTGAAGCAAAGCTGACACCTGACTCTTTGCCTGGCTTCTCCCAGGAGAACATTTTAATGAGGCCCACAGCTGTAATATCACACAGAGAACATTAACAATGCTAATTACCTAAAGTTTAGCCCATGAATACTCAACCGACCATACCTTGGAGATGAATTGCTGTTTTGGCCTGAACAAAGCACCGATGGCTTGCAAAGCCAATCGAAGTTTGCGACCGCATCAGACATGAGGCATTAGGCACACAGACCTCCACAGCAGAGCTGGTAAATAAAAGAGGTGCCTGGACAGACGGCAGATCTAAGATTGCAGAGAGAAATTGCCTTGAGGAGACCAAATCCCTCCTAAGAAAATGTGAAAGGTGTTGATAGGCCTCTCGGCATCATCTCGTACAGGATCTGCGCAGGGAAAGGGGGGGGTATTGGAGGAATTCTTCTGCCAGGCAGCCGCAGCTGGCACCAGCTAAGCCTCACACTGCGCTGGGAGAAGCCAGAAGTCCACACAGAAGTGCAATGTGCGAGCGAGCTCTTGCCTGGAAGAGATCCAGGGCCTTTGCTTCACACCATATGCACAGTCATTCTGCAGCTCAAGGTCACCGCGGAGGTGCCTGGGTGTGCTAGGATGACTGCTCTGAACCGACTGGCTTTGCTCGCTCAGGCTCCCCATGCCGGAGCTCAGCCTGCAGCACAGTAAATTGATGTGTTCTCTGCTGCACGAAGCTTAGCCATCACTTCTGCCTTCAGCTCCTTGTCGCAAATGGTGCAGGGCAATACAACAACGGCCATCGTGCAGCAGAAGAGGAGGCTTGGTCCACCAAGGTGTCTCTAGGAGGGAGATGGGAATTTTTAGCAGTCTGTGTTGCGCAGCTCTAATTGAGCACAAAAACATCACATGGCAGGCAATAACCCATTAGCAACACTGCGTGCTGAGGGGCCTTTTAATTATTTTTGCATTCCCAGAGGACTACAGAATGCTCTTCATAAGCATGGCGCAGGAATGCCAATTAGGTGGCCTCCAGCCCTGCTAGACAAGGTCCGGTCACATCACCTTGCGTCACAGGCTGAACCCTGCCCTCCATTTTCTCCCCAAGTCTGCTATTCTCTGCCGTGAAATATTTATTAAAGGGAGCTGCCGCCTGTCGCAAATGTTGAGTCCCCTGTCTCCTTGCCAAGGTCAGGCTGCCAGGGAGGTACTTTTGCTCTCCGAAGCTTCTCCTCGAGACTAAAGGGTCTTTCTTCCATTCACCACAGGCGGGTAGCCTTGGGGAGGAGGCTCTTTCAGTTCCTATGGATTCTCAAGAATAAGGTGAGCATGTAAAAAAAAAAATCACTAAAGCAGAGGCTGCACAGCTGTGAGCTACTGTGGTGTCAAAACAGATAGTTGCACTAGCGCCTTTTGGGAACACATAATAAAAAGTCATTAAATATATTTCTACTGTTGTGAAAGGCCACCTTCAGTCTTTGCGATCACCGTTGTAACTTCTTAGGAAGCTCCTACACTTAGAGATTAAATCCTGGTCCCAGAGAAGTGGATGGGAGGTTCACCTTGGTTCCTGGCAAACCCACAAACCTGTCTCTCATTGGCCATCTCTCTTGACAGCCAGTGAGTCCCAGTGCACGTGTTCTTTCCTTGCATAGTGCCCCACAGTGCCAATGCTTTCTGCCTGTCCCCTGTGCCTCTTCTGGCTCTCCTACATGCTTTTTGGATGCATGCTGGGCTGCAGGGATGGGAGGCTGTGGACATGGAGAAGCTGCAAACACTGCCCAGCACAGGGCCACACCACAGATTTATGCAGGGGCATAATGATGTTTTCTGTTTTCTCCTTTTTTCCTCCTCTCCTAGTAATTCCTAACATTTTACTTGCTTTTTTTGACACCTGCTCAGCCTTGACCTGTCATTTTCTCAGAATTAGCGACAACGCCGAGATCATTTTCCTGTGCAGTGACGGCTGATTTAGAGCCTCTCATTATGCATGTATAATTAGGGTGTTTTTTTTTTTCCCCAGAAGCATTACTGTGCGTTTATCGACAGTAGATTTCATCTGTCATTTTACAACCCAGTCTCTCATTATCATGAAAAACTTCTGCAACTCTTCGCAGTCAACTCTTGTTTTGACTGCCCAGAACAGTTTTTCATTCTCAGTAAACTTCTCACCTCACTTTTCATCTTCTTTTCCAAATCACTTGTAAGTAGATTTAAAAAGACACGTCCAGCTTAGATCTGTGGGTAATTTTCCTCCTCTGTGAGAACATACTGTTTATTTACACCTTTATACTCTACTGCTGCAACTACTCTGTGTCTTTTATTGGAACCAGCCCATCGGCAGCCACACTATTATTCAATAGAGTTGCACTGGAAGAAGTGTAGACAGACATTACAGAAAAAAAAAACAAAACAGCAGCACTCTTATTTTTAGGACTTAGCAGACAAACTATATGTGGTTTGATCTGTGTTCCTGAAGTATCTTGTAAATTCCCACCACCAAATTTCGTCTCTCACTGTATGTAGCGTACAATATATCTTTTTTTCTATGTCACCACTATGTCACCACTTCAAAGTTCATTAAGCCATTCCAGAGACTATAGCTGATAAAATCCTCATCTGGATTCAAGATATTAGCAGAAAGACTAACTGCTCAAGTGTCTGGCACCAAGGCAACGTATTGTCATAAATCCATAGGAAACCAGATTTCATTAGTTCCCTTGGTCATAGAACTAATTGTTTGCTCCTGCGTTGGGCATCTGATCATGGCTGTGGGCAGCAGGAAAGCCAGCAGCATTTTAGGGTTGTTCCTCTGCTGTGCTTTACTTGATTTTTGTCTCGGGATTATGAGATGCTGGGGATGTAAAACAGCAACCAGGAAGATAACAGCTGCCAGAAACACAGCCTTCTGGTTTGTACTTTGAGCTGTGCATACCGTGTAGAGTTAAAAAATAGTGCTTAGAATAATTTAAAGCAGAAATCTGTTAGGTTCCTTCAAAATTACCCGTGCTTGGTTTAATAGATGCTGGATTAATTGCGTGCTGTCTGAGAGCTTTTGTTCCTCTCTGGAGTGGCTGTGGTCTGTGCCACAGAGGTGAATGCTACTCTACTGTATGGCAAATTTGACATTGAAGGGCTCTTTGTAGAAATAAGACTGCCATTCTCTCCTATTGTCCCTTTGATTAAACAGTGCCAGCAAAAGAGACAGTTTTGATGGTTGTTTTCATATTATGGGCATCTGGCTACTAAGAGCTGGGCTGAGATCACCAAATCACAAGCCGCTTTAGAGACGTCTGTTTACGCACGCTGATCTCACAGTGATGTGATCCAGAAAAGTATTTGGATACGCACATTTCGGGGTAGGGGTAAAAAAACCAATTTCTGGGATGTGTGGTGAGAGTCATTTGTTGCCTGTGTGTGCTGCTGCTTTCCAGTTCGCTGGTACCCAAACCAACAACTTTCCAGTACTATGGAAATAACCCTGAACTGTGGATGCTTTTCCTCCACTTTTACATCAACAGACTCCCAGTGACCTCAGAGATACTTTGTGATAAAAATAAAGGAAATCTAACATATTACACAGTGGACTCATTCATTAACTCCTCCCCAGTTACCACCCCCTTTGTAGCTACTCACGTTTGTGTGAATCACCGCTTAGTAATGGCTTGGCAATCCCTCAGACCCTTCAGCTTCAGTCGCAGGGACTCCATTTGTTTATAATATACACTGGACTAGGTTATTGACATCTTCTGTTTGCTAAATAAACTTTAATATCCAAAGTCCTTCCCCAGAATTTGACCATCTCTTTTTATTAGTACCAAACCAAACAGGGAAGATCTCAGGACGAGAGCGCTCCCCTCTCCGCACATCTGCTGGGACATACAACAAAGGCTACAGGAGCATTTTTCCTTGTACTTTTAATTGAAGTGCTTTAATATAAAAAAAAAGTACATACAAGTTCTAAACTCCTGTTTTCTGCAATTGTTTACACTTTTTCTACGTTGCAACAGAATATTAGTTACGTAGGTAGTCAACACTGCTAACAAACTACAGTACAAGTTACTAATAACAGTACAAGATGCTTGGAATACATTCTTGCAAATGTGTATGAATACCAAAGAAATCCTGCAAAGTTGAGAGGTTTCCAACACACATTGCCCTCTTCTCTCAAAACCCTGCAGGATTTCACTCGTGGGTTTCCTAACCACCAAAACACAGAAGGGCTGATCCTTGGCTGGTGCAAGCTGCAGTAGCTCCATTAGTGTCCACGGAGCAATGTCAGTTGTCATGAGCGAAGGGTGTGATTCACTCTGTGCTCAGATAGACATCTTCAGACAGGGGAGAAACGTCATGCAAGTTTCCATGCATGACAAACTGATGGGCCTTCTTGGTCGGTGCTGGCTTATAGCATTAAGCAACATATTTTTCTGAGGGTTTCAAGACCGATCTCTTTCTCCTGGAAGAAATCAGGTCACGACGACTGAAGAACAGTCGGGAGTACTCTGGATTCTCACTCTGCTCTAGGTAAAGTTAGGCGAATTTCCCTCAAAAAAGGCCAAGTTTTTAAGCATAAGAATCCACCCCATCACCTCTCCTCCCCAACAAAAGTCTGGCAAAGCTATCAAGCACTTAATAAAACTGAGTGTGAGATAAGAAGAGCAAAGGTCCTCCACACAAGCCATGTCAAAACAGATCTCTACATACACACATTGTAACAATACAGTCACTTCAGAGTTCAAAATAAAGGTTCACACTTTACAAAGGAGGGAAAGGGGAAAAAAAAAAAAACACAAGAAGTTGTCCTTACAATTATGTACTGGTTCCCAAACCTGTAACCTTAGTCTGTGGCCACCAAAAGTAAATGAATACCAAGCAGCATAGTGTAAACTCCAGTGAGGCCTCACAGAGGGTAGCAACAGGCAACCTGGAGGTAGTGTACGTAGCTGAAAAGGAATTTGAAAGAAATGACAGGCATTTTTCTCTTATTCTGGTACATTTATATAATCTAAGAGAGGGTGACAAACACGCTACAGTGACGTGTCACTCCAGCCTTATGAGCCCACTTACTTGCCACCCCAGGGTCGGTGGGTTTTCCCTCTGAAGTGCGATATCTGGGGTATTCTTCAGGCAGGAGTCCTTATGTTTTCCCTCACTCAGTCATTCTGGCTCGCCTCTATACTTACTGTGTGATTAACAGGACAATCAGTTTCATCTGAAACTGCTGGGTTTTTCTTACAAGCATCAATACAAAACCTTCTTATCGCTATTGCCCTAAAGAACAACATTTCAATGGCACACTTCAGTCGGCAGCACCCAAAACTCCTCCAGGCTATTCACTGACTGGCATGAGATTATTTTGGCGGAAAGCTACGGAAGTTGGCAAACCCATGAAAAGTTTAGCTTTTCAATTTGTCAGCACGTTATGAAAAGACTGAACACCAATGGCTCCAGCTCAGAGTAAAGACACAAAAGTCAAATCCTCTTCTGCTGCAAGAGAATAAAAGGCTATTTGGGGGATACAGAAGCTGGCATATTGTAGAAAATATGGTGGTAGCTCAGAGTAAGAAAACTTCTTCAGCTGTATCGCCTTTTCAGTGATTTTCTATTCATGTTAGGTTTTAAGTATTCCTAGTTTTCTCCAACCACATTATTTGGACACAACAGTTATTGCATTACAGAAGCCACTATGATGCAGTCACTCAGCATATACATGTATCACGTATAGGTAGGGGTATGTACAGCCAGGAAGCAGGGCAGATTCCAACCTGCATTTTCTTGTTTCCATAAGGGCAGGCAGATCCCAGTTAGGTGACACAGAGATAACCTAGAGCATCCCCAATGTTGAAAAGACAACTGTGAGTATATGAGAAGAAAGAAACTGCGAAAACTAAACAGAAATTAACATTAGTAGAATATCCACTACTTTGTAGCTAACTCAGTGGCTCTAAAATCTCTCCCAGCTCAAATAATTTTATCATGCAGAATGTGTGAAGAAAGAGGTGCTCTTCCCTGTGAATGAAGGGAGTGGATGTGCTTTCTCTGTATTGGCTAAAAGTTACTCAGTTTACCTGCTCTTCCCTAGCCCACTCTCTTTATAACAACAGTTCTTTTGCTTCAATGGCTAACTGGTAAGAAAAGACAAGACTATTTAATTACGAACAAACTTCAAGGTCAATGTATCAGAAGACTGGAAATAGATACCCTGCTACTTTTAAAACAAACAATGCATTGTACACTTGGTGCTTCTCTGAATCCTCTTTCCACAGAGCAAAGCATCACAAGGGCAAGATTTCAATCAGTCCCAAGCTGGCACAGCCAGTTCTAAGAATTAAAATGTTGATCAGACCTTCACAGTCTTTTGCTCCCCTGCCAAAAATGGTCCCTGCTCCACTAAAGCCAGCTCATTCTGAATACTCGTGTGATGTAGACACTTCTGCACTTGGACCCACAGAGGGTCATCAATTGCTCTTATGCTGGCCACACACTAGCCATCAAGAACATTTTTGATCACTTCCTGTATTTCTTAAACTACATGCAGTAAAAATGCAACTACATGCAATACAATTGAAAGACTCTATCTCATACCTCAATTTATCTGTTAGACTAGGAAGGACCACAGGAATGGGCTCACTTCCTCAGAAAGTCCTCAGAAATCAAGTCAGGAGCTTCTTTTGTTGTGGGATGTTTTTTCATCTTGATGCTGAGTCAAGCTTTAGCCCACAAATGTTGTATGTGTCACTGACATTGCCCTGAAAGGGCTTGCAAAAAACCCAAACCTCGCTGATTTCGTCATCGCAGCATTGAGTATCGTCCTGAATAAGAGACTCTCTGAAGACCAAAAGAGCCTCTCAGGAACAATCTTGTCTTCAGACCGCTCTAGACCTTCCACGGCCCTTATAAAACCCCTTCGTTTTTTTTTTTTTTTGCAGAGGGCTTCCAGGACACAATCTGAGAACAAGGGGCAAATCACGGAAATGATGATGCCATGGCTGGACACAGACTATGGCTCTACCCTCTCTGATGTCAAGAAGCAGGTTGGGAAGAGTCCAGCTGGACCCTAGAGCTCAAAGCTAGACATTGTTTAAAACACCTTTTCACTTCCAAACTGAGGAGATTTGATAGCAAAATCAGTAAGATACCTCAAATAAAAGCTGTGAATTTACTTTTTGAAGCCATTTTTAAGGATAAACCAGTGCCAGATAAAGGAGCAAGCCTCTGAAGTCAGAACAGAGTCCTTGCTCTTTGCTCCCAAATTGAATTATTCTTAAAAGGGGAATGGAAGTAACCTAAAAGCCTTTACAGTCTACTTTTGAATGAGAGGATGTTTTTTATTTAACTCTCTGTAACAGAATAACTTGAAAATAACTGAGGAAACCATGTAATCCCAGATGGTCTGTGTTCTGTGTGCTCTTGTGAAGCTGCTGTGACTCCACTGCATTAAAAAAAAAGACATACATTATTCTGTAGCAATTGTCCATGACACTGAGGCTTACAACATAAATATTGCAATACTTCATCCAGTTTCTGTATGACACACCATGTTTTATTGCAGTAATGTCTCATAATAGATGAAGGTGCTGCAGGGCCGTGTTTGGCCAATTGCTATAGGACCCTGGAGGGTATTTTCATAAGGAGGGAATATCTCCCATGGGCAGGGAGTTAAGATGAGGACTAGATGCCAGGAGAAGCAGCTAAAGGTTTTGCATGCAAACCTGGGCAGATATTTCTGTGCTACATCCCCCCACCCAACCCCTCCATTAAATGGGAGGTTCGTTCCCTCACTTGCAGATAGCGCTGGATGCAAGGTAATGGAGCACAGCCCTGCTATGCACAGCAGAATGCCTCTAAATCAAGAAGCCAGTGTTTTTTGCCAACGTGACAGATTGAAAAATGCTCCTGGTACTTCCATGAGTGGGTTACTAAGCAACACTTTGGCTTCCAGGGAGCAGCCGTGCTGGATGTGATCTCATGCGCCAGCAGCCTGACCATGTCCCCAGCTGGAGCACTGGGGAAACGAGGGCGACTATGTGCCGGCAGCAAGGCTGCGTGGCTTCACTGGCTCTAAAACAGGTCCCTTTGAGATGGGCTGTAACCACAAAGGAAAAACATGCCAGAGGTGACGATAGGCCCGCTCACGGTTTGGCTAAAAAGCAAGGACACTGTCAGGACATACGGTTGGGAGAGAAGGAAAGCTTAGAAGGTTTAAGTACCACTCAGTAAACCTATGGCATAGCCCAGTCATGCAAACTTTCACTTCAGCCTGTCGCAGAGCAAATGTCGCTGAAGAGGAGTGACTCCAGGGACAGATGCTCAAAATGATAGGGGCTGGGAAAGATTTCCACGTGAGGAGACAGAGATCAAAAAGACTAGAACAGACTAGAAATGGGTAAGAGAGGGGAGGTTAGAGCTGAGTGAAGTGAGGTGTGATACAGAAGAGGAAAATCATGCACTGCTGTCCACTGTTTCCTGATAGAGCAGTAAGGGATTGTTTACAGAAAATCAAAAGACAATACACTGAAAACTAATTAATCAAGTCCAAACTCTATGGAGTTAGAGAGAAATGTGCCCTAGTTGTTGGCTGCTCCATCATTATCCTTTGCTGAGATTTCTCACTTTCCTTTGGAGCCTGTGACATGGCATCACCTGAACCAGAGCTGAGTGTAAACAGACCAGACTCAACTAGGATAGAAATACATATTTTCTGACATGTGTTGGGTGTGCTTAACTATTAAGCAGCACACATCTGTTAATAAAGACTAAAGTCTAAGTCTACTTACACTGGGCCTCCTTAGACACCAGGCCAACCTCCTGGCTTAAAGTCAGTGGAGGAATGTTGATTGAGAGCAGCTGAGAATCTGGCCTATCTTTTAGAGTATTGGTACTCACTCTTTCATGTGTCCATAAATCATCTCTAAATTGGATTGAGATTAAGATGTAAGAGATAGTGTTTTGCCTTATTTTGTTAGAATGCTGGCATGCCCTTGCAAAACAAATAAGATTTCCTCCCTCCTCCTTCTTCTTCTTCAAGGTGAGTAACACTTGTTATAGGACTGTAGACCTATTCCTGATAGGTGAGCAATATTTACAGTAAATAACATTAACACAGTACACAAATACATATGTATTTGTATGTTTAACTTAAAGTCTCCTTCTAATTAAAATTCAATACTACAGCATCACATAGTAAGGCTCTACCAAAGTAGTAACGGGAATGTCACTATTTTGGGATCAACACTTGAGCATTTTAAAAGTGCACTTAAAAGTTGTCATAGTTCAGCCCCAATCGGGACCAGACTACGCAGTCTCTCTCTCACTCCCTCCACCCTCCAAGAGAATAGAGGGAGATGATATAAGAAAAAACAGCTCAAGGTTTGAGATAAGGACGGGAAGAAATCTTTACAGTTACTGTCACGGGCAAAACAGACTCGACTTGGGGAAAACTATTCGTTTATTACTAAAACTAGCAGGAGAATGAGACAGGGAACAAGATAACCTCCTCCTACCCGTCCCTCTTCCCAGGCTTAACATTATCTCTGCTACCTTCCCCCCACTGCCGAGCAGCACAGGGGGGAAGAGGGAATGGGGGTCGCAGTCAGTTCATCACGCGTTGTTTTACGCCATTGCTTCATTGTCAGGGGAAGAACTCGCATTCCTCCCCTGCTCCAGCATGGGGTCGCTCCCACGGGCCACAGTCCTTCATGAAACTGCTCTGGCGTGGGTCATCTCTTCCACAGGGTGCAGTCCCTCTAGAACAGCTGCTCCACAGGCCACAGCCTCCTTCAGGCATCTGCCTGCCCCAACGTGGGGTCCTCCACAGGCTGCAGGTGGATCTCTACTCCTCTGTGGACCTCCATGGGCTGCAGGGGGACAACCTGCTCCACTCATGGTCATCACCACAGGCTGCAGGGGAATCTTGGCCAGGAGCCACATTACTCCTCCCCCTCCTTCTTCACTGACCTTGGTGTCTGCAGCCGTTCCTCTCACAAGAAAAATTCTTCACAACAGGCTGGCAGACGCCTCTCAGAATCTCTTCACATCATCCATCTCACCTCCTCTCCACTTCTTGCAGCCAGGCCGGGCTGAGTTGGGCCCAGTCGGCTGCCTGGCGGGAGACCAAAGGGTGAGGCGTGCAAGGCCCACAGGGCTCATGCCTCCCCCTCTCTGTCCCCCTCAGCTGCTTCACATCTTCTCTCTCCTTTTTTTTTTGTTTTCCCCTTCTTAAATACATTATCGCAGAGGTGTTATCATGGAACATTCTGCTACCAATTGGCTCGGCCCTGGCCAGCAACCAGTCTGCCCTAGGCCTGGCTGAGTCCACTGAACAAAGGGGAGCAACTTCTAGCAGTTTCCTACATAAGTTACCATCTTAGCCCCCCTCCCCCCCCCTAAACAAAACCAGAACAAAAGTTGATGACTTAACAGCTTTTATCTGAGAAATGCACTATGATGCCACAGTTTTATGCTCCTTCTATTTCCCTTTTGAATAATGGGGACAATTTTGTCCCAAAGTCAAATAAAGGAACAACACCAAAGATCTTAATTCAGTCCTCCCTACACCCAGTTTTAGTTGTTGATGTTTTCTTTGTAACCACTTTGAGTGAAAAAAAAAACTGTGTATACCAATGGCACACTCAGTTTGAAATTGCAGATGAAGAAGAAGTGAAGCAATAACTTAACACATACACAAACTTATGGTTCTTAGGAGACCTGACTGTCTAGCACAGATGACAACTTACTTGAATGCTCTTGAGCCTCTCTTTACATCTGCAATTCAATGAAATAAATTATTCCTGGGCCTGTCCCCATCACTTCTAACCCAGGCTGCAGTGCTGGAAGGAAGAGTAAACAGGAGGGCTGTTGATCTCTGCTGCAGCACAAAAAAATGTAAAGCCATGAAGGTAAAGAGGAAACATTTCTCCCTGCATTTTTAAAGAACATTTCATGACTACACAAGAGTCTATATGAACTATTGTGTGACCTTAATGCTGAGCTGGGATTAAGTCAGCACATGAGTTTGATTCCCTGCAATGAGCAAGAGTTTATTGAACACTTCTAAGGGGGAGATAAAAGCTGATGGTTCAGTTTGGACCTCTCTCTATTTCCGAATTGCTCTAGACCCTTCAAATCAGCTTTGATACACACTGTCTCTGAAATCCACGAATATAGTGTAAGAGAAGAAAAAAATGAGAATGAACAATGAAGGATATTCCATAATGAAGCTTAAAGGAGATGACACTTGGAAACGCCTCAGGCACTTGCTATAGCCTTCCTAAAAGGATGCAGGGCATATCTCTTGTGTTATACTCCTAGAAGAGCTATGAAGGAAGAGTGCATTAGGCATAACATTCATGTCTTGTCCTTTGATTTTCAGCAGATCCTTCATTTTTAATGTTGCTGGCAAAGTTTGCCATGGCAGTGCATAGCGGACATCAAAATGCAGTCCTGAGTCCAGCAGCAGCAGATGTCTGGGCTGGAAAGAGATCTATGCTCCAGCTGAGTTTATGGGCAGCAGGGGGTTTGGCCTTCCAGGAAGAAAACTTTGAGGGATCTAAGGGAGATCCTTATCTTGATTTTCAGGACTGTAGGCACATGGCTCCTTGATGACAATTAACAGTTTCAAAGTCTTATATGGCAAAAGCAGGAAGAGTCCTATTCAAGAGGATGAAATTCCAGACTGTGATATCTCATGCACAGATGAGACATGCTACCCATGAGACCCTTCAGACTGCTACAAAAACAAGCACTGTCCCAGACAACCAATTCCATCATTCAAGACATGGAAAGGAGATGAACATGAAATGGACTTGTCATTCTTTATCACTCTTTCAGAATACAAAGAATAAAACCTGCCCTTCTCTCTCCTTGGCTTCTGAAAAGTGCGAGAGGAAATGTCTCCTGAGTCACTGTGGAGGTGAAACCTACAGTTTGTGACAATGAACTGTATCAGATGGATGACTAGATTGGCAGGAGTCTGAAAGAAAATATCAATACCTGAAAAAATCAGTAATTTTCCTGTTTTATTGTTAACTTCATGCATGTAAAGGGAGGTAAGCTGATCTGTAAATAGTAGTTGCCTCATTTTGAGACAGCAGTAACAACATATATTCTAAATGCACAGGTGAATACTGTAATAATACTTTACATTTTCATCCAACACAGCAGAAACATATACAAAGATGAATAAGCTATTGGCTTGATTCTGCATCTGCAAAATGCCTGGCATTCTCACTGCCATTTATGCAATAAGAGGGTAAGACCTAAAACCCCTTCTGTTCCCCAGAAGTACTTGCTATTGTTTCCCTTTCCCCCTACCTCCAGTTAAGTGCATCCATACATAGTGGTGATGAAACTCACCGAACACCGCAGCGGTGCAGCTGGAGAGACAGGGCAGTAGCGCACCTCTCCTCTACCCCGTGCTAAGACTTGGCCATCAGGACAGCCAAATTGTGCTCACACATCTTGCAGCCTGGCTCCTTCAAGAGAGCCACTGTCCCCCACAGGCCAGGGAAACCTCCTGGCAGTGTCAGTCACCTCTGCCCTTCGCAACACAGCGAGATCCTGTGCGCTGGCTGTCACTACAGGGAACAGAGCTGGGACAGCGCCAGCACTTTCTCTGCAGAACTGCTCCCCAGGAGCAAGGACTCAATGTTCTGGCCCCGGTTGATGGCACCACCACTGGTAGAAAGGAGGCTGCCCAAGCCTGCCCTGCCATGGGAACGTGGTGGGGAGCAGGCTAGGCAGCTGTACTTATAAATCGGTCCCCTCCAGACCAGAGACCTCCCCTTCTTCTCCCTTCCTCTCCAGAAAAACTGAGTTTATCTTATGTAAACCAGACTGGGTTTGGTGCCTGTCCTGAAAAGCCATTCAAATACTGCCAGGGCTGGAGGTCGTTGTTAGTAATTATATCACCACTGAAGATGGACTTGGCTGCCTGCCAGTTTCAGCTCCTGCCCTCTTTGACCAGAGGAGAAGCATAGCCATGGTAACTAAAACTTTTCATTTCCTCTGCAGGGTCTTGGACCTTCTGCATCCAACTCCTGGCTTGTCACCGGCTCCCATCTCCCCGGGCAGAGTCATGGGCCCGTGGCTGGCAGAAATAAATGGTGTAAGGAACAGCATGGGAGAGTCGGCTCTGCTCACTCGGCTACAGCCTGGGTCTGTAGCACTGCAGTAAATGGCAGCACTCAGTGCTTGCACACAGTCGGCGAGCTCCAAGTGCTTTACAAAACCAGCTAAGAATTGCCATCCTGCCTTTTCTGCAGAAGCGAGGCACAGAGGGTTCGGGTACCTGCCCACAGCAATCTCTATTGTAAGTGGAAATAAACCCCACCGCTTAGGTGCGGTGAAACCTCACACTTCCAGACAACCTCACACGGCTCTGACTCACCATGTCAGCGGGCAGCTTGGCACAACGGGTGGCTCTGCTGGACAGACTGTCTCCCATGCGGGTCAGCTGTTGTTAACCAAGGCCTCAGTAGGGCAATGAGTATGTGAGCAGCTCTGCCTGTTTGGCTGCGGGTTGTTTCTGCAAACACCTCTTGCTGTTTGGGCTGGGCCAGGAGAGGGACAGTCCCTACCCGCTATTGCCATGGCAGTGGTGGTCATCCTACCCAGCTGCCTAAAGAAAATTAATGCATACTTCCCTTGTCCTGCCATGTAGTATATCATGCAAAAGCATGAGATGCTAAGATCATACCAAACCCAGAACTGGCTAGAAAAGAAGGCTTTCCTGTCCTGTCTGCCCACTTCTCTCCACAGAACTTATTTTCACAAAAATATAGATCTGGCTGACCATTAAAATTTCAGGCGGGGCCATCCCCTTATCCAACCTGCAGCCTCTCATAACAAAATTTACAAGATAATCCATCTTTTAATCATCTCCTTCATAAGATTTGCATTTTCTGCCCTCCCAGACTAGTGCCAAGTTGTTCCCAATACAGTCTTTGTTGCTTTGTCCAGTTTTTTTACACACCGGGAAAACATAAAGCATTTCCCCCTTCTACTCTGAAAGACAGTTTTGTAAAATAAGTTGGCATTGCCAAGTGATTAGACAGACAGACAAGTAAGATCAACCAAGATGTCTCACTCTAAGAAAGTGTTCCTAGCATTCAAGATTACATATTTCTCCATTTTATTTAACTTCTTTTACTTTTAGATGAACCAGTTGCATCATGTTAAAGATTCCTATTCCTTCATAGCTGCTAACTTTCTTTTAAGTAGATACTGTAAAGTTTTCTGTAATGCAATTTCTTGACATGGTGGAACTGAATTAACCAGATATACAGTGGTGGACATGACACTAAATAGGAAAATTTGGAAAATTTCAATTTAGATAGACCTGAAATACTTTTGAGCCCCACATTAAATGTTTTATGTCAAATGAAGGCTATTTATTTTATTTTGAAATTAAATTCTCTTTGAAATTCAAATATTGAAGTGATTCATTCTAAAAAGATTGAAACAAGCATTTTCGACTCTTCTAATATTCCCCTCATATTTTTTGTATGAAATAATTTGCCAGAATGAACCTGGATATGTGGATAATTGTGGTTCTCTCAAAAGCACATTTTTAAAAAATAAATTCATTCCATGCAGAAAAATCATGCCCAACTCTACCTGGAATTTCCTGGCGCACAATGCACACTACCCCTCCGGCAGTGACAAGCTTAATTAATATTCCTCTCTGCCCCCATCCACTCCTCACCTCCCAGCTGACCCCTGTCAAAACACATGCTGTAGGTGTAAAGAACATGCAACAGCCCCACAACACTGCACAGTGCAGGAGAGTCTTCCTTTGGGGCAGAATTTACTAAGCTCCTTTTAAAGAAAGCTGAGAAATAATGATTTCAATGTTATTTAGAGCAACGTTTGCTTCAAAAGAACTCACTTGACGGTGGCTTTCCCAGCTCAAGAACTGGCCTAAGGTACATTTACAGAAATGCTGTAAACGCAGTCTGAAGTCACAGCTATGGAAGTACAGCTTGGAGGCAGAATGAGACCCCTTTCATTTTCTCAAAGGTATTGCCTTTCCCAAGCTACAGAGGAGGCTCTGTGATGGTAACACAAGCTCACCTCCTCAGCGGTACAGCTTAGATGCATTTTGTGACCATTTCTCCATCTCTCTGGTTTCCAAGGCTGCCACTGCAGCAGCTCCTCTCCCTAGCCAGTCTTCCCACTATGGGGTAGAAAACTGGGCAACCCAGCACATAAATGCTATGGAGGGAAAGCCAGAACCAAGCCATGGTTTCATGCAATATTGTCTGAATTGTTCAATCTCTGGAACAGCCTGAGGTAGCTAGCACCAAAGTAGCTGCTATCGTGGGCATGAAGGAGGTAATGTGTAATTTACTGCATCAGTAAAGGTGATTTTCTATAACTGACCTTTTCTAGGTTATCCAAAAGGGGTTAAAAAGGAGAAGGATCGCATGAATATGTTTAACTAACATACTTTAAGGCCATTATGCAGACAGAACTTGTATTTAAATACATCCTCTCCCACAGTAAACATCTGTTTTTATAATAAGGACAGGAAGAACAATTACATCATCCAGCCTGACTTCTATAACACAAGCCTTTTTCAGTCAGACATTCCTGTGATTAAGTAAGATTGCATTTAATTAAAATATATTTTCTGGGAAGCCGCTCATTCTTGATTTGAAGACTTCAAGGGATGCAGGATCTACCATCTCCCATGGCAGTTTGCCCTGATTTGTGCTAAAACATTGTTTGCCTTGCCTACACAGAAGAGTTTTGAAATATGCCAGAGTTGGTCACTTCAAGGGCTGCCAACAAACTTGCATGTCCTACCATAGAAAGAGAAGGATACAGAGTCGGAGTCCTTGCATTGTTTGCTGCCCAGACCAGATTGCTGCTACAAGCAGTTTCAAGTTTTGCCTGAGAGCAGATGGAGTCGCCCAAGTAGTTCACAACAGTGGTCACGCAGGAAGGCTGTCCCCAAGGGGGTACCAGGTGACAGGGAATCAGTTCTTAGAGTTTCTAAACTCTTCCTCATCCCAATGGCTGTGCCACAATCTCTCCACATCTTGGTAAAGCGGGTACAGCATTGTTCACTTGGTGAATAAATTAATATTTCTAAAGTGTGCTCTGAATGCATGCTAAAGATGTCACTGGGAGGTCCGCTCCAGCCTCTTATCTTAGACTGAGCTAATGAAGAAGGGAGATTGTAGCTGGAGGAAGTTCTCAGCATGGGAGAGCTGGCATCTCATCTGCTGCCAAAGTTACCTGGAGCTGCCTGGCTACACAGTGAAACAGCACAAAGCTGAGGAGATGAAACGCAGCTGGACCACCGTGGGTAAGTACCTGATTACACCAATCTCAAACGGCAAACAATTTTTTGCTGTTGAAGATCTAGCAATCTCTCCTTCCATCATTATCTCACTAGTGAAAAACTTCAGCAAGGCCACTGAAGAATATTTCCAATCATGAAAGACACTTTTCACTTCAGAATTCTTGTGAGAGGAGAAAACAGTCAGCGCTATGGATCAAACCCTCAAAATAGGAAAGCAGGTGTGTGTGCAGAGCACAGCTCATTTAGCAATGCATCCGTCACAGGGATGGAGAGCACTGACTTTCTGCACTGGCTGGTCCCACCAACAAGGCTACCTGAGATTTATGTGATAAGCCACTGCTGTCTCCCTAACACACTTGCTAAAACAATATGTATTTTCCTCTCCACTTTATAATGCAGACGTTGTCCTACTCCTCTCCCAGGGTCAATGTAAATACCAGGAAAATGGAAGGCAACAGCCATTTTTATGATAGAATTCCCTAAGCCCAGCAGGGCTGGTAGCCGAGCACCAGCCCGAACACTAACCCACCTCTGCTGCTGCCCCACTGCCAGCACCACCACAAAACTTTCCTCCAGTGTGCACATTTCTCAGCTCCTGTCCCCCTTGCCAAAACACTCACTTTCCAGCAGTGTCCTGGTGAATACATATACCTGCACTCCTGGCCACAGCAGCAACAGGACTTTGAATCAGCCTGAACCATGCGATGGTCCCAAAGCACCAAGTCAGCCCAGTTCGACTACACCAACAGATGGGGGCAAATGTTCATGAGGATGAGCTGTGGCCCTAAAGTGCTCCTCAGGGCCAGGGTAGTTCCAGACTGAGAATTTTCTGGGAGGAAGACACTTCATTTTACATTTTTTCTAGAGCTCTGTCCCAACAGGTATCAGACACCTCAAGCAGGTCCACAGGCTCTCACTTTACGCCCCTACATCTGATGCTCAAATTTCTTTGTACTCTCGGCTTGTCTGAGGGGCCATCACACGGAAAGCCTAAGGTATTGAATTAATTTCACAGGCAGCCAGTGCAGCTGCTCCAGGAGAGATTTGTTCCAATACAACTAGGATAAATACTTTCTAAATCTTTTTCTAACAGGCTAAAATACTCCTGCTGCAGCCTGAGAAGAGGCTGCGACAGTACGTGGGAGAATCCGGCACTGCTACTTTCAGTGCGCAAGCTGAACAAAACCCAAAAGGTGAAGAAGCTATCTAAATAATGAGGGAAAGTGCATTAGGTCAGTATAGCTCATTCTAACTAAGTGTAATTAGCAGGAGAAGGAAGAAAAATTAGCTCATGGATATTCTTTCACAATGTCCTTTAAAGTGTTCAGGAACATTTAATTTTGCGGAAAAGTTCCAAACAAGATAAATACGCCAAATATAATCGTCAGTCCTTACCTACTTGTACAAGCAACTGAGTCACATGCTGCTTGGGACTCTCATAAATTTATATTATAACCCCATTTAAATCTATGCATAGAAAGTAATATACATCATACTCAAGAAAATGGTCATTCTGGGCTACTTGGCGATTCAGGCAGTTGCAGGTTTTTAACCTTAAAGATGTATCTGCTAGAATTTATTTAATCTACTCACTTGTCCTCCTAGAGATGTCTTAAATTATTCAAAGAGACTCAACTGTAATGATATTTTTTCAATTGATGCTCATGCTTAATGTTTCTCTATTTCACATGTAGAGGTGTGTTTAAATAAAGTATAACTGTTTTATTTAAATTTTAAAATAATTATGAAAATCTTTGTTTCCATATTAGGTTCAGTAAATCATTCCCTTCCTTAGAGCTGGGGAAAGTTTTTTGCCAAATTATCATATTTGCCAAAAATGCAGTTGTAGAGAATTGGGGGGCAAAATTATTTGAAAATTCAGCTAGCTCTTTATAATTACTTAGATAAAAAAAAAAACCAGCAACACTTTGGAAATGCTGGAAGTTCTGATTAGACAATTCCTGGAATAAAATGCAACTTTCAGTTGCAGAACATTTTAGTTTAGAAATTTCAAAAAATTAATCAAAAGTGCTTCATGAAACCCTAAGCCAAAGTAGTTCCTTTTTGCAGCTTACTTTAGATTGCTCAGAAAACTGACAATTTTACTTTCTACAATCAACTTAAGATGACATTTTTCTTTTGTTCAATTTTCTGAGGTAAACAGCAAGTCAGTTACATAAATAGCCATTAACAGGTTTTTGAACAGAAATAAAAAGATGAGTCTGGACTGTGTGCTGGCACTGCAGAGGGACAGTGTGCCTGAATATCTTGAAATACCAAAGTCAGTAGACTTTCCTAAGCATCTGTGTGTGTACATGCTGGTACTGTTCTTCCTTCAGAGGTACTAAAACCAGATTTCTAAAGATCTGCCAAATCAAAGCATTTGATCCAATGGAGAAAGTATCACTCCAAAAACTTTTGATCAGTGACAACACGTTGCT
This sequence comes from Chlamydotis macqueenii, assembly GCF_036417535.1. Lineage (NCBI taxonomy): Eukaryota > Metazoa > Chordata > Aves > Otidiformes > Otididae > Chlamydotis > Chlamydotis macqueenii. The sequence goes on from NC_141560.1 coordinate 39,942,811, forward strand.
CATGACCCGCGAAGTACTGAACTAATGCGACGCTCAAAGCCCCCTATGAATACAGAGATTTGCAGTAAAGAGATTTCCAGTCAAGCCTGTGAAGAGAAACAACTGGTGCTGCTCCCAGCCAAAGTGCTCACCAATAATTCCTTGGGAGATATCTTATTCTCTTCTTTAAAAAGAAGACTAAACAGAAAGCACAAGGCCACACAAAATTTACTTCTCCATGTTGATATAACTGCCCTCCCCCTTCTATAACGCATGTGAGCCTGTAACGGCAAGCAGCAACCATACATAGCAGTGAAGAGATTTCATCCAGAGCATCAGGAAAGTACACGATCCTTCTAGTAGAGCTCAGGAGATACGGCATTAGTGACAGAGAATACGAGAGATACCTCTTCCTGTATTTGAGTGTCCATTCGTTTTGATGTGGGTTGTGTCTTTGTGTTCTGGATGGGAATTGTGTGCTGGTATGGCAACACCAGGAGTAAAGTGTTTCTTGACTGCTGGAGCTCCTCAGGCCTGGAAGCCAAAAGCTGATGCTCTCTCTCTGAGCAGCTCCCGGCACAAATGACAACTCCAGCTCCCTGCAAATGAAGAAATCCTTCTTACTGGAATGACATCAAATCCAGGCACTCAAGAGTTTATGTCAAGATTGGCTTGAATAAGATATCAAATATTCCTAACATTGGAATTGCCTGTGTTTTTTTTCTGAAGCAGGCTCTGTTGCCCTTGGTGTTGTGTACATGGGCTCTCTACACAAGTTACAACACAGCCAGGGTGTGCGTTGCCACTACGTGTTTTATATTTTCATGCATTCAATACACCACTTCCCAGCCAAACAGAAACCTTTAGCTAATTATTAGCTTCATATCAAAATTTTCCCCTCCTGATTCAGTTTCCTCTTTATCAGAGTCAAACATTTAGCTCCTGAGTGCATGATTGATTTGTAATTATTCTTGTCTCCCCCCTCATGTAAACCACAGTCATTCACATTGCATGTCTCCTCCAGTTCTACTGCTCTCTGCAGATTTTAGTCTGAGAATCAATAATGGTGTGGGACTAGTTTCTCTGCTCCACAACCAAGTGACAAACTGCAACCAGCTGTAGTATATTCATATTGAATCCCCTGCAGAGGACAGAGCTACATACCAAATGTAATTCAGACCGTAAAACTCTCACCCTTCCAAGACACAGACTAGAGAACAAGGAAGGTCATTCCTCTTCATCCAGTCTCCTGACAACAGACTATCAGCCATTCCAGAGAGGACCTCCCTGACAGCGGCTTTCTCTCTGGGACTTCGACTTCTTAGGAAGTCCAAAGTCACAGTTCACAGGAGCTGAATTCAGTTGACTAAACTGAAGTGTTCAACACCATCTGGGACATCCAAAGATACCCACGACCTCTTAAAGAGCCATGTCCTGAAAGAGGAGGTAGAGACCAGGCAAGACTGAATAAGACATCTCAGATCACACTAGACCTCCACATCTATTAATTTTCTTTCTTCCAGTGCTACCTGCCTCTGCTTTACTACTGCTTCCTTAACACTGCATGGCCCAGGCCACCTTTTTGAAATTCTTCCCTTCTCCACAAGGATTTTACTGTTATTTTCAAAGTAGACTTCCAACATATGTTACCTTCTGGGGGCTCAAAGACTGGTGGATTCAAGCAATACATGTGATAGCCACGGTCACAGTCATCACAGAAGAGCAGCTGGTCCTGACGCAGCGTTGTTGGGGAGACAGTAGGGAAACAGGGAGAGAAGGAGAGGAGAAGAGAGAGAGAAAATGATGTAAATTAGTCTCTTGCCAAGACGAAAACATAAGCATGGTAACCAGCAGTGCTCAGCTAGGAACAGAGAGCTGCAACATAGAGACTAAGAGACTACCGGAACGTAAAAGGCTACAGGCATCATGTTTGTGCATCCACAATCAACCACCATATTTCTGAGAGGCCGCAGTCACTAAGGCAGTTCAGTTTCTAACTGGAAAATCTCTCTGAGAGGTGGAGGACTTCCTCTCCATGGTGGCCTCATAATGCAGGAGCAAAAGCTGTTAGGCTGGGGATATGCTGCACTGAGAGAAGAGGACAGGCTTTGTTGCTGCGCCAGTGTGACCAGCTGGGAAAAAGGCTGCTCTGAAGTATTCTGTGATTTCTAATACGGAACAGCTCCCCGTTTTCAGATTTCCCAATGTACTACTAATACAAAAAAAAAAAACACCTCAGGCTTCCAATTCATCCTATTACAGGGAATGTAGTGTTAGTTAATCACCTCCGAAGTTCTCCAGCCACTGTCAATTGTCCAAGTTTCTCAGAGACTACCAAGGACCCTTAGCATCAGATTTTAACTGAAAACCCCACAGAGAGGACACTGTTCAGCTGCAGACTCTGGATCACAGTTTGGAAATCACTGGGATAGGTGATTAGGTGACTAGAGAGAGGCCTAGCCATCCCAGTTCAAATGCTTTCATGTTCCCCAAGTCTTGTAATTAAGATTAGAAAATCATGCCAAAAAAGTAAGCAAAATCAGGGACAGAAGAAATACATCTGCCATCTCTCAGGTTATCACCCATTTACATCTACTCCTGACTGCCATGTTCGAAATACTGCTACTCTCTTGCAGCTGCCTGCGACATCCGTTTATGGCCTCCAGCTAAGCCCTATTGAATGAGCATACAAACCACAAGTATCGCTGTCTTGAGTGGCCCTATATGATACCTGTGGTAATTTCAGAAGAGAGCGACAGCAAAATGGGGATGCTGAGGAGAAGCCCGTCTCTGTTCTCAGGAGAGGCTCTTCCCCAGAGATGTATGGAAGCCGCAGTAAAGCCATACCACTGCCAGGGGCTCCTGAAGGGCAGGCATGACAGTAGCTTGCAGTGACACTTATTTGCACAAAAAGGTAAATGAACTCACATCATTCTCAGAGGTCCCACAAAGGCTGCAGGATTTGCACTCAATGCACTGCCACTGATAGGTTTTAACAGCCTCAGTCATGTTTGTAGTGAACTGCAGGCAGGTCGGGTGTCCTGAAGAAGATTGGAAACAACTGTCATTGTTAAGGCTCACTTATTGCTTGTCAATTAACTGGTATTAAATTTGGGAACAAAACGCACATGGACGTGGACTGATCACAACATGGGCTGCAACTAACAGATACCAAAGAGGAAAGCAGGCATTAACCCTTTCGCTGCCGGGCACAAGAGAAAATCAGAGTTATCCCCACCCATTCCCCATTGGCAAAGCAGTTTTATTCAGAGCTCTTAAAAATTGTTTGGCTTTGGGTTTGGTTTTTTGTGGGATTTTTTTTTAAAAGAAAATAAGAGAAAGGATGAAATCAGAAACAAACCCAATTTCAGAGAGCCCATCCATCTTAATAGAAATTGGACTACAGTTTCAATTAGTGTTGTTTCGACCGGACTGAAGGAGCTGGTGGAAATGAGGTTATTCTCCGTTTCAGAGCTTCCCTTCCTAGTGTCCAAATGGGTAGAGCAATTCTGTAAACTTTTCCTAAATGGAAGCAATAGCATACAGAAAAGAAGCAAGACAGGATGGAGGGATACAGCTTTTAATTTTTTTAAGAGCTCTGCCACTAAAGTTGGTTGGCATAGAAGAAACCAAATTGCACAGCTAACCTTCCAGGATCAAAACAAGAAACCGAAAGGAAAAAACCCCAAGCCAATGCCCACAACAAACTGAATGAAAGGAATAAAGAAGGGAAAGCTAGCAGAACAGTCACATCTAATTGGGAAGGACAAATTGCCAGAGTTACAACCCCCACCCCTACATGCGTGTTGACTCCAGCTTTGCAAAACAGCGGTATCACAGTAGCAGGGTCAGCAATGGGCTTTCTGGAGGGGAAAATACAAACAAACAAACAAACCAAAGGTAGGATCAGTGTTCCTTCTGCAAAACAAAACAAGAAAAATATACCGCTGAAATAAAGTACTGTACTCCCAAACCACCCCTAGCAGGCTGAGGCCGTCCCTGAGTCACCTGCAATAAGCTACTGCTTGCCTTCTTGGAAAGCCCCATATTTAGCAGCCCTCCATGACCCACGTAAGCATTAACACTGTGCATAGTGGTAGGCAGGGGGGCATGGGACAGGGATCATCTACAGAAACACCAGAAATACAGGTACATGCATCCAGCACTACTGCATGCTACTTCTAGAACCTTACACCATCAGGTGTGCGGGTATTTCCACCTCTAGCCGATCTGCTGTTCTTAGGCTACAGCTAATGGGTAGAAAAAAATCTTTTCCACCTCCATCAGCCTAAATGTCTCTTTAAGAATGGAGAAAGAAAGGCTGCTTCTCCAATAAGTAAAAAAAAAGCACAGCTACAGCAGACGTAGGCATAGATGTGCTATCTTCATTACCAGACCTATCAGTGGTATTTCGCTGTGTCGTCACATCACCCATCACTGCCCTACAAGAAGGTTCTGTATTTTCTAGCCAGTGAAGCAAATAGCTACTGAAAATTGCCGGGTAAGGCAATAATGCTGCAGGGAATATACTTCCTTTATGCACCCCTGATACCACCAAATGGTGTAATAAGGATTTTTGATCTCCAGTTATATTTGCATGGTAGTGATACGAAAACGAAGCCTGTCCAGCAAAGAAATGAGTGTACATAAGTTATTAAGGAAATTGAATTGAAAATAAAGGAGATATTTAAGGAAGGAGGGATCAATGACTGTTCACGTCGCTCAAGCCTTTGAATACAGAAATGTTTTGACAGTTTTGACAGAGCCCTGATGGGCTAAGAAGATCACTGGGTTTTGGAGTCCTTGAAATGTCAGCAAAAAACAAGAGTCAGATTTTACTGAGATTTACAGTGGACAAGTTGAAACTAAAGTTCTGGGGACCTTGAAACTGCAACTGTCCAGAAGGAGATTTTGTGACATGATACCTTTTCTTCTTGAGAGGACCTCATATAATTTCTGATACTACCAAACTAGCAGAACCTGACAGGACACTGAAATGTTCCTCCAGATCTGATTTACAGCAAATGCAGAACCTCATTCCACCACCAGTAAATAGAACAAATATGCCACACTACACATCAGGGAGGAATTCATCCCAATGGCAGCAAAGCAGCTTCCAGAAAGGTTGTGCAGTGCTGGAATACATCACAGAAAACAACTTGTACAGGGAGGCAAGTTAATCAGAGAGTTAAATAGCTTCAGTCGCATTTGAAAAGAAACAGAAAGAATGGAATCAAACTTACAGAAATAAATCACAGCTAAATGCATACACACATTCATGTGCTCGCTTGCCTGCGTACACACATTGCTCATTGCAGAGGCTCTAGCTAGAGACTCTCCCTTTCTCAAAAGACATGAAGGTCAGGTTCTGTTCACTACTTTATCTCTGTCCCTTCACAGCCATTCCTGCTCTCTTCCAGCTATCAGTCTTGACTGTCTTGTTCCTCATTTGCCTCAAAAACACCTGCAGGTTTTCTGTGCTGCATCTTGTGTCAGTGGTGCCTCATCCTTGAAGTGATCCATCCTATTTTGCAGAGCCCTTCTTAAGGACCACACCCACCACAAACCTAAAAGAAATGGGCTCTTGTGGGTTGAGGGTTGCTTAGAAAACATTAATAGTGGAGTGAGGGCCATGGTGGCTTCCTTTTTGTAGCAATGCAAGTATCTTTTGAAAAAAAATACTATTTTATTCACACCATTAGGCTCTCCCTCCAAATGCTGTGACCTTGAAAGAGTCCAGCAAATGCCCACAGCCATGTCTGCATAGCCGCAGATTGCTCTCTGTTAGCCCAGGGCTTATGACATGTCTAAGGGAAAAAGAATTCCCCGTGGACACATCTTTCTTCAGCCTCCAAGTCAGATCCTCTTTCATATAAAACACTGTGCCTTGTGGTACCATGACCCCAACCTAATGTCATTGGAAAGACTATTTTTACTTATGCCAGCAGTGTGATGAGGCACTGTAGCGTATGGCAAACATGCCAGTAGATACTCAAAACATTAAAATTCTTTTTCCTGCCCTCCATGCTCTCCTTCTTCACAATCTCTCTATTTTCCTGCTACCTTGGTTCAAAACTCAGTGTTTTTCATGACCTATGAGAAAATTCACACATCGAAGACTTCCTGGAGCAGAGTTAGTGAACACCACGACTGCTCCATATCACAGCACTTCTTGGCATTCCCTCTGTGGCAGAACACCTGAAGACAAAGCCCTGCAGCTGCATATGGCAGGCTACTATAGGTAGATTCAAATTCCCTTCAGGTAAAAAAAAAACCAAAACAAAAAAGGCTAGTTGACATAAGCCAGAGCTGGAAGTCTTTCTTGCTTAATTCTGTCACTTATGTGGTCAAGATGAAGAAACAGTCTAATTTTGCTAATCTTGTGATACACAGCATTTGCTATGGCAAAGGTGTGGAGCAAAGAGTCTGCATTTGGAACTCTGTTAATAATTCAGGTGGCGGCTCAGCCCGGGCAAACCCTGGATCACTCTCACATGTCTGTCTGTATCAGCTCCGCAGATCTAAGAGGGGGAAGAAATAACACATATTTATGGTGTCGCTGAAGTCAACAGACAGACCTCTAAAATACACCCTGGGAGCAGTTCTGTTGAAGGAGAAGGTAATACGTTAACATCGACAGTTTCTAATCTACCATAACTATTCTCTACCTAAACTTTTGCTATGCTGCCATAGCTATAAACAACATAGACAATAAAACTCACAGTGAGAAGGTTTACAACAGCTCATCCCTTTGTCTTAAAGCAATATTTTAAAGTATAGATCAGGTCTGAAAGCTCCCTCATCTTTGTCAAAACTCTCCTCTGGATCTGAACCCTGCGACTGAGACCATATTTTATAGTGACACCCGTGTTTCACATGCCACTGACTTTAATTGTACACTATGTCCACCAGACATCTGGCTTGAGGAGAGGGGGGCAAGCACATCCGGAGACCGTTTCTTGTCTCCCGCACCCAATGCATTTGCAGGCTGGCGGTGAAGGATAATTTTAACATAAATACCCTAAAAAAAAAAAAAAAAGTCCTAAAAATCTCTTCTGCTTACACTGGCTGTATAACACTGAAGACCAAAACTGACATTAAAGGGCAGGAGCAATCTGCTGCTCCCAGGCGCTCTGTGACCAGTGAAGGCCTTAGAACGGCTCATTAGTGCCTCTTCAATAATGGATTCTGCATCGCAAGATTAATTGCAGCCATGTGCTCTGTCACACCCGCCACAGACTATTTAAGTTAACAATCCAATCAATAACCTTTTTCAAGCAAAGGCAGAGATTATCTTGAGAAAAAAAAATAAGCAAATGTTCCCTTTTTAAAACAAATGTGAAATTATTTATACAGAGTAAAAGGAATTTTCACCCAGTTTCCAATTCTTTCCCTTATCTTCACTGTGTAGTGGTGGGCTTTTTAATCAATAGCATAATGAAAACCCACAGGGCTCCTGGCTGTATCGCATCAGAATTTATTCCATAAACTATTCAGGTCTTTAAACAACTATAAATACATATTACAGATATAATGACCTATGTCACAGGAACACCATCCAAATAATGGAAGTTTTACATGCAAAGAAACTGCAAAATTTCCTCCTGCTAAGACTGAATAAGGATTGCTGTGACCACTGCCATCATTAGACAGAATTATTACCATTATTTGTACAAAAGAAGGAAAAAGTAACTTGTAATTCTACTAAAGGATAGTATTTTATGGTTATGATATAAAAATGTAGCCCTTATTTGTCTATCTAAGAAGGCATGCTTACAGATACGTAGTGTCAACAACAGATGGATTAGAAAGGGCCCTTAAAAATCCAAACCACCCAAGCATACCAAAAGGCTTCACTCTGCCAGAATCCCAGGGCTTCAGGAGCTGCAGCCTTCAGAAAAAGAACAAACGTTTTGAAGGGATGAGGATGTGAGGCTCTTGGCATTTTCCTGGCCCTTCCCATCTTGCAACGTCAAGGCATTGTGAAGCAGGGACACACACCTGCCTGCTCAAATGGAGGTACTCAGAAGCCTTCAAAAGCATTTGTGGGGTGAGGATCCAAGGCACCACCTGCCACAGTACCTCTGTGATACAGGGAAGCAGGAATATTTCATTACAGAAAAATACAACAGCTTTCTCAGTGGCCAGGGCAAGGGTGGGTGTCAGAAGCTGCCCGCGAAGAGCTCTTGTCTCACCCCCCTTGGCCCAGAGCCCTGCTGAATCCAGCTTCTTAAGAAAAACCAAATAAACAAAAAAAAAAAAAAAGGAAGTCTCACTCGTAGGCACCACTGCGTTCTCTATATTATTAGACAGAAGAGGAGGAGAGGAAATATTACCACCATGAATTTCTACATCCTGATGGAAATGAGAAAACCTGGCTTTTTCTCCCGGTGTCCGAGGCACTGCGCTCCAGCACCACCAACACTGCTACAGAAGTGAGTCCAAAAGGACTCAGGGGCCTCAGTGAGCAGGCTGGTCAGTCGGATTTGGTCAGAGACCAACTTTCCTCTAATCTAATATGCCGCAATATGCCAGTAATTGTGGAAGAATTAACGCCTTTAATAACTGATGGAGCTCTGAAACCATTCAGCTGTAGCAGAGCTTATAGTTCCTATTATTTCATTTCCTGACCCTATAGTCGTTCTGGCCAGTGCGGACAGAGCCTGCAGAAAGGGAAGGGGCACTCTGCTGCATTAGCACCCGGGGCCAGCAGCCAGTTGCACTCCGGAGGTGGTGGTTTGCTTCTCGGTACTGCCAGCCCCACGGGAAACAGAGACATAAATTACAAGCAATTGCTCAAATATTCGGCACCGGTAGAAGAGAGCCTGCTTTAATTGCTCACCCAAGGGACAAATAAAGCCCCTGTCCAAAAGATAGTGGTTCAGTCCCAGTCGCAGTTGGGCAGGTGTAATTGGAGTCAATGGGAACTGAAAGCAGGACAGACCGGTGTTTGAAAGCAATTAACGCTGGAGATCTCGCGGAAGTTATAAAATGGTGGCATGTGGAAGGTGGCACGTGCAGCTCGCTCTGCCGTGCTGCCCTGCTGCTGCTATAGCCACGCAAACACCAAAGGGCACGGGGCGAGGAGTAAGCTCCTGCGGAAAAACCCTGCATCTCAAGGCACTCCCTGGAAAATTTCGTTGCCTGAGGAAAGTCCACACACCACCTCAGCTCACTCCCAGCTTTGACTGCACAACACTGCATCATTTCCTCCGAAACGTTTTTCATTGTCAAGAGGATGGGCTAGGACAAAGGGCCTGGGCTACGGAGGGTACATCCAGAGCAGAGCTTGGCCCAAAGGCTGCTGACGTGCATAAACAAAGCAAAGGGTCTGTGCATACACAGACTCACGAACGCCCAGAGAGATTGGCAGCGGACAAGACCAAGTAATTCTGTCTGGCAGGGGTGGCAGGAGGAGCTGGGTGGGATTTGGGGGTGACCTCCAGAGCATGCAAAGAGAGAAGCCAGAAGAAGAAGAGAGAAGAAAGAAGAGGAGAGAAGCCAGCAGCAAGTTATTCTGGGCATCCTAATGGTTTGTCAGTCAAATTACTCACACACCGTCCCCTTGGTAGCAGATGCCACAATTCTTACAGGAAAACTACTTGAGAAATGTTTTAAAACAGTTTTACTGTGATAGGTTTGTGTGTGCCTTTCCCTGTGCAGCCCCCCCTTCCTCAGCATGCGCAGTCCAGCCATACGTATCTTAGCAGGAAGAAATGAAAAACAGGAGTTACAGATTTTAAAAGCCTCTAAAAACTGCCAATGATTAGCTTTGGTATGTACAAATCACTGCCCTGGGAGAATGCCCTGATTTGGATTGGCGATGCTGCAGCCAGGCCCTCTGCTCTGGGCTCAGGTTTGCCCTGCCAGGGTGCTGAGGGGGGGGGATCCCCCTCTGCCCAGGGACACGTGCCCCTCCAAACCCGCCTGCAATGGCCTGAAACCTGCACCTCCATTTCATATCATCCAAGGGTTTGGGCTGGGGCAGATCTGTGGCAGAGTCTTGCGTCTCTGTCTTCCCTCTGAGGATGAGCATCGCAAATTTGGGCACACACCCGACACAAGCTGCTCAGTTCACTGCAAAGACGCTGTGGTAACACAGAAGTAAGGCAGCAAAACTGGGCTCTGCACTTTTGCAACCCGAGGGATCAGAAATGGCCCCTGAACTTAAAGCCAAAGGAAATGCCACACGCCCGCAATGTCCCATTTCAAAACCAGCCGACACTCTGCTCCCTCCTCCTCCAGCCCGGCCCCCGTTAGCCACCGCTGGCTGCTGGACAAAATGGCTATTTCTTGCCTAAGAAAAATAATGTGGAAGCACTCAAATAACCTCGCACTGAAGCATCAGCTTGTTAATGCACTGGTAAGCCGTGCCAACGCTGTACAATTCCTGGGGGTGAATTAGGTCAGAGTGACCTCCAGAAAACCCACCAGGCTGCATCGCAGCGCGCTGCATTATGGGTAACGATCTGCTAATTGCCAGGAGGCACTTGGGCTGCTTACCAACACCAACAGGAAGGCAACCTGCCTGCAGGCACCGCGCGGACTCCATATGCCAGGGACGTAGCTCCTCATAACGAGAATAAAACTATTTACAGAGCGGGAACTGGCGGGGAGGAGAGGCACCGAATACTAACGCTGCCCAGCAGGTAGACCTCGTGGGGTCGGCTGCATGAGACCCCCCGGCAATACCGGTACCGGCGATGCCGCCTGCGCGGTGTGAGGCAGGTCTTGCATTTGGTTGCACAGTGAAGTACGGGTGAGGTAGATGGAGATGAGAATGCAGGAGTGGGAGGAAGGCTGCTTATCCAGACAAGATGAATCACCACAACCTGGAAAGCCAACATATCCTTTGCCCAGGGGACGTTTTTGTTACCCTTCAACAAACTGCAGTGGAAAAAAACCTCCGGCACGGCTCCGACCTCGTCGCTATGCACTGCAGGCACCCCAGCCAGGCCAGCTCACACACCACAGAGCTTTCAATCAACTGGCAGGCTCACTAAACCCTTTCAAAATGAGCAACCAAGCAAAAATACTTGGTCATAAACACTAAAAATAGGAATGAAGGACTGGGTTTTGTTTTGCTTTTTAACTTGGTGAAGCCAGTTCTTCCTAGTGCATTAAATCCACCTCCCTGGCAGCCCATTTAGAACATCTCCTCCCCCCTGGGAGAGCCAAAATCCCCAGCTATAATGACAGGAGTGGGGCAGTACTTAAAATGCTGGGGAAATGGCAGCTTGAATAGCCTTCTGCAAAAGCGTTAACCTTTGTTAAAACCTCCCATAAAAAAAAAAAAAAGATATCAGCTCTGCTCCTCCTCCCCTCCCTTTAACCTGAACAAGGACTCTGCTACCTGCTTGAACCCACGGCCCCAGCTGCTGCACGGATTCCTGGTCCTTCCCCGGTATTAAGCTGTCCGATTAGCACAGCCGGACAGATGCCAGCATGCCTGCAGGGATGCCCAGCACTGCTCAGCGTACCCATGTTATCAAGGTAGAGCTCGAAAAGACTGACTCCAGCGTTTTCATGCTGACCCGACAGTGTGTGTCTGACCCAAGCTGGCAGTGGCAGTGGATGGGACACCTTGTTTCCCCAGGGGCACTCTGACCAGGGCTTCTCCGCTGGGATTAGGCAGCTGAGCGCGATGGAGGCAATGCTTCGTGATGCGGGCAGCTCTTCACTAAAAACAGGCTGTGTTCACCCAGTCAGTTCAGAGAGCATCAAGACAAGCCCTCTGCACCGCTGCGGTCCTCCTCAAGCACCAGGGGCTTCGGGGAGAACTTCAGAGGTAATTTCATCCGCAGGCCAGGGAACAGCCATGCCGTAAGAGTGAATGCCAGTTGAAAACAGGGTAGGCTGGGCTTGCACTGATGAATTAGATTGGAAGGGAGAGAGAAAAAGGAGAAAGTATTACTGATCTCTGGACAAACTTCCTTTCTAGAAAGATTAAAGAATGACCCTAGATTAATTCCCTGCCAGCATGGTTCTAGAAATTTCAAATCAAATGGCAAAATCCAGAGCAATTATTTAAATGTCATCATTTTAATATTAAGTAAACTTAGCTATGCAGAGGACACCATGCCATTGCATAGGCAGTGACCTCATTGCTGTTTCATGAGGTAACCACGTATCATCCAGGTAAAGAAATGCAGCACACGATGGGTAAATAGTTGATAACCAATGCAAACACGCTGTAAATGCAAGAGGTCTGACTTTCCCACGCAAGCATAATTTACACTGTTGCTAATGTGACTGTATATTCAGGCATAAGTAGAACTGCCTTGCTCAACTAAACACAAAACCAATTTGGAGCATGTTACTTCAGTCCCTCATTGATGTAAAGAAACCCTTTCAGCTGCCGAATGGGCAGTTCTCTCCATGCACACTCTCCATTGTTTCCAATGCAACACCCGAAGCTAGAAAAATCCCATAGTCTACTGATTTTTCCCTTCTCATTTACTTAAATTTCCTGTTTGTTTGGGAATTTCTACGTGCCAATCGAGATTTCATCAATATGGCAGCCAGTTTGCACTTCCCCATCACAGTCCCAGCAACATCAGTATCTAAAGGGAAGCAAGAGCCAAAACTGCACCCCGCAGAGCATCAGTACGTGCTCTGAGGGGGGAATGAAATGTCTCAGTTCACTCTCTAAAAAAAATGCAATTTCAGTGTGATCTAAACATCTGAGTGAAGGAGTGAATTTGAATGAAGTAGTTTCAGTCAAAAGCAAGCAGGAGGGGAGAAAGGGTTAAGAGGTGGCAGAAGGAGAAACTGATTTTCAGAAAGGGTGAGACCTTTTGTGCCAGTGTTTCACAAACAAGGAGTTTCATTTTGGAGCAGTACCTTGCTTCAAAAGTGAGCTCGATGGAATTGTTTTTAAGAGAGGGAAAAATACTCACAAATGAAATGTTTCATTCAAGCCTGTGCACACTTGGCAGTGGGAAAGGAAGGTAAAGGGTTGTTTCATTGAGAAAAAGAGAGCACGTTTTGTTTCGAATCAAACCAAAATCTTGTCTCCTCACCATGGTATTTTTCAGTTCAGTTATTTGAACAGTCTTTTTGAGTAACTGTCCAACAAAATGCTGCCAAAGATGCCAAAACAGGAGGATTTTTTTTGTTTGCTTTTCACTGGAAAAACACCAGATTAAAATCCATTATTTGTTTTCTCAGAGCTCACCAGACCTTCCACCCCAGATCAACCAAGCCAAAGTGCAGGCAATTCTTTAACCTGTAACAAGTGAGTAGCGTTGCTTTAACCTACACAACCAATACTTCATAGCAGCTAAATATCACATCAGATTAACCAAGAAATTAGCTAGTTCCACTGCAGTGGACACAAATGTCCCTCATTAAACAGTTCGCTAGTCCTCCTCTTTTTCAGCACCAGAATTTCTTAACAGAGGCCATACAAAACCAGAACATTTTCATATTTAATGCCAGAAATTATCTTCCATGGTACTACGGGGATCTGTGAGCCTTCTGACCCTGCTCTTAGCTGGCTGCTACACTGGCTAGCAGGACTGTTGCTCAGTGGCAAAGAGGTTGGCAAGTCCTCTCCAACAGGCTGGTCTGATCAGGTTCTGGGCATCCTAACTCCTCTCACCTTTAACAGCTGTTGAGGGTGTTCATCACCTGCGATGTTCACTGTTAGGTGGGATCCCATCACCTAAGAGATGTTTGGTAATTCTCAATTATAGCAGCACTGAGCCTCATGGGGACTAGTGCTTCTTCACATCATGCTAGACCCATAAATATGTAAACAGTCACAGAGGAAGCTAATGGAGGCAGGTGTCCTTAGGAACTTCTCCTTTTTTTTTTTTTTTCTTCAGATAGTTAAAAACTCTCCTGAGCCTCCAGGCTGATGGACACATTCAGAGAATGAGTCAGTGGGGAAAGACCTGAGAAGAGCTGGGACCTGATTTTTAAGAAGCCCAAGCCCAGATATTCCAGCAATGGATGAGACTTCTGAGCCAAGATCCAGCTGCAGAATCCACTGCACTATAAAGCAAGTTGTTGAGCCGAGGAAAGGGCTGGAAAGAATTTAGTGTTGTTTAACACATTTAAGCCACCTCCAGCAGAGCACAGATGTTGAAGCAACTATGATTTGTACCAACGGGAAAATTAATTTCTCAAACATGGGCTTAAAACCACCCCATGTAAACTCCACCATACAAAGTGCTATGTGAACTTGAAAGCTATGTCTCACTGCCTATCTGACACTAAAAGTATCCCTTTAGTGACTGCACAGCTTTCAGCTATTTCTCATCCAATGATTTCCTCTCATGTTGGAGAGCTAGCCTCAATACTGACTACTGAAATCATCATATGAAGAAGTTAATGGCTGTTGGCTAAAGAAAGAAATCCAAATTAGTAAGGTAAATCTCCAGCAATGCTTGACAAAACTCTCTCCAGCATTTTTTGAAATCTCTAATCTGTTTCAAAAAAGAAGGCCATATCTGAAAGATTTGGTCACGTTCATTCTCGTCCTGCAGTCCAAAATGAAGCCACCAAGACCACACATTAACAGCAAAGACTGAAGAAATGTAATGAGAAGCAGCTTCAGTCCAAGCAAAAAAATTACTCTTAACACCTGTGAAAAACCTAGAGATAAACTAGAAGGTCTTACTGAGAATTGGTTATGGAAGATGACCAGCAGCAAGAAATGAAACTCCACTCTGAAAAAAAACCACTCAGCATAAGACATTGAAGGGATGCTATGTCTGTTCCTGCTCAAGAGGTACCTCAATGCTGGGATCCCAAAGGAGGAGTACCCCTCTGCAAGCTCCCCAGAGCACCTGCCTCTCTCAGGCAGGCAGCAGGAGTTCCAAGAGCTTCAGCCCACTGCCCCACTTCAGTGTTCAAAGTGTATTGCCTTTTCCATAGCATGCCGTAGTTGGTTTGTAGGCCATTCAGAGCTACCACAGCTATCTTAGACAACATTGAACAAAACTGTTTCTAATTATATCCTGGATGGCAATATTAGCCACAACACTGCTCCAGAAATCTGTGCTTTTTTAAAGGTAAATGCCATCCTTCTCACATCATGGTGCACACACCATGGAATCATGAATAATTACAGGCTGCAAGAACAAAACTTTATCAAATAACAGATGATATGGTAAAAGTTTCTAACACACACAGCAAGAGCATTTGTTGAAACAGCAAAAAAAATGCAGTCAGGTCTTTAAAAATATACTGGTGAAATTAGGATGCCACAGATGGATGGCTGTCATCTTAAGTCATTAAAACCAAAGATAGGACTAAATGGTGGCAAATGTCCAGCTTTGATGCAGCAAAGGAAATACAACTTTACAGTCATTTCCAAGGGACAATGGAGATCTCAAACACATTAAGCCACAATTTGGACAACCCTAGCGAAAGCTAAGGGGAGTAGCCACTGCTCATGTGCTCTGCTACGGATGCTTTACGTAGCTGAGGTCCTACTCAGTCATCTTCAACACTAGGGATGGGACAGGGTACAGAGAACTTATGTCATTGCTAATGAGCATTAAAAGCTTGGGTTTAGAGAGAAAGGGTTATGGGTTTTTTTATCATCTGTAAGCTGATAGATCTGATTACAAGCAGGGCTCACAGCTCCAGGATGCAAATTTAACCAGACTTTTTTTTTCCTGATTCCAGGGAAAAGTTTGGAATAAATCTTAAACCAGTGCAATATTCTAGTTCAGGTCAAAGCAAAGAAGCCGATGCCATTTTCAGTCCACCTAGAGAACTTGGGATTCCAGCCCTCAGGTTTGCCAGCCTTCAGCCCAGTTTCAGCCTAGGGAAGCCTGGTTCTGGGGGCATCCATTAGCTGCCACAATGCTGGCAGACATTTTTACTCCCTCCTCCTGCCACACCTGACTCTCACCAGCAAGAGCTCTTCTCCAGACAGGAAAATAAGATACCTTCGTAGCCAGCATGCCAACATAAATATGCTCTGAGCCCTGGGGAACTGTGATATTTTTTTCTGTTCAGATAATTTCTGCAAAATTAAAACTTTCCTTTGGAACATTTCTATTTCCAGGCCTGCAGCACAAAAAAAAAAAAAAAAAAAAGGCACAAAAATGTTCAAAGTAATAAGACTTAAGCAGAGTTGTTCTCTGGAGTCTGACAGCCTGTAACAATAGCTCTGCTGTGGTGGGAAGGATCCCATTCATCCAAACAGGGTGTTGACAGACTCCCATAAAGACCAATTTCAATGTACACTTTCACTCTCAGTTACCTTAGTAGAAATGTCTAGCTCTGCTCTCTGCATCCATCTCACTGGGGACAATGAAAATGACAACTGAGTTAGAATGGGAGATGACCTATGGAACAAGAAAAGTGCCCTGATGTCACAAGCAGTTTCCTTCCTTCCTTTCTTCAGCTTTTCCTTTCTTTGATTTGTCAGCATTCAGCTTTGCCCTCAGTCCAACCTCCATCTGGGTCTCTCTGGCCTCTGTAGTACAGCAGAAAGCTCAAGAGGAGCTAGGAGAACAACAGAAGCAGCAATGGCCGGGGGCTCAGGATCTGTCATCACACTTCCTCCCTCCTCTCTCTGCTTCGGGGCAGGAAAAGAAGATTACTTGCCTCTCGTGAAATCTCTACGGAAAAGTAGTTTTGTGGGCCTGCAACTCAGATTATTGTAAGAATATCTGAGAGAAAGGACTAGAGAAAGGAAACTGGAAGTTGCTAGGAGGGGCTTTGAAACCAGCAATCCTATCAACCTAGTGTGCACTCTAAGGAGACCATGGTACCTACCTTCTTAGCACAGCTCAGAAATACGGTTAGCACCTTCTCATCTGCCTCTGGCCCCCAGTGCTCAACAGGTGAACAGGAAGGAAAGACTTTTTTAGCCACAGAACAGCTGAGGACAACCCAGTAAGGAGACCAAAAGCTGCTCTATCAGATCCCAAACAGGTTCCAAACAGCCACAGTGGCTGAGGACAGCAAAGGCAGCTGAAACTGCCTTTTGGTTTCCTCCTTCCTCCAATGAATCAGCCAAAGCCCTTGCACCAGTAAAGATAAGGTCTGAAGGCAAGCAGTGAAGTTTCAAGTCATACTGACCTGAAGAAAGAATGAAGAAACAAAACTGTAATGGAAACTAAGATTACATATGTGCAAAATAAAACTTTATAGGGAAAGGCTATAAAAGAAGACCAAGAATAGTTAATTCTTTGCTGCAAAGACACATACTCTGTCACACACAACTCTCACAAATTGGGCAAGTAGGAGCCCATCGGTACAATTCTGTACAATTCCTATGTTGCCTGACGGGATTAATTTCTGACGTGTTCTTTAAGATTTTTTTGCCATTTAATCTGCTGAGGGGGGCAGTTCACTACTTTAAAAGATCTGTACCCACATCAGAAGATCTCTTAAAAACTACACCTCAGCTGCTATTTTTGCAAGCAGCTGCCAAAGTACAAAGAGCCACCTATAGTGTCCACTGGTAGCAGAGACATTGATGGCAAGGCAACAGAGCTTCATAAAAATGACAGCAGGCCTATTAGGCAAGAGGACACACAGAGTTTCCTAAAAAGATGGCATCTAATATGAAACAGTATTTCCTCTTTCTCTCTCCATTCTCTACAACCATACAACTAATGTAATGTGTGTAAAGGGAATGGGAGGCTTCGTGCCTGCACTGTGAAATGCAGCAAAGGGAATCACAGTTTCCAGTTACTCCAGTGGCTGCATTAGAAATGGCATAGGTCACTAAAATCTATACAAAAAGCTCTCATATAATTTACACTCCACATATGAATCTAAATTAACTTAATGCAACTCTACTAATCTAATGGAAAAGGTTATTAAAATACAAACACATTTAAGAAGATCCTCTATTATAACCAAACAATAGGAAACACTCTAAAATGGGTCTGACACAAAAGCAGTATTTTATTTTCTGCCTACTTTCACTATATCAAGCAACAGGATCAGTTTCTGTAGTCCAATGAATGAAGAAGAGAAAGTAAAAGAGAAAAAGGAAGAGAATTCTTGATTAATGTCAAATTTCATTAAGAAATACAGAACAAAATCCAGCGACAAAAGTCATAATTTACAAAATTGAAAAGGGAAACAAAATCAATAGAGGAGGGAGTTTTATTTTAAGCTTCAAAGAGAGTATTATAAACAATGGAGAGCTTAGAAAAGTATATGTACAAGTATGTTATTCAACAATGTCTTTTTAAAAGAAGAATACTTGCACTAAAAAAGACCTTCTGGAATTGGTTTGATAAAGTAATATTTACAGAGGAATATACAGTAGGATTGTTGGAAGCAGAACTTTTATTTGGAAGGAATATTACACAAACTGAACACAGACCCTACAATTCGCAAATCTTCATTACAGTTGTGCGTCTTGTTATATTTTGATGAAATAAACTTTGATTTCTTTTTTTCTCTAGAGGCAATTCACAATTGCAAGTTTAGAAACCAACAAAATGAACAAAAGAAAATCATCCTGCTGAAGAGCCCGGTAAGAACACAAATTTTGTCATTTAACTTAATGGGAGCAGGACTCCTGTCTACCAGATATCTTAGATGGTTATTTTTGGCCCTATGTGTTAATTTGGGAAGGAACAGGACAAGGGGAAGGGAGAAGAGGACAAACCTGCTGCTACTGACACATGGAACCTCTCAAAGAGTTAAGTTTGAGTTTTAGGTGTGCAAGAAACATGATGCAGGATCAGGCTCTCTGGCACCTTCACCAAGTCAGGATGTATTTTTTGTAGACATAGCTTTTATCACTCCAAAAGCCAACATAAGCCACATTAACAAAACCACTTTTTCTGTCTATACCCTGGGTCTATACTAATAGGTAGATCTGGCACCCCTGTTACAGAGGAGAAGCTATTCTCAGAGCCAAGTGCAATACCCTTTGCTTAGGACACAAGGCTGTCCTGCAACCTTACTAGACAGCATCACACATGGCAGCAAACAGTCCTGTGCTATCCACTGTGACCAGATTTGGCAGCCAACAAAATCCTCCAGTGCTTTCACAGAGCAGAACACCTTATTTCACTGAGAAGATGACTAACAACTTAGAATTAAGGAGGTGAACGTCCCTCACCGCTGCCTCACAGGGCAGTTTAGGATTGTAGCTGCAGGAATTCACATTCTTCTCCTGCTGAGTAACCCCTGCTGCTTACTGCTGACACGTGAGTGCACCTGTACACTTTTCAAAGTCCACTACCACTTGAGAAAGGGCTGAAGTACACAAGGTTTCTACACATGGCATCATCCTTGACTCCAACAGGAAGCTCTGTGCCAAGACCACTTGAACATTTAGATGCTTCCCTTACAAGCAATTCAAAATCAGCTGTGGAATTACCAAGCGAAAAATACTACTAAAAGTAATAGAGACATTTTCCTTCTTCAAAGCCCTCTTTTAGCAGAAGTCTTTAACAGAGTTGCTCAAGAGCAAACCTCTTTTACTGTGCAGAAGAGATACATCAGTTCTACTGGGAGAAAGCAGTCCATTGAACTGGACTAAAAATCTGGTAACAAAACAACGCAGCCACTGAGCCTGATCTTTGCTATTTCAACAGGTTTTGTTCAGATTTGTGCCTAATAAAGTACAGCAAAGTAAGTTTTAAGCATCTAACAGGATAATATTATTAAGGAGAAAGTAAACCAGAACAATCTTCACTTACCACATCCAATTTGCAAAAAACAAAGACACCAGCACATGTATGAATGGCTTCTTTAAAGTAAGAGAGAGCAGAGTTGATCTTTATTTTCATTATTTAAAAAAAAAGGTTTTTTCCTTAAAGTAAATATTCAGTCTTTATTTTACATTAAGTGCTTTTTAAAATTTCATGTCTTCACAAAATTGCATTTAAAATTTGAAGTAAAATGTATTTCAAACAAAAATACTGTGCAACTTCAGCACTTCTTTTCTCTCTTAAATATCGAAATAAATAAAATAGTTAAGTCTTTTTTCAGTTTGTTTGTTTTTCAGTCAGTTCTACTGTAGATCAATTCCAGTTTGACCTGGGTTTATACACACGCTTAAAAGAAAGTGAAATCAAGACTTTAAAAAACTTCTTTGTATTGCACCAGCTTAGGGCATCCCCAGAACTTCTCTCAACAGTTGGCAGCCGACTTCCCACAGTCCAGGCTCCTGTGCCAGATGAAACATGGGTACAGAAGGGTCAGGGCAAGGAGAGGAGAAGTATCAAAGCATCCTGGCTTCTCTCGACCTTCTTCTGAAGTGTCTTGCTTGAAGAATGCTGGAGTCCATGAGGGCAGGGTTGACTGCAAAGGGAAAGGCAATACAAAGTAAAACTAAACAAACTCAAACAGACAACAAAAGCAAGCGTTCAGAAAAAAATAGAAGAAGCACAAACCAACCTTCCAACACAGTTTGCATTCTAGTTCTTTGAAAATACAACACGACGGACTCAATTTCAACTGACCATGGGAGCCATAAGTAAACACAAAGCAACCAAAGAGGATATGAAGGAGCATATCCAAAAGAAAGGCATCGAATGCTGTCAATCTGTCTTACTGTGAACATAATTAAATAACCTTCATCATTCAGTTTAGATAGCTGTCTCACCTCTAGAGGTTAAGGCCTTTGCTTAGGAAATCCTGCTCTAATTACATTGCTGTATTACTAACTATTTGTGCAGAGCCACAAGTGCATGCAGCACTGCATAAAAGACATTTTTAGGAGTCTGAATGATAGGCATAGGGTGGCAGCAATGTGATAACTTCTGGAAATAAGTGAAAGACTCCATTTTCCAATGTGGTTAATCCATGAATGGATTAAGTTGCACACTGCTAAGCTCCTAAGCAGTATTAGATAGCCAATAAAATAATCACTTTATTTCCACAAATTGCAAGTGCCTCCCCCATATCCATTCTGGACAACACGAAGGTCCAAAATCTTAGGAGAGGCCAGTGACCAAAAGCATAACTCAAAGATATGAACTGGCAGCATCCCCTTAACAGGAGTATCAGAACTTGAAATCACAACAGCTGGGAGTTTTTTTTCTAAATGTTATTACAACTTGTCCTCCCTGAAATTGGTAACTTAACACTCATGGAAATACTGACAAGGACATTAAAATAGTTCCGACCCAATTTCAGTATTCCATGGTATTTATATAGGTTGGGTTTTTTTCAACCCTGGTAGATATCTGGCAAACAGAACAAAGGTTGGTAGAGTTTATTGTAATGGCTCAGTCAGCAAAAATTCAGCCTGGCTACATTCCTGCCCTGTGAGGGTTTGTCAAAACAACCCCACGCCAGCATGAACACATGTGTGTGCCTCGTACTTTACATATACTCATAGCTCCAAATTTTATACAAATAAGAAAAAAATAACGGAGAATAAGAAACGGGTGTTTATTGGAAACATCTACATGTATTGCAGCACAAAACACACTGGGCAGATTTTGCAGTTTTTATAGTAAGTCAACTCCCAGTGGGGTCAATACAATGTTTGCTTGAGGAATTGATTCAGTAAAACCTCTTGCCACAGGGAAGAGGCAAATTGCATGAGGAGTCGGGCTTTGAAAGCTCCGTAGTTTGATGGTATTTGAATTACAATTTTAGGGCCCATCTCAAAATCTCATTGCAAGAATTAACCAAAGAAAGGCCAAGCAAGCAAGAGAGAATGCAGTGGTGCCCCAGCACAGTCCAGACTCAGCGACTCTCTGGGTGCTGTTCTCATTTGCTCCATGCATCAGCAGGCAGCAAACTGAGTCTCTGCCTTCAATCAAGAGCCTAAGCTGAGGGCTATAAAATGGCAAACTGGAACGCAAAATGAATAACTAATGTAAAAGCTCAAAGGCAAAACAATGCAGGGAGGGGATTTTAATAACACATTTTGCTGAAACAAATGGCCATCTCCAAGCTTGTCTACACCATACTAGCAAGCGTATTAACAGTGAGGTTTCATTCAGTAAAACCCCTAGCTAAGAAAGGCCAGTGCTAGTCCGTCTGAAGCCAGAGGCAAAGTTCTCTCTGGACCTTGCTTCAGCAGCCTAGGCTCATCATTTATGACTTTGCCACATATGTACAATGTTATTCCAAGCACCATCACATATAGAAGAAATAAATACCCAATCCATAAAAGTGGGGAGCACCTGAGTGGGGGGAAGAGATGCAAAGTGAAGCAAAACAGATTTCAGTTCCATCCCTCTTCTGCCACGTCTCACAGCCTCCTTTTATTTGTTAACTGTTATGCCAGAATCCCACATTTTCTTAAAATTTTCTCAATATATGTTATCACGCTTAAAATTTTAAACTGTTTTCATGGAAGAGTTGAGGTCTATCCCCGCTAAAATGTTGACTAATTAAGCACCACAAAAGGGAACATGCTAAGGAGCAGTGCATACTCTACATAGCCTGTGTTCCCACTGATGAGCTGCTCAAGCAGCATGTCACTTCCTTATTTCTCCTGCTCCCATCTGTGAATCAGAGTTTGCAGAGGATGGCTCAGGAAATTACATGTGTTTTCTAAGATCCTTTAGTATGGAGCAGTAGAAAGGTGCCTAAGGAGACAGTTCACATGACTAAACACAGAAAAGTCTGCATTTAGGACCTGAAATGAAGCATCCCTTTATTCACATTTCACATTGGAGCTGTCCTATTTTGGTACATGGTTTTTGTGTGAGCAAATGTTTCAGGAGAATCTTTGGACAGCCTCATGCCAACCTTCCTCTAATAAAAAGGGCATCTTATGGAGGAGGACTGGAAGAGCCAGGCTTGTGATTAGCTGAAGGACTGCACTTTCAAAGATCTTGTAAGAAGCTCAGAACAGCAGTCTCATTGAACTGCTGAAATCACTGGGGAATACAGAGCACCATGTTCCCTTCTGATTTTGAAGATGACTGTATTTTTTAGGTACAATCCAGAAGTCACATTGAAAACTCTCTTTATGCCTTCCTAGCTTGCTTTGGGGGTTTATGTGTCTTTGAAGACACAGTTGACACTGTGCAGTTCCCTCATTTCTGGCCTAGCTATGCTAGTGTCAGACTCCTCTTTTTTTTTTTTCATTGCATTTATGAAACCTCTTCCTATATGTTTTCTGCCTCATTAACATTGTCATCTTCCCCTCATCTATCTGAGAGGGTCTCATGCTGCAGCCCCTTTGCTTTGCTTTCATCTTTAACTTATGAGCTACCAACCTTCTTTCCCTGTTCCCAGCCTTCACTCCAGCAGTACCTGCCCTGAGAATATTTCCATATCAACACTTCATTCAATATTCACTCTTAACACTACTTTACAACCTAGCTTAAACAAGTGCTCTTTTAGCTTCCATCTCTACATCTTAATTTCCTCCTCCCTATGATGGATGCCTTCCTATGGTCAGTACCACACTGCCCAGCCCACTGCAGTAATCCTATATTGGTTATCTCAGTCTAATAAGACATCTTGAGGAATCCAAGGACTACTCTGCTCCCCATAACAATGAATTTATTTTACCTTCCTTCATCTCTCAGGACTAGATTGAACCAGTGACCATCCATATACACATTAATGGTATAAATAACAGTGATGGATATTTTTCTACGCTATCTGTAATAAATGTCAGCTGGCAATTTTTATACACTCTGTAAGCTGTTGTGGTTTCTTTCTGAGGGCACTGCACTACCCGGTTGTCACAAAGATGGGTGGTTAGGTTGCGAAAGGATTAAGACTGTATGCATTGTTATAGTAACTGCATTTGTGAAACTAAATCAAGACTTAATGAATTATGGACATCTGATTATTGTTTGTGTTCCCGAAGAGCCCAGAATGTGTTAGGCATGGTTCATAAAAGACAATGGTAAGGACTCCACTTGGAAAAAAATTATATTTAGACAATGTCTGTTCTGACATTGATGCAGTGACTGGAGTTCTGCAGAAAGACGTACCTGGGTGGGTTTCAGCTAGCTAGCTCAGGTACTGTGAGGACTATCGTAAGCACAGCAGCACGGAGCTCAGGATGGGTGGCAACACCACGCAAGGAGCTGGCTAAATACTGTGCTTAGTAAATGCTGAGCTCTGCGCTGCCAGCCCTGCACCAGTGGCCAGGCGCAGCTGGCTGGTTCCAAGCGTGTCAAGCCTACAGATCTCAGGCTGTAAAAGGCAGACAAATGAAAACTGAACTCTCTTCAAGTCCTTGATAATTCAGGCCTCCATTACTCCTGTGAGCCTTTCCCTGGCAAAGCATTCTCTGATTGTATTTTGAGAAACACGAGGTAAAATTAAAACTCTTTTCTTAGCCTTCTATTCTGATATGACTGCTATATGGATACAAGAAGTAGATGCAAGACGGATGCAAGAAATAATGTTGTTGGTTTACTGTGGACCTGGAACACTTCTTGCTCCCTTTCTGCTTTCCCTGTTGTTCACATGGGCACATCAAAGAGTAGCAAGAGAAAGAAAAAAAAATTTTTTTTAAAGGAAAAGAATGTAATACTAATAGCACAAACGTAAGTGCAGGGCTTGAAGGGCAGGAGTAGCAGAAGAAATCAATTTGAACTTCCTTTTCAAAATTCTATAACATTTCAGGTTTGCAATATTTCTTTGCAAACTGGGAACAACTCTACTTCTGGGCCAGATTCTGCTCTCAGTTACATTAGCATAAATTTAGACAAAATCCACTGGACTTTACTGATATTAATCTTTGCCTACAGTAAGGCCAGTATGGAACAAGGGAGCCCACAGTGCCTCACCCAAGGGCTGGTTCCACCCATTCTTGGTTGGGAAGCGTCTTCCATCTTGACTTCTGCTGCTCTTTATTTTAATGTCTGCATTACCTATACGTGTGTATGTGCCTATGTACATACATTTCTGACATATGTTTACCTATACACACACACATACACACAGATAGATATATATTATATATATATATATAATTATACAGATCTGCAAAGTATGCTAACTTTTTCAGGGATTTTGGAAAAGAAGACATCTATATATCTGTGCCTCACCCATGCAAACCATCTGAAGTTTGAGCTTTTAGTAAATATGGAAGAGTGGCAAAATATGATAAATTTATCCTGTGGGAGGAATGAAATTTATCTTGTGGAAGGAACTAATGCTTTTATCAGTTAAAGTACACTTCTCATTGATAGCATTAAGTCAAAATAGAATTGATTTGACACTGGATTGATTATAATACACTAGCAGGAACAGAATAGCAACAGAAAAGGATTATCAATATAGGGAAAGCTCAAACAAGGCTTTCTCCTGGCAGGTGTGCATGGCCCTGGCATGCGCTGTCCTATGGTATAAACACACAGAGCTATTTCATAATGTTTTGCAACACCATTCTGAAGGCAAATTATTAAGGTAATCTAGACATCAGTAGCATGTATTCTGGATTTACACCCATGTACCTAAAAGCAGAATCTGACCACTGCTTATTCCATGTCTGAAGTAAAAATAAAAATATTAGAGACTGGATTCTTTCTATTTTTTTAAGGTTTGGGGTGGGGGCGGGGGGGAATGTTGAAAGAGCTCTCACAGATAATATTCTGCTACCCCAGCAAAAGAAACAGGAGAAATGGAATCCATTTGGATAGGCTTCATTCATGCATTAGAACAATACAAATCCAAATTCTTCATTGCAAGGCTGAGATTTTTATCCTGGTATCAAAAACACACACCTCCAGCTTAAGGATTAGGCACTGCCCAGATAAATGTCTGTTTTGCCTCTGATTTAAACGAGGTCATGATTTCACCCTGTTTGGCATTATACATATCAGTAAAAATACATCCTTAAAATTTCATTTTGCCTCACTCCAGGGATATTTTTGCCTGCATTAGGCAGCAAAACATAACCTACACACTGACTCCTTTTGAATCACTTCTTACTGTACATGAGTGTGGATCCTGCTCCCACAGAACTTCCATTAGCTTCACCAGGTTTGTGAATGTGGCGCATACTCATAACACAATTTAATCCACGGGACTTACTCCTACAACAAAGCTCAGTCAAAAGTCTGTTGAAAATCCAGGGCACAGAGATTTCAAATTGAGTGGAAGACATTTCAGCTCAGACATACCTTTCAAATCCTGCCGCATGTTTCCTCCTTTCTGGGACAGTCGCTGGAAGGGAGTCACTCTCTTCTCCATTGCCCTTGGAACATTATTGAGTATTGCTTTGGTTTATTTCAAGAGAAGCTATTGAAAAGCAAAGTGTCTCACAAGACACTATAGAGAGAAAAAACTGGGTGACACAGGAAAAAATGCTGTGAATTAAAATTTAAAAACTGAAAGAAGAGTACAGGTGAGGTATTTTTCCATATAATTTCTTCCGTAATTCTGCTTCTCCATCTGTTATGTCTTTGACATCTATGACTTGCCATTCATATTCCATCCCTATGCTTGGAAATTGCTGTCCATGAAGTGAAAGGTGAAGGAAAAAAAAAAAAAAAAGTAGAACGGAGTGAGGAAGACATGAAGGGGTGCAAGGAGGAAGAGATCTATTGAGTGTAAATGTGTCCAAAGGAGGGATGGAAATGTGTTCCCCAAGGTCATGGTCTTCAATGGTGCTGCTTGTATTTTCAGGCTGTTAGACAGGCGTAGCAGGTGTAAAAGAAGAGCCAAACTCCACATGCTACAGTAAGTGCAAAATCTCAAAACGCAGAAGCCATCACATCAAGGGTTTCCTTGTCCTCTGACAGAGTCCGCCCACAGTGGTTCTCTAGAAACAGTTCTATTATCAAGTAGACATCCATTGCTTTTTTGTTTTTTTTGTATTTTTATTTAAAAAGTAGTTTTTCTAATAATATATAGAATATATAAATAATAATAATTAAAAAAACCTATCTGGGTTTGCTTTCTGCTCTCCAACCCATCTGTATTTTTCATGGTTTGCCGATATATATATTAAAAGACAAGAAAATCAACTCTGCTCATTATTAAAAAAAATATTAAATCCACCTTTTATGTTTCCAGAGAGAAAGAGAAGGGGGGGAGGTGGGAGGAAAACAAATTAAAATGAAAAAAATAACAGGAAAATCAAAACCTTCTGTCTCTTCAAAGTAGTTGTCGAGCTTTAAACGCTTGTGCTTTCAGTGTACACCCCACAGGAAAACAACAAAAATAACAACAACAAAAAACCAAAAAACAAAACCCCAAGGACCTAACATTAAAAAAAAAAGAAAAAGGTAATAACAATCCTAGTTGTAAAAAGGACAGCAAATCTCTCAGAGTTTGTGTGTCTTTTTAGTTATTTTAGCAGCCACCCTTTTTGTCTGCAGAGGGAGAGCTGCCACCACAGCCACCTCCTCGGCTTGAGAGAGGCTCTTCTGCATCATCCTCGTCAAAGCCATGAAAGGTCGAGGTGTCGCTTTCTGACGTGGAACCGAACAAGTCCTCCGTAGTGCGTGCTGGCGCTGCTTCGTCCCTCCTGCCTTCTCTTCCCAAATGAGCTGACATGTATGATCAATATATCAGCACATGGGTTAAGCAACAGGCATCATCATCATAATTTTTTTAATCATCATTATTATTAAACAATTCAGACTATTGAGCTCACAGGTGTGTGCTTGTATGTGCCCGCGCACCTCAACAACATAGTTTCGTAGAACTGCAGTAAGAAAAATAAGAAAGGATCAGTTTCTTTTTCAAAGAAAAAAAATCTGCAAACACCACAGGTGCCCATAGCTATGGCAGCGAAAGGGTTAATCATGTTTTCCTCTCTTCAAAAGACATTTAAATATTTCCTCGTGATTACTTAGATCAACTTTTAAAGACTTTTTAGACCATATAAGTAATCAGACACCGTTAGCTCTAAGCACAATAACTGTCCTTCACAGTGGCATCAACTGTCACAAATTTACTGCTATAGAAATGTACCCTACTAGATAGCTCATCAACCTCAGGACTATTTTTTATCCCTGTCCTTCACCTTATCCTAAAGAGCCTTTTCTGTAGATAAATGAAATACATTTTGAAGACTAAGCGAAAGTAACCAAAACAAGTGCTTTTATTCCAATTTCATGGCATGTCCTTCAAAAATAAAAAAACCTCAAAACAAATATATACAGTTCAACAACTAAAACAACTAAGATAAGAAGTGACCTGTTTTGGGGAACACTGAAAAGTTCAAATGTGTGTGAGTCAATCCATCTTTCGATATGGAACAGGAAACTCTCCACACAGGACATCAATAGCAGCAACAACAACAATGACAATAAAAAGAAGACTCTTAAAAAGAGAAGTTAAATACCGAAACCTGCAAAACTGAGGTTTATATTCTCCTTCAATCAAACATGTTTTGTGATTAATAGTATAGCCTTCTCTCTCCAGGAAAGGTAGAGAAAAAGATGTCTCTTGTGCCCCAGGGAAATGAAAGTGTGAGATTTTAGGGAACAGCTATTTTATTATTCAGAAACAGTAGTATGGTATTAAGTAACCAACTGTTTGGTCTCCGCTCCAGCTACAGGAATCAGCCTTATAACAAGTACACTGCATTGCTTAAGACACGAAGAATTAAATCCTGTTCACAAAAAGAAAATTGATATAACAAAATAATTGGCAGATGAACCACCTTGTAGAGATGTGATTTTAGTGACTTTGTGAAGGGAAGAAACAATGTAATTTCCATGACCTCTCTTTCAGTATAATGAAAATGTTCTCCGTTATCAAGAAAGAGAAAAATGGCGGCCACCAAAGAGGTTTTGTTGTTTTAGTTTACAGATTATTGTGTGGTTGTGCCTTAATCACTTTCATCACACATCAGTCACACCATTGCAGACCCCTGTGAACAACCCAGGTGGGTGAGAATTTGTACAAGGACAGCATTTAATGGAAATTATTTTGCACAATTTAGGTTACATGCCAATCTACTTGTTCCATCACACTATGGAATCAAGGGAATTAATGTATTTGTGTTACATTCCAATATAATCACCATAGCAATGTTTAAATAGCCCCCAAAAAATGGATCCATCTCACTGTCATATCAGGACAATGCTGAAATGAGTTATATTGAACTATAACAATCAAGGGGAAGGGTAACGATCTTCCAAGATGGCATCACAGACCACTGAAGCTTCCCTCTTCAGTTATTAAGAAGCAAACATGTATACACTAAAAGGTCCATGCCCATGACTGCACAGCATTCGTAAGGACGCCCCTGGAGAAAACTGAAGGGGTTGCCACTGGTCCTCTGGTGACCAGTAAGTATCACTTCAGAATATCTTCAAAGGTCACAACAACTGCAGAAAGCAAATTGTCAGTGAGAGTCTCATCCTGCTCCCACTGAAAGTGGTAAGAGGCTTATTATGAATTTCAGCGGGAGCATAAAAAGGCCGTTCCCTCGGCACGAGAACCGTCCACATCACATTTCAGCCATCAAGCAACAGGCATCTTTCAGTGACTACAGTACAGAAGCAGCAGCAGCAATACTGAACTTCAAGGTCTCTTTGGTTTTCACATTTCTGTGTGATAGTCTTATCACCACTAGTATCACCACTGTCCAGAAATATCACAACTGGGAACTTGGCCCAAAGCTGGAATACGCAGTTGTTAAAGGTTTCCCATTCCCTCTGCCACCGCCAGCACCTCCCATGTGAGTTATAAATATCTGCTCAGTTGGGATAACATTTCCCAAAAAAGAGAAAGAAAGAAAAAAAAAAAAAAAAAGGAAGAAAGGAAGGAAGAAAACAACAGTCCAGAAATACCAGAAATAAAGACAATTCAGAATGGGAAAGACACAATTGCCTACATTTAAAAAGAGAGGAGGGAAGAAAACTGAGAAATAAATTCCTCTTTAAGCAAAATTAATGATAGTCATCTTGTAAGAGGATAATTCTTGACAGCTACCCCCATCCCTACCCTGTAATTTCCTCCCTCTTTCTTTTTTGGATGAAGAAATGCATGAAATGTGTAATCAATGGAAATGCTTGCCATGCAACTTTCATAAATCTTGTAAGTAATTTATAGTCGTAATTGCAGCATTTGAAGACAGAACCCATTCTTTAACGTTGTCATAAGATTTTCTCCTTCCATTTGAAGAACAACTAGTACATGCACCAATGTTCACAGAAGCCAATAAATACATTAGAACTTTATTATTTTGTAGGACCCCATTAGTTTAAAAATGTGAATCCAACAATCGGTTTTATGACAGAAGATTTCCCAATCATCCTTTCCCACAAACCCAGACAAGAGGTAAGACCTCATCTTCTATCCCCTCCCAAATGTGCTGCCTTTCTTCAAAATCTTCAGAAGGAGCAAAACACAAATCACACAAATGTCTTTGAACAAGAAAGTTGCAAGAAGGAGTCACCTACCAGAGCGCCCACAGTCTGAGCATGATACAAGTTCTTCAGGCCGGCCACTTTTTTTGTTCATATTGGAGCCTCCGAGGCAGAAGTCACAGTAGTTATTGGGAATGATGACCCCGTCTGGTCCTTTCTGGGCTGCAGTCAGGTTAGAAATCAGATTTACTTAAAAGAGCATTCAGTTTGGACATTTCTGCTTTCTCCTTGACATCATGTTAGCTCAGTGAGTTTGCAGGCCACAGTCTTCACAAAATATTGTCAATTAGAACAAAAAGTGAACCATGTAAATCACCTCCATTTTAAGTGCACCCTATGTTACATCTATTTTGCCTGAAATGCACTTCATTATTTCCTTTGTAATGCCAGCCACGCTGGTCCCTCACAAGGACCTGCTGCCAGAGATCCCTGTAAAGGTCAGGGACTTTGTAACACGCAGAGGCATAGAAACAATGCCTAATGCAGAATTAGACCTACACTGTTAGTGAGCCAAGCCTGGTTTTTCAGACAGCAGTCATAATCATAAACCCACAAAATACAAATTCAGAAAGGAAAAATGCATTCCCCAAAACTGGAAAACCAACAGCAAGGAGATGGGGGAATAGGTAGCCTTAACTGGTTTTATTTTGAGTAGCTTTTTTGGGGATCACATCTCAAAGTGGAAAGGTGTCCTTAGACAAGAAGTTGGTTCAAACGTCCATGAATATTCACTGCAAAGCCATTTGTGGGCAGTTCACCCGAGGGTTAAGCTACCTGCAGCAGACTGCATGTCCCATGGGCAGCAGGTCCAGCATCACCCCAGAACCCAGCACAGGTGCAAGGAGTCAGCCCGGAGCAGACAGCCCAGCCGGCAGAGTTACAAACACTTTCAGCCAAGAAAAAACAGGACGGAAATTACATTCTTATTTTCCAGCTAGGAATAGTTGGGAAGGAGCAGGCACGCACTGGGTCTTAAGCAGAGGAGGAGGCACTTCCCCTAGAAAGGAGAGAAGGGCAGAGGTCTTCTGCATTCCTATTAGTTGAGCAGAACAGCAATGTGCTTTTTTTCTTGCTCACAACTGCTATTTCTCTCCTCCGCTCTCCAGAGAGGGAAAATTTCTTGTTCCTGCACACTCTAACTAGCAACTGGGGAAGGGAGAGGGGAGTGGTGGAGAATGGTTGGTCTTTGTCTTTGTTTCTCCATTTTTAACTTAAAATTTCAGTGGTATATCTGGCCTAATCCTATCCCATGAAGATTTCTACAAACTAGAAAATTAAGACCTTTAAACTGTACCATCTATATTTAATTATCTTTTTAATGCATATTTTGTAACTTGCAGATTTTTAACAGATGTTTTGACAGCCTTTATTAATGGACTTTTTGTCCACATCCAAATTTCCCCCAAAGAACAATGACATTCTAAAGGGCTTCTGGTAGCAGTCCAAGACATACACTTAAAATTAAAATTTCCTCCAAGTTCAGTCTGCTTTTCTGTTTTGGGTGCATCTAGTTATTCATTTACTTCCAGCTGTTGATTAGCTGAGCTTTTTGGAGACTGGTAACTGAGAGATTTTAGGTAAGCTGAAATGAAGAAAAAAATTCAAACTCTTAAGACTGCAAACACATCACTTTCTTCCCGCATGGTCGCTGAGTCCCTAACAGTATTTAGTGAACAATGGGCTTTGCCCTGAAATGGTCCCGATTAGCAGATCCCCAGTTCTCCGAAACCCAGAGAAGCTCCCAGTGTTAGGTTAGCATTTTGCCTGTTCACAGAGAGGCATTTAATACGTGCATGCAAGGTAAGCAAAAAAAGAACAGGAACCAGGTGGAAGCCTAGCGCACTGGCTCATTTTAAGAGCTGTAACAAAATGATCATAAAGTTGCTACTTGTACATATTTTGTGTATAAAAAGCAGATCTCCCTAGCATTTATTTTTCCCACTACAGCCCCATTCTGGAAAAGTTAAGTAATTACTTCTTTATATTGTGCTGCATCTACAGACAGGCCATGTGCGTTGCAAACTCAGCAAGCTCAACATTCAGTGATATTTTTTTTTGTTCCTCATTATGTTACTTCACCTTTCATCTGAGTTTCTTAAAGTGCCTTACAGATACTAAAATCCTAATATTAAGCCTCAGCGAGGTCAAAAGCCTCTTTGGCCACTGACTGTAATCAAAGTGTTGCTGGGCCGTAATTAAGCCTCGTGGTGAGGAGGCAGCATTGTATTTTACAGCTGAAAGACTTGGAGGCAGAGTGATGAACTGGCTTACTCATGAACACACAACAATTCTGTGGTGAGGCCACAAATAAAAACAAGCATTCAAGGTGGCGGCCAGCGGACGTAGGAAAGAGCTCCACTTCTACCATCGCTCAGAATAGTATAATTGCTTTAATACTCTGCATATACTGACTGAAAATTTTCCAATGCAGCTTACAGCCTTAAGATCACTGACTGTCAAACTGGAAATGGGACAAGGGACCTTGTGAAAACACACACTGATCAATTCGCCTGCGGTGTGTGGGACAGGTGGAGGGTGTTCACTGACTGTGAGGAAGCTGAAGGGATTCTCCTAGACTACTGGCAAGGGAATAAGCATCAGTTTTGATCACCTCCTTTTTATTTTCTTTTCTTCTTCTTTTCTTACAATTTAATTTAATTTTTAATGTGAGTGCCTATGTGCTCGTCTGTTGCTTGTCACTCATAAATATGGACCTGGCTCAGTTGAGTGTGATAGAGATGTCAGGCCTGAGAAGTCATACACAGATGAGAAGTTCCTGAGGTTACATCAACAATGTCTTAAATGATGTATCTCTAGAGCCAAATAAGCCAGGCAATGTTTTTTTGTTCTAACAGGTGCAAAAACTAGAATCAAACCTGACTCAAGCTTATTTTCTTGATCAGTACTGTACAGTGAATTAAGCCTCAGGCTAAATCACAGAAGGTTTGAGAATAAAGAGATTTCCAGATGATAGTAAGCAGAGTTCTTACTTTCAAATGACTTTTTTTTTGTGTACGTCCTTGGAGTGTTTAATTCTATTTTACTGTAGTTCACAAATGATGAGGGAATTAAGAAACAAAGCAAAGATAGAAAGATATAATGTGCAATATTCATGAGAAGGGGTATCATGCACCAAAAGCCCAACCCTAATCTCACCCCTTAATCAATAAAATTACTTACAAAAATAAGTATGGGAATGGATTTACAAGTGAAAGCAATTAAATTACTAGGCACAAAAGTGTAGCTGCTTTTCATCTGAGACATAGTAATTAACTAGG
Organism: Chlamydotis macqueenii; assembly: GCF_036417535.1. Lineage (NCBI taxonomy): Eukaryota > Metazoa > Chordata > Aves > Otidiformes > Otididae > Chlamydotis > Chlamydotis macqueenii. The sequence continues at coordinate 39,976,268 of NC_141560.1, forward strand.
TATCCACTTCTCACACATGTTAATCACAAAGTAGAAGGTGCTAGCTTAAGACAGACCGTAGCTCAGCTAATGAGAATGCACTGCTACCTCAGTCACTTGGATCAGGTGACTACAACCAAACATTTTGTCTAAAAAATGTTCACCCAGAATCAGAAACTGTTTTAAAGCAAAGCCTTGAAAACCAACCATAATGTTGTCCTAACTTACTCTAAACTTCTCTGATTTTCTCTTAGGTTACAAACTGCAACAACAGATCAAAAGCTCTGAGGAGCTTTGAGGAATACTGCCTGAGCTAAGGTATGCTCATAGGGGGTGTATTTAAATCAGTGCCTCGTGTCATTTCAACTGGGTGTTGCTTTCTAGTTTCATCAAAGGCCCTCTCTTCTTCTACATCTGCCCAAAAATAAATAGAGTACACAATTTTACAAATACTTTTAAAATGGATTAAGGAGAGACATAGAAGTATCTGCACAGTTCATATGATAGTTTCTCTGTATCTGAAAGCTGATTCATGTGAAGACCGGATGCAGACTGAGAATGAAGTAAATATTTCAGAATAAATTTGGTATGCACTTATTCTGAAATACATTTTTTTTCTTCTTACCCTAATCAAGTTAATTTCAAACTATATAAAGCTAAGCAGAATAAAAACCAACTTAAAATATGGTACCATCTTTCACAGGAGTCTTCTTGCAAAATAAGTACTGTAAATTAAATAAATTCAGTAGTATATCACACAGTAACTTTGCTCTGTAGACAAAATCTACAAAGCTAAACAAATTGACTGAGTTTATACATTTCTTGATTTTGAAGGCAGGGGCTCTAACAGAGTTCTAGCTTCCCTTCTCCCCTCCTCAAGTAATCAAAAAACCAGGAAGTTCTCTTCCTCATGGTTTCAGTTTAATAATAAAAGAAAGCTGCTTCTAGAGAAATAATATCAAGAAATTAGGGTTATTCTTTTCTACATCATCTCCTGGAGCCACAAGACTCAGTAAGAATCTCAGTTTTCTAGCTTTCGTGGCTGCAGAGTATATCTTGAATGGAAGGCAAGTTCAGAAGAAGCAATTCTTGTCCCTGTTTTTTAATCAGAAAACTCAGAATATGGATATTTTAAATAGCTTTCCTTTAAAATGTGACACTTAAAAACATATAGATAAACTCCCAAATAAATAGAACCTTGTAGTTTTTCAATTTTCTGTTTTCTAAGTGAAGTTATTTTGATTATTTGGATCATGATCTTTAATAACTTTGAGCTGGAACCAGTGCTTAAAAGAAAATCTGATTTTTCTGGGTTTTGATACCAAATCACAGTCACATACATTTCTTCAGCCTGTAGGTGCTACTTAACCTTAAGTATTATGCTTAACCGTGTTTTAAGCTGTGCATCTATATTTGGTAGCATTTTATCCTATTTTTTTATTATATCTACAGTACTGGAAAGGCAGCGGAGAATGAGAAGTAGAGTGCACATCCCCCTGTCAAGTTGGGGCCTGTGCATCATTTATTTAAATTATTACAATGAATTGACTATAGTCAGACATATATGCGCTCCCAAAGGGATTTTTCCTAGCACGCTTTGTCCAGCTCTTACCTGTTTCTTCTGGGCTTGATCCAAAACGAATAAAGTCCACTCGAGTTTTCAATTCAATTCAAAAGGCTTTGAATCAGGCCATTTACTCTGTTTGCAACAAAAATTTGCAAAGCACAATAGAGACCACAGGAACCCGCATGTAAGCCTGAATCAAGTCAATGAACTTTGCGATAGAGGAAAAGGGGTGGATTTTTTTTTTTTTTTTTTTTTAATCTACAAGACTCTCTGTCTGAGACAGGGGCCCAGTTTTCCTTTCCAATGCCTCCCTTTTTCTCGCTGTTGAAGTGCAAGTCTAACATTTGGCCGCCTGCGCGGCAAAACACCAGCCAAGAGCCTGAGCCTGCAGTCATCAAGGCCCTTGGAGGACTTGCTGAGATACAATCCCAATCTATAGCCTAAGTGCCCCCATGTGCCTTCATTTGTCCCCCTTGCCCCTCCACCGCCACCAGCACTCATCCCTGGCAGGCCTGGCCCGCCTCCATGGCCACCGGCCTTGCCACCTGTTACTGCTTCACCTCTCAAGTGTAAGGAATCACAGTGCGGCCCCCTTCATTTGCTGCTCCAAACGCATCGGTGGAGGATAGTCAGGCTTGTGCAAGAAATTACAATGTGATAATTAAATTTTAAAAAGGCTTGAAGGAGAAGGGAAAGGGAAAGCAGCACTTGGACTGTGGCTTTTCTTGAAGGAAGAGGAGGGAGATGCCCTGTTGGGCACATACCCACTTCTGCCCCGGTCATTGCCTGGGCGTAATGAGCCTTGGTGAGAGTCAGAGAGGTGGGTTGTGGAGGTACTTCTGTGCTCAGTAACAGAAAAACATATATACAACCCTGGTGTGGTGAGGAACAGGCCAAGCACAGCTGAAATGCATTCAAGGCTCTTACTCTCTCATATGCACACAGCCAGGCAGAGATGCGCACAGTCATTTCTGCGGCCTCCTCGCCAATGAATTAAGTGCAGGGCTTTTTCATTGCAGTTTTCCAGGAAAAAAAAAACAAACATAAATCAAACTGAATGAGAGGAAATGGCCAGTCTCTCTGGGCATGTTTACTCTGTTGTTAACACCAGAGATAAGCACATTGGCTAACCACAAACTGGGAAGTGTTGGAGCACTAGATACAGAGACCTTCCAGCAGGCTGTAAGCACAGCTTAGGTTGGTAGCGGCATATCTGTGTCCATGGGGCACTGTATTCAATCGAATAAGCTCTGAACTTGGGTGCAGCACTGGGAAACGGCTGCTATTCTGTTCCCAGAGTTGAGCAAAACAGCCCGCACTGCACGGGCATGCCCTTTGCTGGCAGCCAGAGAAGCAGGCTGAGAGAGCTACTGAGAGAGCTGCTGCAAACCACCCACCCAAAGTATCACCAGTTCTCCTTAAGAACTGGATTTTATCTCCTCTTTGCATTAGTTGGTGCTGCGGGGATAGAAGAAGCTGTTGCCTTTGTGCAACAACTCTGACAGGTTGCCTTTCCTGCAGTCCCTGCATGGCCAAGGAGCACTACAAGCTACAAGAAGTGCTAGAAGAAGGAGATACATCTGTAGGAGAAGCCTGTGAATGTGGGAGAAGGAAGAGCATTTGATCATGTTTTTTATAGGAATCGGTATGGCTTTTAAGTTGAACAGCTAATGAATGAGCTGGAAGGTGGGCAGTGGAAGGCACAGCTAGGAAAATACATCAGATCTCACAGATTTGGGGAATCAGCATTCCTGCACTATAAGGCAGCACTTCATAGAAATGTCTGTGCACTGATCTTATAGAGTCTTCTGCAGGATCACCTAAAGTATAGGTCAAAATTTCACTTCTCACAATAAATCATTGCAACTGTCCAGTGCCTCATGACAATAAACAGTAGGAGATACAGAATAGAAAGGCAGACAAAAGAGTCCGATGTGTTATCATACAGATTTCCTGATTTTGAGGGGTACCTCTCCTGAGACTTGGCATCTGGCCACTGAAATGCATCGTTCCCATCAGCTCAGGGAACTCAAGGAGGGATTATAGTGCTCAATACACAGCCCCATCCAGCAGCATCCTTCACTATTCACGTAAGAATTGCCAGTGTCATGCAATGGGTCCCTGCGACATGTGGTAGGCTTTGGATCTGTAAATTTCTCAGTGGAGGAGTGTGAGAAAGCAGATGACCTAAGTTCAAATTCAGTCAAAACTTTTGGGTTTTACTTGGTTCAAATTCTACAGAGAGAAAAAAAAAAAACAAAACAAGGAGACAGTGAGAAAGAAAAAAAAATAAATACATAAATGATATCATTCTGTCTCAAGAGCTGATATGTTATTGAAGCAACACAAGATTTTCAAAAACTAATTAGTCAAATTGGAAACATGTTCCCATAAACTACTGAGAAGCACTAGGTGCTTCTCTTCAATGAGAGTTGCACATTGACAACAACATTTCAGGTCCTGGCCAGGCAGTATATAAAAAATTTCCTCAAACTACCAAAACCCCCCTGAAAGTCTAAACGAAACAACAAGAAGTCCCCTATGGGTCCCTGTACATAGAAGACAAGTTTGGGATTTTCCAGTATTCCAAAACTCTAAACAACAGATCTGTTTTTTTCCTCAGTATCCTAAAACACAGGCAGAAAATTCTGAGAAATTTACAGCTGCAAACAGGGTTTGAGTGAAAATCGTTACACAGTTCCAAATTCTGCAATCACCACTGTTTCTTTTAGTATTCTGACTCCATTTTGTTAGGAAAATGAGATCTGGAAGGGAAAAAAACTGAACAGATTAAACTAATGAGAAGTCAACTCAAGGTAATGTACATATTTTCACTGAAAAGGCACTTGCTGCAGGGTATCTTGTCGCAAGGTGAGCATTGATGCATCCTTGCATTCAGAAGCAGTTCCCATCATGGCCCCAGCGAGGCTCGGCACTAAGGCAGGGAAAAAGTAGGCCTGATGTAGCTTTTCAAATTGATGCCGCTTGTGGAGAGGAACAAACAGCTCGTCTCCAACTGAGGGGCTGACTCTCGTCATTTATTCATGGCCAGCCCCCTGCCTGGATGGAAATAAAAATGTTTCAAAGATGACTGTGTGGGGGAGCTGGAGGACAGCTTGGAGGCACACTGAGGTTAGCACATTAATTTTTTATCTCTGGAGACTGGGTATCCAATTATGCTTAGAGTACACAAACAACTTTGGCTGGTCTCTCCAGGAGAGATTTATCCACATCATAAAATCTGCATTGGAACTGGGTACAACTGGCTAATGCCACGAAATAACGTACACAGGTGGCTTTGCAGGTCAGATGTGCAAGCTAGCAGAGTGACAAGAGGGCACAGGACTGCATTCTCATTAACTGCAGGTACTGCAGGATGGACCAACCTGCACGTGGCGGCTAGGCCAGCGACAGCCCATGCGATATGTTTTATTTAGGATTGCCATTGGCCAAAGTGCTTGTGGGCATAAGATCTGTTCAGTTGCTGTTTACTGCACAGCTGCCTGTAAACAATGTTTCACACAGCAAAATGCCACTGAAAACTCTTCTCCTTTAATGGAGAGGAAGTTTTTCACCATGTAGACACACTATCCTATTCTCCTAGGAATTAAGGAAGAGTATTTATACTAGTACACTCATTCACGCACACATCTCAATAGATGGAAGTCTAATGTAATTCCTGTATCAGAAGTGTCTCAAAATTTGTGAGCACCAGCTGCCCTCAGAGCTGGCCTGTACCCATGGAGTGAGATGGAATAAAACAGCAGGTGTTTTGTGGAAGGCCTGGATGCACCCTGGGCTCACAAATCTCACGCTCTCGGTGCCAACATGTGGAGGAAAAGCCAGCAGTAAAAAAGGCCGAGAATGGTGTGAGATTTTTTTTTTAATCAGTGGAGTTGGGGAAGGGAGGAGTTGACTTTTTAAAAGGTTTTCTATAACTTCCTTTTCACAGTTTCATACCTGGGTAAAAAAAATCAGAGAGTAGATCAAAAATAAATGTATGTGTAGGCAGAGGCAAGACCATGCACTGAGGAAGGGCTATTTATCTGTGTCACAGGGCTAGATAAGACACACAAACAAAGCAACTAAAGCTCAAACAAAGCGCAGGCTAAGATGTTTTAGGAAAGGCAAAGGCCAGAGAAGACTGTTGAACTATCTTCCACGTTGCAAAGGGTAATCCATAAATGAGGAAGAAGGACAGAAGGAGAGAGAAATGTAAATAAACAAATCTTCTTCAATAGTCCAGGACAGCGAGATGTGCCAAGGAGGCAAGACTTGGGGCTTGGGCCAGTCCCTGTTCTTTGATACACACCTATTCAGTGGTTCTCAGTTTCAGGTAGGTTCTTCCTATTTACATGTCTTTTCCAGTCCCTGGATAAATTACTGAATTACCCAAATTGGTCTGTGCATGAGGAGAAGAGTAAAGATAACGGGGACTGGGTGTGCAGGAAGATAAGAGGCCATTGGCTTTTGAGCTGGCATCAATAGTGGAATCCTGCAGAAGCCTCACTCCAGAAAGCTCGCTCCTGCATCAGCACAGCTGCTGTTATCGCAGGTACTGCAAGGAGCGGAGGCTGCGCAAGGGTACAAAGGAAGGAAGTTCGTACTGCACCCGCCCGCCTGAACTCTGCTGACCCAGTGCTTACCTCCCACAGCACGGCAAATTCCAACTGGCCGGTTTGAATTTGCCTTGCCTTTTCTAAATCAAGCTGCTCATATCTCTCTGACACACTGCTACGCAAATAACCAGACCCTGTTCTATATCATATATCTCGTCCTCCTGTTCAGTAGGTTGCGGATTAGCTGTTTGGATTAACATCCCCCCCCACCTCTTCCCTCCCTGCCTCCCTCCCTCCCCCCCACCCGCAAGCCCATGCAGAGAGGATTCTTGAAGCCCAAGCCCTGCAACACTGCAGACCTGTCAAATCTAATTCATAACACATGCCTAGCAGTTCTTAGGGGAGAGGAAGGATCTGATGCCCTGGCTCCCCACCATCCCCCTGTACAAAGGGACCATTTAATGACTGCACATTAGCAATGTGGACAATTAGCATTCACATGGAAGATAAATGGCAGCATAAATTAAATATCACCAAGTAAAAGAGCAAAGATGCAAGATCTGAGCTCAAGGCTGTAAACAAACAGGCAGGCAAAAAGGAACAGACAGCCACTGCGACAGCTAAGCCATTTGGGACAGTTACCTTCCGGCATCTGGGATTTTCCCCAGGGGTGATCTTCACATTGACATGGCTGTTGTCCATACCTCACTGGCTCCTGGCTGGCGGTTAAGCAGATTCGTTCTGCTCAGGAATTTAGTCCTCAGAGTGGTTTACCCCACTGGCTCTAAACTTCTACCTGTTTGAGGATCTGTGCATCAGCAGCTTCCCTCTGCCACATGCATCACACAGGAGCTCTGGGGGAACACAAGCCCGAGCAGCTCCCACTCTACCCCTTCCCATAGTGTAGAACGCACCTTTCTTTCCCTGGGCCAAGGCTAGCTGCTCCTAACCTTACCACAGCTTTTCTAGCTCCTCTTCTTGCTATCTTCTATAATTTCCTAAGCACTAGAAACATAAGGACTGAGACTATCCTTGGCCTCTGTGACAAGCTGAAGGGTAGGAGACACCACCCTTCTCTGTCTGGGCATCTGTGCAAGCCCATTATCAATATTAATTCCATACAGATTTGCAATATGCCTTTCCGATACGCAACTATTACTGACTACTGCAGGCACAGAAAAAAAAAAAACAAACCAAAACAAAAAACAACAGAGATTATATAAATGCTAAGTAAACAAAAGCTACTGGCTGAACACTGACATTCTCCAGCATGGCCAAGCAGTTGCTTTTAGTGCACTGACAGCTCAAGCTGGAGGAGTCGAAATTACTTTTGCTGTGAACCTACAAAACATGTGAATAACTAAAAGGTAGAGCATAAAAGTGACAGAAGCATAGGGACTGCCAAATAGGATCACACTAAACGGCCCTTGAAGCTGAGACAGTGGCTAGCAGCAGATGCTTTGGAGGAAGAAAACCCCCTCCTACACCTCCCTGGGGACAATTATCAATTATTCTGCTTAGAAGAAAAAGGTTTTCCTACTCCTATATTTCTTTCAGTTCTTCTTAATGTATTAGAAAGTGTTTGCCTGGATATTTTTCCCCATAAACATTTTATTGCTTTGTCCACATTGTTCATTACTTTGAACTAAAATGACAGAGTTCACATGGTGGTCTGAAAAGACTTTCTGAAAGTGAACAAAGCTAGCTACACAAATCCCAAGTTGAAAGCAAAGATCACATAGTATTGCACATGGAAAACTGAGAAATTGGGGCTTAGAGACTTGCAAAAATCAGTAATAAAACACAGTCTCCTTGACTCCCAGTTCTGTGCCTAAAAAGCAGAGGCAAGACAGACAAATAGGGTGATTTGGACCACTAAGATTTCTTTCAGCCCTGTCCCAGTGTGGGGAGTCTACGCACATAACACTCCTCTCCTCTCATGTTCCAGCTCTCCTTCTTGCAGATCAGTATTGATGCTTTTTCATAGATTTTCCCAAACTATAACTAAGAAGTGGCTTTCAGTAAAGTTGAGGGTAAGTCATTTGCGGAGGAGATGCACGGATAAGGGGGACAGGTGCTGTGAATTTCATACCTGAAAAACTGAGACATGAATAAATGTCTCTTATTCCAAGGCAAAACAAAGTCAGCACCCTCAAACAGGATGCGTATTTCTTGGCATCCCTGCTAATAGCCCGTGGGAGGCTGCTTGATGATGGGCGGGTTGGGCATCTCTTCTTTTCCCCCCTCTCCTTGCCACCTCCTCCCCACAGGAGCAGTAATGGAAAAGTGACTTGCTGCAGAGATAATGCTGGTTTTGAAATGAATTCCTGACTAGCTGAGCCAGCACCCGTGTGAGCTGCGGCTGATTAACTCCAAGCATTCAGGTCCCAATCACTCACAACAGAGCCAGGCAATCAAGCCAGCCTCTACAAGGCAAAGACAGGGTGGAGGCAACATCCCTGAAAATGACCTCAAAGGCAAAGGGAAAATACTACTCACGTTTGTGGTTTTCGTTTCTGTGGACAGGGGAAGAGCGCGTCTCCTGCTCTCGAGCTTCATCGCCCTCTTCACTGGCAAGGTGGGTGTGAGCATAGTGGTAGCTCAGCCCAGGCCTGTTCTTGTAACGCTTGCCACAAACTGGGAGGAAAGGAGATATGAGGGAGGGGAAGAAAGAATGGAAACGTCAGTGTGATCTACAACAATGGCAGCATCCTCTCAAGTAATGCTTCTTCCCTTCTCCCCCAAGAGCAGCACCACGCACTCCATGCTCCTGCCCAAAACTATTGCAACTAATATTGGTGAAAGATGACAGAAGGGCAGCCCTGCAGCCAGTTGTCCCCACACAAGCTTTCTTCCCACCATGCTGCCAGCAGTCCTTCCTACGGGCCTAGGCAAATGCACATCCAGTCTCCACAGCTCATACAGCCCTAATCCTCTCTGCTGAGATTATTAACAAGATTGCACATAAAATTAAATGAAATGCCAGCTCCGATGTTGGTGCTGCGCAATGCACAGCAATGGGAACTGGACTGAGAAGAAAGGACATTATTTTCTTCATTACTGCTCTCTGAGAAAAGGAAACAGTACTAGGGTGGAGGTTTTTTGGTTTGTTTGTTGGTGTTTTTTTTTTTTTTAAAAAAGGCTTTCTGTAAAAGGGCAATAAATAGCTTTATTCACAGATTCCTAGTCAAGATAAGAAGATAGAAATCATCCACAGTTTCTTGCTAGAAGAACATGTATTAGTGATACTTCATATCTAGCATCCCAATAAATAATACAATGCATGGCAGAGAATCTTCCTTCTGAACTTCTGTTTATTTTAGGACTAAGTCCACGGATATTAAGAACGTGATCAAACAATTCATGCTGATGAAAGGTCTACATTTTCACAGGGAGCTCACCACAAGAGCAAGCTTCATCATAAGAGTCATTACACAAATTCAACTTCTATAAAGTTTTTAATTCATGCTATTGTCTCTAAAAGTTATTTCTTTTCATCTTCAAAGCAGTCTCTGAATGTCCATTTTCTTTTATACAGCTATTTCATCTACCAAATACAATTATTGCCATTTAAAAAAAAAAAAAGGAAACAAAAGCAAAGTCGTTTAGTGCCCTTCCTGCAAATTTTTACTCCTAGTCACATTTTCAGTCACTTTATTAGCTTACTTAACCTCAACAATTTCACACTGGAATAAGTATCATGCCCAGTAGTCAGTCCTGCATAGCTTACTTAGGAAGGTGAAGGAAGTGGTGCCAGAAGAGAGAATAGAACCCAGCAGTCTCTAGTTCTCTGTTTTGTTTTTAGACCCCTTGAAAAAATCTCCAAGGGGAAAGTCACCATCCACTCCTAAAAACTTCACTCAGCTCCAATCCTGAAAATGTATCCTGCAACGTGTATAGATACTTACTTCCCATTTCCCAAACACCTAAGTCTGGGAATGCCATAAGGCTTCATAAAAAAAAAATTCTCAAAAAAGACCCACTCCAACTATTCATTTACATCTAAGTAAAACTTCCATTATTATACTTTTCTTCTACTACTCACAAAAAGCCAATTGATGGACCATATTCTGGAATAGATGATAGACAATTGTAAATCAAAGCCTAGCATGGTAACATTTCATTCTCTGTCTCTTCTGTCTGATTTGCAAACTCCCTGAAGGAAAATACTTTGCCTTATTAGAAACATGTCAAACAACCTCATTATATCAGTAAGATGAGTGATCTGAAATATTAGATACTTTTATATCAGTCTTCTCCATTCTGCAAGATGAAGATCATACAGTCATCATAACAGGGAGAGGGGAAAGCTGGGGAGAAATAAAATGCCCACATACATATGCACATCCATTCCTTGAAGCATCTGCCCTCGTTTTGTACGTAAACCTAACTCTATTGCCAGAAATTTGGAACAACTAGACTGCTGTTAGATGCATGCTCTCCTCAAAACGTCAGTTCCATCTCCCTTCTTCTAGCACCAGCCATGTATTCTTCTAATGCATTCTGGAGAGGCAAACTACTCCTCCTCCTCTGTGGTCCTACAGACCAAAGGACAAACAGTGGAGCAGATGCTGACAAAGAGCCAAACAACAAGATACCCACAGTTCTGTATGACTTTGTCTCCACATTTTGAATGCCGGAAAAAAGCGTAACACAAAAGTAACCATGAAACCAGAGACAGCTACAAAATGCTCATTGTTTACATTATTTCAGAAAGATAACTCCCTCTAATTACACAAACGTTACAGCATTTCTTAGAACAGAGAGACAGATTTACACTTCTAGCAGTATCATCCTAAGTATCCTACTCTACCATCCTTACTTGGGTGTGTTTGAATACAAAAGTTAAAAAACAATTCTTCTGCTATGAATTACTGATACTGCTCAAAGACTTCAGTCTACTTAAATCATTTCCAGAGCACTATCAGGTGATCAGGGCTGTACTGACAGAGGAGGCGGCATTTGGAGTTAATAGGTATACAATATATACTATCCAGCTCTATCTTGCCCTTCTACAGCTTGATGCTGCGTTAATGCTAACCTAGCTGCAAAACCAGATAAACTCTAAAACCCAGTCCCATTGACCTATTAGAGGGAGTTTTAAATTTCAAACCAAAAATATTTCTAAAAATTCTACCAGACTTTATTTCATTCAGCTGTCCCTGAAAATATGCCAACAATTCTAGCTCTACTTTTGTTAACCTTACAAAAGCACCATGTCCTTGAGTATAGGTCTCATGCATGTTTTTCCCTCAATTCACAGAAGGAAACTTGCGTTCCCTGCAGGAAGTCCCAAGGCTGTGGCCTTGCCTCCATTCCCTACAGGATCCTGCACGGATTTTATCTGCGGAGTTTAGGATGGCATAGAAAATCAGATGGGTCTGCAGACTTGCCCTTCTCCAGCAAAAACGTATCAGCTCACCAGGAAAAAAACCAGGAAGTGTCAATGTAAGCTGACGCAGTAGTAATTCAGTAACTGAGCCCTTTCCACTGCCAAAACTCTTTCAGATGGCCTTCAAGGGTGGCTGCAAGCTGTGACATGCCTAGCTAAAAAGGAATTTGGAGGACTTTATAACCAGGGCTGAGGCAAAGTAGTTCTCTTTACACAGTCCCAGCAGATCCTTTGTAGGACCAAAGATTTGCAGCTTCCAGCAGCTTTTTTTTTCTTGGTGTCTAGACTTTTACACCTCTCAAATCCATGTTCTGTCACGGAAAAAGTCCAAAGTGATGCCATGAGTTGAAACTGCAGAGATTTCCTGTTCCGCAAGCAAATTAGACTTTTGGAGGGGAAAAAGGGTATCACAATAGGCAAAAGAACCACTGGCTTAAGTGAGACTTTGCAAGACTAAAAGCTAAGTCAGAACTTCATGGTTTCACCAACAGATTGAATCTTCCTGAATTCACCCCAATCTCTTATTTTACAGATAGAGCACACTTTATTAATCTACCATATCACTGTGCTAAGAAGTAGTTTCTATAAAAGGGCGATCATTAATAAACACTTAGCTCTTATATAACCCTTCCCACTGCAAGACTGGCTTTTCAAACATTAATTAATCTTCCTCCACATTCCTGAGTGGGAAATACTATTCTCATTTCACTTCTGAAAAAAAGAGAACCACAGAAGGGTTAAGTGACTTGCCCACACAGTGATCTTTTGTCATTACCAGGATTGGAATTCATGAGTTCCAGCATCCAGACCAGTGCTCACACCACATCTTTCTCATTCTCTGAGCTGACAAAAGCATAATGAGAACTGGTTCCCCTAGTCTGAAATGTACACTGATGATTACATTCTTGACACTATGCAGCTCACACATAGCAAGTGAGAGTGTGCCTTTCATAAACTTTGCCAGGTGGCCTTGCCTTTCTTTCAGCAGCTTTGACTTTTTTAGCTTTAATTTTCCTTGCTGGATAGGCTGATCATCCTTGCATGTGGTAGATTTCATCCTGAATCTCAACACTGGGAAGTTGACTTGATCTTTAATTAGGTAGCTGAGCCCAGTGAAAACAGCGGGAGTCTGTAGAATGTAACCCACTCCAATTCTTCCTGCATTCAAAGGAATTATTTTGCTACAACCTGATGTGAATGCCATCTTAGGAACAAGCTGGGGAAGTAAGCAGTAATACAGCAGCGCAGATCAAACCTGCACTGGGGAGATGGGAGATATTATGGGGAAGACAGTGAGATTTTATTAGGCTACTAGACACCCTCATATGGTGAACCTTACTTTCCTTCCAATGTGAAGACTGAAACGAAGACCTTACACAACTATGTTATGGGAGAAAAACATAATTTATAGACAGTTTAATCACAAGCCTTGAGTGTTTCATAAAAGAAACTCAGTTCTAAGTTCTGGCCTGTAACAGCCTGCAACTCTTTCGATAAGCAAATTCTCACTCAGCTTACGTTTCTCAATGAGTAAAATTAATATAAAATATTTCCCCTGCTTTAAAAGGGGATTTGAAATCTATGACTTAAAAGACTTCCTCATCAAATATTTAATGGCTGTGTTGCTGTCATTTTGAAATTGTTACACATTTGGTCCTTGGCAGGCTGTGAGCTATGTTCCAGCCAGCTCTCCACATACACTTTGCACAATCTGTCACCAGTATGAGACAGAAGGAAATAAACCATGTTTTTAGTGGAAACAGGAAATTGGGGGAGCACATACTTCTTTTTTTTTTTTTTTTTTGGTGACTGACTCTTGCCCCCCTCATTGTCTTTCTTTGCTTTTCTCCTTTGCCTCCTGTTCTATCTTCTCAGCTGGGCTGTGTCAAACGCTAAATCTTAAGTTAACTGCTGGCAGGCAGTCATTCCTTAAAGTTATCTTTGTGTCCCACTATTCACTCCACTCCAAAAAAAAAAACCCCATTCCTTGTTTTGCATTGGTTTGGTGATATAATCTGCCCTGCTACAGTTATGTCCACACTCTGGCACATCTAAAGATCTCAAATGCTAACAGTGTATTTTGACTTCCACTGATGGAAAGGCATTACATTTGTCCCTCTTTGATCAGTACTCTCATGCTATACACCTCTAGTATTAAAGTAGCTATTTAGTAATCCTTTTCACAGGGGATTTTCTGTAGGTAGTAAATAGTCCTTGTTTCAGTGCCCCCAGAGGACAAGTCCCAGAATCTACATGCTGTATTAAGATCACAGGAATGTTGAGCTCCAGTGCAAAACATGCACAGATCAACAATATATGTGTCCACGTGTCAATAAATTAATTGCTAGCAGGAGCAAAGGAGGAAACAGGTAGCATTTATAAGCAGAAAATGTTTGGCTATCAGTCAACTGTTCCCCTCTTACCACGTGCTCTATTCAGACCTGTGTTATTAAATACCTTTTCTTTTTTTAAAAAAAAAAAAAGTGTCCTTTTCTCACTAATCTTTGCTTTTCTACCAATAATGTAGTCAATGAATGCCAAGTATAGCAGCTATGGTGGGAGAGTTGTTTGTTGGTTTCATCTGAACAATCATCTTGTTCTAGATCTTACTGCTTATTAACTACTTAGGGATTCACTAGAAAGGATAATACCAGGAGGTGATTTAGGGCTTAAACTGATAACAGTTTAAAGGGAAGCTGAAGTAATGGTGGAGATTTATGAGAAGCATCTAAAAACATCATGCTATAATCAAAGTATTCTCAAATCAGCTTGTCATTGTGATACTTAACCAAAGGTCTGTCCTAAGAAGCAGCAGTTAGTAGTGCTGGACTCAGTCATAATATCTGTAGTAATTAAGACAACAGATCAAGTCTCAGAGAACTGGTGAAAATCAAGCTAAATCATTATTTATCTTGCAGGTCTTTTGTATACCAGCAAATCTTCCAGAGAATCAATGAGATGTTTGTTAAAATTAGTATGACAGGATCAAATCCATTTCAAGGAGATGCAAAAGAAGGCAGGTGAAGTTAGCAAGGTAATTATAGTAATTATAGCTACCTAAAAGAGAGACATCCTCAGTACCCATTGAAACTTAGTGGAATCCATTCATCTTAAATCATTTGAACTACCTGAAGACTCCTGCATTTTGTTGGCAAAACCTACAATATGTATGGTGGAGAAAGGGAATGTGAAGAAAAAAATTAACCTCAAAATAATGAAATTTCAATGCCCTGCCAGATTATGTACTTACAGAAAAAGCCGGAGGATGTTCCAAGCTATACTGATTTGTATGTAGGGTTAAGCGTTTTTAAAAAGAAAACCATGTTCTGAATAATTATTAGTAGTTCAAAGTCAAAGTGTCCACTTAGGGACCAAGCCTTATATGATCTGTAAGCACAATACAAGCAGATAGGTGCGTAGCGGGATATTCAGTTTAGGAGCCTATCTCCCATTGAATCCATGAGAACTAGGAGCCTAATTACTTTGAAAATTTCACAATGCACCTTTCTGCATCTTCACGCACCTGAAAGAGTCCATTTAGGGCCCAATGCTCGTGTCTTCTTCTTTTTTTTTTTTTTTTTTAACATTAATTTGGAGGGTGGAATAATCTGCCTGAGTAGAAACAGGTTGAACAGGGAATGAACAGGAAGCTATAGTACATGGTATATTGAATATGAACTCACATGGTAGACAAGGATGACAACTCCTTTGCCACTGAAATATGACATAGTACTGGAGAGGAGCATCTTGCATTGCAAAAGGGTTTACTAAACAACCTATTAGGTCAGCCACCTCTGCACCTCTTCTAGATACATAACAGAGAAAGTTGCATAAGTTTACGTTCTATAAGTAAATGTAAGTTACGTGTAAATGTATCAACCCTTCACCTTCTGAACTGCTTCTGTCCTCAGAGCAGCAGATTCTACTTAGTTCTGAGCACTGCTCCTTAAATAAGACCTTCTGGAGATTTTTCAGAAAAAAAAAAAAAAAGAAACAAGCTTAGTAAAACAGCTGAAGAAAGTACAGCAGAAAGAAGCCCCAGTAACTGTTTACAGACATAGAAGACATTGTTATCCACTAAGAACAGAGCAAGAACCACTGGTCTTAGAATGCAGCAGAGAAAATTCAGGTTAAACAACTACAGAAACCTGACAATTAAGTTTTTGACAAAAGAATCAGCTTCTACAAACCACTATAGGATCAGTGTCTCTGGGTACATGCAAGGTTGCATTAGTCACTGATCCAGCAGAGATCATAGGAAGATTTCAATCAATTCTCATTTTGCACAAGGAATGGATCTGAATACATATCTTAGCCTCAGAGGGACTGTGAATAAAGGATATGATACAAATATAAGTTGTTATACTAAAATAGCAGTTTATACAGGAATAAAACTAAAAGGAGACAAGGACATACCAGTAAAAGGAAAAGAAAGAAACAACTCCTTTTAAAGATGGGCAAGG
Source organism: Chlamydotis macqueenii (assembly GCF_036417535.1). Classification (NCBI taxonomy): domain Eukaryota; kingdom Metazoa; phylum Chordata; class Aves; order Otidiformes; family Otididae; genus Chlamydotis; species Chlamydotis macqueenii. The sequence goes on from NC_141560.1 coordinate 39,992,228, forward strand.
GAAATCTTCCACAGATAGAGGGACAGAAAACAACAGTGGAAGTATATATGTAAGTCTCCATGGGAATATGAGAAGAATAAAAGCAGACAAATGAGAATGGACAGCAGGAAAGTTAATAACCTGTAGAGATTCAGCACATACTAACCGCTCTGGCTAAAGGAAGTAGACATCCGGAGTCATGAAGCTCAGGTGCTACAATCGATTGCAACTTTTAAACCAGAGTACAAGTTTCTAGATAAAATTTCAGTGGAGCTTCTTTTTTTTTTTTTTTTAAAAAAAGTAAATAATATATAATAAACAATAGGAAAATAGTAGCACAATTTTTAAGACTGCTGTGGTAGAACTGCCAGTTCCCCAGCTGATCATTTGACAACAACATGGCATCAGTTCTTATTACATACATAGGTATTCATACAGTCGTTCACTCTGTCCCTCCTTTAAAAATCACATGCTTAGTTTATCATGGACAGCTGTGGCGGCATATCTTCCACTTCTCTTGCTTGACATCAGAGGCTTGGCTTTGCTCTTCAAGCCCTACTTTTCACTATCCTTTAAGAGACCTACTCTATCTCCTAGCCAGGTATTCAAGCTATGTTTGGATTTGGTCTCATACAGCAGTTGACCCATTTGGCTACATTACCATTTCCAGCCTATACCCACCTCACACCCGGCTGCCCTACCACTTTCATTATCCAAGTATTTATCCCAAAGGAGCTCAAAGCACAACACTCTCCAACTCAAGTTGTTGAAAATCTGACAGACTAGTTTTCCAGTTGCTGATTTGATGAAACAAGGCATTTCATCACTATGTTGGCAATTTTATTAATGCTTTGAAAAGTCAAACTTTTTATTCTGAACTTCTGATACAGTATACGCTCAATAAAATCAACTGAAGTATTTCAAAATATTTCATCCCACAAAACAAGCTATCAACCACCTTTCCTTAAAAACACAGGATGACAAAAGATTTTGAGCTTTGAAAATCTTCCTCCACATAGAAATTCTATCTTTTCAGTCAGTTTTAATATTGGGACCAAGTTTAATATTGGTGTAAAGCTGAATGTCTCTTCCAAAAAAAGGCAGGCCTTTTCAGCAATAACATTGCTATCTTCCAGCACAAGGGGCAGTGTCAGCTGGGTACCGCTCTTGCATCATCTTACTGACACACAGACTATTTTTTTCCCATAATCTTTTTATTACTGGTGATATATTCTTGTTTCCCACAAATATGAATGCGTAACAGTTCTTCACCACAAACTGTTTTTTGTGCCCATGCAGTTAAATAAGAAAATTAACATGGTTTAGATATGCTTATGTTTTCTTCTTTGTGGTCACTTTCCAAACTTAAACATCAGAACTTTTGCAGAAAAAGTAACCTGGAGGTAAATTAAATAATATACAGAAAAAGTAAAGTGTCAACCCATTAAGGTAATTATTTATACTAATAATGTGATTGTGGGAATCATGTTTTCCCAAACAAGAAACAGATTCACTACTTTTGACCTGCATGTTTCCATGTAAAACAAAACTATCTGGCCAAAACATCTGCACATGGAGTACTGCAAAGCAATTTCTAAGCTACTGTCATTAGGTTGAGATTTATCTATAAAAATATTTGGCAAATAATTTCAAAGAAAAAAATCGATTCAAGAAATCCACCCAAGCAGGAAAGAGGCCTCAACTTAAGCCAATTACTCACAAGTAATTGTACATAATATTTCTACAGAAAGTTAACAAGGGCAGGATATTACTTTAGGATGATGGGATTACAATTGAGACAGTTCTTTCCTCTGCTCCACAGTCAGGTAAAAGAGTTCTACTACTATGTAACCCTTTTCTCAGCTATCTACAATGGAAAAGGAGGAGTCACTATGTAAAGTCTGGATTCCAAAATTCCTTATGGCTCACCTCTAACTATACATTTCCTAAAAATGAAAGGTATCAGCCAAATGAAATAGGAAAGATTATATTTCCAAAACCAAAGAGGAAATTTATGCTCTAAAATGTAAGCCAAGGCAAAATTCCGTCAGTACAACAATGTACCAGAGCCTTGACTTCAGCCTAGATTTCTGCTGCCTGCTTTGATGTCTTAGATGTTTTATCTACTCTGTGCAAATCACTGCTATGCGTGTTTTGAGGTCTCTGTAAGATCTAAAAGCAAAGCAAGATCAGAAAATAAAGAGTCATTATGTTCAAAATTACTACCACTAACAAGTGTCCTTGGATTTAGAAGGATGTTCCAGAAGAGAGATAAAGACAGTTATGTATATACCAGCAGAGGAAAGCTGTAGATTTCAGCAAGATACATACTGGGCTCCCAGAGAAGTCTTAGAAGACACATTGTAGTTCTTCTAACGCACAGGGACAGATATTTAACCACAGCAGAAATCTCTTGACTCTTCAAGAGCTCTTCCTCCTTGATCACATGTTCAGACATTCCTATTTGTGTGCAAGTCTTTCCATTTCTACTCATTGTCTTTAGAGTATTCATGCTGCTGAAGCAAAATACCCAACATGTCCATCACTGTACTGTGCAGGGTCACCTGGTCTCACCATAAAAGATGCTGAATTGATCACCATTTGATCAAGGAATATAGTTCTTCTTTACCATGCATGCTCCTTATGTATTCATGTTTTTAAAAACAAACCCCCATAGATTGACATAGTAATGGTTGGTCTTTTAAGGTCAGTAACGTTGCAAGATAGGTAAATAGTAGAGAAAGGGGGAATCTAGTTGTCCTCAAAACCACCAAACATTTGTGGATCACAGAAGTGAAGATGTCTTGCTATTCTCCTACTTCTATTATCTTTTGTTACGTTATAGTCTTATAGGGCAGAAGGCACCCAGTAACACAAATTATTATTGCATGGACACTCTACAGTAAGCCTTAAGATGGGAGACCTCAAAAGCATGTGGGTAAGATAAGTGCCCTTCACAGAAATGACATAGTGAAGCAAAAAAGAACATCAAAAGAAGAAGGAAAGCACCAAGGACTAGATCATTAAAAAAAAAAAAATTACATTCTGTATCAAATATTGGACTCCTTCTTCATACTAGGACTCTGGTATCCTTCTTCAGTTTGAGCACTGGACTCCGGTGTAATTTTTCAGTTGGGGCAATGCTTTACTTCACCTGCAGTCCCACTGCGACATGTCAAACAGCACGGCCATATGCAAAGTGAATATGTATCAAAACAAAGCATTTCAGTTGTGTTTGTTTCTTAGGAGGGTTCAACTCCTGATGATGCCACAAGAGTACTATCTGAGTGAGGGATGAGAATAAGACCTTCAAAATTTATCCCAGTGAGATTTTAAAAGGATCAAAGGAAAGAGAATCACCAAATATATGAAGAGATACAACAAGGGTGAAGTACCTTTGTCGGAGATTTTTGAGTTATGCTTTTGTTTGTAACTATCTGAAACAGAGAAAGAAATAGAGGGTGAATCTTACATGGGGGAAAGGAAGACAAAAGGCAGAGAAGCCAGAAAAAGAGAAGGAGAAAGAGAAAGAAAATGTAAGAGATGATTTATTATAGGGCAAAGGGAAGTGGAGTCTTGCTGAGGACTTAATTTTATTTCCTTCATGCAAAAACACCAGGAGAAGCAGCAGCAGCAGGTGGCAAACATGCAAGTCAGAGAGCAGCAGAATATTTTGCTGGAAGGGAAAAGATGAAGCCCTGAGTGCACTGAGCTGGTAGGACCAGGCTGGAAGCAGAATCAGCTGTCTGGGTGCTACTTACTGTCACAAACATAGGGTTTGTCATGGTCATCCTGGGAGGCAGCATCATTCCGTCTCCTGCCACCTCCAGATCCCCGTGCCTGCAAAGACAAGAGGAATGTTAACATTATTCCATCGCCCCTCAGGTCTCCTTGTGCCCCTCACCCTCCTATGAAAAATGTGCAATATAAACTAAACAAATCCTCAGCTTCCATACAGGTTTGTCAAGGGTGGGCTTGACCCTTCATCTTCTAAGATACACACTTTGTTAATGGACCTTGTAACGCAGTGGAGATCCCCTCCACAGATAACCCGAACTGTTCATCTGTAGCAGTGAGTCACTGCCAGCACATATTCAGTCGAGTATCATCACACATTCATTTCTGAAGATGTTCAAATACCTTGCTTAACTGAATATGAATGAATGGATAGATGAACAGGTGTTAGAGGATAAATATAACCATTAAATTAGTGAGAGAACAAGCCCTAGATAAAATAGAGGTAAAATTATTTCTTTTAATATTTTCAAAGGAATGTTGTTTGTTTTGGTTTGGTTTGGTTTGTTTTCTAGCTGAAAAGTAATGTTTTGAAATGGCCTTCTGGGACAAAGATACTATGGCTAATTATAAAATGGAGCTTTGCTCAGTTAGCGGAAAAGATTAGGTGACATGGCTAAAAAGGTCTCTCTGCAGTTCTGTGTTCCTACAACATACCAAGTTGGCAGCCCTGGAACCTGAAAAGCTCTGTTTCTCCACAGCACAGACTGCTCTATCCTGAGCTCCAGGGGTAACAGTGGAATTCAGCATCAAAGTTACTTGGTCCTGACCCTTTTCAGCTGAGATGCCAACAAGGGGACAGTTGACATCTGTCCCATGGTGGAAGCTGTGATGTGGAACTGGGAACTGAGCTAAGGCCTTCAGCTCTTTCATGTTCACTAATGTACTGTCTGTAGATGACAAAAACTTTAGACCTGATCTTTATTTGAGGAAGTGATCTGCAGGTGGATGGCTAGATAGCCCTTTACTAATTCTGTCAGCTACTCTATTCCTGGGTGAAAGCAACAAAATTATTTCTGCTGCTCCTCTCATTAAACTGTTGATATTTCTCACCACAGACAAGGTTGCCTGACTCAAATCCTTTGGGTTTCTGCATGTGAAAATAAGAAAGGGACAGAGCTTCATCAAGTAAAGCAGGAGAAGATGTAGACATTCTGAGAATATTAGTGTCCCAGACACAAAGGGATCATATGAGCTCTGTCCATCTTCTGTGGATTTGGGACTGAACTAGCACTATCTGAGCTGCATTCCATCAGACATCTAAAGAGAAGGAACAAGGAACAGTTTTAGACTGGTCTGCCACAGTCTGTCAAAACAGGAATTTAGAAAAACTTCACACACTATTTCCCTAGGATTGCTCAAGCCTAACTGTTAACACAGTCCTGAAGGAAAGACATGGATTTGCAGCTGTCTGGTATACTATTAGGTATGACAAGTATTGCTCTACCTTCTGCAAAGATCTCTGTGCAGATCAGCACACAGAGTGAGATTTGTAAGGGTGAACTGAAAAGCAGTTTCACCCTGGAAAAGGCCCCAGCAACAATTGTTTGGTGGAAGCTACTTTACTGACCATATCACATAAAATCATCTTACTAGTCTGCAGCATTTTCTCTCATCCTGCCAGCTCTGTAAACCCCCTCTGGGCTATGAAATCAATCCCAGGCTAGCTCTTTTCTTCCCTCACTACTCCAAAACATGCTGCAAGCTGCTTTTCAGTCCATGGCAGCTCCTATATGACCCTCAGCTCATTAGAGAGTCTTCACAGAGACAAGTAATTGGCCCTTAATAAATATTTCTGCTGATACCTGGATTAGGATCCAATTTCCCTATCCTCCCAGCTGCATTGGCTTTTCAGGGCTGTAAAAAAAGCTGTAAAGTCTTATTTTTGTCACCAGTCAGTAGGTTTGACTCTGTTTACACACTGAGAAAGGATCTGTTGAGTAAGAAGGTACTATTTTTACATAGGCATCTTTCAGAATAGGATGGTAATTTAAGGTCTGTTGCTCGGAGTTTCGCTAGTCTTACAGCCAGCTGTTTCCCTTCAAACTGTTCTCTACGGAAATGCAAGGGTACAGCATTCATGTCATGACCGCACGTCAGATATACTTTTTCATGCACTGAACACACAGGGGAAGATTTTTCAAGTCAATGACTTTCAATGGGACTTCGGTTCCTAAATGTCTTTAGTGCCTTTGAAATTGTCCCATGGGATATTTGGCTGACGAGCAGACAATCTGTACAGGTGCAGCTGCATTCCTCTCTTATCTCCTAGCAAACTATCCTTCCCAGCTCCTACCACATTCTCCCTGTACAGCAAAGATACTAAAAAGCTCCTTCCTTAAATCCATCTCTTTCACCTTCAGTGTCCTTCCTAATGCTCCCACAATTTCAGGGCTAGCAAACCAAGCAGCTGCCCCAGAGGCACTACACTGAGTGCCTCGTGCTTGCTGTTGGTGCTCCAGTTTGTGGAATTCAGCCATCCATGACTGCCTTCATTCTCCTGACGGGATGTAGCAAAGACTATGAGACTTGACATGTGAGGTCTGGAAGCCATGGCAGAGCAGCCCTGAAGCAGCCAGAGAGAGTAGCCAGAGGGACAGATGGAGAGTTCAGGATTAAAAATAAAATCATGCTGTAGGGAAAGGAAGGGACATGTGCAGTTTGGAAAGTCCAGAGTAGTTATTCTGTCGCATTAATCCTGCACCAATGCTGTCAGCCCTTCTCACTCCTTCTCTGAATCCCCAAGGGCCACACTCTGCAGGATCTAGTTTCCTATGCATGTCCTTCCCCTCTAAAAATACCCTAGCCAACACCTTCCCAGAAAAAAAAGTGCTGCCCAGGTTTCATGTCCACTAATTTCAAATCCTTTGTCCCGATTCCCTACACTGGGTCAGGCTCACATTAGAAAAGGGCTGCTTGAAGAGTGGCAAAACACTCATGACCAGATGCAATTCAGGCTTACCAGTTTTCAACAGCTAGGGAATCTGGCCCTAATTTTGAAATCCTAATTTATACCACATTTTGCTTTGGTTATTGATGCCATCAAATAAAAATGAAAATTGCTCAAAGTATTTGGCACTCTTCAGACTTCTCTTTTTTCACACTGAATGAAGCCAGGGCACTAGCAGAGCAGGAGTTAGTTGCAAGAAAAAGGCAAGAGACCATGCTGCTCCTGTACTTACTAGGGGGCCAGTTCTAGGGTGGAAAATAAGACGTAAATTTATGCTTCAAAATGAATGGGACATCTACTACCCTCCAACTCCTTTCCCTACAGCAGCAGAGAAAAAGCAATAGAGGTATTCTGAAACAGTTTCCCGAACAGGGGAGTAAAACTTTGCACATAACAGTAACTTCAGGACTTTTATTTGTGTAGGTCTGGGATATATGAATACAGCAAATTCCCTTCTTCTGAGCAGTTTATTTCTTTTAGCTATTCACTCTCTTTCACTCACCCTAACTAGCACGCGCCATTTATGTGAGAGCAACTTATTAGAATAGTTGTTAGCCTGTAATATTTGTTGATCGCTACAGTCAAGCTTGTGTGCATGTATCGATTCTAACTCCTGGTTTTGGTTACTGGTTCATACACATTTTCTGCAACTTACATTTTTCTGGAAAATTTTTTTCCAGGTGGGGGTCTTTGGCTAAGAAAGAAAGAAAGAAAGAAACTGGTTCAGGTGATTTTGAGAATAAGGAAGGTGAAATATATACTTATCCAATTATTAAAGTGCTTTGATCTTATATTAAAGGACTTAAGCTCCAAAATAAAGAGGAGCCAAAAACTGAAACAACACAACAACAGAAGAAACCAAAAGAGAGGGTCTGATGCATAAGTACATTGCAAGTATTCAATGTGGTTTCATGTCTCTCTCATTCAAAAGCTATTATATCCTGCTCATTTGGCCTAAAATGTGGCCCTTCTTGCCTGACTCCTCTAACACATCAAAAGGTACTTCTAGAGCTCCTGTGCCCCTGCAGCATCCGCTGGAACCAAAGAGAGATGAAAATGCTCGAGAAACTTATGAGAATAGTCTTCATGTTTATTTAGATGCCTAGCTTATGGGGCCACAATTGAAAATGTTGATTCCAAGTTTTTAAATGTTGGCCTTGTTACTTAACTGGTGCCCTGCTGAAATTGTGAAAAGACATCGTAGGTAAGAGAAGGGACACAGACTCCCCTAAGGATAACATACTGCCCATTTTAAGCAAATGGAAGATTTCTCATGGGCTCAAGAGGGCCGGTGTCAGCCACAAATGCTACCTTGGAGAAAGCTGCAAAACATATTAATGCAGTTCAAGTTACTTTTATTAACATTTTTGGGGCTGTCATGGCTGAATTTTTTTCTTTTCTGTAATTAGTAAATGTTGTTCTAAAGTGAGAGCATTGTAATAGCAGGATGTCTTCATAATTATTACAGTTTACATTACAATCGTAAATATAACACTATAGTAAATTTACCCCAATTTTTTACTCTCAAAATAGTCTTTTTTTTCTTGGTAATTCACTAAAATAAACTGAAAATATATTAAAAATATTTGACCATATGATGGAAAATTACCTATAGTGTATCGCTATCACATATCCATGGATATACACTTTGCATATACAATACACGTGACAAATACACACTAGAGAGCAGAGGTTTGCTTCCTTCCTTTCCATTCCAGAAAACTCTCCACCTACCCGTCCTCTAGGCCTGTTCTTTCGTTTTGGAATATCTTCTTCCAAATCCTCTTCCTCATTCACTTCATCTGCATTTTCATCATTTTCTAAAACTCTCTGTGGTTGAAAAATAAACAGGAATGGTTAGAAGAAAAGAAGATGACACATACAACCAACTGCTGCTCTTTACCACAGAAGCTGCAGGTTATTAAATTACAGTTGATTAATTATATAATGCCAAATCAGATCCCAGAACCCCTACTTCTTTCTGCTAAAGCAAAATTTGCTTTCCCTTCCACCCTCAGTTCTCCAGAGAGTTCTTATTAAAAAATACCACTGGTATCAGTCAACTACGAAAAAAAGGTTCCTAAGAAATAACAGTGGCATCACTGAGCACCAATATCCCAAGACAACGCAAGTATTAGTATGCATAACTGCAGGCCCTGTCTGGGAAATTGTTTGCATGATTTTTTTAATTCTGGTTTCTCGCACCTTAAATTGTTTTGTTTTCCTCTAATGTTGAGAATGTACTTTAAGAAGACAGAAATCAATGGATTTTGCCTTGGCAACTCAGAATTTTCTTTGTTTAGCAAAAATAAAGAAAATTCCCCCATATATTCCAACACGCCTAGTGCATCTAGAAAGTAACATCTTTCAGGGCTTACACCACACCACAGGTCCAGCTCTGTCATCTGGAAGCAGGGGTCTTGCTGCATGAGAATGCTGAGGATGTACAGGTCTCATTGAAGTGAATAGGAACAATAGCAATAGTTCCTTCAATTAATTATTTAGTAGGAACAATAATTCATCATCTCGCATAACTGTGAGATTCCCAGGCCAGGAAATTTCAATCCTTTCATCTTGACCCTTTGAAAAGTAACCTCTAGAATCAAACACAGGCTGCCCTCCCTGAAAACACGCACAAGTCGGACATTGCACGGACAAAGGCAAGACAAATCATCACAACACTAATGTGTAAAGAAGACCTGTTGAAATCCCCTCAACCCTGGGCATGTCTGCTAGAAATACAGAAATGGGCCCCAGCTACTCCTGCCATTCATGGTGTGGTGCCATTTTGTAAGGGACTAATCTGGAATCACTCACACATCTTTACCATGCCACGATTCATTTAAATTACAACATGCAGCCATGATGTAGATTGAAATCAGTGACATTAAACTGATGGGGAGGTTTTTCAGTCTTACTGTATTTGTCCCTTCCCTATAATTTCTACTTAACAGCTTTTTTAAAGCCAGTAGAGGGAGAACAGGAGCAATTCACAGTTGCTTTCTCTCCTTCCTACATACCTGAAGCACCAAATTCTGAATTTGTGGGAAGGAATACAGCAGAAATGTCACTTTTTTAGAAGCCCATATTTGAAAGACCAACTATACAAGTTTATTCTCATTTTATCAGCTAAATTTTTAAGACTAATATTGGACAGTGTCCCTTTTAAAAAGTACAAACAAGTTTTAGAACATGGTAGACAATCAAGTCTTCATCTGGGTTTTGCTCCTTTTATTTTTAAATCTCAGGAGGCTATTTATGAGGTCAGACGATCATGAAATACAATTTCATATAATACTAGAGTGCTAAATACTAGAGGGTGTAAAAGTTAAGCAAGTTCCAGTTCTATATACATAAAATGTTTCTTCAAAACTCATGCGATTGCGTACATTAATTGACTTCACCTTAGGAAACTGAAGCACTTGGAAAATGTTGTACTTGAGGAGACTAGTGGTATGTAAGAAAATAACCAAACTTTCTGATATGAGTTTATATTTTCATATTGGTTCATCTCTTAAAGTATCTCCAAAAAAAAAAGAGAAGGCTGCAATCATATCGTATGTGGGAGGGGAATGAGCTAGTTTACAACAATGATACTACACAAGACCAGTTAAGAGAAATATTACAAACCACTTTCTTCATTTAAAATTGCAGCATCAATTTAGGAAAGAGATAATAAGTAACCAAGTGTGAATTTGGTGACATTGCCAGGGTAATGACTTTAATTCTTCATAGAAGGGGCATACGGTTTCTGATGCATGGTCAAAAGGCTATTCTAAGCCTCCTCCAGTAAATGATGGAGACACACATTCAATACCAATTTACTGTAGGGCAAAATCCTCAACCCTGTTAAATAGCAACTGTACAGCGGGTCCCAATGACTGCATCTATTTAGCAGAGATAATCCCTACCCTTTTTAGCAAAGTAACTTTTCCTATTCTGTCTTTCTAAAAGTTTCCCAGCCCAATGTACTTCAGTGCAGCTAAGCACTAAGTCTTCTCCTCTTGACAGATACTGTGAGTTTGAGAGGGGTGTTAAGTGGCTGGGACTGAGGTGGGAATTACAACTAGGTTTATCCCAGGTGCTCACTCTCCACCATGGAGGCTGTGCTGTTTCAAGTTACACCACAGAAGAGCATGCAAAGGAACAAAAGAAAGGTTTGCGTTCTCTTATTTGTCATACAGATAAAAGGCACTGAGCACGATTTTGATCTAGCACAGTCTAGCTGCCAGGTGCTGAAGTACACACTGAAAGCCAGCTCTTAATAAAGGCTTCGACAGTCATTGTTCGATAGACTGAATCCAGAGAAGCTGTGCTTGCATAAGAAACAACAGCAAGACAGGACTTTTGCATCTGTTCTGGCCAAACTTGCATCCAGGTGACAGGTCACCCCTACGGCAGTTCAGCTGAAAATTTTTGTATATTTTTGCACCCCACTTCCCTGCTCTGCAATGCTCAAACTCGTGTCAGTTCCACCTTCTCTGAAGTCTCTTTCCTTGGACTGCTGCTGGGGATAATTTGTGAGCTCAGATCACACAGCAACATCCGAAGGCACTTGACAATCTCATAAGGATGCTGCACCATGACTTCTTGTGACCTTGAAATCAGGTATAAACAGAGCTTTAGGGCTCTCAGCTTAATAGAGCCAGGTAGACTACTGAAGAATGAAACAGATGGGGCCTCATGCCAAGCTTTTCCTCACTCCATGAGCATGGGATGAGATGCTTCCTCTTTGATGGTGCTCCTTCATCTGTGGAACTAGGAACGGGAGACCTAGTTTTGCTGGCCTGGCATGTGCAAAATTTGTAGCAAACAAACCAGTAGGACTGAGCTCCAAATAATACAGATTTGATGCCCACGCTCTTCTGTTTCATTTGGCATGGAGCTGCCCACTCAAATTTTTACTAGTTTCTAGTATAGATATCTTGTATATCAGACAAAATAACCAAGTTTGACACATTGCCAATGGCTCCTGCTAAAAATCACTAATAGATACTCCTAGCACAATAATATTTTAGCATCACCAAAGATTTACTGCTGCTCCTCTGGGAAAAGCCCGCTTTCCCAGCAATTTAAGATGTCTTTATAAAGTGACAAGCCCTGATATAAGAGCCCTTTATATTAGCTGAATTCCTTCTATGACAGAACCACAAATTTGTTTCTACTTTTAATTGTTAAAGGATGAAATGGATTCTTGGCAAATAACTTCCAAAGTCATAATGCATGTAAAGAGGCAATATTTCTCATACCTGCATCACAAATAATAACGGAGATAATTAACATTAGAAAATTTTTAATTATTTATTTTGCTTCTGTACTTCCTGAAGGCTTCTCAGTATAAGAAAAAACAGACAAAGCACTAACACATTTTTGTCTACAGTCAGCAGCTGCAAGTCCAGCTCCAAATCCACATCCAAATTCACTTTAAATCTGAGACACTAAGATTCAGTTTATGGTTGGGACCCATTTCTGCTTGTCAGTTTTATATGTAATCATCTCATAGTACTGCAAAACAAACTCCAACACAGGAGCTGTCCAGAACACAGCCAAATGACCGAGATTCTTGTGACAGGAGAAGTGTGCGAGATCCTGAGTTCTTTTTGAGCATCACAGTGTAGCACAATGACTTGATAACATTTTGACAGTAGAATGACACAACTATCAACAGATACACTGTTCTGCCACAGGAAATCTGCTGGGCTTAGAGACAAATTATAAAATCCAGCCCTGTTGTCAGGGCATGGGGCTCTCCTTTACCTGGATTTCTTGTATAGTGTCTTCCTCTTTAGTGTCCATTTTTTTCTCTATTCCCTCTCCGCGCAACAAGGCTTCCAGAGTTGTACTTTCTGATGTGAATCCATCTTTTTTCAGAGGCAGATCAACTTCTGAAAAACAAAACACACTGACTGTATGCGTCTCCCCCCAACAGCTAACAAGAAGAAAGACAGAGATGACAAGCAGAAAACTGACAGACATTCAAAATTGTTTCTATTGTGAAGGAGAGTTCTTCAAATTCTTCTTTTAACTGCTAAGGATCCCCATATAGGACTCATTCCTATCTTATGAAAAATCTGGCATCTTTTCAATTGCTGTGTTTTCTTACAGGAAAAAAAAGGCTGGACATACTGTATCAGGAGGAAATAAATGGGTGAAAAAAATCCTTCTCCTTTATGTAAACTTCCTATGCTTAAAAAAAAAAAAAAAAAAAAAACAAAACCAGGGCTAAGGTACTGAAATAACAAATATGAAGATCTGATCTCCTGAACACTATTCAGCATCCAGCATCCAGTTTACACAGCACAGCTACAAGGAGCATTCTCCTACACTAGAGCATGTCCCACACATGGGAAGCAGAGAGCTAGGCTGTGGGGCCAACGCTGAGAATTTTAACTGGAAAAAATGAAGGGATGCATCCTGCATTCTCATTTGATATTGACTAGGTAAAAATCTTCAGTTTGTTTTAAATGGGCCTACATCAGTGAGGAAACACCAGTCAGCACAGCTATGAGTGCAGAATCCAGCCCATAAAACAGGACGACCCCAGGCCGGTGCAGGAAGAGCCAAAGGCTGGCCCAAGGGCAGGCCCGGGAACGGGGCTCCAAGAGGCAGCGCAGGTTTATGACGAAAGCTGATGCAACTTGCCATACAAGTGAAGGAACAGGGCCTTATTCCCCTTCTGAATACTGCCATTAGATTATGAGGCTGTGCAGCAGACAGGCAAATACAGCATGTTAATTTTAGCAAGATGTTAAAATACACCTAATACACCTAATTCCGCTTCCCTTGCAGATCCTGGCCTCTATGACCCTTGTGCATGAGTTCATTCAGAGCAACCCTATGGCAGGGAGACATCCTGAATATCTCTTTACCTGACAATGCCAAGGTGTGGAATTCTCAAGGGCTCCCTCCCTTATAAAGTGAATTCCTTCCTCTAGGCCAACAGGTTTATAAAGTAATAATGTACAAGACCAATGCTCACAAATCAGCATCTGGTGTCCTTATTTCATAGTTCTGTCCACTTCTCATCTTTTAGGACTGTGTTGTGTTCCCCAGTCTGCCTGAAGCTCCCTGCCTTTCTATCATCATGACTTGAAAACTCTGCAGGGCAGAAATTCATGTGTTTATAAAGACCCAAATCACTCCTGCAATCCAAATAATGAATGAACACTTCCACCTGGAACAATAAAGTATAATCTCTTTCTTGGGGGCAATGGCATCCCAGGAATATGTTTATTCTATATATGAAAAACTCTAAGCCAGCAAATGATTCAAGGTCCCTGATCAGTGCCTCCATAACACACTTGCTCAAGTCTTCTGAAGTGAGAGCATTGCTCAGCCAATAACCACAGAAAATCCAGAAAAAAATGCCAGCAAAAGCTATTCTATTCATGGAGGGAAAGGCTGAGTACAAACCATGCAGAAAACCTAAACCACTGGGATTTTCAAAGGAAACTCCCAGGACAATGCACACAATGGGATGGGGTCAACAGTGAATTGAACCCCCTTCTCATCACAAGGAGGTTTGTTCAATTGGGCCTCTGTTTTTGGCATTAAGCTCTGCACACCCACCCCATTATGCCACCTTCCCCAACTTCTCCCTCACTTGAGCTATAAAAAAGACAGAAAAGTCAATAGAGAATCACACAGATTGAATTTCCCTGTATGAACTCCTAGTACCTCCCTCTGGATGCTACATCCAGACATTTCAATAGAAAGAAGGGATTTTAGACTTGATTTATGTGCAAATCCCAATACTTGAATCTACAGTCACTAAGGAACCTCCATAATCATCTGTGGCTGTAGGCTTGGCTTGGCTTCAAAGTCCTGTGCTTAGGTGCAAAAAGGCATTTGCTTTGTATTTAGAACCTTGTGGGACTGCAAAACCCAAGGGGTCATCACACATTCAGCAAGAGAAGAAGCTTCAAGCAAGGTAAAGGGCATCGGAAACAAACATGTCTTCACTGTGCCTGTCTCTGGATACCGATACACTCGGCAAACGAACGCATTAGGAAAGGTAATGAGCAAGGAAGAGGTGAGAGATAAGTAGAATGTATATGAAAGTAAAACTGCTTTCTGTTTGTTCTAGAAATATTGAACATTAAGTCAGAGGGAAAGGTAGGCTTTAAGGTAAAAAACTGGCAGCTGTCTTTAATAGGTGTGTTTGTTTTGTGTGGTGCTGCTACTTCCCACCAGCAACACTCCAGGAGACTTTTCATCCAAATCTCTCAGAGTATTTTTTAATTATTAAATTTAACAACTCACTGACAAGGCAGTGTGAGGTAATACTTTTATTCCCAGTTTACTGACAAGCAGATTGAGTCACCAAGAAGTTAAGTTAGTGAGCAGGAAATTCGGTGAAAAGAAACTCAGGGCAGCTGCCTCCCATCTGCCCTCTAAGATTACTGCTATTCAACTCCTTCCTTTTCTTCTCCACTGGTAGCTTGTAGGAGTACATTTTCAATCCTAAGTAGCTCTAGAAAGTGGGAAATGGCAGACACTATCTTATATGGAAAGTAAAGTTTACAGTATAAAAACCTACAAAAGGTTCAAAGACAACCTCTTAGTAATGAATTCAATCTTTATCATTAATTCAGTCCTTTCTGGAGGATGGCTGGTCTGTAAAGGGTACAGTAATGAAGACAAGAAATTGCGTTTCCAAACCACTTTTTGAATCCTCAGAGATAAAAGTCCAAAAACCTAAACAATGGTTCAGTTAACCTAGAAAAATAGTTAAAAGCTACTAGAGACCATTAAATTCATTTCAGTAAATCCCTAGTTTTCTCTTTCCTATTGCCTAACTGCCCAGGATTTTCCCACAAAAGCTAGAAAAGTAATTTTTTCTCTTATGCCTGTACCCTAAAGAAAACTGAGAATGCCTGAAAAATGTACTTTTCATAGGAAAGATCAAGGCTTCCCCCAGACCACAGGAACTGCTGTACAAAAGCAAAGTGGGGTCCGTTCCACTCACTGTCCTGCTTATGAAGGCACCAGCCAATGTCAGAAGCTGCAAACAAGGCCAGAGAGAGTGTTCTAGGCTTGAGAAACTAAACCATGATCCCACACTTGCCTCTTTTTGCTTTGATATTTGGTGTTCTATACAAAGCAGTCACATCAGATGCTGCAAAGAAGGTATGAGTGCCTGTCAGGAGAGAAATGCAAAGAAAATAATCTACCCTAATACCACATTTCATCCTGATCTCTAACAGGTCAGTGCCAAGGGATAAATGCAGTATCACTTCCAGTTATACTAAATCTAGCTCTTCTGGAAATGCAGAGTAGCCTAGCCCTTTCTGCATTTTGATACACGCCTGCCCTCAATCTTTTCCCACCTGAGTGAGTTCAACAGTTAAACTATGGTTTGAAAGACTGAGTGCTCCACTTTATTGCTTGCCCCTTTGTTCTTGCTATGAGAAGGGGAAAACAGAAGTTCCTGACCAAATTTTTTTGTCATTTCTTCTTATTCCTCTTCTTCTGAGAATAAACAGTCACAATCTTCTCTATTACTCTGCTGTGGGAAATTTTCCATATGGCTTTGTCCTGTCAGACCTCTCTGAACATCCTCTACTCTTCAATAATCTTCCCAAGGTGGACCAATACTGCACCTGTTATTTTCAGATGAAGTCACATCCCCCATTTAAACAAATGCATTACAATGTTCATTATATTACCCCTCAGACAGTGTCCTGCAGTGTCCAAGCTGCACACTAAGCAGAATTAGGAAACTTGTAACAGGCATGAGAACTTCCCATAAGTAATACTTCTAACACACAGGTGACAAATTAAAATGTCCGTTCCCACATTACTCACCAAGCACATTCAGATCCCCCCGAGGAGGCCCACACAGACGTCCCTGGTCATGATGGCTCTAAATAACTTTGTATTATGTGCAAATCTTTGTCATTTACAAGGTACTTTCTCTCTCCAGTTTGTTCCTGACTACATTACACAACACTGGACCAAACACCAAACATTGATGCACCAGCCATTAGCCTTTTTCTATAACCATAGAATCATAGAATAGTTTAGGTTGGAAGGGACCTTTAAAGGTCGTCTAGTCCAACCCTCCTGCAAGGAACAGGGACATCTCCAACCAGATCAGGTTGCTCAGAACCCCATCCAACCTGGCCTTGGTGAGGATGGGGCATCTACCACCTCTCTGGGCAACCTCTTCCAGTGTTCCACTGCCCTCAGCGTAAAAATTGTTTTCCTTATACCCAGTCTGAATCTACTCTCTTTTAGTTTAAAACCATTAGCCCTTGTCCTGTCACAACAAGCCCTGCTAAAGAGTTTCTCCCTGTCTTTCCTGTAGGCCCCCTTTAGGTACTGGAAGACTGCTATAAGGTCTCCCTGGAGCCTCCTCTTCTCCAGGCTGAACAGCCCCAACTCTCTCAGCCTGTGCCCATAGGAGAGGTGCTCCGGCCCTCTGATCATCTTCATGGCCCTCTGGACTCGCTCCAACAGGTCCACATCCTCCTTATGTTGGGGGCTCCAGAGCTGGATGCAGTACTCCAGGTGGGGTTTCTTTGTTCCATTTTGTTGTTTCATCTGTTGTTTGAGAAGTTTTGATCCAAGACAATGCTTTGTTTCTCTATGGAGGCCTATTTCATACCAAAGGTCTTCAGAAAGTCTGAGTAAATTGTTAACCCCCTTATCTATTAGTCCTTTAAATATCATGTAAAGAATTTTAAGAAAGTAGTGAGACGTGCTTTTCCTTGGTAGGAAAAAAAAAAGTAGTCAGTTAGAACCTCCTATATCATCATTTCCCAGGTACTTTACTGCTTATACCTAATTACTGTTTCAATCAATTTCTGAAAGGTTCATGTAGAATTTATGGGTCTTTAAATCATTGAATCACATCCAAATCCTTTTTAAATATAGGTACCCACATTTGCTACCCACTAATTGTTCTAAATTCTTTCTATTGTAACTCCTAGCTTGTATCACAGGCTCTTCTTCAGACATTGCACTTTCAGAGAACATAATCTTTATTACAAGTAATAGCTACTAGTAAAAAGCACTAACTAAAAGCTTATTCTTTTATATAAACTTTTTTAGAAGGCTTGTAGATAAATTTCCTTTTGATTAGTATTGCAAATACAGTAGCACCTGGTTAGTGTAGGAGATACAGGATACAAAATGGAAGCATCAAACAACGGAAGTCATCAATGAAAAATAAAATGTTATTTAAGAATTCTTCCTGTTTTAATAAATCATGGTATTGTTGGTGTCACGGCTAAACATCGTGCATATATTATAATTCAAATATGTGTGTGTGTGCATATCATTAAAATTTATGTTTCTTAACTTGGCAGAGTCCCTTTCATAGTGATTAAACTAACATGGTTATTTCTGTTTACCAGCTCAGTGCAGCAACCTCTCTATTTATCAAGGTCCTTAGACTGCGGTGGTAGAATCTGAACGAGCACCCATGCCAGCATCATTCCTGTATCTGTTTTCAATTGAACTGCTGTCTCCAAAAGAAGCACATTTTCACAAATCCTACAAAATGGTGGGCTTTTTCAAGTTTTGACTCACCAAAATAGCTGCAAATTCCTGGCCTTAAATATGCTACATTTGGTTTACAATGCATTGGGAGCTAAGCAACTTTTCAGTGTCTCTTTGAAACATAAATTAAAAACAACCATCCCTTTTTCTATACAGTGCAATGTATTTGTTTTACAATGGATCATTTCCATCTCCACAGTAGCAGCTGCCACCCAAGCCATCATCTCTGTGCACTCGTAAGCAGCTCCATTTCCAGTTCTAATTGGGAACAGAGATACTTATTGGGTGAGTTCCAGCATGATCTATCACGCCAGAGACAGCTACTATGCAAACCAAAGCAATCCGCCTTCCAAAAACCCTCTTAGACAAACACTGACTTAGCACAGAGATTCTTGTGTTTTTGTTTCTTGGTGCTGTTTTTTTGGAACATAAAAAGTGCCAGAGGAAACTATATATTAAGAGTCCATGAAGTGCTGTTTAAGATGGATAAATCCAAGGATATTACCTTAATAACCACTACCTCTTTAAAATCATATAGGTGGTCTAAAAAAGCCACCTAATTCACAGCAAACAGAACTACTGCTGAGTGAATGCAGCCACTAAGCTCATTAAGAGGATGTAGCAGGATGTGTCTGAAAGTGCAGCGCAGTGGCTCAGCAAGCAATTAAATCCCATGACAGTTTAAAATGAGAATCTATCAGTGTCACAAGAGTGTGAAGCCTCAGCATCTCTGCTGTTCCCACCCCTAGCGTTTTATTTATGATGGCGTATTGGGAACATGGGAAGTCAGAAAGATTATAATGAAATATGCCATATAAAAACCAGATTAAGCCTGCTCTTCTTTGGGGAAATATGCAGAGAGAGAAGCTGTCTGTTAGCTGTCGAGTTTGCAAAAGATACCATCTTTTGGGATGGTGCTCTCTGCCAGCAGACAGAATGCCCCAGGGGAAATGGTGGTGAAAAACCCAGACAAGCAGCATCCATCCATCCATCATACGCTCATCTCCACATCTCCAAGGCACAAATATAGCGTTAGAGTGCAAAGGGTGGGGGTAGGGGGAGATGGAATCCCTTAAGAAAGAACGAGGAGACAATGGCTTACGCGAATAGCTGGATTTTATAGCTTTCCTGTGTGTGCACAACCAGACTGTCCTTACCTTGTTTGCTTGCTTGTTTGTTATGTTCATGGTCAGTAGAGTGATTTGTTACCATCCTTGGAACTGATGCATTAACAGCAGTGACCAGAACCAGGTATACTAAAGGCAGGGCTCTGCACACCTTTTTTTTGTAAGCATGCCTCTGCCAACACAGCGCAGCACAGACCATCACTCCTCCTGCAGATCTGGATCTTCAAAACCCTTCTTTCACTGCACTGTCTCCTGCTATCCCAGGGCAAGACACTCACTTTATTGCTGTTATGCTTTAATCCCAACCTTCCACGATCCCTTCTGTCCCAGTCTGTTCTCCCAACACTACTGAGATTCAGCACCGATCTGTAGCAAACTTGTCAGTGCCAGTTCTTCACTTACAATCCTCTCCAACCCTGGCCCACAGGACCTCCTGTTAGCTCAGCCCTGGGCCTCCCCTGAGACTACACTACTGATAACACAGACTCTCACAATAAGTCCATAAAGCCAAACAAATGCCCCTAGTGACTAGTAAACATCAAATTCACTTTATTTTTAATCCACACCAGATGCAATAAAGCCGTGGCTGTACTGGAGATTGTAAGGCTACTCCAGGAACTCTTTGTCTTCCCCACCCATTCCACCCTCAAATCTCATGTATACCACTGCACTCTCAAGGTAAACAGTGCCATGGTAAGAATAAGAATCCAGTCAAAGAGAATGATAAACTGGTTTTAGAAGCAAGACTACTAGAAAACAAGAATATTTTTTTTCCTCAGAACAAACCATTTTGTGTTGAAAGAATAGTTTGGAGGACTGTCTGCCATTAAGTGAAAACTCCTCTTCAGGCTGGAGTCATAGGATCCTATAAAGCTCTAAAATGAATCTTAGTACTTGTTGCAAATTTTAGGCATTACTGAGGTTTGCTGAGGGAGACTGGAAAATCCCAATGTTTCTCTAGCACCTCTTGCTGCAAAGCTACTAGTCTCATGGTGAGGCTGGGGGGTGCAGGGGGCAGAGGGAGAAAGTGAAGAGATGGAAGAAGACAGAGGAAGCTATGATATGGAGGGACTGTACACTTTCACTCTTCAGCGTGGGTATAAACTGCAGAAAAATCAGAGGACAACTCTGAATTTTAAGATCAGGATCCAATTGAAAGCTTCTATCAAACCCTAGCTAAAATACATCCCAGGGTGCTACAACAGGGGGAGAAACAAGGCTGTGAAAAAGAGCAGAGGCCCTCAAACATAAGGTTAAGGATTGTTTAGTTTAACCCATCATCAAAATGTGGACTTTACAAGCAGCTGTATTTCTTTGGCAGACTAGAATGCCTCTATAAAATCTCTCAATAAAAAAAAACCTCCTGT
This sequence comes from Chlamydotis macqueenii, assembly GCF_036417535.1. NCBI lineage: Eukaryota > Metazoa > Chordata > Aves > Otidiformes > Otididae > Chlamydotis > Chlamydotis macqueenii. The sequence continues at coordinate 40,012,951 of NC_141560.1, forward strand.
CAGTTGTCTCTTGGAAGTTCTTTACAGATTTATTTCTCAGCACAGATATAAATCATTGTCACATATAATATACTGTACCTGCTTTTCAAAGACTGCCAGACTACAATATCAGGCTAAATGCTGGAACAGGTAACTACCCTTAGGGCTGAAATCATAAAAGAATATCTCCATTCAATAACATTATTCTAGCACTGATTTGTGTTCCGGTCACTGTTGCATTTGCCTTCTAGACAGGCTCACACTGCACCAGGACTTTGGCAGCATCAGGCAACACTGTAGGCAATATCAAGGGACAGAAGCTGAATAACTGCTACAATTTAGAGAAAATTCCACAGTACAAAGTCTATTTCTTTGGGCTTTGCATCACCCTAACAGGGCTTCTCTTGGAATAAGAGAATAACATGGCCTCCCTATCTGCAAGGTCATACATACCTGGTCATATAGACACACCTGCACAGATGGATGGGCCTCTTAACCCATCAGAAGAACTAGAATCTGATTATTGTTTGGTAACCAGGCAGCTATCAGCAAACACCAGTCACCCCAACACTGCACACTCTGCAAATGGGAAGAGGGGGTGGACCTCCACTGCAATAAACTGTACTGTTTCCATATGTGACAGCACTGAATAAAACCACTCATACTGAATGCAAACTCATACATAAACCATGTGTAAAACCAGCCATGCCGTAACCTTGCTGCAAATTCTGTGAGATTCTGCATAGCTTCTCCTCTTCCTTATCGAGGACGGTGGAGGGGATACCTTTAGTAACAGATAAATCTCTGTAATGCAGTTATCTCTCAACTGCAGTGCACAAGCATCCCAATTAATTCAGTCCGGGCCTAGCAGAGCCAGCACTAAGCCTGAGCTGATAAACCTGCCAACGCCAATCTGAGTCCTGCAATGATTCCTGGGAGCCTGCTCTGCGCTTTCTCATGCTCGGGACCGAGAGGGGTTATTTGTCTGCATGCAGTGCTCAGCTCTGGCTGGCTCCACACGATGTGGCAACTCTGTTAATGAGGCCTTTCTAAAACCCAAAGCGCTGGGGAGCAGCAGAGACACCCAGTCAGCTCTGAAGGCATCAGCATGGATGTAGCAAGGCTTATTAGAACCCCTCAGCCAGATTACAGGTGTCCTGGTCCTGATCCTGCATCTCTGTCTGCAAAGTTCCCACTTGCAGGAAGACAGTGCTCTGCAACCCCGGCAGGCCTGGGAAGCAGGATAGCCATGTCCGCATGGTGCCGTGTTTGAAGAAGTCAGCCACACGCAGAGCTGGTTCAGCATCCCTGGTTCAGTAAATACCAAACCTGTATAAACCACTGAAGAACAGAAAGGCCACAGTAAAGCAGCACTGATTTTAGGAGGGGATAGGGAACAATCATCCTAGACACTGCCCTTGGCATTGCTTCTGTCTCACCATGTGATCTTGGGCCAAACTCTTAACAAAGGTACCCTTTGCTTTTCCGTCTTCTGTCAAATGGAGATAGTCTTCATCTATCCTCTGGGGTTTGATAGAACTTGTTTAATATTCATAAGCATCCAGGCATTCAAATAAAATGCATCCACCACCTCTCTGGGCAACCTGTTCCAGTGTTCCACCATTCTCACTGTAAAAAATGTTTTCCTTATATCAAGTCTGAATTTGCCTCCCTCTATTTTAAAACCATTACCCCTCATCCTATCACAACAGGTCCTGCTGAAAAGTTTCTCCCCATTTAGGTACTGGAAGGCCGCTATAAGGTCCTCCTCTTCTCCAGGCTGAACAGCCCCAACTCTCTCAGCCTGTCCTCATAGGACAGGTGCTCCAGCCCTCTCATCATCTTTATGGCCCTCCTCTGGACTCGCTCCAACAAGCCCACGTCCTTCTTATGTTGGGGGCTCCAGAGCTGGACTCAGTACTCCAGGTGGGGTCTCACGAGAGCAGAATAGAAGAGGAGAATCACCTCCCTTGACCTGCTGGCCACGCTTCTTGAAATGCAGTCCAGGACACAGTTGGCTTTCTGGGCTGCAAGTTTACATTGTTGGCTCATGTTGAGCTTCCCATCCACCAGCACTCCCAAGTCCTTCTCCTCAGGGCAGCTCACAATCCATTCTCTGCCCAGCCTGTATTTGTGCTTGGGATTGCCACAACCCACGTGCAGGACTTTGCACTTGGCCTGGTTAACTTCATGAGGTTCTCACAGGCCCACCTCTCCAGCCTGTCAAGGTCCCTCTGGATGACATCCCTTCCCTCTAGCGTGTCAACCGCACCGTACAGCTTGGTGCTATCAAACTTGCTGAGGGTGGACTCAATCCCATTGTCTATGTTGCTGACAAAGATGTTAAACAGGGTCAGTCCCAATACCAACCCCTGAGGAACGCCACTTGTCACGGTCTCCACTTGGACACTGAGTCGTTCACTGCAACTCTGAGTGTGGCTGTTCAGCCAATTCCTTATCTACTAAGTGCTCCATCCATCAAATCCATGTCTCTCCAGTTTAGAGACAAGGATGTCACGTGAGACAGTGTCAAATGCTTTGCACGATAATATTTACTTATATAGTAAGATTCATCCAATAGATTAAGCTATATAATTGAAAAATGTTATTATAAGAAGGCAGGCTTGTAATAGAAAAATAGCGTGAGATGCTGGTAGGTATCCTTTCAGAAATGGGAAAGAACAAAGCAAATAATCTACTGAGATGCTCAGATCTCTTGCCACAAAAAGGCAAGAAATTCGAAGAGGCCTATAAAGTGTTTAGACAAAAAGGTGAACTCTGGAATTAATAACAGAATGGTAAACAGGAAGATTAATGGCACCAGAGAAAATGCAGATGGTGAAGACCAGCCTGCAGGCTCAGCAAGACTCTGAATAGGGAGAGAGAAAAAGGCAAGGTGTAAACAAGGTGACCTTCAAAGCCACGGGAATGCCTGCCAACAGGCCAGCCAGAGGGCATCCCAAGACACAGATGTGCCATCTGGGGTAGGCTGTCTCATGACAACATGAACAAGATTTGTCTTTTTCAAAATTTGCAGGGAGGCAAAATGGGTAGCGGCAGAAAACACGACCATTCATTCAAAATGGGCACAATTAAATGCACAGGTTGGGAAAGGATGCTGTCTATTTTGTAAAGAAAACATGAAAGAATTCCCTGAATATCCCTACTCAGAAAGGTCTTGTGCCCACTTGTAAAGTCTGAGCACACAAGGTGTGGGGGAGGAGAAACTGGTTTTCACTAAACAAATGTTTTCCTTGAGGCTTTATGCTTTAGGTTTATGGTAAAAAGATTAAAAACAAAAAAAAAAAAAAAAAAAAACCAAACACCTCAGTACAAACTGCAAAGCAGCCCTTTAAACCCATGATGGTATAAATTTTCCCCTTCTTGGCATAACTCTGTTCACTCCAGATGGCACATTTGGGTTGAAAGCAGGTAAAGATTCCTCAGACAATCTCTATGTCCAATATTTGCTTTTACAGAGTTCTCTCAGTGCTTAGTTGGGCCTTGAGTCTCCTAGTAAGCTTTGTGTATGCCTTGGAGATCTCAGTTCTTTGCCTACAGTAAAAAGCGGGAGAGAGAAACCTCCTACCACAGCTCTGTAAGGGAGCCTCGCTCTTTCAGACTTGGTGCTTAGATCATTGGTGTCAACCAGGAAAATTAAAAAGTAAATGCAATCACACATTTTTTCCAAATACATCAATCAAACACCACAGTGGGGAAGTGCTAAGGGGAACAAGGCTATCTCTAAATAAGCCTTCTAACAAAATAAGCCAAACATGTTCTGCCCTGATATCCAGAGGCAAAAAATCTAGGGGAAAACAGAATAAGCAACCACATTACAGCTCTCCATGGAAAAAAAGCAGACCCTAGCTGTGGGAGACCAGCAGGTAGTGAATTCACACATCTTTTTTCCTTCCAGTCTGGCTTGAAGTACATCAAATCTGAGTATTTCAGGCAAAACTGGCCCATCTGAGTTCAGCGCTGAAATCAGTTCATTCAGTGCTACGTGTACAAGCAGACATATCTGAATGTTTTTTATTCTGATGGGCTGCATACCAACTGCAACGAAGATACTGGCATGACCTCCAGTTTCACAGTAGGAATCACGAGTGCTGGATGAGCTCAGACAGCTTGTGCAAAGCCTGTGCAGCCCCAGCGCTGTTGCATCAAGCGGGCTTGACTCAAGGGAGCTTGCGATTGCTGACAGGAGCTGCCATCACAGCTCTGGACATCAGTACATACCTTTCTCCTGAAAGCCTCATCATGTGGCTCTGTTGATTGCTTTTTGAACAGAAAAGGAACATACAGATGAAGCACACACCTGAAAACACTGAAGTGGCATTGAGGAAGGAATCAGGAAGAACAAGGGAGAAAAACAGCAAGATGCAGGAAGGCTATTATATTCCTTCTCCTTGCCTACTGCACCTAAACTATGTTTCAGTTTGTTCTGAAAACTGCCACAGGAAAGTCTGAAAAACGGAAGCTCTGGGCCTTGAATTATGCCTTTTCAGTATCTCTCTCCTTTCTCCTCTCAGCTAACAGAGAAGCACTGTAAACTCCTGAATCCTGAATATGTACATTCTGGGCCCTTTCTGCACCTTACAAAACACAGTGATAACAGATAATAATGGGGAAGAAGAAGAGATAGCTATGCAAGGGGAAAACAAAGTGAAATACAGAATAGTTGCTCTTCTCTCCTTTCCCCCTGCTCGGCTTTCATTTCCCCTTTGTTCATCTAACGTTGAGCCAAACTAAGCCAAAGGAGCTGCCGTGCTGGGCTATAAGATTGATGGCTGCAGGCAGACTCCACAGCGAAGAGACGGATGACTGGTCATTTCCCCCAGTGCACTGAGAAACATCCATCCTTGCAGCCATGCTGAGCCCATTCTTGCTCCTTTTGAAAACAGATAAACACAGGCAGCCGGAGGCACCTGAGTGTCCTTCTCGCTCAGAAGGACACAGTTATACTCCTCCGGGTTCCTTGAGAAGGTCGCTCTGTCCATCCCTAAACATCTGGCTGTGGGATTTGCTAACTCTCTCCCTCCCCCAGCAATCATCCATCTATTAAAGCACAGTGCAGGTTGGAAGAAAACGGTGAAGAGAATTGTGTGACAACCTCATCAATCTACAGCTACACGCTTGGCTATTTAGTTTCCTTTGTGCTACTCCTAAATGCAGGACGGGGAGAATTGCTACTGGTATGGAAAGAGTGAATTGTGGAAATGGCAACATGGATTGGAGTAAGTCCTTATGACTATTAAAATGTTGTGCATGTACTAAAGCAGTAGGGAACTAATTAAGATTCAGGACTGAAAGGCAAAACAAAAAAGTTGGATGCACTCTGGTTCCATCTGTAGCACTTGCTGAGTGTTTAGATGTACTTGGGGCACCATCTTTAGCAGAGAGAGGTTATTTTATTTTGCCCATCCAGATATTAACAGAAAGCTCCCTGGAAGAATATACTGTAAGTATATTTATAATGCCAACGCTGGTATAGCAGCTTCAGAGGCACAAAGCGCTGAATCCTGACTCCTTTCTATTTAGTTAATAGTGTCTTTGTTTGCTGATACTGTCCTGGTCTATAGTGTTGCTCACAGATACAGCCTCTGTGTTTCCAGTTCTCCTGCCGTGCTGCTACCTCACTTAGGCAATGAGCATTACATGGCAGATGTACCCATAGCATCAGTAACAAATACAGCATCACTCCAGAAATTCCTATAACTATGAACCTCACTTTGTCAGAGTAGCACGCATCTGTAACCATGTCATTCACAGACTTTGCATCAAGGAAATGATGAGAAGATAAGACCATTCACCATCTCTCAAAAACACAAAGAAAGGAGTCACTTGCCTAAAGCATTTAAATGTAGTTTTAGCACTCTACCTGTCTGAACCAGCTTTGAAAATTTGTCTTTTATTCCCATCATTCAATGCTGTTTATTTTAGGCCGACAACAAAAAGATTTTCTCTACAGCTCTGTAGGACATGCACAGGATATTAATCATAACCATATGTGTTCCTAAGACATCAACCCCATACTTCCCAAGGGCAGTCATATGCATTCAGGAGCGCATAATTTCCATCAAGAGGAGTAAAGTTTTCATCTTTTCTCCTACATCAAGAACCATGGCTTTAGCTGATGGAAATTGCTGCTCTCTGTAGTATTTAATGGAACTGTACCCACCTACAACAGCTAAGGTCCTGGCCCTAAATTACCTTGTTCATTTAAGGGAAGCCATGCTCCAAGCGCATCCTAAGCGAGATCTCAGGTCTGGAAGACATTGCACAGAAAAAGCTGTATCCATCTGTTCCATTCTTAATTCCCCTCCAAGCGTACGTTGCATCGACCCTCCTTCCCCTAAGTAGTTCATTACTGGGAATGGACACCATGGCAAACACCAATGGTGTCAGAATTCTGAGGCATAAAATACCTCTAATAAACTATTAGGCGATCAAATGCAAAATGCAGGGAATATTGAAATGTAATCTGGTAGAAACATATTTAATATCTCTCAGGTACAAGATGATCATGAGGTTGTAAAATGTTTACTCCAGAGAATGGGAATGACAGACTGAAGACTTTCACCGAAGAAGATGCTGGGAGGTGCAGGGATGTGGGAGGGGAAGCCATCACACTCCCCATTCTGCTCTCAGCAATTTGTAAAGCTTGGCTTGTAAGATTTCACACTGGACTTTATATTAACATTTATCGCTCATTCCGTTATATTACGCACCAGAAAAATATCACCAGCTATAAATTTTATAATATTTCAGACCACAAAACAATTTCATTTGCTATGTGTCAGGAGAACAATAAAATTGAATAAAAGTTTTTTTAAAAATCATACTTTGAATGTGATGATATTCCATAATCTCTTTGCTATTTTTTGTTAACATTTTCTTCTAGAAAGCAGCACACAGGTTCTACTATACGGTTGATCCAGTAGGCCAGTGACTTTATTGGGCTCTGTCTTGCAGGATGCAGAGTACCAAACCTGCAAGTCTGGTCCAACCCAGTACTTTACATGTGGATTTAATTTTAAGCATGTGACAAGTCCCATTAATTACAAAAAGATCACTCATGTTCTAAAAGGCCAAGCTCAGGTGCTTTCCTTGTCCAGGGTTAGACAGCTTGGCATCTTACAAGACTAAGCCCTGGGGACTTGATCCTATAAACCCTTTTTCATGTGATTACAGGAGAACTCCCAGGATTACTCACATGAACATACAAAATACATGCAGTGAATTAGATAACAGATATCCATTTCCTAGTATCTTGTGTCCAGTACTTGCATCTAAACTATTCTTGTGCTTCACAAAAATCCTTCTGCCGATGTGCTTATCCTTTTTCAGGCATCAGTACCAGCTATACTAAGAAAAAGGCCAGTAGGTTTGCCAGCAAAGCTGCTCAGGTTCAGCACTAGGGGAAGACTCCTACAGGGCAGGGTGGCTTCCCAGCCACCACTCCCCTTTGCTGGAGAGCTGATGATCTCTGCCTTGGGGGAAACAAATCTGCAGGGCTCCTGCATTTCCCCAGGCATCATCCCCTGGCACTTCCCCAGGGGTTCCCATACCCCTTCCTCCTGACAAGCCTTGAGGGAACTGCTTGGGCAACCCACTCCTGCACCCCCAACGCCTACTCAGGGAGCACCAAAAGAGTCTTTCAAAGCAACCTTTTCCCTAGGAAGAGAATCCCATCCTCAGCTCACCTGCACTCCCTTCTTTTTAAGGTTAAATCTGTTTATTTCAGAAATAAGTAATCCTGATGGCTACTTGCAAACGTAAATGCTAACTCCATAGTAAGGGGATAAATCCCACACCATTTTACCTCTCCAATAGGAATAATGTGTATCTTAGGGACATGACATTCACAGTCAGGCCTTGGCAGCTTAAGAGGCACATGCTGAAAAACCTCATCCCAAAGATGCATCCTAGCAGCCAGGTGGTAGGTCAAACACGCAGTAGCTGAGAAAAGTGAAAGAGCAAAACAATGGGCTGGATAACATAGAAAGGGTGGTGGCACAAGTAAGCTCCCTCTTAAGCAGCCCAGGTATTTCAAGCCAATGCCATCTCAGCTGCCTGAGCCCTTCAAGCTTTTCTCACGTCTTGCAGATCGAGCCCCAAGAGATGACCTGCAGTCACACTGTAGAGGCTCCAAGTAGTTCACCAGCACAACCAATTCGTTCAGTTTAATAGACTATTGTACTGACCAGAACATTTTTCAACATGGCCTGGCTCCAAAGTCACCGTCACTCCATTTTCACAAAAATACTAAATGCAACTAAGACTACACACCAGTGGAAAAAAAAAAAAATCACCTCTCAGTGGCTGCACTGCTTCTGAAATTCCAACAACCTCGTATCTGTGGGTCACTGCACATGCAGTCTACTTTCTCATTCTCAGGGACAGGACTCTGAGAACTCAGACAGATAAAGATTTAACAGTTTCCAAAAACACCTTATCTTGTGCAGTTGCTACTTCTGCTTTAGCCTGATGACTAGAGCCAGAGGGCTCCGGCTTCAATGGGCTTTTGATCAAAACCCAGAGAGGTTCCAAAGCCCGGTGGCTTCTTCACACAGCTTTCTCCTAATTATGCAAACTGGCTCAGCCACACAAGAACGAGGAGTAATCCCAGGTGATTCATACGAGCAATCTTAGCTAACCAACACAGTTTTCCTGGTAAAGCTGCGCATATAAAATACTTGTAGTGACCTGTTCCAGATCTCACAAATGAAAGAGAAACTATTTACACAAAGCTGATCCTGTAAATTCTAGCAGCATGACTGTGGAGTTCAGCAGCAGAAACAATGTTTTTGTTTTCTTGACTGGACTATTTATAGAAAATTATTTGCTTTTCTAGAAATAAGTGTGTTTTATTTCCATACCTGCAAATTCATCAAATTCCATTTGGGGGAAAATATGCATTCACTCATATCCTTGAACCTACTGAGCTGAGCTAGTCTAAGAATTTGCAGCTTATCACACGTAACAATACCCAGCAAGAACAGTGCATGATTTGAAGGAAAAGTTATAACAGCCCTTGCAGCCATGACATACAGAAGGCTAGCTCATCTGTGGCCAAAATGAAGCAAGAAGAGTTACACTGTGCAAAAACAGAGATGTCTGTCTAACACTTACACAGCACAGCCAGTCTTGCGAGAAGTGGCTCAACAATTCATCTATGGCGAGTCTCTTTATTTGTATATATGGGTGTGTAACAAATTACTTGTTTTTCATCACCATCCTGATACATATAAGCTCAGGTTTTGCACCAGAGCTGGTACACTTTCATAGCAGTTTTGCAAGGCTTCATACTGACAGCCAAAATGTTTAATACTGGCACTTTAAAGGCTTGGCAAGTGGCACCCTTTATTCATACATTCCTTTAAATAAAAAAAAAGTCTCCCTTACCCCTCCCAAGCTCTCTAAAAAGGGTTATTAACTATCTGTTAGGCACGTCTCTGAGATGGACAAATGAGATCAATGTTTTAGCACCTCCATTTTACATACTGAGAAGCTGAGAGAAAAATAGATATTCCATTGTCCCTCGTGCTGTGTAGCCCTGTACAGACGATGTAAGTACATGATAGTGGGACAGGACATTAAATGCAGAGGTTGGGATCTCTACTGCAGACTGGCAATGAAACAAAAATATTTCACTGCAGGACTTCCACATCATGATTCAGTGTCAGTGAATACATGCAGAAAGGAACAGGTTCTCCGGTATTCTTAGTGCCATGTAAGAAATGGAAAGCAAACTTTATCTGGCCAGAGATCTGGATCACCAAAGGTCCCCTTTGTACACGTGCAGGAGGAATTTAAAGGTGGTGGACGAGAAGGAATAGAGTCTGGTTAAATATGCCTGTAAAAGGAAGGCACTGACTCACAAGGAGGTCCCACACGGAGGAGTTTTCTCTTGGTGACAGCAAGTCACTTTTTCTAACCCGAGTCATAGCTGGATGCATAAGTGCCATAGAGCAGAAGCTCTTGCCTGTGATGCCATGTCCTGCTGTGAACAATCTGAAGGCAGGATTAGTGGAGAATCAGAGCCTACTGTTTTGATTCAGTAGCGTTGATGGACTCATATGTAAGCTGCAGGCTTAGCTGATGAATAAACATCTACTTAAATTTAGGCCAATACGTAGGTACTTTACTGGATAAGAAGCCCAAAAGAGAAGGCCTAGCAGAAATCAGTATTTATTTTGGTATAAATAAAAGCTAGACTGGTAAAAAATGAATTTCCCCCCCATTCTCATGGGAGGTTCCCAATTTGCTAAAGAAATTACAGGAAAAAAAAAACAGTTGGGGTGTTTAGGGATTCCTACAGTCATGATGAACATTTCCTTTTCCTTACACATTGAAATTTCTTATCTATCCCTAAAAAAAAAAAACAAACAAACAAACAAAAAAAAACCCACCCCAAACCAAAAAACCAACACCTTCCAGCATCCCTGCTCCCAGATTTGGATTCAAAACATAAATCTTCATTTTATTCCAAAGTGCCACAGAAATGTGACATATAGAGGTACATGATAGACCAACCTCAGGATTCAGAATGGCCAGTAAGCAGATATGAACTGTAACATATCAAATGAGAACTGAAAATTGCCCACCCTGTCACAAAAAAAAAAAAAGTATCTTTTTGTTTTTCCTCTACATGAGGTGCCAAAAATAAAGGTTGATGGGAATGGGTGAAAATGAGATCTGCTGTAGCACAACCAGAAGCTCCAGGATCCATGTGGAATTGCTCAGTAAAATTCTTTGACGTGGGTCAAATATGAAGCTCACGATCGTCCACACTCAGTGATGTGGAGTTATTTGACATTTGACCTGATGTTTGCGTAACACTTGACCTAAACAGACTGCAGGACTGTTGCTTTGGCACCACCTACCAAAATCAAATCTTGCTTGTAACAAATAATAATTTAAAAAGAGGCTAACATGGACCTGATGGAGCGAGTCCAGAGGAGGGCTATGAAGATAATCAGAGGGCTGGAGCACCTCTCCTATGGGCACAGGCTGAGAGAGTTGGGGCTGTTCAGCCGGGAGAGAAGGCTCCAGGGAGAGCTGATAGTGGCCTTCCAGTGTCTAAAGGGGGCTTACAAGAAAGAGATGGGGAGAAACTCTCCAGCAGGGCCTGTTGTGACAGGACGATGGGTAATGGCTTTAAACTAAAAGAGAGTAGATTCAGACTGGATAGAAGGACAAAATTTTTTACAATGAGGGTGGTGGAGCACTGGCACACGTTGCCCAGAGAGGTGGCGGAAGTGCCATCCCTGCAAACATTCAAGGCCAGGCTGGACGCGGCTCTGAGCGACCTGATCTGGTTGGAGATGTCCCTGCTCCTTGCCAGGGGAGTTGGACCGGACGACCTCTAAAGGTCCCTTCCAACCCTAATGATTCTGTGATTCTACTCCTGCCACGGAAGACGATCTGTTACGCAGCTGACCGATGGAGCAAGCCCAGCCCCTCCCCTCCCCTGGTTTTGCCCCCAGAGCCCCATGCCCCGCCCCCCACCCCCCCCCGGCCCGAGTTCAGCTCGGCCGAGGCAGAGCCCGGCCCGGCCCCCGCAGAGCACGCGCGCGCCGCTCAGTGCGCCCTCTGCTGGCTGGCAGCAGCGCCGGCTCGCGCCCGGGTACGGCGGCGGCCGATTTGAATTCAAGGTTTTGGAGGGAGGACAGCAAACGTCACAGAAGCTGAGAACAGGCTGTTAAACTCCGTCTTGCACGAGGAATCTAGACCAAGCCATCAGAGAACAAAAGTCGCTCCTCTCTGCTGGCTGTCAGGCCACATCTACCCCAAGTTTAGGTTTCAGGACAGCAGATGTTAATAAAATTCATGCAAAATTAAAAAAAAAACCCAAAAAACAACAACAACAAAAACCTAACACTAAAATAAACTCTACACAAAAGTACCTTTGGTAAATTCACATCTGCAGAAACCTGTCAGAAGTCTGAACACTCGATACATTGATATTATAGCCCCCTTCAGGAATATCATACCCAATTCATGTGAATTTTACAGAAGTACTCTTATTTGGCACCAGAATTATTCTGCCAGTTTTGATCCTAAGACAGGCTTAATGGATCTTAAAGAGGAGCCACAGGCAAGTCTGATAACATAACAGGAACCTAACCTTTAATCTCAGATAAGCTTCCACGTATGTTAAATAGCAGCAAAACTTTTTGTGAAGAAAAGATGCGCCGTTCCTTACGGTGTTCATAGTGAAACACCACTGCTGCCTGGCAGCACTGTACAAGAACCAACGTGTGATTGTGTAGAAACTGCTGAGATTGAAAGTGAAACTAGTCAATATTAATTGGCCCATCTGAGAATAACGATCAAAGGAAATTCTCATGAATTAGTGTTTTGAATTATTTTTAGGCTCTGATATCTTTGAGTGACACTGGACATAGCAACCAGACAAAGAAAAAAGAATATGGAACTCGGGAGAACTGAGCTCTTTCTGTGTTTTTGGGTTCGATTTCCAGCTCTGCCACAAACCTTCAGTTAAACCTTCATAATAGGAGTTTATTTGTTGTTCATTTCTCCATTTTGGAATTGAATTACTTCCTTTACTGTATTTTGTATATTTGGACTGTAAGATCGGCCATAGCAGAGAGTATAAGAAGCCTTCACAACAACCCCCAGGATGACGATCTAACCTGCTGCTTGAGTCTGTAGATGCTATCATATAAGTGATACTAAAACAAACACTGTCCTTTGGCTTTTTAATTTCATCTTTACTTTATCTCTGTGAAGTGCCCCATCTTAAAGAGCACTGACCTCCACAGATATGCTGAGCATCTTCCACAGTGTTGGGGGCACTCATCACTTCCCAGGAGAAACACAGTACCTTGTACAATCAGACACAGTCTCTACAAGGCAAATTGAGATGGTTGCAAGAGATAATAGCTTATCTGTCAGGATGCCGTTCATTCACCCACACAGCTATATCCCATATGTCAGATTAAAACAGATCAGGCATTGTTTAAGTGGCATCTACAAATCTGTTATCAGTACTTGCCTCAAATAATTCTACCATGGTTCATCATAGCAAGTGAAAAATACTTTTGTTTACTTTTACCTCTTCAACGGTTGGTAAAAAAAAAGCCATTTCTGCAGTTGAGCTGAACACTAGACTGCCCAGAGACAAGTAACAGAACAGACACTAGCACAGGACACCAGCTCATTCTCACCAGAGTAGCAGCACACAAACTCTACTCCGTGTCCTCCAAGTGGGTGGGAAGGCCACCTGCTGTGAGACCCCACAGTTGGCTTTCAGTCTAAAACCAAAGGACAGCAGTGAATTGAGACAAAAGCTCTCCAGTCATGTTCTTCACACTTACACAGCACATGAAATAAAAGCTCTGTGTTTATGTGTGTATGTATCTATATTTAGCCATCTTGTAAAACTGAAGTAGGACACTACCAATTTAATTCCGCCAGAGTTTTTGGCCACACCACCCTATCTGTTGTCATCTGCATAGCTGCAAAGCTTGGGTAATACCTGCCTGTCAACAGGGTTTACTGCAGGTAATGCCACTTCCACAGTACTGATACCTGACCCAATACAAAATCATGATACCACCCAGTACCACAAAACCACTAAGTATATAGGACAATGAGCAATTAATATTTCAAGGGGCCTTGGGTGTAATCATGGATCTCTTGCATTTCTAACCCTCATCTTTCCAGCTGCTCTGATATTACTGAGGGCCAGAACCCTACTGCATGCCTTTGCAGCACCTACAGCTCAAGGTGATGGTAGAAGAGCTGGCAATTCTCCTCCCATTCCTTTGGAAGAACAGGCTACCCAGCCCAGTCTAATGCTCTCCCTCACCCATTCCCAGGCTCACACACTTCCCATGCACAGGAGCTCTGCTCTGCTCTTGCTCCTTTTCAGGGCAGGAGGAGAACAGCCAGCTGAGGAGCAAGCGTGGAAGCAAGAGCTGCTTCCAGCCCTCCACCTGCGCCGCACTGAAGTGCTGTGCAAATACCACTGCCCAGTTCTGCGGAGAATCAGATTTGCCCACACTTGGTTGAACAAAAGTCTAGTTTCATTAATATTATGAGAGTATCAACATCTAATAACTTTAGCACTCTGTACTTCAAAAATCACAGTGTTAGCAACATGTCAATATATTGCCCATGACTAGGAGTTTGTTTCAAATCTGTAACACTGTTCATAGAAGTCTAGACTGCCACACTACAACGACTCATGTAACAGCTCTTATCCATTGCAACAATGAAAACTTGCCTGCACTTGAGCCACAATGCTTGGCTCTGATGATACAAAAGTACCACTGGAAGACGAAGACCAGCCCACGTGAAAGTAAGTGTCAGGAATACTTAGTGCTATTCCTAAAGGTCTGGTAATAATATTGACTGTATTGTCACTGAAGTGCTTATCATAAGTTTTGGCAATATTTTATTTCTACTCTATCTACTGGATAGACTACTGGCTGGGATGGATGATTCTTAGAAACAGTATTAACATGAACATTGCTAGACTCTTGATCAAACAGCTTTACTAGGGCAATCCATGCACGTAACTCTGAGTACTGTGGCAGAGGAAAATAGACCTCTAAAGGCTGCATCAGCAACACCTATTCCAGTCGTCCGATCTTTACAACTTTGGCTGTAACTATTCCTAAAACCAAATACTTCCACTTGAAACTAAATAAAAGCAACAGACCAGGCCAATAAAAGCACCACATTCTATTAAGAAGCAAGCAGCAACTGACCCCAAGAAAAACATTATAGTGCACTTGCATTTTACAAAAAAAAAAAAAAAAAAAGGCAGGAGACTGTTGGAGCATGATTGTTTTCTTCATTAGGTTTTGGTATTTCCAAATACAAAACTCTCACTCACTGAACTGTCACGCACTACCTAAACCTGCAAGGTACCAACACTGCAAAAGTAGGTTGTAACTATAAATACTATATTATTACTCAGGATTTATCATACCCTTGAACTGCTAGCAAGACTTAATTCTACTTAATGACCAGCTGATGACTTGCTACAACTTATCAAAACAAAACATCCTAGGTCTATGTATCTCCTGAATTATGTAGAAGTCTTGAACTTCTGGATGCAACTTATTGCTATAATGAGCCACTCCAAAAGCCCAGATGCAGTCCAAGCAGGTATTCACACCCCCAGTGCTTATCCCACTGACTGCTGGATTGGCAACTTTTGGAGCCAAGATCACCTTCTGTTTGTTACAGTGGCAGTCTCAGGAGAAGTACTTCTAAACAGTTAGCGAATGTAAAACTTAATAAAACTAATGTTTAGCCCTAATTTGATGTCCTACAATTGCATTGCTTGCATATGTTCCATAACATATAACCAATCCAACCAGCCTCCTATAACCATATAACCAGCCTCCTACAGAAAAACCAGCTACTCGCGTATTAACCCAGCACAAGCACTCTCTAGCTGCCGAGAACAGCTCTAACCCGTGACTAGGATGACCAAGCCCTAAGTGAAGTAAAACTATGGAACATTTAGATTAGTTTTCTTCCAAATTTATTTTACATGTTCTACACTTGTGAACTATGTACTTTTTAAGGGATCTTAAACTGCCATATTTTTGCCTCACACAGCCATCTAATATTTAACTGAGAAATAAAGAGGTCAGCATAAGGTACCTTCCTAGTTCAGCATTATGCTTTACGACAGTGTCCCCCTCCCAAACGTACATTATTTCTGCAGTTCATGATGAAAACAAATCACACTGTATTTTTCTCAAATTGTCAAAAGCTACCTTTAAATGGAGATCCAATGTTTTCCATAGGTTATATAGTTTCAAATCATAGAAAGGAAAAATCCTGTTTTTGGCGAGTGGGTCTATTCTGGATATGCACAGATGGAGTGAAATTATTTTGTGGTGTAACTGACAAGGAAAGTTAATCACCAGATAGAAATTGGTTGGAAAATAGATTTAAATGGCAGAGCAATATAGCTTGCCTTATTTGGCTGCCACCACCAATGCAACAAAAGTAGCACTCCTGAGATGCAGAAGAGATGTTTATAGCAGGGGAAAAAAAAACAGAGACAGACATGCTGAGGTCTCTTTATCTGATAACTTTGTGGTAATTGCCTTTCATGCCCTGTGGCAGGCATTCAGTGAGTACAGCAAAGAAACGTAATGCAAACAAAGAAGAGTCAAACTCTACACTACTGCTGTACTTTACTAAATTACCAAGGTACAGCAGTGTTTGCATCATCACAAAGTCTGAGGCAGACATTTCTATGGGCCAGCATCATCCTCTTCCTAGAGTTCAGCCTCATTTCCACCAGTGTACCTGACTGATTTCACCGGTTCTTTCTGAGCAGCCCTGCTGTGAGGTCTTGTTCTATTTGCTGGCTGATATTTTGCCCTTGGTTTGAACCCCAACTGAATGGTTACAGGCATTTCTCCCTCTTGTCCAGCTGTCTCCTGACATCTCCTATATTGAAGGTAGAGAGCCTTCAAAAACTGTTTCTACCAAAATCAACATTCATTTTGCCTCTAATTTTACTGGGTTTAGAACTTGTCTCTACTGTCCCCGACTCTCTCTTCACCAACTACTGCATAGAAGCAAAGCCATCAGTATTGCTGAGCATAGCTCTGTTCCCAGAAACCTTCTGTCAAACAGGTTTTTAAAACATTCTTAATCTACATTTTGGGGTTTTCTCCTGTACTTTTTATACTGGCAGTGTCTCACCTTTTAAAAACCACATACAGCTGTGAGTACATGTGTTCTCTCTTCCTCATAATAGCTGACCCTAAAGATGGCAAGCCTTTATTACTAACTGCAGGGAAGAATGCACAACACTATGCTCTACCTGACGCAGCTGTAGCTCCTCCACATCTGCTTTTCAGTCACTCATTCCACATCCAGACTCATCGTTTCATGTAGTTCAATTGTGGGGGAAGAGTACCAAGGACAAGAATGAAAGAAGAATGGACTAAAGTACACATGCAGGCATACACACATATACACAAATCTGGCATATGCTCACTGATTTTTATTATTTGCTGTTTATAATCCAGTCACACTCCTGGTCCCCAGCCCCATTATGAAAAATCTTATCACCGTACCGTTCCACACATAAAGCGGTCTTTTTCACAAAGATTAGGCAGCAGATGTCAGAGTGAGATTTTGTATTAATAACACACTGAGGCAATAATTAGTAATATATTGATCCTTTACATCCTCATGAATTTGCTGACAGAAGCCAACATTCACCCCTACGGAAGGTAAATTCATCTCCCATTGCATTCAACGCAAGTTGTACACGTTTCTGCAAGGGATGAGTTGAGTGCAGAAGGTTTGGTGGTTATTATAGCAAATAAAGTAAGATGCAACAGATGCAGAAAGAAATGGTTGGAGAGGAGTAAAGATAAAGTCCAAGGTCTAAATGCCGGGTTTGCATGTATGCCAGCTGCTCTGCAGCACAGGAGAGAGAAAGGGAGAGGCAAACAAATACTTACCAGGTTTAATTTCCAGCAGCTTCAGCCTGGAATCCTCAGGGGGATGCAAACGCCTCTTTTTGCGCCAGCAACGTGCTGGGTATGTGTACAGCTGACCCGGGGCAAGGCCTGAAGATTAAAGGCAGAAAATAAATATAATCACATTTCATTTTGTAAACCACAAGCACTGTCTCTAGTGTCTTTGTTCTTGCCCTTCTAGCGTCTCCTTGTTGGAGGGTTCAATCCTGCAAACAGTGAAGCAGAACCACACACTCAAGTGCTTCTGAGGTTTCTCAGCACCTCTTGGGATTAGGCCTAGAGAGAATCCAGGTCCCACTTACACACTTCACTCAGCTCACTGAAACCAGAGCTGCACATAAATAATTTGTGATTTCTTCAGGGTAAATAGAATTTCAGGCTCTCCTGGGTCAGAGGGGTGCTGCCTCCTCATGGGCAGAGAAAGCTCCTTATGAAAGGAGAGATGGAGTTCTGACACACAAATCATAAGGCCCTGGTGCATAGAGCAGCTCAGGAAATTTGTGTCTTCCAAGTGGGAGCAAACCAAGATCCATGAGGCCTGGCTATCAGGGCTCTGTATTTTTGCTTGAATTCCAGACTTTTCTTTGAAGACAGATTCTTCATTCTGCTTATTACCTCCTCATGCCAACATCCTGAATGAGGGAGGAGATACAGCAGTAATGTTTATATTACTGCGTGGCTCAATTGAATCACATTTGGCATCGCTGGCTTCAGAGCTGCCCCGGCTCTCCTGACAGACACCGCTTAGCCAACGTTCAAGCAATGCTTTGCTCTCTTGTATGCAGAACACAGCAGGGCTTCATGAATGCATTGCTACTAGGGGCACAGAAGTGCACTGCCAAGTACTTCAAAGTAGCCTCAACTGCCCCAGATACTCACGACACACAGAAATACCCAGCAAGGCACAGTAAAGTTAGAAGGATGTCATTCTCTCTCCTGCTTCGCCTGCCCTCTCCACCAACCAATTCTGCTTTGGCTCTTCTGTCCTTCTGCTGTTGCTGTTGGTCTTGAAGGGGCTGGTCATAGTTTAGCTCCACTCAGGACCAAGCTACACAGTCTCTCACTCACTCACTCCCCCCACCCTCCATGGGACCGGGAGAACCAGTAAAGAAAAGAAGGCAAAACTCATGGATTGAGATTAAAAACATTTAAGAGAACAACAAAAGAAAAGAAAACAGAGATGGAAAACAAACAAACATTAAGCCAAATAACACAAAATATTGAAACACATAACTGACAGCACAACAGCTCACAGCCAATCCTGACACCCAGCTCCCTCCCCAGTAGCAGGAGGCTCCCCTCAGCACCCTCCTCACAGATACACTGAGGCTGGTGTCACAGGGTGTGGAACAGCCCTTGGGCCAATTTGGGTAAACTGTCCCAGCTGTTGGCTAACTAGTGAACTATCCCAGCTGTGTCCCCCATCCACAGGTGCCCCCAGCTCCAGTTCCCCTCCCAGCTCAGGTGAAAATTAACTCCATCCTAGCCAGAACCAGGACAGGCTACAGAGCATGACTGCAACTCCAGAATCATTGCACATTGCACTTAGAAAACAGGTGAGACCACAGAGGACAGGAGTGGTGTTACCATATCTGAAACTGTACCAACAGTTGCACAACAATCAAGGCGGTGCCAGGAAAGCAGAACAGATCAAGGGCAACAGGATGGCCCAAGACTTCTCAGCCATCCATTCTGAAGCAGCCAGGAAAGTGTACCAGCTTGGGAACAAAACTGACTCACTGAACCAAATCTGGATAATGAAGAAAACAGCAGCCTATTACTTGAAGGGAAAAAAAAAAAAGAAAAAGAAAGACACTACAAAATTATTAACATCAAGGGAATGGGTTAATCAAATTCTGCAAGTGAAGCCTAAGCCCCTGGTTTGAAATATTTCAACTGTTGGGAATGCCAGTTCTGATCCCAGCACTTTTCACCTACTTCCAAGGCCTTGGTGCATAAACAGAGCATCTACAGCACACTGCCTGGGTATGGCCAAGAGATGGAGTATTCGCAGAAGTCTGGACTGTTCCAGGGCACAAAGCACTACTGGACTGAGGTTTTTCACACCCTTCTTTTATTGCTGCACAGCTTGCTGGGCATTATGCCCATCCCAAGTAGGATACATTTCAGAGCAGGGCGTTCAGGACTGGTTTGAGAATAAAAATGTGAGTAACTAGCACTTCTGCAGTGTTTGGACACACTTCTTCAAGGCACTTTGCAAACATTAACCACTGCAAACAATTACTATTATGATGAGGTGCATTGTGACTCATTAAAGAGGTGGAGGCAAGAAGCCCCACCCTTTCACAGCAAGTGAAAGGTGTGCAAGAACCACAACACTGACATGGCAGTTGCTAGACCAAAGCAATAGGACAGAGAATCAGCCCTCCATTGCATAGCCCTCCAGAGAGGAGTCATTTGAATGAAATAAGCACCACAGCTTTGAGCATTTGTCCCAGACAGGAAGGAGCAAGGATTTACTGCAGGTTTTGGGGAGTATCTGTTAATGTGGGTTCAATTATTGGGCGCTCTTATATGAAATAGCAGTTCTGGATTCAGTCAGGACAGCGAAGGCCAACCACAAATGCTGAAAGCCCAACAAGAAACAAATCAGATATCCTTGAAAAGACAGAGATGGGAAAGCCTCTTCCCTAGAGGACTTACAGACTGCTCCAGGTGGCAGATAGATCAATAAGATCCAACATCCATCTCTGCACCCCTTGTCTTAAGTTCTCTGTTCCTCTGCGCAATACCCTTGCCCATTAACACATTGCCATCCAATGAACTTAAAATAGCCACCAGACCTTCAGTGGATCCAAACCCATCCAATACTACCTTCAGTTCTCCACCCTGACCCCTATCTGTCACTGTGCTGGCTTACATGAAGAGTGGATCTTTGATTGTTTACACCAAGGAGGGGTAAAAAGGAAAGGATCAGTCTTGAGCTTCAAATCCAGCCCCTCCATAGTCAATCTTGCAGCACATATGGAAATAACACATATACAGGTCTTACTGTCTTCAGTCGTGGCTCAATTGTATCTCACTCCAGTGCCTTATAGGGCAACCAGAGAAGGTTCCAACCATTTGCTTATAGAGGAAATAGCAGAACCTGCAGTGAGTTATGTTGTTTATCTCATTAGTGTAGGAGAGTCATAACTCAAAGCTGGTGTGAAAGGCCGGAGGAGGAGGGGAAAAGGAGGAGGGAGTTATGTGCAGTATTGTGTGAAATTAACCCTGAACTGTTTATCATGAGATGTGGTTTTCTAACTGCTTTAACAAAGAGGACAGCAAGAAACCAGGTTAATCTGCTGAGTTCCTGACTCTCCTCTCTGTTTTTCAAGCCCTCTGTAAGTGAAAAGGGGTCCTGGAGCTTTGCCATTTGTCATTGGTACAGGTTTTCAGGTTAGCGATAGTAAAGGGCAGTGAACGCAGCACACAAGACAGACACTAGGGTGGCTGGCTGAGAATTTTCAGAGCCCTTCAGTATGGGCAGAAGCGCATTGTGTACAGCCTGAAAACAGGCATGCTAAAAGTGTGAAGGGATGTTTTGACCCACTGTAATATTACTAGAAATAGATGATGAAAAGACACTCAAGGGAGCCCTAAAAGAGCTAATAAAAATCAAGAAAGAGGAGAGCAAATATGAGGGAGGAGGGCTGCTTCATTTCACACTGATTATTCTAATTCAAAATAACAAAGGCATCAGATTTGGTAGCCGATGCAGATGCAGGAGGCTTGTTTTCACTTAAGACCCTCCGTGAAGAATGTTCCAGCAGTAGTCCCCACTGCAGCCCTGCAGGAGAAATGCCACTGATTCCCTTTTGCAGGAGAAGCTACTGAACAGTTCACTACCAGAAGTGAAGAAAGAAAGATTTGCACAATGAATTTGCCTGAAGTAGTCCAGAGAGTTTGTGGCTGAGAAAGGCAAAGCATTAAGACCTCTTGGTTCCCAGTGTGATGCCATAACACTTTCATGATGATTTCCTCTGTTAGTGTGGAGACACCAATGAGACCCATACAAGACTATCTGTGTCTATCTTTGTAGCAGATGCTCTTGCCAAAACATTACTTGTGGATATAGTGGATGTATACCTGCTTATGACTGCATTCAAAAGGATAAAAATAGCAGCACCTTATTCATAACCAGATGCTACAAAAACAGAAATTAATTGGGTAAACGGATTTAGGAAAAAAAAAAAAAAAAAACCAGGAAAGCTAGCTTTGCCAAAGCATAATCTCTTAGGAATGGGGAATTGTCAGCTGAAAGAAAAACCCAACTGTGGTCATGAAGCAACCTACAGAAGAAGGGTTAGCCCAGAACCTCAGACAGCTCCCAGCTTGTAAACCATATTAGTCAGTCCCAGTAGTTTTGGCAGCTGAAACCTTCTCAGGATATTTTTAATGCTAGTGAAACACCTGTTGTCTCCTGCTCCAGAAGTGGCTGCATTTTGTCTTAGAAAGAGTTTTCTGGTAGGTCTGCAAGACAATACTAAATCTACTTTGGATATTTTAGGAGCACTGCAAGGATCCTTCCCTCAGCATATCCTAGGAAAGGAAGAGGGAAAGTTTCAGCTAAGCACTCTCCAGACGTGGCAATTGCTTTCTTAATCTGCTCCCAGGAGGGGAGGGAAATATACTGTGTTCCTCCCACTCCACCTGCTGCAAACTAGCCAGTGGAGGAGTAAGAGCAGGCTGTATCTTTCCATAATTCCAGATCTGCAGTTTGGGAATTTTTTTCAGTATGGTTTACAGAAACTGGCATGTGTGCACATCATGCTTCTGGTGTCCATGCACCCTAACCCCCTCCCTACCTTCTTTCTCTGGTCTGCACTGAAAGAAATGGGAAAAAAAATAGAAACCCCGTTTGGTGCTGTCAAAAAATCCATTCCCAGAGCTAACGGTGAGTCAGATACTGAGCCAAAATAGCAAATACTGATACTATAGCAAAATTCCCACTGGGGTTCAGGAGGACTTCTGCCTGAGTAACATCTCCAGTCTTTGAACTGGTGATGGTCCTTTGCATTTCAAACAAGGATTTCAGATGGATTTACTATAACAAAGGAAAGACTGACCGAAGTCTACAAAAATAACAGAGCTCTTTTCCTTTGAGCTTCACAGAGCTTTGGAACATGCATTAGCCAAAGCTCTTTAAGGACACATACCAACTTCCTTCTGCAGTTGTGGAAACTGTGGCTCCAGAACTGATATCCAAGTACCTTGTCCAAAGCAGAACCAGGAGTTATAGGGATATTTCTAAGCACCAGGACAACGTTCATTCCAATAACAGGATTCTCCTATATTTTACCTCAGCTTTATATCCTTCCCAATACAATTCCTTATTTTCAGCATTCATCTGAGAAACGTCCACCTCCACCTCTCCACCCTGAAGAGAATTCCTGTCCTGCTTAGAGCAGGGCATTGTGTCTTCTGCCACAGACTGGGATCAATAGCATTAAAAGAGCTACAATGATGCCGCCTTGGAAACTACCATGTCAGGCACTTCTTTGGGTAGAGAGAGAATAATTAGGATGAGCTCTCTGCAGTTACCAAAGGAAATCCCCTGCAGGCACAGAGGTTTAGGCAGCTTCTCTTCTGTGTGGCCTCTAGCAGGTTTGAGCTCCTATTAATTAAACCCCATGAGGGCTCAGTGGCCAACCCTTCATATGTGCAACATCCATACACAGACATAACGCTACCAACCTGGTCCCCTGTGCCTCTTCTCCATCCAGATGTAGCAGTTGTTCTGAGCTACCCCAGTTTGCGAATCCAGGAAGGGAAGGCGAACACTTCGCTCGGCGCACAGCCGAGAATTGTAGCTGCGGCAGTGCTCAATTGCTTCTTTGTAGAACTGGTCCCCGAGTCTGCCAAAAGAGACAGGACAGAGAGTAAGAAAGATTGCACTGCCTCCTCAAAGAGGGAAAAAGGGACATACAGTTGGTTTAGAACTGGACAAGCAGAAAAACATTCCCTGAACACATGCAAAGCTTGCTGACACTAGGCACTGCTGAAGCAGATCGTGCAGAAAGTGCCACCAAAAGATCAGGCTCTCAGGAACCAGACACAGATCTTTTCAGTGGTGGCATAGCTACTGAAAGGGCAAATGATGCAACCACACAGGCCCATGACCCTGGGTCCAGCAACATAGACACCATGGTGACCTCACTCTATTGTTTCTCTTCCTCCATAGTTTGTCAACCAATTTGGCAAACCAGTCATTTCAGTCGTACATTACAGCAACTCCTGCAGTACATTTTGAGCAACCACAAAGCCAGCCATGTTTAGAAGTACTTCACTCCAGCATTTCTGGTGTCAGAGAGCCCATAAACACAAAGGCCATAGTCCTCATATTGTGTGCTTCTGAGGCAAGAAAACACACCCTGTAACAATTAGGGCCATGTCTGCAGTGCTCAGAGTGGGCATTTTGTTATAATCCTTCCAGAGCTTTCCACAGTCAAGCCTGAGGCACCAACAGCAGCAGGCTACAACAGCAACCGGTAAGATCCAGCATGGCAAATGCTGCTTTCCTCTGGAGCCCAGTGGGAGGAACATTTCTGAAGACAATGTCACTTATTTCATAAATAACTATTTGTTCAAAAATTCTGTAGAATCTTCAGCTTCCCTTGAGAAAGGTTTAAAAACTCTGCCTGCTGGAGATTACCAAAATCCTCCTTCCAAATTTTTCTAAATAGGGAAAAGCATCAAAGTAGAGCTACCCTGAGGACACAAAGCAGCTGTCATGCTGGAGCATTGCAAAGTAGGTGGGCCACACTGCTGAACCTCATTCTTGATCTATTGTCAAGGTGAAATTCAGTCGTGACATGAATAGCTAGGAAAGCTACCCATTAGGGGTAAGTTCATTAGAAAATAGGAGCAGAGTGATATATAGCGTAACTTGCTCTGACTGATATTCATTAATGTGCGAGAAGAGTATAGCGTGTACAGCAAGGGAGCCGAAGGGATGCTTGCATGGAGATAAAAGAGGCTCCCTTTCCTGTTCTATTAGTTGTTTTCCCCGCTGCCCTCTTCTGTAGGCACAACTGGCATTTTAAAAGTATACTCCTTTTGCACACCTCTGAATGTCAAATCAGTGCAAATTGCTGTGTCGTAATTAATTTATCCAACCAACTCTTCAACTCACTTATCTTTTTCACACCTAAAACATTGTGAGGCAATGAGTTCCAAAGCTGAAATATGATTCATGTGAAAAAAAAAAGCATGCCCTTATGCTTGTTTTAAGCCATATCTCAATTATTTACAATAACAAGTCTGTAAGTGTCTCACAAAACTCCCACCAGCACCAGGTCATTTCTCTAATGAGCAGAGAGTATCCAGCTCACTGAGCCCTTGGATGTGGAACAAGCACCGTGGCTGGATGCTGGAGCCCACCAGCTTCTCCTGCCCTCTACCACTGACTTCAGCAGCCGTACTTCAGGGTGTCCCCAAAGGAGGGAAGTCCTCCACAAGCAGGAATTGCACTCAGGAGTCAGTACATCCTTTGGCTACAGAGACTTTCTAAGGATTGTTCAGTGGTTTCATGCAACAGTGAACATCTGTGAATGTAGTGCCTCACGGTCCTGTCCCCCTGCTGCTGATCACCAGCTCCTGGGCAGCACCTGGCACAGGGATCTCTGCAGGGCAGCTGAAGGAGAGAGCTCTCTGGACTGTACAGGCAAGTGGAGGGCAGAGCCATGGGCAGAGAGCGTACAGCGGGATCCCTCCGGACACTGAATCCCCCACAATGACCTCAACCCCCTTTTTCCATAAAAAGGCAAGGGGGAGGGAAGAGAAGCAGAGGAGAAAGGAAAAGATAAGCTGCACTGCTATACAAAGAATGTGACTAGGAAGAAATGAAAGCTTATTAAAAGCTGTAATTAAAGTTGTACACTTGTGTAATCAAAGTCAGTAACAAGGAGACTCCAGTTGATCAAAGATTAATAGCTCTTTCCAAAAACACTTGAGCTTCCACAGAGCTATGTCAGATTCCCCCTATATTAAGCCAGGGATGCTCACTAACTCCAGGGAGTTTACTGGAAAGAAGAGCACAGCTGTGTGACAACAAACTGCCACCACTGCAAAGGTTTTCGTTATGCTAAAAATTAGTCCAGTCATTAGAATACGCACACCACAAAGCATCCATATTAGTAGAAACGGTACGTCACAGCAACACAGATAGAGGATCTGGCTGGAGATTACCTCAGTTTCCACCTTCTTCTAAGACTGAAAATAACTAAAACTTTGAATGTTAAATATTTGGCTTTCAATGACACTGTCAGGTACAGTGTAAGAGTAAATTTCAGATTTCTCTATGAGGGAGAAAAAGGGGCTTGAGATCCTAATGGCAGAGAAGTTACCAAGTTAAGGGGTCAGCTTCACTCAACACAATCTTGTAGTCTAGCTGTTTCATTACATTTATTTTAAAGATTTTAAATATGCACCTTTTGCCCTAAAGACAGATAATAATTTAGGAGAAGCATTTAGTCACCTCCATACTTTAAGAAAGCTTGCTTTGGCTCCACTACAGCAAGTATGATCAAAAACCCCAGCCCGTAAGTATTCACTGGAAACGTATTCAGACACTGGGACCTTCAGGGCTTGCTTTGACTTTAATTATAAATGGAATTTTTCAAAAAAAGTGACAAATAATCAAATATAGGGAAGCAAAGAAGCAATATTTTCATATGACACTCATATCTCAGCGGAAAACAGCTTCCCTGCAATTATTTTTGGGTGGTTGGTTATTTCGTTTTATCATTACTCTTCAATGGAGTGACTCTGAGTCGTTCCAAATTTCAGTTAGCTTTTTTTAAGGAACTTTATATTTAGAGATTTTTTTTTCTTTGTTTTCAGTGCTACATACCCAAATACAGTATATTTTATCTTATGCAGAAAAACTAGAAAGTGTTATTAAAACTGGGGCAAAAAAGGGAAAGTACGGTCCTATTGTTCTCATGACTGTGGAGTCACAGAGGTGGGACAAAGCCCAGCGCACTCCCAGGAGGTTTATAATGGAGCTGGAGAACAAACAAGGACAGGAATAAGACTTGAAAGC
Organism: Chlamydotis macqueenii; assembly: GCF_036417535.1. NCBI lineage: Eukaryota > Metazoa > Chordata > Aves > Otidiformes > Otididae > Chlamydotis > Chlamydotis macqueenii. Next base: position 40,039,480 of record NC_141560.1, read on the forward strand.
ACACAAGTTCAGATGAAACCCAAACAGATTAGCTGAGTTTGAGCAAGTGAGATACACGAAGAGAAAAAAATAAACAGACATTAATAGTAAAACGTGTATCATATGTCAGAAAGATTAATTATCTGATGTTACGTGCATCATAGTTTTCCCAAGCTGTGTTGCTATGGAAGACTTACACTTCATCTCCTGAAAAACATATCTGTAAAAACTATGGGGAATTTCTGCATCATTTTAATGAAAAGTATGTATGAGTCAGTGCTGTGCTGTGACTGACTGCAAGAGTCGATTCTTCCCTTTGGACACAGGAGTGAAAGGTCACAGAGACTTGTCTAGATTGATATTAATGACACAAAATCATCAGCATACGCATAGATTTCAAAGATGCTGGGGAAGAAAATCAAGAAGCAGATATGAACAACTGCTGGCTAAAGAAGGCAAATCATACTGAAAGCAGCACAACTGGAAATACAGAATAAAGTTGTCAGCACACGGCAAAAAGCACACAGCCCCGCAGTGCAGGGCCACAGGTGAAACCTCGGATGCTTGGGACAGGCGGGCCGGTGACACTGCTGGCATACGCTCAGGCTTTGCATTTACATTCCAGCCTGAGGACACTAAAATAACCTGGTTCTGGCCGACTAATAAAAGCTTGGAAAAGAACAACCTGTGCTATTACAGTCTCCTGCAAGGGCGCATAGGAAGCGTATACGTCCATAGGAGTTAGGGGCTCTTTTTTGGTGAAAAAGGGCAGGACTGAAACTAAACAGCTGGCTCGGAGTAGCGGAAGTGCAGCGTGAAGACTCCAAGGTGAGCACTCTGCAAGACGCCCCAGGCCCCACTGGCTCCGTGGGCCCTGGGACAGCAATGCAGCAAGGCTGGTGCAGGCAGTCACTGGTGTGAGAGCACACATCAGGATGGAGGATCAGAGCCTGTGACTTTCATGAAGTCACTGTCCTTTTAAGCATTAAGAAACTGAGCTTTTCTATCATCGAATCAGGTCAGCTAATAACAAAGTCAGTGAAGAACAACCTTCCCTTCTCTCAGCCTTTGCCCATCTGCTCTAACTAGACCACAGAATTTCTGAGCAGTCTCCGACATTACTACTTTCTGTACAGTACCCAGTGCCATGAATCCTCTGTCTAGGCATGCCTTAAAAAAAAAACAAAAAAAAAAAACCAAAAAAAACCAAACAAGAACTGGCCTGGCTTATAAATTAGCAACACGGACTAAGAATCTGGCTTCACTCCAGCTGCTTCAGGACGTTCATTTCTCTGCTGACAAGGGATCCTGATGGGCTCTGAAAGCAGCGGAGCTGCTCCACCTTTCCAGCACATCCTGCAAAGTCCCAGCTATTTGAGTGTGCTATGCCTTTTACAAAAGCTACAAAATGTGCAGAATCTAGCACACTCCTCCTGCAGTGTCTATCACATTTTAGGTTAGGATCCAGAGAAGGAAAGTACTCACTGAAGACATATAACCAGCCAAGCTCAACCTTGATTTCAGGTGCACATCACCCCTGGAAAACTTGTATAACAAAAAACCAGTCCTCCTTAAGTGCAGCTCTGAAATTTCCACCAGATCCTTTGAGTATGAATCCAGATTGTTTCTAGTTTCTGAAGGCAGGCCCCTTTCTAGTCATTTCCCTCTAAAACCATGCTCACTACATGACTAGGCAAGTAAAAAGCTGATAGCACAGAAAGAAATGACTAATCGTGTAACAGAAAGCAACAGAGTTTTCCTTCTGAAGCTTGCAATGGTCCCCAGCCATCATGAAAAACCTGGGACCTGCTCTCCTCAAGATCATGGAGTTTTCATTTACTATACTTTTAGCGTCTAGTGTTATATTCTAGATCATTTGATGTTGTGAGGAACACTGAGGACAACTGAAAAATCCATTTTAAATCAGAAATTGTTCTTCAGTAGCACTGAGCAAGATCTGAGAAGATCTTGATGTGATGCAATGTGGCTTCAGAAGATACTCTGCACTCTCATTTTGAAGACATTAATGAATGAGTCTGGAAATGAAGCACCAGTGGAGTTTTGGGCATTCTCGCAGAGAAGGACAGAGACTAAGAAATCATGCAGACACTACCTGAGCTATCAACTGCGCGTGACACTGCAGACCAAGAGGTACAGCTTGACCAACCGCATGTCTTGGCAAGTGCTGACAGAACTGCACTGAGCTGGCTACACTCATTCCTTTCTAGGAGATCCCAGGAGGCCCCTGACAGGAGCCTGCTCCTCCTCTCCATGAGCCTTGACATGAAGAATGCCACAGGGCTCAATTCTTCCACCTCGTCTATTTAATATCTATGCAAAACCTTCAGGAAATATGATTAAGTATATGAGGAGCAATGCCAGCCATTACGTTGATGACACGTAGCTTTATGTATCTTTTCCCCTCTCATGCAGATTGCAGTTTCTCAGGTCTCTCAGTGTTGAAAGCAAGGGTAGCATGGCTGGCAGAGGCTGAAGTCAGAAGAGACAGTAGTGAGGCCGGCTGGAAGTGAGAAATTATACAAACTATGAGCTAACGTTTTTTTATGAATCAAAGACAGACACTAATGTGGACAATCTAATAGACACAATCATCAAAAGGGCCTTTTCTCTCTCTCTCTCTCTCTAGTCAGCATAATTCTCTTTTCAAGCAATGATCTGGCCATGCTCGTGTGTTTTTCACATGTGGGCTGACCTACTATGGCTCTCTACCTTAGACTAAATAAGCAATGAAGACAGATGTAATTGCAAAACTGTGGTGCCTACCCTATTACAAAGCAAGCCAAAGAGATCAGTAGTCCCCAGCCTGTCCTGTCCTCATCCCTTTTCCTCATGTACTCTGAAATACCACTGGTTTTCACAAAGGGCACAGCAGGCTAAGTTCAAGCCACTTGAATAGCTGCTTCTCCTTTCTACACCCAGAACAGCAGATGCAACTGGAATCCTGTGCTTAGCAGAGCCCAGTATCACTAGACTCCTGCAGTGCCTTCAGGCAGTAGACCTCCAACTCCAGAGCATCCTCCCAGAAGAGATAAAGTATTCTGCTCTGCTCATTCGCACATCACATTGCATGCTAACGCAACATTCATCAAAAGATCCAAGCAAAAGGAAATACATGTTCAAGAGTATCAGACCACTATTAAGCACTAGAAAACAAAGGACTGGCTGGGCCCCTCCTTTGGCTGTACTCTCTGAAACTTCTAGTCTGTTGGCAGCTCCTGAATGCTACAATCATGTACTCTTTGTGACTGCAGAGACGTAGGATACCAATACTCAACAGAAATAAAGAATGGTTTTCTGGATGTTAGGTGAAGCAGAATAGATTGCTCAAAATCCTACCACAAACTCTGAGGGCAAGCCAGAAACTGCAGGAATGTGCAGATTCAGTTTTCTCATAATGGTCAGTTGCGTCTGTCCCTGCTCGACATCTTTGAATGATGTAAGGGGTGTGAATGTGAGCAAAGGCAAAACAGGATTTCCAGATGGGCTACAGAATGACTCAAACTTTCTGGGCTTACTGGGCTTTCAGTTTTTCAACTTAAACTGCTTTTCAACAGCTTTTCAGTTTTCAACATAAACTTGGCACAAACACATGTTTATCCTAGACTCTCCAAGAGTCAGAGCCATTGAGACATCTCTTTCATTTCTATACATATGGAATATTTTCACCTGATGGACAAAAAGAGGCCTGTAGAACTTTCCCCAGCATTGAAGTCAGAGAAAAAAAATGGCAAGCAGAACTGTTTCAGTAGTAGCTAAGAGTACACAAATCAGACCACAAAGTCGTATACAGCTGCAAGCAGAGACAGTGTTGCTGGAGCACAAATGATCGAAGGGTAAATGAAAGGAAAGATTTGCAAGGAGAGTTAATGCCTTTCATTGGAACAACTCATACAGCCAGGTTAAAATAGACAAGCTTTCAAGCACTTATTCAAAAGTACTGTGCCAGATGCATCGACTGTATGCAGTGCAAGATATTAGGACCCATCAGAGAGCTGACGACAAGTTCCTGAGTCAGCACTGGCACAGCTCAGATGCTACAGCAGTCAAGGAGATGCCCTGTGCTCCAAGTCTAGGTTGAATCCTAGATCAGTGAAAGTGCAACACGAGATTTTCCAGCACCCTCCTCTGAGCACCCAGCATTAGCCCATCCCCTGTATGTAGAAGGGCAAAGGAATCCCCTTTTGCCAGGTATTTATCAGCAGACTTTCCCTGGTGGGCTGGAAATCCCTGCTGGGTGTTTGTGGCCAGAATCGACAGGCTTCTCGCTGCTTGAATCACGGTGTGATGCTGAATCATAACAGAGAACTCAGCCTGGTGGAGCGAGCTAAATTCACTGCTCTGGAAAGAGTCTTAGACTGTAATTTAATCCACTGTGAAACTACAGGTATCATCTCATGCAAAAAAAAAAATCTGTCTCTGAAGAAAAAATGACAAAAGGTAGGCATAGCTTACAATTTGGGGAAAATTGATCTGATTAGCCTCATCCTCACAGGTATTGTGGAAGTATGAGAGCTCTGCCAGCACTTCCATTTAAAGAAAAGAAACAGCAGCACAAGTTAATACTGCCAAGAAGAGTGTGGTACCTCAGGGTATTTTGCTGACAGCAGCCTGCAGGCCAAATCTGGCTTTCAGGGTCAAGAGCTGCTGCCATCTTTGTGCAGACAGAAGGACCAGAGCCGGAGGTGGTCCTCTTCCTGCAGCTGCCCATGGCCTCACACAAGGCCTGCAGAAACATTCCCAGCTCACAAAGCCAAAAAAGTGGGATCACTATGCCCATCTTACTCAGCAGTTAGCATGCGGAGCTGTTGGCTAGGTACAACAGGTATCTACATATGGTAAAAGATGATATGTGCTTATATGAGGTATTTCAGAAGACTCATTTCTTGGCCCTGTTCAAATATACTGGACTGTGAACAATTATACTATGGTGCTTGTGGTAATTTGTCCACTTCTCCTCTTACTTTTCCTCCACTGCCATGGACAGGTAACAGCAGCAGTTTTCAAGCCATACACCAGGCTATCTAAGGTGTTTCCAGAGACAGACATTGCATACAATCTCTATTAGACTCAGCACAGTGACCAATTAAGTTAATCTCAGAGGCAGACTCCTTGGGGACATCTCAGAGCATCTATTCTTTCTCAGACCAGGGTTTCTGTTTTAAAGAAATGCAGCATCATCCAATTAAATGAACAACAGGTGTGAAAGGTAATAACCTAGACCTCTTTTGTATCTGAAGAGAGCAGTCAGAATCCAGCTTGCTCCTAACCTCCCCCAAAAGGTCAAAAATTCTCTCCAGTTACTAAAGGAATGAACTAATGAAAACTTCAGTAACAATATTAGATTAGACATGACAACATCCAAAAGATTTTTTAATACATATTTTTAAAGAAGCATCTCAAGCTGCTGGGGTTCGGGGTCACCAGAAGCCTGTTTGGCTTAGTGCAATCATAGCCTTAGGGGCCAGATGCAGTCAAAGACAAAGCTTATCCATTCAACTCCCTCGATCCTGATTTCCCACAGTGGACACATCTTTCACATTCCTACATCCAGGAGAAAGGCAGATTAGTAAAAGTTGTAATCTATCACCCAAGCTGGCACCGGGAAGCCAGCACACCAGAGTTCTAAAAATGACTCTGCCGCGACTTCCTTTGTAGCTGTAATAGTTCCCCTGCAGAACACGGGTAACACCCAACACCTACCTCACTAATACATCTTGTGCATCATTTAGGCACTGTCTATATTAAAAGATGCTCAGATCGCAGACATCCTCTCCTAGTTCTAGCTGTGCTGGCTAAAAATATCACCCATTGCCTCCTACCTTGCTGCTTTTCACTGCTTGTCTCCTACAACTTACTGCTCCCGCACCTCCCGCCAGGAGCAATACTTGCATGAGCACTCCCTGATCTACCTCAGGCAAGGACATTTGATCTGTTTGAGCAAACCCAGCTGACATTGCCTGGAGCTCACAAAACCCCTTCTGCCACCAGAGGTGGTCTCCAGTAGTACAACCAACTTGGGTTAGTCAAGTAGCACACTTGTTTGCTTGCAATGGGAAAAAGCCTGTCCACAACATCTGTGGTGACAGCTATGTCACTCAGTCAGCACAGCCCTCTCAGGAGACACAGCATGTACACATGGAAGGTTTTCCCTACCACCATAGTTATATCATCGGTCCAAATGACACCAGCTAAGGTGACAAGAGCATTCCTTTTCATGTGTCTCTATGTAGCTCATCTTTCATGAAGCCATGTATCTCCATCAGATCTCAACAGGCAGTGAGATGCCAGGAAAGAGCATGAGGGTTCTGCATGCTTTTAGCCAAGTCAGAGTCACAACTGTCCAAGCTCTACAGCAGGGTCCTGGTCTGAATGGCCGCTGTTAGCCCTCTTGGAAGTTCCCAGGCTAGGATTTCCCCTGCACCTTGTGCAGTTATTTAGTAGACAAATATACAGTGCCACTCAATCCAGATGGCAGAACTTAGAAGAGCTTGAAACAAACAGGCAAGTAGAAGAGTAGTAGAAATGTTCCTAAACAGCAGGCAAGCTTCTCCACCACACAGAACTGTAATTACATTAATATTTTAGGTACTTCCTGTCCCTTGACTAAAAAGAGTTACTGAGTTCACATTTTTCTGCTGACTTGCCTCTTCTGTAGGAACCTTGTATCTCCTACTGCATACAAAATCCTTCTATAGGAAACAATCAATTTTGGTCAGGTGAAAATGATCACACAAGTAGCAAAGCAGAGATTTATCTAGATCTGGAATAAACCCACATAATTATTAGGGTTTACTTTGCCTCTGAGGCCAGCCTTGGAAAAAAAAAATCAGCTATAACCAATACTTTAAAGATAAATTTACTAATCTTGAATGGGTAGCACTTTTCATTTCCTCAGTCATGATACGTATGACAAATAGAATACACATGTAAGAAAACACAAAAGTCTACTCTACCAGTCAGCAATTATTAACCAGACAAAACACAATGGGAAAACATATTTTCTCTTCTCTACAAAGCCATCTTAAGTCTAGATAATTAAGGTTATGTTTCTTTGAGTTATTATTTCTCTTGAATACACAGGAACAATCATTCTGATACTTGTATAAATCTACTGACCTCAGCAGACGTACAGCAGGGATATACTTGACTCATGCTACACAGGGGAATTCCAAAGAGGACTGTGAATTAGATTTCCTTTTCTCACCTCCTTCCCCCGGTTCTACCCACAAATGGAAGTAGGGCAGATTACAGGCATTCCTCTGCTGAAGTATAATTATTACTCCTCCAAAAGGAACAGTAAAAGTTAGAAGTAAAAGGTGAAACAGATACACTGCATTCTCCAACACATCATCTCACCATTCCCTCAGCATAAAGAACGCTCTGTATCGAGAGCACACTTGAACTAACTCAAAGGTCTAGGCACAGGATCTCCTGCACCTGGAGCACATCCCACAGGAGCAGAGGAAACCATCATTGCGAATACACACACTGCTTTAACTCTGAGAAGTGATGCTGCAAACATCTGTGTCATTGTTTCTATAGATACTTATTAAGATGAATTGTTTGATAAAGTCAAGAAAAAGGACTTGCCACAACTAACTTTCAGAAACTCACATATCTGATGGTTGTTTCCCTATAAACCAACTTTCCTTGCATGAGTTTTTATTCTGACTTGCCTCCTGTTCTCAGCACCACCTTAACTCAAGTATCAGATTGAGATGGTTATTACTGTAGAACAGTTAAAACAAATAGAAAAGTCTTGTAATTCACTTAGCAATCAGCAAAGTGTGTTGCTGCATCAGAAGTGTGTTGCTGCAATTATCACTGCACAATAAAGTTCCTCTCTTCTGCTCAAACTTACTCTTTGGCAAGTTTCACTATTCTGAAAGACACCAGTTGTTTAATGCATATCCCAGTCATGCTAGGGCAGATGGCTCTGTGTGTTCACTGAGGTCTTCAAAGAGTCATGATGAAACCCTGCCTGTGACCAAGCATCAGGTCCCAGTTCAGCAACCTCATCGGGTTCGCAGGTCCCCTTCAATTCAAAGTTAGGCAGATACTTAAATGTCTTGCTGAACAGAGATGGCAGCTGCACAGACAGCACATGCTTCAGTACACTTTTAGAATGAGGTCTTAGAAGCAGGTACATGTTGGAAAGGCTGTTCAGGTCAGTTTATCATGTTTTCCTAGCTGGAACTAGCCAGAGCTAACACATTACTTCCATTTTCTTTCTGGGATGTAATACACTGCAGTAGTTAAAGCTGTAGGTCACAAAAGTGTAATCTAGGGATCACGAGACAGTCATTAATTAATCAATCAACCAGTGGAAACAGGAGCTAGGTAGATATTATTATCTCTACATTGCAGATGAGATACAAAGAGTTTGTATAACAAAGCCATAGAGAAAGAAAGACACTTTTCTTATTTCCCAGTTTTGCTCCATCTTTTCTTCTGAAATTTGTTTTCTCGCTCTTCAAGACATCTTTCCCCAACTGCAATCCAGCAATTTTCTTCATTCAGAGGCAAAGTTGACTCCACGTCATCCCTGAAAGCTAGCTGAAGCTCTTCTATACAAAAATCAGTTAAAGAAATACAAAAGTAACCTTTCTTTTTTCCAGTCATGCTGTAAAAGCTACCTGAATGCTGCAGTGACAATGACAAGTAAAGACAATGACTAAACAAGAATTGGACATGGAACTAAACTGCATATTGAGTCGTCACTTGTCTGCACCCTAATTAGTACAGAATGGAGACGAGCATCACAGTGATCTATAAACAGGACCAAGAAAAGATTGACAAGGAACTGAAGGAAAGGAACTGAGGGAGTCAACTGTCAGAGCAAGGAGAGGTTACAGAAAAAAACGAGAGAGGTTAGCCCATTGCCCTGGAGTAATGGCTAGCCTTTAACACATGGCCTCTGCTCCTGTCAGTATTTCTTCTTGGACAGGTTATCTCAGGAATTTATGCTTTCCAATAATTACCTTTCAGAGGGCTCTCACTTATCTTGCAAGAGGAATCCACCAGTAACCTGAACTGCATTGCTCATGCAATCGCCATCCACCCCCTCTAACCTTTCATCCCATCTCTCAAAGCAAAATCAAGCGGTTCTTCCCAGACTTCCACTGCTGCATCAGCAAGGGCTGGTGACGTTGATAAAAATAAGAGTTTTAATGCTTAATCCTACACAAACATTGATGAGCTTGTGGGCAAAAGCAGTAAAATATTTAACCAGTAGGTTAAAATACCTCCTGTAGTAATGTTATATTATCCAGAACTGAAGGATGAATGCTGGTCTTACACCATCACAAGAAGCATTTTTATCTGAGAGTAAGCTTTGTTACTTTATTGCAGCAGACCTCAGAGCCAATCAGTATTGGTTTTAATACATTTTCGACTCACAGGAGTAATATTTAAGCTCTCTTCCTGTTACCCTCCCAATCTACCTTTCTTCCGCTATATGAATTGCTTTTCCTCTTGAAACATCAGTGCCTAAGAGAAGCTTTTACTTTTGGCATTCACTCCAGAATCATTTCAGATGAACTTGCTCATCTTTGCTAAAGTATATGTTTCGCACTCAGTGGGTTATTACACTTCCCTTCACACTCTGATCAAGGCCCTCCCAGGTTGGCTTTTTGTGTAAGGGACCCAATTATCTCCTGTACAAGTCGACGGGCATCGATTTATTCCCAGTACAATGGCTGAGACAGGGAGAAAGATTCTTATTTTCTGTTCTGGATCTCTTCAGCCAGTCAGTGATCATAAGGAAATACTTTATCATGAAGTTTTGAGAAAGTATCAGGCCTGACACAAGGAGTAAAAAGTCATATAACATCTTACATGGGACCCTGTTATCCATCCAGACATGCATGATCAGGGCACACAGACCATCAAATCTCTGTTGCAACTTGGCTTTGCCTCAAATGGGCTTGCAGCCACTTCTGACAGGTACCCAGAGGAATCCCTCTCTCTTCTACACTGGCAACACAACTAACTTTGGCCTGGGAGAACATCCATGCCTCTCTCTGGCTGCATTATTTTAAAGGAGTCACATACAGCTTTCAGAGCCATGAGAACTGTAGACCAACGCATATGCTTTCCCCAGTATTCCCATACTCCCATCTGAACAGGACTGTACCACAAGAAAGAGTTTGATGTGGGGAGAGCATAAGAGGGAAGGGCAAGAGAAAGCTGCTCTTCCTTCATTAAATTTCAATTGGTGCCTAGGCCCAGCAATGCTGGACTACCGTTTGGATTTATGTTCCCCAATTAACACAATTCACAGCATAAAGTTTTCTCTTTCTGTTCTGAAGGGGGAGAAAAAGGAGGAAAAAAAAAACACATTCCAAGCATTTGGCACAGCAAACTTCCCCAGCTATCCTCTGGGAACAAAAAGGGAGAGGGGGAAAAGGCTTGTCACCACACAATTTAAAATAACCCATCTTTGCTGGCTCCACTCTGTCTCAGGGGTAGATCCAAATCTTAGCCCCCATCCATTAGGGCTGAAGGCCCAAAGCACTTGACATTCATGAGGTGAAGCAAAACAGCTCCAAGGCAATGGAAGGGGCAAAGGAAGAGTCCCTCCACTGGCAGGAGTTGACGAGGCAAGAAAATGGAAGGATCTGCAAAAAGGTTGGAACATAAGGAGGGTGTGGAAGTCTTCTGCTTCTGTGGACCACTGTACACAGATGAACCATCTCAGTGTAGTTGCTACAAAGCACAAAGCAGGCAGGTATAATGTCTCCTCCACCCTCAACTGGAGGTTTTCCATTGTGGTTAGATTAGGAACTGCTACTATTTGACAGCAGCATTGTTGGCTCGCATGAACAACAGAATGATTATCGCCTTTCTCTCCAAATGCACACTCTCCCTTCTTCTCTCCAAAGAGAATCACAAGCCATATGCACTGAATACTAAAATATTTAATCATCTTTGGTGAGAGTTGAGAGAAAAGCACTTCAGAGATTCTTTCACATAACGTACATGAAACAGTTACACGCTGAATCTTCCTCAGCATAGAGAGAAAGACAAGGAGATAGCACCATGTCACTCAGGGAAACACAGGACATTTTCACAGAAGTCAGAAAATAATCTAATGTATTACATAGCTCAACGATGCTCAACTTAAGTTCCTTAAAACATCACATGTGGATTCTGGAGGAAACTGGAGGCTTAATCAGAGCCTCTCTTTGCTCAACAAACAAGAAGGCTTAGCCAATATTTCAAAGCACCTGAGATTATTCTCTACTCTTTGATGAAGTCAAAGAGAGAGGCAGAAAGATGGAGAGATGGGAAACAATTCTTTTCACCACCAGTTAGGAAGAAAACACAATTGCAGAGTTCTACAAGCTAATCATGGTGTGATGATCTGACACTGCACTAAGGTATCTGCTCATAGCTTACCATCAATATGCCACAATGATGATAAAGCATCAAAGACAGCAAATCACAGCACAGCATCAGGTTACCACACCCTGGCAATTATGTCACTTCCTCTCAGTCAAGTACCAAACCTTTCAGGTTTGACTATCACTGATCTATAGCGTTGCCTATACACAGAGAGATTGCATATACTTACAAATTAATCACTGTCACATGGAGATTCTTGTTTATAAGGCTGCCATTAATTACTTTGAATATTTTACTTCGGAGGAGCTATAGGAACTCATGTTTGTTTTTTGAATGCAAAGAATGCCTAGTGTTTATTTGACATTTTATGTGTTTAGATATGATCCCTTCTAGGTCATTCTTGTTGTGGCGGTAATAAAGAGCTGGGGGATCTCTTTGCTTGCTTTCCATGTGACTTCTTGCCAGAAAGAAGTTCAATTATAAGAAAATCATACACTTATATGAATGATAAGTTCATGTGTCTCTTTCTTATACTCCTTCTCTTGGTCTAGCAAGCCAAAAGACTGAAGGAAGGAGGAGAAGTACAAGTACAGAGCATGCTAAAGGAAAATGAAGCCAGGGGATAAAAAACTTAAGTCGGCGTCATCTTAGAGGAAATTCTGTTTGTTCCCACTAAGCAGCTCCTACTCCATTTTACTCTTCATAAGTTTGTTCATCAGCTGATGAGGTTTCTAAGTTTCGCCTAGTGCCTCCAAAAGTCAATAAACAGCTGGAAACTGCTGCAGCATCTGGCAAGCATCTGTGGCAAAAATTCCTAGAGGATTTGAGGTGATAGTAGGTATGGTTATAATTTACTACAGGCTGACATATTTTTGAAATTGTTTTTAATATCCAAAATCTGACACTTTTCAGGATCTTTATGCTGCATGCTTTTGCTTGGGTTTGTTTGCTCATCTGTTTCCTGTTAACTCTACCTACATAAAAGAGAAAATCTTCAAAAAATACTGGAGAAGAATCCCAGAACATGTAGTTCTGCAGAAAGAAGAGGACCAAGTTCTAGTAATACTTACTTTTTATAGAGTTGTTAGTGTTCCAAAAATGGCAGTAAAAATATAGTCCTTTGTTTCTGCAACTATCTGCTTCCTTCAGGGTTGTATGTTCTGCAGTCACTGCAGGAACACATTTATGTTATGTCTCGAAGGACCAAACTGGGTACTGTAGTAATATCTTTCCATGTGATTGCAACTGTCAATACCTTTGAGTACAGCAACAGCACAGAAAAAAAATACAACTTGATTTTCTAAAACATGTAATATTGCAACAACAGGTAAATTATGACAAATTACATTTTAACTTCAGTTTGGATTTAAGGCCCAAATCTGAACTTCAGAAACATCATTTCCCCATGAGATTGAACACTTGGTTGCCATTAAAGCTTTCATAGCCTGAGCACTCCATTCTGATTTCTCCTAGTATTTTACATTCACTTTGCTAAGGTAAAGAAACTATACAGGACAGAAGAATGAGGCCACAGCTACGGTGTTGGTATTTGCCTGTGTACTGAAGGATTATTTCAAAGGCTGCTGGGTTGAAAAGACAGGTGTCAATCCAAATCAGTCCAACAGGAAAACTGTTCATCATGGCTCCCATTGAACAAAACAGCAATAACTTTGGGGATGACAAATTTTACTAAGGATGGAAAGATGGCAAGGAAAGAGTGAAAAGGGAGCAGTAAATGGAACAGCACACAGCAGGGACTGTGTGTCTTTGAACAACAAAGAACTGGAAATTACAAATTGAAGGATGGAGCCCAGTCTCCAGTAACCCCAAAAAATAATGTACAAGGTATTTAGCACATAGTGGTCCACAAAAAACTGGGTACAAATTCTCGGTATTTTGAAAAACCTTAAGATCTATAGTAAAAAAAGATCAGGACTCTCAAGTACTATAATCTGTCCCAGAAAGAGAAAAAGGGCATCACTAGTCTTCTAGGGTATTCACAATTCCAAGGGATTCATAGGACAAACAGATAGTCCCTGGAGATAATCCATATGCCATGCTACAGGGAAAGGCAAAGGAGGAGACCAAGAAGACCGTTGACAAGATTCTCTAGGACTGTGGACTCCTCCTATCCATCCTTTTTTTCATATCACAAGCATAAAAGGGATGATTAGACCTCAAAACTGTATATAAAGGCCCATTCCAAATTCTAGAGCTGAAACATCATGATGGCGGGAAGCAGGAAAAGTCAGGTGAGGCACAACTCCACATCTCCTCAGATTCGGGAGCTTCGCAATGCGGTATTTGACTGAAACTTTACCAATGGGTTCCAACTTAAACTTGAGATTCAGGCACATCTCCTATTTTAACTGGAAAAATAGGCAGGAAGGGAGTGACGTCCAAGTTCAATGGACTTATGGTAGAGAAGTCTTTTTTATCCTGCTATTCCTATCTTTCTTCCTGTATCCAGCCACCACCTGCACCTGGTACTTACAGTATTTCCAAATCAAACTACTCAAAAAATAATGAGTTGGGTCCTGTTTCTGAACTGGTAGATTATTTTAGATGTAGATATTTCTACAGCCAGCAGAGACAGAAATTTCAAATATAAAACTGAAATTTTCATGCAGTCTCTGGCTTCTAGGAGCTGGAGTTCCTAAGAAAGTAACAGATTTTGAAAGCATTAACAAAATCACTCTCAAATGCCTAAAGAACAAACACAGAATGATACTAGCATGTTAGTCCCTAACACAGATCTTAGCAAAAGTTAACAATTTTTGTTCAGTGAAACCTCTTTCTCCACCAGCCAGGTCTCCCTTAATTAAACAAACTCTATACAGCCTGGTTTTCTCTTGTGAAGAAAATGCTTTTCTGGAAGAGGGTTGAGTCAGTTCCCGTGTGCTTTGGAGTACTTTTGACTTCCACCAGTGCAAAAGGAGAATCAGGACACTTTGTACTGTTCTTCCTATAGCTCTGTAATGACACAAGACATTTTAGAGGGACTGACAAGACTTTAAAAAGAGCGTATTGAAGGAGACAGTTTAGGCTACTAAAATTAAAGTAATTAATCAATCCAAAGGTAATTCTTATCATTTAGCCTGTTGGTTAGCTGTTTTGCCTTCCTAGGTTTGACTATGAAACTCAACAGTTTGCAACCCATTGCAGTCCCTGCAACTTGATTCTGTTTTGAGTAAACCATAAAAATAAACCATGGCCAGAGACTGAAGCAGCACCAGGAACCCTTCCCGTCCCCACTTTTATTCAGCCAAAACTGGTTGATCAAGTGGAAGTGTCAGCACACAGCAGAAGTCATACCCCACTACACCTTCCAATGACTACCCCATAGCTATAGAGTCACAACTGGAAATAAAAATGGCTGCCCTTTTCTGAACAAAAATGGGTCTTGAAGTTAGAACACAAACATATCTTTGATTTGCCTTCTCCCTTACTTGAAATCTCCCGGGGCGGGGGGGGGGGGGGGGGGGATCTGAGAATATGAGTCACTCCTCACTGTAAATCTAAATTTTCCCAATTCTACTCCACTGAAAATCTATTGAATACCACAAGGCTGAACAAGGATGGACTTTGTCCTACCTTTCTGCTACATATATCATTTTACTGTCACTAAGGGAATAAAATAATTATAAGAGCATAATGATAGCATGTGTTTTGCTAGCTCTTTTTCTTCACATGGGGCAATCACTGGCAATTCTCGGATTTAATCTTTCCCCTTCCTCAACCATGCAGTTGATTACCACTCTCTTTCCCAGTTAAAAATCCTTGATCAGCGTAAAGCACATAAAGGAGTCTCTGACCCCAGCTAAGGGAACAACAAGAGATGACATTTGGTTCTTTGAGAGAGAAGTAGATAAAAAGGCAAAATGACAGCTGGAGTCAGGAGGAGCTAGTTAGTGGATTGCAGGCCCAGGAGGGTGCAGGGTGGGGGCCCACGAAAGAGGAACAACAAGAGACTACAGCCAGGCTGTTCCCTCTCCTTCCCTAGGTCTCCTTTGAGTCAGTAAGAATGACTACAGCAGATGTCAGGACCCATGGGGATCACTCCTTTGGCTTTCTTATTCCTACAAAAAAAAAAAAAAAGGTAAGCTAGAAAATAGAATAAATATTGGAGAAAAAAAGAAAAATGAACCAATATCTCTGCTTTGACACACGGGAATGAATACAAAGGTGAGCGCCAACTTGTAATGACCTGTGGTATGTAAATATGCTTAAGCCAGCGGGAGGATTTTTTCTGGGTCTGGTCCAACAGGGGCAATCATTTACAGGATTTGACTGGGATTAACCTGTGGTTTACACTTCAGGATACAAAGGCAAAATACAATAAGCAAGCACAAGGCAAGCAGCAGTTGTGAGGAGCATCCCTGTGCTTCTCAGTCACACACAACAGAGACAGAGTTGGCTGGCAAACAGCTCTCAGTCCTGGGAACATCCCCAGAAGGGAATCAATACACGTGCGCACACGCGGAGACGTGTGTGTGCTCACAGATGAGTGTGTCTCTCAGCATGCTGCACCGAGAACACGAGATGTCACCCATTTCTAAAACATCAAATCTCATTCAGCAGGACAACAGACAGAAAGCAACAAACTTCAGTCAAAGGCATTTTAGGCCAGATTCACTGCCACTGGTGTAACTCCCTTGAAGTCCATGGAATTGCACCAGGGAGAAAGAGGTTGGCTGTTTAATATTTGCAGCTTGCCAAACTGTGCATCTGTGTTGGTTCTTTTGTTTTGGAGACATAGTTCTACAAATCATCGTTATGAAAGAGCTTAATTTTTGTTTGAAAAAGATCACATTCTCAGGGCACAAGAAGGAGTCCACTTCCATCCACCAAGTCCTTCCACTCCACACACCCACAGACGGACACTACACTGTCTCAGATTTGCAAATCTGGCAAGGTGTACAGAGACACTGATGATTTTAAAGGCTTCACACTGGAAGCCATTTCCTGTGGCAGAACAACCTAGCAACGACAGTGTTGGATGAACCTTCCTGTCTTTCCAAGATTCATGTAAGGCATTTTAAAGGAGACATTCAAGTGAAAACTGTGTGTTCTGGCTTTGTGCATCAGGACCAAGAGGAAGCCCAGGGACTGCAGAAGAGGAGACAAGAGTTCTGACCTCTGAACACACTTTTATCCGCTTTTATAGCGGGGAAGTTGCATACACTTGAGGCACGCTCATTGCTAGCAGAGGTTTTTTAATCCAGATTCTTCCAAAATCTGTAATTCTCTCCTTTATAATAATAGGTTTTTAAAATGCAATAGTTTGGAGGTTTCTCATTTCATCATCTTGGTAAACCCACATTCAAAGAGGAGGAAGTTGTGTGAAGTCCTGAAAAATAAAAAACTACCCCACTACTGTTTTCCTTTGATGGGCTAGTCAGGAGCCATCTCTCCAGACCACTTGTTTGACTCAAAGGCAAAAAGTAGTTTACAGCGAAATAAACAGCAGCTCATCAAGATGAACTTATTTGCTTATACAGCCTTGCTGGCTAAAATACAGCACCAGCCCTGAGTATTATTTATCTTGGAGGTAGCAACCGATTACACAGCTTCTCCCCCAATTACAAACCAACACTTATCTCCTGTGTACAACAAAGGAGATTTAACCGGGTCTTCAGCCTTTCCTTGACAGTTCTCAGGCACCCAGTAATATACTCAGCACCTTGACTAGCCAACACAAGCGAAGCCCCAGCACCAAAAACACTTTACAACACTCAAGAGCAGTCTCCCACACCAGCACCTGGAGGGCAAAGACAAATGCTGTTACAGAAAAACATGTGAGTGCTCGGAGCCAGGGACTGTGTCAGTACATGTTCACGCGGTGCCTCGTGCAGCAGGGCCCAAATGCAGAGTGGAGCCCCTGGGCACAGGGTAGGGTTTTTCTTCTGTCTGAATTCAGGAAAAATCATGCAAGATAATATAAGGTACTCAACTGATAAGGTTTGGGAAAGAATCCTTTATCTGCTTTCTCTGTAAATACCAATAGCTCACTGCATGGGTTTCGTGTTATTTTCATCTGAAGGGCAAACCTGCTATGATGCAAATGAACTCAGCCAAAACCAAATAAAATGGGCAGCAGTGTAACTGGAAAAAGAGACCAACAGTCTGAGAAGGGGAAGTGCTCAGCATTCATCATGAGAAGGAAAAAAATTCAAAATAAAAAAGGAAAGACAGGGAAGAACACTAATTAAAGACACAGTGTGGATGCAGGAGAACACACAGAGATCCCCCCCACTCCACCCCTGCCATCCATACGACAGTGCTGCTTTGTGGAACAGAACAATAGGTACATTATACTAACCTATAATTATCCCGAGAAGAATGATAGCAAAGTCAAGGCATTACATGAACATTGGAATATTGGATACAATCCCATAAGAAGCAAGGGGATGGAGGAGGAGCTTTAAAAAGAGATTGAAACCTTCTCAGCACAGAACATCAAAGAGGAAATTTCATGTTCTTTTCACATTTATTTGGGTTTTTCTTTTATTTGATGTGACGATTTAAACACAATTCCCTTTTTCATGCATTTTTTGGCTTCTTTATGCTGCAATTGGTTACAGCACGGTAACATCCTCTTTCGACAGCACAGTGGATTTGGCGCAAGCAGGAGCTCAGCCAGTGCATGACTGCACTGTGTGTATAAGCAGTGGGAGACAAGAAAGGTGGATGGAGACATACTCCAGCTCTGGACAAAGAAAAGCAAGGGGCTGGTGATTCACTGAATGTATAATCAAGTGTTACCAAGACACAGGGCACACAGGCACTCAATACCTGCACTCTCATTCCAATCAGATAGCAGGCACTGAAATACAGGAAGCAGTGAGGCACAACTCTACACCTGTTTAAAACATGCTGCTTCTGTTTGTAGTGTTTTGCAATGTTGGGGAAATACTGGAAGAAAGACTTGGAGCTGTGGTTTTTTGCTTCTTCTGTTTGTTTTTAAGAGGTAGTATGTTGCATTAGACACTTCGCTTCTGTCTCAAAGTAACAAAAAAGAGTGGAGTAGCCTATCAATTCTGCATGTTCCAAATGTTCCTCCTTGATTTTTTTTTTTAAATAGTAGGTAACTATGACAACCTGGTGTAAGCAACTGTACTGCTTGGTCCACAGAGTGGACAATGTAGGAGTACACAAAAAAGCAGACTAATATAAGCACCTCTTCCGTTCCTCGTTTGAGGTGCTCTGCTCCTCACTATAGACATGACTGATTGAGCTCTGTTTCCTCCAGAGAGAAGGTCCAACCACTCCAGCACACTGTGTCTCCAAATGATGAGCAAAAATTACAAAAAAAACTCCTAACAAACCCAAGATCAGCCCTTGCAGGACCTTGCCGTGTCACTTGGCTGCGCTCAAGCCTGAGTGTTCCTAGAGAAGCTTCCCTGCCTGCAGCTTGGTCAGACATGCTTCCTCTGAGATACAAGGTGGTTGTGCCCTGAAGGTAGAAAATGCCAACGTGGAGAGTTATTAAAGGTATTTATGGCCCAGTAGTGACAGGCTACATTGCAGGCCAGCCCTCAGAGTGCTGTTCCCTAATAGGATTCAGACGTCATCTGGTGTTCAAAGCTGGAAAGGGAATCCAGGAGCCCCTACTTTACACGAAGCTGGGTACCTCTGACCACCCAGCTGGTAGTGTTTAACCTCTGTGGGAGAGCTCAGAGCTGTCGCAATGTTCTTGTAGGCCCAGAAATCACTGTCACAGGCTGGGGCGAGTTCTGAACGTAGCAGGAAACGCATGGCACTGCTGAGTGCAGGGAACAATCAGCAATATCTCACCTCAGCAAGAGAAGGAATCCAGGTTCTTGTGGCGCTCAAAAGGCAAAGGGAACTGAAGAGACTGTTTTGCATGGAGGCAAAAGTTCAGTTTGCCCTGTTCAATGGAGGAGCTTCCAGGCTGGAAACAACTTGGGACTGGGCCACTGGCTCTGAAGAAGTGAGGCACTGCCCATCAGCTGTGTGACCATCAGCACTGAGCCTGCCCATCAGCTGTGTGACCATCAGCACTCAGCCTTCACCGTCGTGCAGCAGCCCTTGTGCCAGCCAGCTGCAAGGTCCTGTGAAGGGAAGGTGAGAGCAGGGCTCTGTCTGAACCCGGCAGGCAGTCCAAACACAGCTTTTGCACGCCAAAAGCCTGCAGTATCGTAATTTTGGGAAAAAGAAAGCAGGGGTATGCATTCTGTCTGCATACATGCCCGCTCGCAGCCCTGACTGCAGCCACAGCCACAGCCAAAAAGTTCGATCCCATGCTCAAGAAAATAGGAGATTATTAAGCATTCCCCCACTCCCTTTGCTAATGGGTCCCTAGTCTCCTCATTTTTGGCTGCCCCAAACCAGCAGGGAAGGGAATGGAAAGGATATGACGCATTCCTCTGCTCCATCATGCCTCCTCACACCGCACAGACAAAAAAGACAGGAACATCTGCAAGAGAGATAAGCAGCTGTCTGGCTCCATCCAGCAGCATGGGGGCCTCTGTTCCTGCTAACAGGTATTAATACAGACAGTGACCAAGAATTGCTCTCAGTTGCACCAGGTGAAAAAGGAAAAAAAATCGTCAGAGCTCCATCAACTCAGGAAGAATGGTTCCTGATGTCACGCTCCTGAAGCTGTGAGCAGGATCTGGCACACAAGCAATTACAGAAGTAAGTTAGAGGAGACAGGAATCATCCAAGAGAGCCAAAACAACAGGGCATAAATACAGCTTATTTGCAGAGAATGCTGGATAGGGCAGGGCTGACCCTTTTTCTTAAACTCATTTTAACAACCATTTTTATTTGGACACTATGTAATGGAAAATTTACCCTTGCCATTTCACACTCCTCTCACTACAGACACCCAGCTGATCTCATAACCCTCCTCCCTCTGCCACATCCACACATGTGCGACGATCCACTCTGTGCAGTGCAGCAACTCATATTTCATCTGTACCACAGGCTTCATGAGTTTGTAACTCTGCCCACCACGTGTTGTCAAAAAGCCACCAGCTGGAAAGGATACTGGAATGAAATCTATGCAGCTCTGTGGCCTTCTGAGCAATTACAACTATGACACTTAAACCCGCTAATGTGCTAAGCATTTTCTGGCAAAGTTGGTGGGTTACTATGGTATTTTGGGAGGGGGCAGGAGCTTGAAAAGATGTCTTCCTTGGGGAGGAGCAGAAGGAAGGAGACAAAAATGTAACAAAGCAAATTCCTCAGCAGTCTGATACTCAGCAAACGCCTCAAACTTGCCATAACAAGGGTTACATTTCAAAGATCCAAAAACAGCTTCCCAGGACAAAAATAAACTTGTGTGTTCCTGCCAGGTGGATACACAGGACTGCCTTTTGATGAATGTCTTTTTATTTCCTAGAAGAAGTAGTAGTTTCCCTTCTTCTTGCCCCTGTTCTGGCTTTGGTCAAAGCAGTGTCTGGTAGGTTTATTCCCATGCTTTCCATTCTTTTCAGCAGAAATCACTCTGTCCCTATATCCTTTTTTGACTTAAATCAGATGAGAACCAAAGAGGAAGCCAGCCCAGAAGCACCACAGGCTTTGCTATGTGGAAAACCTCCAGGACTGAAAGCGTTAATCAACTGCTTGTCATTCCTACTAAACTGGGGGCCCAGGCAGGTTTGGCCGAGAAGCACAGTAAGGCATGGGGAGGCCAGCAGAGCCCCGGAAAGGCGTCTCATGGAGGATGCTCCATGCTTCTCATCCCGTCTTCTCTTGCAAGAACTATTGTATGTTCGCTTCTTGCCCACTGTCCCTGCACACACTCAAAACTTGCTCAAAGAACACCACTAGAGTAAGTGCTGTCAAGTGCTATTAGGTTAACAACCTGTGGGGGAAAATACTAAAATATTTTTTTTTCTGAGCTAAGGCCATCTCGGGAGCTATTTTAAAATAGTGGTAACAAGCTATTCTGAGATAGAACTATGACTTGAGTTGATGTTCTTACAAGAATCAGAACATTAAAGAAAAAGCACTAAAATGTAGAGTCAAAGAACAGCCAGAAATAGAAGTACAACAAACACTATGGTATTTGACATCCCCTCCACTCACACATGCATAGTGCTGGGAGACAGGAACATCTCCAGAACAAAAGAGATGCAGACACAAAGCCAGATCTCACTCAAGTCACATAAGTGAGCAGGACATTTTTGCAAAGTAACACAATTTCATGCTTACAATATTGTTATGGCCCATCTACTTGACCAAGAGAAGGTAAAAGTGCATTTATAATATGACTGGTAGATAAAAGGAGACAAAAGGAATCTTCCATAAGAAAGCTAGTTTATGGTCTTGGTCTCTTTTCCCAAGTAACATGTGACAGGATGAGAGGAAATGGCCTCAAGTTGCGCAAGGGGACACTTAGATTGGATATTAGGGAAAATTTCTTCACCGAAAGGGTTGTTAAGCATTAGAACAGGCTGCCCACGGAAGTGGTTGAATCACCATCCCTGGAGGTATTTAAAAGATATGTAGAGGTTGCGCTTAGGGACATGGTTTAGTGGTGGACTTGGCAGTGTTAGGTTTATGATTGGACTTGATGATTTTAAGGGTCTTTTCCAACCTAAATGATTCTATGATTCTATGACAGTCAACATTATGTTCAAGAGCAGTTTTTGACCTGACAAAACATTAAAATACTAAAATGACACACGAATTGAGACATATAACTGAGCAGTATTTTTGGAAATACACAGAAGCAGACTGAAGAATCAATCTTTTTGTAAAACCAAGACCTCAACTTTTGCTCTAAACCTAGCATGTTCTAGGGGACCTAATGGTCTCTCTTTCTTTGCTCTCTTAACAGAAACAGATTTAAACAAAATTATTTCACATGGGAACTTTTAGTGGGGAAAACCAAGAGTGATCAGAAAGATGTCTGCTTAGCAGAGCTACAAGGAAGCAAGTGAGAAGCAGGTAGGTCTCTTCTCCAGACCTCTGTGGACTTTCATTAATGTTACAATAGTCCCCATTCAAAATAAAATTAAACACTACCTCTTCATGCACCTCAGCATCATCAACAAATTTTCCCTGCTGTCACTGTGACTTATTCTTCCCCTTCTGGAGAGTCTGGAGACTAGACAAGGTCTAGGGGTATATACCAAAAGGAAGCAACCAGTAGCAAATTTCACTACAAAAGAGTTTTCAGACAACATCCTGCTCTTGTTCTCCCAGCTGAGAGGCTGCTAGATCACTTGTTTTGTACCATCTCCCCAACCACACAGGTGCAAGTGCAGGTGCTACCTGATGTAATGTATTTACGGGTAGAGTCTCGGTGAAAGTCAACACTCCGCCACTTACATAGGGACAAATTTGCTATCAGCAAGCATCACTGAGGACAAGGTGGCACCTCCTTCCCTGCAAGCATTGTCCCTCTGAACACGCACTACCTTAGCCCTATTTTTCGTCACGGAAGGCTGCAGGCCAGAATGCGCAGCACAAACACAGCGTTACAAAGCTGGGGTCCCTCATTTCTGAAGGAAGATCTACACCAGGGCAGAGAAACTTGTACCCTCCCAGACAAATGTAAATGCTGCAAACTTTCCTGGTCAGCACAGGCACCTGGTTACAATCTACAAACACCACCTGTCTCCATAAACCTCCCCTCGTGAGAGTTTTACTGAATTAAACCCTCCAGGAGCCCCTTGAGGGAGTTATCTGCACTTTTGCTGATAGAGGAGCTAAATGCACAGGGAGGACATGAACAGTCTCCAAGTGCAGGACCTGCTACGTTAGCCTTAACACCTGCACTATTTTAATCAACCAGACACCCTTTATCTCCTTCCCTGCCTATTACACAGCCACTCTATGCCATGGTCCCACAATCAGTTTAAGTCAGCAATAGCTACCACCAACCTTAAAATAAATGTCTTCTACCTTTCTCTTGCCACTGTTCCCACCCTCACACTGCTCTTCCCCTTATGCCAGCACAAGCTTTCGCACAATCAGTAAATGTAAAACAATGACATAAAAAAAAAAGAAAAAAAGAAAAAAAAAGTTTTAAGCTCAATTGGTTGTCTGGCCTGAACTACTCCATGGCTGCTACAAGAAAAGGTCATCTCAGGGTAGGGACATACAGTCAGGGACAGCTGAAGGACAAGACTGCAGCACTGGCTTAAACCAATCATGCACCTACACCATCAGTCAGCAAGTCCTGCACATCCTTCACTGATCTAGATATTTTTTTCCTATTTTGAAATAGATGGAAGCAAGGAGGTTATAGGAGTTGTCTCTGTTGTTTCAACGTATCTGAAGGATCCTCACCCTCAGAAGTCATGAACTTGTTATTTCAGTCTCATTTTACTCTGTTAGCACTTTTGAAGTTTCTGCCATCCATGCTGTAAAGGAAGTGTGATCAGAGAGACACTCTGAAGAGGACGAGACCATTTTCCCAGGAACAGACTAGTCAATATTTCTGTGCCTGCCACCTTGGGCTTTCCAAAAGGCTGCAAAGCTTAACTTTCCTGCTATTTCTTCTCACAGCGCTGTTACTCTACCACTTTCTTCTCTCATCCTGCGCTGCCAACCATACATCCTTCTATCCACTCTGTCAGGTTTCTCTGCTTGGTATGCAAGCAAGTCATTAACGTACTTTCAAGCACAAAGATAATAAAATCCACAGTTAGATCTCTCATTAAGAGATTACCCTTGACAGAAGTCCAAATGTGGTTCCCTGTTCACCTAGATGATCTTGTGAAGGGGCATCAACAGAAAAGACTCCAAAGAAGAAAGAGGCAGTGTTTAGTGAGACAGCACCACCTGAGAAACAGCACAGAAATCCCTTCCAAATGGATAGTCTGCATGTTACTCGCAAGCCACCCTGTCAACAGGAAGCACAGTTACTCTTGTGCATTTGTCAACGTACCAGCAAAAAAGTGTCTCTCTTTCAAAAAGAACCGTTCATAAGAAGGAGGCTTCCAACCCAAACCATTCTATGATTCTATGATAACCCTTGTGATATTATTCACACTGGATGCACCATAGAAGAATACGATGGAGCTGTACTCTGCTTAGAAGCAGAAATGCATCTGGTTTGACTTTTTACCCCCTCTCTCCTCCTTTGCATACTACAGAATCCTATTATACTAAATCACAATGGTGATTCAGGAAGAAACCTTTATGAGCAGTGTATTCCATTTCAATTAATGTTGCTGCCAGTGGAGACTACTTAGGCTAAACAGGACTTAAATAAAGAATTATGAAGGGAGATGCCTTTGTCACATGTCCTTTAAGTGCCACCATGGTACTTCGAGAGCCTGCTACTTCCCACTTAATGCCCAAGGCCTCAGCCAAAAGTTACCACCCTTGCCCCTAGTCAAGAGTCTTGTGCAAGCATTTCCTAACCTTCCCCAGTTGAGATAAACTCAAGTAAAGAGACCGACTGCCTAAATTATATGTTTATGCTACTCTAAATTTTTTTTCAAGCCATATCTAAAAGGAGGAGCTTAGGTGGCACACCAAGGGGACATAAACTTTCAGCAGAGAAGGAAAGACAAGCTGGAAGAGAACAACTGCTTCAGCTGCACAACTGCAGCTCAGAGTTCGTACATACACTGCCTTGGCCTACAGCCACCCAGCATGATGCAGATAACTACAGAGTCACATGCTCAGTTCAAGTGCAATGAGTAAAGCCTTTCATCAAGCTATGATATGTAAACAATGTGTCTATTAATAAATAAATATTCCTCTCCAGTGCTCCTGGTAGCCTCAACAACCTCCTGTGATGCACTAAAACAAACAAACAGACAGAACCTTTGCTGCTTCTGGATCAGCTCACACTGCATCCAATACAACCACCAAGTACCATCAGTGATGTCTTAAGTACATCACTGGTAGGAGGTGGGGGTCTCAGAACAAGCCCCTAACTGCCAAAGCCCCACTGGCTCCAGAAATAAATCAGAATCTCCTGGGATGCTCTGCAATTCTAAAAGGTTTCTCACCAGTATAGTTACTGGTCCCCAATACTTGCCCTCGTTACACTGCTGTATTATGAACTACTTCAAAGGAGGGCTGTGTTTCTGAGTTAGTTTGAAACCCCAGGCAGTACGGAGTGCATAGCTGGTACTTCATGAAGCAATGCCCTGCCCTCAGTGAGTCATTATTGAATCAAAGCCCAAACCTGATGTTAATGGAACACTGTGCAGATGCCCAGATCAGCTCTGAGGTGGAGGTCCTGACACACCATGATTGCTGGAGATCATATAGAATTTATCATGTGAGTAAATTGCACACCAGGGGCAGACCACAGTCCACTAAAACTCAGCGGTGAATTTGACCTCATGAAAACAAAAGACAAACTTATTCCATGGGGAGAAGGAAGAGGAGTTGTGTGGTGATTTTGTAATACTCAGGCTAGGCTGTGAACTCTCCTGGGACAAGCACTCACCTTCTGTTCCATCCACAAGAAAAACCTCACAGCAGTGCCAGGCCTCCCTACAGTGGGGTGGGAAGGCAGGGGTCTCTTGTAACAAAGCTTTCAGTAAATGGAACACGACCAACTTCAGAGTCACATTCCTATCAGAAGGTTTTTAACCTCCTGTTAACATAAGTCATACTGAAGGTCACTGTAACGAAAACACTAGGAAAAAAAAAGAAAAACTAATGCTCCTCTGTTTGTGTACACTGCAGTTTTGTCTATTCCTTGCTTATATTTGGATATTATTTTTCACATGTTTCATACAGAACAGATGAGAAGAAAGTATATGAAAAATAAAGGAACAATTAAAAACAAGTATAAGGCAAATCTAGTGTCTGAGTCTTCTACTGAATTTGAGTTTCACGCTAGTAGTCCCTTTAATTTCTGCAATTCAGAGTACTTTTCCATCTTCTTCCTCCAAAACTTCTACAGCCAGAAACAGACAACGTGTTTCCATGTTGTAACCATCCTTATAAATATTTCATAATGTACATCTACTCGTACTTAAATAAGCCCTGTATAGGAAATCTATAACTAAACTGCAGTCTGTGGACATCTCTGTGAACTAAAATAAACAGCCTCCTCTCAAACACCTGCACTTTGGGCAGGCACACAAAGCTGCCTAATTGTTTTAAGACTAATTCACTGCTTTGGGAAGTTTTATTACAGCTCTCTAGCCAGCCGCCTTGGAATCTCACTAGCAAATCGGTTCAGTTGTGATTTGGACACAAACTGCCTGGTCTGGCACAACTGAGCTCAGATTCCACTTGAGCGCAGCCCTCCTCCGGGACAGCAGAGACGTCTGCCTTCCCAGCAGGCTCGCTATCCCACAAGAGCACTTTCACTCTATTTTGGCTTTTCTACTCCTTTTTGCAAGCTGGAATGTGAAAGCGATAGAGAAGGAAATTTTTACTTTTCACAAATTTGTCATCCACGATGGTTCAGTTCTAGTAAAGGCTCAAGTTGCTTCTTATTAAATCTGAACTTGTTTGTACTGTTTTTACTAAGGGTTCTCCTGATGTGGAGTACAACAATGAGAATTTGTGCAACTGCCTCTGAATGTAATTTTTGTTCTTTATATCGGTGGAGCAAGTGAGGAGTGAACGCAGAGTTACACTTTATCTGTTAGCTGCTAGAGTACCATCAACTGGCGCAGGTCAGCATACACCTTGACCATTATATTTTTCTCTATGTGGTACAGAGATAACTAAGAAGATCCATCAACAAAAAGAGCTACTGGCAAGTAACACCATCCTTGTGAAGTATGAAAAGCCCCAGTTCTGAGACATTTAGATCTGTAGTGAAGACTAACAATATTTGTGGGTTTCAGCCACATTTTGAAATAAAGAGAGTGGGGGTGGGGGTGGGAACCAAAGTGAAATACTTTGAAGAATTTAAAGAAACTAGCATCTTCACACAGGGTCTTGGGACCCTAAATCCAGTCAATAGAGGTCAGATGATGATACCTTGAGCACCTGTACCACAGTGCGCCTATTTCTTCAGGACCACATGTGCCGAAAACATTTCTGAAGAGCAAGTTACCTAAGGAAATTGTACTGATTTCTGCTGTGCACAGAAGTCCTCATCTAGCTTCAGCTGCAATGGTTACAGCAACACCAGATCAAAGGTTACTGCCTCAGTTTTGCTGAAGGAGGTTCCCAGTTTGCATCAAGCAAAAAATCTGGGTTAGCTTAAATAGTTTAAACTGGTGGTCAGAACAAAACCAACTGATTTCACCTGAAATGAAAGCAGCTGCACGCAAACTGCTCTGCTAGGAGGCTCAGGCAGCAGTAATTTCTGGACGCAAGGAAGTCACAAGCAGCTTATACTTGCAACATCGTTCATCAAAAGATGTCCATTTCTGGACTCACTACATAGGTTAAAATACATATATATTTAACTCATTGTCCTTCTATATGGCTTTATTTGGCTTTCGATAAGTAATATATTGATTTACCTTAAATCAACTGCTTACCAATTAACTTTCTAACTGAAAGAGTAAAAAGAATCCAGTTGTCTCACATATTCAAGGCCTAATATTGGTTCACATTGGCAAGACAGCCTGTGGGAAAGTTTCCATTCCTGCTGATAATATTGGACAGGCACATCAGGAAGGAGATTTAAGTTAACAGATCTGCAAACCCAGCAACAAGAACAAACTTCAGTTAAATCTGTTTAAACTGGGAGAGAAAAAAAGCCTACATGGCTACTACGAGCCTGAAGTTAAGTGTGTTACCTCATTTATCCTAATGAAGATCTTGCCTCTGATGTGGAAAATGTTTACAAGACCACAGGGTACAAGATACTCTAATTATAAATCTTTGATCCCCTTACTTGGTTCTAGAGACAAAATTTATTTTTGCTGTAATTCCAGTGAAGTCAGAGATATGCCAAAGATTAACTCTCTAGTTAAATATTGTTTGGAGAAAATACCACATAAATAAAGGAGGAATAAAACAAAAAGACATCTCACACAGTGTAACTGTGAAGTATATTTTCTAGCAGGAAAAACAAGGTTGTAGAGAAATTAAAATGGCAGGTGACCTTAGAAAGAAAAATCAAGGTACATGCTAAGACTTCAGCGCTTGTTTTACAAAGTATCAGAGTTGTTATACTTGTATTGGCTAAAAATACTAGATGAAAGCAAGGTAACAGAGCAATGTACTTGAGAACATTAATTCCTGTCTCTTGCAAAAAAAAAAAGAGAGACACCCGTTCATAAGAGTTACATGAATGGACTACTGACTGTTCAGAAGTGACTGAAACAATAACCAAGCCTGTGTTTTGCATTTGCTGTAATTCCCACAGTGGCCATTCTTATCCTTGTCTCAAAGATGTTCTGGACCTTGTGACTGGCTCTCGCTAAAATTCTTGTACCCCACACAGCAGGACATCCCAACCTGCTTTAAAATTTTTCCTTAGTCCTGTGACACCTTTTGTTCCAGTGGGGATCCTAAGGACAGTAAGTGAAGCTGTTTCCCAGGTACACATGAGCCCATCATGTGGACATGCACAAATTCCCAATCAGCCATCCAGTGCTTTCACCTGTATCCTCAGAGGACAGCGTGTGGCAGAGGCTCTTCCTCAATCGCAGTCTCCCTTCCCCACTATTCTCATGAGCATCTTTATGCTTATGAGAGATGTTCCGAGATTGCTGCCTGAAACTGCTTCCCACCATTACTTCTTAGACTAGAGGACACTAAGAATGGTCAGAACAGAAGGTTTCTACTCTGAGAGGCTTGTCTGGGAGTGGGATAGAGGAGGATTTCTAGCACAGAAAAGACAGGATAGGAGGAATAATTGCAGAAACAGATGATTGATTGGACTCTCCCAGATATGTTCCTTCATTTGACTTAGCAAAAGATGGGAAATTCATCAATTACAAAATAGATTTGTTAAGGAACGCAAGACACTCACTCAAGGGTTAATGTGTAAATGTGAAGCAATTTGTTTAAATACATATTTCTTTGGCCAGCCTTGTGCTGTGCCCTGTCATCCAGGAAAGGCAGATTAGATTCCTGTCCCAGGGTTTTTTTTGTTGAGATCTTTTTCACTCCCTGGAGTGACAGGCTAATTAAGGAGTGACAGAGACTGTCTCAAAAGAGTCCTGTTCAAATATCAAAGAAACAGATGCAGCCAGACAGACAGACCTTCACTGCTAGCTGATGCTCAGAGCAGCTCTCTCCCAGTGCACCGTGCCACCACTGGCTTGTCACGTGACATGAAAGAGACTCTCTTGTTCTTTTATCACCTCTCTCAACTAGGAGAACTGTGCAAGTTGGAGGAATTAAACCAGTGAAATCCAGGAGCAAGAGGAGAATCAAGTCTTTGGTGTTTTAAAGTGAACCTTAAGCAGAGAAAGAAAAAGGAGGGGGGGGGGAAGTAATCTCACCGATATCAGAGAGGAAGGTTGGCTTTGTTTAGCCAGTGACTTCACTAAGAATGAAATTAGCTTGTGATATCTGCAAAATAAAGTCAAATCCATTGTGCCATTGTTACCAGGCAGTATCAGAGTTTGATGTAACTGGAATACATTGCTCTGCATCTCACTTACTAATGAACAAGGGGGTGAACAGCGGAGTCATGCAGCTCCCCAGAAACAACCTGCTTCCCCCCTCACCTCCAGTCTGAGTTCCAGCTGTGCAGAGCGCTTCTTGCCTGTTTCATTTCGGACATAACCACCGCTCAGCACATCATTAGGACTGCCTGGACCAAACCCAATGCTCTCTACAAAACAACAGCTACTCTAAAACATTATGTCACTGGGTCGGCTCAGGCCTTTAAGGATTCACCTGAGAGGCTGATGGGGTATAGAAGACCATACATAGTACCGTAAGAAAAAACACAGGATTGCTGCTTGTCCTCCCTCGTAATACGAAACCAGGGCAAGTACTTGCTGAAGAATCTATCAAGGTTATTTCTGTGTGCATATTTTCAAAAGAAAACTACATCTGCCCATGCAAAAAATTTGAAGGATTTATACCTCTCGGTCTGGCACAGATAAAAAGCTGATGAACAAAATGTTCCTCCACAGGCTTCTGTCCTGCCCCTTACTGCAGTCATCGCATGTTCTGTCACACCGTAAAGCTAGACTTTCCACTCAGATCCTGTCGGCTGCTCAGAGGTTTCCTGTTCGGTACTATGAAAAGGTGATTTATTTATTATTCTTTTTCTAAATTACTTAAACTGGGTAAAATTTTCAGAAGACTGCATCTTCTCCTTGAGTTACTACATTTGCACAATGCCATAGGTGGGCATGCCACATTAAGGAGAAGTGAAACAGAAAGAGTCTGATGTGAGGAATTTACAGTCTAAATTAAGCATAGCACAGCAAGGGTGACAAAAAACAGCGGCACAGGAGGACACATACCACAACAGTGAGAGCTCACAGGATCTGTTCAGCGGGTGTAATGAACTTAATGATTCTTTTTCTCGTGTCACTTCATTCCCCTCTTCCCCCTCATTCATAATATTTAAATCTGTAGACAGTGAACTCAGTCTTCATCTCAGTGAAGCACATGGCAACATTTCAAATGACTTCAGTAGTGTCAGAATTTGGCTTCACGTCTGGCAAAAAAAGGCAAGGGTGGAGAACAGCAAAAGAAGGCTAGCCTAAAAGGAGTGGATTTTGAGAGTGGTTTGGAGGAAGGTTGAGTAGCACAACACACAAGGTCAGGGAGGCATCGTTATATGATGCGCGAAAATGCGTAGAGACATTTGTGGCAGGAGAATGCCGGAACAACGCAGCAAGCTGAAGTAGGAGAGAAGCTGGCACAATAAATACAGTGATCAGATACACGAGGTGGAATCTATTCCTGATTTCACCAGTATGAAACCACTGACTTAATTGTAAAGAGGAAAGAATCTGGTTGAAAAGAATATGGTTGAAAAGAATCAGAAAGGTCTGGAGAGAGCACTGCAGCACACCAAAGACAGGGACGTGGCACGAGAATCAGATAAGGAGACCAAAAAACATCAGAGGGAGTCTGAGAGTGTGGGCAGGATACACTGGTGGCCCAGTGGAGAGGAAGATGTTTTTTTAGCAATCATCCTGTTGTGCTCGTATAATACAAGAGAGGAGGAGGCCCAAAGGATGAGAAAAGGGGCACTAAAGAAGGGGCTAATTAAAAACGGCAATTAGTGTTGCTTCAGCCTCTAAATTGAAACAAAAAAAACCCAATAGAATGACCTTTGTTATATGTAAAGAGTCAGCATTTCTGCTTGGGGAAAAAAAAAGTAAATACAATCAAATTGGGAGAATGTTTACAAAGGTAAACACGTGGTGGGTGGATGTCTGTAGGAATGCAAAATAACATAACTAATAACAGTAATGAAAAGTAGTATTCCCCGAGCTGCAGAGAGTTTCAGATCGAAGATCTTTGAGTCAGATTGGAAGGGGAGGTGGAAGAGAACAGCAAAAAGAAATATAATCCTAATAGGATGTTAAAAGTAATAAACAAAAGAGAATAATCAACTGTGTGTTCTCTTCTCCAAAAAGACCACAGGGAGTTTCTGTGATACAGTAGGACATCAGGGAAGAGACCTCAGCTGCATCAAGAGCCACCACGGGAATTAGCACCATCTGCTCCACAAAGCAGAGAAGGAGGAGGAAAGGGAAGGGATGGGCAACGCATGCTGAAACTTGGTAACAAACCACATCTCTACCCTGCAGACCTGCTCACAGGTCAGCAGCGCCACTGGGGAAAAAAAAAATAGGCAAGCAAAGGATTTCCTTCAAGAAGGAGCATCAGTTGCATATAAATACTAACAGTAAAAGAAAATATAAGTGGTGGTGGTAGGGAATAAAGGAGGAGAACACTCCCATTTGTTTCCTGGTGTACACTGGCACACTTCCAGCAAAGTCCGTAAGGTGACCAGGATTTACTACAGTTGCGAGGATCTGGTCCAATGAGTTCATTTTCTTGCATTGCTGCATTATGAATTTGGCCGAGTAAGTTCCTGGGAAGGGTCCTGTCACCATTACTTTATTTGGAATCAGCAGCGGGAGTGCAGAGGTTCCCTAGTCGGTGTAGACATCGTGTTTACACCAGAAAAGGAGAACCTGTAAAGGTCACGTTTTGTTTAGTGGAAAGATCACAACTCTCCACACACACAGCCAAATGTTATTAGCCTTGCTTAGCTGAGTAGTTCCAGGATTGCTGATGAGAGCGAGGCACCCCAAAATACCAGTCTTGCTTACCTGAGCAGACTCACTGAGTTCATCCTTACTCCGGATGTGCTTATCTACAAATAGCAAATAAGAAATTATAACGGTCAGTGTACCCAGTGCTGGGCTCCTGGCTGCCACATGGGAGCTGGGGCATTCTGTGCTATCAGGCATTGGACAGCTGTGTATTTTTGTGTGCGATTTTAAATGGCTGTAGTGTATTAGGGTGGTTAGCACCTCCAGATAGACCAAGGAAAAGAAATATGAAAAAGTTACAAGACTGCAGAAGGAGCTGCTTACCACTTTTGTCCTCTGAAAATCTGTCCATCAGTATCTAGTTAAAATATACATCTTTTCCATCTGTCTCGGTGTATTGGATTTGTATGGCAAATCCAATAGCGGTGGGGCGGCTTCTGTGAGAAGCTGCTAGAAGTTTCCTCCGTGCCCAGTAGAGCCAATGCCAGCCAGCTCCAAAATGGACCCGCCGCTGGCCAAGGCTGAGCCCATCAGTGACGGTGGTAGCACCTCTGAGATAACACAGTTAAGGAGGGGGAAAAAAAACGCAACCCGCAACCTCCATTCCCTATTCTGCTTGCGGTGCTTGTTATGGGGAGGAGGTAGGGAATTTGGGGTTAAAGTTAAGTCTAGGAAGAAAGGATAGGTGAGAGGAAGGTGTTTTTAAGATTTAACTTTATTTTTCATTATCCTACTCTGATTTTATTGGTAATAAATTAAACTAATTTCCCCAAGTTGAGTCTGGTTTGCCCATGACAGTAACTGGTGAGTGATCTCCCTGTCCTTATCTTGACTCACGAGCCTTTCTTTATATTTTCTCTCCCCTGTCCAGCTGAGGAGGAGGGGATAGAGTGGCTTTGGTGGGCACCTGGTGTCCAGCCAGGGTCATCCCACTGCACTCGGGAAGCACACCAGCCTGCAATAGACCAAAGTCTGATTCAGCTTAACATATGTTATGTGAAAGGTCCAGAAAATGTCAAATGTCAGGAAGAACTTTGTTTTCAAAAGTTCCATGGAACTAAGCAGAATACAAGCCTGGTCATTCTTCAAATTTGAGAGGAACTAAGTATTAATTTTAACCTGATCTCAGTTTCAAGAGAAGGCCTATATGCACAAAGGCTGGATCCAACAGCACATGTAAGCGTTAAGCCACCAATTTCTCACTTTAATCCCTGCTAGCTATTCAACTGGATTTGTAATCTTCTACTTTTTTTCTTCATTGGGAAAACACTGTTCCAAGGCAAAGCTCTATAGAAAGCATTTACAGTATTAACGCGTTATCAGATCAAGGTAAACTCTAAGTTTCACTCACCACTTCACTTGAACAGCTAATGGGCTAGAAAACCACAAGTTTTCATAAAGATTTTTCCTTATATTTGAGCTCTGCATGGGTTTACTAACTGAAGGTAAACCTGCGTCACTCTTTCCAATGCAGATAGCGCCATCATTTTTTCAAAACCAACTGCATGCTCTTTTTCAGTACAAAACATA
Organism: Chlamydotis macqueenii; assembly: GCF_036417535.1. NCBI lineage: Eukaryota > Metazoa > Chordata > Aves > Otidiformes > Otididae > Chlamydotis > Chlamydotis macqueenii. The sequence goes on from NC_141560.1 coordinate 40,073,421, forward strand.
CTTAGACCAAACAATTCTGGAATTCAAATAAACAGAAGTTACATACAAGTAATGGGCTTTGATGTATCTTCTTGACAAATCCATTCTTCATTACAAATTTGAAAGATGTAGGTAGATCTATCCAATCCTATGTAGGTGGCTTGGCTATTTGAATTCTAAATCCAACTACTGTTAGAGTTGGCAGAAGAGCTGGAGGAGACAAGATGGCCATTCAAACATGGCCAAAGGTTAAAGGAGCACCCTGAACCACCACAGGTTGCTATAGAGCAAGCTGCAGTACTCAGGGATAGCAGCAGGAAGACTGTTGGAAGTGGTGTAGCTGCCATGTTGGTCAAGGTGTCCACACACGGATTGCTCCCATGGCCACTGACAGTGTTCTTAAGATCAGGTGTTCTCTCTGGTATTAAAACACCTATGCTCTGAGGGGAATAAAACAGGATGTAAACACAAGATGTGCCGAAATCTGCCAAGGGATCTGCAGAACGGTTCATGTGCCAAAAAAGTCTTAATGCTAGAAATGGAGTTAACAAGGGAAGACCCTCAGGCAGAGCCAGAAATTGAAGCATACCAACTGCGTTTCTCCTGCTACTTCATATCTCACATGAAACAACGGATCGCAATTTAAGAAACAGAGAGATGATGCTGCTCATTCGACTAACAGGAGGACGAAACTCTGCAGCTTGTCATGTTTAGGTTACTCTGAAACACTTCAAAAGCAGTTATGAAATCATGCTAAACCTACTGAAATGCCAGAAAGGAAATGTAAGGCTAGCCCCAGTTTTTGAGGCTGGCCCCAATCTCTGCAGGGGAGAGAACCCAAGCACTTGCACAGGAGCAGGATACCAGTGCTACGATGCAAGGCTATCTTTAGCGACAGCAAACTGAGAACTATTTACTGGTTATCAAAATAGTGCATGCATAAATGAGAGAAACAGGATGTGGCAAAACGACCAGAATAATTTAAATTTTATTCTGAATCGAGACTCTGCCAGCCTCCATACCGTATATGGAACATTTCCCCTGCAGGTGCAAGAAGTTTCTGTAGGATTTGCTCTTGCATGTAGTATCCCACAGACTGATATTTTAATAGATGCAACGGTTGATTAGTTGAGTTTCTTTTCCTGTGTGGGGGGCAGGGAGGAGAGAAGGAAGAGGGGGTAGAGAAAAGATATGTAAGCTGCAGGTTTGGGGTGAGTGGGGGATCTCTTTCCCTCTCAGAGGCCTAGCTGTATAAACCACGTGTGGTAATATAATATAACAAACTACCTGGTCAAACCATAAACAAGTTAAGGTAAGAGTCTGCGGGAGAAAGGCATGAGGCGTTTCACAAGGGAATAGTCTATTCTCAGACAAGGATGAGAGAATTGATTTTCATGACAGGAGATAAAGCACAGCAGATAAAACAGGAGAATGTTTGATCTGCCCACAGAAAACACCAGGTGAAACGGTGACCTGGCAGAAGGAGCAGGGATCAGGCTAGGAGAGCAGTGGCCATTCTGACAATAACACTGCAAAAGCACCAAATGAGAAGATCCAAATTGCCCCTTTGGAGCATTACTCACTCCACATCAACAGCAGTTCCTCACCTCAGCCCACACAGCAAACCTAATCTTTAACAGCCACTCTGTAAACTTAAGTTGCACACAGTGGAGTATATCTGTTTTTGAGAGAAGCTTATCAGCAGGAAAAGGACGTTAATCATTTGCGTTTAGATAGAACTGTAAAAAAGAGAAAGGGCTGTCTTCAGAGTGTCCACAGGTCCCTCCTCTGTCTTGCCAAGTGTATCTAAAGGCTTTACTTCCATGACTACTGAAAAGTTTCGATCAGCCCAGACCCCAAGATGAAGATGTAACTGATTTATTGGTTCATGATTGATTTAGGTGAAGACAGTCATTCTCTACCCAGTCATGCTTTCCCTACAACTGACCGTCTGTCCCTCATACAGTCTTCAGTCTAGTTTTTGTTCATTCTCTCCTTTGGGTTTGGAAGTAGGTCTGCCATAAATGTCAAGAAACACCCCATGCATCAATGCCCCAATTCTGGTGCATTTTGGACAAAACATGAGAATCTAAGCAAGAGATCCTTGACTACGGAGGGAATGGATTTGCATGTGAGGAATGGGGAAAGGGTGGAAGAAGAGGATTAATGCTGCTGGTCCTCATTCGCCTGACCATGAGCCAGGCTGATCTATAGTGCTAAACTCAGCTAAGCAGATAATTCAGTGGGTGACCTTGTATCAGCCACTCATCTTCCTTGCATTTTTGTTTACCCATCATAAAGTGGGGCAAAAGCAGGCACCTTTCCTGAAAAAAAAAAACAAACAAGCTAGCTTCCAAACCAGATGAATAAGTTACGGAAAGTTAAATATATTATGGCAAACAAGAAAGACCCTAACATTGTTCCAGTTTGATATAGGCTGTCATCAGAGGGAAAAAAAAAAAAAGGGGGACAGCTAATACAATTTGCACGTTCTCTTTGCAACTTCAGGAAACTTTAAAAGCCAGAATTCTTTTTCACATATCTGCTGTGTAGTCAGTCAGCCCATAAACAGGAATCAGGAACGGTCAAGTTTCTATCTTGATTCTGAGAAGCTGCCACTAGTTCTCAACTCATGTGCAATATCATGAAAAGTGTCAAGCAGCTCTTACCAGTTCCCATGGTTTGATTTCACATTTTGGGCAACATGGTGTTCTTTCTCAAAGTTCTACTCCAGAACCATATTATTTACACAGTCATAGCTTTCATAGGTATAAAACTGTTTCTAACTTTTGGATTTGCAGAGATTACCTTGGACTTGTACCCTAAAGGCTCAAAACCCAAAAGGTAAAGATACACATTCAAAAAAGCACCATTAAAGAAAAAAATCATAATTTTTAACCTTCCTGGAGAGAAGAAAAGCATCTCTCTGTCAGAATTTTCAGATTAGCCGTACTGCAACCCTACACAGTGGACCTAAGCAGCAGTAGTCCCAGTTATAGTATAGGCTTCTGATTTGCTCAACACAGCACAGACATTCAGAGAACTATGATTAGAACTTTTTGGATTCACATTTCTTATTTACTAAACTTGACTGCGAAATTACTTTCTCACCTTTGGTGATCTGGAGGAGATTTGTTGCCCTCACCCACAACAGCACAAACATTTAAGATCTCAGAAAAGTGCCTAAAGTCACAATACATTTTAAAAGACTTTAAGTCAATTACAGTGGTTCACTTTGATTTTAACCTTTGGGGTCTTTTGAATTATTAAGTAATTTCCACTTAAAAAGAAACAAATCAGGAAATATCAAAATGGAATGTTCTTATATGTTCTAAAACTTTTCTGAAAAACAATTTCAATTCTTTGATTTAGGAAATTAATCAAAAATCAACTGTGTTCTGTGAACTGGCTTTGTTTTGATGAACTGGCATACTTCACTCCAAAACAGTTCATGAAAAAATTCCCCAGTCTTCTCTGGTTTTCAAATAATTGCCCCAGAAACTCCCTATTCCCTCTGCCCACCTCACAAGTTGAGCACAGAGCATTCTGCTCTTGAGCAACAACTTAAAGAGAGTTCAGATAACTCTTCTTCAATTAGAAGGGCCAGTCCTGCATTTATATGGGTCTGACATTCTCTGATTATAGACATGCGAATATCTAAAAATTTCAGTTAAAAATAAAGCAGTATTTCTTTGAGGGCTTCCATTTCTTTTCAAGGTCTCAGAAGAAAAAAAAAAACTAAAAATACACGGGAAACTCAGAGGAGGAAGAAGCTGCCCTACTAAAAGACTCCACCTTCAACCACACCTTTCATTTCTTTGTACTTCTTGTCTTCCCATCCAAGATCAGTAACACCACTGAACTGAAGCAAAGTCCACACTCCTCTATTAAACATCTGTTGTAAAACTACAGTCACCAAAATTCACCTTTGCCTTTTCCACACAGCTCCTCATGACAGTGACCTACTCTTCCACGTATGGTGCGCGCGGCATTTGTGAACTACAGGGGAGAGGTGTTTCAATTTAGTTTCCTGTGGACAAGCAGGCACATCACTGGAAACATCATTAGAATTACCTCCCTTGGAGAGAAGCCAGAGGCTTAAAAGGGTTGTGGAGCATAAAATACCTTCTCATTCCTTTGAATGAAGGATCCCTTGATCTTTTTAAGGCAAGATGAGGGAGTCTTGCAAGATCTTGCCTGTAAGTGTGCTGTAAGATAAAGAAAAGAACCTGCAACCACCAAAATATGAGGAGGAGTACTTATTTTCCTTCTTCATCACCCCCTCCTTGCCTAAATTTAATACCTTAGTAAATGTCAACTCCCACTGAAGCAAGTAATTTAACATAAGCAGAAGACTTCTCCTCCACCTCTCAAATCTAAGAACTCCTTATTGAATCCGCTGCTGGCCAGGGGCTCTCAGCAGCCTGTGTACCTGAATCCACTCTGTGCATACACAGACACTACACACATAGAAGCAATCTCCGGTAATCATGATGCACACGATAATGCCGGTTTGTCTCTCAATGGGCCCCTTTAAGGCTTTTTACAAGGATGCATCCACTAACCCTTAAACACTCCTTCAGTGCATGTGAGGTTTATTGTTCTCCTTGTATAGGAAAGGAAACCGAGTTGCTGAGTAGTTAAACAACCTGCTCAAGGACACTAAGGATGCAACAAACACAGGTTGGGTATTCTGACTCATTATGCCTGAAATCTAACTGCTAGGCATGCTTCTCATGCTAGTTTCACCAGGCAGCTTGCAGAGTTCATTAACATTTTTAGGAAACACATAATCTGAATTGTCAGAAGGATTTTCCTGCCCAACTTGGCTAGATAGAGAAGAGGAAGAAGGCTCTTCTTTTAAATACTTATATCCCAGCCTCAGTTTTCCTGTCCTAATGGTATTCCCTGAAATCAAGAAAAAAGACAGACAGTTTGCTAAGCTCTTTGGAGCCTCAGCCTAGCAAAGGAGAGGTGTCCTCTTACAGCTTCAGGTGTTCAGTGGTAAGTGGAGAGTCTCATGCTATCTGCCTTTACCAGGTGTCAGGTGAAAGGGTCAGAGGTTCTGTTTCAGTTTAAAAGCCTTGCTTTCACAGAAAATGGGAACAGTTAGGCCACATGTTCAGAAAGGGACACCATGTGGGGTAGAGAAGGGTGAAGGGCAGTGTCGTAAGGACATCAAGTTATTTTCAAATAAGGAGCTCCAGGCAGAAACCATCAGATACGTACAGTGTACGCAGCTCAACTATTACTACTCTGTAGCTGCACCCATTTTTCCTGGCATTACATTTTTTTTTCTTAGATTATGACTTCTTATTTCTCCACATAGTGTAGTTTTTGCAAGGACAACTGTTTGAAACACAAGTCTTGGCACTTCACAGTACATGATCAAAAATACAGGATCTTATTCCGCACAAAACCTACTGCTTCCAGCACTCGCTTAAAGTAGCTCTATTGACACAGTCTAGAGCCAATAAATCAACAAAAGTTGAGTCTACTGTTTTAAGCAAAGAAAATGTAACAAAGTTAAACACACTGCATGTGTTCTTCTTACTAAGGAAAGGGTATTAAGTGATTAATATTAGCCTGTTCCCAAAATGTAAGATTTGCGAAAACTCCATTATTTTTCCCATTAAATCTCTCTCTCTCCAGAGTGTATTAAATAAATTCCCCAAACCAAACACTTGTGGCCTAGACAGTCTTCATTTACCCTAGTCAAAAATACAGTTTAGGAAAGAAATTATTTCTTAAAAATATGTATGTCATATACCACAAACAATGGTCACTGGAGGTAACATGGGTTGTAAGTAAACACTGTTGCGCTCCACCCAGAGAAAGGAGCTGTGAGGACTTTCCTCCACCTTTTCTCACATCCATGAACTGTAAAAGAGAGTCACTCCAAGGCAATGTTTCTTGTGGGAAGGAGAGAGAAGGGGAGAAGAATGAGCTACATCCCTTTAATGTTAGCAGGAATTACATCTCCCATCTGAAAGAGATTACTTCTTTATAGTTGTGGAAAGCTGAAAGGAACTCTTCACACCGCTAGTTCCAGGGCACAAGCCTGTCACCAAGCCTTTCCATGAAGTTGTAGTGTTATTTAAGTGTGTACTTCCATTACAACAGAACACATTCAGAAACCTTTCAGAAATGGGGAACATTTTACTCTGCCATCCCTGCTGTCATGTTTGTTCCTTTCAGTTTCCTTTCCATAGCATACATAGCCTTCTGGAAATTCAATATGAACGTGGATTTGCAGCACATGAGGCAAAATACTGCATAATAACCCAAGGATAATTCAGGTTGGAAGAGACCTACAAAGGTCTCCAGTCCACCCTCTTGCTCAAACCAGGGTCAGCTGTGAGGTCAGACCAGGTTTCTCAGAGCATTGTCCAGTTTGGTCTTGAAAAACTCAAAGGACAGAGGTTGCACAACCTCTCTGGGCAGCTTCTCTCACTGCTTGACTGTCCTCGGGGAGAAAAGGCTTTTCTTTACACCCGTTCTGAATCTCCCGTTTCAACTTATACTCATTGCATCTCATCATCCCACCATGCAGAGCTGCGAAGAGCCTGGCTCCCTCTCCCCGGTGACCTTTCTGTAAGTAGTGGAAAGCTGCTGTTAGGTTCCCACAAAGCTGTCTCTTCTCCAGCCTGAACTTGCCCAGTTCCCTCAGCTGCTCTGCACACGAGGAGCACTTAATCTCTCCAGTATAATGACATTAGATTGTGATTTCTCAGAACATTAAGAAAAAGTTATTTTAATTGTTCCTCATGTTCAACATTGTTATGTAAAGAAACCAAAGAGATAGAAAGTCAATAACGTCACCTTTCAGACAATGGTAAACTCTTGTATTTCCTAGGTTGCACATGAGGGGGGAGCAGCCAAGGGTCTATGACAAGGGTCACAGAGAGGGTCTGATGAAATGATGCAATGAATCTCTATTAGGAACACCTCAGTATGGCTCTCAACAAGCTCTGTCTCCAAGATGACTCACATGCAGTCATGAGGACTGCTAATATAAATACAAATATAAGATACATAAATAATATCCAGACAGAGGCATGTTTTGTCATACTTAACACAAGCACAGGGGCCAGCAACTCCTAAATGTTGCTTAAATCCTTGTAAAGTCCTAGGCCTGTGACTCCACCTCTCTCTCTCCTCTCTCTTCTTTCAATTCCCTAATTTTATAAATGGGAATAACATCACTTGGCTCCATCACAGGAACTTCCGGTACGAGAACTGGTGCAGTGCTTTGAAGATGTGAGCTGCTACTCTGAGCACCTTAATTCAAGTCACGCAGAGTGGACAATGAGGTGTATCATAATTACACACTTTTTTTACTATTTCTGCACTACGCGCACAGTCACACAGCAGCGATTAAACATGTGAAATCCTGTCCAGCACGCACTGGATTCAGTATAAAGCCTTGTAAGTCTCTCCACTGGCTGCACAAAATTCCTCAGCACAGTTCTTGAAAATAGAGCTGCTTTCATGAAACTGCTCTCCCACCCGTAGCTCCAGTGCGTGTAGTGAACCTCCCAGTAGTATCTAAGCAGTGAGTGTAAGGAGGTGTGTTTCCTTACCACCAAATCTGTAACGAACAGAAGCAAATAGAGGGCAGGTTGTGGCTCCTTTCTTAAGGAGGTGCGTTAGGATAGTGGCAGCGGAGGAAGGAGTCTCTGAGCGACATCATGCAGGACACAGAGGTCTCCTGCTGCAGAACTGCCCTGACCTTCAGCGCAATGTCCAGTGCCAGTTTTGAAGCCCTGTCGTGGACAGGGCACAGAACAAAGCAGGGCAGTAAAGTCATCCACCAAATTTCTACAAGAAACTACGTAGCATCTTCTTGTGTGATTTTCTGCACACAAAAGACAAGCACCACTCCAAACCATAACTGGAAGAGGATGTCCTTAGGACCACTGCAACACTGATTGCAAATGCCAACCTTCTAGAAAACCTTCCTGACACTGAACTGCTTCTATGCTTGCCCTCTGAAGATGAACGGCATGATGCCTACAGTCCACTTTCATGCACTTGTGAGCCATGGGCTGGGCTTTTGTATCCCTTTGAATCCTGTCTATGATGTGAAAGAAAAGAATATGTTTGCCTGGTATATGCTACTTACTGCCGCAAAAAAAATGAGAAGGCAAGGGTGAAACAGTCGTTTAGGACAACGTGAAAGAGTTGATTCTTAAGCCAGTATTTTATACACCAATGGAGCGCGAGGCTCATCTCACTCCGCTTGGCGCACCTTGTGCTGCTGTTAATACCTGGCCAAAATGTGACAAGTTTCAAGCTGAAGTATTTTCCAGGCACTCTCCGTGAACAAACCACCATATCAGGAAAACAACAGAGGCTGAAGCTCACTTACCAAGTCCTCATTTATACTGATCAGTTCAGGAAAAAAAGAAAAAAAAAAAAAAAAAGCACAAAAAGAGAACTACTCAAATTATTCTAAGACAGATAGATTGGCGGCAAGGGTGGAAACTGCCTTTGGTGTCTTTTAGGAGAAACTCTGTTCAAGAGGAGCAGGGAGGGAGAAGAGGTGATCAGATCAGTGCGGCCACTCACGTGCAGGCAGGCCCAGCGGGAGTTACTTTCACAGGCTTCCCCTCGGGACCTCCTTGGCAAATTCAGTGGGCACAGAATCCGTTCTGTACCCAAGAGCAAAATAAATAATGGGATTATATTTCTCAGTCCCTACAGATTCCCAGCAGAAGGAAGTGGGAGTAGGAACGGCACTAGAGAGGGAATCTGTTGAAGCAAACAGCACCTGTGAAGACAGCATACGCTGTCTCCTCAGCCTAAGCAGAAGGGCCCTCATGATAAAGCTTTCACTGAAGACCCTTAGAAGACACTAAAAATTCGTCTTTGAAACTGTTGCCAGAAGAAGATTCTGGATGAGGCAGGTAACAGCTCTGATCTGGTATGACACATCCTGCTTAGCTACCTAAGAGTTAAGTCTATGAGCTGGAGCAGAAGGATCCCTGCTTCTGCTTCCTCTCAGAACAGTGACCCACAAACTTCAGCGTGACAGCTGCGCCGTTGTTTTCCACATCGCCTTGCAGTGGTGCAGAGGAATGCCTGGCACTGCCTCTTGCCCTTCCAGCAAGGCTGCCACTGCATTTCCTGCCTCCGCACCTCAGTGGGGGGAGCAGGAGGAAAAGTGATTTCCTTCCATTACCAGTGGGAGGAAAAGTGATCAGATCCCCTGAGCTGTGGTACCCATTTAGCCTCTAAAAACCCAAATGCACAGAAAGGTCTCTGCCTCACACCTCGCCTCAAGGACAGGAATACAATTATTACCCGCTTTGGCACCTACTGCTGAAACTGTGGTTTACTCCCCTTTGCCATGAGGGGCCTCCCACTGAGACCCTTGCCAAACTCTCCCTTGCCACTTTTTCACGTTTGGCCTGGAAAGAAGGTCTTGCTGTTTTTCTCCAGATCCGAGCCTTCTCATCCAAAATCCCAACATTACGCCCAAGGATATCACACCAGGCCCCACAAGCTATCCCCTCTAAGGAACACTGTGGATAGCTAATTGCTCTCATGCTCTTCACGTGCCAACGTGTGCCCATCCCGTTACTTAGCAGGGACCAGGACCAGTGGCAACTGCCAGCTGTAAGTTCTTTGGGTCAGAAACTGCTCGATTAGTGCAATGAAATCACAGCCTAGCGAGAGCTACTTTCAATACTGATTTCTAGTTAATAGTAATTTCTAAAGGAATTAATTAAGGGAATATGTCTTTAATTTGTATGTCAGTTTGTCTTTCTGTGTCTTCATTTCCCTTCTAGCCTACAAAACCCCTTTTCCTATCTTACCCTATTTCTACAATGCTTCCTATTCCTCTGTGTCCTTTTGCCACTCAGTTCCCCATGCAGAGCCTTCCCTATCAGCCCTCCAGTAAAACACTTCTGCCTTAGAATCCAGGCAATGGTCCTGTCTGAGTCTCCTTGTGTCACCACACCTTGTAGGCAGCCTTTATATCTGCTTTCACACCCTCCACAGGGCTTCCAAGATTGCTCCCACCACCACTACCTGACTCTTCATTACTATATGAGGAGAGCACTGACACATGAACTTATATTTTGGAGTAGTCCCTATTACAATTACAAGGAAACCAAGAGTTTAGTGACGAAAGAAAACCTGCATGCATCCCTACATGCAGTGCAATGTACACAGAGAATCAGAAGTAAAGTTAACAAGGGGAGCCCGAGACAAGACCACCCTCTGAGCATCATCCCTGGCAGCACAGGCTGACGTGAATGCCCTTTGCACAGTTACTGTTTGCATAGCATAGAATAACTGTTTGCTAAGTGGTGTTTAGGTACCTCTCTACACTTATGCAAAGAGCAAGGGGGCATGGTGGCTTTCACGTAGAATTTACCTGTGGGGAGGGGGAAACTACATAAAACTGAGACACACATCATTTAAATAACTTTTTTTTTCCAAGTCAAAAAGTAGCTGTAACTGACACACAAGTGGCTTAGCATGTACGTGGAAATGAATTCCAGGGTGAACAGCATGAATGAAATAAAACACATGGGGTTGGGTGTTGTATCAAATCTGGACAGCTTACTAGTGCAATCTTAGATGCAGAGCAGTGGCCAAATTCACTTGAGCATTACCTTGAGGTGGGCAGAGTTTGCTGGGGGAAAAGAAAGGCAGTTAGGGACTGCCCATTAACACCCCAGTGTGGCATCCATATTCCACACCACACGACTCAGTATGGCTCCTCAGGTCATGCCTGCAGACAGTCCTGTCCTAACTGCTGATGCCATTTCTTCTTTTACTACAAGCCTCTCCTCACCATCCACACACGCCTTCCTAGCAGCCACCTGTAGTGGCCCTGCAAACCCATCAGCAATTGCTGGAAACACATAATACCAAGGAGCAATTGCACATCTTTTGCCTTCACATTTGCAATGAGGACTTGCATCCACATTGTGACTACCCCCATGCTCAACAGGACTATTCCACATACAAGCACTAAGCAGATACATTAACAGGAGCTGCTAATTTATTTTGCTGCAGCAAGGTTCTCCATAGGAACCTCACAGTCCCAGCTATTTAATTTTAAAAGTGTCTAGAAGTTTATTAGTGAAACTTAGAGGAGGTTTGCACAACCACCTGGGTCCTCTCCCACACTTTCTGGCCCATAACAGCTTTGAGCCAGAGGACTGATGCAATCCCAGAACTTAAATCCCAGTAGTAAAGGCAATTGTGTAGGTCGTCTTGGTCGTGCTGCCAAACTTTGTTTCATCTCCAAAGATTTCTCAAAAATGTGATGTCTAAGAACTCAAATGCTGATACATAAAAGGAGCACACCAGAGCTTCCTCCTGACTGTAGAAAGCTGTGTTAATACCTAGCGAGAGCACTGAAAAGGACGGATTTTTTTCTTTGTCTTTTACCCAATGTGTACAGTAACCTGGAAACATCTACAGATGCCTGATCAAGTGACTAATATGCAAGTGTTAATCATTCTGCCAACCTACAGCAGCAGCCACTCCTGTGCAAAGACAGGTCTCCTTGGAGGAGCCCCAGTGTGGGAACGCAGCAAATTAAAAGGCCTCCTCCCCTAGAAAAGAGAGCGAAATGGGGCTTGTGACTGGGGAAAGAGAGAAGGCAGAGCTGAAATACCCATATACCCCAACTATACCAGAGCAGTGTAAGGACCACACTAATCAGATGTAACAGCAACGAGAGCCAGGAATCAAATCACTCCCCAGAAATTCAGAAATCAAGCAGATTCAAGTCACCTCTCCTGACAGATTTTAGTCAGTCCAAAGGAGGGAAAGCTTTAAATAATCCATTCCATCTTCACAACGTGTGTGGAGAAGGCTAGGAACAGAATTTGTTATGTTCGTGGCTACATACCGTCCTGCTGAAACTTGATTTAAGCAAGTAGTAGGCACCTGGGACACAAGAGCGGGACACCAAGAATTTTTTTCCATGTCTCCCTGAAATTTCATATCATCTAGCTCAGCAGCAAATGCTAAGGGAAGTTCTGGGGCCTCTGGTACATTTAATTTTGAACAAGAGCATCTCCTTGTCTTCTCATCAGGATTCAGGTATGCTACTGCACAGCATGAGGAGAGGACAGCCACCTTATGCACAAGTGCCATCAGCTGCCTTTCATTATAAATAATAACTTAGAAGACACGTCTGCAAATGGCCACAGGAGCAGAAAGAGCCACATGGAAGAGCAAAGGTCACCCATGATCGTGAATCTGAGACATGACTAGAAAATTCATCCCATAAACAGTAACCTAGTGAGAGCACAAAAACAAAAAGAAACTGTGCAACAGGACAGAAAGGACAAAAAAATAACACTTCTTCTCGTCAGACCAGGCCACTGCAGATTTCCCAGGGGTTACACACCCCAAACCAATGAATAACGAATAAGTATAGAAACAACTAATTCCAATTTTTTTTTCCCTCTAGAATGAATCTGAATATAGGTTTTACTGCTTATCAGGTCTGAACGAGAGGCCTATGAACAGACATTGAAGATAGCAATTTTCTTAACTGCAATGTCCGTTAAACAAATCAGCATCAAACACTGCACTCACTCATAAATTTAGCACTTATTTAGCACTTTACAACTATTAATCTCAAACTGCTCTTCAAGAAGAGCTATAAAGGATTTTATCTATTCTTTGCATAGGGAAACAGAGGGACTACAGGACTTGGCTGGAAATGCACAGAAAGTCAATGGTGTAGGCAGAAACTAAATGCAAGTCTGCACTACGAGTCTGGATCATGCCATTTCCTCTGCATAGCAGCCAAAGCGTATGTTTAATAAACAGGTTGTCTCAGGTTGTTGCAAGACCCGGGTGAACTGGCACACAGATTTCCCCCTAGGGTTGACATGAAGGAGCAAACATTGCAAAGAACAAAACAAAGCTCTGGTTATTCAGCTGGTAATCATAATTCCATCTTGCACTTCTGGGTCTCTTATTCTGAAACTTTCAAGGCCTTTCTTGCAACACTGCTAAGTACTATATGGCTGCCAGAGCCCTTGAAACGTAAAAACAGCAATACTAGGTCAGACCAAAGGTCCATCTAACCCGGGTCTCAAACTTCAGCCAGTGAGGAATCCCTTAGGAAGGGAGGCACACAAAATGTGGACAGGATATAGTGATATTCTGCAGCAAATAACACTGGTATATCCTCTCTACCTCTGGAAAATTGCAATTCAGATATCTTGGTATTCAATAGCGATTGAAAGATTTTCCTTCTGTGAATTTGATGCTTTTTTAACCCAGGTAAACTTTAATACACCATACATGCCATTGTAAAGAGTTCCACAGCTTTATTTAATATTTAGTGAAAAAGTATTCCTTTTTGTTTCTTTTGAATCGGCCTCTTTATAATCTCATTTGATGCCCTATCTTCTGGCTTCAAGAGAGAGAATGAACATCCATCCCTTACTTGCCCCATCCTTGATGCTCCCAATCTCATGAACCTCTCTCATATAGAGAGAGTCAGAAAACTTTTTACAGACTGGAAAACCCCAATCAATTTAGTAGTTCCTCATACAGAAGTTGTTCCTTTTGATAATCCTTGTTTCCTTCTCAGTACATCTTTGAGTTTATTTTATCCTTTTCAAGACAAGGAGACCAAACTGCTCACAGTATTCAACATGTAGCAAAGCTTGGATCTATACAATGTCACAGCAATGAAGTTTGTTTTCTTTCCTTTTGTAGTAACTCCTAACATTCAGCCTGCATCTTTTCTTTTCTGTCTCCCTTTCTTTCTTATTATTATTACCTTATTATGATCTTTCCCTGTTATTGAGCACAAAGCTCATATTTTGGTAGATTTACTATAACTCCAAAACTTTTCTCTGCAGTGTTAGTAACACTTCTGTCTCCGTTGCTGTATACGTTAATTTGGGATCACTTTTCCCTGCATGCCTTAATTTACGTTTATCTAAACGGAACATAATCAGCCATTTAAATGAGCACAATCACGTCCATTTCACAAGGTCCTTCTTCAACACTTCGCAGCAACCTTGTGTTTTTCCCCCCTGGAATATACTTAGTATTATCAGCTAAGTTTGCCACCTCCCTCTCCGCTTTCTTTTCCAGATTTGCAAACATCAGGCGGCACAGGCCCAATTACTGATCCAGCTGGACCTCCACAGGTGACCTGACCAGTTGTTCCTAGCCTGTGTTTCCAGGGTTTTAACCAACTGTGCCTCTGGAGGACTTCCCCAGGCAGCTTAGGTTCTTTAAAAGCTACTAGAGAAGCAGGTGATCAAAGCCATTTGGAAACCAGGCTGAGCATCACGGTGGCTGCTGAGTGGGAGTGGCTGCCACTGGAGGAAAGCCCTGCTCCCCAGCTGCAGGTGCCGTTCCCATCTCTCCTACCTCCTGGCAGATAAAGGAAAAGCAGGCCTCGTCCTCCCCCAGTTCTCCATTCCAGCTCTTCCTACTTCTTCCTTCCCCGTAGCCAGAATAGCACGCCAGAATAGCATTCCAGCTCTTCCTACTTCTTCCTTCCCCGTAGCCAGAATAGCACTGGCCTTGGCCTCTCATCCTTGGAGAGGCAAAACGCAGCTTTGCCTGTGCTGCCAGGAAGCCCCAAGTCTCTTTAGAGCACAGGCACCTGCCGTCCCAGGGAGCAGCGGTGCTACTGGAGTAGGTGATAACCTGCGTAAGCGTGCTGAAGAACGATTTTGGAAGAATTATTGTTAAGAAGTAAATACAGAAAAGAACAACCATCTCCCTAAAATAAAGTGTAGTTTAACTGTAACAGTAGAAACAAGGAGGAATTCAAAAGGTTTTAAAACAAAACCTACTTGTGCCTTCTCCAGCTGAATTCTAACATTCCGGGAGGATGCATCAGCAGGTAGATCCATATGTCAGCCTGTTCCCATCTTATAACTACCCAAGGGAGCACCGTTTTACCTGGGGAGAGTTCTTCCCCCTTCCCATTTGCTGGGGTTTTTTGACTTTGTTAACCCAAAACTAATTTGAGTGCAAGCCAGTGGACACTTCCATGCCAGCTGCCCACCCGTTACTGTGTAACACTAATTGTAGTTTTCATTTATGGATGCTCTTGGTCTTGATTTTACCCTCTTGATTTTGTTTCCTTCTTTTTTAAAATCAAAACCCTGCTATTAAGCTAACCTGAGAAATT
The DNA here is from genome assembly GCF_036417535.1 of Chlamydotis macqueenii. Lineage (NCBI taxonomy): Eukaryota > Metazoa > Chordata > Aves > Otidiformes > Otididae > Chlamydotis > Chlamydotis macqueenii. The sequence continues at coordinate 40,088,548 of NC_141560.1, forward strand.
ATACAATAAGCATCCTTCACAGACAGCAAATAATCAGAGAACATACAGCATCCAAAACATTGCAGAGTAACTCCCAATCTCTCACTAGAAAGATGAAAATTCTGGAACAGTACCATCCTGAAATGGCTTAGTGAAGTGAAGTGCCTGTAACAAACTTCCGTGCAGGAATGTACTGGGCAATTTAAAGGCAGTGGCTGTTCTTGGTCATCTCGAAGTGTGGAACCACTCAGGATGAGCACAGCTTATCTGACAGAAGTGGTTTTGCAGGTATCTCAAACTGAAAAGTAACTACCAGCAGTTTGCAGGGCACAAGAGGATCATTTGAAAGCAGAGAAAATTAATTGTACAGTTGGTATTAACATATGGATGAAACATTGCTTTAAAAGTTCAAACGGCAACTGTCAGCCGAACAAAGTTGGCACAAGCGTAACAAATGAGTTTTGCAATTGTGCTATTTTTACTATGTAATACCAATACTGTATAAAAGAACAAATGTTGTGTATATGTTCAATGCCAAACCTAAACCACTGCTAACAGTGTTGTTATGATATGATGAAAATGTCACCATCGTTATTTGCTGAAAAGGATTTTATCCCTCTCCCCAAGCAAGTGTTTTCATTACTGGAGTTCTACCAGACATGTTGTGAGAAAGAAAGGTGAAGGAATAGCCCAACTCAAATATTTAAAAGCATTTAACTGTTCTGGCGTATGGACAACTGTATGCTCTCCCTATGATTTTTAAGAGCTGCTGACGTCTCATGGAAAAAACTTTGAAAAACATAGTATTGAAAAACAATTTTGCCAATGTGTCATATTTTCTGTCTTGTCCCTTCCCTTGCTTCTCACTAGCAGAAGAATCTACATGAAAACAGAACCTTGATTCTTTAGGTAGACAAAATTTGGATCTGAGCTCTGCCAAAGCATGTGGGTGTTTGGATCCTGTCCATTAAAGACATTTAACTTCAGATCCAGGTTCAATCTTCAAAGCTTGCAAGAAGTGCTGAGATCCAGGATTTTGTTCTGACCCATCCCTGTTATTGAGAAGTCATCTGCTGCCTGTTCTGCATGTTCTGCTATAGACTTCTGCTAAGGATCTCATAGGTGGCTGCTGATGTCAACATTTGCTGCCAAATTACAAGCATCAGGTGCTACTGAGTATCTGAGGTGGAGGGAGATTCTGAAAATTTAAGGGGAGGAATAAAAGGAATTTTCTCTGGTAGTACAGTTGTCTTGAAATAACATAGACTTGGTTTGTCTCTCACACTGGCATAACTTTATGGACTTCAGTGAAATCACACTGACTGAGTACAAACAAAAAACACAGCCTGCATGAAGCTGAAGGTTTTTTTTCACATTCAGTGTGTTGAAACAACACATTCCAGCCCAGCCATAGAAGCTCCCGCTGCCTTGTAAGCACAGAAAACAGATTCACCCCAAATCTCCCACTCTGCAACTTACTGTGAGTGGAGTAGGAGAGCCAGCCAAACTTTCTCAGCTCAAAAAGATGTCAAACTGGACATAATTTCAAAAAAAAAAGAACCACATTTCAGCATGGCTTTGGCTCTCTTACTTCCTGATTTAGCTACACCGGGCAGAGGAATGAAAATGCCAGATAGACACCTTCCTTGGGAATGTGCAGGAGGGCAGGCTTTTTATGTGATCTTGCCCCTCCTTTTATCAAAACACTTCTCTTACTTTCACTGACATTTACCCCAAGGACATTGAAGCAAAGCAGGAGAGGAAGACCAGCACATAGACTGCCCGCCTGCTCTAAGAAAAGCTTTTCATCAGTGGATTTACCAGCAGCTGGGATATCTGAGGAAGACTGACAGATTCATAAGTGCCCAGGGTTTGTGTTTCACTGTTGCCAAGCCACAAGACAAAACCCACAAATCTAGCAGAGGACTAAAAAACTAGAATTTTGTGAGGGATGAGCTGACACCTACCATATGCATTGGGAGAAAGAAGAAAACAGCAACAGTATATAAAACAGGCTCCAGATTTCTGAAGTGTCACCTATCTGGTCCTCTTGCATTGTGTCACGATACTAGACAACCCATCACATAGACTTCCAAGGGGCTACTTAGTTTGATTAGACAGAGCTGAATTTGCCCACAGAACCCCACCGTCCCTTCCTCTGAAGAACCAGAGATGAGCAGCAAATGCTAGATGAAATGGAAAAAAAATAGCCAATGACAACTCCACTCCCAGATCTCTGCTGTCTTGCACTTCACGTGGTCATTGCATCTGGGCGAAGTGAATGTGAAACACTTCCAAAGCGCAGAAGCAGTAATTTACACTCACTTCCACTGCATTAGGCATAAGACTGAAGAATCAGGCCCTCTCTTACAAGCAAAATGTCCCCAACAACGAATGACGAGTAAAATACAGGCTGTGTAATTCCACTTATTTTGGAAAATAATCAATTTAGAAAGGTTACCACAAGACAGCAGCAAGAGTCAGCTCCTGAACTCCCACCATCTCAAGCCGTAGCCTTGTCAGTAGTACACAGGGTGCAAAAGATTATGGCCGGCTCAGGTCATTACTTTCCTTTCTGGGCAGGAATCCCAGCATAACAGATACTTATGCATATTCTGTCCTCATTTTATCTAATTACAAATAGCTCTCTAGGGATGGGGAGGGGAGAAGAGGTTCGATCACACGATTTTAGGTCACTTACGCAAGGGATTGCTGGGATATGCATTGATCCAAAGAGTGCTGTAATATTTTAAGTTCCCAGAGCCCTCTAATAAGAAAAAAAAAAGTACATATGCATCATTTTTTTCCTATTTATATGAGTTTTTGAAACTGACCAGTAGGAAAGAGTTGAATCATATACTGCTATAAATCAGTAAGAAGTATATGGAAATGGTTAAGATCCCAAGACATTGATTAATAAACAATACCATGTTTTCCTAAACACCATCTGTAAATACATTCTTTCTTTCCTGTATTATGCATGCACACAAACATATACATATTTTACACATACATACAGTTTTCTCTGAATAAGACCAATAACATCAGAGAAAAATGGAACAAGGTCATTTAAGAAAAAAATCGACTTTATGTTGCTCAGCTGGATTTTTACTTAATGGTTGCAACTCTGGTGAAAGATGCAACGTTGTTTTACATTGATGAACTTTAAAAGCCACATTTACCCATGATCTAATTAAGTAAAACAACTTTAATATTAAGCTGAATTGCCCCTGCTTGCCCTAGATCAACATGGCCTAAGTCTTCTGCAGTCCAAGAATAGGTACAAAATTGTACAATTCCCATCACCATCACAAAGTGCTTCAAACGTGCTCCTGAGTGCTTCAGACCTGCTCCTTAAGCATGGGAGGAGTGGAATGCAGAAAAACTTGGGGGAATTCTTTAAGAGAAAAACGTAAGAATTGTTTGAAACTCATATGGAAAGACTGGAGAAGTAATTGGCTAAATAATTACCTTGGAAAAGGATATAATAATTAAACAGACACCTTTCAGGAACACAAAACAGTAGTGACAGAAGAAAACATTGACTCTTAAAGGTCAGGAATTATAGGGAGAATTGCCAAAGTCAAGAGTTAGAATTTGGAAAAGCTATTAAAAAATAGTAATATTCTTCAGACATCACAATAAAAGCGATCAAAGAAAGTTCAGCTGTTTTGCAGTTAGAATGGTGCATAGATTAAATGTAATGTAGGAAGAGGCCAAGAACTAAAGGAATGCTATGCTTCAGTGGGATGACTGAGGTGGAAGCCACAAAGACATTCGTGCAGTCAAGGCATAAACTCTGAATGATCTCTGCCCAAGAACGGTGACTTGAAACCACACATCTACTGGCAAGTCCTTTAAACAGACACTGCAAATGATGGTTACTACTATATTACTGAAGTATAGCAAGCAAAATAAAATACTCTTTGTTAATTGCTTTAGAACACAAACCTTGCAAGTTACTGTAGCAAGGCTAACAGCCAGAGCTTACGCACATGCAATTTTTTTTAAGTGCAAAATGACCAAGGACACACTTGAACAAGGAAACAACTAAGATGCAAGATCCATACCTTGTGCCAGAGTAACTTGACATCTTGCTTTCACAAGACACTGATATTCTAGACATCTTCTTAGCTATTTGGACTTTCAGAAAAATTTTTCATACAGTACTATATGAGAAATTACTGACAGTGGAGAAGATCAGGATTAGTACAAGAATGGTGATATGACTGAAAAACCACTGAAAGAGGGTTGGACACAGGTCAAGGCCTAACAGAGACAGTAATTGGCTGATGGGAGGTTACTTACGGAGTTCTAGAAAGGATTGGTCTGGGGACTGATTTTATTCAGTGCTTCCATTAATGACCTTGGCCCAAAAAGTATGTGTGCTGATAAAAGTTAGCCACTTACACAAGTTGAAGGGACATCAAGGAAATTAAGAATATCAGGAAAGAAGAATTAGATTGAGTGAATTCAGTATAAATTTCAATTAATTTATCATTGAGATCATCATCTCAACAAAGGATAGGAGAAGAAACATAACAGTACCAGTCTACCACAGGATGGCTATGAACCACCATCACAATACAACCACAAACAAATGTAAAAACAAGGTGCTCCCAGAAGAGGCAAAAAATAAAGTTATTCTAGAGAGCAAAACCTCACCTGGAACAGCATACAATTCTGTCTACTCACACTCAACAAAATTGAATGTTAGCAATCCAAACTGGAGTAGAGAAAGCAAAGACAATAAATACTCCAGTGATCAAAGGAAAGGAAAAGATAGCACAGACAGTTTAGTATATCAAAACAAAGACTGAGAGGGCTTAGAATAGTGGCGTATGAATGCATGATAGTGGAGAGGAAGACATGGAGAGAGCAGTAGCATGTAAACTAACAGCTCCATGCTGGCAACAGAACAAATGGGTATAAACTGGTCACAAGTAGGGCTAGGCTAGGGATTAAAGTGCTATTTCCAGCCATCAGAGCAGTGGGTTCTGGAACCCTCCCAAGAGGAGTAATGGGAACAAATAGTCCAAGTGGGGATTTAAGACAAGGACTTTTCAGTTTATGAAAAGGATTATCTGACATGGTACCAGGGGACTGGACATAAGACCCAGGAACCCTCTTTTAAACCTACAATTCTATTAATTGAGCCTCTGTGGCCAATTTGGTCTTTGTCTTCTCACCTGAAAGTACCCACACAGGAACCAATTAGTGCCAACTGGGATGGCAGCCTTTATGATATAGGCACCCACCTACCCACTAGAAACAGGACCAGGCTCACCCACAGGCTCAAGACAAGATATTAGGCATAGCCTCTTGCTTTAATAGGTCCTCTAGCCCAACCAGAAACTGAAAGAAATATCCAGAATCTCCCCACACTAAGACTGCAGCTTTTGTATCAGTGTACAGACCTAACACTCAGCATTTGAGCTGGCGCCTATTGGAAAAAACTAGAACTTATAAAGACAAAAGCAAAAGGCCAAAGTCCTACAGCCCTGAAAACAGATGTGTCAGAGGGGAAAAACCTGACAGGTCCTGATTGATAACCATGCTTGAGGGAAACTGCTGGAGGAAAACTGCTGCAGCAAAGGCTGCAGGGAGTTACCGTTCCAAAACCCTGCTGCGGCAGAAAAGGCACATGTGGCTGCTAGAGCAGGAGATGGACATGGTTAATTGACTGGGAAAGTTTAGCAGAGATGGAATTAATGCAAAGAGCTCAGAGCCCAGGCGTGCAATTCTGTTACCAAGGGAAGGAACCATTCGGCTGGAATCGCAATCCGTTTTCAGGTCAGAGCCCTTCCCAAGGGCAGAGTACTCACCCCTCATCTGTTCCTCCTCTTCCCCTCCAAGGGGTGCATGAAGGAGAAGGTAGCTAGAAACAGCAGCCTGGGAAATAGACTGCCCTTTGAGGGCCAGCCAGGTTTTGACTTCGCATGGTGTGTGTTTAGCAGTGAGGAATTCGGAAGACGTGTCAGGAGAGACAGCCTCTCCTAAGCCCAGGACTTTGTGGACAAGTTAGTTGTGGAAACAGAACTAGAAAGTTAATGATAGGGGAGGAGGGAATTTACTTTCAGATCTACTCAGCAGAATGAATACCTGAACCAGACACATTTGCAATCTGGTCAGATGAGAATGCCAGGAATTAGTTACTGTGGAACTGCAGCAACAACGTGGAAAAAAATACACCCAAACAATTATTTTTTTTTTTTAAGTAAAGTGGACTGCAGAGGAAAACAGGAAAGACACAAGCACAAACCACAGACCAGATGACATAGATGATCTTATGCAGGGATGCGCTGCCCATATTTTGATAAGTAGCATCCACGACTGTGTTCCTTGCAGCTACTGTCATAGAGCCACTTTCCTCAGTAAGGCAGGACCAGATCTGGGTACTTCTTCATTTCTTCTGTCATTTTAACAAAAGGGCTTTAAATACACTTAGACATACTTACAAGTAGCCTTGTAAAATAAATTTAGCCAAACTCTTCTCACACCAATTACTTTGAATTCAATGTAGGAATCGCACTGAACAGACTGTCTGGCATGCAGCATGTATATTTTGAAATTCCGAACTACTTTCCACTTTGTTCATTTCCGTGGCAAAATCTTTGCACCCCAACAGTGCCTTTATCAACTCTAGGCATAAACCACTGCCATTAAGGATGGTTTAGCAATATTGACTGGTGAACTTCTTCCATCAGAACCAGGTAGACAATCTTAACTCACTTTCCCACTCTTCCTCTGTGACCCTAATTTCAGCTCGGCCATGGAAGTGCTACCAAGGTAGAATTCCTATTTCCTATTCCACTTTCAACACATCACTCACATACTGTCTAACATTTAACACCAAAAGCAAAGCAATGCAACTTCTAAACCTCCAATTCTGTCAATGGTTGATGGCGTGACCAGTGTGACCATCAGCAAGTCAGTCAGTGCTTCTCCCATCAGAAGAACAGAGAAAACAGTCCCATGAAAGGGACTGTGATGCTTACTTTATACAGATATCATCTACCTGGACTTGTGCAAGGCATTTGACACTGTCCCGCACGACATCCTTCTCTCTAAACTAGAGAGCCATGGGTTCGATGGACGGACCACTCGGTGGATAAGGAGTTGGCTGGATGGCCGCACTCAGAGAGTGGTGGTCAACGGCTCAATGTCCAAGTGGAGACCGGTCACCAGTGGCGTCCCTCAGGGGTCCGTGTTGGGCCCGGCCCTGTTCAACATCTTTGTCGGCGACATGGACAGTGGGATAGAGTGCACCCTCAGCAAGTTCGCCGATGACACCAAGCTGTGTGGTGCCGTCGACTCGCTGGAAGGGAGGGATGCCATCCAGAGGGACCTGGACAGGCTGGAGAGGTGGGCCTGTGCCAACCTCATGAAGTTCAACCAGGCCAAGTGCAAGGTCCTGCATGTGGGTCGTGGCAATCCCAAGCACAAATACAGGCTGGGCGGGGATTGGATCGAGAGCAGCCCTGAGGAGAAAGACCTGGGAGTGTTGGTAGACGAGAGGTTCAACATGAGTGGGCAATGCGCCCTTGCGGCCCAGAAGGCCAACCGCATCCTGGGCTACATCAAGAGGAGCGTGGCCAGCAGGTCGAGGGAGGTGATTCTGCCCCTCTACTCTGCCCTGGTGAGACCCCACCTGGAGTACTGCGTCCAGTTCTGGAGTCCCCAACACAAGAAAGACATGGACCAGTTGGAAAGGGTCCAGAGGAGGGCCACAAAGATGATCAGAGGGCTGGAGCACCTCTCCTATGAGGACAGGCTGAGAGAGTTGGGGCTGTTCAGCCTGGAGAACAGGAGGCTCCAGGGAGACCTGATAGCGGTCTTCCAATACCTCAAGGGGGCCTACAGGAAAGATGGGGAGAAGCTGTTCAGTAGGGCCTGTTGTGATAGAACAAGGGGTAATGGGTTTAAATTAGAAGGAGGTAGGTTTAGATTAGATATGAGAAAAAAATTTTTTACAATGAGAGTTGTAGAGCACTGGAACAGGTTGCCCAGAGAGGTGGTGGAGGCCCCATCCCTGGAATCGTTCAAGGCCAGGCTGGATGAGGCTCTGAGCAACCTGATCTAGTCAGGGATGTCCCTGCTTCTTGCAGGGGGGTTGGACTAGATGACCGTTGAAGGTCCCTTCCAACTCTAACTATTCTATGATTCTATGATTCTATGATTATAAAGCATTTTCCTGCTCTGGCATGAAAGTGCCACATACTTTACATTACAAATAACATATATTTTTCATAACTCTTTCAAGCTGGAACCTCCTCAAATCCTTACTGTAGGATATATAAAGAGAAAATTCCAGGTGGGAGAAATTTTGTGTAGTTTCTTTGTGCTCAGTCTGAAGCAATCTCACTTGGTACAGCTCCTCATAGTAGGCAAAGGTAGTGTTTACAGGTAAAGAGGGACTCTCCTTTAGACCTGTATTCAAGCACAAGAAGTTAAGTACATTTTAGCAACACGTAATTATGTTAGTGCCTCCTCTACTCAGCCTGACTAGCATGAGAGTCATACCTGACTCTGAAAATAAGCTTATGACTTATCTATGCCGTACAGTAAGTCAGGGGTCGGATTTAATTCAGTAGGCTCTGATCTGCCATGCTGCAACCACAAAACAAAGCTGCCTCTCCGTGTGCCTGAAGGCAGAACACTGAAGCAGGCCTTGCTCCAAGACAGCACCAAAGTGCATCACTTCATACTCCCCATCCTCCTCCACATCACCGGGGCAGATCATAGAGAGTCCATCCTCCCAGTCCAGAAGCCATTAAAAGCTTTTCTCCTCATCTGGTGTGAGGGGCCTGAAACAAACCTTTCATTTGGGGAAATGACTCAGGAAGAACATGCGAGGAAGCAGAGCAACAAACACCACATAAGGTGGATATAAATCAAGATAAAATATTAAAATCATTAAAGAGTTGCTGCTCCCTGAAGGTTGGAAAAAACGAAGAGAGTTAATTAAAAGCAATCTCCACACAGTGCTGAGCTAGCCTGCCCTGATAAATCAACAGCTAGGACTGCGTTTGTAGAGGTCAATGGGGGAAAGAGGTTGAGAGGCGAGGGAGAGGAAAGCTAGGAGAAGAAGATGAAACATTTAGCTGAGACTATTGACAAAAACAAATCAGATCTGGTGACAGTAAATTGAAAAGGGTTTTCCACATATTTCCCCCATCATCATTTTTTTGGTCAGATTTTGACCTCAGGAATGCCTGCTTGCCATCAACATAACACCAGCTAACCTGACCAAGTATCATTGATCACCTGATCAAGTATTCATTTGTATCAGCACAGGAGGAGATAGAGAAGTGAGAAGACTTCAGGGCCTCATTCCACCTGGGGAGATATTAACATGGCTTTCACCCACATGCTGTTTGATCACTGAGGACTATCACCAAAATTAAGAGGGGCACATCGTTTTTGGAGAAGCACCTCCTAAAAGTTAAAAGGGTAAGTCAGATTCGATGAAGCAGTAGAAGAAGTATCTCAATGCTGCAATGGAGAGGGTTTCTCCACACCTGTGGAGAAAGAGCTCACTGCAGAGTCTTCCCATCACCAACCCTCACCCATCACACCTTGCATGCCTCTTAACCTGCACTACCCCAACTATAAAAGGTACTAATCTCTGAATTAAAATTGTACTCCTGATTTAATCTATATTTCACATAGTATCATAGAATCATAGAATCTTTAAGGTTGGAAAAGACCTCCAAGATCATCAAGTCCAACTGTCAATCTAACATTACCATGCCTACTAAACCACCTGCTGAAGTGCCACGTCTACACGTTCTTTGAATACCTCCAGGGATGGTGACTCCATCACATCCTTAGGCAGTCTATTCCAGTGCCTGACCACTCTTTAAGTAAAGAAGTGTTTCCTAATATCCAACCTAAACCTCCCCTGCTGCAACTTGAGGCCATTTCCTCTCGTCCATAGTTACTTGGGAGAAGAGACCAACACCCACCTCCCTACAACCTCCTTTCAGGTAGTTGTAGAGAGTAATGAGGTCTCCCCTCAGCCTCCTCTTCTCCAGATTAAACAATCCCAGTTCCCTCAGCCGCTCCTCATAAGACTTGTTCTCCAGACCCCTCACCAGCTTTGTTGCCCTTCTCTGGACACGCTCCAGTAACTCAATGTTCTTCTTGTACTGAGAGGCCCATAACTGCACACACAGTATTCCAGGTGTGGCCTCACCAGTGCCAAGTACAGGGGCACGATCACTTCCCTGCTCCTGCTGGCCACACTGTTCCTGATGCAAGCCAGAATGCTGTTGGTCTTCTCGGCCACGTGGGCACACTGCTGGCTCATGTTCAGCCGGCTGTCTACCAGTACCCCCAGGTCCCTTTCCGCCAGGCAGCTTTCCAGCCACTCTTCCCCAAGCCTGTAGCATTGCATGGGGTTTTTGTGACCCAAGTGCAGGACCCAGCACTGCACCTTGTTGAACCTCATACAGTTCACCTCAGCCCATCCGTCCAACCTGTCCAGATCCCTCTGCAGAGCCTTCCTACCCTTGAGCAGATCGACACTCCCACCCAATTTGGTATCACCTGCAAGATGACATCAACAGGAATATGCTAATGAATGGAAAACTTCAAGGAGAAAGAGTCCATAGAAAACACAAAACCCTACAGTCTTCAAAACACCCTTTAAGAGTTTTTAAAAAGAAGCAAAAGCAATCAGGGTAAGCTTGTAGATACAAGTGGGTTCATGTTATAATTTCCGATATTGGACACTGGTGGGTGATTTATCTGAACACTCAGTAGAATAGCAGCTTCAAACGTGATGCAGTTTTTATTCATGGTCAAGACCAAAGCAGTTTAGCAGTAAAACAGTTTTCTAAACCACTGTTTCCATTATTCTTTATTCAGTTTGCATAGGTTTTAAAGTAGTCATAAACATAAAATATATTTGTCCCCATCATTGACTGAACATAGTCTCTCAGGAAACAATATTGAGACCAAAGTACTTGAACAGTCACAAATCAGTGGATGACTTTCTTCAGGACTGTTCTTGAAGGAAATGGAAATATGGACATTACTTTTTCCTTGAAGAAATAATACTAACTTTGTGTCTCCTTTATAAGTTTCCCTATAGCACTGTTCACTGGATAGTGAACTATCTGGGCTATAACTCCAGCCATTTCAATTTTTCTCCCAAATCTGTGACTCATCACATTAGGCTGTGGATCCAGAGGAACACTAAAAACTGCAAAGTTCCTAGAATCAGACCAAAAATTGCACAGCCACGTGACACAAAACACTGAACTGGTGTTCACTTACTCTTCTAGAACATGAAAAGCACCAAAAATATTTTCAAGAGGAAATTTTATTCCAACAGGCATAATCCTATCTTCCTGTGGCTAGCATGAAGCCAACTCACAGCATAAAAGCAGCATAAGCACTGTACTTTGTGTTTTGGCAGGAGTAGCATGCCCGCATCTGATCAGATCAAATCAGCCCTGCCAGCTGATGCGGTAGGGCAGACTGGAATTAACCAACTCGGGGCATGGCCTTATTTCACTGTGCTGCACCTGATATTCTTTGCACCGCCCAACCAATTTAGATTTTTGAGACCTAAAAGGCAGGAAGCATTAAGCCATCTGTTTGTAGAGAATTTAGCACAACGTCTTAACCAAGGCCTTCTATCTTGTATCACAATCAGAAATCTGAGAAGAAACAAGGAGGAGAAACTATAAGTTTTGTGGGGTTCCTTTCTTTTGCATACTAAGCTTTCATACACATGTTACAGTTGGCAATTTATATTAATTTATTAAAAATTATCACAAAGCAAGGACAGCAGTATCAGATGTCAAAGACTGATACAACTCATGGTACTGTATGAATGGAGAGATGATCCTCAGGTTGGATCAACTCTGTCATGAGGGACTACAATATTAAATATCACTTCCAGCCTTTCTCACTAGAAAAATAATACTGGTATAGTCACTGTTCCCATCAGCGCCTGAGCAGGGGACTCTCTCCCATCTACAGCTCAGCAGAACACGAAATTAATGACTCAGGATTTGGCAAGCACACGCTGCTGATCACAACCGCCTAGTGCACACTCATCAGTACCCGTCCCTGCCCTGCTCTCGCTGCTCCACTGATTCCCTGTGAAGCCTCCCCTCAAACGGTGCTGGGGTGCCAGTAAAACCTTCCATGCGGCTGGAATTGCAGCTCTCTGACCGCGCCCGGCTCAGGCAGGTAACCTGAAAACTGAGACACATGCTGACATACACCTGCTGTTTCCATACCGGAGGGGATGGAGGTGTGAGAAGGATATTTGCCAGCAGCCATGGAGACACTGTAGTATTCTTCTCTGAGACATCTGCTGGGAATCTGTGATTAAAATAGGCTCTGCTGGGAAATAAACCATATATAACAATTTAAAAAAGTATCGTACTTCTAATAATTTAGGCTACTAAAGATAAATAAGAATTTTAAACATTCAGTGTTCAAGCATTCACTTATGATATGTGTCACACGTCACTCAGTTTAGATAGTGAAAATACACTGGGCAGTTCTGTTCTTTCTTTTGAAATAAGAAAGAAGAAAGGAAAAGCACTTTTCTGCTTCTCACACACAAGTCCAGTGTATTTGGGTTTGTTCCACAAACTGTAGAGAAGTTTTTAAACACAAGAAAGAAGCATTTCCATCTGAAAAATGTTGTTAAAAGAGAATTATTTTTAAAGTATGCTTTCTTTTAGATTGTGTTGATGAGATAACTTTCCTTACAAGAATCAAACCAGTGCTAAAACTGGGACCTGCACGAAGGCAGCTATTAACACACCTCAGTCTCTGCGTCCTGGGGAAAACTGGCAGGCAAAGGCAGAAGAGCAGCACAGTCCTAACGAAGCCCTTGGAACAGGCCCTAAGCAGTGTTGCCTTGGTGCTGCTCCTCTACACGTGGGAGTATGTCACCCCAGCCAGAGAATCCTCAGATCAGAGGTCGGTCTGTCCAAGAGAGAAAAAAGTCAACTCCCGAAACAGATTCATTCCACTCCTACAAGTCCTCGGGGATAAACAATACAGGGATGGTTCTTGCTCAAGGCAACATCACATACAGACAACACAGTGACAAGCCCTGAATAAATACCAAGGTTGTAAAGTTGATCTACCAAGCAAAGAAATTCAGCTCTGACACGAAAGACAAACCAGAGTGAGAAAACACCAGATTCTGCAAACGATAATCCTAAAAGGTAGTTCATTCACAGCCAATGGGGGCACTGGAATGGTGCCCCTCGGGCCAGCAGCGGTACAGCCAACTGTCAGAAATTGCAGAAGGCAAATATAGAAGATGGACAAAGACTGGTCTTGAGAGCAACCTCCAAATACCACACTTCCACTTTTAGGAAAGCAGATGAAGGAACAACTTTTCATTAGGCTACACAAAGGATGAGCCACATTACCTTCACCATGACTCAGACTGAAGACAGAGCCCCATTTTGCTTTGTGTACCAGGCTTCTGCGTGGTCTGGATAAGCTACTCCTGCTCGGGACACTGTCAATCCAGTCTAACAGGCATTACGCACCCAGCCCACTGGACATGTGCTTATCTTGAAATTATTACACTCTCCAAAAAGTCATACCTTTGGGCCTCTGGAGCACAACCCAGATAGTTCAATATTGCTCTCACACACCACAGATATGTTTTAAAAACTTTTTCTTCAGCGACAATTTTGCAATACAACTGCCATCCATCCACACATCAGGGCAGACTGTGAAAGGCTGGAACACCAACAAAGCAAAATTACAAAAGCACTGCAACAACTAATCCTGCACAAGCGACTCATGGAACCAGACATAACCCCGTAACACGTAACATAGCATTTACCAGACTCTCTCATATTCAAACTAGTGTATCCTCAGGTTTTCTTAACTTAGATTCTCTGCCCACCAATGACTTTGGTTTTATGCTTATGTTTCCTTGTGTAAATACAATAATATTCATCCCTCATTTTCTCTGAAAGCTGAGGCTGAGATGTAGAAAATATGGTTTCCATGTGGACAACAGTTTTCGTTTGAAATGTGTCATGCTAGGGCTCATTTATGTTTTCAAGTGACATCAGAACCACACTGGAAATGCTGTAGAGATTTTGGTACACGATTTAATGTGCCCAACAACACTGTTCTGTCAAGCAGAAGAAAATTCCCTTCTGCAAAGCCACATTAAAATCACCTCCACATCACTTGTAAACACTGAACTGGCAACCTAACTGTCCATCTATTTTATTGCTTCCACCTGCTCAAAGCAGCACTGCATATTATACTTTCACTTTAATATTAAAAATCAACAACTGGATGCTTATGCAACAACATCAAACAAAAAAAAAAAAATCAGTCTTCGTCAGCACTTAATCAGGATGTAGGGCTGTTTCAGGGAGGGGTAATGGGATATGGGACCTTCCAGTTAGGAGTCCCCAGCTTGAATTCAAGCCAGAGTTATCACTAATGAAATAGTCTTGCCATACAAGACCCCAAGACCCACACTGGTCTGTCACCAACATGAAACAGGGATGTGAGCACAGATCATTTCTTTAGAGTTGTCTCATGCCACAGAATTCTTCATCAGAAGGATGGCCATTTGGCAGCCCACGGGTTGGAGCTGGCTGTCGAGGCAATTTTATCGGAGAAGGTACAGCAACTGGAAAATCAACTGCTGCTGCATGATTGCAGCGGGAACGCAGAGACAGAACAGGCCTGGCAGGGTTTATAAGGTCTCAGCACACCAGTCTGCCATAATCTGGTCCCCAAACACCTGGCAGGGAATAAGTGTCCCCAAGCATGTCAAAGTTATCTGACAACACAGCCAGCATGCCAGTGACCTAGCCTAGCGTTTGAGCCCGAGTTAGCCTCTTTTGTCCCAGAGGCTGTCTTGAGCAGAAGAGAGGGAGAGCACCAGCACGGATACTCCAAGGACAAACTACTGGAAGGAGACAGCTCCTCTGGTGAGCATGCAGGCAGAGCGCTATATGGCATCAGGGAATCTCACATGCAGAAACAGCAATAGCCTAACATATTGTTCCAGTGAATATGTTTAACTGACAACCTGAAATAAAAGTCAGCTGTGAGAGCAGAGACAGAGAAGGGAAACCAGCTCTGCTTCTAGATAAGACTTTGTAAATTACAAGGTCTTAATTACATTAAATGTATTACGGTACCATATGCACATCGGTAATAAGGCAGAGATGGAGGAAATGGGAATAGATGCTAAGACTGGAAGTTGAACAGCTGCATTCTAGACTCGATCTCTGAATTAGAAAGTTTCTGAACTACTTTGTCCTAGTTTAGCCATCCGTAAAACAAAGGCAATAATCCTTTCTTCACAGGGGTGTTGAGAGGTTTAATTAATTAATGTTTACAAAGTCCATTGAGATTTCTGACTGACATTTGAAGTAATTCAGAATACTTTAAAACTGCATTTGTTTCTTCTACTGCACCACTCAAATGTCTCCACACTAAGATATCCAAAGGAGAGGAGGATGGAAAGAAAAAGTACAGAGATGGGTACACAGAGCAGTGGATAAAAAACAAGACAAGAAATCCAGCACTTCAAATCCACTGCTGTCCTATCAAAGCTACCTGAATACTGCCTTTCCTACAGATGAAGAAGAATGTGTTTGTCCAGACACCTGCCGCCTTTCCCTTGCAGATCTGTTAAACTTAGATCTCTGATATTTTCGCCTGTAGCACCAGGAAACAACAAGGTATTAAATGGCAGAAATAATAGGCAGTCACGTCAGGTTGATTGGATCACCAGAGGAAGTGAAGGGGAGAAGAGCAAAGGGATGAAGGCACGAAAAGAGAACCACAAAGTGAGAACTGAGAGCACTAGATGGAGAAAGAGGCAAGCAGAGCCTAAGGAGGTGCCAGTCATTAACAAGGGACTCCAGGCACTGAGCTATTCCGTGTAGCATATTCCCACAGATGCTCAGGTACACCGGAAGACGTTATCCCAAGAGACTAGCCTAGCATGAGCAAGGCCACCTATGTGTCCAAGTGCCGGGGATAAACTGAATATCGGGCACACTTAAACGCAGAAGCACACCCAAGTAGCTGCTCGATACCTGAGCTAGGATTTCTCCGTCTCTACATTGTCCCCCATCTCAGAGCAAAACCTTTGTGTGGCCGGCTTCTGTAGGGGGCGTTTGTGGGTTCCGAGATACAATCAAAGCGCGGACAGAGGAAATGCAAATGTCATTCAGCTCCCTTTCATTGTCAGGAAGGACACATGAGGATAAAATACTGTGCTCTGCGTCCCGTCCCCTATTATGTGTCCTACCGCTTTTGTCCTAATTTATCCCATGCATAATTTATTTACATGTGTATTGTTTCCCGATCAGCAACTTTAAAGAATAAGTGAAAATTATAAAATGTTTTATTAAACAAGTTGTTAATAAAAAATGCAGATGGTGTCAGCCAGCCAGTGCCAGTTCTGTTTCCTCCACACAGCCTTAGTTCTTTAAAAGGCGCAGAGAGAAGAGCGAACCCAGCACTTGATGTCTATTGTTTCCTCCTCTCATACCCCCCAGGGCCGAGGGGAGGAGAGGGGAGCTCATTACAAACGGCCTCATCCTGCCATCCCCGGGTTGCAGCAGCGGCGGGATCGGGCCCCCGCCGCACGCCGGCGCAAGCAGCCCCCGGGGATCGGATCCGCCCTCCCCGGGGACCGGCCGCGACTCCCGGGAGCCCCGCGGTCCCGAGGTGAGGTGGGGGGGGCGAGGTCCCGGCCCCCGGCCCCGCTCCCCGCCTCTCGCCCGCCGTCCCCACGGGCCACCCAGCCGGGCTTCCTAGCCACCGGCCGCACCGGCGACGGGCGCAGCCCCAGGTGCCTTTTCCCGGCCCGGGTGCGGGGCCGTGCGGCGCGGCCCCACCGCTGCCCTTCCCGGTGCCCGGCGGGGCCCGGCCTGGCACCGGGGGAAGTTGCTCTCGCCCACCCAAGCACCAAACCTGCCGCCAAACGGGGGACACGCCGCCCCTTCAAGCCCCCCACTTCCCCGCGAGGACGCGCGGACTTCTTCCATTAACACACACCTCCCTCCCCCCGAGAACTGCGCTCCCCCAGGAGTTTCCTGAGGAGCTACTGAGACGGCTGGTAAAGGAAAGCCAAGGTTTTCAGCCAGGACGGAGCGGGAGAGCCGATAAACATGTCAGCACCCCCTTCCCAGCTTGAGGCTTTCCTTTCCCTCCGGATCGCACAGAGACAGCGGCGGGAATCCCTGGGAAGAAGAAGGAAAAAAAAAAAAAAATCCTTCAAGTGTTTTTCCAACTCCAGCCGGAGAGACTTGAGTCGGGGGGAAAAAAAAAAAAAAAAAAAAAAAAAAAAAGAAGGAAAGAAAAAAAAAAGAAAAAAAAAGAAAAACCTCGCAGCCCTAATTTCATCTCTGAAAACTCAAACGGATAAAGCCACCTACTCGGCGCAGCCAGAAAGTGCGGCCGAGGTGTCCCCGCCAGGTACTCGGCTTCCGCGCTTTATTAGCCGGAGCGCTGCCCCCGTTAAGCGGGGAAGTCGTTTGAAAAAGGTTACGACAGCTCCTCTCCCCGCGCACGGTGCCAAATCCCACTCTCCCTAATGCCTTCGGGGATTAACGGCGTGCGCTGCAGACCGCAAGGAAAATAAAGGACGCGATCCAGAAGACGACAACCGGCTCCTCTCCCCCCTTCCCCGTGAAACCGGCCTTGTTTCCCGACCGGGAACAGCGCGCCCCACCTCTCCACCCCCTCCAGCAGAAGCACCTGCCCCCTCACCCGCTCGCTCCCTCCCTGCGCGCCCCCGCCAGCAGCCGGTCAGACCCCGTCCGGGCCGCCCCCGCGCTGGAAACCCCGTCAACTCTCTTCGCCACTTCGAAAAGCGAAAGCCCGTCGTATGCAAAGCAGGTCTCCGGACTTCCTGCCCCAAATCAGCCACCGGCAGTCCCGAGTCATTCATTTCACGCAAGTCTGCTTCCCTCCCTCTCCCTTCTCGCTCCCTGCCCTCCCGCACACAAACGCCGGCTGCCTTCCCGCCGCCCGTGCAGCCCGAGAAGCGAGGGGGCCGGTTCGCTCCCCCCTCCCCAACTCATCTCAACTCCGCCAAGCTTTTCGCGGAGGCAACTCCGAGCCGCGGCCGGAGCGCGGAGGTACGCCGCACCGAGCCGCCTCCCCCCCCCCCGCCCCCGTCCCCGCCACGGTCTGAGCCCCCTGAGCCCGCCGGGGCGGCGGGACAGGGCGCTGCCCGGGGCGCGCACCCCCGGGGCGGCGTGGGGAGTGGGGGGGGGGGGGGGCCGCCGGGAGCCGCCGCTGCGCTCCGGGAGCAGCGGGCAGCCCGCCCGCCCGCCGCCGCCCCCCCTTCGCTTCAATTAACCGGCGCGCGAGCCGCACAATTTTTTTTCCTCGTTAATTTCGGCGCGAGCCGCGGGGATGTGTTGCACAAAAAAAAAAAAACCGAGGGAGCCGCCGGGGCAGAAAGGAGGGCGGGAGGAGGGACCCGCCGGGAGGCTGCCGGCACCCGGCTCAGGCTGGCAGCCGGCGCTGGAAAGGCGCCTTTTTTCATATTTAAACCACGCGGAATATGTACATTTTTGATTCCTACTTACGCTTTCAGGGGGTTGTGAATGACAGTCGCCATTTTGCTACAATGTAACAGAATATTGTGTCTCGGAGTTCTAAAGGTTCGCTCAGGGGAAGCGGCCAGCCAATCAGGGCGCGGCATACCGGCCCGCCGACCAATCCGGCGCCGCGGGCGGGGCCGGGGCTGTGCTGGTTATTAGGGGAGCTGTCAAAGCCCAGAGGTCACTCCCTCTCCCTGGAACCGGCGGCGAGCAGGTCTTAAAGGGGCAGCAACCGGTCGCCGGGCCGCGGCCGCGCCGGGGGACACCCAGGAGGAAGAGGGGAGAGACTTTCCTGCAGCTCTGGGGCTCTCGCCCTAACGCGCCGCGCCGGGAGAGGGGAAGCCGGGCTCGCTCCTCGTCCCCCCGCGCCGCCGCTGCCGCCGGTGTCGCAGGCGGCGTGCCCCGCCGGGGAGACGAGCCCGCGCCGCCCCGCAACCCGGGGGCAGCGCCCAGAGCCGCTCTCCCCGCCGGCTCTCTGGGAGTCGGCGGCGCTGGCAGCGGCCCCAGGGCAGCGCCGCTCCGGCTCCTCCTCCCCCAGGAATGTCCCTCTCCCTGTCAGCCATCCCGGCCCGCAGCCCCTGCGCCCTTACATAACGCGCGGCGGACAGACGGACCGACCGGCCCTACGCTGCCCGGCTCCCCCACAGAGCAACTTCTGGTCAGTCGGGAGCCGGCCCCCCGGGGCGCAGATGGCGGGGAGAGCCCCTACCCGCGTTACACCGGACGCGCGCTCCCGCGGGGAGACAGCGAGCGGGGGCCAGGGCGCGGGCAGAGTCCGCTTCTGGGGAGGCAGCGAACTCCAGGAAATCTGGGCTTTTACCTGCAGCTCATTACGGAAGCTTGCAAACGAACTATATGGAGCATGACCTAAGTGATTTAGGAGGTGCCAATCCTGATCTCACTCGAGCTCAGAGGCAAATCCACTGAAGTTCACGAAATTACACCAGTGTCAATTAGGTGTCAGCGAGAGCAGAGTCAGACCAAGAAGTTTTCTTCTTGTCCGATGTTAAGGTGAGCTTTGTCATCCAATACTTCACTCTCCCAAAGGTCTTGCCTCCCTTCAGGCATCCTCTATCCCTTTAAAAAACACAACAACAGCCACCAAAACCAAGCCCGCTTCTCCATTCTTTGCATTTATATAACCAGAAGAAACTCAACCAAATAAAATACACTGCTGTAAAAACAGTAAAAGAGAGGAGACTACAGAACCAACCTGACTCGCAACATAGTGAATAAAAGAACAGGAGTGATGATGTCTGTGAGATATTCAGGTGTTAGCATGAATAGAAGAAATAGCAAACTTTCTGAGCTAGTGAGCTGAGCTTTAAAAGGCAAAGACAACAAAAATCTCTCCTTTAACTGCCGGAGGAAATAAAACTTTCTAATACTGAAGCAGAAGAGAAAAGGAAGGGGGATGGACAACAGAAAGACAGAGAAATTGTTACCTCTGGAGAAGAGAGCAATGCGGCAGTTTCCCATTTGGTAAGGGTTCATCCAAAGTTTGCAAAAAGTTAAAACTTCTAAGACCTGTCTAGGGTCCCTCTTTCCAAAACACTGCCTACTCCAGCTACTAGGTCAACCTAGGTACTGTGCCAAGCGTATATCCCTGGAGGGAATTGTCTCTTCCATCAAAGCAATCTAAGCCATTTGGCTACAGGCACTGCATAGGAGAAAGCAGCTTTCTGTCAGCTGGAGAGTTGCCAAGATGCTGAGATCTATCCCAAAACAGTTCTGGGAAGCAATCTTTACGAACGTTTCCATTATCATATCTCATTATATTATTTAATACAGTAGTAGCCCAGGTGACATTGAATGTGACTTCAGACCCTCCTGTTCAGTGCTCTCTCACTCTTCACAGGAAAAGCTAACCACAAACTGCCGTGTTTTCATAAGCACACAGTTGATGTACACCCTGTGAAGAAATGAACAGCTCAGCAAGCACCTGAACTGCTGACCCTGAGCTGGCAACCTATTATGAGGTCCTCATCTAGCTATTATGAGGATTGCTGGTTTGGCTTTTCTTACTGCCATGATATTCACCTAATGGCAAACACCAAACAAATTTTAGCATTTACCCTCGGATGGGCAATATTGACTTGTCGGAAAACAAGTCGTGCTTCACACAAAAGAAAAAATAGCCTAGAGTCATATCACGCTGCAGAACTGGAGGTAGGTTTGTGGTACTGAGAGAAGGCACCAAAATTCAGCCAAGCTCTAGAAAGCCCTGAGATATTCTAATGCAAACTGGTGACATTTTCAGAGACTTTAAAAAAAAAAAAAAAAAAAAAACACCAAAAAACTTGTTTGAGGTCATTTTTAGGAGTTTAATGAGTCCCCTTAGTCCTGTTTGGATGGATATATCGGCCCATTCCTGCTCTGCAGGCAAAGAGCTCTTGGAGCAGCTTGGCAGGGAGCATATTGCAAAAATGGGATTAAGCCACACATGCGCCTCCCTTGCTGCTCTTGTTATTCAGACATCGGGCTTTATCAGCTACGAGCAACAGCAACAAGCAGTGAGAACAGCCACCGATGACCTTGGATTGTTGATAGCCCTTTTCCCAGTCACAGCCCACGTTACTGGCCAGGAGGACCAGTCAACAGCACTGCCTCTCTCAGAGGAATCTCCAGGACGCCCAAGGACAGATCTGCCCTGTCAGAGCAGTGGCAAGTCTCACCCGCAGTAACAAAGATATCCAGGCTTTGTTCATGTGTTCATACAGTTTTCCTATAGTGTGTTTGATGCACAATTCTGCCACAGTTAGATTACCATTTTAGCAGGGAAAAAAGGCAGGGAGCACTGAGTGGCATTTCACTTGTAACAAACTACACAACTTATTCATATATTCACTATTTGCAAGTGACATCACACATCTATGTTAATAAAACTTCTATTCCACACCACAGTTACCTCAATTTTCACATACACACCAGTCCATCATCAACCAATCGTTTATGAACTAATTTTTTAGATTTGTTTTTCTTCTGGTTTTAGGCTACCACTAGTCACTCATCAATAGTGTTACTGTTACTTTACACTCCAACACAGGACCAACACACCTGAAACACTCAGTTACACATACACCAAGTCCCCACTTCAGGATTTTTACATTCCTACTTAGCTTCTGATAGTTTCATTCAGACCCACCTGAAACAAAACAAGGAGGCTGCAAGAAAATATAAATATGTAGAAATATTTGGCATAAAAAACCCAGATGGGCATATATTTAATGAGAGGTTACCAACCGTTCAGACAGCCAACATTTAAATTTTTTAAAAGGAAGGTAAGTTTTGACATAAAACTATATTTGGGGTAAAATCTATAGCATTAACACAAGGCCTAAGCATGCTGCCTCTATGGGGTCAGAGTGAGCAGGGCTTTAGAAGGCAGAATCCACCGCCTCACCTCCCGTCCCCTGTACGGAACTGCAGCTGGTCTCTGCCCAAGTAGAAGAAAAACAGTGTCATATCTTTTCACTGTATTGGGAAGTCCCACATCTCATAGATCATATTGCTGCCCTCCTGATCCACCTCTATTTCAAACATTTTTACTATTTACATAATGCAAGTGCATTGATACTTTCTGTGAGGTGTCAAAAATACTCCTGCTCACCCTGCAAAACCTTATTTTGGCAGACAGTCTTTCACTGCGGAAGAGTTTTTACCCTGTATTTATTGTCTCCTGTTTTCCTTTTTATCTTGTTAAGTTTTAATGTAGAGTTGTTCTTTTCAGGAGGGAGGGAACGTTAGGTTCTTACTTACACATTCCTCAACTCTTGTGAATTGGAAAGTGAAAGAAACTACACACTGACACTGAAAGCCACAAATCTAATTTTGCTGTGGAGGGAAACAGAAGAGACAAAGAGTTGTTAGTCTACCAGAAGCCACGTGGGTTTTTTTTCAGCTTTGATATTCCCAGATATTTCAGGTGATATACAACTTTATTTTCTTCCAATACATTAGTATTCAAAGGACCAGATTCATATGGGTCTAAATATGACAGCGTGCTCTGTGTGCTGGCTTGTTACAGCAAAACAGGGCCTCACATGCACAGATATCCTGCAACAGATTTGAAGTTTTAACCCCTTTTTATTTATTTAAAGCTTTGCAGGCATCTCTCATGCACTGTTTCTTGTCAGCCCTCCTCTTCACATTCTTTGATCTCTTCCAATAGTTAGTTAGCTGAAAGAGGAGGGAAAGATATCAGAGTGTCAATGTCACAGACTCAACACCAGCCGTCTACAGACACATCACCAGAAGCTTTACACGGTCAGCATAACAAAGATAACTATGGAGCTACACAGTGTAAAAATTGGTGCCAGTGATTCATTCTTTGCAACTTTGGGAATTGCATTCTTAAAAGGTGACCTCAATTTTTTAAAATTATTTTTTAAGGAAATTTCCCCTCTATAGCTATAGCAACAATTTTTTGATGCCTTTAGGTTATCTTGATTTCAAACCTGATTCTGACTTCCCAGAAGTCAGAATTTGTGTTTACTATTCAGTTTTCTATCATCTTACACCTGAATTACATCTATGATGAGGTCTGGACTCAAGCTGCTTTGTTTTTTGATGGGACACTCTGATAAAATAAATATATTTTAACACTAGAGAGGAATCTCTACTATTGAGAAGTACATTGAGGCCTCTATCTGAAGGTTTCAAAAGTCTGGGGAGATGGGAGTTGTTTAAGGTTCCAGATTCTGGTTCAAGACTGCCCCCAACTTAACAAACTGCTGAAAAATCTATTTAGTGTCGTTGCTAGAAAATTCTTTATGTTATCACGGATTGTTCTTAAACTTCTCCAACAATAGAAAACAAAATTACAAACAATATGCCTCAAAAGGAGAATACAAATATGGTAGCCATTGCAGTACCACGGTAATAATAGGAAAAGGAATCTAGTAACACAGATAGACACGTGCTCTGAAGAACACAGGATCTGTGGTTGTCCTCTCCATGAGGTGAGTCATTGTTACAATTTAGATGGGCCAAAATGGAGTTCCCACCACAAAGCAGAAGATTTACACATCCAGAGTCACAAGTCTGCCTGCCTTATTTCTTAAGTGAATAACTAGCTGTGTAAAAAAAGAAAAAAAAAAAAAAAAGAGAAAAGTGAACCCTTTAGGACTCCTTTTCACTCTTCCCTGCATTAAAGGTCGGGAAAAGTATTTCTGCATCTATATCCATCAATGGCTACAGGGGTGGTGCCCTATTCATCCGAGATAATGCTGTGTCTCCTGTCTCCATCTACTCCTAGTGCGGGGCTGAAAGAGAGTTTCAAAGATGCCTTGGATCTTGGAGGAAGCAAGTTGTATAGATGAGGGCATAACTACACGGACAGATTTGGCCCTTCAGAAAAGTTCCTCATGATCACTGTGGATGGATTTTGGGGATTCTGACTACCTATGGTTAACCACGTTTAAACACAGATTTCAAATGTGGCCTAAGAGTGCTGAAACACAACTTCCTCTTGTCCATGAGTAGAAAACAGAACGTAACACCTTGCTAATCAATCTTATCTCTAACAAGGACAGAGCAGACACTGTCATTATGATTCTAAGACAGGTTTAACATTTGGATTGAGCATAATGAATAGCACTTTACCCGAGAAAATTAACAACTCTGAGAAAAACATAAACTGCCACATTCATCCAAAGTGCGTGTTAACTTCGAATTTTGCTGTTGATTTTAACAGCTTCACCTTTCCTTCATTATTGATGGGACCACCTCAGAGAAAGGAATTAATATTTCACTGTGACTATCTGCTGACTCTGCTATGGAGATTTTTTTTTTTTAATGGAGTAGGCAGACCAAACACAGCTTGAGACTAACAACTTGTTTTCTTTCATTATTCAAGATTCCTTGTTTATAAAGTGTATTTTGGTCATTACAAGGCCAAGGGAACAAACATTATCATAAGCAGGCTACTTTTGTAGCACATACAGGACGTACAGAGCTTAAAACAAAACTAGTCTTTTTTTTTTTTAAACAACATTGAAAATTATATTTATCCAGAAAATGTCTCACCTGCTAACTTTTTTTTTGAGTTTTTAAATATTATTTGTGAAATATTTTTATTTTCAGTATTTTAAAAAAAAAAGTATTTTAATCACATCTTCAATGGTTTCACTCCCTCTTCCACATAAATACAAAAGAATTTCAGTGTTGTGGCTTTTAATTTTTTTCTTTCCTTCCGTTTTGTTCCATTATTTTCAAAACAATCCATAACTTAAAATATCTTCCACTTTGTATAAGTTCAGAGTAAGATAAATAAAACATGATAGGGTGGTTGAGATGGAAAGGAAAACATCCACATAAACAGCAGCTTGGAATTAGTGAGGGGATAAGAAGGCACTAGCTCATTTTATTGCATTGATTGGCCAAACACCAGAGGAAAATGCAAGTAAGGGGGAAATAAGACTCCTTTTGTTTAGCTGTGCTTTAAATCCTGCTAAATAGAAACAGCTTTAAAAGTGTCACAAAGTTGTTTTTCAATTTCCCATCCGACTTTACTTTGGTAGAGGAGGGAAACAATAGAAAGGTACAGACTGACCTGTCTAAAATACCAGTTTAAGGCAAGCCTAACTTTAAAAGTTGACGACTGCAAACTTTAGTGGACACATGCGGTACTGGCGTAACACAAAATTTATCCTGGGAATCTATTAGGATCTATTGCAGTCATGTCACAGCAGAGCCAGCCCCAATTTACTTCCCCTCAAATATGCCAAACAACTCGTGCCTGTGGAGCTAACATGACACAAATTTCCCCAATCCAAACAGGTTCTCAGGCCAGAATTCTCCCCTTCAGAACAATTTCGCTGATACTTTTTAACAAAGATAGCCACATTGGTAAAATCCCTTACATAGAGACAGCATTGCCAAGGGCGGTGCATTAATTGTTGGGATTTTTTGTTTGTTTTCCTGTTTGGTTTTTTTAAAACAGGGGTGGAGCAGCTTTGCTGTCAGGACACCTCCTTCTAATGCAGGAAGCAGGAGCAGAAAGCTCTGCCATACAGCTCTTGCCCCAGCCATTCTTCTCGCACATCTGAGCCCTTCTGTCAGGTCTTCTACAAAAGCTCAGGCTTTTGCATGAGTCGACAGGCCTTTGCTGACACCGTTGCTCTGTGCTGCCTCATCAGAAAGCTGCTAAGAAGAACTTGTCAAAGTTTATTATTAAATTCCAAGCAAAGAGAAAGGCTGATGGGATACTGCTTGATGCCAGACCCACATTTTTGCTACCACTGATGCTGCTTATTAGGGTATTTCTAGGACTATCTTGTAGAGTCCTTGTGTTACTCCAAGAAAGACTGCCGACTGCAGGATTTACCAGGCGTATACACAGGGCCAGATTCTCATCCTTCATGTGTATTACTAATACAGGCCTGCTGACTTCAGTAGTACTACTGCTACTGTTTACCCCAATATCCACAAGAGTAGGTTTATACAGGCATAATTCCAAACACCACAGTTAACAGCTGTTACCAGTGAGCTCAAGTAGGCTACAGAGGCTCAATCTTCCTAACCACTATGCCCATGAACCACACACACTCTTTCCCCCACACATTGCTACAGGTAGCACTCGTATCTACCACATACTTAACCCACTGTCAGATCTCAGGCCGGCAGGACAGAAGTGATTGCTACCCAAGAGCTGAGAGCAGAATACAGGTCTAAATACAACATTGTCACATAAAGCTTATGCTCTCCATCATGCTAACTGTGCCACATGCACAAAATCAAAGTTCCCTATCTCACTGTTCCTTCCAGTCCTTCCTTGCGATGTGGTTTTGTTTGTTTGTTTGTTTTAAAGGTCAACAGCCAACTAGGAGTATGCCAGCCTGTACTTTTGAAAAAAGAAGGCACGGGCATCTTTAGTATCAGAAAAATTCCCACCAAACATACCCGAGGAAACCTCGTAACATTTAGAATTTTTTGGGGCCTGCCAGGCTCAGGAGTGATCAAGCACTCTATAGTTTTTAAACTGAGCAAAACTTTGCAAAACTACGTGTAAGATCAGTCACCTACTAAGGACAGTGTCTTATATGTGTTGAGTTCTGCACTCAGTTGCAAAATCCAAAAGGTTTGCCCATCTCACACATAGCAGAACGCTCCCTCCCATCTGGTGCTAAGGCTAAAGCTCTTATGAAATATGATTTAAAGGCATTAGTACAACTTTGATAGAATAAAAACATCTACAAAGAACAATATTGCAGCTGCTGCTGCAATGCTCCATCTTGCACAAAGTAGAATAGCTTACCAAATTATTTTCTTAGGGGAGATTCTCCCTGCCTGGCTCCTGCAAGCATCAGCATCTCACTACAAAACACAAGCAGTGGGAATCCAGCTTTCAGGAACCCTGTGCAGCCAGTGGCCACAAACTAAAGCCTTATGATTGATCCTTACCCAGTTTATGACTCTTCAGAAATAGAATCAGCAAGCATAACTGACCTGCTTTCTTTTCCACTCCCCTTTGGCCCTGCCACAGCTCCTTACTCTTTCCTAGCCATTGGCTAGTTCTTCTCCATGTTCTTTTTATTAAAAACTTTCCTCTTCCCACACAGTACAAAGTTCTCCCAGCAATCACAACCATCCGCTCTCATCATTCTTCTAGACATAGGCATTGGCCAAATCCACTTGGGAGGAAGGGGAAGGATAGCACAAAATGGTCTGAAATGTGCTTGCATTTGCTGTGGGTGAGAGGTGCTTCTTGCTCAAGACCACTCTCCTATCAGACAAGCGATGGATTGATTCCCTTACTCTATTTATATACTTGGAATAATTCACTAGCTAACACTTTTCCCAGCTAAATAAATGCCCACCTCCTGAAATGGATTCAAACTTCTGGAGCATGGAGGTTACACAACAAGGGTCAGTATGCAAAGCCCAGTGCCAGAGACGTGCAGCTGTTTCCCTCACTCACACTCCCTCCTTCTGATTATCGAACATGAGAATCCCACTTGTATTCCAGATACAAACATAAGCATGTTATATTCCAAAACTGGGCGCTGTTCCAAACTGGAGTGCTGGGGACATCCAAGTCTGGCCTACTTGTTAGCATAGCATCAAGAATGCTGGGACAATAAGCATTCGTTTGGCAGTTACTGCATATTTATTTTTTTTTTCCCCCTAAATATATACAGCAGCAAAGCTTTGTTTCCAGGCCATATTCCTACACAAATATCCTAATACCTCTGCTTAAAGGCTTATGGAAGCCCTATGCTGTTTTTAAAATATCAAGAAAAGTAGGCCCTAGTTCAGCAAGACACTAAAATACTTGTCTATGCATAATCATTAACACCATTCATTTGCTAACGGTGAGCTATAGTATTGAGTACTGTGTGGAAACAAACCTGGGAAGAGAAGTATCAGACAGGACTGGAAAATAATTTAGAAAGCAATGACTGCTGAGGCTTGGCTATTTTAAAGAAAGGATCTAGAATCAGAGTAGGATTATATAGCTAATGCAGAGTCACTAAGGGCTAAGGGCTAGGACACCTTGAAAAAGCAGAGTGGAGTATTTTTGAGTGCTGCAATATAGCTGTGTAAGCCTAGATCCACACAGCCTAAATTCCACAGGGGTGCCTGTGCCTAGTGTTTCCTATTCAGTAATTCTGGGAGTTACCAGATTCAGGGGTCCAGCGTTAGTCTCCTTAAGGCTGAATGTTTGGGCTACAGAACAAACAAACAAACAGAAAAATCCCTGTCAGTCAGATTCTGTTTCCATTTGTAATACGCAATTCTAACCCAAAGGCTTGGTTCTGCCAAAGCTGGCTTCAATAGGAAGAAGAGTTGTCCAACATTGTCACAATCAAATCCAGTTTATACTGCCAGTAAGAATTATTCTACATTTACAGTGGTGGAAACTAAAGCAGAACATAATCTATGCTTATATAGAAGTTTTAAAACATATGCATGCTGCCGTTGAAATCTTGTGTGCAGATTTTCTTATACTGTTTTCATAAAGTCAAGCCAGCAGAGAAATTGGTACTGTCTAAAGTCAGGGTTGAGTTGAAAGTCCTGACCTGAAAAGAATTAGCATTTATTTATGCCTCTAAGTGCAGAATTTGGCCTATATGCGGTATTTCTTTATGAAAGCATGGTCTTAATTAAAAAAAAATACTTTGAAAAAAAATCTGCTAATAGCAACATGCACGTAATTCCTCTGTCCTGCTAGTCAGCAACGGCTCAAGTTATCTGCCAGCTCCCCAAACAGACGGCACAGGCGGGGGAACGGCAGAACTAAAACTCGAGGTGCGTTACTGCGTACGGTGACCACCTAGGGGGGGCGAAAATCGTTTCGGGTGACGGCGAGCCCCCCCTCGCGGCATCTGCATCTTCATTGTCCCCCCGCTTCCCCGCCTCACCTGCAGCCGGCGGCGCCCGGCGCTGGGCCGCCCCCTGGCGGCGCGCCGCGGCACCCGCCCGGGGACGCTCCTTAGCGGCCTTAAGGCCACATTAACGAGTCAAGAAGCGAAGGGAGAGCCGCCCCGCGCAGCTCCCCTGCCGCTGCAGCAGGTACAACGCGCACCCGCAGAGACGGGAGCAGCAGCTACTCCGCGTTCACGCGTGTTCGAACAAGAAGTTGTATTTGCACCAGGCACGGCCGCGCACGGGAAACGCTCCTCAGCAGCCGAACCTCACCCGCTTCGCACGGCCCACGCGTGCCCGGACCCTAAGCGGCACTGGCTGCTCCCAGACTCTCCAGCACAAGGGCTTCCCTTGGAGAAGGTGGCGGGGGGTTGGGGCAGGTTGGTTTTGTTTGCGTTTTTTTGGTCGGTTTTTTTTTTTTTTAACAGAGCTGGGAGAAGAGAAACGAGATAAAGTAGTTTTTTAAGTTTTGACGTGAACAATTTAAGCGTTTCCAACAGTGAGAGCAAACAAGGTATCTTAAACGCAACAATAACAGGGTTGACTGACTTCATAGCTTTGAAATTCAGATGACTTAGTGAATGTGGTGTCAGGTATGTGGCATCACATATTTTCTGCGGAAAAAAAACCCCACCTGCAACTGCCTAAGCCATGAAAAATACCATCAGAAACCTGTTGGGATGTGGCAATTAAATTCCCATGGATTCCATCTGTGTTTTTGCAGTATTTGCCCCTCACCCAGAAGTTCATGTTGCATGAGGTAGCAGGGACGGAAGATCAGCACTCTTCTGCTCTCTGGATCTTCTCTGCTAATATATGAGGGACAGCAGGGCAGAAGAGAGGAGAGTGGGAGACTCAGCCTTGCAACCGAAAACTGTATTATAATACAATCCACATAAAGGAACTGAATTAAAACTTTGAAGAAAACCTTTGCTCTGGCATCTCCTAAATTTTTGAGGGCTTAACTTTGCAACATTAATGCTACTTTTATTTTTTAATATATCATATATATGGTATTGTATCTATATATAGCTGTGATGGACCATTCTGCTTTTCCCCAGAATACTGAATACATGTAGTAGGACAAAGAGGTTACACCTCAAGACTTTTATTTTCACCATTCTTCGTATGTAAACACACACAGACACACACAGAGAGTCCCTCTCCAGCATTTGGGCATGCACATGCAAGCATGAACACAGATCTACAGTCTCATTTAACCTTTGAAGTCAGGCTGGAAGCCTTGGGACAATCTCAAAACTACGTCTGAAAACAACTCAAAAAAAATAAGAATCAGTGCTATGTACATAGTGTTATTAGTTTTTCTTTTCACTTTGCTTTACTAGTATAGAGATATTCCTTGAAAGCCAGCTTTTGAAGTGTTTTATCTGTTTTTGTTCTGTTCATTTGAAATCATAGTTCTGTTTATAACACTTTAATTATTCATACAGCAGCCAACTCTGATTTTATAGGGATGATGATGATGCTTCAGGGGTAGAACAAAACAGAAGGATCAGAGGAACACCTACACAGAAAGTAGTGTTTTCATGCCAAAACTTTTAGTCAGGAAAAAATCAGGTAAGAGAAAGATGAAAAACACAAGACATGTCACTATAAAGTTTAATTTTTTTTTCACCATACAATGATTTTTAAAGGAAGTTTAACAACCTGTAGTCAAGGGGTTTACTAAGTATGTCTCTCAAATAACATGGGACTTGTTTGTCACAGCCTATAGATTAAAAGAAGCGTACAAGACATTTATTTAGTTGAAGTCTTATATGCCAATGAAGCCAGATGCAGTATTTAAACCCATTTCTTTCATAAATATGAGAAAGCATCACTCAGTTTGTAACATTCCCAAAAAAGCCAAAACCAACAATATCAGCCAGTGGAAACTCTTGACAAATACAAACTTATGATTTCAAGATCAGTTATTTCTGATTACATTACATTATAGGACTGTTTCCAGCCATCAGAGTAGCTTCAAGCTTATTATGGATAGATCTTTCCTTAAAGCAGGAAAAAATCCATCCAACAGTTAATACCTTTTTTTTTTCTCTCCAGACTACAAACAAAAACTCTTCCTTCAAGAACACAGGGTAAATACTCAGCTTAACTAATTGTCTTCAGGGGGAAAAAAAAAAACAAAAAACAAACAATTCTTTAGCAGTCTAAACATCTCAAGCCTCCTTCCATTCAGCCTCGCTTCTACTGGAGTGGACACAGCCTGGACAGCCCTGTGAAAAGGATACTGTGGTGAAACATTTTGTCACTGGCCTTGGCACTAACACATCTAGCACAACTCTCAAGCATTTTGGAAGCTGGGCAGGACACTTCTGCCGTCACTCTACTTCAGAGCAAATTCCTGCTTTTCCACTCAACCTTCCCAATCCTTCACACCACAGCCAGCTACAAATGGGTGATGACATCCTACCTGTCATCCAGCCTGACAAAAAGCCAGTGGCAGTAACCAACCCAGACCACTACCCATGAAAAGAGATGTGCATGAAAAGAGTCTCCTACAGGAAAGCAGGTGGTGTGCCAGGCTGAAACAAAATGCAATGGGAAGGCCAAATAAATGAAGTCCTGTAATTTGTCCATTAACATCAGGAATATTAAAGGACACAGTCAAGTTATGGTGCCCAAAAATAACAAGACAGTGCCTGATTCATCTCATTAACTTAGGTAGTCACATCACAAGTCTGACTCAGAATACTTATAAATTACCAAAAACTGTAACATGCATATTATTTTGATACTTTAAGTCAATGGGTTTGGTTTGGCTCAGCAAAATGAACTGAAGAGGTGCACTTTGCATGTCTCAAGAGATCTGAATGTTCTTAGATAAGAAACCTTTAAATGCCATTCCAGGATTTAGCACCTAATCCACATTTCATTAAAATAATTTTAGAGAATTAGATAGGCTTTGCATTCAGGTCTATCAGGGCGTGTCATCTACTCCACCACCAGTCTTGCCTACTCACTAGCTACACCATGGTGCACAGCAACTCTGGAGCTGTCTACAGCTTGGTTCATTGGCCAGCTGAGCAAGCTGGGCCGAGTTCCCACAACAAACTATACCAGCCAAGTGTCATGCTTACTGTAAGCTTTACAGGTGAACAAAGCTGCACATAACTCGGCACAAGAATGGAGCTGCTGGGCCATCAAACAGGATTTATTGTCTGAGACACTGTTCCACGCAGGTATAGCAGTGCTAGTTATGAAGCCAGAAGTTGATGCCGATGTAGCTACCCTTCCTCTGGTGCCATCAGCTCAAGGCTTTCATGCAAACACAACATAAATGCTGGTCACATCTCTGAACATAGAAAATGGAAGAGGAAACAGTTGGTTTCACAAGCCAGCATAGCCTGTTAATAGTTATTAGTTTAAGAAATACTACAGAGGTGACTTTAAACCGGAACATTTAGGAGTTCACTCCTCCTAATGGGTAGGATACATCTAACATGTTACGACTAGCACAGTTTAGATAAAACAATACCTTTATGGCATTGCTTATATCCTTAGATAATATCTACTATAACACAACTAAGATAATGTATTCATGGCACACATTCAGCAAGCAATCGGAAATCTATGCACTCCTGTTACAGCACACGTTGTGTACTGCTGCTCACCACAGGCCAGCAGCACAACGGACCCCAAGATTCTGCAGCACTAGCTAAGCCTGAATAAATTATTTTTAACTGCAGGTACCAACCTCTTATCCTCTTCAGGGACAGCCACATTCTTTGTGAATGTGCTGCATACAAAACTTTCAATAACATCTTTGCCAGTTCCTGTAGCACTGCTTGCCACTAACAGCAACAGTCAGAAAGAAATCAGAACCACTTAGTAACCTCTTTCCTGCGAAAGTGTTTATTTCCAGCAAAACATTTTTCACTAATTCAGAAAGCCTGTAATCATTTCATATCAGTCACATTACATTTCTAGTGCATTTCAAGTAATTTCATCAGCATTAGAATTGGGAACTTGGAAGTAGTGGATTTTTTCCAAGCTCTCCCTGGAAGCAAGCTCCCACTAGTCCACCTACAGAAAGGGCACTGTAAGGTGGAAAGTTTTTGAGAAAGTCTCAGTGACAATTTCCAATCGACTTGCAGAGAAGCTTGGGAACTGAACTTTATTCTTCCCACACAATTGAACTCAGTAGGAGTAATCTTTAACATTTTTTGGTTTGGAGCTTTTCAGGAGGTGAGGGAAAGAGGCGAGAGGGACAGGGAAAGGGAGTTATAAGACATTAAATGGCAGGTAAAATGTGTGACAAAGTGAGATACATTAAAAAAAAATCTTAAGTTGCATGTACAACTTCAGTCTCTGAACTACTTATTATCAGTCAAGAACAAGATCTTTGGGCATAATCAGGAATGATTTGAGAACAGCTCACTACGGAGGCCCAAGTCAAAGACAGCAAGCTCTGGGCACTGTGCCACGACATACAAATCAATACTCTGCACAGTTTGTCAGAGCTAGAAAAGACACAAAAGAGGACAACAAGGATGGGCAAAGGCATAGAACAATTTTTGTACAGTCAATTTGTACAAACAAAAGTTAAAAAAGAAAGATGTTGACTCCTCAGGCTGGAAGAGATGGCTGAGGTGGATTATACTGGAAGTCTATAATGTCACGAGTGCCAGAAGAGGTGTAGCTTTTGCAATCTGTCCTAAACCAAGGATTTTGTGTGTCAAAATTTCTAAGAGGCAGGTTAAGAATTAACACAGGTGGTACTTCTTCACATAGTTAACAATTAAGTTATGAAATTCCTTGTCAGAATTTTGCAGTGCTGTGCCTGCAAAAAAATGTGCACACACTAAAAAAAAAAAAAAAAAACAAATCAAAACCAACCAACCAAACAAAAACTTAGTTTAATGCAGTAAAAGTACATCAGTGATTTTTTAAAGTCTTCCTGGATGAAAAATTTTTAAATCTTTCCAGATGAGGCCCTGGGCCACTAGATGCATAAGACAGAAGGTATCAGTTTACATTCAAAACATCACCGTCTTCCCTGTTCCTGATAATGGGCGGAAACAACAGACTGGCCTAGATGCAACTGTATGCTTAAGTACCATTATATTCTATACTGTAAAGGCAAGGGATGTAATTTTAATAAATTTAAAATTTTCATTTAATTTCTAGAACCTAGGACTTTTTTCAGAGATGGACTTTTCAACCCACCACCTACTGATTTAATAAATTCCTGCTATTTCAAATTGAAAGATCCATAGGCGTGTACGGGTTTGGGGGGTTGGGAGGGTTTTGTTGCGGGGGAGGGTGCTTTGTTTTGGTATTTGGTGGTTTGGTTTTTTTTTCGCCTTATGGAAATAAGCAACAGGTCTAAACCTGATTGTGATGTTTATTTTATCTCTAAAGTCCTGCTTTCAGTTATTTACCCAATATATGCTTTTATAGCCTCCTGTCATGGTATAGTCCTGCACAGTAAGCATTTCCTATGTACAACTACCAATGAACAGATTCTTCAAGACCTTAGCGAGTCTGCCCCATAGCATAATCACTTTGGTCTGAATTCTACATGTGTTAAACAGAATTCCAAAACAAAATACAGATGACCCTCAAAATATTTTTTCCCATTTCTTCCACCTCCACTTATTTTTTTAAAAAAAAAAAAAACAAAACTTGTCAAAACAGTTCTTCTTAAAATTTCTACCAAAAAGGATCCTCCCACATTTCACAGGGCTGAGACTGATGACTGTATGACTGGGAGCAACTGCCTGTGAAAAAGGTTACTAAGTACTTGTATTCCTCCTAGAAGACATTTTTAGGGGACAACCTCCTCAAGTCAGAAGTACTTCTCTGTTGGACACAGTATACATGCAGAGCTGCAGTGTATAAATACTGTTACCTGCTATTTTAACCCGTGGGAACAATTTTACTTCACTGACTTATCACTGTACAACGCTCACCTGTTATGTTACTTCTCTTATAAAAGTTCTCCTAGACCTTGACTTTACACATACTTGATGATCATCTGTATTTTCCTTTTCTTTCACACTTGGCATTCTGAACGGAGGTGATAAAATATGTTCAGTATTCAAGGTGAAGATGCTCTACCAGTTGACATAATTGCACTGTCTTTTAGCTTTAAGAAAGCAGGCATGTTTTATAAAGAAAACAAGTAAATGCTATTAACCAACTTACACTCAACTGTTACCCAAGCAGGGAAAAAAAAAAAATAAACCCAAACAAACAAAAAACAAACCAAAACCCCACAGCAAACTGAAAACTACACACCACAGACAATTAAATCTTGCTGGGTAATTAATATAGCTTAAACCCTGTGGTCTGGTAGCCTCTTAAAGCCTCTGGAAGCTCTAAACCATTTCATACAGAGTTCTGTCATCCTTCCTGATTTCCCACAAGGTTATAGTACAGAATTTGTATTATCCTACAGCCAGTTACTTTAGCTATTCTCCTTTCCTTGGAACCTGCAGAGCTTTCCAGCTCCCAATTAGAAAGTGCTTTGCTCAGGGAAATCAGAGCTCAACCAAGCCCATAAACCATCTTCTATATCCTACCTCCTCTTTCGATTTCCATCCAATTAAGCTGAGCGCTAAAGATTTGTTGGTTGGGTTTGGGGTTTTTTTTTTTTCCAGCTGCAAACTGATGTATTATGTCTTGTATATGAAGCAGTTCCTGCTTCAGTTCCACAAAGCACACAAGCAGTTTGAGTTGTCTTTAGACTTTTGAAGACCTTCTTACAAAATACTGCTAAGATTAAGACTACACTATCTGCAGTTTTGGTTTAATTTAGTGATTTATCTAATATTTCTTTCCAGACACAGTTCATTGTTTCCATCTAAGAGTTCTATGTCTTAGTCTAAAATACTTTTGTTTTTTTTAATTTCCACAGGTTCCTAGAAATGATAGATCATAAACTGCACAGAAAGTTAATTTTGTTAACTTGTAGACATAGGACAGATCCTGCAGTGCTATTCCCATGGGCTGACTTGGGCACTAGGCACATGTATGAAGTCTACAGGCTGATGCCTATACAGGTAATTGCAACTGACCACAGTTCCTGGCTTCTATTCAGTGCTCAGAAGAGAAGCAATCTAAAAAACAGCTCCTGGAAGGGCTCTGTGAAGAAGAGCATCTATGGAGCCATCTATGAGATGCAAAACAGGCATTCCAGCGGACTGAAGGGAATGCCAAGGTCAATCATAAATATCAGTATACACATGTAATTATAATGACCACAGGCAGAGTAGTCTAAGAATAAAATTTAAGACTGAGGCCACAGTGATACATCTGGAAGTATCCAGAACATGAGACAGCATATAAATAGCAATCAAGACATGAGTAGACGATATACAGTATCATTACGAGACCAGGTGTCTGTAGATCGGTATGCTTAACTCCCCTTCAAACCCTTTCCCCTGCCACCAAACAAATCAAAGAACCCACACATACCCTCTTACAGAATGTACTGATACATGGAGACTGCTTTCCCATGGTAACCTTCCCTCCTCCCACCCTTCTTCCTTCAGGATGTGCTCCTGAAAGACCTCAAAAGAAACTTACTCTTGATACTTTACACCTCAATAAGAGGAAGCCTCCCACACTAGTCTGTGTACACTGGGCTGAGCTTCCTCTGCCTTCTGCTGTATACTCCCTGAGAGAGGATTTAGAAGGAAGAATCCTTATCTCATAAAACTTTCATTCCCTTTTTTTTTTTAAATTAAAAAATAAACAAACAAAAAAAAGCAAACAAATAAAAAACCCGAACACTTGAAACAAGAAATTTCAACATACACCTTCAAAGATGATGGGGCGATGGGGAAGGAGACGAAGCAAGTCACCCTAGCATCATTCAAACAGTACTTTTACCAAGGGTACATCTACAGCACACAATGCCTACAAGATAATTGAGAAAGCTCATGCTCCAAGACAGCACTGTATTCATTTACTGTGCATTTCTGAGAATCACACTCACATGATTATAATGCTTCCTGCACACAAGTCTCACCAATTACTTTTCTTTGGATGTGAGCAGGATATAGACTTTGACAAATGAGGTGTTAGTAGCCCTGTGACACTGAGTCTTTAGTTAAGTTGCTATAAACTTCAAAAATAAAGTGTTGTTTTCTGAAAGCAAAACACTGATTTCCAGACTGACATTTCTGGAAAAGCATTTTTTTTCCTGCGTTATCATAGGTCTCTACATCTGTTCAAAGCCTTGTGAATTTAATATACGTTAAAAAATCTAGTAAAAACATTATTCCTATGGTCTATGTCACCAATGGTTCTTCCAGTGGGAAATCAGCTGTCAGAGCCCTGGCACCTGCTATTGATGCATAAAAGCAAAACAGTTCACCTCTCTTTGTATAAAAAGTACAACCTTACATCCAAAGCAGACAAAGGAGAATATGAAGCAGCACACAAGATTTTGACCCCCAAAGAAAATATTTCCTTGGAGACGCCGACCAGTTCTTTTCACTAGCAATTTTTAAATACGAGGCTAGAAATCAATCTTGTAACTGCAAGCACTTTGTGTATTAGAGACCCTAAGATGAACAAATGAGTCGGGAGGAAAAATGGAAAAGCTGCCAGCTGCCACTGCTTTAAAGACAACATTATTTAGATCATGAACTTAACCTTCCAATGCAGATCCTAAGTTTTCTCCCTGTGAAGAGGCAGGACAGCATTATTCAACACAGGTTTCTTCAAAGACCACACCATCAGGATACTCTACTCTACAATGGATTTGCAAGGACTGTAAGGTCCAGTCTCAGTTCTGCGTTCTGGCAGTGTAAAGCTTCATTACCTGCTTGACAGATCATTTTACCATCTGCAGACATGATCTTTTGCCAAAAAAAAATTCCACAAAAGCACTAAAATTATTAACAAAGGGGCTAGTTTTTGTTTTGAACTAATAGATGCCAGACCTACAGCACCACAGGAAACACGGCAGAGCACAGGCATCTCTCTGGTCAAAATCATTGGCAAATCTCATGCCTGCAAATTGGCATTCTCTCCACCCATACATAGAAATATGCAGTAATGAAGTCTTGGTTTTGTAGGCTGAGATATGTTCATCTATGTGTATACACACAATTGACTTACACCTACACCACCAGCAGGAGAGGTGACTGTTGTTACGCTATTTAATAATTCTTATATAGGACCCACAAGCACTAATAACAGAAGTCAAAAAAAGCCATTTTAAAGTGTTAGGTAACAGTTCATGCTACACGTAAATTATATTTAAGATATTTAGCTAAGACATCAAAAATGTTCAAAAGGACTTCATAGATACCTAGCACTTTGCCATCTGAAAGACAGCAAGCTGTTTTGAAAGACAAACATAGTACTAAAGTGCAGCTGTTTCTGTGACATAGACTTACAAAAAACTAGCTAGCGCACAGAAGGCTGCGCTACATCACAAAAGTAGCAAGTCTGAACCAAAACGGCAAAGTAAACCCTTCTTTTTACAGCAAAAACTAAATGATTTTTAACATCCCTTCAGAATCAGAGCCAACAGGAGCTACTTTAAGATATACACAGTAACCTACATGAAAGTTAGCACCAGAGTTTGGATTTCAGCTTATCTTTCTTGGGAGAGAGATCTCAAATATAAATACACATATGCACAATAGAAGTGAGTTCCTGTCACAGTAGAGAGCCTTATCTTCTGAATTCCCAGTCTTGGACTGTTTTTCACTCAAGAAAATATCTCAGTAGCTGTATCATTTCAGTCATTTGACTTTCACTATACACAACAGAGCCAATCTGTTGATATTAGCAAGTACAGGTACATCTTTTCCGTGTATCTAAGACCATGCCTGCAATACCAGATTTTATACACAAGTCTAGCAGGCTAGTAATAACATACCTTGGGTTCCTGGGTTCTAATACCCATAGAAGCTACAGCAGGAAACACTCACATGCGATAAACACTTGCATTTCTCTAACAAGCTGGCAACCGCAGCCACCAGACCTGCCATTCTGCACTCGCTAGGTTGCTGCTAGATGGATCAGAAGCGTCCCTCCAACTGTTCCCTTAAAGTCTAATAGGATTTGGGGTTGGGTTTTTTGATTTGTTGTTGTTGTGTTTTGGGGATTTGGGGGATTTTATTTGTTTGTTTTGTTTCCTCCAGTCAGCTCCAAGCGACAGCAGCAGCAACACAGCTCAGTCCTGGGCTACTGCGGTGGCAGGAAGTGACAGGCGGTCGCTGAGGTAGCAAACGCCGCCCTGTCATCTGTGCCTCCCACGGGAGAGAGCAAACGATGACAAGTGGAAGGTCTCAGAGATGGGTTTTACCAGAGACTTATCTCCTGGAACATGCCAGCCTAACTAATGAGACCCATAACACCACAGCGCCATTTCTACCAACATGCAAACCACAGAAATTGTTGGCATCCACTTATGACTGCATATTCTTCACTCTTCTGATTACAAACAGAAGCCATAAAGTCCCTCCACCAGCACCAGCAAAAGTATAACCTACATACCTTTGTTATTGTATTTTAGTGAATGCTTCCTCATAACCGAAATAATTTTAAAATATGACTTAATTCTGGTTAAGTTTTACATACAAATCGTTGAGACTTTTTATTCCTTTTGATCCCACAGAACAAAAAGATAAGAGTAATTAATTAATCAGCAGAATATTCAGTAAATTATACCTGAACAGGACTGAAGAAAAGGCAAAGTTTGACCAGGATATTTCTCACTGCTAAGGATATTCGAAAGTAAGAGACTGCAGACACAGTCTCAGAGCACAATTCGAATTTATATCAAATGATAACTTAAAAAAAAATACCTATGCATATATATAAAATACTAAGAGCCAATATATACGGAACCTAATACAAAATTTCCAGGAGCTGCTTATTAGCATACTCCTTACCATAACAGCTAGAAGTACTGGATTTTTTAAAAAACTCTCAGCTCATGCAATGATATAAACTGTGAAAGTTCAGTTTCATTTGTCAGCTTTCCAGGGTTTTTTCGTGGCCTCCGACTTGCATGCGGAGACGAAGCTGACGTACCAGGAGAAAGCAGCTTCACCTTCTTAGTTGGAGAGAAGTCTGGTTAAAACACGTAACACCAGTGCCCCTGGACCTGAGCGCTATAGACACAAATAAATACACTTTAAGTGGTTTTGCAAAGGGATTCGTTGGTGTACTTCGACTTTTAAAGTTGATTTTTATAGGAATTCGATACTTGGTGCACAAGAGAGCCAAAACAAACACCGGACGGCGCCGGGAGAGAGCGGTTTTGTACCAGTGCACTGCTGCCCTCTCCTGGGGCCGAGCCGACCCGCGCCCGTATTTCCACCACCCAGCCAGCCCGGAGGGGGCCGCTCCGCCGAGGCCGTCAGGACCGCTTTGGGAGCTGGAGAGCTAAAACAAACAAAACATTTTAAAAGTAAAACACACACACACATACAGAATAGACGCACCAAGTTATTGATCATTATACACACTGTGATAATTCATCAGCTTAAACCCTTAAACGCTACAGCAGTTTGTTCCTTCCTCCGTGACCTGATGTGGGAGAAACCAAAAAGTGATTTTCAGCATCAACAGCAGAGCTGGCCTGTGGGAGAGCAGAATATTCTGAGAACTACGATTAAAAAAAAAAAAAATCAAACAGCAATTTTCACATTCAAAAATACCTACAAGCTTTGACATTACTACTGCAGGACTACTGCAGCTCATAATGCAAAGAGTAAGCGTACAAAGTCACACCGGCTGTTAATGCAATTGCTTTGATTTCAGTGGCATTAGAACAAGGGTAAATTTTACTGTTAGACAAAATCCTGCTTTTGATTACTCTACACAAGCCCAGGGTAGTTCACGGGCCCAGGAACACCTTCCATTTACCCAAGCTTAACAAGCTGTCTTACATAAGCTAAACTTCAACTGGCAGAATGTAGAGTTTTAGCCCCCAACAAGTCTGAGAGAAAATACAGAGCTTAAGCCTCTGCACAAAAAGACTTTAAGCAAACTAATTTTGGTTTTCAGATGTGACTGCTAAGATTGAACATAGGTTCAGGTACTGCAGGTCAGCCAAAAGGCAACTCACTAAACTGCAATAATCCAAAGCCTACGTCCGAACCATACATTCTAATGTTATTAACAATGTTTGGCCTTTACAGAACGTTTTAATCTGATTTACA
This sequence comes from Chlamydotis macqueenii, assembly GCF_036417535.1. Classification (NCBI taxonomy): domain Eukaryota; kingdom Metazoa; phylum Chordata; class Aves; order Otidiformes; family Otididae; genus Chlamydotis; species Chlamydotis macqueenii. The sequence continues at coordinate 40,129,646 of NC_141560.1, forward strand.
ATTACATTTTAAACTTAACTAACAAGCTAAGTAAGCACAGCCTGAACACATGCATTTAATTGACCGCACAGGTATAAATCCAGTCTCTCAAGTCAAATAAGCAGAGTGCATTCTGCAGGTCAGGATGGCCTCGACCAGTCCAAGAACCACTCCGAGAAGAGCAGCATTCAATCGCAACCAGCCAAAGCACAGCCAATTCCACATTCCTTTTCATCATAAGCTTCGTGAAAGTTAACACTGTTGTGCATCCGTAAAACATACAACTTGCAAATGTGAGGACATTCTGCAAAACACACTCAGCACTAGGAAGGCCTCAGATGAGCAGTGGTATGTCCAGTTTTTGGGAATATATTTCAAGGAAAAAATGTGTTCACCATGGAAAGGGTCCAAAAGGGAAGCAAGAATGAGTAAAGCTGAAAATTGTCATCTGTCATATCCGAGTGAATTGGCATTCTTTAGCCTTTCTTTAATCCAGAGAAAAAGACTCAAGTGGGACAGCATTACCAATTTTCAAGGGTTGCAGAGAGCAAGGTAATAAATTGTTTTCTGCATCCGCAGAAGGAACAGCAGTAATGGTTTTAAATTGCAGCCATAAGCATTCAGGTAACACATCAGAAAATCTTTCAGTGAGAGATATAATAAAATAATCAGAATAAACCAAACCAAAAGACTTTAAGAAGAGGTTAGACAAACAATTGCTAAGGAACAATGTAAGGGTGGTGTGTGTATTTTATTCATATATTTGTACGTTTTATTTCAATACATGCATATATACACAGAAAACCAGTGATTTCTGAAATATCTTCCAGTCTATTCTTGTCTATGAATTTCCATGGTAAGTATATGCAATACAAGTGAGAAAACAAATCATCTGACATACTTCTTACCTGATGGTAATTCTAATTCCGTGGAGTAAAACTCACAGCTTCCAAACAGCATATTGGTCACAGAACCTAAAACATTGCTCACTGGCATCAGAAATTAAAAAGATGAAGCAAAATCAACAAAAGCAACTGAGTATAACATTATTTGTAAAACATTAGACTTTCTGAATTAGTACCCACAAGCCAGCAAACAACAGAAAAAAAAAACAAACAAAACATTGCCTAGAAACCTGCCCGTAGGTGTATTGGCATCAAGAACCAATACCATATAAACCATCATTTTGAATTGTCTACACCAATTAGACAACAGAAAGGGCTGTTGATGCAGCTTTCTATAGAACTTTTACTCTTCTCCTGTTACTGTATTAAAATTCAAGATTACCTTGTAGAAGCTAAAGATCAGTATCACTAAACCACTATGAGAAACAGGCTTAATCAATGAAAAATGCCTTAGAATTAGGCCATGCTGGTGCTCTGCCTTGTAAAGATAAATAGAACTCACAAACTATACAAGCTGCAGGTGAATTCTCCAGCTGTTCATATTCTTAAAGGCATTCTGGGCTATTTTTAACATTATGCATTTTGAACTTAAAACACAGATCAAGTGAGTGAGAGACAGAACAAAAGAGCATCTCCCCAAAATCACCCTCCTTTAGACATTCAAAAGTACAAGTGAAAATACACTGCCTATTTTCCCAGTACTGGCATTTTCTTATTTAAAATTATTAAAGTGACAAAAAAAAAACCAAACCCAAAACCTAACTTTTTGGAAGGGCAAAGGCTAAAGCCCTGTTTTTCCACAATTGTTTTGTGAACTCATGTTTTACTGTAACCTTGATCATCCAGGAGATGGATAAACATTTTTACCACAGTTTTCAATTTTTTAACTCCTAGATGCCGCACAAATGGGAAGGGGAGGAGGAAGGCCACTATACAAAACCAGCTGAAGGACGCCTTTAACAAAAAATGAAGAAGTGAAGGGGTTTTCTTACAACAACAGCGAAGGGATGGTAGTTACCACTGCGTCCTTCTGTCACTCTTTCAGCTTTTGCTGACTCTTGAAGCCGAAAAATCTAAAATAAAAGAAACTTAATAGTCCATGTAACTATTAAGCAGGTATTCTTTATTACAGCACCAGGCACACGGGGGATCGCTCCTCCAAACATGTACAACGTGGTAAGGAACAGGTACAGTATTTACGCATCATAGACATACATATTCATAGAATTCCTGCGGACTTGGTTATATACTAATCAGGTTTCTGAGAAATCATTATCATAAGTTTTCCACCCACGACAGGTTATTCCCCGGTCTCTGCATCCATCTCGTGTCTGTGCTCAGGAGTCACAGTCTCTCTGGTGGTCGTTCTCTCCTCCTTATCACCATGTCCAGCTGCGTGGGTTCAGACCTTTGTCCTGCTTTGTTCTTGCTGCCAGGGTGGTTTCTTGAGGACTTATCTTTGCTGGTTCCGAATTTCCTTGGTTATTTCACCCTATCAGTTAGTTCTGAACTTCTTAAGTCCCTTTATCTTGGTTTCAGCCAGTGTGTCTGTACCCCCTCAGGATGTTCCCATCTAACTTATCTCTGCTCCTGCCAGAGCATCCTGAAAGTATCTCGTTATGTTAAGTTTATGACTCTACTGTTCTTTCTCTCAAGGTTAGTAATTTGTATTTTCATACAAGAATTAAATTGTTAGGCAGGGTTCCTGCTAGGATATATATCTGATAATTTTATTATTCTGACTAGTCTTTTATTTTTCTAAATCTCCTCTTTTCTAACTCTCCTGTCAGTGGCCACTGCAGCCCCCAGTTTTTTCTCCCACCTTGCCCATTTGCTGTATATGCTTCCCAAAGCTGTCCTCATACTAGGGCCTCACTGTCACCCACCTAACCGCTTGCTGCCCAGCAGCAGAAGGCTCAAAAAACATCTAAGCACCAAGAGGCCTCAGCAGGGAGGGTCGCTTTAGAGCCGCCACTCTCTTTTCTAAATTCTCGAGAAATTTAGCAAGGCTGTAACGGCTTCTAGCTCCCCAAAGCACGGCCTCCAACCGAGCAGGGACCCAGAGATGGAAGCAGCGGTACCCTTTCAGCGACCCCATCCCTCACAAACACACACCTCTGCCTCCCTGCAAATCCACCGCCCCCCACACCAATTCCTGCGGGAAACACTCGCGCCGCGCCGCGCCGCTCTCCCGCCCGTCACGGACAGGCCACAGACTCCTCCCCGCAGCGCACGCGCCGCCTTGGCCTCCTCTTTAGTGAGCGAGCCGTCCGCCAAGCGACAGGCGCGGGTGAGGGCCAATCAGGCGCGCCCGTCGGGGCGTGGGCGGAGCCTTGGCGGCACGGTGGGAGCGGCACGGCACGGCACGGTGCGGCGCGGCGCGGCGCGGTGGGAGCGGCACGGCACGGCACGGCACGGCACGGCACGGCACGGCACGGCACGGCACGGCACGGCACGGCACGGCACGGCACGGCACGGCACGGCACGGTACGGTACGGTACGGTACGGCGCGGCGCGGGGGGTCGGTGTAGGTGGGGGACGGGCGGCCTGGGGGAAGTGGAGGGGGTTGTGCCTCCGCCTCAGGGGCTTTTTGCTTTGGCGCGGCGGGGCAGGGTGAGCCGTGGGGCTGGTCTCGGCCCGGCGGAGGTAAGGAAGGTCAGCAGGGCCTGGTTGCTGACAACACCGCGGCCGGGGGCGTCGGCCCGCCGGTCCGGCCTGGCTGCCGGCTGGAGGAGAGGCCCGCACCGGCCGCCTGCTCGAACCGCTGTGTCCCCGCGGGAGCAGCGCGGTGCCCGGGCCCGGGGCGGGAGGCAGGCCCGCGGCGGCGGCGGGCAGGCCGCCGTTGGTGGCTTCGGTTTGTCCCCGCGCTGAGGGAGCCCCGCTGCTGGGAAGGAAGCGCGTTGCGCTGGAGAGCCGGCGCTTGCCAACTGCCGCCTTCGGGGCTGCAGGGCTCCTCCGCCCTGCGCGCATGAGAACCGAGCAAGAGAGGATCTCGGCGAAGTGCTGCATGCGAGGGGTGGCCCCCGGCCGTACCGTGCTCGCTGCAGTCGCCCGATGGTGCTGTTCTGCCTGTCTCTTAATTTTAAGATCTGATACCGTTTGGATTTGAAAGTGCTTCTCCTTAAACGTAACTTATTTTCTTCAATGTGCCTGCTTGGTTTTGATCTTTAGGCCTTTGCAAAGCTATTTGAAACTGGTTGACAAGAGGCTGTATTAGGAGACTGTGTTGTATGTTGGACCGTTCAGGCAAGTAGCATTGAAGTACATGTGTATGTTTGCTTTATAGGTAGAAATGAAGAGAAGCTACAGGAGAGGCAAAGAAAAGCATGGATGGAGCAATCGTAAGCACAGCTACCGTCCCCATCGGTACAGAAGACCCAATCACAGTAACTGTACTGAAAGGCAAGTATATGCAGTTTGTGCTTAGCATGGGTTAAGTCATTAGCGTTGGCTATTATGCCTAATTAAATCTGCAGAATAGTGGCTACCTAGAACTTCAAGGGTTGCAATCAAAAATCTAGTGGACAGTGCTTCTGGTATATCTGTCATCCCTAGTGGGAGTGAAATTGCATTGATTTCTAGAAATTTATCATATGTTCACAACTGTATATTGATTTTTAAACTGAGGTGTGATTCCATGAGCTAGTCCTTTCAGGTGTGCCTCATAATCCATAAACTATTCATCAATGTGCAGAGATAGTTCAGGGAAGAAAAACATTTTCAAGTATTTCATTCCACCTGCCTGTTTATTGTATGCTTTGGCGTCTGCTAGTATAAAAACTGTCATTAAAGGGTCTTACAGAAAGTTTGAAAGCATGTTAATTAATGTGGTAATAATGCCACGTCTAGGAGATCAGGAAACTGAAACAAGATCTCTGGAATAATCCACGGCCTTGAAAGCTGATTCTTTCAGAAAAGTACATTTTAAACTTTAGAACTCATATTTCCCTGTGTTTGAGCTATTTTTATGGTTCTTTTTCTTTCCCTTGTTCTTTCTTTAGTGCCTCTTGCAGGAGTCAAAGAGGCCAATGGTTTGCTTTAATGCTCTAAGCATTTTTTTTAGATATCTTTTTAGAGAAAGAGATACATACCCTTATGTATTAGTTGTCCTGTTGTATTTGTGTAGGAAAAGTTAGAAATGCAAAGGGACTCTAATGCAGTGAATATAGAATTAGAAGGTTTTTGTTAAAATCTTTAAATTTAAGTGCTTGGGTTTGGTGTGGGGTTTTCTTCCCCTTGTAGATTGGTTATGTTCTTTAACTATTTTCAAAGTTGTTCAGTCAAGCAGCAATAGAACTGGTATTTAAACTAGAATTTCTTTGTCATTTTGTTTCCAATAAATTGTGACTCTTGCAAAACATCTTGGCCTAATGCTTTTAGGATGACATGTAATAAGACTTGTCTTAAAAAGGGAGAATTGTACGACTGATTCAGAACATTCCAGTGGAATTTTGCTCATCAGTATTGAATGTGCTTATTTAAATTACTTCAAAAAGAAGAAAGCTGCAGTTACCCTGTCAACTGCAATGTTTGTTACTAAAGCAGAGACTTTTCTCTTTTGGAGTTTTCATTAAACTTTTGTTTGTTTTGCATGTTTCTGAACCTCATCAATGAAATTTTTATCATTAAGAGAATGGCAGAATATTTTTGACCTGTTTTACCCACACTATCTATCACTTTATGCTGTGAAGACTTACATGCTTTCAATGTTGGGTTATTCTTTTAATCAGGGGATATGGTAAAATGCCTAGAATTAATATTTTGCTGAAAGAAGTTAAAGGCACTTGCAGAATCAGCAGCAACCTCTAATGTTTTAGCAAGTAATTAAGACTTTTAAGGTGTTGGAATCTCTAATGTTCTTGAGAGGTTTTTAAGCTGAGTATCTTTACTGTTCCATTTTCATAGTTTAGTGTATGGTGATATGCATGGTGTGCTTATCACAGCCCTGCAGAATTGTATTCCATTAATGTCAGTAACAAGCTGCTTTCTTAGATTGTTTCTAGGAAAGATGTGTAGGACAATTGTGAACCTTTCTTGAAGGCAGTGCTATTTTTTCAGACCTGAACAGGAGGAACCACAGGCCCCAGCAGCAGTGGAGATCCTTCTTCGTCCAGTTCAACACAAAACTCTGTGGTACCAGGTAAGAGACTGTGTGTATGCATCAAAAGCCAGTGTCTATTTGCTGACTATATGAAAAAAAAATAGTAGTAGCTGCATTAATAGTATGGTGTTACAGGAAGGCTATAACCAGTAAAGTTTGTAGAGAAAAGTAACATTGGGTGATATAAAAAGATGTAGCAGGTGAGGGTCTAGAGAACAGGGCCAAATGCACTTTCATGCCCACAAGTGCTTCTCATGATTGAAAACTTGAGTGCTTTGCCAAGCTGATATAAACTGAAAAAATAGAATTTTGTTTCTCCCTCCAGAAATGTTGCTTTGGGAAGAAAATGAACTTTGTTCCTTTTCTCATATATGCTGAAGATGTTATAAAATACATCTTTCAATAGAAACATTAAATGAGCAAAGAAAATAAGAGAGCATATTAAAAAAAAATAACTTGCATCCAGTTATTCAGTCATTTAAAGGACACAATGATCCACCATGGGTGGAGGGGGGTGGGAAAACTCTCTCTTTATGCTTTCAGTGTATTTTGTAGTCTCTGAGATCTGGCTGAATGTTTGATCATTATAATGGAATTGACTGGTGAAACCAGACTTGATGCAGCAGCAGTGTTATTGAGGAAGATGTCCCCTTTGCATTCTGGTTTCTTGACTCATTAAACAACCCTAGCAATAGCTAAGCGTGTGGGCACATGTGTTTCTCCACAAGAGGAGAGTCCTGAAACACCACTGACTATAACCTCTTAACAACAGACAAAGCCATAGTTTAGAGAGACCTTTTTTGTATATCATCCTTTTGTGCTTGAGAGGTTGTGAGCATGTTAGGAGATGTTTCCTGCAAAACGTTTTTTTTGCTGTGTAATTAGATTCTGTATATGAAATGCAGTGTGCTTTTATGAACCCTACTGATTCATTCACTAACTATGTTTTTGCTGACCTGAATAAAACTTGGTCACTTGTTGCTAAGCTGAAACCTAAAAGATGCTGACAAGCAGCAGCAAAAAGAGATTATCCAAATGTAATTTCTGATAGTAGATAAAGGTTTAAATAAAAACTCTTGAAATGAAGACATTAACAGTGACATCTTCATAATAAAATCCTTTGTCTTGAGACTGTACCATCATGAATCTGCCAAAGTATTTTAGCTGTGATTTTACCTGAGCAGTGAAGCACTAAAATTGAATGTTTCTCTCATCACAGTTTATATTTGCAAAGAGCCTCTTGTGTATTGTCCAAATGTATTCTTGATTGTATCTAAATCTTTCCTATGTGTTGAGGAAAAAGTGGCTTGTTCTGGGAAGTGAATCACTTTGGTTTGGGTGATACGTCGTTGTCAATTTGTTTGTTTGTTTGAGGCTGCCCTACCTGGCCTTTTAACTGGAGTGTCCCCTCATGATTGATTTATGAAGAAAGTTCACTTTTGCTGTGCAGCAAAACCTTTCCTCTCTGATCTGTCTGCATTTCATCTTAGTCAGTGGTGACATCCTTTCTGTACCTATGTAACGGTGCTGCATTTGAAAACTATAAATAATGTTTTTTTCCTTTAAGTGGCTGTCGTCTATTCCTAGTCTGTATATCATGCTTGGGACCTGCTGGGAGCAAGAGTGCTTTGAGTCTTGTGACTCTGACATTCTCGTGAAGATACAGGTTGTCAAAGAGCAGACAAACTTAGTTATCCATCAGATTTTGCCTGGGTTTTGCCACTTTTTTTTTTTTCTTTCTTTCTTTTTTTTTTTTTTTTTTCCCCTCTCTCATAAGAACTGCCAGGATTTTACTATGACTCAGAAAAGAACCGCTATTTTCGCCTGCTGCCTGGACATAATAACTACAACCCACTCACCAAGGAGAGCATTCAGTACAAGGCAATGGAATGCAAAAGACTGAGACTCTTGGAAGAGGAAGAAAAACGAAAGAAGGTACATTCTGAAAAAGGTTGCAGTTAGGCTTTATTGTGCTCTGGCCCAGGACAGATGGTAAGATAAAGCCTTTCAGTTCTGACTGTGGTACATTTCCCTCAGCTGTCTGAAGAAATGAAAATTTCTTTTTGCTGAGAACTTGTAGTCCTTGAAGCCTTTTGTTTGGCTGTTCCACATAGGAATGAAAGCAAGCCATCACAAACAAAGAACTTGTAAAGAGATAGGAACTGTGCTCAGAATCGCAGATTGTCCAACAGTTACACTTGAGTCAGGAGGTTTCAAATGCCCGCCTTGAATTGGCGAAGTGAGGTCTTGATTTTTAAGTTTTCCTCATGTTTAATAAATGTATTGATCATATTCCTGGACCCTGAAGAAACAATACTAACGCTGTTTTGTCAAAACAGCTTTTTCATGAAGAATTTTTTTGGACAGGTAAAATCAAGGTGGGCCTTACGTTTATACCGGGAAAGCCTGTGTGCTTTCTGTCATAAAGTGTTAGAGCAGAGTTAATGCTGATGCTGCATATCTGTAATCTGGGTAGAATACCCAACGTGGATGTTTTTTAATTACCTGAAAGCTATGTCTTACAGCTTTACAAATCACAGCTTGGCTTAAATATGCTGTCATTTGGAAGAAGCAAGCAGTATTTTTCTCTTTAGGTAATGAAGTTCTCACTTCAACCAGCTATTGAGCTCTTCAGTCTTCACTGTGGAAGCACTGCTGTTGCTTTTGTTTTGGGTTTTGTTGTTGGTGGGGTTTTTTGGTTGTTTTAGCTATTTCCTTGAGCAGTTCAGGTTTCATAGATACTGAAAAGCTGCTGGCCATATTGCTATTAATGGGAACTGTGGATATACGACTCTTCTCAAAATCTGGCTATTGAATCAGACATCTGAATTAAGCTCCCAAATAAGAATGTTTTGACTCTTAAATACTTGGTTTGGCTGAGCATTATCAAAAATATTTCTTACTCTGTAACTCTGCAAAGTACTCTATCCTTTGATGTCACCAGAAAGTGTTTGTGTGAAATTTTTTTTAAAATAATGAATGGAAAAGTAGTTCAGTGCAGCAGTAAAACTGCATAGTTAATAGCAGTCATGTTATGATAGAAAATTTTGCTATATAATAAGAATTTAAGGTTTTATAGTGAAACCAGAAAGTGACTTCACACCTCAAGATGGTACTGCAGATTATATAAAGTGGAAACAATGGCTGTTGGTTTTGGTTTTTTTCCCTCCAGTTTTGTATTTATAGAAGCACTCTACATATCACAGGAATATTTTCTTGTCTGCTTACTGTAGTAGACCAGGGAGATAGTGCTGGAATGTCTTTTATATATGTTCAGAAAATTTTAATGTTTGTAGGCTAGAGGGAAAAGTTATCTAAATATCCCAGATATCTAAGATCCATAGCCATGTTTGAATAGTAAACAAGCAGATAACTGAGTACACTTTCATGTTACTCTTTTCCAGAAAACATCAAGGGCTGGACTGAACTCGTCTGTGCTGTTACAGAAACGGCAGCTGGGTTTGCTCAGCTCCACAAGTTACTGCAGGTACAGTCATTTGATTTGTCTTCTCTTTGCAATACCAAGTTCCTGTCAAGTATTTTGCATTTCTTACTATTCCACTTAAGATGAAGAGGAGCATATTACTTACAATTAAAATAGTTGTCTTCTTTTATAATCAGATTACTGTAAAGTGGTGAGAATTCAAATGAAGAGATCTCCTGATTTCAGATAAATGGAGTTTAAAGCTTCCCCCTTTTTTAATATATATGCTGTTTTGACACATTGTGCGTTATGAATGCAGTGCAGCTTTTCTCTGGATGAGTGCTCTTCAGCTGATGTGACTGTTCACCCTGGCCGCTATTAGAATAGCTAAGATAGCTCAGATTCAGTAACAGCACAGAAGGCAAATTAGTGACTTGCTGTGTTGTTGCTTCTGCTACTGAAGAAGTGCTGATGGATGAAATTTCATGAATGTGGAAGATGCATGTCTTCATGGCTTATATAAGTGAACTTGCAGCATGCTAGTCGTTCGGGCATTTTTTCTGTGATTGAGAAGCAGTTCTGGATATTCTATCCAGAATTCTTTTCATTGGCATTAAACCTAGGCTTACCTGAATTCTTCTCTCTCCCTTGCCCCCTCACCTGCTTCTACAGGCTGGTCCATGAACTAAAAGTGAACTGCATGCAGAGGAGGAAGATAGAAATTCACAGTCCAGATTCCTCAGTTACTGGAACCAACAATTTTAAAATAATTGTGGTATGTTATGAGAACTGTTAAGTGTTTAGGATCAAGAGATCCCATCTTCAATTAAAATTCAAGATCTTGTAATCAAATCCAATAGGTCAAATTTTGCTTTCGAAGATGCATTATTCCTATTGTGTCAGTTTTTGCAGTCTGTGCTCAGTAGTTTTAAACAGGTAGGAAGAGGCTATTCCTTCCCTAGAAAGGAAAATTATGAAAAGGTTGACTATGAAAGTGATAGATACAGATATTTTTTTGGTTAAAGCTTATCAACTTGTTTTCTTGGAAATAAACAAGAGTTGAGCAGATAAATAGTTTGGGGCTGGGAGGGGGAGTGGAGAGGATTAAGAGAAAGAAGAAGAAAATGGAAGACAATAATTTTGGGAATGGCAAAGTCTGTGGTCCAGGGAATCTATGTAAACATCAGTAATCATTTTACATACCATGATCTGAAGGCAGTTTCTACTGGTGTTGATGGTACTGCATGTGCAGGACAGGTCTCTGGAGCAAATATCTTTCATAGTCTGCGTAGGAAGCTCCCCAGGACCAGCTCCTGGCCTTGTAAACAGAGCACTGCGTGGGTAGCTGAAGCCAGAAGGGAGTCAGAAACTTAGTGTCATAAAGAAAAGTTGAAATGTAGCACCAGCCTTTTTGCTGTGATCCAACAGCAGGAGAATTCCACATTGACTTTTGATAAGGTTTAAATTTTTGGTTTGGGTCCCCTACCAATACCAGTCTGTGCTTACTAATCGGCTAGAGCAAGTATCTAGAACTGATATAATTAGAAAGAGTATTTGCTGTTACTTAAGGACTAAATCCTTTTCTTACTCATGTTTTTTCTGTGCACGTATGAAAAAAGAAGTTGGCCACCGCTTTTAGAGATGAATGGAAAGTGGATAGTGTTAAAGGGATCAGAATTAATGTGTTATTTCATTTTAGACCTAATGCAGCTCCCTCAAGCTGTTTTTTCCTTTAAGTTGCTAGTAAGTATGACCAGTAAGTTTTTATTTTACAGGCAGATGTTGCTTGTGAACGGATATTCACTGTGAACGATGTAGAGCATGGAGGATGTAAATATGGTATCATCAACCTCAGTGGTTTGAGGAAGGAATCTCTCACTGTGGAGATGTATGACAACCTCTACTTCACAAACCGCAAAGTACTGTGTTTTGTTCCTGCTTCCTTCTGTTGTTACATTCTCAGAACGCTGTTCTTGGCAGGTATAGGTGGAAATGCATGAGGGTTGGGGAAGGGGAGGAGAGAATGGAAGAATCTAGCGATGTGAAGCTTGGATAAACACACAATCACAGTAAACTTTTCTCTGAAAGTCCTCAGTACCAGTGTTAGTTCTCAGGAATGTTATGTTACAATTGGAACAGAAGACTGTGTAGAGGTACCGGCTTCCAAGGATGGTGCTTACTTCAGAGTTGGACTTGGCCATAGCTGACAAAACTACAAAGATTTGCATGCTTCTTTCTCAAAAATAATTCTGGGAAAATGTATTTATCCTCAAACAAGAAGCACTTTTAAAACAGGCTTTCATAATCTCTTCACACCCAGATTCTTTTAAGGATGATCTCTTAAATAGTAAGATATGCTTGGTGCCTCAGTCCGTGTTTGGGCAGACTTCTCAATGCTGCTCTGTCTCCTGTAGTTAAGAGGAGTATGTAGTTAAAATGCTCATGTCCCATTACTGGGCTATTTAGTGGGCTAAGGGAGTGCGCGCAGCACATTTTTTTACATCATCTTTGCATGGAAATATTCTTTCATTAATTGAATAAGAGATCACAAAAATAGTATGTCTTCTTGTGTCTAAAGGTGAATTCTGTGTGCTGGGCATCGTTGACTCATCCAGATTCTCATGTTTTATATCCTTTTGAAAAAAGCAAAATTTCAGTTCCGCTTTCACAAGTCTGCATCATGATGCACAGAACCAGTAACTTCCAGGAAGACCTCTCATGTAGTTGCCCCAGAAACTTATGTTTTCTGGTAAACAGAGAAAGTTACAAGAATTGGAAGACAGTGGAGCTAGTGGGACAAATGTACGGTTGTGTTATAGATACACGTAGAATTGTTCAGGGTAATAGTAGGTGAAATACTGTGTTTCCTGCCCTGGAGACTTCCCACCTCATTAATAGTGTAGGTGCTGTATCTAAAATGATCTGATGTTTAGAAACTGGCTGGAGCAAAAGAACAAGAGAGAGGGTTTCTCTTCAAAGTGGACCTGTTTGAAAATGGTTTGGTTGGTTTCTGTTGTAAACCATCCCCATATTTGTTGGGGCAAGAGGAGAATGGTAGCAATTCATCAGCATCGTGCTCTGCAACTTTCAGAGCTTGTTTGGCAGATCTGTCTCAGAAGAGGAGGAAGGTTGATGGTATAGTAGAGGAAGCAGTAATGGACAGTGCAGAGCCCAGAAGAGAGGAAGAAAAGGGGATTTTAACGTGGGAGATAGCATGCAACAGATGTGTTATTAAAGTGCCAAAAGAGGAAATTATATACAAATGTGCATAATGGCTCATGGGAAAAGCCAAGCAATTCAGGACTGATCCAGAAGGTGGCAGGAGTTCATCAGGCTTGCTCACAGCTGGTTACGAGTTGGGGATTGTCTGGTTTGGTTATTTGTGCTTTCCTTTAGTCATGTTACAGATTTACCCCACTGAACTTGAAATGCAGCTTTTGAATCCTATCTATACCTCGTATCATCTTTAGAAAGTATTTTAATGTAATCTAAAGTGAGTGTTCCCTGCTTCCCCAGCGTGTGCACTCCTTTCTCTAACTTATCTCCATGAAAAACAGATCTATATTGATGCAGTGTCAACAGCATGTAAAGATGAGAAGAATGATCCATATAGGCCGTGTGTTTTTTTTCTCTTACTAGAAAGATGCCTTTTTGGTAGTGAAAATGCACAAGCAAGAATTTGAGTTCTTTCTAGCTCTTTCCTATGAAAGAAATGAAAAGTCAAGACTTAATTGCAAACTGTAAGGCACATCAAAGGTCTCAAAGGGAAAGTATTGTGAGCTGTGGCTGTGTCAGAGCATTTTGCTTTTCCCAGTTATAAATGTTAGGCAGCCTGTTACATTCTAGGGAAAAAATCTTTGTTTTCCTTAACTCACTTCAGCAAGCTGTGTCTGATGGGAATTGCAGAAACACCAGGCTGTGCCAGTCTACTTCCAGCATCATTGTTCAGCAGCACTAACCCAGGTAGGGTGGTTTTGTTGGTTTTTGTTTGTTTTTGTTTTGTTTTGTTTTTCCTCCAATTTTCGATAGCAGCTATGGTATGAAAAGAGCACAAAGGGAAGATTATTTCCATACTTTTCTTCATAGCTGATAAGACCGTTGTGTTCTTGTAAAACTTAGCAACTCTGTAACAGTTTAGGAAGTGAACAGATGAAAGAACTTACCTTAAGAATTAATTAACAAGCAGTATTCAAAGCACTGGTTTATTTTTAGCTGCTGCTGATGTAGTACTTGACTTTGGCAGGAGCACACCTCACTCCTAAAGTAAACATTTGAGATTTTTCATGAGTAGCTTGGCCTGTGACTAATACTTTGAAGCCGCACACAGGAAATACTCAAATTTCCTTATAGATTATCTAGAATGACTGCAGAATCCCTTCTCATAGCAGGTACTCAGGTATGCTGAGTGGATTAATCAAAGGTGGAAAGCTGGTAAATGTCTCAGCCCATAGCTCCTTGTACAAGTTCATGCTCAGTTGTGTGTAAGCATGATAGATTTGGAGAATCCTATGTCTTAAGCCTGATGGCTGTAGCTGTATCTTTATATATTTGTTTGTTCAATGTTCTTGGGGGCAGGACTTTATTAATTGGACTTTCTTGATGGATGCCAGAACCATGCTGCTCTAAGTTACACAGTACAGTCCTCTAACCCAGTTTTCGTTTGGACATGATCGGTTAAGTTTATACAGAGGAAATCTGTCATAGATGAGTTATGGACCTATTTTGGATTTTTAATGTAATGCTATTTATGCAGCCATTGGAAAAAAAAAAAATATGTATAGAGTTAGCATGGGCTTGAAGAGTCACTGAAGATGGATGACTGTTATGCCAGCTTACCCAGTTACCCTGTAGAACATTTTAAGCACTTTACCATAATCAGATGCCCTGAGGTCAACCAAAGTCCTCCTGTCTAGTATTTTCTGTTGACTGGTTTTAGTACTTCCAAGTTTCTTTACTTACTTTACTCTTTTAAATTGTTGGTTTGAGGGAACCTTACTAAGTAGATGCTGGGAGCAAAGTGGAATTTACCCTGTCTAAAACCATGTTTTAGACATGTCACCTGTGCTGCCTGACATGTATGATCACGGTGGATGTGCCATAAAGGAAGTGAAAACTGAGAACTTAAAATTTATGTCAATTAGTAGACTTTGTACAGGAGCTATGTGAGTAAGGATCAAATCTAGGGCATTGTTACTTACTCAAACCTTCTTTTTTTTTTTTTTTTTTTTTTTTTTTTTTTTTTTAAATAGACAGGCCAAAAACTTACAGGGTAGGCTTTGGCTAATCTCTACTGTATAAAGTAAATGTTTTGTGTTTCTAGCCCAGTCATCTTTAAAAAAAAAAAAAAAACAAACAAACAAAAAAAAAAAAACAACAAAACAAAAAAACAGGGGCTTGCTTAGTGCTGTAAGGCAAGTAGTATTTTTCTTTTTCCTGCCATGGTCAGCACTCTGACTACTGAATACATTTCACAATCTCTCCCAGTCATCTATCTGTATAGACTGTAAGTCTTCAGCTAACAGTCATGAAGTCCCAGTTTTGTTCTTGTCTCTTGAATAGCACAGGAATGCTAATTGGGTAACATTTTCTCTGCTTCAGATTGAAATGTTGAAAGAAGTATGGAAATCCAGATAAGCTTTCTGAGTTATCATCCTGTCCTGACATTTCATGGATGCTTTATGTGTTACTCCTAGGAGATCGACCTGGAATGCTATGCAGCTTCAAGATATCCACTGCCTGGTCCTGTGCTTGGTGTCTGAATCCCCAAGCAGATAACTGCTTCAGCACAGGTGATCTGCAAGGCTAGCAACCCCTTCTCTCTGAGTGGGAAAGACTTCTTGCATTACAGCTAAACGAACGTAATCTGTCTTCCTTAGGCCTGACACGACGAGTTCTTGTGACCAACGTAGTGACAGGGCATCGACAGACATTTGGAACCAGTAGTGATGTATTGGCACAACAGTTTGCCACACAGGTAAGAAGAACCATATACTCTTCATTTTTTCAGAGTGCTGCCTCCTTGGTGGGCTTTTTGTTCTGTTTGTGATGGGAGTTACTCATCATGTGGTACATAAGGTTGTGATTACAATTACTGCTGGACAGCTGTTCCACAACAGACCTGATGTGGTCTGATGCTTGCACACAATTGAGTAGCAAGAAAAAATGAACTGATTTCAAATGCTGTGCCAACAGGGGCAATTTTTGTTAGTTATACAGAGGTAAAAAGGAAATAAAGGAAGTACAAAGAACACAGTAATAATACATTGTAAAATTATTTTGGTTTTGGCAAGTGACCTCATTTTGTTAACACTCTGTATTGTCTCCATCAAGGAGAAAACCCCTATAAAATACTAATGGACTTGTTCATAAAGATTTAATGAGAAGGGTGAAATTGGAATATGAGAATTCCAGTTCTTGTTTTGCTGTTACATTAGACTAAGTTCCTACTTACCTAGCTGAGCTTTTACAGATAAAGTTGAGGTTTGAATGGAACTAATGAGTTGTCTGAAAAATGTTGCAATCTGTAATAAAAATTCTGGTTCTTAATGCCCAAGTTAATAAAATAATTTGACAGCTGCACCAGAGAGCTCAAAAGCTTGACATAGCTTCTCTCTGTGTAACTTGTAAGGTCCTTTCAGATGTTACATAGTATGCTGCTTTTTCTTGGATTCTTCCAGACCCCAGTGTTGTACAATGGCTGCCGTTCAGGTGAAATTTTCAGCATTGATGTGCGTCAACGCAACAGAAAGGGCCAGAGCTGGAAAGCAGTTCGTCTCTTCCACGACTCAGCAGTTACGTCTATTCGCCTTCTTGAGGCTGAACATTATCTTATGGCAGCAGATATGGCTGGAAAGGTATGGCTTTGTTGCATTTAGGGTATTGTCTTCCTTTTAGTATCTGGGCATTGACAGAGGCTTATCCCAGTGCCGAGGGTGGACGCCTGCTCTTTCTGGGTGGTAGTATGGAACTGGGTGGTAGTCCCGTATATTGGTCCTTTGCTAGATCCACTTACTTATCAGCCATTACATGCTCTCTGGTTTTTTAATACATCCTCTTTCAAACAAGTACTTCAACTTCCAGATACAATTGTGGGACCTGAGAACAGCAAAGTGTGTGAAACAGTACAAAGGTCATCACAATGAATATGCCATTCTGCCTGTGCATGTAAACGAGGAGGAAGGACTTCTTACAGCAGGTGGGTTGACTTTTTTTTTTTCCCCTCTACTTGTACTTTCCTAGCTACAGCTGTTGGAAGCTGTAAAGCTGTTAATTCTTTAAAATTCAGAAGAAATTTGGCCTTAGACATACTGCAATATACTATAAAAGTTAAGAAATAATGTTATGGATGCACATCTACTGAAATCACTCTTGTGTAGTGCTTAACAGCTTTATCTGCTGTGTCCTGCAAAAGTCCCATTATCCTTTTCATAGTGTGTCTCAAGTAGAGCAGAAAACACTTTATTTTGAAATTCAGAGAAACAACATGTAAACGGGAGACTTGGAGATAACTTTATATAGAGACTAAAGACTCTATCTGTTTATTTGGTGCTTAAGTGGGCAGTGTGGTGACAGACTGAAGCATTGTTGTGTAAGTATAACTCGTTGTGAACTGTCTGTACCACTTAGGTTCATTTTGAATATACTTGGCTACAGTCGGAGATTTTTTTTAAAAATTAATTTTATTTGGGGTGGGGAGAGGAAAGGTAACAGTAAATTAAGCAAAACCTCTAAATCCTCATAGTATAGCCAAGTTTCACAGTGTCTCTGTAAACATAGTGAGCTCCTCTCTTTGGAATTGTCACTAAGTGACAGAATAATGAGAAGAATTTGTGTTAATTTGACAGTGAGTTTTTCTCGCCTTTTTTGGCTTAGGAGCTTGATAATGAGGAAAGCACTCTAAATACTGATTTATCATACCTTTTATTGCCTAATAAGAAATGGACAGTTTTCCCACTTTTGTAGTATTCAGTGTAGAATTTCTGTTTCGTGAAGTATTGATAAGCACTTTGCCTCTAGTGTGTGTAGAAATAAATGGTCAGGGTTTTTCCCCATGGACCTTCTGCTTCTGTGATGATAATCTTGCAGAACCGTGTAAAGTACTTTCTGTGTAATGTTGAATTCTGGTGTCCTTTCCTTTCCAGTTGGTCAGGATTGCTACACCAGAATTTGGAGTCTCCAAGATGCTCATCTGCTTAGAACCATCCCTTCTCCCCACCCATCCTCCAAAGATGCCATTCCCAGTGTGGTGTTTTCTTCAAGACTTGGGGGTAGCCGAGGAGTTCCAGGCTTACTCATGGCTGTCAAACAGGATCTCTACCACTTCTCCTATAACTGACAAAATATTCTCCTCAGGCCTGGTCTACAAAGCTGCCAGCCTATAAAATGACTTCAAAATCGTTGCACCAGTCACCATGTTGAGTCACTGTGTGCTGCTGTTGCATCTGCTTTACCCATGAAATTCTGAACCTCCTTCAGCGGGTTCAGCAAATCTTACTGTATACATCTTGGACATCTTGTAAATAAAAGCTGAATGCTGATGAAGTTCTCAGGCGATATTCAGCCTCTTAGAAATCTAGCTATAAGCTTTGAAAAGCTGGTAATGTGCAGTAAGGGCCTGACTCATGCTAGCTGAATTTGCTGTCAAAAGGCTGCTCTAACTTAATCTGAGTTTGGTCATGTGACCACTTGGCTGTGGTTACATCCACATGAGCAAGTCAGCTGCTGCAACGGGGTGGACTGGCCGAATGAAGTAGCTGGGGTTGAGAAGCTGACACTATAGGTGTTCTGAGGCTTTGTTGGGAGTAGCTTTGGTCTGGGTCCCTGCATCAACTGTCTCTAAATCTAATCTATGGTTGGAAGCAGTCCAAGGAACAGCTGCTCTCCCCACTCACACTGTCAGTCCTTTGACCTGGGTCATGATGAACTTTGTCCTTTTTGGATGATGGTGGTGTGCCACTGCTCTGCCACTGTTCCCTCTAAAACGCAGCACCCATAGAACAAAGCCCCTTTTCTAGTCCAGTAGCCAGGCTGAATGTCCCTGTTAATTTATCATAGTGTTTCATAACCAAGTCCACACCTCTAACTTGGAATTTGGTCAGCAGTCTGGAATGGCAGGCTTGTTTATGCAGCTGTAGCAGGAGACAAGCCAAGCCTGGACAGACCACATCCTCTTTGGGATATGAGATCACCTGTCCCGTCAGGGCTTTTGCATACAGAGGTACAACTGGGCCCTCACCTGCAAAATTGTAGCACCAGCTCATGATAATTGACACTTCAGGAGCCTGTACCTGTATTTGAGAACAATTATGGAGCCTCACTCCCTCCAGCTCCTTGCTGGTAACTGGCCTGGGTTGGGCAAGACCGTGCAGCTAGCATGTGTAGGAAGCACTGACAAGATTGGGAGCCTACAGAGGGTGAAGGACCTCACAAACTAGATGTGGCTACTGATGGGCTTCACAGGAAAGACACACCGCACTCGGGTTTTCAAAAATTCTTAGAAAAGGAATGCAGGAACTGCCTTTCCATCCTGGGATCCACTTACAGCATTCAGGTGTACAACTGTGTCAGAGATACTACTTCCCCGGGGTTCTGTCAGGTCAGCAGGTGAGCATACAAGCAGGTTATAATCACATCCTTGCTGCACAGCATGTTAAGATGGAGGCTGTGTCAGAGAGCTAGGCTGAGTGTCTGCATTCCAAGTGCCTTCTGAAATCAGATACAGGCCACATGTGCACAAAGTGTTGCTGGTGACTCTTAAGTGTGGCCTGTAGCTGGGAGTACCCAGTGCAGCACTCACACCAGAAATGCCATCTGTGTCTTCATTGCAGTGGGGTGCAACAGTGCTGAGCATTCTGGGAAGGAAGGGGCTTGCAAGTCCCTATCAAAGCTTTTCTACATCACTAAATTGCATTCCAGGAATAAAAAGAAACATGACTAATACCTGTTTCTTCACTGCTTACCCTGTTCACTCCACCATCTTCTGAGCAGGCATAATTAATTTGTTTTCCAAGGCCCTTCCTGATGTTGCTGTGTGGTGTCCTGTGCCTGTAAGTGCTGCCTCTGAAACCCTTCTGGTGTTTAGCACCAACTGGCCGGCTCAGAGGAGCAGGGAAGGCATAAAGTAGCAAAACTACATTTTCCAGCAGCAGATTTAGAGCAGTGGTACTCCAGAGGTACTCCTCTCTGTGTATAGGCAGGGAATAGGGGTCACTGTAGGTGTGTTGAAGAGCTGTTGCAGTACTGCCCCACCAAAGGAGGTGAGGGATGCTCTGTTGGTTAATCAGGTACAGCAGGGTACCAAGCAGTCCTGTTCCTGCCCTCAGAGAAAGCCTTCTCCACTACCCTCCTAGGCATGCTACAAAGGTTTCTAGCTCTTTTATTTCTCAGCAGATACTACTGTTCTTTTGCCCCTAAAGCTTTTGGTCAGAGCAACCTATTCATGGAGGGCCTGCACCTCACCACCTTCATCATGATGCGCCATCAGCTCTGTTCCACCTCACACTGGTGCACGTGCAGGGAAAGCTCTTAGGCTGTTTAACTGCAAATAATCTTGCTCAATTACAAGTGGGTTGGCAAAACTGTTCAATTGGTCACAAAATGTTTTTCCCAAAGGAGCGCGTGACCTGCAGCATGAGGACAGCACTGTTAACACAGATGAGACACTCAAGGTTATGGCGTAAGCTTTCTAAGACCTCATCGAGGACTTGGTGATGCAGCCAGTTCATCCCTTTGCATCTCTGCTAGTGGCCTGAGCTCATCGAGCACACTTCACAAGTGTGTCTCTGGCTTGGCTTCCGTCAAAAGGAAGGATCACAAGTGCCCTGCATTTCAACTCCAATGCAGGGAGATTCCCTTCACAAGACCAGTGCAAACCTAAGCATATCCTGTGGTTTTTTTGTTTGCTTATTTTCAATGCACTCCTCTCCCCTTTCCTTCTGTATTTCAAGTGACTTTAGATAAGAGGGCATTATTCAAATACAGGTGCCAGGAAGGGTTGGACCTGATAAAAAAAAAAAAAAATCCTCTCTGTCCTGCAGGGCTCCACGCTCATTTCTCCTGTCCTCTCACAACCTTCAGGCCTAAGCACTCTGCTGTTCTAGGAAACTCTCTCTTCCTTCTCAGCAGCTCTTACTGCTCACCACACTCCAGTGTTGTGTGTGGTGATCTCCTTCCCTTTCTTTGTATTATTTCTTTTATCCATTAATCTATATAGAAGACAATAAAGCAGGAAAACTCTCCTCTTGGGAGCAGTGTGAATATATTCTACATGAAATAAGTGTTGAAAGGCTAGTCAAGATGAAAGATGAATCCCAGGCAAGTATTCAAAACTGTTTCTTCCCTGCCTGAGTATACATTCAAAACCTCCAAATCTTTCTTGTATTCCATTAACAGCCATCTCCCATTTCCCTGTAGGCAGACTGAGCTGTGAATTCCTTGTAACTACGGCTCCCTTGATGCATCTGGCTTTAGCCTTTCTCTGCAGAGCCTTCTTGCTCACACAAAGCAGAGTGGATGCTGCTCACAGCATACTCTGTGCTGCACTTTTTTTCTAAAAAGAACTTACTTATAAGACCAAAGCTTCTCTGTTTTCCTCAGATGGTAAGTCTTGCAGGCTCTTCCCATTCCCCCTACTACCCTTGGATATCCAAGAGACCAGTTTGGCTAGTGTGGTCACTGATTCCTGGCTTGCTTTGCTTTTCAATTTGAAAAAATACTCTGCAATTTGTCTTGATTAGTTATGTTAATTTGGGACATTTTCTGTTGCATGCACAGTGATTAATACATGCAGCACAACTTTCAAAAGTATTTGCATTGACTTAATAATGCATACTGCTACTGAGCATCTGTTCTGGAAATAGAAATGCAGCTAGCCTTATCCCACTGCAAACTCTTAATGTTACGTCAGATAATCAACTCAGAGTTGAGCTGGAACATACTTTGTATTGGTATTTTTTGCTAGTAAACGTGTGGTTCAAACACATGCAGGCAGCAAGCCACATGGATCATGAATTCCCTTAAATCAGAAATAATTTCAAAATTTAAATTAGTGTTTAAATTATTTTCAGTGCTCTTAATTCCAGTAATGCCTGTTCTGCAAGAACAAGACTATGCAATAATTGTCCTCAGTTACTGTGGGAAACACAAACTAGGAATTGTGGCAGAAAAGCATCTTACATAACTGAAGATAGTTTCTTTTCTTTGTTCCCTTTTAGGGACAGCTTATAAAACAAAAGATAGTCATTTGCTTTCTGTTTTTTCCAGGAGCCAATCGCACACACATGTCCCTGCAAACCCATTCACCCAACTAATGCTTTTGCAGCCAACACTTCTAATTAAGGCTGCAAGAGCAGTATGAAAGGAGTGGGGAAGCAGGGCAAGAAGAAAGGCAATTGGGCTTCAGTAACAAACAGCAAGCAGCCTGCAGGCAGTGGCTAAACTATATTAAACTAACCATTTCATCATGCAGCAATAGCTAGGACCCTAAGGCAGATAAAACTAAGGAACCACAGCGCTCTTCCCCTCTGGCACAGTATCAAAATACCGTATTTCTTTGCCTCAGTTTCTCAGCAAGTACTGAATCTAGTAAGAAACGTCAGGAAGGCCAAACCTGCACTCTGAAGTAGGTTGCAGCATCCCTCATCCAACAGGCACATTTTGTTTGGTCCCTTTTGCTCACTGGAGCAAGGCTCAGAGCGGACCACCAGGCTCTCCTTGCTGACCAAATTGCCAGTCCCTCCCACTAACACCACGGTTTCAGAAGCTGCAGTCTCACCCTGGTTCTGTTCCAGATATCCTGCTCCTATTAGTCTTTCTTCTCTCAACCCTGATTAAAAAGGCTTTTACCACATAAAATGCTTTAGGTCACATGAGGTTCTTAGACATAACAGGTAGAAACTTAAACTTCTACAGTTTTAACTTCAATTGTCTAAAGCAGGAAGGAGATTTGCTTTTGGGTCTTCTGTGGTGGCAGGGGTTATGTCTTTCTGTTGACCCGGATTTATTGCAGTACACGGCTTCATGGTCATTTCTCCTCTATGATCCTGAAGAATACTGAAACTAAGAGGTTAAAAAAAAAAAATTTACTAGTCACAATTTCACTTTGGCATCTTTACATTTTTGAGCTTAGTAGGGACCTATTCTAACAGGACCAGAAAATTTAGCATTCATTGTGAGGAAGTGAGAATTCAAACCAGAATGCGTACATAGTCTCGAGATGTCCCCATACAGCAGCTGCTTTCAGAAAAGGAATCTGGCAGTCGACAATACAGCTTTGGTACCCGTTCAGTTACTGGTGTCTGCTTGCATATACTATGTATGCTACATGTACTGTGAGCTGAATCAAGCAGTCAATACCAACCCAAAGTACTTTCTAGACAGGAGTTCTGGGGAGAAGGGCTGGGAGTTGAAAGGTGCTTAAACCATAGCGTTTAAAGCACTTTACAAATTAGTTTCATGTTTCAAAAATGGAAGCCAAGGCACAAAGTTGATAAACTGTTTTACGTAATGTCTGAAAAAGATAATAAAGATCACCTGCCTTTTCTTGTTCAAACAACTGCTTTCCTATCTGCAGCTCTAGTAACATGGCAGCTGTGAAGCACTCTGATGCCTTCCTGACAGGTCATCATCTCTATGTTACCATACGTACACCACTGCTTCTCTCCAGTGGTGCTGTAGAACTCCCTTCTAAGTAGAACCAGACAGATTTAGCCAACTGTTCAAAATGCCAGAAATCAAGATAGTTCCAAAATCCCCAGGCATTCTTGACTTTAGAATTTCTGTAATGCCACAGTTCAGACATTTCCTACACGAGGACTTTAATATATAACTTGTATCTGTATTGGTTTATTTTTTGCTTGAGTTATAGCCAAGAAAAACAAAGTTAAAAAAAAATGAATACACTTTAATTTTGGCTTTAGATAACTGACTAGCTGCCATTCTAGTTTATCTTTGTCACATTATACCGTTGATTTTGAAAGCCCTCATATGAAGTTTTTATTTATTTTGGCATTGCCATGATTTCACTGTTGATGTGCCTGCACTATGAACAAAACCAGTTTATGACATACTATGTCTGTGACTGACAGAATATACATGTCAATATTGCTTTATCAAGAAAGAGTGCTCAGCTAAAGCGGGGGGTGGGGATGGACATGGACAACAAAAAACAGACAGTTCTATTGCTTGTCCAAATCACTCTCTGTTCTCAAATTACTGGCAGCCAAAGACATATCTGTTAGTGCCAAATTATATTACAGCCATCAGCAGTGAATCAAATGCAAGGACAATGCCACAATATGTGGAGCTACAGTGACTGACTTCAGTTGACAATGAAACATGAAAACAAGAGGCTGCAAAATAGAGTAAGATAGTAGTACTTAAACCTCATTGGGCTGCTTATGCTGGAAGCAAAAACATGTAGAGCAAAGCCTGTATGACCTGGTGGGAAGCCAGAGCCCTGCAATGCTAAAGCACAGGCTACCCAAAGCAATAGGGGCATTTGTGAATGTCTCAGCACAGCCACAGCAGACAGACACCTAGCGTAAATGCAAGGCAGATCTAACATAATGATGGTGTTTATTTCAACAAATAAACTCTTGTTGATATCAAAAGCTAGCTAGGGTTGTCATGTTTTCCAGAACACAACCAAAGGTCCAATTCACAAATGACATAGACAGGAACATACAGGATACTTTGACCAACTTCAGCAGGTGCAACTTCACCTGTCAGGAACTGGGCAGGAGGATGAATGAGCTGGAAAACTAATGGGGCCAGGGGTGAGGGAGTGAAAGACAAAGCAGTTTTTCTTGTGCAAGCAGCTATGTGTTACAGCCTGCTGCTACGCTGACAACAGCCACATGTTACAGCCACGCTCTTCTGCCATCTGGTTCCCTCGCTGCAAGTCTCAGGTGCATTCTGTACCTGCTATACGTTTAAGCCAAGTTTGGCCTAAAGGTTTTGAGTAGGGAGTCTATCTGAAAGCATGCACATCTACATGAAGCTACATGAAGCTTCACAGAAGGAGAGGAAAACCCACATCACATATTTAAAGATGAATCTTTATGCTGAATTGGCATAGGTACCCACAATGGAAAAAAAATCCGTCAGAATGGAGCAATCATATCAGATGTTTTTTCCTCTACAAATCTAGGCTTGTTTTGTGGTGCTTTAGGTGAGGAATTAGTTTTTCATTGGGGCACATCTTTGCACATGAATTAATTCACATTATTCTTATTTCACTCATTTTTTTTTGCATAGCATTTCCTAATCAGAAGAGGTGCAGAGACTGCTTGATCTGCCAATAATTGATCTGATATCATTTTTCTGGCAAGATATTTACATCAAAATCAACTTAGAATCATAGAATCATAGAATGGTTAGGGTTGGAAGGGACCTTCAAAGGTCATCTAGTCCAACCCCCCTGCAAGGAGCAGGGACATCCCTGACTAGGTCAGGTTGCTCAGAGCCTCATCCAGCCTGGCCTTGAACATTTCCAGGGATGGGGCCTCCACCACCTTTCTGGGCAACCTGTTCCAGTGTTCTATAACTCGCATCGTAAAAAATTTTTTCCTAATTTCTAATCTAAATCTAGCCCCCTCTATTTTAAAACCATTACCTCTCATCCTATCGCAACAGGCCCTACTAAACAGCCTTTCCCCATCTTTCTTGTAGGCCCCCTTGAGGTACTGGAAGACCGCTATCAGGTCTCCCTGGAGCCTCCTCTTCTGCAGGCTGAACAGCCCCAACTCTCTCAGCCTGTCCTCATAAGAGAGGTGCTCCAGCCCTTTTATCATCTTCGTGGCCCTCCTCTGGACCTTCTCCAACTGGTCCATGTCCTTCTTGTGTTGGGGGCTCCAGAACTGGACACAGTACTCCAGGTGGGGTCTCACCAGAGCAGAGTAGAGGGGGAGAATCACCTCCCTCGACCTGCTGGCCACGCTTCTCTTGATGCAGCCCAGGATGCGGTTGGCCTTCTGGGCCGCAAGGGCGCATTGCCTGCTCATGTTAAGCTTCTCATCCACCAGCACACCCAAGTCCTTCTCCTCAAGGCTGCTCTCAATCCATTCCCTGCCCAGCCTGTATTTGTGCCTGGGATTGCCATGACCCAGGTGCAGGACCTTGCACTTGGCCTGGTTGAACTTCATGAGGTTGGCACGGGCCCACCTCTCCAGCCTCTCAAGGTCCCTCTGGATGGCATCCCTCCCTTCCAGCGTGTCGACGGCACCACACAACTTGGTGTCGTCGGCGAACTTGCTGAGGGTGCACTCTATCCCACTGTCCATGTCGCCAACAAAGATGCTGAACAGGGCCGGGCCCAGCACGGACCCCTGAGGGACACCACTCGTGACCGGTCTCCACATGGACATTCTTCATTCTGTAAGTTGGAACATGCTTTTATCGTGCCATGTCTCAGACCAGTTGAATTCATTATCTTATCAAGACAGTGTGCTGATTTTAACTACTTACTGAAATATTAGCATTACAGTGAATGTCAGTTGATCCAAAGAACACGCTATCATCTTGACCAACGGCAATTTCACGGTAATTAATTTGTCTTTTGTAAAAGACACACAGTGATCTTCTGGAAATTTCCCGGAAAACAGCTCCCTCCTATCCCCTTGGAAATAAACAAGAGGTTTTTGCACAGGAGTCGCATTAGAGTGTCAGACCTGTCTCATACTGCCATTATAAAACACTCACAGTTTCGGCTTTGGCAGACCTCCAATGAGGTTGCTGTTAACTGCTCACATGTTTTGCAAAGACTCACTCTAGTTAAACGTACCAACACCTCTGCAGGGGAAGCATCTCTCCTTAGAGTTTAGGAATAAAACTCTCTCAAGTTTCTACTTTCTAAATCTTTTCTTCAAGCTCACAGTCCCACTGCAAGCAAAGGATGCTCCCCTGTTAACTTGTTCCAGTGATTTTTTTTTTCAGGATTTTTATTTCCTTCATTTAAGTTTCCTTTAGATGTCCACAGACATCGTTCAGAGCCCTTTCGTTTATTGAATTCTAAAGTGTTAATACCAAACAGCAGATAGATGCATATTTGAGCTCTGCTAAATTATCCATCTATCCCCTTTAAATAGCTAATCCATTTAATAACCATATTCGATACTCTGTATACTCACAGCACCTAATACTATCAGAAAAAGAAAAGCTCTTGCGTACAGAAAACTGCAGTAAACTTAAACCTTACAGATATTTTTTTCATTTTGGAAAACAAAGAACCCCAATAATCCTCTCAACATTGTCCAGAGAAAGTAACACCGAGCCTGCTGCAGTTTAAGCACCACATGAGATTTTGCTTTTTTGAGCAACAGCATAAAAGATTCAGCTCCAGGATAATCAATCAAGAATGAACTCTGCATATTGACAGGTTACTAAATTACTAAGATCGCATATATACTAAAAATGTTTAGACAATATTTTCTCTTTGACTAAGTAGTCATTCTGGCTGTGACAATGTGAAAAAAAAAGATTAAAAAAATCAGACAAGTTGTTGAAACAGATGCCAAAGATTTTATACAAGGAATGTCATGGCTGCTTTATCTTTGTGCATTAACATGGTAGTAAAGCTACATGCATAAATGACACAAGGCACAGCCTACAAACCAAGAACACATTGCTCACCCATTAAAAAAATAAAAATACTTTGAAGCACAGAATTATGCTGAATGTGCAGAATGTGTTTTAAGAGAGTACTTCTACCTACTCGTGCCCTTCCTTGAGCAACTGTCAGTTTATGGCAGACTTTGATTACAAAAACATTAGACAGTCCCCAGTAAACTCGGCCAGTACCGACGGTGTTCTGGAACGTCTTCCAAGTCTACTTCCATGTGTAGGCTGGATGTAGTTGCGAAGGGGCAATCACTTTGTGAGTATGTTCTTTCAGAGACAAAGTGAGAACCACTTGTTACAAGGAAAAAGTCAGTACGCTTGTTCAGAAGATAGTCTTTTATATCAGTTAATTTAATAATACAGTCCTAAAACCGGATGTTGGGCACTCATCTACACAAGAGCACATTTAATAAGGTGGGGAAAAAAATACCACAGTTCCAGGACATTGCATCAAACTCCAGCCACTCCAAGAGGAGACAACTCTCACGTGGTGCAAGAATTATTGTCTATGTAAGCCAAGAAGGAAGAATTTTAGGTAGTTCAATCCACAATGGTCCCTTACTTCTTATAAATGGAACCACAAATCCACAGTACAAGACAGTATTAGTTAGGTTAAGTGGTGGTTTTGATAATAAAATCAGTGAATTCATTGCAGTCCTTTAATAAAAGGATGATGTCCAGTGAGTGCCAGTTGCTAGGAGCAAAGAAGAAAGGTTCGCATTTTCCAGGTGGATTTGTAAGTTCATATTATTAGAAAAAAGATAAGTCAAATCTGTGCAGTTTCTATGCAACCACATTTGAGAACGCAGAGGCTCCAGACTCCGGAATCACTTAAAAAGTAGGGGAAAAGTCATCACAACCCAAACAACTCAAACTTCATATTTCAGAATTGCCTACATAACTTGTTCTCTTGTTCTGCTCTGGACAAAACTTAACTGCAACAAGCTGGCAGATAAACTTGAAGAAAACCTGAGTACATGTGAACATTATCAGTGAGAGCAAGACCCTGCTACCTTTTGATCTGGTATTGAAGTTGAAATGGCAAAATCAGAATGCTTTGCCTTGTGCCATGATTTGCTTTACCTTTCAGAGCTCTACTAGTTTCTACTAGGGAGTCTATTTCAACCTCTTGCACACCTTGATACCTCTTGCACTGCAAGACCACTGCTCATATCACAGTTCAAACAAACTTGCTAATGAATCTGATTTTTATCTTCCATAGCCAGAAGTATGGCACCTCCAGATATAGAGTTGGTTGAATTACCAGGTGGAATTCATACATCAACATTGGAGATTTCCTGGCAGCACAGAGTCCAAACCTTCCTCACACGACATTGTGATCAGCAAGATGTTCCAAAAGAAGAATCAGAAGGCCATAAATCTGATCCAATATAGTAAGGAACAACACCATCCATCCTTTGAACTAGGAATACTCAAAGCTTCATTAGCCAACCGCATTCTTAATATACTAAATTATACATAGATAGATATATATATAGAGAGAGATATATATATATTTTTTTTAATTGGAATAAAATACACTGGATTTTGGTTTGCACATTTACAAGGGAGCTCCCTCCCTTCTCCAGTTAATATGAAATTAAAACCTAGAGGCTGAACATAAGCTCATTCCCAGCGTTCCAAGATGGATATAACACGAGAGGAGGCCAGAAACTGGAAACATGCACTCTGGCTGCAACAGGTTAAGAGGCGAAAGGGAGACCAGATATTTTCATTTGTAACCCTGAGAACATAAGGACTTGCAAAGATCTGGAGAAGAACCTGGAGCTAAAGGTCACCAGGCTTTTTATTGCAATTAAAGCAAACTCGGACTGGGTGATCCCATCCACGAGAGGGAACCGCTCTGCGGTCGTGTGAGCATTCATCACAGAATCCCTGGCCACAGGCCCGACAGTGGTGTTTGGAGAGCTTGATACTGAATTCCTTCCGGCAGTTGTGGCAGTGCAGGATTTCATGGTCTGGTACCCAGTATGCAGGTCGAGCAGCATCTTTTACCAGCCCTATGGAGGAAGTGAGGTTGGGGGATGAGAAAGGGGGAGAAGAAAATAATCTGTGAACATGAGCATGTCAAGAATGTACTCCAGTGGAAGTACTCACACACTGCAAGTCATACCACTGCCATTAAGGGGAAGACGACCTACTGACAGAATACTTCAGTCAACAGGTAGCCATTTAGGCCATTCTGCTATTCTCCCACATTCTGCCTCCCTTGAAAGGGATGGATTGTTTCTCCTTAAATGGGGCATCTTCCCTTACTCAGACTCTTCCAGAGGCTGAGACACTTACTTTTCCCTACCTTCCCTACTGCCAGCAGTATGCATGAACACACTTAAAAGGCACTCAGTACCTCTAAAAGAAAACCAAACCTGATAAAATGCTACCTGATTGGCCGCTCTCTAGGAAACTCCAGCTGGCAGGTCACTGCAGTGATGCATCAGGGGAGCATGAATTACTTACAGCTTGGTGCACACAGATTTGCACAACAGGGAGAAAAGAAGGTATGAACTGCAAAAACCATGTGTGAAAACCAAGAGGAAACATCAAGCGAGAGAGGAGCAGGGGGCTGTAGAACTCTCAGCCAAGAGGGGTATCATAGCAGAGGTGCCAGCCTGTCATACAAGCTCTTGAAGTTTAATCAGACGTTTTGCGTTGTGAAAACAAAAATGCCTCTAGACAAAAAAAATCCATCAGAAGAGAACAGAGCTCACCTAATGGAATATCCATGGCTGTCACCACTGCTCCAAGAGTGTTCTGCACAGCTTCCCCCACCTTCCTGGCAATAAGTGTCCCTCCTTCCTCATCTGAAGGCAGCTCAGCCACATCTGCATGACATAAGAGTAAAAGGCTCAACACCAGCACAATTTCTGCCAAGTTTCAGTTAATTTACATTAGCAAAAACCAATATCAAATCCAAAAGGCAGCTTGGGGCCTCTCCTCAGCCTTTATCTCCCACATTCCCAATCTTGGATTGCAGTTTTCACTTTCATTTCAGGAATCATGGACAAAATACATCGTCTGCTGAAACAGCAGCATCCCTGGGCTGATGCTAGCTCCACACCATCAGCAGGTGCCAGAAAAAGTAAAGATCCAATTAGAAAATAGTTTTGTCAGGGGGTCAGATACCAGGTAGCTCATTGCAAGGGTCATCTTCCTGCCAAAAGACATTGAGCTCTTGAGCTTCCCTACTAAAAACTCTGCGACAAAGCCCAGGTTGAACAACACTGTCTACACCCAGTGGGAACAGTTGTGATCCAGAAGCCAGGGACAAAGAGTTCAGACTAACTATTGCCCAGGGATAATTCTGTCACAATCAACTCAAAATTACCTAACTGGATGCCTCTGTTTTCATAGCAGTTGTCACACACGCGCACTGGTGCTGGTCCCCAGCCTCGCTCAGGCACTGGACGGGTCTTGGAAGAACAGCCATCACAGAAGCCCTCTCCGCAGGCCCGGCAGTGATGTTTAGTGTCATTATCTTTAAAAGGCGTGTTGCACTTATTACAACTCTATTCAGAACAACACAGAAAAAAAAACCCTGTTAGTTTTATCTTCCTTAAGAGAAAAAAATAGAGAGCAGAATCCCAGGATGGCAAGACTCAGACTGAAATTGTGAAAAACAGTTACACCCAAGACTTGAGTGCTACCAATCCCATCACTTTACCATAGGGAAGTGATTCAGACAGGTAGATGTACAGTGGTTAAGCCAAAAAATTGCTATGATCCCTTCCTTCATAATCACAAACAATTACAGATACATCATGCAGAGCCGAATGGTGGGTATTTGATCTTTGTAGGGGGTAAGAATTCAGAAGGCAGTTTTCATTGAAGAAGTATCTGTTTCCTGCAAGACACAGCGAATCCTTTCCTAGTTGAATTGTTGGGGCCAGTTTTTTTGCATCTAGTATGAAACCAGAGTTTAATTTCTGCACTTATAAAAACAGTACTATCAACTGCAGTAGCCAGATTTAAGATGTTGATTCTTTGCTTTGAAGAGCAAGCTCACGCAAGCCAGGATGTTCTGCGATACTGCTGGGAGAGGAGATCACAAAAAGTAGGGAGGAAACAGTCTCTTGAGCAGGACTGGGCAGAGCCTCTGTTCATAGTTTCTCTGGTTAAGTCAAGAACGGGAAGAGCTGAAAGCATTTCAGCTTTCTCAAAATTTTAGGGGAAGGGCTTGCTGCAATAAAATAAGAAGCATTTGGAATCTGTAAAATACTATATTACTTAAAGGATGAGGAAAAGCAGCTTTAGCTATGCAAAGCTTTTCTCTACAGCAGCTATTTACCAGGATCTGAGAGTTGGGTCTCCAGTAAGCTGGGGCAATCTGGTCTGTCAACCAAGAGGTCACAGCTTTTGTGGGTCCCAGGCTAAGTTCAGATACTGATTGTGCCATGAAATTCATCCCATCCAACAAACGCTGGGCTGCATTATTGTTGTCTTTCAGAAATCCATCAGTCTGGAATG
Source organism: Chlamydotis macqueenii (assembly GCF_036417535.1). Taxonomy (NCBI): domain Eukaryota; kingdom Metazoa; phylum Chordata; class Aves; order Otidiformes; family Otididae; genus Chlamydotis; species Chlamydotis macqueenii. Next base: position 40,161,156 of record NC_141560.1, read on the forward strand.
AAATGGATATTCATTTGAGAATACAACAGGGAAACCTCATTTTTCCAGAAGCAGATGGCCCTGCAACCCACTGCTCCTGTTAAACTGGAGGGTAAGCATACGAAAAAATTCACCAGCCTTGCTTTGAAACACAGGGGTATATTTTAATGATGTATCATTTGCACAAAGCGTTCATAAATGGCAACTTAGCCATTTCAAGACAGCCAAAAGATGACTGAAGGCCCTTGCAAAGGTTCTTTTAAATAGCAGAGACAGGGACCAGGTGTAATGAAAGCCAACCCATTTTCTCCACTAATGTGCAGAAGAACCAACATAAATGTGTGCATGGCTGCACACATACACAAAGACTACCCAGCAACCAGACTTACCCCTGGCCAGACATGCTCAATTTCTGTCCTCACTACAGTGTTCACAGGATCTTGGTTGCCAAACCAGTACTGTCGGCTGCGGTACACCACCCCACAGTTGGGGCACTCAATCACGTATCTGCAGAAGAGGAAGATGAGTTACCTCAGTGAGGTCCTGGAAGTTCAGTGCAGCAGGCAGTGTAGAGGCAACGGAGCACAGAGAGATTTCAGCTGGTGTACTCACCCTGACCAGGCATACTTGGCAAGGCCCAGCCAAGGGGAGTCAGTGGAAGCAGAGGTTTTTGGCACCACGCTGACCTCCATCCCTCGTTCGTAACAGGCCTATAACACAAAGGCTCAATTAAAACGGCATTCTTGGGAAACCCAGACTTCAGATCCTGCAGCTGTTTGGCCACATAAAGCACATCATTGGCATACAGTGGTCTCTACAGCAAAGGAGAGCACTCATCAAAACTGATTTAAAAACAAAATAAAACCGAACCTGCTGTCAATAATGACATCAGGGAAATATCTCTACAATAATAATGATGGTACCTGAAAATTCTCCTGTCTCCTGCACACATTCTTCAGAAAAAATTGGCTAATACCAAGCAATAGGCATAAGCAAGAGTAACCACATCAATAAGAAGAGAAACCACATCAAGTGTGTATGTCAGCATCACCCAGGTTGAAAGCAGCTGGGTTCACAATTTAGCTAGCAAATGACACATAGCACACAGAGGTGATGACCTCTCCAAGCAAAAATACAAGTTCAGTGGGGATCAATTTTTCTTGTCAAGGCCATGCGCACCTCTCCCCTTTGAAAAAATGCAAGAAAACAAGTATATGCCTGTGATATTCCTCATTTATTGAGCCAGCCTTTCCTTCTCCATTCTTCAGACCTTGTGCTTGTGTCGCTACTCACCTTGCAAGTGTAGACTCTGTTATCATACTGGTGAGAATACCTGCATCGACTTTTGGATTCATGAGGGACTCCTTCCTTTGCGTGGTTCATGCTCCTTTTACAGCCACACCTGAGTACAGAAAAGCAAACCATGAGCTGATGCTGTTAGATGCAGGACAGATGTCACCAAGAGACCAAGAGCTCATTTATGTTACTATCTTGCGTTCGTACAGGCCTTGTAATCCCAAACCGTTTTCACAACTGTACATACAGCAATGACATAATTTATAATGGAAAGGCAGGCTCTTTGGAAGGAGGTGTAGCAACTGTTTCACAGTACAAAGCAGCACCACACAACAGTTCAGTGCAGGAAATGATTACTGTAGCCAATTTAAATTTCACAGAGAATTTTAGGAAGGACTGACCAAGTTTGGAAATTGACCAGGACAGAGTTAACACTGCAGCCTTTGCAAGGAGCTGCTAGAAATTCTCTAATAAGCATAAAAGAGCAGGAATGTAGTACTACATCACATTTGAGAGAGCATGTTTCCAGAAGCATAATCAGACATAAAATCATGCTGCTACAGACTGCTTACAGACTCAGAGCACTGGCTGCCATCTACTGCCCTTCCAAGCTCAATCTCTTGGCTCTTCACAGAGAGCTATGAGCCAAGTTCTAACCAAACCTGGAGCTCCACTTAGATCTAGTAACTGAACACAGCTCAGGTCCATGATTGTGTGTGTTTTAGGATTGTTTATACTGTTTAGGTAATAAAAATGGCAGGAAAAAATCATTATAGGAAATTTCAGGGTATTTCTTCAGACACTCCTTTCTTCCTGCCCTGTGTGCGTTGGGGAAAAAGATACGGGCAGAACAGATTTGTAGCAATACACAAAAATAGAGTAGGCATCCCATCCAGCTGGGATGCGGAAATAACAGCTGTCCAATTCACGTAAGAGTTGAATTTCAAGCAAATTCTGCCTGGAAGTACTAGCTGATGATAAGTGATGTCAGGTGTCAAGACATCACAGAAACTTTACATTCTATGGCTGAAGACCAGAGCAGCACTATCTTCTAGAAATATGAGGGTGCATTTCTCATCTGCTTACCCACAGCTGAGGCACACAGAGGAGCATGTGAAATATTCATCTGGAAAGAAAGAGCTGTGAGCCATCTGGTCATCGGGGATCTCCCCACTGAAACGGTCACTTAGAGCCTGTCATACAGAAAAAAAAATGAACTGGTAAGGGACTGAGGGCAATACAAACACTTTACGAAACATTTTGCAAGAAAAAGCATAGGTTCCTCTCCTGCAGGGAGAGAGAGACTACACAGCTAACAATCTCTTACTAACGTGGAAACCAAGAAAAGGATTAGAAACCAGGCAAGAAGACAATCTTGCACTTGTATGGAAGCGACTGGAATGCTTGTAAGATAATTACTCTTCTCTCCTCCTGTCCCTACTTTGAATTTTACAGCAGAAATAGGCAAAAGATTGCATCCACCTCTGTGCATACAACCCGTGCCCAAAATAGCAGGGTGCTTGCTAAAAGGGCTTTGCAGTCTGTAAACCTCCAGAGGGAAACTTCAAAGAGTAATTTCTCACAGTACATGAGGACACATTCTTTGCCCCTCAGTTCAGAAAGTGCTGGCCTGAGCATTCCTCTGGCCCCTGGAACAATTGCTCTTCTCTGGTGAAACTGCAAGACTGACACAAAGGGATTTGTTTCCTTCCTGGGAGCATCTGTTCTCAGATTAAGTCAGTACTTAGCCTTGGCACACGTAACTTTTTCAGTTCTTTTGGGTGTTATGTTTTAAAAAAAAAAAAAAAAAAAAAATAATGCGGTAACTATAGTGGCTGCCTGTCTTTCTCTTCCTCCCTCTCCCAGGGAGTAGGGGAGGGAGTATCTCTGCTGTCTAACAAGGGTTGACTACACATACACACAAACATAAGTATATCTCTCACCACAGCTTTTCAGATAAGATGTCTACGTAGATATCTGATTTCACAGAATTTCAATGAAATTATCTTTAAGATCTCTTTCAAGCTTGACTGATACTGGCCAATGTATTCAGAAGTTAGAGGAGACGGACACAGATCTCTAGCAAGCCTTGTGTCCCCAGGAAGTGAAGCAAAAAATGTTAATTTGTAGTCAGTAATGATCTGAACACAGCAACCACTTTACTGGAGAGGAATTTTAAGTATACGAGTAGCTGTATCTGAAACTGCAATACTTGATATTTTAATAAAGTCCTAGAAATCAAACTAGAATTAACCACTCCAGCTGTTTTCCCCTTGCTGCCTGCACTCCATAATGAAAGGAATGGTGTACACGCCACCCTGATACCTCCCTCTGTGCTTCAGCTAGCCCAAATACAGAGCAGCTGGAATTATCTGTTCCAACAGCTGTGACTAACATTAGAATTGACTGCAAATACTACCTTCTCCTGCAGATATGCCCCAGCTCTGCCCAGCCCTCCCCGATGACAGCTGTGCTCTTCAGGCCAATGAAAATACGATGCTAATCACGTAGTGGTAGCAATGTATGGAAACTTGTAGGACAGACTGCAAATTTGAAGACTTGAAAACCCCTCTGAAATCCTAGCAAGGTAAACCTTCTAAGAAAATCACCAGCTGCTCTCTCCATTCCTTTTCATCAGCCTTCTCATCTGATGCTGCACCTCTGAAATGACACATCATTTGGCTTGACCCCATCTTGTTTCCTAGCTACCAACTCATCTCCTCCATCCTTTTTGCCTCCTAGCCATTGGCTTGCACTACACTCAGTGCTAGGTTTTGCCATCCGTTAACTTCCTTCAAGTTTCTTGCACTCCCTCCCTTTGTGCTGAGGCCTGCCTTAGGAATTTCACTAATAACTCCTTCTGGGCCTCCTCTTTGTAAGTCACTGTCATTAAGTGCCTGTCACTCACAACATCAATTAATTTTTTCTTCCCCAGTCAATTTCTTCCTGGCTCAGTTTTTTTACTTTGCTCAAGTTGCTCTTCAGCTTTGCTAAGGTGCTTGTTTTAAAGTAAAAAAGCTACCCAGCCTTCTTGGCTGTCACACAGAAGTCATAATCTTCATAGAAGACTTGCTTTTTCTCCAGACATCTGCAAGTTTGCGTCAGTGGTTCACACGCTCTACCTTTGCTGGTAACTGCAACTGACAGTTACTATCAACAGTAACACAAATAAAGGCTGTGATGAACTCTTCTCCACTTACTTTTAGTGCTTTGTAGATAACCCCAGGCTGCCTAGGTGACCGAGTGGTATTGTTCTCCAGCTGCTGCTCCACAGCTCGCCTAAGTCCAGAGAAATCTGTTGGAGGATTGTATGTCCTTGTTCCCTTGTAGTGGATTGAGCTGAAAGCCTCAGGAAAACAGCTTAGCTTCCGAAACCGATCCTGAATGAGCTTCTCAGGAACCTCAGAAGGATGATCTATATATAAGAGTATCAGTGAGTATATAAACAACTAATTGTTTAAAATAATATTTAAATTGCACACTGCTTTCATATGCAACACAGTGCTAGTTTTCCTAATTAAACCTTCTAATACATCTGGAATGTAGTTATCATTATATTTTACAAGTAGGAAAAGAAATAAACTGTTTCCAAAAGCAGTCTCTTTTTTTTTTTTTTTTTGATACCTAGCTTTAGATTCTAAGACCGAGTTCCACAAGTAAAACCAGAAACATCTAGGTTTGGAAACACAGCTATCCAGAATAAGAAGCAATTTATGACACAATATAAGGAAACTCCATGTCAGCACACTTGTTAGCTCTTCTCACCAGACCATAACTTTGTACAGCTAGTCCTAACACCAGATAAGCGGAGGACATGGACCTTACATGGGCTGCTTGGTCTCCATACCAACCCTGTAGCAAGGAAGACTGAGCCTCTATCAACCCTTTGTACATGGTGAAGCACTTCAGAACTGGCCTCATCAGACCGGACTCCATAAAGCCAAACACATTCTTCTGCCTGCTTCCAAGTACCTGCTGTACATTTCAGAACAAGGCAGGCTCCTTTCCTGCCCAAAAACGATATAAACACACAATCTCAATTATCCATCAAGGAAGATGCTTGCAGCTTGCTGCAAATACACATGCTAAGAGGTTTCTTTCCTATTCCTACCATGATCAGAAGTGATCATGAAAATATAATTTTTTTACTACCCTGACTTTGCACACAGGTGCAACTATCATTATGGGTCACTAAATCTGACCTGCTGAAACAGCAAATTTCAACAACTATATGAAACTCTGCATTGCTGTTCAGCAAATTGGAATGTCAGAAAAGGAACTGTCTCGGCAGGTAAGTTTAAAGTAATTAAGAAGGCTCTCTAATAATAACCAGAAAGAATGACAAGTTCTTCTACTAGCTCAAGACTTCACTGGTCAGAAAAGCCAAAGTGAGAATCAGTGCCAGCAGGCAGCTGCTGTGGTATTACACAGCAGGAAACTCCCAGACGTTCACAGACAGCAGGACAGAGCCTCAGCCGCTGCAGGCCAATTCATTAGGGCTCCTGCTCAAAGTATCAGAAATGGACAGAATGAAGAAAGGTTTCATTGTGCCTTTTGAAACATGGAAAATACACTGCCAGGAGAAGCAATGTATATCTCTGTATAGTCAAAACCAAAACGTGCCGCAGCTTCCATAGGATAGTGCATTTCACTCAGACATACAAATAAAATACACAATTTAAATACACATAATCCAGTATGACATGAGCCAACTTAAAAGTATTGGTGAAGAACACTGAAAGTGATGGGAATAATAGTATGCCAGGCCTGCTGCTTTGGCCATATCTACTACCTGCACAGAGAAAAGTAGTGTCAAACCATCAGCTCTGTGCCACCACAACTTCAGTCCCAATTGGCCTCATGAGGGTACTGTGAGTATTGAAGTTCATCAGTTTCACTATTTTTGCTCATCCTAGTTTCTACATAGAGTTTTATTTTAGGTTTTTTGCAACAGGATCCTCCATATCCCTGCCAAAATCCCAAGGTGTCTCAGTTTTCATCTTAATGTGTCATACCACTCATACTCCTGATCTTCTGTGATGACTCCTCCTACAGCTGGCAAAACTCCCATCATGACTAGTCAGTACCAATGTCCAGCTGGCTAAGAGGATTATTCTAGCTGATCTGGGATCGTCAGATCGCCATCAGGGAATGCTCTGCTATTTCCATAGCCTGGCTCCCAGGCTGGAACAAGCAAGAGCAAAATCCAAACCACGTCTTTTACACAGTAGTAAAGAACGCCAAATATTCAGTGCAACCTGATAATTTATAGATAGCGTTTAGCACATTGTAATTTAGTTTCTTACTGCCTACTCACCAGAGCCCAGTAACTTGGTGTACACAGTCTCGTGAAAGATGATGACACCTGGACCCAAAGTTGACAGAGGAACATCTAGGCCACAGCGGGCTGTGGTAGCTTTTAGCTCCTTGGTGAAATGTTTTAAATAAGCCTCCGAGGCATCACCAAGGAATTTGAAGAGATCATTGTGGAGCCTGTCAGCACGAGTACGGTAGATGACGAGGTCAGAGATGGCCAAGACCTTCAGCAGCAGCCGTGTTCTCTGGCTCAGGTTCACAGTGGCCCCCAGGAGGCCCTCTGTATCAATTACAACCACTTTGCGGACAGGGTCATAGGCTGCCCAGACTCCAACTGTGCAAGACTCTTGGGCTGGAGACGTCTTGAAGACTTCCCGGCCATAGAAGAAAGTGTGGTTAAGGGTGTGAGACTTGCCATCCCCTGTGTTCCCAAAGATGGACACTACCTTTAGATGCTGGTCAGGATTGCAGTCCAGTTTCTTAATAAAGTCTTCTTCATTCCTTACCTTCCAAAAAAAAAAAAAAAAAAAAAAAAAAAGAAAAAAAAGTTATATCTATGCAGTTGGAGTAGACAACACTCAAAATACAGCTGATTTCAGAATTCATAAGATTATCAAGAGAGATTACTTCCTGTTCAGATTTCACCATAAGTTTCTGAAGCACCAAGAAACCCAAAGCAAAATATTAGAAAGCAGTTTTATAACACATACACATCAATGAGATTTAGGCTGTTGCATCACACAGGTGTTTTGGAAGTGATGTCTCCCTGTGATCACCTGTCTAGTGAAACCTCTTCTACCTCACCCCATTCCCCGAGGCAGTCCTTTCAGAGAAGGGAGCACAACTCTGCTTCCAAGTCTGCCAGAACAGCTACTTGGAGCATGGCAGACACTCTTACTGAGAGCACTGGTCTCCTGGCAAGCACCCAAATTCAGGTGCATAACAGGGGAATGCTTTTGTCACCTTCACTTGCCTCATCCACAGAGGCTGAGCATCTGTTCAGGGAGAAAATCCTCCTCTGTGCAGCTGTGCTGCATCTGTCCACAGCTGGGGGCTCTCAGACACAGCCTGTGCTGCTCCCACTGGTCTCCAGCTGACAGATCCTTCAGCTGGAAGGAGAGGCCATGAAGAAGAAAGCAATGTTGTGCACTAGAGTCAGGTGGTCAAAGCAGGTCAAACTGGCTTCTACAGAAGTGCCACAACTACCTCAATGATCCATTTCATAATTTACTGTATTGTGCTTTCATTTAAAAAAAAAAAAACAACACAAAAAAAAACCAAAAACAAAAGAGAGTTGGCTGTCTTCAGTAGGTAACTTCTCTTTGGCTTCACATAGATTCAATTACAAGTGTCATGCTATTTAGGTTAGAGAATAGGGCATCTTCTGTTCAAATACTAAAGCAACAGGGAACAGATAATCAAGCAATGAAACAAGTCAGGGCTCTGTAGGAGAGCCTGCCTCGTTTTCATTGAAGAATACAGCCTTGGCTTTCAAAGTTTTAATGCTTCTGGCTACAGCTGTTTATCACTTGCTTTTTCTTCTTCCAACAGGGTTTACCCATGTGTTACACGACAGGGCAGAATATGAGAGAGGCACTTTTTGAGAAGGATTAAATTCACCTCCTCTGTCATGACTCCCTCCTCAAGGAATCTCCGTCAGCTGAAAGGAGCAGGGCTTCCATCCCCTCTCACCTGCCTCTCAACGTCTGGAAGCTCCTTGGCTACTTCTCCCCCATGAGTACAGTTGGCAGGTCTCATGATACACAATCCACAGAGGCCATGAGGTAATAAATGGTTTCTTTGAACAAGTTTATTCTTAGATCAACAAATTAGTTTAAGCCTTAGCCAGCCCCATTTGCTCTGGTCAAATCTATCAGCAGCATCCAGACTTTGAAGGAAAGTAAAAACCAGCCAGCGTGCCAGACTGCGACTGAGAACAGCGTTCAGAAAGAAAAACTGTGGACTGTGGGGCTGCAGTAGCTTCTCCCAGGCTGAAGGCATTCAAGGTAGCTTCACAGTGTGAAAGAAAACAGGAAATAGAGAAACCAAACTGCTCTCAACAGAATCTTTTCTGGTGTCTGTGGGAGACCACCAAGATGCACTCAAGTTACACATGCACAAGAGAGGGTCTGCTTTTTTGGTGGCTGTGATGATTAGTTTGTCATCAGGAAGGCAGTTTAGATGACAGATGCAGTTTCTCTTAATGTCTCTGGAGATGTCTCTGTGGATGAAAGGAAGTTCTTGGTTCATGGGATAGCTCCTAAAAACATTCACAGATTTGATTATGTAATAGTGTTATGTGGATGCAAGCAAAAAGGAATACGATAATTTCTTCCCCAGATTGTTTTGGTTTTAACTCCCACCTCCCCAACTTCTTACCATAAGGGTGGCAGACCCTCTTTTTTTTGCCAGAATCAGTGCCTGACCAGACCAAACAATTCTGGTTATGGACTTCCTGGACAGCACAAAGAAATATCAGTCTTCAAACAGCTGCTTAAGTATTGGCAGTACAACTAATAACTAAGGTCTTTCAGGCACCACTGTTTTTTATTCTGGTATCAGTTTGGGAGAGTATGTGAAAGGGGCCAAGTCAGTCATCTTAGAAGACACAAAGGACAATAGGCACCACAGGGATAAGGGTAGCTCTGCAATGCATTCCCACCAGTAAGAAACAGGAGCCAGCTCACACAAACATCACTGCAGGTGAAACTGTCCCAAGCTGAGGTAATGCAAGTGTGCACACCGCCAGCCTCCGTTTGCATTCAAAGTACTTTAACAACTGCTGATGCCAGGGGAACTTATTGTGGGAAGGAGAGCTGGACTGCTGAGCCAGACAGAAGAAAAGTTGGTTCCAGATCAATAATCCAGATCAGTCCAGCAAAAATGTTACACTGAATATCAAATCAGACACCCAAAGCACTAAGCAGTTACCCTCTTCTAAGGCTCTGGGCTCTTGCAAACTTCTTTGCAGGACAGATCTCAGAAGTGAATCAGACAAGCAAGTCACCCAGGAGCACAAGAAGGTACCAAAGTCCAGCTAGTGCAATGTTGTGTCTCATGGGACTCGGTAACAGGTGAGAAAGAACTTAAGACATGAAAAGAGTAAATGTTTCCTAGCATGGTTTACAAGCTCTCATAGTCAGATATTAAAGGACTTTCCCAAGCAGTGGTTACATCTAGACACTCGTTTTTGGTAGAGAACCAGTAGACCTATCATCTAAGAGGCTGTCTAACTCCTTTGTTAACCTAGTCATAGTTTTGGATCCTGCAACATCCTGTTACAATAAATTCCATGCATGGGTGGGAGTGGGGAGAGAAACAAAACCAAAAAACAAAGCAATACAACAACAACAAAACCTTCCTTTCACTGAATATGCTTGTATGTCACGGGTGTTACTTGCTTTTGTGGACTTGTCTCCTTTAACCACTGCTGACCACAGAGAAAATACTCTCAAAGGAGCCATCCACAACAATCCCCATAGCAGTAGTCAAATTTATTTCCCTTGAGCAAATTCCTCTAAGACATTTAAAGTCAGAGTGGGTGTGTCAAAGTTCTAATCTCCATTGGGCTCAAGTTCCACTTCTCATCTCTAAAGAAGTTTGCATGGTACCACCTTCTGCTGCATATGCAAAAGACTTGTTTCCATAGCTGTGTCCACTCCCATACTGCCCAAGAGCTCCACATCTCTGACATGAAGGGTAAATATGAAAACGTCCTTAAAATGCACAGCAATGACAACTAAGAATGAAAACTTCGTATGTCTAACCCAAGACAAGAGGCATATCTCTCCAGCCCCTTCTCTATTTCGCCATTTTCAGTATCAAAGACTCGGGCTGGAGCACCTCTCCTATGAGGACAGGCTGAGAGAGCTGGGGCTGTTCAGCCTGGAGAAGAGGAGGCTCCAGGGAGATCTTATAGCAGTCTTCCAGTACCTAAGGGGGCCTACAAGAAAGATGGAGAGAGACTGTTCAGTAGGGCCTGTTGTGACAGGACGAGGCGTAATGGTTTTAAAATAGATGGAGGCAGATTTAGATTGGATATTAGGAAAAATTTTTTTACAATGAGAGTTGTAGAGCACTGGAACAGGTTGCCAGAGAGGTGGTGGAAGCCCCATCCCTGGAAAAGGCCAGGTTGGACGAGGCTCTGAGCAACCTGATCTAGTCGGGGATGTCCCTGCTCCTTGCAGGGGGGTTGGACTAGATGACCTTTGAAGGTCATCCCTTCCAACCCTAACCATTCTATGATTTACACTTTTGTTATAGATCTTGGAAGAAGATTCTCTTCTAGAAAGAATAGGTTTTCACTCCATCATAGGTTAAAATAATGGTTAGCCTTATTTTATAGTTTTAACTACATTTCTGTTAGCAACTGTCATCCAGCCCCCCATGCAGTCACTCCACCCAAGCTGAGCTGAACTGAAGGTGAAGGTCTTCAGCAGGAAAAACAGAGAACATTACAGTTGAAGTCCTCTCTAAGGAGGACACAAAAACTCATACTCAGTGCCGTGTAAGACATTTAGATCTGAAGCCTCCTTGTCACCCATACTTGGAAATCTATTATACCTAACATAACAAGTTTCCTAGATCCAAGCAACAATAAAAGTAGAACTGTTTAGGAAGAGACAAGAAACAAGAACTGCTAAAGTGACATTCCTGCCTATTAATTTATTAGGAAGAATGTTATTAAAACAATAACATGTTAAAAGCTTAGGAACAAAATCCAGAAAGTAGAATGGAATTTCCAATTACCTGTACTCATATAACTTTAACTCTGCCTCCAGGTAAAACAAATACATTGAGTCAGACATTTTACCACAGTTTTCTCCCGTTAAAACTCTTTTTGAACCCTTTAAGGTTTGCTAATATTCATGGAAGCAGTGCACAAAGCCAGAGCTGTGCCCTGATGACACAATAGCTCAAAACAAAAATAAAGAGTGCTTGGCATAGTATTCAGAGTGCCTTCATTTGCTAGTCTTACACTGTCATTTTGACTTACATTGGTACTTTTGTTGTTGCCTTTTGAAATCTTACTCTTTGCTTGACCTGATTTTGAGTATTTTTAATAACTAAAATAGACCTTCTGCAATAAAGATATCATAATATAAATAATTAAATGTATGAGATGAGACTTGTCTGACAACCAGCACACAATGACTAAATCAATAAAGAGGATATAAATTTAATACACTTTTCAATGAATGGAAAAACAAGATACAAGGTTTGTAACAGCACATCCAAATATATACCAGCATAAAGTCGTAAACATCTGAAACAAATCAGTCTTCAAGTACAAGCAATCAAAACAATCAAGTGGAAAAAAAAGTACTATTTCCCTTAAAGCATTATTTAACACTGGCAATACAAGCAATTCAGTTTAGAAAACATTTTTAAGAGAGAATGCTTACAAGAATTCAATCTAACACCTGAAATCACAGGGAGAAATGGCAAAGCAAGGTAAAATAAGATCTGCAACCTTTTAAGCAGCCCTGAACTTCTAAAACACAAAACTGAGACAATTTTAGGTAACTGATCTTAAGGACAGAGTGTCTTATCAATCATTAAACCAGGAAACAGAATGGATCTGTCAGATCCGCCCATTTCAACACAGATCCGTTCTTTATGGCACAGCTTCTAAGTTTTGGCAGTTGTATTTTAACTCTGAAAAACTGAGTTCCTATCCAGAGACAGATTCACACAAAAGTCTTATGGGTGCATACCTAAAGCCCCAGGTCCTACCATTAGGTCATTACATCAGAATTACAGTGTACGTTGAAAACAAGAGAGAAAACTATAGAGCACATTTCTTCCTTTAACTACAAATCTGAAAAGAGTAGCCTGCACCATAGTACAGTGCTGCCACCAAAATTCCCCATCTCTGCAGAGCTCCTCACAATCACTCCTGGAAAGGCAGTGCATGAATGCAAAGAAGTGCAGCTGGCTTACTCCAGCAACTCAAGTGCAACAGGTTATTAAAAAAGCAGCTGGAAACTCCCTGCTTTTGCTGATATTCCCAAGTGTTTCTTGCTACCAAGTGAGAAAGAGGATTGGATAGGTCTCTGTGAGGAAAAGAAACTCTCTCCTATGAAACCCATGACATCAGTAGAGCTGTGAGAGGGGCCCTAGACGATCACAATTCAAACCCTGTTCCATTAAAATCATAGACTAACTCCAGCTGGAAGGGACCCCATGAGGCCCTCACTCCCTCCCAGCTTTTAGAGGCCTCCAAACAAGAGAAGATTTTGATCATAAGCAGGTGCTTGAGAAGAATCAAGGCTGACTTACAAGTCCAAGCAGCTCTAGTTTCCTACCTTAGTTTGTCTCCTATACCTTCTCTTCTGCATGACTTCCCTTGGAAAATGTCATTTATGCCATTACTTGAGCCTTCCATACATAACTTAAAATCCATAATCCAATCACATAGGAAATTTATGTTTTAGATGCACTTATTTCTCTATAAAATTTACCTTAAAGCTTGATGAAAATAAATAGCAGCATAGAAAAGACAGACAGTAATAACCTTTTTGAGGAAAATCCTCATCTTTTGTCCACTCCATACAGCCACCAAGATACAGCACTAAGCCGAGCAGTCATGTCCGTACTTAACTAAGTCAGCAAGCGCGCTGGCTGGCACATGATAGCACACGTACTGCTTCTTACCCAAAAGACAGAAGATGTGGATAAGCACTGGATAATGATGCTATAATGGGAAGCAGACATCTCAGAAATTAGACTTCATTAATTCTACGGCTCAGAGAGTTACTTGTTACTACGTAAATATTTTATGGTAGCTTGGGAGAGTTTTCCCAGAAGGGCTGTGTCAATGGATTTGTTTATAAAATCGCATGTCATACCAGTAGTTACAATCTGGTATTCAGGAGTAAGTTATTAATCATTGACCCAGCAAACACTTAAATATATTTACCATTATTGTCCTCAGTAGTGCCCTAGGCTTCAGCCAGGCTGACAGTGGACATCACCATTTTCAGGACTGGAGTCCTACACAGCCTCAAGCCCAAACTGAGTGATGTGACACTAGATGCAGGGAAGGCAAAATAAAAGAGGGGACAGGCACACCCTGAGGATTTAAGGTTAGAATCCAACACTCCTCCTCAGCTTCAGCTGCTTTTGATCTTACTCCCCATGCTGAGTGCAGGTCTGGCTCAACCAAAGGAAAGCAGTTGTACTAGCTGTGTTTCCTAAGCTGAAGTTTTTTGTCACTGCTTGTTTGCCTTCACTGCAGTACCACCTATGGGTTCTGTTGAGATTTGTTCTATTAGGCTCTGTACACACTCATGAAAATAGCGTCCCTTTTTCATACCAAAGTCATCCTGTTCCTTCCCTCAGCTCTGGCAAAGGAATTCAGGGGCAGTATTTTCATGGGTTTGTCCAGAGCTTAACAGCATGAGTCTCAACAGGACCCACAGGTCCCTGCAATGAAGGGTGGAGGCTGCCCATGTCTGAGGCCCATGTCTATCTATTACAGGACTCTTTCCTGAAAGAGACAAAGAGAAGAGTTAAATTCTGGCATTAAAACCCTACCCAAAGAAAGAGATCCTATTTCAAAGGTTTTAAGACAGTGGTAAAAAAAAACATAAGGGGATGGGAGGTAATCCAATTTGATTGGACTGCTCCCTAACCCAAGAGGCAATATTGACTGAAATATTGCTATTACCGGAGAAGTTCCCTTTGTAGATGACAGCTGAGTTACATAAAACTGCTGAAAGCAGATGCAGACAGCCCACTAACCTGTTTGTTAGCTGAAAAGCTACTTTTCCAAGAACTCAAAACTAATAAAGACTTCAAAGTAAATACAACTGCTAAAGAAATAACACTCATTTAAGAGTGACATCTAACTCTTAAAGGGAACAGTAAACAATGAAGCATTATCCGTAGCCACACAGCTACCAATTACCAGCCCAGTGTCACAGCAGTAGCAGCAAAGACCACATCCAGGTGAAGAGACGTGCCCAGAAGACAGTAAGCCAGCGAGCGAGCTCATGCTGTAACTATTAGTCTTCCTCAGTACTAAGGGTAACTAGATTACCTGTGTGGCAACTACTTTACACCACTGTCATTGTTAAGAGGGACATGTACAAACTTACTTGTATTATAGTTCCATTCTTCCTAGAAAATAGTTACTCTGGTTATTTTCCCCCGGGTGTTTTGACAGGCAGGCCAAAGGACTGCGGAACCCCTGCCTTTATGCAATCCTACAGAAAGGCATGAACAACCCAGGTAAAAAAGTAAGAGGTATACTGCAGCAACACCTGCCCCCCAGTGACCCCTGCAAAAGTGAGGAAGTGGAGAAGATGGAACGGACAGAAGGGCTGGAAGACAGCAAGCTGCCAGTTCCCTTTTCTTTCTTGAACGCACCTCAAAGCACCCACCTCCTGCTCCTGCTGGCAGCACCCAGGAGCCCAAAAGGATTCACTAAATAAGTAGAAAGAGGGGTACAGCAGAGGAAGCACTAGAATGCCCCCTTCCCCCACCAACTCTATTTAGTTCAGGAATGCCTCAAATCAAACAGTGAGTAATTCCAGAGTGGCTCGCTACCAGCTTCTCTCACCTGTGACACACTCTCCTTTGGTTCCACACCTGCAGCCATTTCAGCATATGGACAAAAGAGACAGGAGGGAAGCAAGAGATTTGACTTTAATTAGGGCCCAGGAGAGCTGCTTCATGAAGAAGGCGCAAGAGTAGTTCCAGGGAAAAGCAATATTTGTAAGTGGCTATGTTAAAATTAGCTAGGAGTCAGCCTGAGACTGTTAAAGAAGCTGTGCACTTGTTGAATGGATGGGTCCTCTCCCATCTTCCAAAAATACTCTTCAAAATACTGGTATATGTGCAGTGGAAGAAAGAAAACTCCTAAGCAGCAGTTGCTAAGTAGCTTTTCTACTACTTTATTCGAAGGACAGAAAAATAGTGCACTTCAGTGTAGGAGAGGGAGCTGCAACATTGATAACAGACTGGGACAGAAGGAATACCATAAGAGAAAAATTCCTGGAGTGTAGGACAGCAAACTCCCAAAAATACTTTGGCAAGAAAACCTTTCTGAAGGAGAGAGGAGGAAAACTCATGAATAGTACAGCAACAGTGATGAGGGACAGAAATTACACATCCTGATCAGACAGACCACAGTGACATACAAAATTTGGATCCTTCTACAGTTCCTCCTCCCTTACATCAGTGGCAAATACACCAGCTGTGACTCTTCAGTTTACAGGATACAGACTCAAATTCCCAGAAACTTACATCTGACTGTGCTACACTAAAGCACAAAACAAAAACATTCCCCCAACAGTAAATGAAGCAAGAGTCTCATAGGAACTAGTACTATTTGCTACACAAATGCTTTTCTACTACAGTGGAAAGCAACTGTGATCTTCTCTTAGGAGCAAAGACATACATTAGCTTGCATTGACTGACAAAGAATACTTGACTAGAAAAAGCATTCCCAGTGACTCTCCGTTCTCTCAGCCCTAGACTTCGGCCAGCCTCAAATCAGTAAGTAATAAAGAAAAATCACAGTGCTTTCATCAGCTTTACAGTGGGAGTGAGAAAAGCAAAACAGCTAGGATCCCTAAAGAGTTATCACTCTGTACCGGTACCATTTGAACAAGAGAGACTGAGGAGGAGGCATGGGCAGTTACGCTGTTAGAGGCTGGTTATTTAATGATTGTATAAAATGGTGTGCATTTAAATAAGGGCTACAGGTCATTCTGCGTCATCTAAACTGACAGCAAAGCATTATATAGATGCCGTTCAGCATTTGTTGAGGGAAAGAGCTTAATCCTTTAGGTGTCTAACCCTGCTAGCAGGAATAAAAACTCAAGGAACAGGGCTGGATTTAGGAAATTGAGATACCTATTGGCAAAACAAAAAGACCCTGCTAACTGAAGAAAGGGAACTCATAGTGGGTACCTCAGCAAAGACCCAGTATAAATATATGCTCCTTTCTCCCACATAAAATTAGAATGCTAGGGATACTATTTTTGTGACTAGCTAGAGGAAAAACTTTATTTTCTTCCTGTCTCCTTGGAAAGGTAGGCTACAAAGTCAACACCTTTTATTTTTCTTTGCAACCCAGAGATTAGGTAATTTCTTGTGACAGAGCTTGTTTCTGGTCAAAGACCAGTAAACTCTTTAAGGCAGACTAATAACAATCAAGCATGTCTCCTATCTGCTGGGGTCAATGAAAGACTTTCTTTACTTCTATAAAGTGTATGTGCTGACTTCTTACTTAGGGCTTTGGTCAAAGTGTTATCATAGAAGCCACTAGTGACACTACAAACAAGTTCTCATCCTGTGGTAAGAACTCTCAACACCTGTTCCCCAAGATAAAAACATGAAATTGTTGTTATGCGTTGTTAAGCACTTCTCCCCTACCTCAGAAGTCATAGTAAATAGAGTTCACTGTACAACTAGTAGGTAACTCTCTGCTTTATGCTAGAGAGCTCTATTGCAAAGGTGTTGCGTAAAGACAAAGTAGAAGTGGATACTGTTCCAGAAACTGCATAAACCTAAGTACAAGAGACAAAGACAGATACAGACAGTGAAAAAGTTGAAGAGACAGTGAGACAGTATCAGGACTCAAACTATCCTAACCTGACTCATGTTTTTATTGTATTTTGCTGTGTTTTTCTTAATAAATCCACAAATAGAGGGAAGTTTTAAACAAGAACAATAAATTGATTCCGCAAGTTCTTAAGGGGAGTGCCTCCTGCGTGCAAGGGGCAGAGCTAGTAACAGCACAAGGATGCTTATTTGAAAATTCAGCAAGTTAGAGATAAGAAAGGAAAGCTGTCATCTTGACAGAGCAGATCAGGAAATTCAGTTGGGGGATTTACACACATTAAAAAAAAAAAAAAAAAGGCACGCATTTTGAGTCTAACACAGCAAAGAGGAGATGTGGAATATGTAACAAGAGCAGTGCAAGACTGAAGCAATTGACTGAGAAAGTAATCCCCACAATATCATTCTGAGTAGAGATGAGCAAGGCAGACAGACAATGTCAGAGCCAATTAACAAACAGATGCTGCAATTATCAAGAACAATTTGATTGAAGTCTCAGCTTTAGATATGCAATACCTAAGGACAAAAGTTTCATACCGTGTAAAGAGAAACTGCATAATACAGCCTGAGCAAAAGGACCTAGAATGGGGTCTAAACTGCAGGTGATGCTAATTTGTAAAAGATGGACAAGATTTGTTTTCTGATAGAAGTCAATATGGTTTTATAAGGGGCGATAAGTGCTGGAAGAAGAAAAGGAAAATTTGTGGTGTAGGTCAAGGTGGCTGAGGACTAACTCACAAGAGTCACAAAGCATCATGTTGTGCGGCGTGCGAGACCGCTGGAGTTGGACTCCATAAGGAACAACCTTTCTCTCTGGTTCTTCCACAGACTTGCAGGGCAAACTTGGATTTAACCTTTAACGGCATTTTCTTAACACAAAATAACCAATCTCTTTTTGAGGTGCTCAGATACAGCACTGTTATGATGAACACCACAGAGGAGCCAGCATTTCAGAGATATGAACCTAAGCTACCATCAGTTCTCTACAAACAACTGCTTCACAAGCAGTGGTTTCAAATGGGACCTTTCCTGACTACGTGGATTTGAAACAAGCATGAGAAGTCCTCAGCTTTTTGAGCTTATGGCTACGTCTGCAAAGCACAAAAAGCTCCAAAATAGCTCTGAGCAGCCCAGCACATCTGTGCAACATGGCACAAGGACAATTATGCATATCCTAGAATTATCATAGCTGCATCAGTGCAGTGCTGAGCATCTCCACCTCTCAGCTAAATTAATTTACTCAGGCACAGTTCCTTATGGATTAATCTACATTGCTTCTGGACCTGGAACTAGCTCAGTCATTGCTGACACGCTATAAAAGGTCCTTCAGTTTCAGAGCTACCACCTCCAAGAAGCCAACAGGAACGAGATGAAACATAACCACTTGAGCTTAACAACTCCAAGTTCCAAAGGAAACTAAGAAAGAAATCTCTTTGCCTTGTGTTCCCGTCTCATTGAACTACTTTCAAGTTGGAAGTTTGTAAACATGTCTACATCAGCGAGTAGCTCAATCCATCATGTTTGCTCAGCAGCATAACTAGTTCTGCCTAATTTGTAGGACTAGCATTTTAAATTACTATGGCAAAATCTACCACTGATGGCAAATGAGCAGTTTCCTCTCTTGTCCTAACCAAGGCAACAATTTTCAAGTTCGAAAGGCCAAAAACCAGACAATTAAAGACAGCTGGACTCCATAATTCTGATAAATCCTTCTTCTGTCTACTGAAGCTTAAAAAGCCACACACCCTCAAACCCTGAACATCCACATTTCAAGTTATCACTGTTTTGGCATTTTTGGACAAAAAGTTGGTTTAAATGAAGAACATTCTAAGCATTTCTCCCCAGGTAATCAGCAATAATCTTGCTAATTACAAGCACAAAAAGAGAACACAGAGGATTACTTTCCCATAGCTCAATTGGCTGTTCTGTAGCATCTTTTGCTCTTGATAATACTGAAGATATCTTCAAAGTTAGCTAGTCATCTGGCAGCCCTCTTTATATAAAGGTCCTCATGCTCACTTGCAGAAACATCATTATAATAGTGAGCACTCTACGTTCCAGCTGCTAGAAAATATTTTAATTGAAAACTCTCAAACTGCTTTGAGACTGGCTGTGAGATGTCACGCAAGTATTCAGCTACGAGGAACAGAAGATCACTCCAGATGGAAGAGCTCTGATTCAACATCTTGATAGTGAAGTAAGATCATTTTTGGAGAGCTTTTTCAACCCTGTTCTGCTCAAATTGCTACGATCTGATAAAGGACCACTGCTGTCCCAATAAGGAAGTTGGCTTTACTGCCCATGACATTTAAATAGCAATGCACTTGCTTGCAAGAGGCAGCCAAAAGTCTACCTCAATAAGGCTTACAGATTCATGAGTAGAAAGGTAACTTAAACCAGTACAACCCCACACAGCCACAGCTTGCAAGCAGCTTTCCAAGACAGCCCTGTTCTGAGGCATTTCAGAGCTTGCTCTAGAAGCTAGATGAAGATTTTTGAAAAGTCTGCATCTTAAAGTAATAGTTGCATCTGCCACGCATTACAGGGAAATGTGTGCATGCTTAGGAGAGGCTTAGGACTGCCACTACACCCGAAACTCAGTCACTCAGTTTACAGTCACTGGTGTCCTGCATCGTATGTTTTCTATGTCAGAGCACCATGAAGACTGTCATCCTTTCCTCCCTTTCCCCTCCAAAAGCCACAAGAATTTGTCAGTCAGTACACCTCACCCGACCAAAATGGGACCCAAGCACCTTGCATCTATTCTGTTCCTGTATAATTACAGTGCACTTCTGTACACTCTGCTGTAGCATAGAATAGATACGAGATATTTGTTACATTTCCTTGCAATGCATGGCAGACACATTGACTGTTACTACAACAGGTACAAATAACCAATCTACCAACAATCAGATTATAAGCACAATTCTTTTTACCAGTGGTAGCATGAGTATGGCAAATTACAGCAATCAGATACTGAATCTTCAGGTGACTACACATTTCCTTTCAGTGTCTCCTGAATGAGGTTTAACATGAAGGATGCAAACTGGAAGCTAGAGATTGAAGATGAATTTTTAGTTGTGTAACTAACTGGCTCTGTGACTTTCACACGTTGTTGTTTTTACATTTATGAAGTATTTTTACATCATAAAGTGCTTACACTCACCAAATGTAAGGGCCAAGAGTTCATTAACTGCATAGATTGAATGCTAGACTGTCTGAAATAACGCCTCCTGAGAGGCTATTCCTAGTCAACTAGTATTTCTATCATTATTGCCAGCAGGCCTACTCCAAACTGATGGCCAATTTTGCCCTCTTTCAGTAAACGGCTAACATGGAACAGTACTTGTGACAAGCAATATAGCTCAACCATGGTGCCTGCAGGACCCGGACAGCACACTTTGGACCCTTATTTCTACTTTACCCAATTCCTAAATATCAGATGGACTTACTGGTGCTAAAGGAGGGTAGCAGGGAGCTATACTCTTGCATTAGCCCTGCTTGGTACAGTGCCCACTCCTAGTCATACGGTAGGAGATTGGCTGCCAGAGTTCCCACTTGCAGGATATCTACTTCAATACTCACAGTTCAACTTTGTTCAGGAATGATCAGCATCCTGCACAGAGCGCTGTTATCTTAGCCATGTATGTCACAGTACAGAGTCAATTCTTTCACCAGCTTTGCTTACCAAGCCTCTTAGAGGAGGCTCTTGCCACACGTAAGGTTTTAATGAACTTGACCTTTTGAGGAACTCCTGAGCAAGGCCACTCCAAGGCACCATGTCTTTTTGGCCCAAGATACTCACTTAGTGCCACTTAACTGGCTGTCCTCATTTTGTTACTGTCACTGCCAGTTACAATTTGAGTTATTAATCATGCATCACAGCAGCCTGTTAGACCAAGATAGAAACTAAAGGATCTCGCTCGTTCAAACAAACCACAGCAGTTCTTACCTGAATCTCCTCAGTTTCATCCACCAAGAGGAAACTCACAACTTTCTCTGCCATCTTCCTTCTCTTGGTCTCCTCATCCATCCCCTCCTCCTCTTCCTGCTCCTGGGCTTTTCCAGCATGGTACACGGTGACAGGGTGCTTTCTTCTGTTTCCCCCAGCATGTGTTCTCTTCTGACACTCCAGGCAGAGGTTGATTTTGCACACCTGGCACCTCACCGCTGCTATCTGCCTCGAGCCCGTCATACTGGCGTGCATTATGTTCCCATTGGCACCTTTGCAGGAGTCACAGTATGGGACATGCCCAGGTCTTATACGGGTCCGTTCGTGGTTCCGTAGCCTTTCGGGCTGATGCAGCTCTTCTTCACAACGCTGGCACTGTAGGCTCCTGCACTCATCACACTCAAAGACTGCTTCATCTGTCCCACTGCAAACATAGCTTTCCTGGCACAAGAGTGTCGTGTTCTGTCCTTTCTCTGCAGTTTGCGTGTGGGCGCTCATCTTCTGATTTCTTTCAAGCAATGTTTTTCCCTCCTGTTTCTGTTCTGAACAATGATATGTGTTAAGAGTCAGTTGCAAATTCAGTATTTTTCTCAGGGGAAATAAACACAACAGGAATTCTGTCTGCACTTTAAATAATTAATAGATGTTTCTGTAAGATTCATACACTGACCTGCCTCCCAGGAAGAGTCTTGTTAAGCACAGATGAAGGTTTCTTTCTCCAACATAAACTTAAACAACGTGGCTGGTTTCATGGGTTGTTATACCCGTGTATATGCTGGTATACATTCCTTCTCTGCTTAGCTGCTTAACACGTTCTCAGTGATGAGAAAAAAAGCCCAGTCTGGTGTACTCCAGCTGACAGGGCAAGTACTTCCCTAAAGGAGAGCATGGAGGGAGACAGTGGGTGACACAGATGCAAAAAAAAAAGCATGAGAAATGCACAAGTGCATATACATGTACACACACACAGAGGACTGTCAATACTAGAAAATTCTCTGCTTTCACTCCCCAGTTAAGCTCCTCCTTCAGAGTTCACAGTATTTATTTGCTGGGAATTTCCTGATGTGCTTCGCCAGATAAACAAAAACCCCCTCTTTGCGCTCTCTTTCTAGGAGGGCTGGATAACGATCGCTACCGCGGCCGGGCTGGCAGACGACGGATTTTCTCCTCCTCGGACCCGAGTTTGCCAACGCCGGCCCCCGAAGCCTCCCGCCCGCCGAGGGCAGGCTGCGCACCCGGCGCCTTTGTCTCGACCCGCCGCCTCCGGGCCTCCCCGCACCGGCCCTCCCCAGCCGCTCCCGCTCCAGGCTGACCCTCGGCGCTTCCCCTTTCCCCGGCCGCTTTCTCAGACCCGTCGGGCAGCGGCCGGCAGCGCTGCCCCGCACTCGCGGCTGGGCGGCCCCGGGGGCGGCGGGCGGCCCCTCGCCGCAGTTACGTAAGGCCGGTGCCAGCCGGCGTCCGCCTCCCGCGCCCCGCACCTACCTGGGGCTGCGCCCGGCGCGGCACCGTCTCACCCTAAGCCGCGGCCGGGGAGGAAGCGGGGAAACCCCCGGCTTCCCAGCGGCGGCGGCGGGGCCGGGAACAAAGGCGGCGCGGGACGGGGTGCCGCGAGCCGGGCTATTGTTTACAAACCGGCGGCCACTTCTCTTCCCCTTCCTCCCGCCGGCACCCGGTGACCGAGGAGTCGGGTCCCAGCCGCCGCTCCCTCCTCCTCCTCCTCCCGCCCGCCCCCTCCGCGCCCGGGGGGGGTGTCCCGGTTCTCCTCCCCCAGGAGTCGGGGCGACGACCCGACCATGCAGGCGAGGCAGCCGGGAGAGCTGGGCAGGGCAGGACCCGCGCCCCTGCCGCCCGCTCCCCTCCTTGTCAGCCGTGATCAGCTGATCGCGGGGAACTTCAGGGTTATTTTCTCACCGCGGAGACGGGAAGGCGGGAGGCGGGGCGCCGCCGGCACGCCGGGAGGTGTAGTCCGGGGTCCCGGCGCTGCCTCACGGAGGGCCGCCGGCGGAGCGCACAGCGCCACGGGGCCCCGCCGTGGCGCCTGCTGGGAGATGTAGTTCCCGGGAGGGCAAGCGGCGGCGAAGAGCGGAAGAACCCCCACGGGGTGTTGGAGCAGTGAGATCCCTAGGGAACCTCTTTCCTTCTGCCTCCTGGAGAGCGACCGCTCCCAGGCCTCCAGGTCTGGTAAATGAGGGGGTCACGGTGTCCACCTCAGAGGGAGCCAGGCAACCTGCTCACTTGTGCCACACACGCATTCACACAGAGGCGCAACAAGGAGTGCCACCAGTGGCTATCACTGTCACCCTTTTTTCTTCTCCATGAGAGTAGCTACAGACAATGGGTGAACGGCTGCCATTTATTTACTTGAAAGAGACTGCAGATCTGAAATTGAGGCACACGACTGCCAAAAAATGGCAGATTCACAGGCAGAAACTGGAGCTGTGGAAACAGGCCGTGGATGCACACGGAGATGGTCAAAGCCTCACGGCGAGGCAGTAACCTCAGCCAGCTATGGCTCCGGTGAGCTTCTGGCTCATGGTACTGCCTGGGACGGGCAGGGTGCTACAAGAAGAGGACAAGTTATTTTTCATTGGCTGTTTATGTATGTGGAAGTATGTGATTTAGACAATGTGCAAAAATATTTTTGTTGTAGCAGAGCCAGTGCACAAGCAATTTCTCTTCTAAAGTAACCACAGTTTCTAGCCGAATGCTTGGGTCAAATGCTAATGGTGACCTCCTTCAAGGAAGGTGATGCGCTGTTTTGCTTCAGTGGACTTTACATGTCGATAACCACAGACAGGCAGCTATAAAGTGCCCTGTTGTCTGGTCCCCTGGCTTGGTTGTACACAGATAGTTTTGAGAGGGTGCCAAATGACATCTCTGGCTATCCACGTAGACAGCAGCGATAGCAAGTTTGCCTTTTGTAAGGTGAAGTATCATCACTACAGAAAACTGAATCAGCAGGGCCAATTACTATGAAAATGAGGCATCAGTGAAGTTTCTAACACTTAGGAGTGACCGGGGCCCTGGCAGAATTCTAGTGTACCGCTGAAGTGCTTTTGTCCTACTAGATTCTACTGTATATATCTGTGTAACAAGGCATATGTACGGCTTACCTATTGCTCTTCTATACAGTTTAGCGATGATGAACGACTGAAGATTGGCACAGTAACTGTATCTTCCCTATTGTTTCATAGTATTACAATAACGTATTTTCAATATTTTGCAGAAAAGATTACTCAAAAAAGATTAACTAGACTGACATCTATAGGAAAAAACTTTTGCTGAGCCAAAAGTCTTCACAGTGAAAAATTCCCAGACAGTGTATATATTTAATACATATGAGGTAGAAACTTCTAAATCTCACAGTGCTATTCAGGGGGAGCCAAGGAATCAAATCAATGAGAGTTTGGCATCCAAGGGATCTTCCTCTAAGTTTCTATATTTAGACTGGCAATGTGATAGAGGGTATGATTAAAGGGTATGAGGAAGAGAAGACAAAATGTAATTATTCATTTTGTGATATTAAAAAAAGTACACTCGAAGGCGTCTTGTAGTTAAAATATGACAAAGTGTACAAAGTTGCGCTAGCTAATACTTTCTGCATAAAGTCTCAACTTTCACCCCTCCCTGTTTCCTACTTCTCTCTCTTAGAAATAAGTGTGGCACTGCTCCTCCTGGGATAGGAAGTGTATGCAGTGTTTCTGTACATGGTCCAAGCTGTGTTCCCCTGTCACAGTCACGTCTTAAGGGATTTGTTCATGGTCGTCTCCCCAGCTTCCTATTAATTTCCTTGTTTACTATATGTATACTTAAATGTAGCATTTAAATGTAGATTTAATTTATCTTTTAAACACCCTGCTTAAAACCATAACTTTGTTTTTGCCGTATGTCAAAAATAAATTCTACCTGCTCCTTGAATACCAGTTTTATTGATTTCCATGACAGTTACACGGCATACACCAAAGAGAGAGAAACCTGCATTGGACAGAGCAGACAGGCAGTAAGGACCAAGGATCCCAGTCGTCAGTCACAGTTTTATAAAGACCGTACTCCTCCACTGCTGTAGTAGATCCTTTTTACATGGTGATTTTTGGAGCTGTGGACTAGAACTCTGTTCCACCCATAAAACATTTAAAATGTTGCATAGTCTAGAAACAGTCTGACCACTGTTCCCTGAGATGCGGCCTAGCACATTTGGAATGATTTCTCACACTTGAAATGGAAAACAGTCTGCAGACTGTTTAATTTTGGCCTCAGTATTAAAAGCCATCTACTGCACTCTTCTTGATTGGCTTCAGCATGAAACTCTGGAGTCTGTAGCGAGGAACTGAACACAGTGAACTGTGATCAGTATCTGGAAAAGGGAGATAAGGAGGCTGCATGGAGGAAGTTGTAATTAATAGAAAGCAAAAATGCTGTTTCTGAAAGGTGAAGGAATTGCATTCAACCCTGGACTATTTCCAAACCCGCTACTGCTAAAATATTTACTCTTGCACATCATCTCATAAAGCAAGGTGAAGAACCGGACCTTAGTTCCAGCTCAGTTGTTGACTGTTCAGTAGCATGTATGACACTGGCCTAGATTTAATCTGCTTTGCACTGAGGAAGTCAACAGTGCCTGCTTTGAATGTTCTTCCTGTCTTTACAGGTGGAGGGGATTGTTTGTCATTAGACTCTGGTCTTTTGAGTTTTCCTTAAACACTGTATACAAACAGTGGGAAATGTAATATACAAAGATTTTTTTTTCCCTAGCTGATCCAAAGTGTTTTAAACAGCTTTGTGCACATATGCTCATACTGTGGTCTACCTCATAATCATCTTTAAGACCACCTTCCTTCCATTCACAGTCACTTCCTCTTTCTACTTGAAACTGCTTGCCATCATTGTGGTAACTACAGCAATTACTGTCTCACATGTGACATTGGTGGGAATTGTAAATTTTAAGTTGTCTTTTAATGTAGTCTAAATGCTGGAAGTAGGTCCGGGAAACTACCAGTTGTAGACCATAGCTACGCCCAACTGCTTTACAGCACAGTGACATCTTTTTCCTAAGCATACGGCTGCCTAAGATACTGGTATTTGCTCTTTTTTTGCTCTGTAAATCCTTAGATTTCAGCAAAGATACAGCTTTCCAGGAAAGCCACCCATATCCTTGATTGCACCAAAAGAAGCAATGCCAAGCAGGTCAACAGAGGTGATTCTTCCCCTCTACTCCACTCTCATGAGACCCCACCTGCAGTACTGTGTCCAGCTCTGGAGCCCCCAGCATAAGAAGGACATGGACCAGTTGGAGAAGGTCCAGAGGAAGGCCACGAAGACGTTCAGAGGGCTGGAGCACCTCTTCTATGAGGACAGGCTGAGAGAGTTGGGATTGTTCAGCCTGGAGAACAGAAGGCTCCAGGGAGACCTGATTGCAGCCTTTCATTACTTAAAGGGGGCCTATAAGAAAGATGGGGAGAAACTTTTTAGCAGGGCCTTGTTGTGATAGGACAAGGGGTAATGGTTTTAAGTGAAAAGTGGTGAAACATTGGAAGAGGTGGCCTAGAGAAGTGGTAGATGCCCCATCCCTGGAAACATTCAGGGTTAGGCTGGACAGAGCTCTAAGCAACCTGATCTGGTTGGAGATGTCCCTGCTCCTTGCAGCAGGGGGTTAGACTAGATGACCTCTAAAAGTCCCTTCCAACCCAAACTATTCTATGATGTATCATTTCATTTATTGACCATAAGCTTGCTTTTTGTTTTAGCTTTCTAGACCCTTAAAATCTGCTAAATGCAGCTAAAATATGTGTTCCCTCCTTATCACCTGCCTTAAAAGCAATAGGGGGATTTCCCACGCGGCCGAGCCTGTGGCTACGGCCTGCACCTACCACTGTCACAGCCGGGTCGCAGCTAAGCCTGGCCGGAGGGCGCGGCAGCGGGGAACAGCACCCCGGCCTAAGCGAGGGGAGGCGAGCAGCCGGTACCAGCCCGCAGCGGGAGGCTTTCCAGGGCCTTCAACGGCCGGCGCCGCGGCCGCCAGAAGTCCCGAGCAACGGTATTTTGACCTCAAAATGGCGAAGCTCCCGGCCGGGCCGAAGCACTGCACTGCCTGCCCCCAGCAAAGATGGCGGCAGCCCGGACGCCTTTTATTTCTCTCTCTTTCTCCCTGCCGCTCTAGCCGCCGCCGCTCTATGGTCGGGCGCGTTATTGTCTGGGTGCGGGGCGGGAGGGCGCTCTGGCGCGGCCGTCTCTATCGTAACGCGGCGCGGTGCAGGTCGGGCTGCTGACGCAAGAGGCGGGTCACATGACCCCACGCAGCGCGGCGGCGGCGGCTCAGCGCGGTCTGTTCGCGGCCTAGTGGCGCCCCGGGGCCTCCGAGGCGGCCGAGCGGCGTCCCCTTACGCCTGACCCGACCCGCGCGGCTTGGAGGGGCCGCGGCGGCGCTCCGGACGCGGCTCCTGCTCCGCAGCGAAGGGGTGAGAGGCGAGCGGCCGCGGGGGGGGGCCCGGGGGGGGGATGAGAGGGGGAGGGAAGGCGGCCGCGGCCGCGCTTCAGCCGCCTGCTGAGAAGAGGCGCGGCCGAGGCCGCTCTGCTGCGCCCCCGCACCCTGGGCCGCGGCAGGCGCCGGCGGCCTTTCGCCGGCCGCGGCCCCGCGCCTGGGCGGGGAGGCGGCGTGGGCCTGGTGGCGGGGTGGAACGGGAGGGCGGCCTCGGGGAGGCGCTCGCGGGACAGCCGCGGCGGGGGCCTTTCGCTTCCTCTCCCGCCCAGGCGGCGTGGGAGCCCCTTCCGCCTCCCGGAGAGGCGCGGCGGGCAGCCGGGCCCGGCGGGCGGGGCGGCGAGTGGCTCCGCGGCGGGCGAGAGGAGCCCGTTCCACTCTGGGGACGAGGCCCTGCGCCTCTCGGGTGGGAGTGGGCGAGGCCGCGGCGGAGCGTTTGCCGGCGCCCGGAGCCGCTCTCCGGCCTGGTCCGGGCCGCCTTTGGCTATGGGTGCGATCTGGGTTTCGGTGTCGAGGAAGCGAGTCGTACGGGGAAACATTTTTCGACGATATCGCGGCAGGGAAGTTAGTGTCCTCTGTGTGGACTGGGGTAATCATCTTAAAACACGTGTTAGTAGCTTGTGCATAAGAGAATCGGGGTGATTCATCCGCGTCAGTAACAGTTGTGTATGTCGGCTTGTTTTTCTCATGATGTCTTTTTCCATTATAGAAAAGGCCTTTGTCTGCCTGAAGGAAAATAGGGGTTTTGTTTAAATACAGCCAACATCTGAAACACGCTTTTTTTCAGTAGTAGGTCTTACATGGGCTTACAGGAAGTGAAATCTTAAAGTCGTGTAGTTCTCAGTCTGTTCAGATTAAAATGTATGCACATGGATTTTTAGTAATTTTTTTGTGGAGCGGGAAGGCATTACTTCAAGTATTGCATCAGCATTTATGGAAAATGGTCCAGAACAAATTCAAAGAAGGAAGCGCAGGACAGTTTCTTTCTTTCTTTCCCTATAAAGGAGTGGCTTTGTACATAAGTGCTCCCTCCACGTTTCTCGGCTTCTGTCTCTCGAGTGCCCATTCACATAAAGGTTGTAATACCACAGTCATATTTGTGTTCTGGGAAGAGTTAATAGCAAAGTTAGAGTGGAGAGTCACTTACCTGACTGACTCTAGGGCTTTATATGGGCGCAGAGGCACAGAATTAGGAACTAGATAAAAAATCTTATAGTTCTGGTGACATGCTTAACAGGCCTAGTCGAAGTGCTTTTGGGCTGAGGCTTTGGTTTTGGATAAGCACGTTGCCTTTTTGGATTGCTTCGTAGTACTAGTTTGGGATGCAACTTACTTCATGGCAGTTAGCAAACACTTCCTAGATCACCTCTGAAAAACAGGCTTGAGCAAATACTAGTTTTGTTTGTTCAGAAGTAAATATACTTAGAAATCTATAATCTATTGTATCTTGCCCCGTGTCTGTTGTGCTTGAAATTGATGCCTTGCTTAGTTTGCAGGCAATTTTGCAGAAAACTGTAGAGCTCTGTGAGAAAGTTACCATTTTCACTGAGAGAAGCAGTTGGCTTGAAATAAAAGATGTTTCTTTTAGAGAGCTTTTTTTTGTGTGTGGGATGTATAATATAAACAGATCTCCAATGGATGACAAACTATGGCATTATTTATTTTTATACTGGAATGGCTTAAAAATCCATACATTGTGTGGAGACTGATGTAAAAGTCTATGTGATAGTACTGACTTTAACAGGTTCTGAAAATGCATATATTGCTCAGCTACACCTGTCATATGACATAAACTGTATAAAACACTTTGTCATAAATTAGAGGAAATGTAGTTCATTAAAAAAATACAAGTTTTGCGCTTACTGCTCCCTTATTTGACAGACTAGCTTGCACAGCTATTTAGTGCAACTTATTCTAGACTAAGTGTACGGAATTTTTTTGTGGTGCGGAACAATTCTATTGGGGAAAGTTCATTTTGTCCGATTTTAATTCCTCTTCAACAATCTAGATCAGCCGTACTGTCACTGTTATTATGACATATGGTGTATGTATTCTTAAAACACATTAAGTTTGTTTATTCATTAAGACTTCTGGATTTTTACTGTTAATTTTAGTTTAGTGTCACAGCAAATCAACAGTAATTACTGTAACTGCTTGTTTCATGGGGAACTTAATTATTTTTAAAATGGTTAAAATGTTTTGCAGGTTTTAAAATAAAAGTTATGACATGTAAACACAGAAATACTAAGGCTATTAATCCTGTGTCGCTGGTATAATTATGATGCTGCCCTGAGTAGGTGATGTAATTGTCAGTTTAAAATACGTTAATTACTGGTGACTTTTATTAAACTTGCATTCTGTTTATGACAAATCTCTTCACTCCTTTATTTTAAAAATAAAAAAAAAAGAATACTATGATTTTAAAAAAAAATTCATTACCATGCAGCCAGACCAGTACAATCTTTTCATGTAGTCAGTCCTCTCTTATTGGGACTTTTGGGAGTCAGAGATAATAAAGAAGCATGGGGCAGCAATGTCTGAATGATGGTGATGCTTGTTTTGTAGTAGTTGTGAGTTCTGTGCAGTCTCAGCCACTTGAGTCCAGCATGCCCTCAGGCCAGCCCTGTGCCTTCGTGTCCTTAGAGCTAGCGCGCTTCTGATGAACAGAGCTCTGGCCCAGCAGGGACAGCACGGAGTCAGAATTAACAAGTCTCAGTGGATTTACCAAACCTTAGAGCCGTGCGGGTATTCCTGTACTCTCTCGTAGTTTCAGAAAATTAGTGCAGCTGGTCTGCACGGCATTTGGTTCCACTGGGACTGACTGACTAGAAGAGCAGTGTATGAAGGCAACTGAATTCCCTCTAGGCCAAAGTTGAACTTGGAATGTTACAGCTGTGTTTGTGTAGCACTTACTTTAGGTAGTACTCTGACTGGATTTGAACTGAATCTGCTTAGAGTAAGCTTAGATGTTTTGCCATTAGTTTTGCCATCATTAATCTGCAGCTTACAAAAATTGCCCAAGGCTAATAAAATGCGCGCCTACATTACTGTGGAATGTGCTTTTGAAGGAATTCTTGCAGTCATCCTCACTTGAAAAACATTGGTTTGAAAAACATTGGTTCACATTGGTTTGCAGTGTTCCGATGGATGAACTGGCTTATTTTTGCATGAAAATATATTGAAAAATGAACTCTTACCTGCAAATGAGCGTTCATTCCAGTGGAGTAGACCTCCCCAAAATGTGTAGCATGGACATTAGGGTCTCAGCTCCATCTGTATTGTTTAATTGACCTGCTCCTGTTGTACTGCACTGCTGGCTGGCATGGACGTAGCCTAAATTGGCTACGATTTCAGTATTTTGAATGATTTCAGTATTTTGAATGGTGTCAGGCCAGATGCTCACTGCCTTTCTTACCCCTGTGTCTTTGTGACCACTGTAACAGTCACACAAATTAATCTCTCACTTAAAGAGCTGCTAGTTAAAAGGCAGCTATCGAGACTGCTGCTTGCATGCAGTTTCACTTGAGGTAATACTTTCATAAGTCAGTGGAGGTTTTAAAAATACCTCAGGACTGTTTATTTCCTTACTTACACATGTGAATATATTGGGGAAATTTGAAGATCACCATATACAGCACTAAGACCACAGTAAATATATCAGACACTGGTCACTGAGCTGTACTGGTAGGATAGTAGGACAGTCTGTAGAGAAGTTCAAGATACTATTCCTGAGATTTCTACAAGTATGTTCTACTTTGACCTAGCTTAGCATCTCTTAAATTTCCATACCTAACTGTTGGTTTGTAGTTGCTTATAAATTTGATATTGGAGACCCCTTTGACTGCTGGAGGAGGATCTACATTTCTTTTGTGTTCTCTAGCTGTTGATGGAAAAAATACGCTACTTGGTTCCCTTCATTGTACCATCTTAGCTGCTGCAAGGAACTGGATACATTTTCCTCTCTCGTCCAGATCTCTTGTTTCTCCAGTGAGCAGTTTCAGTCTTGGTATCTGTTGATCCTGACAGTTTTCATAAAGGAAACTGAATTAAACTGTTCTCTCTGCTGATTTCACATTGGTAGTTACGTATAGTAGCGAGGAAGAGACCAAGGCTTCCTTTAATTCTAGTGTTGATCTTCAGTGTCACAGACAAGCAGAGGTGCTAGGATTGGTCTGTGCAAGAATTAAGTCATTAACAGGGCAGCTTTCTAGCTGCTGTGAAAATAACTGTACAAATATGGGAAAAATAAGAACAGAGTGCTTCAAGTAAAATGGCATGTTGAAGCCCTGCAGATAACTATGTGTTTCACGTCCATCTGACTAGAAGAATGAAAGACTAAACTTGATATAGTTCTAACTGCTTTGTTCCTTTTATGCAGTAACAATTACTTTGACTGCTAAATCTTTGCTTTTTAAATTTAAAATAACCCAACTTTGCCTGTGGGCATATGTAACATCCTTTGAGTAGTGTGTTTCAGCATATTTTAATCCAAAGAACCGTTTTACCTCTTAGTCCCTAGGCTTTTTTTTTTTTTTTTTAGGTTCTCCAAAATGGTGTCAGATAATGTGCTTCCCAGAGCAAGAGAAGGGGCTGCACCTACAGGCAGCCTGGAAAATTACTTCCCTAATTGTTCTTTTTTGTTTAATGGACCACTCCTTAACATCTTATGGACCTCAGATGGTATAACACTATTGCAACCTGTTGAAAACCATCTCAGGCTCAGTAGCTTATTACTTTACCACCTGCCTCAAAGCAACTTTGAATTTTGTTCAATTGTCTTATCAGCTTGCACTATAGATAAGGACTGAGGACCTTAAAGATCTTAATTTTCTGCCTTTCCTGGGACTGTTGACTGGGGTGAAAAAGGTTCAAATAGTGATACCAAGACAGATAAGGGAGTTGTGTTCCCTTCCATACCAGACAAATTTCAGATTCTAGAGGAATGTCAGCTGATGTGCATGTAGTCTGAAGAGACAATAAACAATGTTCTTCCAAACAAAACATTTTGGCAGTACACCTTTGCTGCCTTTTGTTTTTACTCATTCAGTGATAAAAAGTCAAGAACGACAGAAAGGAAGTGTATTCTTAGGCATATGGATTCTAAGGGAGGTGGAAGGTTTTATGTTTATTATATTGTATAAAATAATCTTTATTGAACTGTTAAAGGAATGCTTGCATTTGCTGTCTTTTTTTTTTTTTTTTTTTTTTCTACCATCTTAGACCTTGTGTCACAGGAGCGTTTATCTTTTCTCCTGGTGAATTGTTGATGAATGTGGTTTGGGGCCAGTTAGTGAATGCTGTCATCACAGACCTCTTGTAATTGATGTAGTTGGGTGAATTATGCTATAGGGTCATACATGTGTTCTTACACCACAGTAAGTAAGTTCTGGTGTTCAAATGTATTATCAAATACATCTGGGTTTCTCTTTCATCCTCTGCAATCCACTAAATACATTTTTCTCTCATATTTGTTTCCAAACTCTGTGGGAATAAAGTTTTGCTACGTGATTCTCTTACTGTAGTTTTTTAGCGCTTTCAAATGTGTCTACTATTGTGGTGGAGTACTGATATTAGCTCTTCTAGTATTTAGGACTGGCATTAACTACTTGCTCTTGTACATATATGGAAGGCACATCTGCCTCCAGCAAAGCTCTTTTCCTATTTCTTCTATATTCAGTGCCAGGAAGCTGGGGGAAGCATATTATAATCTACAGGTCTGTTCTATTTATCAGAGCTTTGCTTATCATAACTCTTCCTCTCAAGGCTGTCCGCTTCAGTTTTGACTTGTGGATGCCTGTTTGGAAAACAGTTGCAGTGAAGATACAGTAATGTAGGCTGTAAAGCAGTCTGTACAGTCTGAGAAACGCAGATGTTTGTACAGACAGCCAACTGTATATCACAAGTGACTCTTGTCACGCTCAACAGTAATACTGGTGACCAGTTTTGGTTTATTTCAGAACTGAGGGCCAATGTTTTTTGAAGACTTGACTATGCCAGGTTGCTGAGATAATACTGGAAGCAAGAATATGTGCCTCATTAGTTGTGTTGAGTGATCTTGAGGTTTTTTGGTATTAGATGGTGTCTGTTACAGGGTCAGTAGCATGCACATAATAATAACCACCTGAATAAAAAATGATGTTAAAACAATCTTTACACTCCATGGTAGCATATTGACTCTCAGCTCATGGGCTATTGTCCAAGTTGAGCTCTAGAAGATGTGTGAACTGGGAAGTTAAAAATAGATCGGAGAACCTTCTTCCAGGCTTTT
Source organism: Chlamydotis macqueenii (assembly GCF_036417535.1). Classification (NCBI taxonomy): domain Eukaryota; kingdom Metazoa; phylum Chordata; class Aves; order Otidiformes; family Otididae; genus Chlamydotis; species Chlamydotis macqueenii. The sequence goes on from NC_141560.1 coordinate 40,195,014, forward strand.
AACCATCTATGTGCTGGAATTTGGGGATCGCCCCAGTGTCGTCTTTAATACAATTCCTGTCAATGCTGAGCGTTGAGATGTCTCTGTTCTTTCGTGTTCCACAGTTGTGTGTGATCATTTTTGTGCAAGAGAACTACTTGCCTTTTTGAAAATGTATTAGAAGATTACTTCTGTTTTCAGATACTGCAAGATCCTTCTCTCTAAACTAGAGAGACATGGGTTTGATGGACGGACCGCTCGGTGGATAAGGAGTTGGCTGGATGGCCGCACTCAGAGAGTGGTGGTCAACGGCTCAATGTCCATGTGGAGACCGGTCACGAGTGGCATCCCTCAGGGGTCCGTGCTGGGCCCGGCCCTGTTCAACCCCTTTGTCGGCGACATGGACAGTGGGATAGAGTGCACCCTCAGCAAGTTCGCCGACGACACCAAGTTGTGTGGTGCCGTCGACACGCTGGAAGGGAGGGATGCCATCCAGAGGGACCTTGAGAGGCTGGAGAGGTGGGCCTGTGCCAACCTCATGAAGTTCAATCAGGCCAAGTGCAAGGTCCTGCACCTGGGTCATGGCAATCCCAGGCACAAATACAGGCTGGGCAGGGAATGGATTGAGAGCAGCCCTGAGGAGAAGGACTTGGGAGTGCTGGTGGATGAGAAGCTTAACATGAGCAGGCAATGTGCTCTTGTGGCCCAGAAGGCCAACCGCATCCTGGGCTGCGTGGCCAGCAGGTCGAGGGAGGTGATTCTCCCCCTCTACTCTGCCCTGGTGAGACCCCACCTGGAGAACTGTGTCCAGTTCTGGAGCCCCCAACACAAGAAGGACGTGGACCAGTTGGAGAAGGTCCAGAGGAGGGCCACGAAGATGATAAAAGGGCTGGAGCACCTCTCTTATGAGGACAGGCTGAGAGAGTTGGGGCTGTTCAGCCTGCAGAAGAGGAGGCTCCAGGGAGACCTGATAGCGGTCTTCCAGTACCTCAAGGGGGCCTACAAGAAAGATGGGGAAAGGCTGTTTAGTAGGGCCTGTTGCGATAGGATGAGAGGTAATGGTTTTAAAATAGAGGGGGGTAGATTTAGATTGGAAATTAGGAAAAAATTTTTTACGATGCGGGTTATAGAACACTGGAACAGGTTGCCCAGAAAGGTGGTGGAGGCCCCATCCCTGGAAATGTTCAAGGCCAGGCTGGATGAGGCTCTGAGCAACCTGACCTAGTCAGGGATGTCCCTGCTCCTTGCAGGGGGGGTTGGACTAGATGACCTTTGAAGGTCCCTTCCAACCCTAACCATTCTATGATTCTAAGATAGCTTTGTTTTAAAGAAACTGTACAAACTGTTAAATGATGTTTAATTCACACTGCTTGTAAACCATTGGTGTGAGGAGTCAGGTATAGTTTTGTTTTTCACTTCATTCTGAAACACTTTCCTAGAAGTGCTGTTTTTCATTGTGAAAGAAGACTTCTACTACATTTGTAACTCAGTGAATAGCAGGGAAAAAGAGTTTAAAATAATTCTAGTTTGTAGTAGAATGTCCACATAAAGATTTAAAATTATGGAAACTTATCATTTTCACTGCTTTTGTAATTCATGTTTGGGAAGTGACTAGTACAAGTTTCCTCTTCTATCTTTTTGACAGACTGTGACTACAAGAATGTCTTTTCCACCTCATTTGAATCGCCCTCCTATGGGAATCCCAACGCTTCCCCCTGGGATCCCACCTCCACAGTTTCCTGGCTTTCCTCCTCCTGTACCACCTGGTAAGTTATGTAGGTATATGGAAGTGTTGTAGAAATAAATTACCTTGTATTATTCCGAATTGTATTATTTACAAAAATTACTGGCTCTTAACATATTTCAATAACTCTGATTTGTGGATATTGCAATTAAGTTTCTGGTTTACCCAACAGTCATGTCATGTGAGCAAGCTCATTTTGATCTACCAAAAGCTGCTTACTTCTGACCAGAAATCAGACCAGTGGAGACAATACCAGACTTGTCCTGGACCTTTTTTTAAGACTGAAGCTAGGTGGTGGTTTTTGTTAGTGTTAGGTATTCTGAAAGCCACTGTTTTGATTTTTTTTAGTTCCTTTCAAATAAGCCGTTGTCATAGCCTTTGGAAACACTTGGGTACACCGAGTATGTGTGATGTCAAAATACAAGAGTAACTTTCAGAGAAGGTCCAACTTCTTGCATTGTTTTTCTACACTTTTTTTAATAAATCCTACTTTCTTTTATTCTGCTTCTTACATACTTTCCTCCACACATCTTGTAAACTTGCTGTTACATTCCTCATTCCTTCTAATCTTCCCAAAATGAATTCCACCTTTATTTCTTTGTTAATCTGTAAGATCAGCCTCTGTTTTTTTGTGTTGAGACTTTAATTCGTTTGTCTGGAGCTACCTTCTTTCCGTACATTGATAGTATAGATAACGGTGACTGGAGGCAGGATGCCACAGAGCAAGTGGAAGAGAGGAGTCCTTCAGAGAATTACTCCTCTAAAATTCATCGCAAGGGCTGCAGAAAGTAACTCCTGTCTGTATGGTCTTAAGCTGTGTTGTGCACAAGTGTTTTGTAGACAATAAAGGCATTCAAAAACCAGATGACTGAACTCTGGAATCATTTGTGCACATCCATTCATCAGGCTAATCCTTACTTGCATTAATTTTTCTAAACTTTTTATTTTTCTGAGATCCATGAGATTATGTGGATGTTATGCAGAATTCTTGATTAAGTAGCATACTGCCATCAGAAATTTCAGGTTAATTTTTAAAACTCTACTTCTTATCTTTACTAGCTCCGGTTTATCTATACTAGTGTGAAAAACACCAGATACTTTTAAAAACAACTTTCTGAAGAGTATTTTAAAATGCCCGATATAAGCTTCTGCTCTGAACACTTACTTTTTATCAAGTGCAACAAAGATCTTTTTGTTCTCTTGCTGTGTTTGACTTTACTAATACTGAAACAAGACTATTTATATAATAATCCAAACAGTGTGTAGAGTGGAGGAGCCTTGTATCAGGCAATAATTACATTCTTCTCTGCACACTGGAAACATTATTTTCTTACCTGTGCAGATGATGTATTTTGACATGTAGAGGGTATGGATCACTCATTTTTTAGCACAAGTGTATCAGTAGAGTTGAAAATGCCACAGTGACTTTATAAAAGTCTATTCTGAAGTTATTCCATTCCTAAGATCACAATTTTAGTGGCTTATAATATTATCTTTAGCTAGCTTTTTGGGCAAAATTTCATGTTCTAGTTGTCTTACTCAGCCTATAATTTTTTGAAATGTTTCAGCTGCGAACAGCAGTTTGCTTGTGTAAGAATGAAGTTAGGAGAAGTGTTTTGCTTTGCGTAAAAATGTGGCTGTTGGAAATGCTAGAACTTCTTATTTTTATCTCTTAAGTGTGGAAGATTTCATAAGGAGGTGATTCTGATAATGGTATCTGCTAATCTTCAGACATGACGAGCTGAGATGTAAAAAAATCTCTCTTCATATGTAAGAAATGCTTTAGTGAGTCAGACTAGCAGTCCCTATAGCTTGATACATTGTCTGGGCAGTGGGAATGGAAGATGGTATTTAGGGTGGACATGTACACCTATCTGCTTTCTCAGTCTGTTCCCTCACACAATTGTTGTGTTAGGGTTGTTACAGAGTATGATGTTTCATTTTTCCTTTTGTCTTTTTCTGAACCTGTCATTCATGAACATTTTGATGTTTTTTTGAACCTGCAGTCCATCTCCACTGTCACCTCTTGCACCAAATTTGAGAAGTCCATTAACTGTTGTGTAAAGTGCCACTTTGTTTTGTCTGTTTTTAAACTCACTGCCTACTTAGTGTCTCCCTTCTATCCCAGCTCTGATGTGGGTATTGGGTGAGTTGTATTTTGGTTTTGTACACCTCAGTCATGTTCCATGCCTTGCAAACCTTCACACTTCAAGCATCTCAGAGTTTGGAGTTTTTCCTAGTAAAGCAGCTGCTTCAACACTTAAGTCATGTAGTTGCTCTTCTCTAAGGCTGCGTGTTGTTCTTGAGTTGCAGAGACCAGGTCTGTAGACAGTAGTCCAGGTATAGGTGCACCAGGTCTTTATATAGCGGCTAAATTATGCTTGAGGTCTTGAACATCAGTATGTTTGATGCCCAGCATTTTAGTGTATTTTTTTTGGCTCCTGCTGAGCATTGGGCTGATAGTTTCAAACTGTCTTACTGAGTTGTAGCTTTAAAATCCAAGTTCAGCATCATGATAATTATAGTTGTAATAGTTACCGGGCTGCACAGCCAGAGTCTTGGCTTGGAGTAGTTCCTTCAGTCTGTGAGATATCATGGGGCATTAAAACTGAGCATGGGAGAGAAGTACACCTTCTGATTCTCTGACCAGTTGGAGGGATATGAGATAGCAGGACTTTAGTATGAAGGGACTGAGGAAGAGGATGAGTGATGGGGAAAATAAATGATGGAATTTAAGAAAAACCAGAGTGGACGAGGAGAAAGCTGGAGAGAGTGTCTGAGGAGAAGTGTTGTTTCAGGATTAAGCACTGGAGAAAGTGGGAGAACAAGTCTAGAAACAGTAGGTTGCAGAAGTTTGGTTAGGATTTTATGAGTACAGCAGTAAGAGATAGGAAGGATTGAGAGTGAAAGATGAAGAAAGTTTTTGTTTGTTTGTTTGTTTGCTTTGGGTTTTTGGTTTTTTTGTGGTTTTTTTTTTGTGGGGTTTTTTTTTTTTTTGTAGAATGAACAAAGAGAGATTTAGGGATTGCTAGAGGGTATTTCTCTGAAGAACACGAGATTGACTTCATTGTTCTTGAGTCTCAAGTCTCAGTCTTTTCTGGCCAGCAAGTAGTTTTGAAATCCATACACTTAATATCTTTAACCTTCTCTAGCAATGGGTGTGGAACAATAAACAGCCTTTGTAACTATCAGATATTGGCTCACATGACAGTACTTAAAGCTGCCAGTGAATTCAGTAGTAGGAAAGACTGTATGGCATGGTTTCACCTGACTAAATATTGTTTTCAATTAAGTTTTAGAGATTACCAAGTCAGGTATTCAGCAGATAGGGAGCTTCTGGATTGAGGTTTTCTATGCTGCATTTATTAAGCTAGTCCATAAATAGTAACATGAAACCCAGTGGCGTTCTTTGTAGGACCTCATCCCTAAGCTGTATACAGGATCAATTGTGCTATGAGAATAGAGCAAGTCAGGAATGAGATTATAATCTGTAGGACTTCAGCTGCTTTTGCTCTTTTTGTGGAATTCCCTGCCTCATTCATCACACGACTGTCTTCTAGAACAATACTGTGACTTGAATGTGTTTTGAAAATACATGTTAGTGTGTTAGTGTACTCGGGCTGTGCTTGAATGCTTAAGGAATTACTGGTAATCAATACTGTGAAACTCTTATTTGACCAAAATTACTATCTGGTTTGGAAATTGTGTCTGCAATCAGTTAATTTGTATTCATCCACAATCTCAACAGGCAGGTTAACATTAATGTCTTGTCTTGCTCAGGGACCCCTATGATTCCTGTACCAATGGGCATTATGGCTCCTGCTCCAACTGTAAGTATTACCATGGGAATAAGATGGTAGGAAAATAAAATGCATAGTAACACTTAATAGATGACAACAGTATTTTTGTTTTGCTCTGTTCAGTCAGAATTCATACTATGAAAGGAAATGCTTCACTTTAAATGTAACTATTACGCGTTTACTATGCTGATTTCTGACCTAGTCTAAGTTTGAAGTAGTATCTGGAGCTGCTGGCTGCGAAGCTGAAGTAGTTACTGTTCTTGCAAAGAGATATACTTCTCTCAAATACAATTATTTCAGCTTTGCCTTCAGGTCATGCATAATCCTGCTGTGCAGTACAGTTTAATCAGTTAGATTCCGGCTCTCTTGCTTTCAAGTTTGTTGACCTAACAGTGCTCTGGAGGCATCACCTCATCCATTTTTATAAGGCCATCATGCAGCACTGCTGAGTTGGCCAGATGTATGTTGACAAGCTTACAAACAAAATCTCTTTCCCCATGTTGCAGAAGGAACAGTTGCATGTAATGAGCATCTATGGAAGAACATAGGATAGAATGATCTCTTTGTCTTACTAATTTCTAGTTGGAAGGAAGGTTTATGATTTACCAGGGAGCAAAAAGCACTCTAAAATATAAAGGTTACTTCCTGGCTTAACAGTGAAGTACTATTTCTATGATTTGGCATAAGTGAAATCTCCTCAAAATACTGAATTTTATGATAGCTTATATTAACTGTTACAGGAGAATATATTCATAGTAACGGACGTATTTAAGACAAAGATACTGGAACAAATGCATTATTCAGTTTTCTGATTAAAATAATTTTTATTAAGTGACACTTCTAGAGGGGTGTTTTGAGAAGAGGGACTCTGTATGTACTGTTAAATCTCAGGTGGAAGGAGAGAGGTGCAGAAAAATGGAACGATGATCATGCCTATCTCTATACAGTTTATTTTACAAATGTTTGCTGCGTAACCCAAAGGGGTTTTGGGTTGTGTGTTGATTAAATAAAGCAGTAATGTTATTCACTCTGTGAAAGCTTTAAGACCTGCCATGTGTCCTTTGAAGCCTTTTGAGTCTGTTACTTTTCTATTTGCAGCTTGCTTTTGACACTGTTAGGTAAGGTACTTCAACTACCAGTGACTCAAATGTTGCAAATTAGTTATTTATACAAGAAATAATACCTAATGTTACTGTATGCGCACCTTGAGACCTTCTAGTAACCATGTTCAGGAATAGCTATTTTCTCTGCCTGTCTTTGCCAGAAAATGGTTGTCTTTTGTGTTGTATAAAGTGTTAAAGTCTGAACCACGCATTGGTGTCTCACTCACTAAGGTTTGTATGAAAATGTAATATTTAAATACATGTACATCCTCAATTCTTTTTGTCTTACGGATTTAAATGCGGGGGGGGGGGGGGGGGAACCCCTCACTTTATTTTACAACCTCTCCTTTTCCTTCTAGGTATTAGTTCCTACCACAGTGTCTATGGTTGGAAAACATTTGGGAGTCAGAAAAGAACACCCTGGCTTAAAGACCAAAGAAAACGACGAAAACAGTGGTCCCACTACCACCGTTTTTGTAGGCAACATTTCTGAAAAGGCCTCGGACATGCTCATACGGCAGCTTCTAGCAGTAAGTGCAGCAGACTGCTTGTTACATTTCATCTCTGACTGATGAATGAAGTAGTGACCTGCAAGCAGCAGACTGAAACTAAAAGCAGAGTTAGTCCTGCTTGCGGGAATAGAACTCTATTACTCTTGAGTTGGAAGTCAGTAAGTGAGGAGTACAACTTTTTTAAGCTGTAGATGTCAGTGAATGTAGGAATATTTTACTTTTAGTAGTTTGCCCTTTTTTGTATGTCATCTTTTGCAAGAAGTGGTTAAGTTTTTGGAATATTTTAAATGTAAATATTATTAAGTAATAATATTTATCTTTAATGCAGAAATGTGGCTTGGTTTTGAGTTGGAAGAGAGTACAAGGGGCATCTGGAAAACTTCAAGGTAATTGTACTTTTCAACATCTCTAGTCAGACTCTTGGTTTTATTACCTGGCAGCTTTTCAAATGTCTTACACATTGCTATTCTTAATACTTTTACATTTTAAGGTATTGTATGTGATACTTAACTGCTAAATACCTCCTAGTCAAGGGCTGATATTTTCTGTCCTAGTCCTCAAGACAGAAAGATAAAAGTAGAATTGAGAAAGGTTAAATGGGAAAATATCTTGGGGGCCTAATTTTGCTCACCTTTTTGTTCTGAGACTGAACCAGGAGTTTTATAGACCATCTCTGAGAGAGGTTTACCAGTTTGGACGTGGCCGCCAAAGGAGTATAGTTGCAACATTGTTAGCAGTCTCTTCCATTGCTGTGCATTATCCTTCTCTGTTAAGGAAGTTTTCCTGATGTAAAATTTTTCTTCCTTCCCTATCCTCAAATTGAGATGATTTATTTTTATTTGGTGCTTTTCTCCAGTGGATATAGGAAACAATTTTGGTTACTATTTTTTGCTGGTAGTGTTTTCATATCTTCCCTAGGTTATTTTTTTTCCTTTTTTAAGATGTAATTCAGTTTCTTCAGCTTTCTTGTGTATCATACTTCATTTATTTTGCTATCATGAGATGTTTTTCTGATTTACAACTTTCCGTAACTGTTGTGAAGAACATAGTTTGAAATACCGCTCTCTTTAGGTTAACTATGAACTATTGATTGATGTCCTCACTCTTCAGACAATTGCAAATCCATCTGAGACGTGTCTTCCTACAGACTACATTCCTTAGCTAAGACAAACATATCAAAAGCTTTACAAACACAGTGTATGTACTGGTTTCACCTGATTCACTGGGCTGAATTATATCAAAGACTAATGCAGTGAATGATCTTTTTGACTTTTTAACATGTGTGTTCCTGGCTTTAAAAAAAGAAGTGCCTGTGTTCCAGGTTTATTGACTCAAAACACTTTTGTTATACAAAGTAAATTACCTGAAGAGCTTTAACACTTTTACTTTTCATTTGAATCATCCATTTCAGCCTTTGGATTTTGTGAATACAAAGAACCAGAATCCACGCTACGAGCACTGAGACTACTCCATGACCTCCAGATTGGAGAGAAGAAGCTGCTAGTCAAAGTTGATGCAAAGACAAAGGCTCAGCTAGATGAATGGAAAGCAAAAAAAAAAGCTTCTAATGGGGTATGTGTATAATGTGTGACTTGCGTTATTTTGGCAGGAGGGCAATGCACTTGCTAGATCAAATTGTGAGTGTGCCTCTTAGTTTCTGTTCTTGTCTGTACCCTTAATTAATTTTAGGATTTCGCCAGAATCATATTAATGTGTCTGAAGATATGTTGAAAGGCAGTGAAGTGTAAGGTCTTAATTCACCAGGATTCAAACTTATCTCTAAGCTACGACTGAATCTCTGGAATTAGTTCTGTAATTCATTCTAAAATGTAGTAGTAAGTGCTATACCTTGTGATTCTGTTGCTTCATTTTTGTGTAGAAACTCTTTAAAGTGTATAAGCTCTAGAAGTCATTGTTACTGTTGTCGGAGTCTGTAAATCATATGTCTGAGGAGAACTGGAGTTTCTTTCCTCTCCACTGACTATCTTCTAAAACAAATTAATGAAAAATAGAGTAGTAGATCATTCAGTGGATAATGCAGTTATCAGGCAGTGGACACCTCACAGACATTTAGTAGATGGGGAAATTGGTTTTGTACCATTCCTTTCTAGAGCTAAGGATCTGTTCTGGATTAATTGCAGATATTAGATATGTTGAATTCTTGTGAGATACAAAGATACTTAACTGGCAAATTTGCATTAAAATGAATTTTATCTACTTCTTTGCTAAAATAGTATATTTCACATCACAGTCAAGTTGTTGGACTTGGTCTTTTACTATTTTAAAGTTCTGCGTATGTCTTAAGATAGTACTTGAAATTATTTTCTGTAAAAAGAAAGCAAGAAGAGGCTCTTGTTCAGAAAACTAAAAATACTAGTCACACTGTAGCACGCAAATTTTTAAAATGCCAATTTGGAATTGTTCTTAAAGGTATGTAAAATACAGTGGGAACACATGTAGTTTTATTTCATATTACTTAACCAGTACTAAAGGCATAATGATGACTTGAAGTGCTTGATGCATTTTTGACTGTGTACCCAGTGTATGGGATTAAATGCAATGGCTCAGTAAAGCACAGTACTGGTTTCATGGGTTTTGAATGGAGTAATGTATTAGCTGTTAACCTAAGTAAGGGTTTGATTTGACTACCCCTTCCATTCCATATTTCCTTGTTTCCTGTTGGCATCACCTGTAATACTGTGCTGCACAGCTGGTATTATAAACAAGCTTAAAGTATCAGTGGAGTCCTTGTACATCTCTCTTATAATTTCTTTTTTTTTTTTTCTGTGAGCTCTTGTGGGTTACAATCAATCCTAAGGGGTTGACTGTAATAAAGCAGAGGGTACTGATTGTGGCTTTGGTGAAGACAACAGTGTGTGCCAATGCCGTTGAACTGTGGAGTGAGATTAGCTCCAAATGTGTGGGGGTTTTTTTGTTTGGTTTTTTTTTGTTTGTTTGTTTGGTTTTTTTTTTTTCCTTTTGTTCATAGTGGCACAAAGAAAGACTGAGTTGCTGATGAATATTGATGAAGCATATGTAATCATACTGCTTCCAGTTCCTTTCATACCATCATCAGTGTGCTGGTGCCACTCTGATCCAAAAGTTGCGACTTTTTTCTTTAATTTTTTTTTTGTTTTGTTAAGAAATCAAGCATGTACACTACAACACCATGTCTTACAGACGCACACCAAGCAAACCTTTATCTGATTAGCTCCTTGCCCTGATCACTTAGTCTCCCTGGACCTCTTCAATTCCCCTCCCTGTCACTGCCTTCTAGCTCTTTTCAGCCTGCTCCTTCTTGGCCTGGCAGCGTCTTCAGCTCCAGCTGAATCCTCCCTTACCCCTCATTCTTTGCTGCTCCATCAGACCCTTCCCTCCCCCTCACTCCACCCACCACCTATCCTTGGCGGGATACCCAGCTGGATTGTCAGGTGAGATTCCATTGTTTTTAAAACATTTGAGGGATCAGGAGATGGGCTGCCTTGCTCAGCATACAGGTCATTGTTCTACCCTTTTAGTAACATTTAGTGAAATACACTTCTTTGTGTGTGTTCCCTTTCCTCTCTACAAGGTGGAAAGGAGCAAAAAGATGAGGAACTGTGAAGTAGTTGATCAACAATAATAAGAAAATGTTTGCTGTGCAAGGAATATTGTTCCTAACAATGTTTCTTTAATACAGTTCTCCCATTATGAGTTGCAGCTTGAAAGTTATAGGTACACATTTGTATTGCATGGCACTTAAGTAGAAGGCTTTGAGGAACTGCTGTTGAAATGACTTGGAGTTCTGGAGGATACAAGGTAGAAACTTTTGACCAAGAGCTGACGATAGCGGTTGCCTTTCTGTGAGCGTGTGTGTGCTTTCTCTTTTCCTGTCTACCACCTTAATCACCATTTATCTGTTCTATTTTATTATGCAGTCCTACACTTGCTCTCTGCAGACATTCACATGTAAAACTATGTGGTCCCTATCGTATTGCCGGTGTGAAAAGATCTGACTAAAATAATGCAATTGATAACTACTCGTAGGTGGTTTGGTTTTTGTGAGATTTTTCTGAGGTTTTTTTTTGGTGGAGATTTTTTGTTTTTGTTTTTAAGTAAATCTTGTAGGGGTATGAATGAGATGATCAAAGGTGAACTTCTGAAATAAAACTAGTATTTTCAGTTTGTTGATTTCTGTTACTTTGCCATTTTTCCTTAGAACGCCAGACCAGAAACAACAAATGATGATGAGGAAGCACTGGATGAGGAAACAAAGAGAAGAGATCAGATAATTAAAGGGGCCATTGAAGTCTTAATACGAGAATATTCCAGCGAGCTCAATGCCCCCTCCCAGGAATCTGACTCTCACCCCAGGAAGAAGAAAAAGGAAAAGAAGGAGGACGTATGTGTTTTGATTTTGGACAAAACAGATTTTTCTTCAACTCACCTTTATATAATGGCCAAACCTTGTGCTAATACTTTAAACCTAAACTTCTGATGAGAAAACAAATCAACAAGCATTGATGTCAGCAGCAGTTTCATTTTTTTTTTTAAGCTGAAAGCTAGTCAGTTATAGACACCATCCCTTCAGGATGGTTTAGGCATCCAAGCACCTAGACTTCTTGGAACAACAGGTTTGAATCTGGTCAGGATTGAACCAACCTTTCATCCCTGTGAAGGTGGAAGTACTGAATTTAATGCAGTTTAATCTGTATGTGCGTCTAGGTTTTTTCAGATGAGAACTTAAAAAAAACAACTGTAAAGAGTTTCTGCCTACAGTCTATTTCCACTGAAAGATGCCAGGGCGCTTTTGTAATGGCAGGGATTTGCTCTGGTAGTTTTTGACAAAATTCTTCTTTTCTCTGCTTATAATATGCATTCTTGTAGTGTGCATTGATCCAACTGGTTTCAGCTGTCTCCAGATGTGGAAGTGCCTCATTAGTTGTTTATATGTATACCTCATAGACCTTGGAGGGGTCCTTCAGGGATGAAAGGCATATTGCAGTCTTCCTACCTTACAAAATCACTTTTACACGCATGTGTCAATTTGGCTGGATTTTATCAGCTGGTTTTCATATATTGTGTAATGCAAAAAGCCCTGTTAAGCAGGAATGAATGTTCTGATTTATACCTGCTTCTATGGATGACCTTTTTATGGAATAAAACAAACTGGAGGAGGGGGAATAAGAATGAGCAAACTCAGACTTAGCTTTTCCAGCCAAGTTTCTAACCATGGGAAAAACGGGCTTTCACACCTACCATTCTGCACCTAATATGAAAGAGATTGGAAAATTTTTTGACCAAGACTTTTACCCACTTAAGTCTTCTGCAAAGTACCTATTCCAATGCAATAATGCAATTTCAAATGCTTATGGGGTTTAAATGTGGTGCAAGAAACATCATCTCCCTCAGGGAGCAAGTGTATCTTCCCTACAACATTGTTAGCCATGGCTGCCCTGAGGTGTAAGAGTGCTGAGCTGAGAATTTGTTTTTCTTTCCTCTACCTCCCTTTGGGAGAAGATGCTTCCTTGGATGAGAATTTACAAATGAGTCACTGTCTAATGCTATCAGCTGTATTTTTTGTTGCAAGCATTGTTACAATGTGTATTGTCCTGTGGGTTCGTGAGCCATGAATAATGCCAGGTAGTTAAACATTATAAGAGACCATCGCAGTATTGGAAGAGCTGGATGCTGAGTATGTCCCAGGGACAGAGCGATATTCTGCTAGCTCTGTGTGATGTAGAATTTGACCAATCTGAGCTAGTCAAGTAGAAAAATAAGCTCATTTTAAATACACAGCACTTGTGGGTTGAAATTACACCCCATCATCCCTCCCATACTAGAAAGGAGGAAAAGAAACTTTGGAAACTTGCTGTCTTTGGCCTGTGTGGATAGAGGTGGTAGTGAAGAGATGGTCCTAGCTCGATGTTCTCTTGTCCTTAAAGGAGCGGGGAGAGGAGGACTGGGGGGGGGGGGGGGGGCGGGGGAAGGGAAGATGGATATAGATATGGGTGGGGTGGGGGGCGGCAGGGAAACTTGCCAGCTTTGGGGCTGTTGTCCCCTGAAGGGCTTGGTATGAAGAAGGCTCCCGCTGGTGTTAGCAGCAGAGTCCATTATTACTTCTGGATGAAGGCATGACTGATGTTGGGGGAGTTGCAAATGTGTGCGGGGAACTGAGAGTGAGTGGAATCTGGTTTTCAATTTCAAACACGGGGGAACCTCGCTAATTCGCACTAACTATTAGTTAGTAGGTGCGATCTACCAAATTTTGCGAATTAGCGAGTAAATAAAATCAAGACATACCCACTGCAAATATACTGATCACTTATATTGGCAAGTGTAGCTTAGTCTTGTTTATGATGCTACCATAGTGTACTAATATCCTGTAGTATACTTGTAATTCAGTGAGGTCTTACTAATATGAGACCTCACCATGTATTTTTCGTAGTTCAGATAAGGGAGAATTAGCGAGGTTCTTCTGTAATTTTATTGATTCAAAGGAATGAGGTCACAGCAATACAATATTGCTTTGTAGTGCAAACATACAAAACATTGTTTTTCAGAGTAGTATGCAATCTATTTTTAAAAAAAAAAATCTCCGTGGATTTTTCCGCAGATTTTCCGCAGATTTCCAGTGGCCCCACTGATACCTTATCCACTCATCACCAAGGTTCGTTTACATTGTAGGCTTTGACAATGACTATGTTTACTGCTAGTTGCCAGATTTGTGACTCTTGTCCATCTGATTTTTTTTTTCTTTTTTTTTCACTCATTAACATCAGACTGTCAGGTTTGGTACTGCAGAAGGACTTTATTTATCTCTTGCAAGACTGGTTGAAAACTTCTAACCTTCAGCTTTTCTCTTGTTCTCTTGTGTCTGTACAGATGGCTCTTAATGCTTTCCCTCCTGTCCCCCTTGTTTTTTAGGAGGATATAAATGCTATAGAAATGGAGGAAGACAAAAGAGACCTGATATCAAGAGAGATCAGTAAATTCAGAGACACACACAAGGTAGTATTCTTGTTTTTGCACTTGATACAAATTAGGCTTTTTCAAAATCCAAGAAACCACTATTAGAAAATATAGCATTACATTGCAATATCACTTAAAATGATGTTTATATTAGGTTTAATGTACATCTAGTTCTTTACAAGCCAAAAAAGACAAACTACCACGTTAAAGTGGCCCTTGACATCTTTGTGCTAAGGCTTTGATTGCTACTGAGTATTTTGCAGTCTTCTCACTTTAACATGAATAAAGGCAACTTAAGTTTCTACACCTACATTAAGTCAAGATATTTATAACTAAAGGCTAAACGGGGCTGCAGTATAAGACATACACTTGAGTGTGTTTCTGTAGGTAGATTTGTAACATAATCCAAGATTTTTATGAAGAGTTGAAACTTGAATTAAATTTAAATCTTTTATTTTAATAGTTCTAAGTTAAGAGTGGGGGAAGATTAAAACTAGGTCAGTGGTTACCAGACTTACCAAACTTTAGATGCATGGAAGAACTGTAAATTCCCATAAAGCTAATCTATTCATTGACCCCCACCATTATGATAGAGATCATATGGTGACTAATGCAAGATGAAACTCACAGCTTGGAAAGTAACATGGAATAGGATGTAAGTATGAGCTTCTGTTTTTTATTATACTTATGGATGCCCCCTCAGAAAAATATGCAAAGGGGTAACTGGCTTGGAAATGTTTGTGCACGTTAAGTCCCACCTCAGGGTTTCCACTTACAGAAGTTTCCATTAATGGTAGCGCATCTGTGAATGTTTCTGCTTTGGGAAATGATACCTGTGGATAGTAAAGGACAAATATGCATGTACTGTTCTTATTTTAATGTTTAGCTTAAAGTTGGTATTACTCTTACCCCAACAAGACTGGAATGGTCCTTGGCCTAGGGAATTATCAGCA
The DNA here is from genome assembly GCF_036417535.1 of Chlamydotis macqueenii. NCBI lineage: Eukaryota > Metazoa > Chordata > Aves > Otidiformes > Otididae > Chlamydotis > Chlamydotis macqueenii. Next base: position 40,210,056 of record NC_141560.1, read on the forward strand.
AGCTCCTCTTTTGAGCGCACAGTTTTATTTCAAAATACCCCCAAATCAACGTTAAAGAAAATGCTCAAGGTACAGCCAGGTGAAGTATTGCCAGTGTTATTCAGCTTTACCACATGTAGTCCCTGGGGGTGGTACCATGTTTTCATGCAACTGTATCAGTGTAAACACAAGTGACTATGCACACGTATTCAGTTTTTCTCTTGACGGAAGTTGTTGGAGATAAAAACCTGGGGAAAAATTCTAGAAGAAATCGTCTGGAGAAGCTCAGCAATTGAACATGAAACTGGTCAGTGGTGAAACTTCATTAGAATTGTGTTCAGTTCCGAGCCCCAAGTCTTCACTGGTACTGAGATGCGAACAAGTAATAAGTTTTTTTTAAAAAAAAATAACCGACCAAAAAAAAAAAAACCACAAACAAAAAAAAACATGCTTCATTGTTTCAGAAGCTGTTGGGCATTTTACTGCCTTTAATCTGTGTTGCTGGGGGGGGCTGTTTTGGGTTTCTTAACATCAAAAATCAACTGAAAGTAGTCATTGTGTATATTGGATCTATTTAAAAGGGGCTGTTGAATCTTTAGCAGCTGGCTAGTGAGCACAGTGAACCTTTGCATGTTTTTGGTATGAGTTTATAAAACAATAACCACAGACTGTCAGGGTATCAGCATTGCAGGGGGCGTCCATTTACAGCACGGACGAGTCTGAAGAGAGCTCAAGGTAAGATTTATAATTCTTCTACCTGTTTGTTTCTGTTCATTATTTCAATATATCTGATACCGTTCCCATCCCATTACCCTTTCAGATCCTCTTATTTAGACTGGTAGAAGTTGATGAGGTCAGATTTTGATTATAAAATAGAACAATTTATTTTTTCAATTGGATTTTAAGAAAGCGGACCCACAAAATGGATTTTAATACACCAAGACTTTTGTGTGTGTATGTTTACACATGTGTGAAAATATATATATATATATATATAAAAAAAAAAAGAAAACCGCTCTCTTGAGAAATCATTTTCTCACCACGAACAAAGTTTTTCAGTAGTAAAAAAGCAGGAGTTCAACCAAAGAAATTTCTATTGGAACATCTAAGATAACCTGTAAGTATCAACTACTTCAGTATGTAAACTTTTCTTTAAAAGTATATGAAATTTGAGGTAAGTTGGATTTTTAAAGGTTGACAACCTAGTTTAACATCTGACTGTACTGAGGTTTAAAGCTGTAACGCCCCTGTAAAATACAGTCCTTTAGAAATTGCTTTTCAGCCCAGTGTATACTGTATAATATAAGTTTTGGGTTTTTTTGTATCAGTTTTCTACCAATTCCTACCATTTTTAGTCCCTTTTTCCTTTTGTGATTTCAATGTATCCAACATTGGTTTGCCTGTATTGTACTATCAATGCAGCATAGTTTCACTGGATACATTAATCACTAGTGAATTAGCTTTATTTCTGTAATCCTTTGTCGGTTCTCTGGTCCCTGTGCCTATGGCAGAAGAACATTTATCAGGTAAGATTGCTTTTTAAAGTTGTCTTAAATGCTTTGTTTAAAAGAAAAGAAAAAAAAAACCAAACAAACAAAAACCAGAGAAAATGCTGTTTCATTGTTCCAGTTTTTAATTTCATTTCAGTGATGGTAAACATGGAGCCAAAGGGGATAAACCTGTTTATTCTGCTCAATATTTGTTCAAAAAAGTGGTATTCTGGCATCCATCAGGTTGAAATTTGGTATATTTGGTTGTTATTTGGTGTATTTGTGAACCGTGTACTTGCTCTTCCTCCCAGAAACATAGCTTATAGGCAAGGTTAATCCAGTGTTGGCGGTCCATGTCCTAGCACAGCATCTGTAAGTTAACAAATAACAATTGCTTCCAAGGATGGATTTATCTATCATTCTGTTGATGTATTTTCTATTGTCTTATAGGAATTCTGGTCATAGGAACTGTTTCTAATTGAAAAAAAGTGGCAATTTTGTACAATTTTTAGTAAAACTGTAGCAGGTAACCCTTTAGTTTCTGTGTTTCAAAAGAGCTATTTCCAACCTTTTTTTAACTCTCCATTTTGCAGTGGTGGAAGTTAATTCCATTCTGCAGAGTCCAGTTCTTACCATTGAACCTTTAGAACTTTTTTTAGGGAGGGAAAGGGGAAAGGTTTCAGCTTCCTTCACTGTTCAACCACATGCACCGCGTGTAAGTGGATAAATTTCTTTACCCAAGTTTTCGTATGGGACAGTTTGGGTCTGCCAAGACTTTTTGGGAAACAACTCACTGTCCCAGTAAACATTCCACTGAAATATATTTTCCTAGTTGAACAGAATTAATTTTATCAGCTAGGAGTTCACTTTACCTGTACCCAAGCGGCTTATAGGGCTGATGGAATTAGTGGCCCACCTGAATCATGACTGGCAGTGCACTCTGTATGTGCAGTTTAGTAGGCTTATAATATGAGGCCAACCCTACTCTGCTAAGGTTGGAGATTGCTGGTCTGTGTAGACCTATGCTTTTGCACGAAACTTAGTCTTGTGATTGCTGCATTTTGATTTCATACTTATGAGTTCCAAAAAATACCCACCAAACCCTTCTTAATATTTTAAAATCAGTGGCGGTTTTGGTATTTCCATTACCAGCCTTGTGTGTTGCGCCGGGAATATCCAGTTCCTGTAACTACAGAATTAACTATGAAAGTTCTCTTGTTGGTTTTTAGAAACTGGAGGAGGAAAAAGGCAAAAAGGAGAAAGAAAGACAGGAAATTGAAAAAGAACGCAGAGAAAGAGAAAGGGAACGGGAGCGTGAACGAGAAAGGAGGGAGCGTGAAAGAGAGAGGGAGCGTGAACGAGAGAAGGAGAAGGAACGGGAGCGTGAACGAGAGCGAGATAGGGATCGTGACCGCACTAAGGACCGAGACAGAGACCGTGACCGAGACAGAGATCGTGAAAGGAGTTCAGATCGCAACAAGGACCGGAGCAGATCAAGGTAAACGCGCTTGAGTTGCTATTTATTGCAGTTTTTCCTAGTACTCTTTACTAAGTGCGTATATTTCAGCAGATGAGCTGCCATTCAGAAGAGAATGGTCCTTTTGGAAGGTGATGAGTAAAAACAGGAAGTCAATTTTAGAAAATGTTGTATTTACCCAAATTGGAAGAATACTTGATTCCCTCCACAGCGCAGGAATATAAGGGCTGCAATGTGCAGTAAGCAACCGCCCAACCATGACTTAAACATATAGGTTTTATCTCAGATCTCTCTTATTTTTTCATGAGTACCTTTATTCCTACTTGAGGTTCTCTTATGTCTGCAGTAGAGGTTTTTTTTTTTTTTGTTGTGTGTGGTTTTTTGTTTTGTTTTTTAATAAAAGCAAGGGGATTCCTCTTTCAGTCTTAAACTGTTAAGAGTCATGTCAAGCTTTAGATGCTGCTTTTTCCCTCTTCACCATAGGAAAAAATAGCTGTTTAAAATCATTTTATGAGTAGGGTTCAGTTTGTCTGTAAGCCACGTAAACATGAAGGATTTATTAGGCATACCTTTCAGTTTTGGAGTTTTTAACTGTCACTTATTTGTGGAGAACTACTAACACAATCTCATAAGAATTGCTTAGTTTCTGTAGATCTCACTATTTAATGGTTAGTGTTCAACCAACTACTTTTAGGTAAATGCGGTTTTGAATATTAGAGCAATGGGCATAAATCAGTACTTCTGTCAGCTAATCATCTTGTACAATTCCAGAAGAATAACAACTTGCAAGATGCTATAAGTAGTGCATTATGCATTTGAAGTTAAATAACTTGATTGGGTGGAGGGGAAGGCCCTGTACTTAACTTTGGACTTCTTCCTTCAGAGAAAAAAGCAGAGACAGAGAAAGAGAACGCGAGCGGGAACGGGAAAGAGAACGCGAGCGGGAACGGGAAAGAGAACGCGAGCGGGAACGGGAAAGAGAACGCGAGCGGGAACGAGAACGGGAGAAAGATAAGAAGAGAGACAGAGAAGAAGATGAGGAAGATGCCTATGAACGCCGAAAACTAGAGAGGAAGCTGCGGGAAAAAGAAGCTGCATATCAAGAGGTAGGCTGGGATTTCTAAAGTTCCTTAAGGAAAAAACTGTTTCTGAGGGATTATAAATAGTCTTCTACTATAAAACACATTATTCCTTCTCCCTTTTCTTTTCCTAAATACATTTTTTTAATCCTTTCACTACATGAATTGGGGCAGAATATGTAAGTCACTGTTAGAACAACTTCGGAGTTCTTATTCTGGCATTTTAAATTATAAATAAATAATTTGCTTAATTTTAATGCAGTTGGTCTTAAACAATAATCCAAACTAACTTCAAAGTAGTAGCACTGTTATTAATGTTCTTGAGATTGGAGCGTGTGGGTTTTTTCTTCTATTGTAGCGTCTTAAAAACTGGGAAATCAGAGAACGGAAGAAAAGTCGAGAATATGAAAAAGAGACTGAAAGGGAAGAAGAAAGAAGAAGGGAAATGGTAAGGCTTATCGCTTTACTTGTAATTTTTTCCCCTTGTTCTTTGTGTCTCATTTAGAATGGAACATTCTACTGCCATCTTTATGGATAGTGATAGAGCTGTCATTTTGTATGAACACTGTGTATGTTTTTGTAAAAAATAAAAAGTTAATAGACTTGAAACAGAAGATGTCTAATAAATGGAAGTATTTTTGAGAATCTGGAAAACAAAGCCTAGTAGCTTGGTCTTGTGAAGGCAAAAGAATGAGATGTAGGCAGCTGCAAAATACTGTGACTTGGTCATCATGCACTATTGCATCTGTAACCTGTATTTGTGTCCGATTTGTAGCAAAACCTACTATATGTTCTGTGTCATGCAGGTGGAACTAGACCAGTCTTTACTTCCAACCTGCTCATGTGCCTGAACCTTTTATAAGATATAATATAATACTCTATAATATATCGAAGCACTTTTTAAATTTTTCTCTTTAGTTCATTATTTGTGAAATGATCACAGTTATCAGAGCAATGCTTGAAGTTTTGTCTGAAAAGACACCTTTGGAAGATAGATACTTCTGTAATCTTATAGTTCTGTTCTAAAGTGTAAAGAAGTTATTTTAAATTATGGTGGTGTTAGTTCATTACATAATTCTCCCAGAGGAAGAGAGAAGATATGAGAGAGTTCTGAGTGGGAGATGGTTTAGGAATTGCTTCAAAACAAAATATGGAAAGAGACACAGGAAAGAAAGGAACTAAAAAGAAAAAAAAAAAGAAGAAAATTAGAAAATACATTGTTTTACATGAAATCTACTGAAGGATATTTTTTTATTCGTGATCCTCGTGGATGCTGGCTATGGATGGCAGTTGTAGAGAGCAGTGTTAAATTTTGTCCTGAATTTCCAACCATATCTCAAGGTCATTAGAATAGAAACATTTTATTGTTGGTTTAAAGATACTCCTTGGCTACAGGTTAGAATGTCCTCATTTATATTCTCCTTAAAGAACTGCTTTGTTTTTTCTTTTCTTTTTCATTTTATCAGAGAGGGGAAAAAGTATATTCTTGCTATCCCGCTTGCCACCTTCAGTTTTAGTCCCGTGCATTAGTACAATGCTGCATGGTTTGAATTAGTCGCACAACAGGAGAGTGCTTATCCTAGAAGTATCCGTTAGATTTGTTTCTCTGCGTAACTAAATCTTTTTAAAATAGCACAGCTCTTGAAACAAAACAGTACTGATAAAATACATTTAAACTGCCATGTTAAAATATCCGATACCAGACTTACGGATTTGAAGAATAGGAACTTTCATCCTCTTCTGTGATGGGAAAAAAAAGGGGGGGGGGCGGTATTTAAAAACCTTTTGAAATACTAATAACAGAACAGTAGTCTGCAAATCAGACATGACCCCAGTGGACCTAATGGATGTACTATCTGCTGTTGAATGTATCGTAGCAAGTTGATAGATCCCTGGAAGATGGTGCAATTCCAAAACCTTTCCGTTTTCTGTCTGGAAAACTCTATTTTTAGTTTGAAGCACAGTAGATAATAAAATAACTTACTAATAATATCACTGAATTTTAAGCTCTGGGAAAGAAAACCAGAAATCCTTTTATAATGTCACTTACGTTTCAATTTCTTGCAGGCAAAAGAAGCCAAACGGTTAAAAGAATTCTTAGAAGACTATGATGATGACAGAGATGATCCAAAATACTATAGGTATGTCTTTCCTAACAAGAAAATCTTCATTGTTAGTTTTAACACAATTGTGGGGTTTGCTGGCAGAGGCTTATGATGTTTATAGTTGAGTGATTATCTGGCAATGTAAGGATCATACAATTATCTAAATTATTTCAGTGTGTCTTGGTAAGTGCCAGAGGGAAAAGGGAAACTCCTTACTGCTACTTGTTAATGCTTGTGAGTAGCTGCTCCTTCCTATTGTTTAACTTGTGGGTGAGGTGGATCAGAGGTCAGTGTAATGCCAAAATAAGGTGATGGGGGCAGAGAGAAGAAATCAGGTATGCCTCTAAGAAAATTCACTACAAGGAAGCTGGAAATTGAATTAAGAATAAGCTTGTTAACTCTGTAAAAGATGGGGAAGACCCTTCAGAATGGGACTAACTAAAATATGCATCAAACTAGTTCAGCAGAACTGGTTCTTGTCAAGTAAAAACCTATATAATAATTTGATTATTTTTCTAAGATGATCGTCAGTCACATTCTCTACATCTGTTTAATGTGACGGGGTAAGTTATGTATAGTAATGTAGGGAAATGGTATCTTAGATTCTTCTGTTACAAAAATAAAGGACTCCAGATGCTCTTAGAATCTTATTTTCATTTAGTGGAAGTTAAATCTGTGTCAGGTATTTCTTGTATTGTGGTACAAGGTTCTCTATGGAATGTTCTTTGAGGTACAAAATCCGTATCTTTTGTGTAGGGGTAGTGCTCTTCAGAAGAGGCTACGAGACAGGGAGAAAGAGATGGAAGCAGATGAACGGGATAGGAAAAGGGAAAAGGAAGAATTAGAAGAAATTAGGCAGCGCCTTCTGGCAGAGGGACACCCAGATCCAGATGCAGAACTCCAGAGGGTAAGTACCTATTTGTCTGGCGGGGGTAGGGGAAAGAGCACTTGGTATTCTGGTGGTATTGAGCAAAATTGTGTAAGAGGTCTGATATTTAATATTTGCTGTGTTCACTTTTGCTTAAAAAGAAGTCGAGATAAGCAATAAGGACACTGGAAACAATAACTTTCCAGGTCTATGTTTGGATGGAGTTCAAAAACAAATTTGAATTGGTATTTCTGATTATAATGACGCTAGTTGCATGTATTTGTTCTTGACTAACAGAGACTTCTTTAGGAAACAGATGATCTTTAGATACTTTTCAAACAGTGCTATTTTTGAGAGAGCTCCTTTTTTGCTAATTGTCTGTTTCATTATAGATGGAGCAGGAGGCTGAGCGGCGTAGGCAGCCTCAAATAAAACAAGAGCCAGAGTCTGAGGAGGAAGAGGAAGAAAAAGCAGAAAAAGAGGAAAAAAGAGAAGAGCCTGAGGAAGAGGAGGAGGAGCCTGAACAAAAGCCCTGCCTTAAACCAACTTTACGACCCATCAGTTCAGCCCCATCTGTTTCTTCTGCTAGTGGAAATGCAACCCCTAACACACCTGGTGATGAATCTCCCTGTGGCATTATTATTCCTCATGAAAATTCACCTGAGCAACAGCAGCTGGAGGAACATCGGCCCAAAATAGGGCTTAGCCTCAAATTAGGCAAGTTTACATTTTATTTTCATGTTTCATATGGGATCAGAATTAAAAAAAAAAAAAAAGCCAAGCTGAGTAGCCACACAGTTTTCCAAATATATTGTATATTTCGACATACTTGGATCAAGTTGTTGTTATCCAGATGCTGTGCTTGGTTTCTCCTATCCAGAAGATACCTTTTATAGATCTCTCTTCTTCCAAAATCTGGAGGGGCAAAAAGGAGGGAAGTTTTGGCATTCTCAAGGCTTAATTTTTTAGGGATGCTCTGAGCTGAGATTAGTTATTTCCACATGCTTTTTCACCTTAATAGATTTCTAAATATCTCTATTAAAACTCATTGCTACTTTTCATTGATAGAAGTGTATGTTAGATTTAAGCCCTAGATTCTTACATTTATTCACAAAGACCATTTTAAAAGAAGAAAACTGAAAAATAGATTATTTTTCTTTTAGAGTAGCACAAAGAATTTATGACAACTGCAAATGAAACGTGAGTGTAGAGTTCCTTAGTACTTTTTTTTTAAAGAAGAAAAAAAAATTGTTCTGAGCAGCAGAACTAAGGATATCTGTATTCCAGAAGGTTTATGCATTTATTATTCATTATTTTGATTAAATTATACTGGGGCTGCTGTTCGAGATCACACAGTGTTAGATCTTGAATTAAGAGAGACTCTGTGGTGTTAGGCTAACCGATTAATGGCTTTTCCTACAGCTAGATTCATTGCAATCTTTCTCTTCTGTGCTCTGCGTCTGCTAAGGTTTGTACTCATGCTATAGCCCTCTCTCAGTGAGGGTGCTAATTGGTCTCAGGGCAGAGAAAGACGACCCTGTTTTTCAAACATCCTGAACAAATTCAGTTTGAGATCTGTACTTTTGCCATTTTTATAACCATTTGAGAGATTAAAATGCTGTTACTAGGCATTCACAGATCTTTATATAACAAACAAATCGATATTCCTCAAGAAACGTGTGAAGAGCAAACTAGCTTCAGTTGCAGTTTATGAATATGTTATTCTGTCTTTTTTTGAAGGTGCCTGCAATAGTCCTAATCAGCCCAATGCTGTAAAAAGGAAGAAGCTTGCTGTGGATAGTGTTTTCAATAAATTTGATGATGAAGACAGTGATGATGTGCCCCGGAAAAGGAAACTTGTCCCACTGGATTATGGAGAAGAAGATAAAAGCAATATCAAAGGCAGTGTCAATACAGAAGAAAAACGCAAGCATATTAAGAGTCTCATTGAGAAGATTCCCACAGCGAAACCAGAGCTCTTTGCTTATCCTCTTGACTGGTCAATTGTGGATTCAGTAAGTTTCTTTCTTTTAACCATTCACAAAAAAGTATATTTTTTTTCCTAACAAAACACTGAAATTGAATAGAAAGACAGTGTTCTTGGGACTGCACTGGATTGGAGCAGCATCATCAAATGGGATCAAACTTGAGTACTGTATTTCTTGTCCATATATAATACTTATTCTGAAGTATGCCTGCTTATTTTTGGTCTGTCCTGAATTTTTGCTAATGTCGTGGTTTTGTTTAGTGAGGGGGGGCCTAAGGTGGTAGCTTCTGTAGGAAACTGCTGGAAGTCGCTCCCCTTTGTTCAGTGGTCTCGGCCGGGCCTAGGGCGGACCTGCTGCTGGCCAAGGCCGAGCCGATTGGTAGCAGAATGTTCCGTGATAACACCTCTATGATAACATATTTAAGAAGGGGAAAACAGGAGAAAAAAAAAAAAAAAGAGAGAGAAGATGTGAAGAAGCTGAGCGGGGGCAGAGATGGAGAGGGGGAGGTGCAGGCCTCATGGGCCTTGCAGGCCTCACCCTCTGGCCTCTCGCCAGGCAGCCGACTGGGCCCGACTTGGTCTGGCCTGGCTGCAAGAAGTGGAGAGAAGATGAGAAGTGAATAAGATGTAAAAAGATCCTGAGAGACATCTGCCAGCCTGTTGTGAGGAACGGCTGCAGACGCCAAGGTCAGTTCAGAAGGAGGGGGAGGAGTAATGCGGCTCCTGGCCTAGATTCCCCTGCAGCGTGTGGTGACAACCATGGTGGAGCAGGTTGTTCCCCTGCAGCCCATGGAGGTCCACGGAGGGGCAGAGATCCACTTGGAGCCCATGAGGGACCCCACACTGGGGAAGGTGGATGCCTGAAAGCGGCTGTGGCCTGTGGAGGGCCCGCTGGGACAGCTGTTCTGGAGTGACTGCACCCCGTGGAAGAGATGACCCACACCAGAGCAGTTCCATGAAGGACTGTGGCGTATGGGTGGGACCCCACAACAGAGCAGGGGAGAAGTGTGAGGAGTTCTTCCCCCGACAATGAAGCAGCGGCGTAAAACAACGTGTGATGAACTGACCGCAACCCCCATTCCCTCTTCCCCTCTGTGCCGCTCAGGGAGGGGAAAGTAGTAGAGATAATGTTAAGCTTGGGAAGAGGGAGGGGTGGAGGGAGGTTATCTTATTCTCTGTCTCATTATCCTGCTGTTTGTAGTAATAAATTAATAGTTTTCCCCAAGTCGAGTCTGTTTTGCCCGTAACAGTAACTTTAAGGATTTCTCCCTGTCCTTATCTCAAACCTCGAGCCGTTTTTCTTATATTATCTCCCCTGTTCTCTTGGAAGGTGGGGGGAGTGAGAGAGAGACTGCGTAGTCTGGTCCCGATCGGGGCTGAACTACGACAGCTACAAATTGGTTAGCAGTTTTACGGAAGGGGAGAAAGAAGGTCCTGTAAAAAACATGTTTGAATGGCTGTCAGAAGTACTTGCAGATGCCGAATCACTAGGGGTTATCTTCATAGCAAAATGTCTTTTGCTAAGTAGTTGTTTGGGTCTTGTAGCTGCCTGTCTGGTAGTATTGTTGCAAGACAGTAAAGCTTATGGAAGTTATGGGGTTTTTTTCTTTTTTTTTCTTCTTCCAGACGCTAATGGAACGTCGAATTAGACCATGGATCAACAAGAAAATTATAGAATATATTGGTGAAGAGGAAGCCACGCTAGTTGACTTTGTTTGTTCTAAGGTTAGTATCTTCCACTTTCTGAAGTCTGGATTTTGCTCCTTATTGAAGCTGCAGCAATGACTTCAGTATTTGTATTTGAAGGCAATCTGTTCTTAGCTTCTCTGTAATCTGTGGTATTTGTCAGCAGAGACAATTGGTGTACTTGGAATCAATATGTACCCTACTGTTTTACAAGTTACCTCGTTTAACACTTATTATGCATGATATGTACATGCTAGGTGTTCTCTGTTATCTGTTAGATAAATCTGTGGAACTGGATTGAAGAAACAAGCAGTTGACAAGAGCAGCAGTTTTAACTGATAGTTTTATCACTAGATTTCAGAGTTAACATCTCATTGGCCATTAACATTTTTCACTTAAAAACAGGATTTCTGTGATTCACGGGGGGAAAAAAGCCAGTAGCTTCATTTTGCATACATTTTTGGATTAACTAGATTAACTTATTTTAAAATCTGTTTAGATGCTGTTGTTGCTTTAGTGGTAAGAAAATACTAAGGTTTTAGAGTTAGCATTAGAAGTCATTCTGCTATATCTTTTAGCTGTTGCATGACTTGTTTAAACTAAACTCTGTGTAGCTTCTTTCATCAAATTACAAACTAAATTCTAGTAACTTGCATTTTTAAATCTGTCGCGACAACTATATGGCTTTTTATCAGTAGGGAATTTCAGAATCTCTTTTCAGCTTTCATGGTACTTGTGTGCATAATGGCTTGTCTCGGTTTATCTTATAGGCTACTGTATGAGCAGCAAAGCAAGTGACACAGGTGGTTAGTAGAAAGTGAAAAGCAGAGGTTGAATATTTGACAATCTTAAACTGTATCTATTTTTTTAAAAGCCATTTTCTAAAACTGAAAGACAACTTACTTGCTTCTGAAAAAAATAATTAGAAATATGTAACAGGCAGATGGAAAATTCAGTTATGAAGAGTGATACAGGGAGAATTTTGCCTTTGTCTTCTGTTAGGAATTCACTGTTGAAGGAAGGGGAGCTTATTCCTTAAATTAGGAGAGCTTAATTGGAGATGCAAGAATAGCCTGTAAATACAAGACCTGTTGAATCTATGGAGCTTCATGGAACTTGTTCCTCAATAACTAGCCATAAACCAGCACTCACTATGATGGAATTTGATGTAGTTTAATACTAATTTTTACTCTGACTAATACTGGGAACTAATGAACTGGAAATACTTTTTGCACGCGCAAAGCATTCAAAGTCCTTGAGAAGTAACTGGGTTTTGTCCGAAAATGTTTGTATGGTTTACTCTGACTTTTCAGTCTAAAAACACTTGTTTCTTTCAGGTTATGGCTCACAGCTCACCACAGAGCATACTGGATGATGTTGCCATGGTAAGCAGAAATTGTGTAACTGATACGCTTTTTACATTATACTGGAGCTAATAGTCAGTTTTGCGAAACAGTGGGAGTCCATAACAGAAATATTTGGTGTTCATAGAACATGTGTATAAAACATGCATTAGGTATGAAAGCTGTTTTGATTAAACAAATCATGCTAGCACAGGTGTGATTTTGCAGTTACAGCATCTAAGTAGAGATTATTGATCCCTGTTCAGAATTTCTCAGTGTTCAGAAACAGGGAACAAAGATTCTGTCCCTAACAGTAGAGGTAAGAATCGGCAATAACAGAACTGTATCAGATATATAAACTTTTAACTCTTTCTCAGTCGTCTAACTAGTTGATCTATTCCTAATTAGTGAGCAAAAGGTGATGCTTCTCTAGAAAAGTAAAAACTTTTTTTTGCCTGCTGTTGGACAAGAGAAACTTTATGAAATAATGCTATTGTTTCCCTATGTTTTTATACACTGAAAAGTGAATAAAAACTAATTGTTCACTCCCTTCCAATAAGGAAACTTGGAGGCAAAGTTGGTAGGAGCCAGATACATAGCCGAAGTTATAGGTTGTTGTTGGTTTGACTAGTAAGTGACCTGGGGAACTTCCTGAGAGATGTGCATGGTAAAAGTTTGCATGGATTCAAGAAAAGCCTGGATAATAAGTTCAAGGAATAGAAATCCATCGAGGGATTACTTAATAAATATCCAAGGAAGTTCCAAGCTGAAAATGAGCAGAGACAAGGAGAGAATTAAGGGAAAATACCTCAGGTGTATGTCCTGTTCTTACATTCTTCCCAAGCCTGCTGTTTCTCTGCCTCTTCCCAAGCCACTTTTGGAGACTAGGGTATTGCTACTTTTATCTCTTAGTGCTCAACAGCTGCATTATACAAGTACGTAATTACAGCCTAATCAAGTCGGGTGATAAATGCAGGACAGGCAAATTCACTGAAGATTTATCCAGTGCCTCAGTCAGAGGCACTACCTGAACTTTGCAGTTCTGATGCGTCTAGAATTAATCTTTATAACTGAAATGCCTAACCTAAAAAATAATCTATAAAATGTGTATTTCCTACAGGTACTGGATGAAGAAGCTGAAGTTTTCATAGTTAAAATGTGGAGGTTGTTGATATACGAGACAGAAGCAAAGAAGATTGGTCTAGTGAAATAAAGCACTCTCCTTGCTTATAGGGTTCCATTTCAATTTTGAGCTTTTTTTTTTTCCCCTTTGTTCAAAGACTTTGAATTTTCTCTGTTCTCAGAGACTTGAGACCTGTATTTTTTTATGTAGAAAATGTGAATTTTTTTGTCCTCTACTCTGAGGCCCCCTTTACCTTTCACAGTTAGTTATCTGAATCCTGCATTGGTTCTGTTTATAATTCACAAGGTACAATTACCGGTATGTTTTATAAGCTGCAGCTACTGTACATGCTCTCTGGTAATTTTGTTATGTTACTCTGATTCTTGTAAATATTAAGGAAAAAAATAGCCCCTGTTTTGCAAAACATTTGCACTTAATGTGGAACTGTATCAGTTAGAGATGAAGACAAATGATTTTACTGCAAATACTTTTTTTTTTTTTTTTTCATATTCTCCCCCTTTTTATCCAAGGGATGATCAGAATACAATTTAAAAATTGTGGCTTGAGCTGCTTTCACAGAACAGCTTTGTGTGTTCATTTGGTCCTCTCATCTGACTCTGGAAAAGGAGTTCCCTCAGACTTTTCTCATGTGAACCAGCAGTAGTCTTGGTACTTTGTTGTCCATTTAGAATTACTAATGAAGCTGGGAACTTATCTCCTGCAGATGCTCTGCTTCTTCCCTAGAAAGTGCAAATTGCAGGAAATTTTTTATTCTTTGCTCAGTTAAAACAAGAGCAAGACCTCCATTCAATAAGTGCTATTTAATGAGGTTTGTGTTTTTTTTTTTTTTAAGACCTAGGATATCTTCTGCTCAATATCATTTTAGCCCTTTCCTATTATCCCTTCTGTCTCCAAAATAATCAGATGGGTTTTTTTTTTAAAAGGAAATTATTTTTTAAAACTTTTTTTAGTATTTAGAAAAGAAAATACCTGTTGATGTAACTGACCGTAGCAGTCAACAAAAACTAAATCATAAGTTTTCCAACAAAGCTGAAGTCTTGGTTTTATGCATACTGTTAAACTAGCCCCAACTTTTGTTTTCTACTGTAAGCAGTCTATTGTCCACAAAAAGAAGGTGGTATTTTCCTGCCTTGTTTGTATGGGGTTTTATAAATAGGCTGATGTGGTATAAATGACGAGATGTACTGTACACTGCATTTTTTATCTCATACCTGGGTAAGAAGACAAATCGTTAATGTGCTATGAGCTGTTTTGATTGCAGGAGGACTGTGTTCCAGGGAGCAAACTGTCTCAAAAACATTTTTAACACAATTCTTAATAGCAAACAAATTAAGTAAAGGTGTTCCAGTATCTCTGTATTGTATTTAACTGAAGGATACAGGTTGACCTGTTCAGAAAACGTAACTGTGACCTTGAGTTACTAGTTCTTTGTATCTGGAGAGGACGCTTGAAAACACTGTTCTTAACAAACAGGATCGTGTAAAGGTTCCACCATGTAAATATTTCAGATATTAAAAATGTATATATTTGATTTAAGGGCTGGCATTCTTTTGGAGTCTTGTGCAACATGCAATTATATTTAACACTGATTTCTGAGTCAACAAGTGTTCACAAATTAAGGGTGGGTTTTTTTAAAAACTACCTCCTGCTGTGTTGGGTGACTAGAAGTCTGCAAATGCAGATGTGATTCCAATATGTTCTTTCTCATTTCTGAAATACACACCACAGAATGTTCTTATTTAACTTGCAGTGTAATGCTCAGATGTTACTTTTGTGTTGTGCTTGAGTTTGTGTGAAGGTTTTGTTTTACATACTTGGATGCTGCAGCCTTCCTTCCCCCCCCCCCCCCCCCCCCCCCCGCCCCGCAACTTGATGTTACCCTGAGAAATTGCTTCCCCTTTCTCCAAAATGCTCCAAATTGTAAGTAAATTCAAAACTTGCTCTGTTTGTAGTAAATACAGAGAAGAGAGAGAGTGAGGTTTATGAATGCTTTTTGTTTTGTTAATGTGGCATTCTCGCTGTCATCATTGGTTGATAAACAAGCCAAATGTGACAAATGCCGTTATGTGACAGATTGCCTAACATCCTTGTTGAGATTCTTCAGTGAAAGCTCAAGTTTTGAAACTTCAGCTTATTTTCTTCTGCCCTAAAGCTGTATATTCATTATATTATTATGCATGGGACATAGGCTTGTACTCTTCCTTTCCTAAGGAGACTGAAGGTGTCTGGGTGAGGAAGACATCTAAAATTTAAGCTGGACTGTTAAAAATCCAGGTAAATAAGTATTTAGAAGCAGTTGTGTCATATTATAAAATTAATTTTGTGGAAGTTGAGGTTTTCTTCAGTAGGGGAAGCAGGAAGGAATATAGCATCTCTGGCTTGGCTTATGCAAGTACTTCAACAAAATTTTTGTCTTTCAGAATGCAAAATGTTCCTTTATAAAGTCACTTCTAGTGTTTACCTCTTGCTCAAATTTGTGCTATTACTTCTCAATCATAACAGCATATATTTTGTCTGTGATGCTGGGGGGTGCAACACAAATCACGTACTGCTGAGAGGTTCTTAACATAGACAGTAACTTTCCTTTCTTAACTGTTTTTTTTCAACATACAGTCACATTTAAATCTAGATAAACTTGGAAAACTTGAGGTAAAAAAATACTTTTTTTGCCAACATTAGGACATTTTACTGTCTGAATATGCAATTTAATACATACTATGTGCGTTATATTAGTGAATGCACAGATTGAGTATACAGAGAATGAGATCCCTTAGCGAAGTATGTATGTTGCCACTGGGTATTCAGTGCAGCATGCCCTACTATGATCCATTCTGTAATGGAAATGTACTTCAAAAGTTACACATAGTGCATAAAGGGGGAAAAAAAAATCAATATTTATAGAACAGAACTGGACATACTAGTCATTGATCTGGACTTTACTGTGGAATGAGGCTTTACACCTTAACTGAACACATGCCCTTAGTCTCTTGATAACCATTCTGTGTAAAATTGCCATTCAGTGTTATTTGGAATATGTGAGTAGAAAATAGAAAGTATCATTGTTTTAGTATGCACTGAAAAGACATGGAAAACCATGAACAAGTAATATTACCAAGATTACCAAGAATTACATATTTTTATATTACTGTTAATTTGGTGAGACTTTTTTGGACTTCACCTGTTCACGTACTGATTTGGTCTTTCTAATTTTGACTCTTCTCATTCCTCCCTTCTCTTTAAACAGGAGCCTGCACTAAAAGTCACCATTTAGCTAATGGTTGTGATTGTGGCTCTAAATATGGGTAGGGGGAAGAACCCAAACAGTAAGTTTTCAGTTTGTTACTGAATTCCTGTTTCTTAATACTAATGTGTTCTACTGAGAGGGAAGCATTAGACCTGTCATGCTTTTACTAAATGGAGTTGACAGATAGCTGCTTGCAGTAGTATTTTAGAAAGGAGATACACTTAAAACTGGAAGCTGCTGGCTCTTGTATTGCAATAGGATCATGCTTTCTCGTACTCTGTACATTTTCCCGTGTAGGAACATCGGATGTCTTACATGCAGACTTACAAATCAGTACACAGCCGTGCAGTGTGAGCAGTGTAAGGCATGTCATTATAGATCACACTGCTGTCAATAATATAAATTGAGAAGAGTCTGGTACAGCTGTCTGTCCATGTTTGGCTGGTTATTTTTCTTTAAATGACAAATGGTTTTATTTGGGTCATGGTTAGGCATCACTTCCAGTCTAAAAATGGCTTCTTTTAAATGCACGTCATATGCATATGAACTACTGAAACTCGATACTTGTGTCAAAATGCTCATGTAAAACCGAACTTCTATGTGCAATACTTCTGTGCCACTTCGTTTTCCCATAGATCTTCCTGTAGTGTAGTGAAAATAGAACATATGTGAAATACAACATCTGTTTTAAACACGCAGAATTACATGGTGTCTCAATAGATTTTACTTATTTAATATTTAGAATGATTACATGTGTCATATTATTTCCCGTATGTTAGTAACCCAATTAGGTTATGCATTTTAAAAAAAGAATTATGTTTACCCATCAAATGTCATGGATAGCAAGGTAAGTTTCAAGTTTGAAATTGCCTTCCTTTCCTCCGCAGATGAGTCACAGCTCACTACAGGCTTCTTGAAAAGATGCCACATTGACTTAAGTTTTAATATTGATTTTTATCTTGAAATGCAAGGATCCCTTCAAGTTATTTTGATAATGCTTTTTTGTTGGGACCGCGGGCCACTGGGGGCCCGGCGCCTCGGAAGTGAGATGGCGGCGGAGGGCGGGGCGCGGGCCGGAAGCGAGGGGGGTGCTGGGCTGCAGGGCGGAGAGGAACCGGTGGCGGAGCCCGCGGGAGGGGCCGTGCAGGTCGGTCCGTCAGCGGCCGCGCGTGGGGGGCCGGGGCAGCCCCGGGCACGCCGCCGCCGATCTCGAGGCGAGCGCGGGTCGCGGCTGCCCGCGGGGCCGAGACGGGCAGCGTGTGGGGCGCGGGGCCGGTGCGCTGCGCCAGCCGGAGCCGGGCCAGGGGCGCCCCGCAGGCCGGGGGGCGGCGGGGCCGGGCCGGGCCAGGCTATTGGCCTTGAGGACCGCCGGGTCCGGCGTTGGTGCGAGCCCAGCGCCACGGGGCCGGGACCGGGGCGGGGTCCCTGCCCGCTCCAGCGGCCGGGCGGAGCGGGGCTGCGGCAGGTCAGGCTGTGCTCGGCCCGGGGAGCCGAGGAGGCCGAGCGGGGGCCCGACCCTCAGCCCCAGCGCCGCGGGGGCCCTCCCAGAAGCCCCCTCGCCTGGCCTGGGACCCCCTGCCGGTTCGCCTGCGGCCAGGGGGAGGCAGAACTTTTTAGACAGACTGTTCTAATATTAACAGCTTCATTAGAAAAAAGTCTTGCCGAGCCCCCTTTGGGTAAAAATTTGTGTCTCTTTAGGCACAGCTCGTCTCTAGATTTCGTTCGTTTACAATGAAGTTTTAAACTTGGGAGTGCTCATTTATTTAAAAATAGAAAATAAAGCTGTTCGGGAGGACCTCCTGAATCCATTTTCTGAGCCTTTGACTTTTCAAAAGGGATTATTCTAACAAACTATAGGTTTTGAGGCCTGTTGAACACTGTCATTCAAGCTTCGGCGCAACTCTTCTGTCTGTTTCTCCTCCCTGTCCTCAGTTTCCCTCTGCACCTCAGTAGCTGTTTGTTGTTTTTTTTTTTGTTTGGAGAGTTTTTTTGTGATTTTCTTTACCAGTCTTTAAATATGATTTTGAAGATTGGTGTTTCTGTGTTGGCCTTTTTTTTTTTTCTTTCTCCTGTAATGTAGTAGAACTTTAACATGCTCCTTTGTGAAAAACCTTGTTCTGATACTCCACATTTGGATAAAAATACTCAACTTTTTCCACTGTGGGGGCCCTGTCACTGAGAGTTTTTGCCAATAGCAGCCTTAAAACAACATTGTTTATATTCAGTAGCCCAACCAAAGAATTAGAGCAAAAACTTTAAAAGTAAATGCAATGTAATGCCTATTTATTTTCATCTAGTCTTGCATTTCATTGTATTTAAAATTAGAGTGCTTTATTCTTAATTACAAACATGGAAGAGAGCCATTCTAGTGAATACTACATTGTCTTTCTTTTTCCAAATAATTTGCATGTTCCCCCTAGATTTCTTCAATTGGTGTTGCCTCCTAATGGCTCTTTAGCGTAAGCTATGTCCCTGCTGAGGTTGGTAAGCATTGCACACTGGTCTTGTAAGAGATATATTTATTTCTAAAGAGAAACATCATCTGCATCTCAGTATGTATGGAAAAAAAGTGTAACTCCCTCTTTAAGTAAGACGCTGTCTTTCAGCACTTGCAGCGTGCTGCTGCCAGAAGTGAGAGGCCTTGCTTTGTGATGTCCTCCCATGTATTAATTTTTTAAGATACCTCCATGCATTAGTTGATGATATTAAAACAGCAGAAAAATATTGTTTTATTCTCCTGGATTTGTTTTCTTCAATTTTAGTAAGTAAAATCTACTGTAAAGAGGAATGATGAGTGCTGGAGTTGGCACAAGGTAGGAGCAGGAGCCACTTGGGATGGAAGTGGGGACTGGCAGTCCACCCTTGTGGCAGTGATTTATTCACTTCTCTATGTTTTGTGTAACCAAGCCAGTGATTTATCTAGGCCTACTCATTGTTTCTTAAAATTATGGGGTTTTTTTCTGAAACTTACTTAACTACATCACCCTTCTTCCTCTTTCTCCAATATTGCTTTATCCTCCTTTGTTATGGAGCACATGGTTTATTCATTTTTGCGTAGGAAAATGTTAGCATGTGATTTTTTTTTTTTTTTCTTTAATGGAAGAATGTATAAAGCTGTTACAGGCTTACATATGACATGTTTATGTACGTTTAGCTGATATGTAAAACCTATGGCTAGGGGAAATGAATGCGCATTAGTTCTGGAGGCTCAGCTGAAATACTGTTTCGTGCAGTTCTTGGTTGCTCTTAGGGCATTACAGTATTAAAGATATATGCAGATTTTAAATAATCAAGTGTAACTCAGTCATCCTTGCTTGAAGAGTCCCCTTGAGCTCATCAGCAATCCAAAACCGAACAACTTGGAGCAATTGTTCTCAGCTGAGATAAAAACATAAAAGTTGTGCTCTGAGCAAGCATGCAGTGCTTCTCATTTGTTACACAGGAAGGAATGGAGAACTGTTTTGAATGATTTGTTTGTTGCTGGCTTGCTTCCGTGGCTGATGAACTAATTTGATAATGCCTAGATGCTCTTATTTTTATGCTGGAAAATCCCTATTATGACATGTTAGTAAAGATGTGATACAGTTTGGTATCATGGTGTAGACAGAAAATGGTTATCTTTGGTCTGTGTGAACTCTGAACGCTGGGGTAGGGAGGGGATGGAGAATTTGGTCATATGAGAACAAAGGCTTTTTACACACTTTTTCTCCTTTCAGCATCTCGGGAGGAAAGATACATTTTGTGTAGAAATAATCGACTGCAAGAGGACAGCCCCAATGACAGAACTGTCTGCACATTTACCCCAGTTTCAGCATGGACAGCTGACAGAAAACTTCCCTGATAACCACCTCAGCAACACTGTATGTAATAAACAATTTCATTTCCTGGTAGCAGTTGAATCAGAATGAATAATGAGCGTGGATGAAAATACAGTTCAGAACTCTAGAAATCTGTTTGTTTGGAGTAGTTTTCTGTATCTGAATTGTTGTGATAAGCAGTGCTGAAAGAAATATTCTGTAAAATATCTAACATTCTAAACTCGTTTTTGTGTATACATAAGATTTCTCCCATTTAAAGTGGTGTTGGAGTGACCAAGCCCTCAAGAAAAATAAGTAAATGAGATGGGATGCTCCTGTGTCAAACACTGACCTTTAAAGGATTTAGTGAGCTCTCTGGATCTAGCCTGGCTGTGGTCTGCTTGATTCACAGGTTTCTCAGTCACAGAGTGAATTTTAGTCTAGGTAGAGCTTGAAGCCTGAATTTTGTAGTTGCTGTTGCTAGAGGACTACTCGTATGCAGGAAGAGCAGCACTGTTGTGTTTTACTTGTGAATAATTGTCAAGGCGCTTTCAGGGTTCTTGAGGTTTTAGCGGGGCGGGGGAGCTCAACCATAAAGTTCTGTACGATTGCTTTGAAAGACCTAAGCGCATGATTGTTGCTAAAACTGTACTCTTTGTACTGCATGTGTTTTGATAAAACTCAGTTTAGATTATCTACTTGGGTGTGGTGCTAAGGCTCTTGGATTTGTCATGCCCAGTTCTTTGTTCCTGCTACAGCTCTTGAATATCAGGTTTCCTTGTGACACAGAAATACTCTTGTGAGGCTAGGCTGCTTTTAGCCATGTTTATGGCAGTGATGCAAGAGAATATTTTGATCCCTGCTCTAACTCTTCTAGACAATCCAGCAGTTTCAGTACAATTTTGAAAAATCCTTATCTTTAGCAGGATGCTGATCTGAGATGTATAAGTAAAAATACAAAACGTTTGAAAATTTATTTTTAAATTAAGCAGTCTGACTTAAGACCTTAGTGATTATAGAAACTGTTAATAAAAATAGAAATCAAAAGCTTTCCTATTGCATCCTTTGTGCTTTTCCTTCTGATGAAATGAAAAAGGTTTCATTTCATCTTGGACAGCTGAGAGATTAAATTTCAGTGAACACTTCTGCCAGATTAAAAAGGCAGAGCTCAGCAATAAGTTGTGGGCTCACCATCCTTACAGATAACTTGGTGATGCTCCTTCCGAGCAACACGGGATGAATGGTTCTGTTTACTTCTCACTAACAGACTGTACTGATGAATAGCTACTGCTTGTGCTCTTGCTTTCCGTGTTTAAGTGTAACTCTAGATGTAGTGTCAATGCTTAGTTGTAACGGTTTTTCTCCCCTGCACACATCCGCTTTCTTTTTGTACATATGTACAAAAATCCTTTCCTGCTTAAGTATATCTGGCTTCTGTGGCTAACAGTCAGCATGTGAAATCACTGTAAGTACTATAATTTGCCATCTCTTCTTCCAGTCGCACACCAAGAGTTCAGCCCAGTCTTCAATATCTGTCGCTGCATGGTGACCTTTAAACATTAGTAGTGAGAACTAGTGAAGTCTGTGCCTAATATCAGGGAAGGGGATCTGCTCCTAATGTATAAATCTGGATTTAATACATAAAAACTTTTAATCAAATGTGCTAGTTTTTTATCTCTTGGTTCAGGGGCATTGCTCTGGGTTTGCTATTAACTATTTTCCTGATAGGAAAAAAACACTATCATTTGCTTTTTGATATTGTTCTTTCACCTGAAAGCGCGTTGTTCGTAACTTACATTTACTTACGGTGTTACAACAGGTGTTACTGACTTTTTAGCTTCAGAATTTTCACTTTTAACTATGTCTGAGGAAGGTGAAGAGTCTATACCTTTGCTTCCACTTCAGCAAGAGTCCATGGCCTCTGCTCTGTTTAATACTGATCAGGTAGGATATGAGTGCACTTTGTTCTTTTAAGCAGTGGGGCATGCGCATGTCACTTCTAGCTACGCTTTAGTAGCCTGAAAGGACAACTTTTTTCCTAGTTTTAACAGCAAATGAGAGAATAACTCTAAAACTCTTTTGATTGCTGATCTGGTTTTCATGCACTGTGTTTTAATATGTAAAGGCATTTTGTGATTGTATCTTTCTTCCTAGCCAGTGACGGGAATAAAATGACACATATTGGTCTAATTTCTTTAATTTTTCTCTTTATGTTTGATTTTGCAGTTTTTTGTAGTGATGTGCTAATTAATCGGGCTTTTTCTCTGGCTGTTTTTGTGTTTGCTTTGCAAAGCTGTAGATTTTTGTTTTACTTTTTGTATTTCTGTCCCTTAGACAGGAGTAAGTGCTCTGTCATGCAGGACTGCTCTTACAGAGAGAGCAACGTATTCTGCAAGTGTGCAGAAACCTGAATACTAGATCTGCTTTACTTGTGAAGTGTTCCAAGGCTCTGATCATCTCCAATATAGTGTTACTTATTATCATCTTAGGCAGTTTATTTAGACAGATAAGCTGCTTGTTGTCTTGTTGTAGGCTGAGAAACAGTATTTTCACTATCAAAGTGAAAAACGCTACCTTTGAGCTGAGTTCTCTACAGAAAGAGGCTCAGTTGCAGCCAGCATTTCAGAATAATTAAACATGATCTCTTTATTTGCATTCTCCCATATTCCTCTTTCTATCTGACCTTCAGTAATTGTATGTGAGAACTTTATACAAAATGCGAAGTGATTTATAGTGCATCTTTCATCTAATAAGAAGTAATATTGAACCTAAAATCTTTTTCAGGACATACTGTAAGGTAATAATACTAAATTCAAATTAAGGTTAAAACCTTAATTCTAAAAATCTAGTTGCCTGCTAGTTTTAGTTGTTTAATTAAGACAGTTGTATATATTTTTTTCTTTTCCTCCCCTTATATTCAGTTTCCTTTTTAAAAAATAAAGCAAATTTTCTTAGAGGATGGTTCTTGAAGCCCTACAGAGCTTGATCCTGAGGGTACTACAAAAAAAAAAAGGAGTAAACAGGCAAAGCATTTGTTGTGTATTCTTACTTTGTAATGCTTGTAAAAGCAGATTTTTCATGAGTTGAGGAAGTTGTAAAGCTTCAGCCAAGGTTTTAGCAGTGTTAGTGTTTGCAGTTCAAAGTCCGGGGACTCGTACTCCTTAATCACTGAAGAGCTTTTGAAAACCCCTCTATGAGTTCCTGAGTGTGTACTTAATATCTTATCTTTTCTGAGGGTGGGACTGGGAAAATGCTGTATTAAAAATCTCCAGAATTACTATTGACTTATTGAAAAACTGCAGTGAGTTAATGAGATACAGTTATGTTTGGAAATGCCATTAAGAACAGATAGTGAGGCTTTAGCATTGCATGCTTAAGGCAAAAATTACCTGTCTAAGAGTACTTAAACAGAAATTAATTAGGTTATTTTAAATGCCCTATCTTATGTCTAGAGCAATTTTACTAAAACTGAGTGATATTTTAAAGGTATTGCAAAAGGTATCTTCCTTCACTTTATTGTACATTTTAATCTAAAGCTGCTTTAGTGCACTTACTCAAACTGGATGGTTTATAAATGATGTAATTCTGAAGAAATGAGATTCATTTTGTAAGGAATAAAAAAATCTTTGTGTTACATTTATGTTAAACCTCTTGAGGGAATGGGAACAGTGTGACATTGACTTTGGACATAGTAATACAGTAAAAAAAGAGTAGTTTGTATGAACTGTTGTGTTTTAGGGCTTGTTTAGAGTGACTGGTGAAACATAGCTCACTCTTCTGTTCCGTTCTCTGTATGTGCACACAGTATATAGAAGGCTGAATGCCCCATGCTGATCTGGCTTCTTGGACAGGGGCAAAAGGTTTGTGACAGTTTGAGTGCAGGCTGGATCATTTACTTGTAGGTGGTGTTCCCAGTTTGGTTTTTTTGCTTATGGTTAATCTTAATTCCATTGAAAATTTACCTCTGTCTTCGTGTTTGAATTATACTCTTGATGTTTCATGCAGCAGAATCAGGAAGGCTAGGAGACTTTTTCATAGTGACAAGAGTGGTGGAATTTCTTCAATGTCAGTGAAAGGATGTGGCAGTAGTATCCTTGGGAGAGAAAGAATCTGCACACTTAGCTCATTGCGCTATAAGTTTGGGATCAAATCTCAGTATAAAGACTGAGAATTACCTGAGTTTGATCACCATTTCTGTGTCATTTTTCTTGCTAAAAATGTGGGAACGCAATACCTCATGAAATTCCATTTTAATTTGTATTCTATTTAGTGTACTGCATGGGACTAACATGGTAGGGAAAGTGGAAATTTTCTTGGGATTTGGGTCATGTCTGTTTGGCGTTGTTTCTGGGAACAGATATAGTTAATTCTTGTCAAACTATGAGTAATCTACTGTCATACACCCTTGTATCCGCTGTAGTTTGGACCAAGGGAAAAAGCTGTCTGTCCTTATTTAGCTTTTTAAAATTCTGTTTAAGGGAAAGGTGACATAGGCTGTTAGATGCAATAGCCTAGTTTCAGCTGCTGCTGTTTTTAATATAAATGCTTCTAGCATAACCCTGTGCTCCCATTGTTTTGGTAACTATGTGATGCAGTTAATTACTGCTGTTTCGGGCCTTGCTGCAGCAAGTGTTCTTGACAGTAAATATTAATTCACACATTTCCCTCTTGAGATCATCTTTAGCTTAGGATACAAGAATATGATTGTGGATAGTGGCTGAGGAAACTATATTTTATGTGTTGCAGAATGACAACAGCGAAAGACGTCGCCATGATAATAGTGAGCGCAGAAGAAATGACAATCCTGAGTCTGAGACCAACGGACAACCACAAAACAACATTCAGCAAGTGGTGGAACAAGATGAAGAAGAAGATGAGGAGCTGACACTGAAATATGGGGCAAAACACGTGATTATGTTGTTTGTACCTGTCACACTTTGCATGGTGGTCGTAGTTGCAACCATCAAGTCTGTCAGCTTTTATACACGCAAGGATGGACAGCTGTATGTATCAATTTTTTTCTCTTATCTTTTCAATGGACTCAGATAATTTTATTTAATATCTGTTTCTTCAGGAGTCGAATTCAAGCAGGGAACTCCCTCTTGTCTTCCTTTTCCCCTGCACCCACCCAAAGATAGTTTTGTTTTATACCTTCCAGAAAGCAGGCTCTGTATTTGTGGTGCTATTGACATTTGTTGGCTGTCTGGTGAGCAGTTGGGAAAACATCTTGGCTGTTAGTGCTTGATTCAAATCCTAGTCTTCGTTTTAATACTTCGTTGTGCCCTGTAGTGTTTAGAAAATAAACTCAATCCTGAGACAAAGCCATTTCAGTTGTACTCTGTTACAATACAAAGATTTTTGAAAAGGAAAAGACCTTCTAATTTAAATTAAGTATGCCAAGTTCTGGTTTGCCTGTGCTGTTTGATAACGGAATTCAAATGCAAGAGGAAGATAGCTTTATGAGGCTCACTTCTGTTGAAGTTACAGATATTTCCCTGGCAGATTTCCTGTATAGATTTTTTTTTTTTCTCCCCAAAAAAAATATTAATAGTGGGGAAAAAAAAAAACAAGTGAAAGCTATTTGAGAGAAAGGAGACAAAGGAAGAACACTGAGCCTGTCAAAACCTGCGGCAAATCAGTTTAAGTGTTCCACTGTGAAAATGTTTAGACAAAATGATTCAAAGTGTGTTTGGCTTTGAAATGTTTGTGTAATATAAACTTGTCATAAAATGTTTCAATAAAACACTAAGTTCTTTTTCACTATCAAAGTTGTTGATCAAATAATTATTTTTCTTGAGATTTTAGTTATGGTAAGTGTTCTCTTCCCCCCTGCCTTCCCCATAAGGATGTGTTTTTTCCCCCCAGGTGTGTTTGTTTCTTTCAGGAAAAGAGGGTTGAGCGCACATTGTTTTGTTGAAGTCCCTGGGGAAGGTTTCGCTGGAAGTCCACTAGATGGTGCGCTCGCACAGGCCCAGCCGCAGTGGCAGTCGAACGACCCGCAGCGTCTGCGTGGTTGTACCAGGCAGCGGGGAGTTCTGGTTTTTGTTTGTTTTGCAAAGTAGAAAATAGTAGTAATCGAATAATATAGGAAAGGCAAGTCTTCTAAGGAATTTTTTTTTTTTAATTAACAATTCCCTGATATGATACTGCGCTGTTTTTGAGATTTTGCTGAAGTAGAAAATAGCTGCTGCTTTTACAGCTCTGAATTGGAAGATTACTGCAATTTCATTTGATGTTGGCCTCACATACCAGAAATATCTGTGCATTCAGTGGCATTTCAGTTGACTCTTTGTTGTTGTAGCATCTACACTCCTTTCACAGAAGAGACAGAGACAGTAGGACAGAGAGCCCTGAATTCAATTCTCAACGCCGCTATCATGATCAGCGTTATCATTGTCATGACGATACTCCTGGTTGTGCTTTACAAGTACAGGTGCTACAAGGTGAGTATAAATATAATTGACTTGAGTAATTGTGCTAGTTTTATTTATTAGTACAGATTATCAAGAATGGAACGAAATGAAGGGTTATCAGGGATAAGTGAGCAAAAGTAGTAGAACTAGTGATTCAATTAACTATTTCAATTTTGTGGCTTCTGTTCCTTTGACTCAATGGGGAGGCAGAGGCCCAGTGCTAACACTGCTGGCTGTTTTGTCAGTTAGAATTAGGGTGGAATTGCTTCCTGTCCCTGTGAAATGTAAATGTACCATGTACTGAAATCTTCCTGTGGTCGAGAATTACAAAGTACAGACCTGGTCCTACAATTTGAAATCTATTCAGGACTTCAGGGGCTTTCCAAGGGCTCCCCTCTCCCCACCCTGCCCCCAAGTATAGAAGTCTCCCAGTGTTGTGATGTGTGCATGGCTGTACATGCCAGGCAATATCCTTATAGCAAACACAGAGACTCTTAAGGCTCTTTTGTGAAAGACTTCAATTATATAATGATGTAACCTCAGCAAGTCCAGGCTTAGCATAAATAATTGCAATGTCACCTGCCTGGGAGGAGTTGTTTATGAAGATTCCTGGTTGTCTTATGACCCATTTGACAAGACTTGGCATAATAAAATTTCCCAGCATGCAGCCAGCACCTTGAATCTGTTTCATAGTTGTGAAACAGACAGTAGGATCCGTGCACTGGCACAAAACTTTGCTCCGCTTTATTTTGTTTTCAAGGAGGGAAAATATTTTTGGTCTTCATGGCTATGGGTAAAACCCCTTTACAATGTACCTGTGGAGTGACTGGGGAAATTATTTTTGCCTGGATCTGCGTACAGCTTGGAATAGTATTTTTTAAAGTATGGACCTTCTCTTTTATCACACTGTGGTGTTAAATCTGAAGTGACAAAGTTTTGCTTTTAAACTGTTAATTCTGTTCTTTCTAATGAAATCAAATAACTGATGCACTTCAACGAGGTTCCTTGGCAACCAGTGGGTTCTCAGATGCTGAAGGCATCATCTAGTTTGTACTAAGCTTTTCACATTTATGGCTTCCCTCCTGACCTTACAAAGCACTGCACATTCTCCTCACAAAAATAATTGTTGTTTAATCATTCTAATTTTTTAGTACAACAGAGATTTTCTCTAGTTATATTTGATGCTAATTAAAATAAATAATTAACTTATTTTTAGAGTAGCTAACAGTATTTCTATGCTGCTGTACCAGAATGCTGTAAAATGTAGTTACCTGTCCATTGAATTCAATTTTACATACAGTTTTATATGTAGAATGTAGTCTAGATTACAGGGAATGGAACTTAATGTTAGGCCTCCAGCTGGTAGTGGTAATTTGCTTATCTTCACAATATTTTTGTCTGAAAACTCCTTTGAAGAAAGGAAATACTATTTCAGCTTTACTGCTGTTAGTTTCCTATGTATCTCCTGTACGTGGCAAGTTAAGCATGGTTCTGATTCTAACTCCTAAACCTAACCAGAAACAGCATCTTCAAAGTTGGCTCTATTCGACTAGCTTTTCTTTTTAATATATTTTATTATTCTCTGTGTTCTTCATTGTTTTAGTCTGTCTAACCAAAATCTGGTTGCTGCAGCTCGTTTTAATTCTCTGCATTCTACATTCCTTAGCTTTTATTCAAGTTGTAGCAGACGAAGCAGACTCTGTACCAGCAGTCAATTGAAGTTGAAGCTGTTGTCAAATTAAGAATCAAGGTTTTTTTAATTAAAAAGCAACAAACCTGACGTGGCATGCTGCTAGAGAAACACTGGCCAGAACTTACAGGAAATACTTTGGAAAAATGACTTGTATGAAAAGAGGCCGGTGATCTGGAAAATGCTATAGCAAATGAGATACATACTGAGAATAAAACAAACATCTGTGTAAAAGGCCAATTTATGTCAGCTCTTGAAACTACCTCCTTTAGTACTGTTGACAGTAATTATGCAACGTGTGTGTAAACATTTGCTGCACCCCAGCCTTGGTGTTTGTTATTGTTAGCATTTTACTCTTTACTAGAATGAAACATTATTATTACATTATTTTCTTAAATGGTAAGAAAGTTTAAGAGCTTATACTAGAAACAAAAGAACTACAGATAGAAGTCATGTTATTAAAAGAAATTACACAACTTTATTTGCCATTTTCTTAATATGCTTTCAACAAGTTTTACAGAGAAATAAAATTACTCTGTTGGGTCACTACTTAGGTATAGGTAGCTTTACAAGTTGTTTGAAAATTTGATTCTGTTTCAGGTACCTATTAGTCTTCAGCTTTAGTATGGCTTTTTTGCCCCACTTGCTGTGAGTGGTGACAGTTTGATGGACAGAGATAGATTGACAGTTTTCCTGTAGCATCTTTACAGGCACCATGCTTATTGCATGTGGGAAGTTCTTAAGGCTTTTTGAGAATACACTGGTGAATACGGAAAGCCAATCTTTTAAATTCACTTTTGCAAATTATTTTAAAAACTGTAACATAAGATGCATTCTACTACACATCTTTCAGAAGAAGAGAAATAAATAACACAATTTCTAAACAGTTTGTGAATACTTTGGTCTAGTGTATGTATATAGCTATGTAACCAGTTAATTTTCCACTAAGGATGTGTATTCAGGGGAGGATTTCTTATGCAGCTTGAATTTCTATATTATTGCTTCTGACTGGTTATCTACGTGCAATATTGAGTCTAGTTTTATATATAAGATTCTGTGCTGGGAATTTGTCAAATACATGTTTCATTCTTAATTCGGAGATTACCAGAGTTAAAAGGCTCTTCAGTCTTGATTTTTAATTTTGCACAGGATTATACAAGAGCGGTATACACTTTCATCAGTGCAAAGTCTGAGTGCCTGTCATTCCCATATATTTAAATATATGCATGTCCCTGCAGAGTACAACCCTGAACTATTTTTTGTTAAATTGTTGGGCATGTATATCTGCTCTCATATCAAAATTGGGGATTATGTGTATAGATGTTTGATAGAGAATACAGAAATCCTTATATAGTCATTCATGGGTGACATGCTAATTCTGTATTCCAACAGATAAGCACTGAATGTTTTTCTGTGTTCCAGCATTTAATTCTGTAACCGTATTCTGAAAATTATTTGGAATCCAAGCAGGCTTTTTAACTGCAGAAAATCATATTTTCCATCTCTGTTAATGCTGGATACTTCTGCTATATTATAGTGCCACTGTTATCAAAATGGCCTAAAAATATACAAACAGTAGTTTTTGTTGTATAGAACCTCTATTGAAAGACCACAAAGCACTTAAAATTCATAAATGCAAATTAAAATACAATAATGTGTATAGACTAAATATGAATTTAGCAACAACCAAAGACAGACATCTGGATATCATGTCCTTCCTTTAATCAAAAGAGAAAATAACCTTAAAAGCATTTTTAATTAGATAGTGACTTTAAAATATCAAATCTAAAAAAAAAAAATCTGTATCGATATCTTTTTTTTTTTTTCCAGGTGATCCATGGCTGGCTTATAATTTCTTCTCTTTTGCTGCTTTTCTTTTTCTCATTCATCTACCTGGGGTAAGTTGACTAAAGTATTAGTATTCTAGTTTTCATGTATCACTTTGTGTGTGTATTTATTTTAGAACTAGCCCTTGAATCTTAAGCAAGAACGATAGCGAGTAAGCTATTGCAATATTTTTGGTTTTATACAGGTTTGTAGAGTACACATAAGAGAGAGATATTTGGGGTTTTATAGTGCGTCTGATACTGTACAGGAGCCGTCCATCACATAGGCATCACTGGAATAAGCTATCTTCCATGGAATATTAGCTGTCTTCCAACCAAATGTTAGCTTATGCTGTTAGTATAACTTCTAACAACTTAATATTTCACAGCCAGATGGCTCAAGGGGAGTTGTTTACGTTATGGTTTTGGTGGTAAGCTATATACACAAAGGCTGTTTGCATGGGAGTGGCAGAAAAGAATCAGCTGAAAAGAGTCTGCTCTCTCACCAAAATATATTCAGTGTTTGTCTTTTCAAATCCAGAAGCACGCCTTTATCCAGACATCAAGAAAAGTTGTACATGGTACTCAGTATTCTCTAAAACAAGCTATCTGACCAGGGTTTGTAATTAGAGATATGCCATGAAATTATTACAGTGTGTATATTTTTGTACTGCTAATGACAGATACACTTCTCTTTGAAGAAGCTTATTTAATTTGGTCTCCAGGGGGAGAAAATGGTGTTCAGTCTCTAATCTTTGCCAAAAGTGATCTGTGATGCCCTTTTTTGGTCAGTATTTTCTCTAACCTTAATAATGACTTTTGTAATACAAGGCAGTGTGTGCTGCACAAGTGCAGTGCAAACTGGGTGGAAACAAGTTGCCAGGCTCACTTTTTTTGGGTTTGAGTTGGAGCTGGCACTCTTCCATGAGTGTATGTGAGTAGAGGGACTGAAAGCTTTCCTGACACTCTGCTTTTCTTCATCTGTTCCTGCTGCCTCACAGCAGTGCTGGCTTCCTTTTGCGGAAGTGAGGAGAGAGTTTGTAGACCAATTATATGTGATGGCAGTAAGGGGCATCCTGTTAACACTGTCCATCTCAAAGGTGAGCTAACAACTAGGGAAGACAAATTTCCTGGAGGAAAGTATCATGTAAATTATTAAGTCCTTAGTGGCTTGATGAGTTGCTAGCGGCAGAATCTGCAAACAGCCATCACAGCCATTTCTTCCTTGGGTTAGTGGAAATCACCTGTGACTTGCTGAAGACACATTTGTCTATTTTGATGTATTAGTTACTGACAATCTTATTTAGTTTATAAAATTTGGTGTGACAGAGTGGCACGGTTCATCCAAAAAAAAAGCTTTTTACTTCAGAGTTTGTCACGAAGAATACAACAGAATAACTGTGTATCTCTTACTTTGAAGTTAGCAAAGTGTTTCCATTCCACAGGCAGCAGGTAGGTAGAAAAATATGTTTGCATGCATTTAAAGATCCATTAAAACGTCAAAATTCTTGTTCTTCTGATTTTTAAAAATCATGAACATAATCCAAATGACTGGCTTTGCAGTAATGTCCTTTCCTGTCAGTTTCTACTTTGAGAAGGAAATAGAATATTAATGAAAATTTTCAGAAAGGTGAAAGAGTTGCTGTGAAAAAAACACGGGTAAAATTATCCCCTTTGTGAAAAGTAGTTAAGTACTAATTGGAGGTAGAATTTTTAATTTGTGCCACTACATTGAGTATGAAAATTAAAATATATATGTACTGAAGCTTGCACCTGTAACTTGTTTCCATTGTTTTAAACAAATGCAGTTCATATTCTTTTCTATTTTTTTTTAGTGAGGTTTTTAAGACTTATAACGTCGCCATGGACTACATTACGGTGGCACTCATAATCTGGAACTTCGGTGTTGTGGGAATGATTTGTATTCATTGGAAGGGTCCACTTCGGCTCCAGCAAGCATATCTCATTATGATAAGCGCTCTCATGGCTTTGGTGTTCATTAAGTACCTTCCTGAATGGACTGCATGGCTTATCCTGGCTGTCATTTCAGTCTATGGTAAGGGGGGCAAGGCATAGTAACAGATACTACGGTGGGAATTTCTTCTGGTCACTGACTTCTTGTTTTCCATTTGTTTGCCTAGACCTTAAAAAAGAAAAAGAGGGGCAGGGGTTGTCAACCAAAGCAGTGGTTAAGATCATTACAGACTTCAGAAATAAGATCATGACCTAAGCGGAGATCAGTCCCTAAGGGCTTTGTGTGACTGTGTGATGCCATCTTCCTTCATATTTTTTGAACTTTCTGGATTCTTTGGGGAGGAAAATTGAAGTAATTTGAGAAAGGAGGAGATGAGAGACCTATGTTGACATTTTGATTTCTTCTATGAAGGCAGAGAGCTTTTGGTTTCTCATTTTTTTCCCAAGAATCTTTGGAAGCTATTGTATGTTCAGAATTTAGGAGCTTGTTGTTTGAGTACAGTCCCATACAAGTATAGATTTGCTCAACCTACACGTTGCTCAAATTTGTGGACATAGGAAAAACACCCCGATCCATGCCTAATAAAATAATGAGAAGGAGGCAAGGAAGGATTAAAGGCAGTTTTCGTGGCTCAAAGTAGTTTTACTTTTAGAAGGATATAGTTGTGAGATCCATTTCCTTGATTTTTTTTTTTTTTTAATAAAAAGAAAAAACATTTAAGTTATGGCATATTACACTTTTTCAGAAGGATGACTGAAAGATACCTGGATGTAGTTTTTTCATAGAGCTTTAGGGGGCACTGGATCACTCTATCCCAGATATTGATTTAGTTCCCAGGCGGGGCTAAAATCCAGTTACTTAGACATAATTAAAACATTACAGCTAGGAGCATCCATGAAGATGTGCTCATAACTTGATTTTTTTTTTTTTTTTTTAAGCATGTAAGTGTGATGAATGTGTATTCTGAAAGTCACCAATAATGATAAAGAATGTGTCCAGTTGTAGAAGTGTGGGGGTAAATAAGATGTGCTTCTTTTTTTCAGTAGGTCAGTCTACTCCTTAGGTGTCCTCTTCCTTCAGAGAGAAGAAAAATGTCCCTGCTATGTATGCTCATGGATCTTAAGAAAACCTTCCAATCCCTCTTCCAATCCCCCCTTCCCCACTTCCACCCTTCATATGACTGGAACAAATCTGAGTATTCCAAGCATTCAGCCTTCATTCAGTGATTACAAAACAAAATTACTCTTCACATCATATTCATTGCTTGTTTAGAGTAAAGGGGAGGTAAGTTTCAAAGCCTATGACCCCATGCTAAGATTTCTTCACTTGAGCAGGACCAACAATGGTGTTAGGGCAGTTAGCTCAGGTGCAGGAGGACTGCTCTCTGCAACATACAGCTCCTGACAAGTAAGTAACTTCTTTCAGTGTCAGATTTTGTTTCAAGTGAATTAAAGACATGCAGTGAGTGAACAACTGCAAAAGACAGCGGCAAGGTTAATATGTAAATGGTCCAACTTTCTGCCCAAGTATGCAAGACAAGGGAAAAGTAGCTGAGGTTGGTTGTGGAGTTGCAGATTTCATTAACAAACCATCAACATTCAGGCGAGAAAGCAAATGGAGTATCTCATAGATCAATTTTTCTTAATGCTGTGCTTTGCTCTGTATGAGTAACTTGTGCAGTCATCCTGTTTTGTATATGATTGCTTTTCAGTTCATTTTTAGTTGTTCACTTGGTGTTGTGGGAAGCAACAAAAAGCTGCTTCTTTTTCTTAAGCTAAATATGCTTTGAACACCTCTCAGATCTTTGCAAACATGGCATTTTTCCACAATGCTTAACAAACCTGTTTTTTTCTCTTCACATGCACGTTCACTTTTTTTCCTGTTTTAAGTGAGAATAAATTGGCAGTCATGCCTAGTTCATAAAAGTTATGTAAGCCTCACTTACCTGTTGTCTTTAAATTTGTTTTAGCTTTAAACTTGAGTTAAGAAAAGCTTTGATAATAGAAAGCAAGCTTGGATATTTCCAAGGTGCTAGTTGAATAGTAGCTTTTGTGAATTACTTGCTTTCAAGTTGCAAATCGACATACAGACACGGATACGTTTGCAGTTGCATAACATCTTAAGTGAGGAACATTACAGTTTTGAAAATCTGTATGCATATTACAGTAATATGTAAAAGAGGTTGTAAAACTGAGAATATTAAAAAGCATTCCTGTAGGATACTGACTTGTGACCAATGGCTCTCTTAGAAGTCTATGTTCAGGGTAGCATTTTATCT
This sequence comes from Chlamydotis macqueenii, assembly GCF_036417535.1. Taxonomy (NCBI): domain Eukaryota; kingdom Metazoa; phylum Chordata; class Aves; order Otidiformes; family Otididae; genus Chlamydotis; species Chlamydotis macqueenii. Next base: position 40,244,437 of record NC_141560.1, read on the forward strand.
TACTAGCATTCTCTAAGTGTCTACAGTGATCTAAGATCTGTTTGCTCTTCCTTCCAGATTTGGTTGCTGTCCTATGCCCTAAAGGTCCTCTTCGTATGCTAGTTGAAACAGCTCAAGAGAGAAATGAAACTCTCTTCCCGGCACTTATTTACTCCTGTAAGTATATTTCATTAAATACTTACGTTAAATACTTACAATCACCTGCTCAACTGAAGTGATTATTCTCATTTTTCTCTGTTTTAATGTGTGCTTGTCAGCTGTAATTCTTAGCCTGTTTACTTGGGCCTCAGTTTTGTCACTGTTGACTCAAAAATGTGGAACATCATCTGGGTAAGATCTTTCAAGATAAAAACCAGCATGTTCTGTTATAAAATACAAACAGGTAAAATGGTAATACATCTTGTTTTGGCCAAAGTAGTATGTCATTAGGCTGTGAATCAAGCCTATTCAAAGGGAGTGCTTGTTTTTAGAAAATATTTATCAGCTTTCAGTGCTTAAATAACCTGTGTGTTAATGGAAGGAAAGGGAGAAAATGCCAGGAAGAGATTCATTTACAGAAATATTTTCTCCAGGGCTTGTCTTTTTTCCTATGTTGTTTCTCCCCGCAGTTACGAAAAATAACCTGTTGAATGCAGATTGCTGTTGTGACCTGTGTATCAATTAGTACATAATTCCACTGTTTCTGAAATTCTCTGTTGCTAGTCAGAATCATATGGATAAACAGTGAAATAGATTAATTGTAAATCATTATGCCTGTAAAGCAGGAATTGTGTTGTAGACTGGCTGATTCAGGGTCAAGTTTACAGTAGAGAAAGGGGAAAGTTTCTTTATCTGTCACTCTTGCTATGTTTTACTGATACTACTGATAGCTACCTGTTGTTCTGTTTTGTGGGAGGAGAGGTTAATGCTGAGAAACCGCGAACTTGAATTAAAATACACCATTTAAGTGTGACAACATTTTATTACTTCCAGATTGGAGAATTCTTGGTGATGGTGGAGGCAGAGAACAATTATCTTTGCAGATACTACCTCTGAATTGAAGTTACCTCAGTACCAATCTTAATAGATCTTTTCACTTGAAGATAAAATAACTGATTGATGGAAAAAAAGTAAAGAAAGTGTTGATTCAGATTTTCAGAGTAGGCCTCATGTATAGAAGTAATTTCTCTGGCAACAGGTGTTGCAATTTTTTTCAATATTTAGTAAGAATAAAACGTGTTTACCAAATTCTGTAAATGCGTGTTGTAGCTGGTACTGGCTTTGTTCCACATATTACTCTGCTTTAATGAGGGTAAAATTGCCTGTTGCAAAAGATAGTTGTATCAAGGGGGATGGGGGAGGGGAGAAGGAAAAGAATGGATTGATGCCAGCACTATCTCAGAATTGCATATATCTGAGGGTGTGATTAGCTATGCTGTCTTCTTGGTTTTTTTTTTTTAATAGCAACAATGATATGGCTAGTGAACATGGCTGAGGAAGATCCAGAAGCCCAACGGAAAGCTTCCAAAAACTCAAATTATGATAAACAAGGTGAGTTTTTCTTTGACAAGCCTTTATATTGTGATTCTATTGGATACTTGTTTATGTCCTGGTTGCTGTAGAAGAGTGAAAGCATGGAGACCTTATTAGGAATTATTAATCTGTCAAGACTTCAAAAATTGCTCGCTTATTATGCAGTTAATGTTCTTGCATTTGTTTTTCTGGGATCCAGGATGTTGGTGGTGAAGTGACTCTCAATAGACAACTATTGACTGGCCTTAATTGCTTGTCAAATTTGGGATGATATGGTATAATGCTAATTCATTTATATTTGTATTAAACAGAAATGTGTCTAGCCCTCTTGGCTGTGCAGCAAGCATTTAAAAACATGGAGTTTGTTTGTTTACATATATTATTAAAGCAGAGCAGACTTTCTGAATTTAACGTGCTTGGAGGGCTATATCTATATGTAACGTTCAGTAAGTTTTCTGTTTTACTGGAAAGCTAAGCTGTCAATACTGTCTAAAGAAGCTAATGAAATATTAGATGACAGTTTATTCCTTAAACTGTTATCTTTAAATTAGGTCACCACAGAACTTCCACTCTGTTATATCGAAATAGTCCTGAACACTAGGACTTGAGTGCAGCTTGTCAGTGCTGTGACTGCAGAGTGCGCATTGACTTCTGATTGTTTAAATAAGTATTAAAATCCTAAGTGAGAATGTCTTGTAATGGTGTGTGCCAATGTTAGATATTGCTAAATATTATGGAATACCTCTTGTTTCCTCATTCTTCTATGATCTTACATATGGAGAGATTATAATATTTTAGAAGGCATGTTTTTGAAATAGATCTTAAATGCCTTTCGTCCTTTGAGCTCCAGCAAACCAGACTCAAAATGAAGATGCTGAAGCAGATGATGGTGGCTTTAGTCGGGAATGGCAGCAACAAAGGGACAATAGAATAGGACCCATTGAATCAACGCCTGAATCGCGTGCTGCTGTTCAGGCTCTACCCAGTAACTCTCAAACCAGTGAAGACCCCGAAGAACGTGAGTATGGAATATTGTGTCTGAAAGACGTAGTAAATTTGAAGCTAGTTAGTTTTAGCCTTAGTCATTGTGACTGCATGGATATAGTAGGCTGTGAGCTAATAGCAAGCTGAAGAGCTGCCCTTGCTCATGGTCAGTAGAGACATGCGCCATAGAAATAGATGGAGTTGCTTTTTGGTAGCTTTTGGTTTTGCTGCAGGAGTGAGTAATATTGGCCAAACTGGTCTTCAGTTTGATACACAAACTCAAAACTTTAATAGCACAAGCTGCTTTTGGAGCATTATACAGTCAGTTGCATTAGCTTCTGTCCTTTTAAAACCTAATTGGAGACTGAAATGAATGCAGAATGCCATGGGCTTATTTTTCTCTAGCATCTTAGAATAGAATCATAGAGTCATAGAATGGTTAGGGTTGGAAGGGACCTTTAAAGGTCATCTAGTCCAACCCCCCTGCAAGGAACAGGGACATCCCCGACTAGATCAGGTTGCTCAGAGCCTCATCCAGCCTGCCCTTGAACGTTTCCAGGGATGGGGCATCCACCACCTCTCTGGGCAACCTGTTCCAGTGTTCTACCACCCTCAGTGTAAAACATTTTTTTCCTAATATCTAATCTAAATCTACCTCCCTGTATTTTAAAACCATTACCCCTTGTCCTGTCACAACAGGCCCTACTGAAGAGTTTCTCCCTGTCTTTCCTTTAGGCCCCCTTGAGGTACTGGAAGACCACTATAAGGTCTCCCTGGAGCCTCCTTTTCTCCAGGCTTAACAGCCCCAATTCTCTCAGCCTGACCTCATAGGAAAGGTGATCCAGTCCTCTGATCATCTTCGTGGCCCTCCTCTGGACCCTCTCCAACTGGTCCATGTTCTTCCTATGTTGGGGGCTCCAGAGCTGGACACAGTACCCCAGGTGGGGTCTCACCAGGGCAGAGTAGAGGGGGAGAATCATCTCCCTCGACCTGCTGGCCACGCTCCTCTTGATGCAACCCAGGATGCGGTTGGCCTTCTGGGCTGCAAGCAGGCATTGCCGACTCATGTTGAGTCCTTCTCCTCAGGGCTGCTCTCAATCCATTCCCCGCCCAGCCTGTATTTGTGCCTGGGATTGCCCTGACCCATGTGCAGGACCTTGCACTTGGCCTTGTTGAGGGTCATGAGGTTCTCACAGGCCAACTTCTCCAGCCTGTCAAGGTCCCTCCCTTCCAGTGTGTTGATGGCACCACACAACTTGGTGTCGTTGGCAAACTTGCTGAGGTACAGTACCTTTGGAGAGCACGTGACATCAATACTCAGATATATGCTTTAACAGGCTGTGATTTCCAGTTGGAGTTTAAGCTGGTATTAGATTTGCAAAGTTGTAAATAAATTAGGATCTGCCTGTCTAATAAACTGCTCTCTCCATATGATGCTGCCATATTTAGCAGGTGCAACTGCTTCCATTGATTCTCAGGTGCTCCTCTGTTTAAAAATAGACTTCTACTTTAAGAACAGTTTTAGAATTTACTTTGTCCCCTAAATTCCAAATTCAGCGTGTGTTGCAAATCCATTTTTATTTCTAGAGCTTAGAAAAATGACATTAAGATGCAAAATTTTAGGAATTGGGCTATTTTAGTTAGTTAGCTGGTTAACTAAAACCCCTGTCTGGCCAGACAAATAATTTTCTCCTTCCTGTATTCCTGCAGCAAATAGTAATGACAGATGTGCAGTGATCCAGTCAGACTTGTCAGCCAGTGTAAGCTTACTAAAGTTTGGAGCAGCTTATTAGAAACTTGGAGAGTTCGCTTGTGTGGAAAGAGTTGTCTAGCAGCTGCCTTTGCTTATTGTTCTGCCATGCTGAAAGCAAGCATCCAAGTTTTATTTCTGCAGTTGAAGGGTGTTTTAGTGCTGAATGCACTGTTCTAGAACATATATCGGAGGCCTCCTGAAAGAGAGTAGAGTTACCTTTTAAAAATTCTTTTTCTCCTTTTTTTTTTTTTCTCCTTTTCTCCTTTTTTCTGCCAGTGATCAACTAGGCATACACCTCTTTTGATGCTCTGAGTTCCTCTTAAAATTCTAAAGTGAGTTTTGGGCTAGTCTGTAATCAGATGACAGAGTAAATGATAGACCAAATGAAAACAGCTGATGACCTGGTGTTGGTTTCTCTGACTTAGTATCTTGAACTCAGAAAGTGAACTGGCATTCAGGAAATCTTCATTATTTTGTTTGCAGAAGTAACTGAGTATTATGCTCCCAGAGCTGTTGCTAAGGTGGTAGTTACTATTTAAAAGAATAAGACATTAACTCATTAGTTTTCCTAAATTTCTCATCTTGGACTAAATATGTTGTGTTTTTGCCTCTGTGATGTACTGTGTAATTACACATAAGTGCTTTTTAGAACTACCTTGGTAAGAATTTGGTAGGAAATTTTGCTGGTTATAGGTTTCTAACTGCCAAATAAAATATTATCTGCAAGTGACTTATTTGTTTTCCCCCTCCCTGAGCCAGCTTAAAGGAATTGTTCTTCAATATTCTGTTGAATCACACGTGACAATCAAAAGTGGACATCCCCTCAACAAATATAATTACAAATATCTGAGTTTGTACATACAAATGCAGTATATACAGAAGACTAGGAATACAGGAAAATCCTGATTATAGGACTGATTGAGTGGTGTAATGTTCCTAAGCCATCTTGTTTCACAAGAGTTTTTCTTTACCACTTGATTCAGGAGTCGTACTAGTTTTGAAAATGTTCTGATTAGCAGATCTTGTTAATGCTTATTGTAGACCTGTATTATTCTCTGACAATTACTGATATGTAATATTAGTAGACTGTCTGATATTTGATGCTGCCATATATTCACTTTTGCAGGAGGAGTAAAGCTAGGTTTAGGAGACTTCATTTTCTACAGTGTTCTTGTTGGCAAAGCCTCTGCAACAGCAAGTGGGGACTGGAATACAACTTTAGCATGTTTTGTAGCCATATTAATTGTGAGTATAATGTGATATGATAATGGAGAGTTTCTATTGCTCATCAGGGATAAAGTCATAACTGCTACGTTTTTGATTTGTAATTCTTTTATTTGGTGGCCTGACTGAAAACTGATGAGGGCTTCAGCTGGGATTTTCCTTGACTGCATCCATCACTTATGCCTTTAGTTTAGGAATACATTAACTGTATCTTGTATTTCTGTGGGGTTAGTGTTTATATATATATATATATAATCTTTTGCTAGTTCCCTAATTTCTCCCTATGTTTTTTTTTGTTTTTCTTCCCCTCAGGGTCTGTGCCTTACACTTCTGCTTCTTGCCATCTTTAAGAAGGCTTTACCAGCGCTTCCAATCTCCATAACTTTTGGGCTAGTTTTTTACTTTGCTACAGACAACTTGGTGCAACCCTTTATGGACCAGCTAGCGTTCCATCAGTTTTATATCTAGCACACTTGATGCTGGTACTCTATGGATATTTGTAGCAAATCTGGGAGGAAGAAAAATGTTTTTCCCTCAGTTCTCAAGTGAGACTGAAGTTTAATACTCAAGATTCCAAGCCTGAATCATTACAACTTCCTCTGATGTTTTGTTTTGTTTGTTTGTTTTTTTTTTTTCCTGAGACAACTGCTGCACTGGGCACCATATGAATTTTCCTGTGTGAAAGTGGCTTCTTCCTGATGGCTGGTCTAAACCAGGTGCTATTGTATCAGAGGTAATCTGATATACATATCTCTGGTAAGGACCACCTGTGTTAAAATTGCTAATGCTTCCACCAGCAATGTGATCTCTTACCACAGGTTGATTATTTTCACAGCATTAAGGGTGCTCAGGACTTCCTTGATGTTAACAGAGGAAGCTGACAAGTCACATGGAACTTATCCCTCTAACTGCTGGAAGAGAGAGCACCTAATTCAGACTTCTTCAGCAGTGATTTTTTGACAGCGGAGGCCTGACTCTGCATTGTGTACCGAGGAAGGACTTTGTAGCAATTCGACAAAGGGAGAAAGTACTGTCACTCTAAGAGTGCTCCACCACTTCATAGCCTCTGTGCCTGAGTGTGCTTGGTTTAGTAAATTTTAAAGCTTTCCCTCCCCACCCCCACCCCACCGGAACTAGAGTCTGTTCTCAGTTTTAATACTTTGTATCCTCAAGCATGGAGTGCATCTTCTGTACACCTGCTCCAGTTTATGTAGCTACTTAGACTTGGGCTGAATTATTTTACGTTAGCGGATCGTAAGGTCCTATTTTGGATCTTAGATTCTAAAATGTTAATAAACTACATTAAAAAGCAGTTTCAGGACTTACTCTTTGTGCTCTTGCAAATCATTTTGCTAGAACACCATTTCAAACTGCCCTGTGTTTGAGAACAGTCACTAACAGCATGGACTGCATTGTTGGTATGTGTTCCTTTTATTGAAATTCTTACGAAGTAAGTAGACATTTGCAACAATCCCAGATGGAGTTTAGCTTGTGAGATCTAGATGCCAAAGTGCTATTAGTAGCACTTTAATGCATCACTGAAATTTTTATCTTCAAAAATGCTGTTTACAGTTCTGTTGACCTGAAGTATTGGTCACTCAATCGTCTAACACCTCAGGTTGGGCAGGGATTTATTGTTTTTCATGCAGTATCTTTATTGATGAGTATACTTAAGTTAGGTGAGACATTACTTAATGTTGCCAAGAAGCAAAATTAGTGGCCCTCTTTTCACTTTAATTACCTCTCCTGTGAGGAAAAGAAGACTAGAGAAATGAAAGACAAGTCAAAATCACTGAAAAGGAAATACGAGATTTTGAACTTCTCACAAGAAAAAGAATCTATCCTAACCTTAAAACTACTAAACTCTGTTTTCTTCATTTGAAAAAACTCATTTATGAATAATCGCTTGGAAATTAGACTTGTGTGAGATGAAGGTGTTTTTTCCATAGGCTCTTACTCTGTACAAGTTATTTTTTTCTGAGGGAGGCATAGGGAGTGGATACTGTTGATGGGCATTCCATTCTATTTGCATATTGATAGTGGAGTCCTTGCCAAGTAGAACAACTGTCAAAATCTTGACGCAAACTCCTTTTACCCTTTTTCTGGGGCTTTGTTTCAGTGCCTGTAGATTCAAAGGACTGAGACATCTCAGATGCTCACCAACCATTGCTCAAGTAAGGGAAGAAAGGCTGTGATGTATAAATCTGCTTTTAAACCAAGAAAGGCTTACTTTGATTGTCATTGGAAATGTCTGTCTCTTTCCCAGTATGACTTGCTAACTGTAGTGTTAGCATTTACATTTACATAAAATATATTATCTCCTGTAAAGTACTTTTGTTCATCTCATTTATGTGCGGTTTCATCGTGATAGCATTAATAAAGTAACCATATCAAAATTGCTTACACTGACTTTTCAAGTCAAACTTGCTTGTTTTCTCTAGCTTAAGTCACTGTTCCATGTTTTACTGCAATGAAGCCTAACTTAAAACAGGCTTTTGGTTTTGTTTTGGTTTGGTTTTTTTTTTTACAAGATTTTTAATTTGTGTTATATTGTTGTAATTTGTCTCTTTCCTGAGCATTATATCTTAAGAAAATTCCCTTGTGTGTTTTATTGGGCATCCTAACTGTTGTTTCATTGTATAGAACGGGTTTGCTAAGCGGTGGTATGGCTAGCATCTGTTTGCATATCTGAGCCGACTCTCAGTTAAGAGTTGTTACTTAAGTGCAGCAGTTATCTTTATTGCTTGTTTTTTGGCTTAAATATGCACCATGCGAGCACTTGCTCCATTAAGATTTGCTTTAGAATCCGTAGAAATACACAAAAGTATTTCCACGTACTTGAATGGGTGTTGGATGTAGAACCCAAGAAAGAGCTCAGAATTGTCAAAGCACTAAATTGCCAGTCTTCCGCTCTCCAGAGCTGCTTCTGCTATCCTGAAGTTTTCATTTATGAGGTAGCGTGGAGTTACAGTTGTGGAGACTATAGAATTTATATTCACAGAAACTGTTCAATTTTATGTATTTGAATCTCAAAATAAATTCAAATGGGAAATCTGCTTTCCAAGCTCAGGCCAATATATGTTAAAGTACACTACTTATTACCAAGTCTTATGTACACCTTCGAAAACCACGATGAAATTGTCTAGACTTGCCCTCTTATGCTAAGTCATGGTAGCTTATGTTCGAGATGAGATCTTGCAACTAAAGATCATCTCAATAAGATTCAGTTGAGAATAGTTTGTGCTTGCATCTGGGTTGTTACTACATTAGTGTGACGGTTGTGTTACTTTTCTCTCCTTTGTCTTAAAACACCAACCTAATTTGAGATCGTGAACCATTTCGGCTTGATTAGCTTGGTATAACTGAAAGGCTTCTGATATGTAGCCTGCATTTTTGAGAAAGTTTTTGTTATTATTACATTAGTATGTTAATGGCAGCATATTAGACTGTAGCTCTAAAAGAACTATTGTGTAACCCTAGTCGCTGGATTCATCTCTTGTGCCCAAGCAGACTGACTGGTAACCGTTGTGTGACTGTTTCAGCAGTTGTACTTTGAAACTGGTGTCACAACAGGTTTCTCTCCCCTTTCAGCTTACATCAATGATTAGTCTCCTTCTTTGGCTAAACCTCAAATAAATGAGAAAACATAATACTGAGTTACAGGTTTGCCTAAAACCCAGCCACTTTGATTTCTCCTTTTTATGTGTTGGGGGATTTAATCCAGAGCAAAAAGCCTTCTTACAGCAAAAGTGTATGATGCTGTCATATCTATGTATGGCTGTTATGGTGGCACTCAAAATCAGGTGTCATCTCTGTGAGGTGAGTCTTGAAGGTACACACTTGATGTTGCAACACATTCAGAATAATTCTGACTGGGCAGATGATGACCTCTTTGAGCTGAATAATCAAGGGCTGTGCTCCACTAAAAATGGCTGTTCTCAATGTACAAACCAGACCCTGACTTCAGGCATAGGAGACTGGTGCTTCTTGGATATATATGTATATATTGCTACCTGAAGAGATGTAGATATAGATTATATGCACTCTGGGTCTGTAGGAGATAACTGCTGCCATTAGAGCAGTCAAGAATTAAATATGCAGGAGTAAATTTGGGGTGGACAGTACTGTATGAAGAAACTTCTCAAAATGCTTTATTTAACAAAAAAAACCCAACAAACTTCTAGCAACAATGCTGTTGAAATTAGTTTAATAGACTGTGGAACATGTCTGCACTGTGATTGCATCTCAGTGGTAACTTCTTCATTGGGAACACTGAAACATGAACTAGAATCGAATTCTTTTACACTCAAAGCATTTGCTGTTTTCTTTTTTACAAACACTGGTTTGTACATAATCTGAATTGAATGTGAATGTTTTTTAAACACTTTTCCGGTTCTTGATAAGATACAGTTTTGATAGATATTGCAAATTTTCCTGTATTTGTCTAATTATTAAAATAAAAATTGCATGGATCCTGACTTGACTTGCCTTTACTATATTATTTTAAAGCCATCACTTAAAGCTGTTGGAGGCCTAAACTCTGCAGCTATTTTTAGTCAACATTTAATGAGTAAGATTCCTGTCTTTAAGACAATTAAGTAGCTGCTTTATTTCCTGGAGGAATGGCTTCAAACTGTTTTCTGTAGAAGTTCTTTCTTCTAAAAGCTACTTTTTCTGTTTGTTTGTCACTCATCAAGGAGTCAGTCAAAGCCTATTGCAAAAGCACCCATGTGATATAATTAAGGCATGAAAAAATGATAGATTATACTCAAACACCAGCTAGCACAATGAAGATCCATGTTACCCAGGGAAGAATACATAGGATGGTCAGAAAGAAAACACTTCATGAACAGCAGCGTGTATTGTTATTTTGGTGTTGATTTCATGTCAATATGATTTTAAAAGAATTTTTCCCTAGCAGCATTTTTTTGTTGTTTTGGAGAAATATTCACTGCAAAATTCAAATTTGTCTGAATTGACTGCTATTGAAGATGTTTTTTCAATATTGAATACTGAAAATATTCCACTGTCCCTGGGAACCTAACAGAGAAAATCATCCTGGAAAGCACTTCCAAACACATGAAGGACAAAGATGATCGGAAGTACTTAACATAGATTTATAAAGGGAAAATTATGCTTGACCAACCTCATTGCCTTCTGCAATGAGGTGACCAGCTTGCTGAATGAGAGGAAGGCAGTTGCTGTTGTTTACTTCAACTTTTGTAAACCTTTTGACACTCTCCCATAATGCCATCATAGACAAGCAGACTATGTGTTAGATAAGTGGATAGTGAGATGGACTGAAGACTGGCACAATGCCCGGGCCCAGAGGGTTGCAATCAGCACTGCAAAATGCAATTGGAGGCAAGTTGCTAGTGGTGTACCCCAGGGCTCAGTACTGGGGTCAATACTGTTCAACATCTTCATCAGTGATCTGGATGATGGAACGGAGTGCACCCTCAGCAAGTTTGCCGATGATAAAAAATTGAAGGAGTTGCTGGTAGACCAGACAGCTATGCTGCCATTTCAAGGAATATCAACAGGCTGGAGAGCCAGCAGAAAGGGAATCTCATTAAGTTCAACAAGGGGGAATGCAAAGCCCTGTATCTGTGGAGGCACAAGTACACGCTGAGGTCTGACCAGCTGGAAAGCAGCTCTGCAGAGAAGGACCTTGGGATCCTGGTGGACAGCAAGCTGACCGTGAGCCAGCAATGCACCCTTACAGAAAAGGCGGCCAGTAGCATCCTGGGCTGCATCGGGAGTGTTGCCAGCAGGTGGAGGGAGGTGATCCTTCCTCTCTGCTCAGTACTGGTTAGGCTGCATTTGGAGTGCTGCGTCCAATTCTGGACTCCCCAGTACAAGGAAGACTGGGCTTACTAGAGTGAGTCCCGTGCAGGGCCACAGAACTGCCAGAATATGTGGATTTCTTAATTCCAATCTAGTTCTGTGATGTGATATGAAATTTTTTAGGACTAGAAATAGTTTTCAGAACTAGGAGCTACGACCTCTAAAAGTGAGACTTAGGACTTAATTTGAGCTTCCATCTTAGTAGTATTTTATCTTACTGAGGATAAATACTGAACTTGGAGATAGATTCTGATATTCTAATTTAATTGCACAATTGTTTTCTTATTTCATTCCATTTTTAATTGGTATTGATAGCATCAGCTGTCATGGCGAATTCAGCTTGGCCCGTAGCAGTCAGTGCTAGGTACTTTTAAATTACCAAGAAATTGCAATTAAAGACATATTTAAGGCCATATTCTGGTCTGTAAATATCAGGAATTTGTGAACTCTGTAGATAAAAGAACCAGCCTTCACTTACAGGAGCTAACAGAACTGGGTTGTGGATAAGGAAACAATCAGTCATGTCGTGAGTTTCACAGTCTGAATTTGCTTCTCTTCTTAAAGCCCCATTTGCTCCAGGAAGGTCATTTTAGCTTGGCATGATGAGATACTGAAGGGTAGTACCAATGTAATTGGATTAGATTTGCTTTTTCTTTGTTTTGAAATATGCTTTTAATCTAAACTGACTGGTGTAATGAATAGATTTCTGTGTTCATATTAATTTTCCCATTTCAGTAGTTTTAGATAAGGATTACCCGCTTTGATCTGGGTAGTGCTGCTATCAGAATTAAGCATTGTACTTCTTGCTGGCGTGAATGTATTTGGAGAATGGTTCAGACTCCAGCTGCATGTTCATCAAATGTAGTAGCTGCATATCTGACTGAATCAGCGGTTGGTTTAGCCTTTCTCAGCAGTAAGATACTGATCACTGATACGATAACATACTTAAATGAAGAACGTCCTGGTACCCTCTAGTTATCGGCAGACTTACACGCCCTGGGCACAGACTTAACTGTTTGGTGATGAACTGTGTGACACATTCTACTCCCAGTTGTTACCTATGAGGAAGGCATTAACTCAGACTTAGATGCAACAGAGTGCCTGTGAGTGTCAATGGGGAGATTTGTAAGAAGATGAAAAGTGGCTGGTGTCAGGCAGGACAGGGCAGCTGGAGGGCTGGGTAGTGCTCAGCCTGCTCCGATTCAGCAAGGGGGTCGGTCACTGTCTGGGGGCCAGACACAAACACTGCCTTGGAGCAGAAGTGAGAGCAGTGCCAGCTCCTGGCAATAATCACTTCTAAAGCTGTAATCGCAGCCACATGGCAGCACTGTGCCTTTTTTGCTGCTTTCTATTCTTAGTGCTCGTAACAAGGGATTAAAGAGCATGATAAAAATATACGCCTCAAAAAAAGTAGACTGTTACAAAATATGATTTCCTTTTGAAGGACCGTATTTAGCACATGATGAATCCTGTTGGGGGGGGCATGTGTGCATTTCCAGTCACTGCTAAGGTCCCAAAACTATTTTAAGAACAGCAGAACCTGGCTGTTGTCATAGTAGCAATAAACCTTTTAATTCCACTTCCTGTGGAGATGAAGCTGCTGTGTACTAAATCTGCTTACAGATCATCAAGGCTGCTTGTGTGACAGGGACTAGGGATAGAGCATTGAGAAGTGGCTACTTTTTGCCCCCAGAAAATGTAGTGCTTTTTGTATACTTTGAAAGTGTTTGACTGGGATTTGCTGAGAGACAGCTCTTACGAGAAGCGAGTAGGAGGACAGTCACCTGGGAAGCTAGCCCTCGTTTATACCAGTGTTTTGGCATTGGCAACTTGCTGTCACAGTTAAATGAAACTGTGCCTAGGTAGTTCTGTGTAGGAGCTTGCCACTATCATGGATCTCCCGTAGTTTAAAAGCAACCTTTTAGAGGAAGGCCTTTCATCCCCAATGCTTCCATTCCTTAGGGTCTCAGAGGCTTCCCAAACAGCATTGAGTCATATTTATATATTGCTATAACGTCTGTAGTCCCTGAAAAGTTAACACATTTAAAAATTCCTCAAAGTATTTGCATAATGCAAGGTGGCTTATTCTTAACTGTACAATAGGTAGTGATGTCAAGAGAAATCTGCAGAAAACTGACAGATGGGCCAAGTGCAATGGGAGGCGGCCCTGGAGGGAAGAGGGGCCCAGGGAAGTTGGTCCATGTTCAAGGAGCACCTCCTCCAAGCTCAGCAGAGGTGCATCCCGATGAAAAACAAGTTGGGCAAAAAGGCCAGGAGGCCGGCGTGGATGAGCAAGGAGCTCCTGGACCAACTGAAAGTGAAAAAGGAAGCCTATAGAGGGTGGAAGTGGGGACAGGTAGCCTGGGAGGACTACAAAGAGGCTGCGCGAGTGGCCAGGGATAAGGTAAGGAAGGCCAAAGCCCTGGCAGAACTGAATCTGGCCAGGGATATAAGATGTAACAGGAAGAGCTTTTATAGGTACGTAGGGGACAAAAGAAAGTCCAGGGTAAATGTAGGCCCCCTCCAGAAGGGAACTGCTGTCCTGGTTACCCAGGACATGGAGAAGGCTGAGGTTCTCAATGACTTTTTTGCCTCAGTCTTCACCGACAAGAGTTCCTGTCCCACCGCCCAAGCTGTAAAAGGTGCAAGCAGGGACTGCGAGGATAAAGAACTGCCCGTTGTACTCGAAGAGCAGGTTCGGGATCATCTGAGGAACCTGAAGGTCCACAAGTCCATGGGTCCTGATGAGATCCATCCGCGGGTCCTGAGGGAACTGGCGGATGAAGTTGCCAAGCCACTGGCCATCATATTTGAGAAGTCGTGGCAGTCTGGTGAGGTCCCCGATGACTGGAAGAGGGGGAACATAACCCCAATTTTTAAAAAGGGGAATAAGGAAGACCCAGGTAACTACAGGCCGGTCAGCCTCACCTCTGTGCCTGCCAAGGTCATGGAGCAGATTCTCCTGGAAACCATGCTAAGGCACATGGAGAGCAAGGAGGTGGTTGTTGACAGCCAACATGGCTTCACCAAGGGCAGATCGTGCCTGACCAATTTGGTGGCCTTCTATGACGGGGTGACGGCATCGGTGGACAAGGGACGAGCAACTGATATCATCTACCTGGACTTGTGCAAAGCTTTTGACACTGTCCCGCACGACATCCTTCTCTCTAAACTAAAGAGGCATGGGTTTGATGGACGGACCACTCGGTGGATAAGGAGTTGGCTGGATGGCCGCACTCAGAGAGTGGTGGTCAACGGCTCGATGTCCAGGTGGAGACCGGTCACGAGTGACGTCCCTTGGGGGTCCGTGCTGGGCCCGGCCCTGTTCAACATCTTTGTCGGCGACATGGACAGTGGGATAGAGTGCACCCTCAGCAAGTTCGCCGACAACACCAAGTTGTGTGGTGCCGTTGACAGGCTGGAAGGGAGGGATGCCATCCAGAGGGACCTTGACAGGCTGGAGAGGTGGGCCTGTGCCAACCTCATGAAGTTCAACCAGGCCAAGTGCAAGGTCCTGCACCTGGGTCATGGCAATCCCAGGCACAAATACAGGCTGGGCGGGGAATGGATTGATAGCAGCCCTGAGGAGAAGGACTTGGGAGTGCTGGTGGATGAGAAGCTTAACATGAGCAGGCAATGCGCCCTTGCGGCCCAGAAGGCCAACCGCATCCTGGGCTGCATCAAGAGAAGCGTGGCCAGCAGGTCGAGGGAGGTGATTCTCCCCCTCTACTCTGCCCTGGTGAGACCCCACCTGGAGTACTGTGTCCAGTTCTGGAGCCCCCAGCACAAGAAGGACATGGACCAGTTGGAGAAGGTCCAGAGGAGGGCCACGAAGATGATAAAAGGGCTGGAGCACCTCTCTTATGAGGACAGGCTGAGAGAGTTGGGGTTGTTCAACCTGGAGAAGAGGAGGCTCCGGGGAGACCTGATAGCGGCCTTCCAGTACCTCAAGGGGGCCTACAAGAAAGATGGGGAAAGGCTGTTTAGTAGGGCCTGTTGCGATAGGATGAGAGGTAATGGTTTTAAAATAGAGGGGGGTAGATTTAGATTAGAAATTAGGAAAAAATTTTTTACGATGCGGGTTATAGAACACTGGAACAGGTTGCCCAGAAAGGTGGTGGAGGCCCCATCTCTGGAAGCGTTCAAGGCCAGGCTGGATGAGGCTCTGAGCAACCTGACCTAGTCAGGGATGTCCCTGCTCCTTGCAGGGGGGTTGGACTAGATGATCTTTGAAGGTCCCTTCCAACCCTAACCATTCTATGATTTTATGATTCTATGATTCTATGATTCTTCAGCTATGTTTTGGAGATGAGTTTAGCGAGGTAGGGAGAATTTTAGATGTCATGTCAAAGTATTCATTAAAATAGAATTATGAATCCTGAACCAAAAATTAGTGAATGTTTGTTCATGTGTATCTAGAACTAAAACATACCTTCCTTCTCACCAGATCAAATTTGTTAGTAGGTACTGAGTTATGCATTAGTGCTAGTTTATTTGGTGTGGTCCAGCTATGGTACTGGATTACAAAGACTGTTTTGAAGTCTATATACATATGACTGCTTCTCTACAAAGCTTTAGTCATGGGTAACAGTTTTCTGCTCCTTCCCCTCCTTTCCAGATGCCCTTAGTCAAACATGAAATGGAAAGATGTGTTAGACAAACCATTGACTGTTATTCCTGCCCCTCTGTCTGAGAATGAGTTCCTAGTATTGGAGGGAAGCTGGCCTGTTACTGCAAAAATTCTACAACACCCTCTTGACTGAAACGCCATAGCAGTCTTGAGAGTTTTGAATAACTAACTGTCCTTTGGTGACTTTTTTTGATGCCTGGTGCTACCACTAAACTTTGTCATCAGCTTTAATTACACCTCAGAGTGCCTTGCTCATGGAGTTACCTGGACTATCCTTTGGCTCCTGTATATTTGATCTGACCTTGCAGCCTTTGGAGATGCTGGCTGATCCCCATCCTCACTCGGACATGGGGGAAGGTGCTTCCCTCCTCTTTCCTCTTCTTTTTCACAGTGTTGGCGTCAGGCACCGTGGGGAGGGAGCAGTGAACGCCCCGCGGGTGGGGCACAGGCCAAGGAGCCTGATGTGGGGGTGAAATTCCCTTGGCCAGCCCCACGTGGGTCCCGAGGAGGTGTCCTATACAGTGTCCGTACCAGAAGACTGGTTAGGTGGGATGGAGGGCATCTTTGCAACAGGACGGTTTGTGTCACTGTTTGGAGGGGCTTTGGAAACTTTCCAGTTCAACACTCTGATTGAAACAAAGTTCTTCTTTTGAAACAGCTTCTATTTTGAAACATTCTTAATAGTTAAAAATAGTAATTCAGATTTTTCACTGGATTATTTAATCTGAACGTTTCAACACTTTGTCCCACTTTGGAAGTTTTTTTACCGCTAATCTTCAATAATTTTATGGCATGAGGCAACTGTTTCTTCCTTTTCTTAGATGGTGAAAATGCCAGTAGAGGAGGGTTTTTTTTTGGTTTATGTAAGCAGCCTGTCACTGGTATTTACGCTACCCAGTTGATTTCTTAGCAAGAACTCAACTCAGCCTAGGGATAACTTTGTTAAAGGTATCATTTTTTTTCTTTACTGACCCATATTATGCTAAATTAATTCTTAAATGTTTTGATCTGTCTGTTGAGTAGATGGAGGCTGAATGGAAAAAAGTACCTCTCTATTCATTAATATCTCTGTAGACACTTACAATATTGAGGTATATTATTTGAATTTTTGTCAAGGATTTTGGTGCAGTATTTTAGATCAAAACCTGTAAATTGTGTAGTTTTACATTCAGCTCAACTGAAGTTCTGCCAAATTGCCTAAGATATGATTAACACTTATAATAGTACCTAAAATTAAATTTTGTGTTTTAATAAGAAAGCAGATCTTATCAACAGTCTCTTAAGCTCTGCAGGGTGAGATAATCTTTATGTCAGTGTCTTACACAATGCTGAGTATTTTGGCACACATAGCAGTGGTGTTTGTCTTTTATTAGAAACAAATTGAACAGCTGGGTATAAGTCTCCCACTCTCTGTTACAGGAATGGTCAGTGCCTCCAGGTGCTGCCTGGTCTTTAGTGCATTTTTTTTTCAGATGGTTTTACTATACTTATAGAGATGAGAGCTCTTTATGCTTAATCTTGTAATGAGTTTGTTTGCATAATGCATTTACCCAAGTGGACTTCCTCAATGGTGAAGCACAGAGCTTGCGCATGCTGCGCTGGCTGCTAGACGTGCCGCCGGGGATAAACCAGGGGTGTGCAAAAAGGCTGTGAGAGAAAACAGTGTGGAGAGCTCTGATGGTGTCTCAAGAGTTAGTGACACACTGAATGTATTTAAAAAAAATAATCGGTTGTTAAAACAGTGACCATGGCTAGCTAGGGATTATCACCTTAAACCAGCTCCTGTGAGACAGTAAAGTGCTGTCTTCCACTCTGGTTCTGTGAAGGTTGCAGTGGGTGTCGGTGTTTGTGGCTGACAGGACTAGAAATAGATACAGCAATATAAGTATGCGCCTGAGAGGATGAGGTATGTGGTTTGAAGCGTTACTTCTTATTCTGCAGAGCTTATACCAAGTGGTTTGCTTTGTCAGCCTGAGCAGTTATTTAAAAGCCATTCTTGTTGGGGTTTGCAATTTTTTCTTCCCATTTAAAAATGTAGGATAGTGAATTGTTCCCCTTGTGTTGCTGAGAAAACCCCAGAGAAAGAGTGAGGTAGCTTGCTGATTTATTCCACAAATGTTCCCAGGACTCCTTTGAAATAAGCTAGAAACTGGAATGCCTGTGGTCTGCTTTCAAATGGATACGTAAAGGGTAAGATTTTTGCGTGACCTCTTCAGACTCTTGAGGTTTGCACATGACAGGAAACCTGCGTTTCTGGCCTATGTGTGCTTCTGGGTGAGAGGAACGGTTGATTCTCTTTGGCTCAGAGACCTGTGAAGAAGACACAAGTATATCTCACATGAACCATCCTCAGCTTGGCAGCCTCATGCTGTCATTTGTGTCTGGTGCTAAAACCAGCAGAATTGAGTATGGTATTGCAGTCAGATGTGGGAGCTCCCAGCCCTTATGTGAAAGTACCAGAAGCTTCACCTCCACCTGTGCCACTTCCTACAGTTTTCCTGCCATCCGCAAAAGCAGGAATGGGTGTTCCCAGTGGTTGCTCCCCTGTTTTGTTCTGAATTAGCTCTACCTTTCCTGCTTTCGTACATCTCAAATCCATGTGCATGAGGGAAGGTGGAGTAAAGGAGGAACGCACAGGAGAGAGCTGATAAATTTAGCAATGGTGTCTCTCAATGTAACGTGTGCTGTAGTGAGAGGTTTAACACCAAGTTTTCCTCATTTAATATGGCTGTATAATGACCAGACAGGCACCATTTGGCTGACTGCACAGAAATTACTGGTGTTTTCAAAATGACGATTGCACGGTTACAGAAGCATTCTTCCAGCTGAGCTGTCTTGCCCGGAATGTGCAGAGGGACCTGGGCCTGACTGCAAATCAGTCCTAGGAACACCTTCCCATGCAGTTTTCAATCCTTCTTCCTAAACCTGGTTCCTAGAGTCCATATTTTTTTGTAATCAGCATCTTCTCTGGACACTTGTCTAAGTTTCACGTGCTTTTTCTGGCCCCTTTGTATCAAGATGCCCAGAACGAAAAATTACATTTCACCTCCAGTGAGGTGGAGGGAGGACCAGAAGGTGCTTCATCCCCCTAAGATGCAATGCCTCTGTGTAACACAGCCTAGCAGTGCTTTCTTATTTTCCCCTGCTGTGTTATGTCACAAATTTCTGTCTAACATGCTGTTTTCCCAACACTCCTAACACTGCTGTGTATCCCTGTGCACTGAATTCTTGTTGTTTGAATTGTTTTTCTCAGGTATGCTGTTCTGCATTTTTCCCAGGCGAATTCACTCCTGTTGCTGTTTGCCTCTGCCTCCAGTTCTTCTGCAGCAGTAGAGTCCAGCATTGAATAAAGGTAACAAACTACAGTTTGAGTCTCATTGCTGTGTTTCTCTAGCTCTGGTGATTTTTTTGCATCTTTCTCCCACTGCAATTTTCATGAGCATGTTTTTAATTCGTACTTGTTACTTCATCAAAGAATATTTTGAATCAAACCAACCATAGTAATGAGTCCCATCTTTCTTTGTTAGAAAACTCTTCTCATGCTACTCCTTGTTTTCATTTTACATTGTTATTTCAGTAGTGTCTCTTACCCAGTTTCTGTTGCCAGGATTCTGTCTGTATCCAAGGCAACTTAAATAATTTTGAGAGTAAGGTAGTGAGAGGTGATGTATCAATTACTAATATCCACGTAAATGACCTTTGTGGCACTCCCTTTATGCATCATTGTAATTCTGCTGGATTTGAAATGTTTGGGTGCAGCATGTACAGTTGTGGAGACAGGGAAGATTCCTCACTAATGAAGACCTGCTGTTTTGTAACGCTGCAGCATGTTCCAGCCTATTCCAGTGCAACGCGCATCACGTGGGATCTGGGCTGACAGCCAGTGCAAATGTTTCCTCAAGGACTCTAGGATATATTCTAATTATGTTTAGATTCTCCCACTCTTTTCATCTGAGGGATGTCACTCTTTCTGCTCATTTCCAAGTGCGGTGGAAAGCGCTCCATCTGCCAGCGTGAGAGGGGCCCACTGGTGCACTTGTGTGAGAGGCAGGAGGACGGCTGGCTTTGTGAGTGACTCTTTAACCTCCAGCTGTGAGAAGGCCCAGGCCTTTGAACACTGCCAGAGCTTGGCCAGTGTCCAGCGGTGTGTTCATCCAGTGCTGGAGGAGATGTAAAATTCTCTGGAAGAAAGAGCTTCATTTCTGTGAGCCTGGGAGGGGAAAAGGGAGGATGAGTTGTGGAATGAAGCACCTGAAACTCTCCATAGCTGAAAAAAAGCAACGTTTCTGTGGAGGAAAATGGAGAAAAACGTAATTGTGGGAGCTATGCGTGCGAACACACATATTCTCTTTCAACCTGGTATTGACAGTGTGTGATGGGACTACAGGATCTTGCCTAGGGCTCTTTTTTAAGGGAATGGGAACTGCAAAACAGTGTGCAAGAATAAAGGCCATTAGGCAATACTGTGCCCTGGAACATAACTTCTGCGAGGTGTCTACAGTGAGGACAGATCCATGTCTGCACGTGATACATGGCAAACAAGGCTGGGCTTTTCTGTGGGCGTGCAGAACCGGCTGAGGGCTTTTGAAAAGGTGCAGACTCAGCCTGGAGGAAATGTTCCTGATGTGGGGAGGAAGGAGAGAGATGCTCTCTTCTGTCCCTGCTTTGCAAGCTATCTGAGGGCAGCCCTGTGTTCTTTGTCTCTGCCATGGTCTACGCCCTCGGAGCAGACAAGCAGTGCTAAATCACCTGGGTCCTTTCCTGGAGAGCCAGATGCAATAGCACCTTCTTTTCAAACAAATTCATGTCTTGAGGGTGATATGGTTACATCAGATCCCTGGCTAATTAATGATTCTTATTGTCTAGGCAATGGCATTAATTAACTGGATACATAAGAAAGTCTGGGTCAAACTTCAGAAAGTCGGCCAGACCCGCTCAATCCCTTGCGGCTTCTGGGATCATCCTGCTGCCTGGTGTGACCGGAGTAAGCAGGGTGCTGCCAGACTGGCACATCTCAGCCCAGGTTCTCACAGCTTCACGGTAGCGTGAGGCAGCAGTTCAAGACTCTGTTGCGGGTGGGGTGTGTGTTCAGGAGGAAGTTTTTGTGTAACTTCTGGAGCCAAGGTTACTGACAGAGCTGAAGTGTGACTTCAGGAGGTGAATGGGACCAGGGTTTAAAATCTCTAGCCTGCATGAACAGAAGCCACCTTCCAGTGGTACGTGTCCCCATAACTGTGGTTGTCACTGATTGTGGTAACCATTGTGAACTCCTTCAATAAAAGATGGGGTACAGGCTGGTGTGGAGTTAGTTGTTGGATAGAGCTTCTCCTGAAAAAAAAAAAAAAAAAGGGAAATCTATGCTTTGTTCCTTCCATCTTGCCCAAACATAAGGTTAGGAGAGAGGAAGAGAAACTGAGGCGAATTCTCTTCTTTGCCTATACTTGGCTTACATTGCTGTAAGCTTGCTTATCTCAAGATATGCAAGACGAAAGTCAGGCTGTGCTCTTGGGACTGGATGTGCAAGACTGGAGTAGGCGTCTGGCTTGAGGAGGTTTCTTTGTACTTTAATGGGCACTGCAAGGGTTTCCTGAGAGAATTCTTCGGATGAAAGCTGTTCCTATGGGGAGGCTGCATAGACTCTCATTATTGCTCTGGCTTTTGCTGCACAGCACATATGTTACTGCGGGGTTGTCAGTAGATTTCTACAGTGCAATAAAAATAAGTAGATTAGCCAAGCAAAGAAGATTAGAGACACTTTGGGGAAGGAAAAGGAAGGGAGGAGGATGAGCAGGAGGGAGTATAAAAAGAGACCACAAGACTGTGAGTGCCAGGCTTACTGGTGCATGTTGCACAGGGTGGCTTTCTTTGTCCCTTTTGGGTTTGGGTTAGGCAGACTGAATAGAACCAGTCCTGACACCATGTCCAAAGAGAAACTGGAGTCACTGGTCAAGAACATGGAGATCATGCTCTCTGAGGTAGAGCAGCTGAAGATCCACTGCACCAAGCAGACAGAGGAGGTGAACCAGGTGGTACAGGAACTGCGCCGAGAGAACAGGGAGCTGACAGAGAAGTACGAGCACATCTGTCAGGACCTGAAGGAGGCCAAGGAGGCCATTGCCCAGCTGCAGGACACCAAGTTTGCCTTTGAGGCAAAGGAGCGGCAAGCACAGAAGCTCAACCGGCAGCTGTGAATCGGCAGGGAAGAGGAGCAAGAGATTTCCTAACCTGATCCTAAGAGTAAACAGAAACCTTCGACCGCTGCAACTGAAAATCCCTGGATCAGTGTTTTAAGTAACCTTTTTCCTTCCCTCTCAGACCAAATCTACGTGCTGGAAAAAAATCATCTCTTTGTTGCAAGCAAGATCTCAGGCGCAGCTGGAGTTCTGCCCCAGAAGGCTCCTTTGTTAATGACTAAATATCTCATTATGCCAGGAGGGAAATCTCATTCCAGAATCCCTTGTCAGAGGTCTGAGCCACAGGCAACGGCTGCCAGGATCTGGGCACCTTCTCATGCCCCGCAGGGGTTGCGTAAGGACAGAGCCCAGGAAAAGAACTGTCTCTGCCTTGAGCTGCTGGAGAGAGCTGTGCCCCGAGAGTCTGCTGAGACGGAGAGAAGGATCATCATCCTGACAGCCCCTATTGCTCTGTTTTGTTGCTAACTTTCCTCTGTTGCACAGTGTGGCTGTGATGCTGTCATTAGTAGGGTGTCAGCTTCCCTGCTGTCTGACGCTGGGAGACATCGGCGAGAGCTTACGTCGTGCCTCGTGCTTCCGAGTACTTGCTATCAAGGGCATGTTGGTCCAGAGGATCTTTTAATGCTATTACAGTTGGTGTTGTACTCTTCGAAGTTCAAAGTGAAGTCTAAGAACTGGAAAGGTTTCTGTCTCAATTTCCATTTCAATAGCGTTAAATCCTAATGACTCCATGTTTAGTATGCTGGAGTTAAACCTCTGCTGAATGTAACACTTTTTTTTAACCAAAAGAGCTATGTTTTGGCACTGGATGTACTTTTCTTAAGCAGAAGTAACATGTATAAATGGGACCGGGAATTAGAAGGGATAAACTTCTATGGGGCATGGGGGTGAGAATTGCTTGTCAGAGGCTTTACTTTCAACTGTTCTCTCTTCCCCGTCTCTCCTAAGCAGCATTTGAGGTAGTCAGTGTCAAGCCCAGCTAAGAGCAGGTGACTTTCGACTCCACAGTGAACAGTGGGAGATCTCTGGGGGGAGCAGGGAGAGATTGCTGAGAGAAAAAGCCTGAATGTTTAAACGGAGAAAAAGCCTGAATGTTAAAATGGAGAATAGCTGGCATAGTTTCAGGAGGATCTTTCTTCGTGTTGGCTGTGATGTAGTCAGCTTCCTTCTTCTCTCCGAAGCTTTGCTGTGTTGTTATCTCTGCCCAGCAAGCTCCCCTGGCAGAGAGGGCTGATGTTTGGGAGAAGCAGGGATGCTGTTTCCATCCCTGAGGGGCTCAGGTCTGTGAGCCATCAGGAGGCCAGGGTGTGGCGATGGAGGTGACTGACCAGGCTGAGAGCAGGGAGTCAGCCCAGGCGGAAAGGGAAACCTGGCTGCTTCTGTTTCCCCGTAGCGATTCAGGCAGGGGCAGAACAGTTTAGCAAGACCTTCTTTTAGGACTCAGTCCAGCACTGGTGAAAATAATTGTAGTTTTGTCATTGATTATAAAAAGCCATGATAAGGCCTAGAATTAGCTAGTTATTGTTCCTTCTCTGCCATCCCCTCTGCCACATCAGTCTGGGCCTGATCCAAAGCCTTTGGAAATTAAAATCTTCCCATTCATTGGACTGAGCTCTGGGCCAGACCTTCTGAGCAGAGGGCTGCTCTTTGTGTGGCAAGCAAAGTACTGGGACGTGCATGGGGAACAGCTTTCTCTGTGAATCGCTGTAAGTGGGAGCTGCAACAACATGTTTTGTTACATTTGTGTGATCGAGACTTTTATTTGTGGCTATTTTGGGTGGAGCAGATTGGAATATCTGGAAAACATTTGGGAGATTGAGACTCTCCTTTATGTTTTCGAATGTAACCTGAATACAAACGACCAGCCTTGACCTTCTGCTCCTTGCTCACCAGTGACAGCTTGGGGAGCACAAGAATTCAACATTAACCACTATATCTGTTTGCATAAGAACTGAAAATGTTTTCTCTTGAAATTAATTCTTTAGTCCAAATCTGCTTACCACTTGTGATTTCTTCTACTTTTTATATATCATTAAAATGTAAAACCAACAATAAAAGGAAAACAAACAGCTGAGGGAGCGTCTGTTCTGGATAAGGCATTGCCTCATTTAATGCATGTATATGTTGTTTTTTGAGTGTGTGTGTATGCTAAATATAATTATTCTAGTTTAAATCCTGTGCAGCAAAGAATGGACTAACGGAGACCCTCCAGATCTGTCTGTGCTCCCAGGTTAATCTCTCTAAATGAGATTCTCTGTGTAGCTGCCAAGTTCACCCTACACAATATTTAAATCCATGATACAGAAAAAGAAAATGGGACTGCAGTGTCCTTATGATCAGTTTCTTAATAATTAGCAGTATTCTAAGTGTCTAATTTTAGGGAAAGCTGGGAGAATTATTTCATTTTTTAAAATTTGAGGTGAGACATTGGAAAAATTGGATGCATTTTCCAATGCTAGAAAAAATTAATGTAACACCTCTTCCTTTCCAATAGGCTCAGTTGTGTCCTGGTTTTGCTTACACGGGTTAAACTTGGGAGTAGTTGGGTTGTTTTAAAATCAATGTACATTCCATTACATGTAGGTCCTCTGTTTTGTAAAGGCAAATCTTTGTGTATCCAAGTACAGTCTTAGTAATGGATCAGTGCCTTCACTTGTGTCCTGAGGTGCAGTGTATTGGAGTGCCTTTCACAACAAAATTTGCCTGAAATTAGCCACAGCTCTTTGAAGTTGTTTTTGCTTTTTGAACACCGACATTATCAGTGCGTCCTGCTTTTCATCTTCAAATGGCCTAAGGATGAAGAGCTGAAACTTTCGTGCAGCATCATCAGCTTGTTCAGAAAGTTGGCCTGAATAAAAGTCTTGCCTGATTTGGATGAGAATCAAAATAAATATGAAGTGACAGGCTTACCATTTCCGTCATCTTGGAAAGAGATTAAGAGAGGTATCTAATTCTTTGTTTATTTGAAGGCTCTCTTGGAGAGCACAGCACAGGAATTGGCTCAGTTGTCAAGAAAGAGACTAAGGGAAGAGGACCCAGCCAGACCAAGTGCCTGTGAGTTGGTCTGTTCCTGGAGCAGGTTATAGCAGAACACTGATGATTGTGTTGGTTTTCATTGTTCTGGGCTCCATTATGTAGAAGTATGCAAGAAAGAGGACTGGATAGAAATGAAGATGATGCCTTTCATTACAGGCAACCTCTTTTTCTCTGACGTTCAGCAAGAGTATTCTTGGGCGAGATGGGGGGAGTTTAATGATGGACATGAGCATATGAGCTGATGGATGGAAATCCTGGGCTAGTAGCTTGCAATGGATGAGAAACTATGTTTGTGAATCAAAAGTATCTAGAGGTAGCTTTGGATTTGTAGTGAGTTAAGAGAAGCACAAATTTTTGGGGAAGTACTCCATTACTGAACAAGCAAAAGTGGGCTGCTTCTGTGCAGCCAGGAGAATATGAGGAAAACTTCCTAAAAGTGGACTAAAGTCCCCAAAACTTCATGAAAGTGTGGCTCTAAGGCTCCTGCATGAAAGAGGTGAAAGAGCCCTCTGTGATACTTATTTAATTGCCGATCACTGCTCATGTAAACCTGCCTTTGGAAAGATCTCCAGATTTGAGAAATACAGTGTCTCCAGGAGAACTTGTGAAGGTCAGCAGATGGAGTTTGATCCTCCAGACTAAAAATCACATGGAAATGTGAATACAATGTAGAAGGTGATTGTTTCAGAAGTCTGTTTGGTCTAGAATCATAGAATGGTTAGGGTTGGAAGGGACCTTCAAAGGTCTTGTAGTCCAACCCCCCTGCAAGGAGCAGGGACATCCCTGACTAGATCAGGTTGCTCAGAGCCTCATCCAGCCTGGCCTTGAACGTTTCCAGGGATGGGGCATCCACCACCTCTCTGGGCAACCTGTTCCAATGTTCTACAACCCACATTGTAAAAAATTTTTTCCTAATATCCAATCTAAATCTACCTCACTGTATTTTAAAACCATTACCCCTCGTCCTATCACAACAGGCCCTACTGAACAGCCTCTCCCCATCTTTCTTGTACGCCCCCTTGAGGTACTGGAAGACCACTATAAGGTCTCCCTGGAGCCTCCTCTTCTCCAGGTTGAACAGCCCCAACTCTCTCAGCCTGTCCTCATAAGAGAGGTGCTCCAGCCCTTTTATCATCTTCGTGACCCTCCTCTGGACCTTCTCCAACTGGTCCATGTCCTTCTTGCGCTGGGGGCTCCAGAACTGGACACAGTACTCCAGGTGGGGTCTCACCAGGGCAGAGTAGAGGGGGAGAATCACCTCCCTCGACCTGCTGGCCACGCTTCTCTTGATGCAGCCCAGGATGCGGTTGGCCTTCTGGGCCGCAAGAGCACATTGCCTGCTCATGTTAAGCTTCTCATCCACCAGCACTCCCAAGTCCTCCTCAGGGCTGCTCTCAATCCATTCTCCGCCCAGCATGGATTTGTGCCTGGGATTGCCCCGACCCAGGGCTTCTTGCCAAAGGCACTTCAGTGACGGGATTAGAAGGGATATCTTGTTCAGCAGTATCCATTTACTATGCATTCACCTCAACTGTTTCTTTTCGATGATCACATCTGTGACACCCTGAAGCCATTGCCTCCAGGCTGGCCACTGGGGCCACGAGGCAAATGCCTGTGGTTGTGACGGTATTCCCTCCGTAATGAACTGTGAGTGTCTTATCAAGAGATGAGAATGGTTTTGAATCAGTGGATTATCTTCCTTTCACTAAATGGTAGGCGTTGAAAACAATTTCAACACAGGGATCATGTCCTTTCTCCTAGAGAAAAGGTACGCATGCAAAACTTTCTGTGGAACCACAGGGCAAAGGTTTACTTTGTATTTGCGTTTTCTTTTTCCTGGTAAGGACTGGCCTCAAGTTCAAATCCCACACTAATAGCTCCTGATTTTATCATGTCTCTACTGGAACCAGGAAGTACAAGCAGATTTTTCTTTTCTTTTGTTAATAAAAGGAGTTTCATCAATGTTTCATGTTGCTTAGTTGTGGTAAAAGTCTGGTCGCTTCTTGTTTTATTTCAGCATCTCAGGAGGTTATCTATTAAGTCTTTATCGGGTTAAAAATGAATCCAGATGTGTTTATGCAGTATCTGCTTTAATGCAGTAGGCACAGCTGTTTTTCGGATGTATCCTGGCTAGTTTCCAACATGAGCAGTCACATTTCCCCCGTCTCTGAACTCCCTTGTAGTTTTAGCTATCAACAAGAACACAAAAGAACATTACTAAGCTTGGCATTTCCAAAAAACATTCTTTCAGGGTCCTGCTGCTGTAAGATGACATTTTAAGAATCAAATATTCATAAATTCATCTGCAGTTGTGGGGTTTTTGCCTACTAGCTTTTGAACATTTGGGACTGGATTTTGAGCCTTTTCTTGCCAATGATACCGGCTAAAAGCTTTAAACTGGTCTGAAAGTGTGGTTTAACCACATAAGGCCAAGGTTCAGGTTTTAGTTTGATCAAATGTCATGGAGCTTAGCATCTAACTGTGACAGCTGGCAGGATGGCAGTAGCCAATGGCCAGTTGAGAGTATGAGTGGACAAAGAAAAAGCATGCACTGATGTAATTTCTTTCTGATGGAAAAGGAGGGCCCACAGCTTGGCCCAAGGCCCAGCTTTTTTTTTTTTCTTAAAGGAATATTTCAATCTAAAGGGGCAAGACAATAATTTCTGTATTCTTAATTACACACTAACAATGTCCAATTGTCTCTCTTGACCAGGGGAACATACGTAGCTGTGCATCAGCACCACTATCAGATATTCTTCTGGGATGTGTTGTATCTTTCAACCTTTTGGGGTTCCCCTGCTTCTTGGTGGAGGTGTTGCCATTTTGTGTTGGTTTTCCTGTTAGGGTTTATCCTTGTTTATTGTGGCAGAGTTTGCTTGGACAGGAAAGTACAGGATTGCTTTTGCATGTGGAAAAGATATGACTTTTATTTGAACTGTGTCCCCTGTGGGACGTGTAACAGAATGGTAGAATCTGAGTACTGTGTACCTTTTGTGGCTAGTTGCCAGAGAGGGATTGGCCAGCAGGGATGAAAAGAGCTGTAGCCCTAGCATAAAATTGCTTCTGCGTCAGCTGGTGCCTTTACGAGGCTGCTAGAAACTTCTTTTCTGTTTGGAGCTTTGTGTGTCTAGGTTTGTCAACAGTTGCCGAGGATATTGTTTCTTTTTATCATCTGAAGCAGTAGTGTGGGCAAGAAGAGAGTAGTAACACCAGGTCTGGAGATTTCATAGCACATCTTGATGTTTTCCTTGGAAGATCCAGCACATGGAGTTACCTGAAGGTGGAAGCTTCGTCTTTCCCCTTGAAAGCAAGGTTCTGTTTCTCATGGTTTCACAAGAACTACTGATGAAAAAGGGCTCTAAAAGTGGAAAGCAAACAAAAAGACTAACCCAAACTTAAGACTTCAAGGTATTCTCATAATCTTTGAGACCTTGGTCACAATATTAAGTAGGGCTGAAATGCTGGTAGCTGTTATAAATGCTGGACCAGAATCTATTTTTATAGATCAGTGGGCTCTGTATGTCAATATTTATTTTTTTTATACTAAGCAGAGGCAAAAATCAATAGGGGGGGAACTATCTGTTTTCCAGATAAAATAACAACAACAACACGTAAGTTGTTATGCAATGATTTCTCTGGTATCCACGTGATTAACGGCACAAGTTTTCCCTTGTAATGTATCCAACTAGATTCCTTTTCCCTTAACAGTTTTTCTATTGCTAAATTGTTCCTTCATGGGATTTTTCAGAGGGTTTCTGAACTGCATGGCATTTGTTAGGGGGAAAAAAAATAGAGAAACCTGAGCTGCCATTGTCTTTGGTTAAATTCAGATCTGTATCCGAAGCGCTGGTATTTTCAGACCTTAGGGATCTACTTAACTCTGCCTAGAGGCAGACCTAGCTGTGAATTATATTTAAGTTCAAACTTTCTTTGGTCAAAAGTGTATCTGTGAACTGTGATTCAGGCTTCAGTTTTCATGTAAATGCTAAGTTAAAGAAGTGATTTTTACAGTTAGGAACTTACTGAAAATAAATACTGAAGGGATTTGTGGATAACTGACTG
The DNA here is from genome assembly GCF_036417535.1 of Chlamydotis macqueenii. NCBI lineage: Eukaryota > Metazoa > Chordata > Aves > Otidiformes > Otididae > Chlamydotis > Chlamydotis macqueenii. Next base: position 40,273,679 of record NC_141560.1, read on the forward strand.
TCTTTTGATATGCTGCCTACAGCTAAAGTAAAACTGGTTACAAAGGGCCCCACCCCTGCAGTAACTTAAGGCACGGTTTGGAGCTCATGTGTGTGCTCACACACAGACTTACGGGAGCTACGAACAGTTCCAGAGCGTGCCTGCCTGCGTACATGCTTACGCCTTTCGCTTTCCCAAGCAAAAGCGAAAACTCTTGTGAAGAAACTTAGAGGCTGAGGGGGTTAAATGAAATACAACTCTCCTTTTCCTGTGCAGTAAGGATTAGTAGCCAAACAGAAGCTGGAGAGAAGAGCGCTTGAGAGTCACTGTTTGAACCAGAACGATAGCAAAGTGGGTTTTGGGGCTTGGCTGCAGAGTGGTGTTAAGTGTCTCCAACTTTCGCACTCACCTTTCACGGGTACGCGCAGAAGGTAAGAGCTCACTTTGTGTTCTGGGCTGGCTCCTCATCCCTCTACCCAGATATCTATTTTCTATTAGTCTTTTCAGCGCTGTTTGTGCTTTTAAAACTATTTTTTTTATTTCCCACCATTTTTTTTCCTTCAGTTGAAATAGGGAGAGGAGAGACCAGAGTCCTTCTGACTGCAAAATTTTATTTCCTAGAAGGGAGGAAAAAAGACACTCCATATATTTGGTGAACATTAATCCCTTTCACTTGCAGTTAATTATACTGAGATGTAATGTAATCAAAACTGCTTTTCCTGACATCATGAGTGGGGCAAGCTTGGGGGTGGAAGGGGGAAGGTATCAGTTTGATAGGATGCTGGACAAATGTACCAGGGATGTTGGCTGGAGAAACATAAAATTTGCTGGTAGGAATAAAAGCCTGCCCACATACTAAGACTCTTGTACCCCCAAGCTGTCACCCCCAGAGCACTCAGCTGCAGCTGTTCCTGTGCTAGCAGGTGCTGAGGGGAGGGAGTGTCTCCTGGTCAGTCTGGCATTGCTTTCAGCCATTTGGGGGGCCCTCCCCAGCCAAAGGATGCTGTTAGAGTCAACAGACCTGTTTGTGCAAGGGGAGGTTTGCAGGACTGGTTCTCTCATCCCTAAGGAAGTCTGATGTGTGAGGCAGGCCAAAGCAGCAGCTTCAGGGACCTGGCCTGCCCTGGCCTGGCCTGGAGATGGTAACGGGCTGGTAGCAAGGGGACAGAGTGCTGGATTTGCCTGATGCCCTGGTGTTCCCTGTGGGTGGGTCAGGTGGAGGCAGGGAAGCAGTTGGTTTAAAAACCTGAGTTTCAAAGCTTTGGTGAAGGTAATGTCAGTCTTGAATGGAGTTCACAGGACTAGAAATACCTAGTGTTAGGGAGGAGCTTGGGAAGATAATATGTGTCTTTCAGTCTGTCTTTAGAGACAGGGTTTGTAAACACTTTTGCTTATTACTTTTGGAAGCGTCTTCAGAACACATGGAGTTTGTTTTATCCCTTCTGCATTGCACTTATGAGGGACCCTTCAACAGCTTCTCTGTAAGCCAGCTTGCCCCTTAAAAGTTTTCTCCTGGCATCTTACAGATGTACCACCTTCTGTAATGCCAGAGCATTTCCCAGTCTCTGTAGTTTCATGAAAAGCCATTCTTTCTGAGGTGCAGCGTGTTGGTGAGTCGATGTGCTCCCCAGCCACGTGTGTTGGGCAACCTCACTCTGGACTTTCAGGCCAATTGCTCTGCTGTTACCAGGAGCAGAGGTGCTTGTGATGTGCAACAAAGGTGGATAGGACCATGTATCTTTGGCGTGTATTTAAACATGTTAGTAAATGGCAAGATTAATAAAATGCAAAAAAAAAAAAAACCCCAAAAAAACACCACAACACAGAGTAAGTTTGCTGTCTCTGGAAGTTTTGCTTTTAGCATATTTTCCTGTCTAGTGTGAGACAATTTTTCGAGCATGTTTTCAGGTTCTTACACACTGTGGAGCATCCTGACACATCAGAGTTGTTTGTTTTTAAAATATTTTGCTTCATGAGTGTAAATGCTTGATGGCTTCACAGAAATGCTGGGGTCAGGGTAGTTGCTCTGTAGCATTTGCGTATTCCAAATCTGTCTACTAGTAAACACTCTAGCATTTGAAACGTGTGACATGATTTGAGGTGATTTTCAAGCAAGGGTGCAGGGTTTTGCTTGTTGGTCTCTCTCTGTGTATATTTATAAAATAGTGTTAAATATAAAACAAACTAAATTGTCTTAATTTTAAGGGGAAAGTAGCAATCATTATGGTACTATAATGCTGTAGAGAAGTTGAAGGATGGATGATCTCAAGTGTTGCTGTTCAATAAGTGCAGTACTTCTTGATGCAGATCCTGTAACTCTGTTTCTGGGTTGGGCGCACTCTCAGATCCAGCTGCTTACCAGCCCGGTAAAAGAGAACGCTGGTAGACCTCATCTAATCTAGTTGCTTAAGGGATTCTGTGCCTCGCAAATTAGGCACCAAGATTCAGTTGGAGTCTATGTGAGAGGCTGTGCCCTGACTTGTTGAAAGCGTGTAGGAAATGGGAAAGGAGTTATGTTGTTGCAACTGGTTTCCCTGGTGGTACTTGAGTTTGAGCTAAAAGAGAAAATTTTATTCTGAAGAAACACAGATGTTCTGTTAAAATGAGGAACCTGGGGAAAAAAAACTTCTGATCCTGATTGAGGGCCTCTTTTTCTGAATGCAATGTAAATAAGGCAAAATACTGTCCTGTGCCTTAGAACAGGTAGGGCTTAGGCTGCCTGAGGGCCTTCTCTTTGTTCAGAGGAGAGATTTAAACATTAATAAAACGTTAACCATCTCATTAGATCATGTATGTACCTTGTGACTCACCAATACACAGCAAATGAATAGCTTTTTTTTTATGAGAGGGTGAGAGCTGCTGTTTTGTATAAGAACAGCACCTAGAATACGTAGGATACAATTACAATAGTCCTCACAATTCCTTTTGTAGGCTCATCATTAGCTGAGTGAAGGGGGAAATCTCCTAGCGGCATATTGATGCTCAGTGAGCTATAGAGGAAGTAAGTTGCTTGCTCTTAGGTCTGTGGGAAGGATTATACAAAACTGGTGATAAACCCCTCAGTGTAGCTAGCATAACTACTGAGCCTAGACAGTGAAGGATGATTGCTCTGATCCAGTACAGTCATTTGCAGTTATGCCCATGGTATGATGGACTTGTCAAAAGAACTTATTTCACTGGAAATGATACTCTGCTGGATATAGTTTCACTGTTTCATTTTTTAACACTCTTGGATCTGAAGTGTGATTTGTTGGGGTCCAGTCTTGTCTTGGATGATGAATAATAATGTTACTAGATGTCTGAGAAAGGACTTTAATATAAAAGGAGTTGAGTGGGTAGCTGCTCATATGCATACTCTATGTACAAACCACTTGTGTATGCTTTCTCGCACAGTAACAAGCTTGCCTTCTTGACATGCAGTCATGATGTATAGAAAACAAGTACCATCCATGGATTGTTTATTTCTCTGCCTAGCCCTTAAAGCAGTAATTGGAGGCTCTGATTTGAGCATCTATGGGAGAAACCAACTTCAGAGCAAAGAACCAGTTTATTTTTAGATCGTACTGTTGTCATTTTGCTGTGATCACACAGTCAAGCATGTGCTTCCTTTGAGATCTCCCCAGGCACTGCAGTGTGATCACACCCTCCTAAGATCTTTTTTTATGAAGTTAATTTTTAGTGACAGATGAAAGATGCTAAAGCTGGTATCCTTAGAGACTGCAGCCCTAATTCCACTAGCACACGTTCTGCCTCCTAAGTTTGTTAGTTGAAAGTTCTGTTTGGGTTTGTTTTTTTTTTTTTCCTTTTCATTTCTTTTAGTTCTCATGTTAGTCATCTTTCACTTGCAGAGCAATGTGAGTAAGCCCACTGTCTTCTCTGGGGGAATTCCTGCTTCATACCACTGGAAGTATGAAGCATCCCAGTCAGTAAGGGTGATTGCTTAGGGAAGAGAGGTACCTGCACAAGTGTGGTGTGCTTGGAGTGTTTATGTGTATATATATATATATATATAGTTAAAACTAATTTAGCTAGTTTTTTTTTTTAAAAAAAAGTATCTTAGGTTCCAGAAACAATGTAAAGGCAGCAGCAATCAAAACCCACTTGAGGTTCAAGGTAAATACTCTCATGTTTTCCTGTCTATGCTATTAGTCCCCAAGCAAATTTATTTAAAGGCTACACAGGTGTTCCCTATGTGTACTACAAGCATACTGTTGAATGTAGTGCTAACATCCTCTCAGTCAACAGATGTAGATCTTGCAAAGAGAGGCAGAAAACAATTCACATTGTTTGAAAGTTTTCTTTTGAGATAACGCTCATTTTTTTTACTTTTTTAAGCCCTTGCACAGTGCAGAACATTGCCATATTTATATTTAGGATGGAATGAAGTTAAATAAAATTGGAAGTAATTTTCCAGCATTTGAATCCTTTATTTTCCTAAAGAATTCTGCAAAATTTTAATTGGAAGGAATTACTCTCAGCTGGCTAGCATGCTTGTAAACAGCAGCAGTGCTTAGTATTGGGTAATATTTCATACTAGGCTAAATAGTTCATAAAAGTGAAGCTTGAGCCATGATAGGACAGTACTAAATATAAAAGGTTGTTAGCTATTCCTCTCCAATTATGTTAGTGTTTGGGATATTGTATCCTTGTCATGGATTTTCCATAGGCAGTGTGTGGCTGCTTGTTGCAATGTTAACCGTCTAAATTAGTCCGTCTGCGCTTGTTGTTACCCCTACATGCTCCCAGATTTAATCAACAGCTGAGCACAGTGAGACTACCAAAATAGAAGGCAGAATCCTATCTTTACCCCTTATAATAAATCTCTAGCTGCAAAGCTGATAGTGGAAGGCTGGTTGCAGAAAATTGAATCTCAGCTGATATTAATAGGTAGACATAAATTTGTTCTCATGAAATACTGTATTAGCTGCTATAAAGGGCTGGCATAGTGACCACATTTACTTGGAAGATGCTGTTTCACTGACCTAAACCTTAGATACCTCATTGTGGATTTTGGAGAGCAGGAAAGAAGCAAATCTGCCTCTTTGCCTACCCCCTATTAGGATATGGCACAAGGCCTTACTAGAACTTCTGTGTATTTCACAGTCTGATCTTGCTCTTGTACCTGATGACTTTTCAGCTACAGTTTTGTATGATTTTGGTATTCATATTAAAACTCTGTGACAGAGGCTGCTATAGCTTCCACAGATGTTGCTGAACTTGACATTGCTGTACAAGTTCTCCATAAAAACATTGTCAGTCTAAGCCAGCTACATTAAGCAATGGCCCAGTGCAGATTTATGTGCCAGTTACGAATGAGGCTGAAGGCTGAGATGAAAGCCTATTGATAGAGCAGTCTAGAAGATGCTTATATGTTACCACTACTCAGTTCTCCAGCCGCCTGGTGCTCCGCTGCTGTGCTCATCAGTAAGTTTTTGTAAGTTTTTTTTTCATTTAACAAGGTGAATTTTAAAATTATTCTAGCTGAAAGTTTATCTTTCATAACGTACATAATGTGGCTGAAAGTATATCCCAGCAGGATTACTTTCTTGATGAGGACTCTTCAGCTCCTGGCACGTATTTAGAATGAATTAATAAATCCGGATACCAATGGTAAAGATATCTTTACTCAGAAAACTTATGTCTTGTTTTTCTCTGTTATTCTCACTCCTTTCCCACTAAGCTTTTTCAACCAGTCTTGTATTTAAACACGTTTATAAACATTTAATCCCTTGCTTTGTATATAAACAGCTCTTTATGAATGTGGCTCATCGCATGGTCAAGGCAAAGGAAATCCAGCATCCTCCTACTTTAACAGGCACATGCACGTTAATTGGCTTATCCACCCTAGCCCAGAGGACATCGGGCACAGGATTTTCTTTGGAAAAATGTCAAACAAAGATGGTTTACTATAGTCAGGGAAGAAAACAGGCGTATTAAAAAGTATCTTGAATGTGATATCCTCTGCCTAAGGAATGATTGGTTTCTTCGTTCCTCTGGGACTGTGTAATGTGTTCCTCATGCTCTCCCCGCTCTGCTCCCAGCCTAAGAAAAATGAGCTTTTTCCCTACCCTTGATCCCTTCTCCGTGGAGTCTCCTTCTCTCCCTGCCTTCATCTCATCTTTCTATTGTATGTGTATGTTTTCTCTTTTTAATTCTTCTGTCAATAATTTAAAAGGTACTTCTCAGTAGACAAGGCAAACAAATGCAAGCTGGAACCAAGATATGCTGCATGTTTTGAGAGCAAAGCAAAAATCATAATGTCTTTAGAAAATATAATGAGTCTAAAAGCTAAAAGACTCTGCTCCGAGTCAGTGGCTAAAAAAATTTATGTCAGGGGATGACTGGGCAACGTATCATCATCCTTTCTGACTTCCCATCTCCTTCAACCAAACTTCTAAAAATATAACAACTGAGTGAGATATGATGTGTTGAAGCAGGGTGGAGTGGGGAGTGGAGGAAAGGGAAGGAAACTCTGAAAAGGTGTGAGTAGCAGGATCACAGTGGCAACTTCTGCTTTAGTGCTGGATGTGCTAAGCAGTTTCTATCTATATTGCAAAAGGCAAATATTCATTGCAGGGGTGGCCAGCTTGTGGCTCACAAGCCGTGCAAAGGCAGCTTCTGTGTCAGGGCTACCTCAGATAGGAATAGTAGGTCCACATTGGGTAATTCAGATCCCCAGCTGGAAACATACAGGTCTTGTTTTGGTAGGAACATGGATCTTGAGAGGTTATTTGGAAAAGAGGCTAAGGTTAAGTAAGCAATCTTGAACTTTGTTTGTGCATTGGAAGGCAAGATTTACACATGTAAAGTAAATATAGGAGTAATCAAAACCATACATGATTTTGAGACATACTTCTGGTCTTAATGAAGATTTGACTGATCTTACTAAACCTGCCTGACCTTGGATAAGATTTTATAACTAAATAAAATATTTTTACCTCGATTCACTGCTGGCTCCACTATAGACAAATCTCTAAGACTACCCATTTGTCTCTTCTAGACCTTCTGTTTGTTAAGGCAAAAGCATCTTTCCTGAGGGGGTTCAGTGTTAAGCCCTGAAATGAAAGTGCTTATCCCACTTTCCAGTTGTAGTGGAGTTCTTGTGTTCTGTCCAGTTATGAAACTCCAGCCATCTCCTTTGTAAGTCTCTGGCCCTTCTGTCCACAGTGCCATGGAGTAGTAGGTGCAGTGGAGGCAGCTCAGAAAGGGCATCAGAACATCCTTTCAGAAGTTTCTGAAATTTCCACAAGATATTATTTGATCCATATTGTCTTGGAATAGAAGTAAAGGTCCTGAGCTGCTAAAGTCAGATTCCTATTTGAACTTCTCCAGTGTTCAAAGGAGCTTGGATCAGTGTCTCTTAGAGAAAACAGCTTCATGGTTCAGGTCTGGACTGACTCTTTTTGACCAAGCTTACAGATGGCTGGAAGCAGTCACTACTTCAATCCTTTTATTAATCTAACCGGAGCAGTTAATGCCAGATGTGGTTGGCTAGACAACTTGAATCTCTTCTGGTGTATGGAATGGAGGTTTCGGCTGAGCACACCTGTAGTTCTGGTTGAAGATTCTGGTTGTTCCTTACTTACTGTGAACTGATTCTCATAATCCTTCTTGCTGAGATAACTTCGTGTTTTAGTACTATGAAACGAATTCCCCCATGTGAGCTCTCCAGCAGCTGTTCCATATCTTGAGCATAAAGTCACCGTTTCCCCTCAGGCCCTGTTGCTGTTTTGGTGTGGAGGGGTGTGGAGATGCTGTTCTAGTGCACAGTGGGAAAAGGGAGCTGGGGAGGGTTGAAGAGATTTGAAGAAGGGCAGGAGGCCCAGGGAGCAGCAGCTGCCGTTGTTACAAGTGAAAGCACTGGAAAACAGTGTCCTTTTCATTCCTTCCCCCGCATACCCAGCCTTCAGCGAGAAGAATGGCAAACAAGCAGAATAAACATATGCTGCTGTATCCCAGGTCCTACAAGGAGTGAAAGAGCCGTTAAATCCGGAAACAAAACTTGACTTTTTTTTTCCAAGGTTTCAGACAGATTCTCTAGTCCCATCTGTGTTGTTTCTGGTTGAAAGTAAGGCAAAAGGGATCAATGCTGAATACTACATCTGAGGAAGCTTTTAAAATAACAAGTTTGAAGCTCAGAGAATCAGGCACAAGATTTGTTTTGCAGTGAGAGATTTGAGAGGATACAGAAGGCCTTGTTCTTCCTTCTGACCATCCTTCCTGGAATCTGTTGACTAGTTTCATAGGGCTGGATGGTCTAAACTTTTTTATGCTAAATCTGGGACAGCAATTCCTACGCAAGTGCTATGGCACAAAAATACAAGCAAGAACCAGAGCTGTAACCTCTTGCTGCTTTGATGCAGGGGATTGTTCCAGATATTGGGTGCTGTCCCTAGTTGTCTCCTCACAGAATCTTTTTATCCTATTTGTCTAAAAACCTCCAAGATACTAACTACTTGGAGAGTGGGAGCACCGCTAGCCCTCGTGAGCTGCTTCTCAAGCCTCTTCTCGAGGAGCCTCACATGGTTTGGGCCTAGCTCCTTGCCTGTCTCTTGGCTCGGATGCCAGAAGAAGCTGAGTGAGCAGTCCATTAGCAGCAGAGTCAGGCTGCTGGAGAGAGGGATGTGATTTCCATAGCCATCTCTGTGAACCTGAGAGGTGCCTGGAATGGAAGATGTGGGAGAGGAATGCTGGGGAAGAGATATTTTTTTATTCTGGGCAGTAGGAAGAGGAGCTGATCAATCTCAAAGATTTACTTCTCTCTGACAGCAATACTATTCAAGAAAGATGCTGTCCTCACAGTGCCCTTTGCTAGTGGTGTGAGGACGTTATAAGCTGCTGCAGGAAAGCTTTGCTGTTTGCATGCATGGAACTTGTAGCAAAACGGTCTCTCCTGACTGCCCTTCACCTCTGAAAGGATTTGGCAGCTGGATAAGATTGTGACACAGATGTAGTCTATGTTTTGACTGTTGGCCTCTACAGCACAGAGAGTGTACTTGACCTCTTGTGGAGGGCATCTCCAGGTTGTTTCTTCCTTGACCTGAATGGGAAGAGAAGTGGTAACATGTGTGGATGGGTACACAGTCTTCCCTCAGTTTCTTAAGTAGGATTAATCTAAAATTGATGGAAGTGTATTCATATAAAAAGCTCCTATAGCTTTACTTTCTTGTGAATCATATGATTAACACTCAGTATACAGGGAGAGAGGCTGTGTTTGTTTTCCCAGTTACATTTTGCTTGTTCACTGCTATTTTGCACACAGAATTTGGTGCAACTGGATTTTCAGCATTTAGTAGTTTTTACATCTGAAAGGAAAAACATTAAAGAACAAGCTTTTTATCCCCAGCACTGTGAATACTGTAAGTGTCAAAGTCCATGGTATATATGGAACATTCAAGGCCAGGTTGGATTAGGCTCTGAGCAACATGATCTAGTCGGGGATGTCTCTGCTCCATGCAGGGGGGTTGGACTAGATGACCTTTGAAGGTCCCTTCCAACCCTAACCATTCTATGATTCTGTGATTTAAAAAGCTGTAATGAGCTGTGATTCAGTGAGGCCTAGCACTATGAGAAAAATGGTTGCCCATTATAAAGTAACCAGAAATATGCAAATGCTAGATCAGGCAGGTTTCACTTTGAGTATATTTTGTTTCTGGTTTGATATTGTAATGCAAAAATGATTTTACATCAATATTATCAGTGTTGATGGTAATATATGTTCTATATTTTATCTGGATTTAATAGACCAGGCTAAAGAAGCTGTATATGAAGTTTTAATATGAAAATAGATATTGTTACAATGACTGATGAGATAAACATTTCTTTCTTGATGCTTTTATGCACTGTGAAAAGAAGATTTCTCTGTCTTTCCTTTTCCCTTTCCTTTTCCAAGTTAGAAAGAAGCTTGGACTAGATAAAACTATACTAGGAATATCTAGTCCGTCTTTTCTTTCCGGGCTCAATCAACTGGTCGTGAGCTCATGAGAAAATGGTCACAAGAAACAGGTAGCCTCTAGTGGCTGAAGTGTCCATGGTCACAGCCGTAAACATTGGTGAGTGGTGGTTGGTGTGGTCTTGGTTGCTGCAACTCAAAAGAGGAAGGATAAAGTAACAAAAGTCAATGCACCAATGAAGTATTATGGTCTCAAATGTGCATAATACCCCGATTTTTAGGAATTGTTGTATGCTGCCATACCACTCTGTGTGGCCTGATCTCCTTTCCAGCTCGGCAGAAGGGATATAACTACTGATGGCTGAATCTAACTATAGCTGTCCGTGATGAACTGTAGGATTTTAAACAAACAAGATCACACAAAGACAGACAGGAAGATTCACCAAGCCACACAGAATGAATACGGGGTACAGAAATGTTAACTGTGGAATTTCTTACCTTGGTTTCGTTGAAGTCATTGTAATCTTCACGTATTTTATCAGGTATATGTGTAAAAGTGTGGGAGGGCAGACATGCAGCAGCATGCATCTTCCACTGTGCCCGAGGATGGTGTTCTCATAAAACCAGAGGAAAGTTCAGGAAAATATCTGCACTCAGTAATTACATTCTGGCTTTCTGTGCAGGGTAATTTCAGCCTTTGCAGTTGCCTTAATCTATCCAGGAAGTGTAGTGATAAAACTGTTTTTCTTCTCTCACCTTGATTTTAGTTCCACCTCCATTTTTACTGTATAGTATCTTAGCTTTTCCACCATACAAGCAGCAAAGAAGCAAGCAATTCTGATCAATAATCTTTCTGTTCCCACAGGCAGAGATGAAGAACTTGTTCCTTCTGCTCATGCTAGCAATGATGCCACCTTCTCCATTTTCAGTAAGTAAAAGCCCTACTGAAACACTGTTATGATAAATGAAAGATACATCTTTCAAGGGCTGTCAACATCTGTAACTCAAGTATGTAACTCGTGAACCTGTTGGAGCGAGTCAGAGGAGGCCATGAAGATGATCAGAGGGCTGGAGCGCCTCTCCTGTGAGGACAGGCTGAGAGAGTTGGGGCTGTTCAGGCTGGAGAAGAGAAGGCTCCGGGGAGAGCTGGTCTTCCAGTACCTAAAGGGGACTTATAAGGAAGGCTCTTTAGCAGGGCATGTTATGATAGGATGAGGGGTAAAGGTTTTAAAATAGAGGGAAGCAGATTCAGACTTTATATAAGGAAGAATTTTTTTACAGTGAGAATGGTGAAACACTGGCACAGGTTGCCCAGAGAGGTGGTTGATGCCCCATCCCTGAAAACATTCAAGGCCAGGTTGGATGGGGCTCTGAGCAACCTGATCTGGTTGGAGATGTCCCTGCCTCTTAGCAGAGAGGTTGGACCAGATGACCTTTAAAGGTCCTTTCCAATCCTAACTATTCTATTATTCTAAATATCTTGTAGAAAGTATTCCTGAAAGAGCTAATGGATTCAAGTCATCAGGCCTACTGTGGTACATGTTATGAAAATTCTACCACAGCAATTCAACAAAATTCTGGCACTGCCTTTGGCTCTAGGGGTATTATCTGCAAAGCAGTAATTGCTGTCTCCTGCTTCAAAGCTACAGAGTTGTTACTTGAAGTAAAAAGAATGAATCTTTGGTTAGCTGGTTTTACTCTTTTCTTTGGTCTTAGTGGTCTAAGCCATATGGTTTAGCTTTACTGGGGGAGATAATCTTTATGTTAAGTCAATTTGATATCATCAGAAAAAGAACACAGCTATTAGGAACTGGGATTCATCTTCCTTTCTGAGAGAGAAGTAGGATCTTTCTGAAGTAACTGCAGCCTGAGAACAGTTTCTCTGAGTTTAACTTCAGTTATATTAATGAGTTGGACATCTGAGGTAAAAGGTGACCTGCTGAGTAGAGTGGAAGTGTTAGCAAAGGAAGATGTGCTATGTTTTTTAGGTGTAAAGGAGCAGAGAGGGGGATAAAAAAGAGGTAATTATCACCTGAAGTAAGTGCTTTGTGGGAGTAGTGAGGAATTATAAATATTCCCTTAAAATTAATTAGTTCATCACTTTTAATCTCTAATACTATTATGAATTCCTGTTCTCAGACTCAGCATTTGCAAATGCTTTCTAGGCCTTCTTTGAAAATGTGGTAGTTTAGCCCCGCTCAGGACCAAGCTACGTGGTCTCTCACTCACTTCCCCCACCCTCCAAGAGAATAGGGGAAACATAATATAAGAAAGACTCGAGGTTTGAGCTAAGGACAGGGAGAGATCCTTGAAGTTACTGTTACAGACAAAACAGACTCGACTTGGGGAAAACTATTCATTTATTATTATTAATAAAAACAAAGCAGGATAATGAGAAAGAGAGCAAAAACAACTTCCCCCCGACCCCTCCCTCTTCCCAGGCTTAACTCCAATTCAATTATCTCTACCTCCTTCCCCCCTGCCCTGAGTGGCACAGTGGGGAATAGGGAATGGGGCTTATGGTCAGTTCATCACTTGTCACTTTATACCACTCCTTCCTCCTCAGGGGAAGAACTCCTCACATTCCTCCCCTGCTCCATCATGGGGTCCCTCCCACAGGCTGCAGGCCTTCATGAACTGCTCCGGTGCCAGTCATTTTTCAACGGGGTGCAGTCCCTCAGGCATAGGCTGTCCCAGCGCAGGCTCTCCACAGGCCACAGCCTCCTCCTTTGGGGATCCACCTGCTCTGGTGTGGGGTCTTCCATGGGCTGCAGGTGGATCTCTGCTCCTCCATGGACCTCCATGGGCAGCAAGGGGACAGCCTGCCTCACCATGGGCTGCACCACAGGCTGCAGGGGAATCTTCTCAGGAGCAGCATTACTCCTCCCCCTCCTTCTTCACTGACCTTGGCTTCTGCAGCCTGTCCTCCCACAAGAAATTCTTCACAACAGGCTGGCAGACACGTCTCAGGTTCTGCTCACATCTCATCTCCTCTCCACTTCTTGCAGCTGGGCTGGGCCAAGTCGGGCCCAGACGGCCGCCCAGCGGGAGCCCAGAGGGTGAGGCCTGAAAGGCCCACGGGGCTCATGCATCCCTCCCCCTCTGACCCCTGCTGCTGCTTCTTCACATGATTTCCTTTTTTTTAATTTTTTTTCCCCCTTCTTAAATACATTATCACAGAGGAGTTATCAATGAACATTCTGTCACCAGTTGGCTTGGCCCCGGTCAGAAATGGGTCCAGCCTAGACCCAGCTGAGTCCACCGGACAAAGGGGAAACTTCTAGCAACTTCTTGCAGAAGCTGCCACCGTAGCCCCCTCCACTACACAAAACCAACACAGAAGATCAGGGATGAGAGGTGAGAAATCAAGCAGGGTTCATTAGTCATCACATATTTCCTGTATTACACAGGAAAATATGATTAAATGAGATCTTGCTGTCTCACATCTAATAGAAGGTGATGCTGTATGTTAAAAGAAGCAGAAATGGAATATACTATATTCGGTTCATCAGTTCACCTGCCTGTCTCCAACCTGGTGATTTTTTGGAAGGGAAATGAATGAAACAGTCTACAGCTGTGAAGACTGACATTTCTCTGTATCATTGGACTCTGTCCCCTGCATACAATCAGTAGCTCCTCTTGAAGGCATGCTAGATGAAGGGAGAAGGTATTGCTTGACCACCACTTAAGTTCAGTTTCCCTGACATGCTGGATCTGTCCTAGCCATGAGGAGGTAGGAAGATCCAGCAGCACTGAGGCACTCTGCTGTGGTAATTCTCTCTCTTTTTTTTTTTTTTTTTTTTTTTTTTCCCTGGGAGGCAAGAGAGAAATGGTGGTGTTTTCATATGGGCCATTCTTTACTAGTTGCTAATGCAAGTAGGCTGAACTGTAGCACAAGATGGTCAGCTTGTGAGAGCCGGAGCTGGCAAGACTGATTGTTGCAATGAGAATTCAAGTCTATGCTAGATCAGGCTATCCACCAAAAGGGTAGTAAAGCTACCTGAACTCCCACAGGTGGGACAGCTCTGGAAAGGCAAGTGCCTGCATGCCTCTGTTTCACTGCTGCAGAAGACAAGTGGTAGCCCTGCTGCTATAAATGCAGATTTTGTACCTGTGTAGTGGGAGAAAGGAAGGGAAAGGAGAGAATGAGACTGAAAACTGAGGCAGAGAATAGTGCAGGTGGGAATACAAATTGGAGAATTACTTGCTGTTCTACACCATTCTCCACTCCTTTAGGGCTTCACCTGAGATGGCAGGCTCGTTGAAAAATACTGTAATCCATGTCACATAACACTGAAAAGGTCCCTTCCCAGTGCTGTTCTTTTTTAATTCACAGTGGCAGAGGTATAAGAGACTGTCAGGTCAGATGGTACATTTCCCACACTGAAGGACAAACACTTCCTTTCATGTGTAGTAGCCTATCTCTAAGAAATTAAGGCTCTGTCACTTTAATTGTGCTAAATATTAGATCCAGAGCAGCCTTGCAGCTGAGACACCAGCAGTTGTTTCAATTTTGGTATCAAATGAGCTGCCAGTATAGCAGCTGGGTAGAAAGGTGGGTCACCTCCAGCTCTACGGTGAATAGTGTACACCTCAGGAAGAAGAGGAGGGTGGTGGGGGAACTAAAGACAGCAGAAAAGGCACAGACCAGCATGTGTGGGTTTTATTCCAGAATGAACTGCTTACCTCTTAGATCCATCCTATCCACTGGTGCAAACGACTGGACACCTTTTGTCCCAAAAGCAGGAAAGCATGAACTTGCAAGCACACAGACTGCTAGTGATAATGGGAGTACAGCTACAAACGTGTGAACCGCAGGCCTACACAAGGATGGAGATGGGTCTACAGGGACTCGTGTCTGCTTGTGATTAAAGGATGTAGACTGATGCCTGCTGTTTTTCATCTCTTCTCCTACTTTTACAGCGGAGTAGCTGAACTTGTTTTTACTTTTTTGATTGTTAGGTTAGGGAAAGCAGCAAGCAAAATAAGGGCAGAAATATTGACAGGGCTGAGATTTTAAGAGCAGCTGAGGCTACTGCCTACATCTTCTCTCTGCTTGCAGTCTGAGAGCAGCTCCTTTATCAGCCAGACATGGCAGGCAGCATTAAGGAGCAAAAGAGGGACTCCTGCTTGTCAAAGACACTGGCTGCTGAAAATTTCCTGGCCAGTGCTGCGTTCTTGGTGGGACCCACTAGGCTCTTCTTCCCTTCTTTCCTGCTAGAATATGGAGAGGGTCTTACCATACAGCACCTACAGCATCTGTCCCTTTTCACTAGGCTTTGAAGGATCTGGAAAAGGAGGTCACCTATTACTTGTAGCTTCTTTATTGTTTTGCACTGTTGTGGTGATAGAAAGTACAGCTGGATGGTCAGGAGGAGTTGTGTTTAGCAGCTGCACAAAGAGAAAACAAAGATGTCTCTCCATTTTATGTATGGATATCTCTCCGTCTTGTACCCTGGCTGATGCAGAACTGTGACAGAAGAGTCTAGTGCAATTTCAGATTATCTTGTCATTGCTTCTAGGAAGGTTGTGAACAGTAGCAATAAGAGAAAATACCAGGTTCAAGTGTTTTTGTCATGATTCCTCCTGTATTTTCAGAGAAGGATGAAATGATGTAAAACTGCCTGAGCCCTGTCCATTACTGCTACTGCTGATAGAATGGTGCTTCTGGTGACTTAGAGAAAACAAATTCTGAAATTTTTCCATGTGAATAACTCTTCTCTTGTTTTTGCATGCAGGTATTTGGCATGATTGTGTGTGTGTATTGTATGCTTTGGAGTTGCTTTATGTTCAGTAAACATGACATTCATCAGATTTCTCTCTGCATTAATTTATTTTTTACAAGTGTGATTTCATGTTGGAAATTTTTTGCATCTGGAATTCCTTCTTTCTGGATTAGAAATGTCTTACCTGCCCATACTACAGGACTGTTTCAGGGAAAAACTGCTCATTAGGGGAAGAGTTTTGTTTAATCTTTTATCATCTGTAGGCATTAGCTGATAGTTAGATCATATCCAATACTTTTGTTTGCTCCTAGACTGTACTTCAGGTGTACTTAAAATGAAGGCTGGTCTGAGACTTGCCTGAAAATCATATTCGAATACATTTCATCTGGACAGTGTTGCTTTTCATGGGTCTGCATTTCTCAGTTCAAATGCTGGTTTTAATGTCTTCTAAATAAGTTTACATTGTTATTTTTAAACATTGTTAATCTACTGGCTAAACTTCTAAGCCCCTTGATCAAATTTGACAGAAAGGGCAGAAGGTGCAGAAGGACCTCAAAGTTAAAGTCATAGAGAAACACTGAAAATTACTGTGCAGAGGGAGTAAGAGAAGGAGATTTTATAAATGTTCCTATTGAGGGAAAGGTAGAAAAGGTGCACAAGAATAATCGTACCGGGTAGGGCCAGTTCATTCTGCCCTATATCATATCTCCAGCTCACAAACACATGTCTAGAAAAAAAACTATAGAAAGATTGGTAAGTAAGTACAATTTCCCCCAATATGCTTCCGTTCTCCAGTGATTTGTAGTTTATGAACCATTTGAGCTGGAGACATCTCTATTTCTCTTCCATGAGTTTGGTCAGAGTCTCCTTGAAGCCATGTAGCCTTCTAGCATCACAGCATTTCTATCATAACACCAAGATCCTGCTCCTGAGTGGTAAAGGCCAACTCATATGTAATAATTTTATTTGTTAGGATAAGATTTGTGTTTTCTCCTGTGCATCACTTAAGTTACCTACATGAAATCTCAGCTGTCATTTTAGTGACAAGTCACTTATGCTATGATGTCCTTCCGTAGTTCTTTACAGTCTGTGTCTGGTTCTCTATTGTCCTTTATTACCCTGAATTACCCTTATCAACTGCCTTCATTATTTCTGTGGATTTGATGTAACTTATAAACATCTTGTGCAGTTCAGATTCCTTACGGAATTCTGCTGCTAATGTCAGCTTTTACAGTGGAGGGAGATTTCCCTCCTACCTTTCTCTTTGGGCCACCTGCTCATCATCCATGCAAGGACTTTCCTTCTGGCTGCTTAGCTTCTTTCAAAGCTTTTGGTGAAGGATTTTGTTGAAAGCTCTTTGGAAATCTGAGTGTATCTGACAGGTTACCCTTGTTGACGTGTTTGTGAATCTCTCAAAGAACTACAATAGTCTTAGAAGAATCTGCCTTTAAAAAAGCCTTGTTGACTTTTTCCCAAATGTACTGTATTTATGCAGGTGCCTGCTAATTCTGTTCTTTGTTATAATTTCTATTAATTTATCAGTAGATGTCAGCTTTACACTGTGTGAGTGTACAGGTCCTTGGGTTTCCTTGGGATCCTTTTGTAAACTGGTGTCAGATTTTCCACTTTCCAATAATTAGATGCCAAAGTGGTTTTAGCTGAGAGAGTTGTCTGCTAGTATGTAACAGTTTATTCCTTTCAACTTTGGCTTCCTGTTAGGTCTCTTGGATAAACAACTTCTGGTGACTTCATACTGTGTGTTTTGTCCACTTTTCCAAATAAGTTTGGGGTCATGAAGTTTTCTCACAATCCCCCTCTTTGTGAAGTTTTCTGAATGTCCCTAGTTTCTTCCACAAGGATTCCAAGAATTAATTTGACTTCTCTTCAATGGCTGTATCTTTTTAGAGAGCTCTTTTTGTACCCTAGTCAGCTCTAGACCACCCAGAGTTTCTGGAAGGCTTTCCATTTCTGAAAAGGAACTTATCTGCTCTGCCTGCTAGCCGGCAAGCCAGCACTGTCCAGCGGGGCAGCACGTACCCGGTTCTGTATTGGGTGAGACGTGCACCGTGTCCTGCCCAGCTAGCAGGAAAGCAGGAGATGTGGAAGAAGCCAGTTGTATGGTGGGACAACCAGTAAAGACATAGAAGGGCGAGGAGTGCTGGGGGGTGGTGAACCCAGGGAGCGTGGAAAAGAGTTTGGAACAGTGAGGGCGTGGGTTAAGTGATGTAGGGAGAACCTGAAGTGGTTTGGGGATCTGAAGATGTAAGCGCAATGGTGGATTTGTTAGGGGGGATATGCTAACAAGCCATGGCTAAGGTGGTAGAGGGGAATGAAAGGAGATATACACAGTGGGTGTAAAAACCACAAGCCATTAAAATGAATGAAGCCTTGGGGTTTTTTCTCCTCTTTGTGAAGCAGTTTGTCTTAATAAGATACTCTCTTCTTCTATACCATTTTGTATTTCACTTCCCGCTGTCACCATCTTGTTCACTTTCATTCTTGCTTTTCTAGTTTTGCTTAAATGCAATTATTTGATTGCTTATTCATTATTCATAAAAATGGTACTTGGCATTCTTCACCTTCAAAGCTCTTTGCAAGCCTGCTGTGTCTGAGCCAAGATCAATGGTTAAGATATAATTATAAAGAATGCTTTGCTGATGTGGTTCTGATTCATTAGCTTATTTTTTGTTGCATTTTCAGCTAATAGTATAACTGGTTGCAGATGGATTTATCTTGAAAATGCATCTACTATTGGAATAGTAGCATCTATCTGCATTATAAGTGTGTGAGATCCACCAAAAGCTTTCAGCTCCCTTTCAATTAAGTATGAGTGTTGAATGCCACATGTCTTGCAGGGCTTAGCTATGTGGGAATGTTATAGGTGATCATTCTTGTAGTACAGGTTAGGTCTTCTGAATATAGAAAGGAGAAGGAAAAGATCCACATCCTGAAAAGCACATATTCTAAGAATACACTCCTCGTGGGTTGTTTTTCTCAGGGCCTGGAGGACATTACTAGGCTTTACTGGCTCTGACTGGCCTCGTCTCACCCTGCCTACTGCTCAGGACCCCATTGCAACTGCCCAGGGCTGCCAGCCCCTGCCCTGGCAATGCTGCAGCAGGGCTGGTCTCCAGCTCCTCACAGCCCTGCCCGGATGATCCAGGCCCACCTGCAGTCCCACGTCCTGGCCCGGCTTCAGCCAGTGCAGTTCTCAGGGCTGGGGCTGTCCCCCAGCCTGCCCTACTCCCTGGCTTGCCCTGCCATCCTGGCGGAGCCCTGTGCTACTGGCCCCCAGCCCACAGGGAGCAGAGGGGCACCTTGGGGCACCTTGACAGTTTTCTTTTTTTTTTCCCCTCCCTTATTAACTTTTCTCTAAGCAATTATAATTCAAACTTAGCAAAGCTGCTCCATTCTTCACTGGAGACTTCTTGCCAAGACTTTGGCAATGAAACCATTACTGAATATACGGCTGTGGTGATAACTTTCTTTTGTGAAGTGTTTGGTTTTCACCCTTCTTTCACATGTTTCTATAAAGGAGCTACAGTTCAAGGTTGTGTCAAAATGAACATTAACCTATTTCAGAAACTGTAAACCCCAGAAAGCAGATATTTGTCAAATAAAAGGATGTAGTGCAATTTGAGAAATGCTAAGAAAGGTTAGAGACAGGTTGATTTTTTTTTTTAACTATAGTTTTAAGCCATATAAATGCTGCAACAGTGGCGTCTGAGGAATCAACTTCATTACTCATCATTGACAGTAGTATCTATTTTCAGTGGGTAACAATCATATTGGGCTTTGTAGTCTAATGTCAATTGTAGTTCTAATGTCAAGGATTCCCCACCATGTCCTCAGTGTTGGCACCAAGATTTGTGTCAGATCTGAATGGAGTCTAGAAACTATGTGATGCAGCTCAAGAAGTGAAAAAAGTAAAAACTTTTCAGTGTCCAAAAAGATGCTTCAATTGCAGCTCAATGGACCAAAGCTATGTGACCTGCTGAGCTAAAAGCAAGCACTAGTACTGTCCAAAACCTCTCAGGCATAGCATGGATATCAGTAACCATGTGCTTCGAGCAGCAACTGTTGGAGTGGTGTAACATGATGCTGCTTGTCAGTCTGGAAAGGCAGCACAAAAAAAATCACAGAATAATTCAGATTGACTATCTGTAGGCTCTCAAAGGTGCTGAAGGATTAAGGGAAACATTAGGGGTAAGAACTAGGTTGTTTGGACCTGTGACTGCCGACCTTCAGTCCTTACTTTGGACTGTATAGTGAATTGATGTTTGCTTTCATAGCTTGCTAGTATTCAAGTTGCAGCAAGGCAGCAGGAAATTATTTGTGCTGATTTGCTAGTCCACATGTGGTTATAGGAACTTTGTGAATCACTGCATGCCTGCAATGCATCTGTCTGGGAAGCACAGTTCTCTTCTCATGCATAGTTTCCTATCTTTCTCATCAGACTGACTGAAAAGCCTTCAAGGACCCTTTTTAAAGTGTTCTTACATACTGCCAGCATTTTCTGTCTTTCTGAGTTGAGTCCCATTTATAACTCCTCTTCCACTGCATGTTGCATATATAAAAATAAATATTATATGGCATATGTTATGCTATCTAGGGCTTTTTCCAGAATTATTTTGTTTGTGTCTGATGCCTGCTGGTATTGTCTTTAAAGGCAAAGTCTGGAGCTCCAGTGACTCAGAGGCATAGCTTTCTTACTTGCTGGTTATATCAGATAGAGTTGGCCTGATAACAGCAAATGCTGCAACTACATCAGCAATGCATCTATCTAGGGATTGGTGAAAGCAATGCAGCATTCATAAAAGTAAAATCACTGGCCTTCTGAACTTTTATACCACAGCAGCCTGTTTACCAATGAAGACTGAGAAAATGTGGTGCCAGGGTTATGTGCATCATCAATATCTTAACAGACGATAAAACTAGATAGATCAGTTGGGCATTAACTGACTGTCCGTTCTGGAGTTTGTAAAAGTCAAGTAAGATGGTGGTGTGCTTCCTCTGGCTTTTCTTGAAACATTAAAATATATACTTATTGCAGATAAAGGAACTGCGCTCTTGTATGTGTGCTAGGCTGAAGCAAGGGGGGAATGGAGCTGAGTGAATTGGTAACAGTAATGAAGTTTGTAGATTTTTAGTTCTGAGGTCCAGTGGGGACTGGAATTTAGTCATCTTGGCTGACAACAGATAAAAGCATTCCAGAGTCTGAAGAGAGCAGAAGGAGGTTTTTGAAAAAGAAAATAGCTGATAGTATCTAAAAACATCTTGTTATCAGACTATGTAATAAAAGATTTCTTATTTGTTATAAATATGTAGCTTTATATTTGCCTCCATACACATGCATGCAGCTACTGAAGTAATGAGGACTGTGCACAGATTTCTGAATGTTGGAGTTTGGCCCCTATTAAAATGTTTCTCTGACCACTGTACAGCTTTGGGAAAATTCTTCTGGCTGATGCTCCTTTTGGGGTATACATAAATGGAGTGATACTGAGAAAATTATTGTTGCTGTGCTCTGCGGGTGCATAAACCTTACAACAAAGAGTCCCTGTAGATTTTGCTCTATAGAATGAATAAAGAATGCTACTTATGTAGGAGGGATATTGGAATCATTATCAGGTTGATGTATGTGTCGGGGAAGGGCTTTCTATTCTAATTGCCTTCCAGTAATCTGACTTTCAAATGCTCTTCCTTTGGATTTTTATCTGCATGTTTTCTCCCTTATGCTGACTGAAAAATCCCTTGTTTCCAGGGTGAGCTAATACTGCTCCTAAATCAGTCAGTTGATCTAGAAGAATAAGACTGCAGAGAAACAGAGTGGTAGCATGTTTCATTCCTCTGAGAGTAAGGGAGGAGGGATTACAGGGGGAGGAATTAGATGTCTGAAAGAAAAACTTGGGAAAATAAGATGCCTTGCTGAAAGCTAAAACTCTATTGATGGGATTACTCCCAGAAAGGCAAATGAGAATGCAGAATATAAACATTGAGCTCAGTATCTGGAATGGAAGAATGGGAGAAGGGTTTGGCAAGGGGTCAGGGAGATGTTGACTTGGCAGAGAGAGATACGTAGAAGAGGCTGTAACCTGGGTGGTGCCATGGAGTGAGCAGGGTGAAGGCAAACAGAGTTTGTCTGAACCAGAAAACTTGTCCTGAAGGATTTTGCTTGCAGAGACATTAGAGAGAATTGCACAAAACTTGTGTGAAGGAAATCAAATAGCATGGCCTAGGAAGAAAGTGTTTCACATTAGAGCAATATAGGTAATAGGCAGGAAGAATTTGGGGTGGCTTTGCAGCTAGAGAGTTGTGAATGATTGTAAGTGTATAAGACATTGGCTAAGATCTCTGACTGTTACTCTGCCAGCAGCAGGGAATTATTCCTTGAAAGAGGGTAAAAGGGAGAAAGAAGACTGCAACTCAGAGACATCCAGTCAGGCAGGGAGTATGTGTAGAAAATTACAAAAACTGTTTAAATTACAAGGAAGGATTAACCCATGCGTCTTGCCTGAGTTGGAGTCACTGGATAACGCATTAGGGTAGCTCGTGTTTCTAGCAGAGACCTGGATGCCTTATGTAAAAGCAGTTATCAGACAGCTGAAGTGAAAATTAGGCTCTTAAAGTGAGGAGCTTGTGCCTTCTCTGTAGGCCTTGGAAAGTGACCTGCGGGAGTGGAAAGTACTTGCTGAGTAGGATTAGTACCCCTGCTACGGTAAAATTCTCCATTTTTAGGATGTTCCTCCACTCCAGCGGAAAACTCTTACCATGGCACTCACTAGCTGGTTGATCGTCAGGGAGCAGCTTCCATGAGGGTGCAGGAGGGGCAACAGGAAGGAATGGAAACAGAGCATGAGCAGGGAATCATAGAGGATGGGAATGTGGGGCGCTGTGTTCAAGTCAAAAGGGGCTGTGGGAAGCTAGAGGATAGACTGGGACCCACACCTACGGCTTATATAAATTTGGTGTGTCTAGAAAGGAATTAAACTACATGTCAATTTTTTACCTTTTGTCTCTCTGTCTGCCTGCTTTTCAGTACCCCAAATATCTAAGTGTCTAGAAGGTATGCATTACCTTCTCAGTTCTGTAATACACACATAAACTGCCCTACAGGTGCAGCTGCACAGCAAGCCCTGTTTATACAGCATCACTCCCTGTGTAACCCTGCATTTACCTTCTTTTCCCAAGAGAAATTAATCCTTTTGCATCTTGCAATTATTTTTTTTTCTCAGGATATTGATGTTCTTCTCCCTAAACCCCCATGTCCTGCTGTATGTGGATCCCATCAGCTGCAGTAGGCTGTTTTTTCCTGAAAATATATTTCGTATGCTTCTAATACAATATAGTTTGGTTGGTTCCATTGCACTTGTAACTTCTTGTCTGTATTGTCATGCTTATTTTTCTTAATGTCAGTATCCATTCAGACTTTGTAAACACAAAATTAAGGCTGTAGCTAAAGACAGCCCAGACCTTGACCTCATAACTGGACACAATTGAGTAGGAGGGGAAAAGGTCCATGTATAGAATTTCATTGCAGTAAAAAGTGTGTTCTAGGGGTTTCCTTACTGCTTCCTTTATTTCTCATAAGTATCTGGCTTGGAGCCAAGGATTTGGGATTAAGTGGCTCTATTGATCTGACGTGGAGTGAGGGTGCTCATAGTCCCTGAAGCGATGATTTGTCTTTGCTGCCTTGCTGAGAGGGAGATGTTATCCTCTTTCAGGTGATTATTCAAAAGTGCTGAAATTCTGTGAATAGACAAACAGTAACAGTTTAAGGGAGATTATAAAGCTGGATGTGCTATATAGCTCTATATCTATGAGCTGATACTCATAGATATTAGAGGCTCAACATTTCTGATGTATTATTCTCTGCCACTTTTCTTAATAGGAAAACAGCCCAGCAAGACAGTCTCTTTTGCAAGAGAACACATAGGAGCTCTGCTTCATTTTCATTGGTGTTTTTTTTCCTGTGTTGCCCTGTCTGTCTGATATGTCTATGGGTTTTTTTTATTTACAGAGCCGCCAGATGAAACGGCAGATTGATGTCTGGGGGAGCTGGGGTGAATGGGGCAAGTGCAGTCGGAGCTGTGGTGGTGGAGTCAGCCTGCGGCAACGGCTCTGCTATTCCCAAAGGTGAGGGCTAACCTCCTTTTTCTTTCTTTAAATGTGTTTTTCTGTTACTGAACTCCTGCACTTACATTACAGTATACATCCAGACACTGTGTATATTCTTCAGAAAGCTTCATGTTGGTTTTCTGTCTTTCAGGACAGAAGGTGCTTCCAGTTGTGTCGGACCAACTCGAAGCTATCGGTCATGCAATGTTCAGGTACAGTTTGTGCTCTGTTTTTTGTACTGTTTGTGCTCTATTTTTTTTTTTTTTGTTTTGCTTGCCTGTTGCTCCTTTTCCCTAGACAAGCATCATTCTTGTTCAGAAGCAATGTGTCATTACTAGTTTCTCTTTCACTGACATCACTGGTAAATGCGGTTTATCAGCAGTACCCCTTTAAAGCATATTGAATTTATGCCCCTGATTTTATATGGAGCAATAAAAAATAAAAAACAATTTTTTTTTTGTTGCACACTTAGTTTTCCTCCTTTTTGTAATGACCCAGTACAAACATTTTCTCCAAATAGAGCTGCCCAGAAGGCTCCCGGGATTTCCGGGCAGAGCAATGTGCAGAGTTCGATGGCACAGAATTCCAAGGAAAGAAATACAAGTGGCTTCCATATTATGGAGGTAATGATAAACATGTAGAGTTACACTTCATCCCTAACTATCAACAGTATGTTTTGAAGTGACTGTAATGTTTTTGACTGTAGTATCCTTGTAGGGTACGTCCTTAGTTGGAGGGGATGGGGGGGACAGGGTGTGGCATGGAAAAAATCTTTTTGCCAGCAGCAAAGCATTTCTCTCATTAAGACACTGTATGTCTGGGCCAAGAGACAGCTCCCATTGCAGCAATACATAGTTGTCTCTTGTAACAGCCATTCTTTCAGAAACATTGCTCAAGAAAGCTGGACCTGGTTGCAGCTAGGTCCTAAAGTATTAGAGAAACAGAAGCTCTGCTGTATTTTTCAATATTGGCAAAAGAATATTAGCAGGGCACAGGAGAAAAATGTGTATAATTACAGAGTGCTTCAGAAGATATAACATCTCTTTCAATTGGCTCATGCTTTCTTGAGGAACCAGCTTAGAAGGCAGATATAGGAATCAGAGGTCCATGCTCTGAGTTTTGATATGTTATCATTCCCAGTTGTTTTACAAATTACAAGGGCTTTCAAGATGGATTTAAAGTGTTGTTTGTTGGCTCTTAAGATAACAGTTCGCTTGTGTTCTGTACCAGCACTTGTTCTCATTCTAGAAAGCCTTATACTCCAAGGGAGCATAAGAACAGTCCTACGAACGAATAACCAAATATCCACCTGGCCCAATGTCCCCCCTCCAGCACCAACCAGCCAAGGTGCCTGAGGAAATGGTTGCATACAGCAAAACTTTACCAGGGTATTTTTCCAACCCCTAGCAGTGTGTCACACTGAAATTTGTTCAATATCAGTCCACCCCTCTGTTTCTGCTCCTGTGATCTCCAGCCAGGCTCCTGATGCGTTATCAAGCTATTAGCTATACTATATAATGTTTGTTTTTTCTCTCCTACCAGCGCCCAACAAGTGTGAGCTAAACTGTATTCCCAAGGGAGAAAACTTCTACTACAGGCACAAGGAAGCAGTGGTAGATGGGACTACCTGTGAACCTGGCAAGCGGGACATCTGCGTAGAGGGAGTTTGTCGGGTTAGTCATCTTGTTGTTTCCTTTATTTACCATTGGGTCTGTCAGTCTTTCTGTTGCTTCCCTTTGTTCTACTTGGCCTTTCATAACAGCATCAGAAAAGGAGAATCGTTCCATTTCCAAGGTGCTGAGGAGCATGTGGACAGCATTTACTATGTATCTATCTCTGAATGTGAAATAGAAGATGCCAACTCTGTGCTTTCTCTGACAACTCCTTCCCTGCCTTATCCTGACTTCCCAGACTCCCTAGATTCAGACTTTCTCATTAGATCAATCCAGCATTTGGACATTGTTTCTTTCTTTCTTCTGTCATTATGGTTTATTCATGTCAATGCTTCTGTGCTCTGACAGGCTGTTGGCTGTGATAACATGCTGGAATCTGCCAAGGAGGAGGACAAGTGCCTGCGGTGTGGAGGAAATGGCAGCACCTGCTATGGTGTGAAGGGCACTTTTGATGTGCCCAGCCTTCCTAAAGGTATAGATGATCTAGGTAGTTTGGGCAGGTGAGGAGGAGGGAGCTAAACCTAAAGTCAAGCTGCTATAAGGGCTGGTGGGGACACCTGGTCATATGATCATTGTAGGTAGGCTTGGTTGTTCACTTAAAACGTTTGTATGGTGTGTGGCTTTTTAGCTGCTTTAGCATCAGAAAATGTATTGATGGCCTTATCCTTGGAAGTGCTTCCATAGTCTCTTTACAAACCAAAGTCCTTGCCATGCTGCTGGTGCTATAAATGTGCCATATGAACATAGCTATATGCGTCCTTCATAAGACGGTCCCCCTGCCCAGTGTCTTGACAGCCCCACCAGGATTAGTGCAAGGCTAGAAATGGGACTGCATCTTCTGCATTTGGCAAATTTTGAAAAAATTAAAGATAACAACTACACTTATAGTCAAATCTCTCTGTGTTGAGCTCCAATATGATGCTTGCTGAAATTCCAGAGATTTTAAAATCTAAAAAATGGGCTTTGCACTGATCCCTATGCTTACTTTTCTGAGGTGTAATTGGAACTTTTTACACATGGACTGATTTGTGGATAGTGTAGGGTGAAGCTATTCAGAATGCAAATAAAGTGACAGATTAAATGCTCCAAGCCACCATCTTAAAGCTCATCCAGTTGTTCAGGCATCAATGAAACCGTGAGCACCTTTGGCACAGAAGAGTGACTGTATGGCATCCACAGACAGATACTGAATAATCTCCTCCTTTTTTTTCAGGTTACAATCAAATCTTCATCATCCCTGTGGGAGCCACAAGCATCCAAATTAAAGAGGTTAAGCCCAGCAGGAACTTCCTGGGTAAGACTGATGTCAGAACCTGTGTTTCAATCCATGTGGATTCCAACCATTGTGTTAAAATTTGGTTTTCAGTTATATTGGGCTTTGTAATGTTTACCTTGAGAACTTAATATGGCAAAGGAAAAAACTCACTGAAAATCAGGATCTGAATATTGAGTATCCTTGAAGCATTAGTGATGTTCAAGTCTGGAGTTCAGGTTTACTTAATTTTCTCTCCTGTTGTGATCTTGCTGTTGGGTGGGGAATGAAAATACCCAAACAACATTCAGCCTTCCTACCTGGAACTTACAAGTTGATAGTTGATATAGCAAAATTTGGCTATGAGCTCTGCTGTTTGCTTGGTAAATGTAAACCCTAACTACTCCTGCCATCCGACAGTTTGGAATGGGCTTCTTTTCCCCATAGATATCTTTTGGGTATTTCTCTGTACAGCCTCAAACTCTGGTCATGCTGCAGAAGGCAGGAGAAATGTCCTCACGTAGCTTTCTAGGCAGGGCTGAGGAAATTCCAGTGGAGAAAGCAAATACTCTTCTGCTTTCTGACTCTAAAGTCAGTGCTTTAGACAAAATAGTCTAGTGATGGTTTTCCTTTGTAGAAAACTGGATGTAGCACCGAAGTCTTTGTTTTCTGAATAGAATATCTGATGAACCGGACAGTGGTGTAAAGGCAGTGGGGTGTGAATCCCACATCTTAACGGCAAGTGAAACAAAGGCTGACATAGGCTGTGCCTCAGTAACTAACAGTGGGGAATGTAAAGACAGGGCTGGAATATGCTGTAGAGGCATTTGGCTGAGCAGCAAAAAAGTGCTTGGTCTTCAGCAAAGCTGGCAAGAACTACTCTCTGAATATGGAGCCACTTCTGGCAAGAGAGCCTTTCGGGGAGACAGCATTGTTGGAGGATGATGGTCACCTTTATTTGCCACACCTGTGTTGAGTGGAAAGAGGAGCGACCCTGTGGAGTTCTTACAGTTCTCTTTCGACGTGTGAATTTTTGCTGTGTTGGTAGATGCCGCCATATTAGATGGTTGCCACACTTGAAGGATTGCAGTACTGATGAAGAGGAGCTGGGGTTCAAATGGCAGAACTGAGAGCTCTGTGGGTTGCCAATACCCTGAAAGTATAGAGCGGGCTCTATCTTGTGTGTATCTGGAGCCAAGTGTCAGGTTATAGATATGTTAAGTGTCAGGTTATAGGTATGTTAATTTACTGCCTTTTCTTCTCTGACATGTGGGTTTGTCCAGCTGTCAAGAACGTGCGAGGGGACTATTATCTGAACGGGCATTGGACAATCGACTTCAGCCGAGCGCTGCAGGTAGCTAGCACGGTTATGCACTATGACCGTGGCTCAGAGGGTGATCTGGCCCCAGAGCTCCTCCATGCCCAGGGTCCCACCACAGAACCCCTCATCATTGAGGTAAGCAGCTGTGCCTGCTCCCTGCTGATACTCTTGCTCTCTTGCTTTGCATAGCAGCCCTTGTTTTGTGCAGTGGGAGTGCATTGATGGGGATCACATGGGAAGGACTGGAGATGTGATGAGGCCCCCAGGAATCTTACAAGACTGTAGGCCCCAAAGCTAGACCAAGGTGGTCTTCTCACAGAAATAGCACTATTTTCTGCTCTGGTTCTGTTGCCCAGAAAGGAGCAGAGCAAGACTTGATGTTGGCTTCCTGCCTATTCCTTGGGCTCTGACTTTAAGGGAGGGAACAGTCAGCACCAAATGGGTTGGGGCAGCAAGCTTTTTGGGGACTATTTGTTACAGCGTGCTGTAGGCCAGGAAAGGGTGCTTACTGCCACAGAAGTAACTGGATCTTCTGATGCTGAGAGGGATGAATGAAAAATATTCTGAAAAATATTGCTCTCTAGAGTATCATAGAAGGCAAGTATAAAATACAGCATAGAGAATAAATGCTCCTTGAACGGGAGGGGTGCAGGCCAGCTTGAACCCTCAGATATGGTGGGGAAATGCTGTGAAGGGGAAAAGTGCTGCTGCTGCTTCTTCTATTTCCCTGACTTTCTGCCATGCTTTCACAGCTCATCAGCCAGGAGCCAAACCCAGGGATACAGTATGAGTACTACCTGCCTGTGCAAGGACAGCCCTCAGGTTACAGCTGGAGCTATGGTTCCTGGAGTGAGTGTAGCTCCGAATGCGGAGGAGGTAAGGGGACAGGACCTGGTCTCTGGGGTGGGCGCACACCCTGAAAACAGGGTTGACTGTGTGCTGCCCTCTGCACCTGTGTCCCAACTATATTCTGCTGGAAGGCAGCACAGGTATCTGCGGGGGGCAGCTAAGATTTTGTCAAGGGAGGGTCATGTGCAGTCACACCAGGACTGCACCCCTACCTTGTCCTGTCTTATTTTCCATGCCCTAGTCCTCAGATTTGTTACTAGGATCTGTTAAGAATCTTCATAGATAGCCTTTGTTTTGTTTTGCTTCTGTTCTTTATATCCTTTTCTGGCCTTTTCAGCCATTAGAGAGGTCCTCTCCAAACTAACCTCGCCTACATAATGGAATCATACCATTCTCCTCTACCATAGCCTGGAAGATTCCCTTTCTCCAGGGGGACTGTCAGATCTTCTGGGATGTCACATCATGTTCAATTTACAGATTCTTCCATGAGCAAAGTCAGTGATATTAAGCTAAAAAAACCAAACCAAAACAAAATCCCCCAGTCAGACAAAAAAAAACTTTCCAGCTGACAGCTCCTCTCAGTCTTTTCTGGTCTTCTGTGCTAATGGCCAGCTTTTGCCATATTGTGGTTGTAGGTGCTGATATTGTCTTTACCTGGCCACTCTTACCCCGTAGAAAGCATGGAAAGTTGCAATTTTTTACTCCTGTATCCAGTTTTCACAAGACTGACCTTCAGAGTCTAATAGGAGGCCCTCAGCTCTGGTGCAGTGTACTGCACACATAATACAGAGTTTCTTAATGAGCAATATATGAATATGGCACTTCCCTTATGAGCCTCAATCCATAAAATAACAGGAAAATGCCCCTAGAACTATTCTATCTCTCTTGCCCTTCCAGTGGGCTCCTATAGTGTGGGGAGGCATAATTCATACATACAGTGGCAGAACAAGAACTGCACCTGACTTTTTTTCTGAGTTGTCTGGGACAGGTGTAGATTCTGCACTACTTTAGAAACTCATCTTGCCGACACCAATGCCTTGCAAACCTAGTCCCGGGTGGCTTGTGTTGATCAGGATACTCTCTTGCTTCTCCTTTAGGTTTCCAGTCCCGCTTGGTGTTTTGTACAATAGACAATGAAATTTATCCGGACTATATGTGCAGGGATAAACCACGACCAGACAATAACCAGACGTGTGGCCGTCAGACTTGTCCCCAGACAAAACAGTAAGATTTCCTCCTTCTTCTGGACTCTGACTTCTTCCTGAGGTGCTTTTGGAACCAAGGAAAAGAATGACCCTCTCACTTCTCCTGCACTCTGCTTGATTGTCTCCAAGGAAGTGTTCACTTCTCGGAGAAAGCCCAAGACAAAGAATGGTGATGATAGCACTGTGATGAGCATTTCTGTGTGCACAAGGAAAGGGCTTAATACATCCTATGTTCTTTTTATAGACCAATTAAATTTGCTTTTCAGAGTGTGGTTGTGGAAGACAGTCTTCTAGCCCTTGTATGAGATAGAAAACAGATTCTCTGGTTTTTGTTTTCTTCAGCTGGAGCATGCAAAAACAGAGCAGGAAGTCAGAGCTGGTGTCACTTTATGTCATTTCTGCATTCCCAGTGCCCTTGCTCTTAAAAAGGAATTAATCCTGGAATCTTTTCATTCTCTGGTGTTTTCAAACCCCTTTACCGAGTCATTACCACTTTGCCCCTTGCTGACTTAGCTTCACAGTTGGCTTCACTTGGCTCATAAATGGGCATCCAGAGCTGTAACCAGAGCCTTAACTGTGTACCTCGCTGTGTATCTGCTGGGTGCAGTGGAAGCCTGTGAGAGTGCACTTGGAAAATTGTGGGTGAGAGGGCACTTGGAAAACTGTGAGCATTTCTGAATGTAGCTGTAGCTACTTGCAGCCTGTAGCTGCTTGTTTTCAGTTCTTTAAATCTTTTGTTCTATGTATAAAGGACTTCTTACATCTATCTGCCGCAAGCCTGGAGTCACAGTGGAGCACGGAGCTCTCGGATGAAGAGGTAACAAAGAGAAGGAGGTTACAGAAAGCACAGGAAGGCAGCTGCTGTATTCTGCTCTCCCCCTAGTTGTCCACTGAAGTCTGTGGGGGCTTTCCTCTGGCACTGGTGGTAGCAGCAGCTGGTGCTTTGCTTTTGGTTCTTGCCAATTAAAATGATGGTGGAGGGTGCTGCCTGGCAGTTTTGCTTAGGTGGTTGTGAGTACTCCTGGTGACTTGCTTCTTGTGGGACTGAGAAGGGGACAGTTTCTTCATCGCTTTTGGCTGCTTATCCTGATAACTGCTGTTTTTTTCTCTGGAATCAGGGTAAAGAAGTGAAGGGCTGTTCTAAAAGTTTTTTGCTTGGTTTGTCAAGATAAATAAAAGAACAGAAAGGAAAAGAGAGTATGATGAGTTAGACAATTGAATGCCAGCATGCTGTAGCAAATGCCTTAGTTTCTTAAAAGCTCTTCTTTCTTTCTTTCATATGGGCCCTACAGCAGGCAGAAGACTGTGATGAGTACAAGGACGTGACAGATACAATACAGTACTTATAATGTACACTGAGATATAAGAAGTAAAGAAGATCAAAAGCAAAACAGTTGTCCCACAACAAGCTGCTAATAGCTTAGGATTAGCAATTCTTTGCCCTCTGGTGAGGGTCCAAGCCTTATTGTTGACTTTGTCTTACAAAGGAAATGAAACAAGTGTTAGAGAAGATATCTTGACTCACAACTGAAGAAACTGAGCCCATCCAGTTGATACAGCCTTTCTGAAACTGTACATTTGCTTTACAGGAGGCAGAATATAGTTTGGTGGGAGGCAGAATATAGTTTGGTGGGAGGCAGAGTTGGCAGAGTTTATCCCCACTGGAGCTTCTGGAAAATCTTGATCAATTAATTTGGTTTGAGCCCTGCAACCACACCGCTCTAAGTGGCTTCTACTTGGTGTAGTTGTTCCCTTTCCAAAGGGAACATCTTATTTCGTTTTATAGTAAAGGCCATTCAATTTTGGGCTAATATTTGCATCTTTAGCAATAAAGAAGGATATCTTAAGGAGACCAACATGGGTGAATCTGCTGTGGAGTTTCTGGTAGGGTGTGAATGTGAATTGTCTGGCTGAAACTCAGTTTAGGGGTGGTGAGGGCAGACCAGAGAAGCAGCTGGAAGGCCAAGGGAGAAAATATGAATTGCCTTCACTCCCTGGCTGGGGCTTACCTGACTTCAAGGGGAGGTAGCAGCTGACAAGCACTTCACCACAATGCTCCCCCTCCACCACCAGTGCCTTTTGACTGCACAGCGCGCTGGATTCAGGAGTGAGAAATCATGTTGTCCCTGAAGCCAGGCCATGTAAGCTGTGCTCCCAGCTACCTGGGCAGCTCTGAGACACAGGAGCAGACAAGGACAGTGGTTTTAGCATCCAAGCAGTCAGATTGTTTTGTGGACATTCCTGTTAGCAAGGGTATGGCATTTCTGTGACAGCTTCAGCAACCAACACAGAACAAAATCTATTTAAAGTTTTGGGGGCTTTTTTTCTCTGTGCAACTGTTAGAGAATTTGGCCAATGGGAGGAATAAACCAGCTTTCTACTGGCTGTCAGTGAAAAGTTCGCGAAGACTTCCTGAGAGCATCTGGCATGGTTTGCATGCAGTGCAGTGAGGTCTTGGCTTGGTATTACTGTTTCTGATAATGACTGGAGCATTATGGATGGTTAGGCTGGTGTGGGTTGCTTTTCTTTTAGCTGATCTGGGTTGTTTTCTTTGGTTTTTCTTTCTTTTTCTTTGATGTTCCATTCCAGGCATGACATTTTTGCAGTCATCAGGAGACCAAAAACCACGGAAAGAAATCTTTCCCTTCTGGGCCAGCTCTGCACTTCCAGAGAAACAAGTGTTTTGTAGCTGAGGATTTGTCACTGGAGTGAAACTTACGCTCTGCATTGCAAATTAAGCTGGGCAGCGCTTGGTCAAATGGGAACTCGCCTCTGACTCTGTTCTGCAAAGGGAGATTTTCCCTGTCTGATTACAACAGGGGCACAGCGCTTACATCCCCCGTGCCTCTGGGCAGTTTAGCTGGGCTTACATTTGTTTGCTTGATTCTGTGACCTGCAGGTGGAAAACAGGGGAGTGGGGATCCTGCTCAGCTACCTGTGGTGGGGGTACCCAGACTCGCTCCGTTTACTGTGTGGCATTTGACGGTCAGAGCTCCCAAGGGGTGGTGGATAACGCTGAGTGCATGGCCTTCGCGCAGCAGCCTCGCAGCAGTCAGCCTTGCAACATGAGACAGTGTGCGACCTGGAGCACAGGGCCCTGGTCAGAGGTGAGTTTGTGTCGGGGAGGTAACGGCCTCTTGGCACCTACCAAAAGGAAGATCTGATAAAGCCTGGGGATAAAGAGCCAGGCTTCTTTTCTGGAACTGTAAAAGGTGCGTGACCCTGGAGAGGCAGCACACAGAGGTATAAGACTTGTCCCTGCAGTCCTCCAAACAAGTTCTCCAGCTAGCTAGCAGCAATGCCCTCCTATAAACACATTCCTATTTCTCAAAACTGTGCATACCCCTGCACCTTGTCTCCTCTCATTGCGTGTTCTCTCTTCTCTGGTCTGCCAGTCCTTTCCCTACTCCTCTGTTTTTCTCAGATCCATCAGACCTTGCACTGGCTGAGTTTCTGAGTCAGGCCTGGTGAAGGCGGAGGGCGGGCATGAGAGCTGCTGTTCATCAGCTGATGATGTGCAGTAACACTCCCTCCTCTGTAAAACAGGAGCTCATGGCTCCTGCCTGTGCTGTTTATTTCCGTGCATATTGCTGCCTCAGCATTACTAGCCTTGGGCAGCAGTACTACAGTCACAGCAGTCAGTAAGCAACGTACTCTTGAAACACTAGTGATCTGCTGTTTGCTGTATGTCAGTGCGGGGCTTCTCTGAACACAGCTCTGTGGTGCATTTTTGATGTCTGTGTGTTTGTATCTCTAGGAGAGGAAACCATTGTATGTGCTCAGTGCTCCCAGCCAGGCATTTAGAAGTCATCTTACTTTCCAAGGGCTTAGAAAGTAAAGATAGAGTGTACTCAGTCCCTAAAGCACAAGTGAATTTTCCTCTTTTAAAAGAAGTACATGCATACTTGCAACATTTGACTTACGATCTTTGAGTGGTGTAGTAGCATAAAGTGCAACTTTGAGGCATGATAACCTAGACTGTAAAGTCCTTCCCCACTGCCCCACCACTCCCCAGTCTTGTGAGATGTGAGGTGTGAATACTGAAATGACTTCAGAGTTGCAGAGTGGGACCACTGTTTAGGGTAGGCACCAAGTGTTCTTACAAACTGATTCCTAAGTGAATCATTCTGGGGTTTTCAAAAGCAACTGTATTTCATGTACTCTCAGAGATAAAAGGTCACTATAGTAAGCGAATGGCTGAAACTCAGTTGGGAAGGTCATCTAAACTAATTCAGACTGCCCTGAGCTAATGCTTTCTGTAAGAGACCTTGGTAACTCATGGAGAAGTAGGCTGGATTCCAGGAAATGCTGCTGTGTATTTAAGAGGGCATTAAAAATGTCACAAACCAGTTATTGGTATAGAAGTTGTCACAGCTCCACACCATAAAATGGAGCACAAGGTCTTCAAGCAGAAGACATGAGCAATACATGAACCTAATCTTTTTATCTTCCCTTGAATTCTTTACCTTGAGCTGATTTTAATCAAGAGTAAATAACGTGAGGTTCCAAGTATTTCCTGCCATTTATTGTCCTCAATGTATTCTGCAATACTGATATTTTTCCAAAATCATTCTCCATGTCTTCTTTGGTAGAGCAAGAGAGGTGATATGACTAGGCCAAAATCATCCAGTGAGCTCCAGATCTCCCAGACCCTGTCCACCATGCCTTATTGTCCTTATTATTCCTTGACAGCATAAACAACTACTCTACTAACTCCCATCCCAGAAGATTATTTTAGTGATGGTTGGTTGGTTTAGGCAATGTCAAAATGGTGCTCTGCCCTAATGTTAGGGAGCACAGCCTGGAAACGCAAGTGGAAAACAGCTGCTTCCTTCTAATTATTGGACTCCTTTCTGCAGTGCTCAGCCAGCTGTGGGGAAGGGGTCCAGACCCGGGCCGTCACCTGCAGAACGCAGCAGGGCTCTCAGGCTCAGGACTTTGCTTGCCTAATGGAGCCAAAGCCATCGGCCACCCAGCCCTGCCTTAAGGAGAACTGCATCCAGGAAATTGGCTGGCACGTGGGAGACTGGGGCCTGGTGAGCATCACACTTTCATGGTTCGGAAATAACTGATTATATTGCTGTGCTCCTCACAAAAAGCTTTGATCCGTGCAGTCTGCATGTGTTGGCTGAGGCTGGGAGCATGTATTGCTTCATTACCAGTCCCTTGGCTCACAGTTGCGTTGTAACTGGCACAAGTACTGCTCCAGTTAATCTGCTGCCTGCTTTGTATGCAGCTGCTACAAAAATAAATCCTTCTGAGGCGAGGATTATAGTTTCAGTGGCAGTGGTGAAATGCAGCCAATAAACTGAAACAATCCACTCTTGCTGTTTATTCCCTATTCTTCGCTCTATCACTGTGAATAGCAGAGCAGCGCTCTGGCTGAGTATGGCTTAGAGTTCCAGGCTTCAGGACGGGTCATTGCATTTGGTGATAAGTTTTAAAGTACATTTTTGTAATTTTTCAGATAAACTGTGCTTCAATTGGATTAGTATTGTCTTTGGGGAGGGAACCAGACTGTTCAACCTGGGAAAAGTGCCGGGGCAGGAGACGGGTAGATCCAATGCATCAGATGACTTCCAATCATCAGATGACACACTTTTTCCCTTCTGTGCTGGCCAGACTAGCTTGTTCTGAGTTAAAACATGTTATACCTGGATCTTCACGAGATGTGGGCCAAGTTTTAATAATAGCTAAAGAAGTTGCATATCTTAATCTGATCTTTCCTGGCCCCTGGCTTTCCGATACCAGAAGGGCTCCTACCTGCATCTGACTAAGAGAGGGAAATACTCTCACAATGTTTGTAGTGTTTGCCACAAGCAGGTGGGTTGCACAGATACCTCCTCTCCCCTCCCCTGAGCTGCTGCTCATTGCTCCATCTTCATCCACAGCTTCAATGAGAAGAACTCCAGTTAGCTTACAAAAAAGCCACTGGTTTGCTTTCCCATTGTAAACTATTGTCCTTGAGTGCATAGTTCAAAACTGACCCTCTCACAGCTGGTGGATCCCCGTAATGTTGAGGTGCCTTCAGGCCAGGCTGCAATAATTCACTCCAGCTCCCTGCCACACCACTGTGGGTAACAGCAGCTCATCTGGATGTTACAGACTGAGCATGGCTCAGAGCCTAATGCTTCAGGGCTGGGTGCAACATTTGGTAAAATGGTTTAAAGTATGGTTTTCTAATTGTCCAGGTGAATCCAGCAGAAATATTGTTTGCTTTGTCTTGGTGGAGGAAGCTGTGCTCAGCCTGCAGCTAATCATGCAGCTGTTCCACGCTTCTGGTCTGTGGGGTTTCTGCATTCATCCTCTGCTGCCTGCTCACTTGCCT
The DNA here is from genome assembly GCF_036417535.1 of Chlamydotis macqueenii. Taxonomy (NCBI): domain Eukaryota; kingdom Metazoa; phylum Chordata; class Aves; order Otidiformes; family Otididae; genus Chlamydotis; species Chlamydotis macqueenii. The sequence continues at coordinate 40,310,022 of NC_141560.1, forward strand.
TGTCTCTGTGCCCAAGTGTTCGAAGAGCTGCAATTCAGGCATCCGGACGCGCCAGGTCATCTGTGCTGACGGTGACTCCAAATTCTACAGTCCTGAGACATGCAAAGCCATCCAGCCACAGAAACCAGCCACCCTGGGTAGCTGCAACACGCAGCCCTGCTATCTACCACAACGTGAGTGGTATTGCTGCACACTTAGGTTTTCCTAAGATGCTTTTGTTTGGGAGTAGAAATTCCCAGCTCTGCACCAGCTTATGTTCTTATTCTCAGCTTCTTGCCTTCCTGTCTCCATCCTGTGCGTTTATGTTTTCTGTATGTAACCATAGCATCTTTAGAGGCCCAGTACCTGTGCTGTTTGAAATGTGTGTAAATGTGGCTTGGGAACAACACTGGTGTGTGTCCATTTTGAACTCAGTATTCTGTGACGGCTCTGTTCTGGTGTGTGCTGCAGACTGACCCCAAGGCTCCCAGCCAAGAAGGATGGCAACATGAGCAGGCTGAGTAGCTAAAAACTATAGCCAACTCTCATCCCCCTGTGGACCAGCTATAAAGGAGGCACAACTGCTCAGAAGGTTTTGCTTGCTGTCTGTGTCTAGTCTTCATGCCAGAGCTGAAATGCTGAGTTGTTTGCCTGCTCATTGCAGGTCACTGTCCTGACAATCCAATCAAATCCAATTGCTGCTCAGCAGCTGTTCCAGGAGAGGAGAAACATTGTCATCAACTTTAGTCTGCTGTTGACTCCTGGATGCATTTGCAATTACTAGAACATAGGGCTGGACTAACTGCACTCATTTGGTGTACGTCTCTCTTTGCAGAGGTCCCCAGTATGCAGGACAGTATGGGATATGATGTCAGTCGCCAATCCTTGCTGACACGTTACAACCCAGACAGCTCTGCCACAGGTTTGGAAGAATTTTGTTAGTTTGAGTTTTTTATGATGGTGAACTTGAAATAGGGTGTGGTAGGGGGAAGATTCCGCCTTTTCTTAATTTCTCTCATTCTTTTCATGGGCTTCTAGAAATTCATGGAGCGAGGGACAAAACGTAGATTCTTTTACACCAATAGTGAGCAGTATTTGAATCTGTCCTTGCAGAAGACGCTGTACAGTATATAGAACGCGGCGTGACTTAAATGCTGACTGAGAGAAATGCTGCCCAAAGCAGATAATAGGAAGAAGGATGATGTGAGGGGACCACAGTAATGTGACAGGTGGTTTCTCTTGGGACAGCAGAAAGAATGGTCAGGGCAGTGAGCAAAGGACCTCAGGACAACCAGTTCCAGAAGGGTGGGCCAGAAGCCACGCATTCAGGTGAAACCCTGACGCAGAAAAGCCTGCCCTGTAGTCTCAGGCAAGTAAAGAGAGCAGAGATGAGGAAAACTGACCAGATTTTGACACTCACCTGCATATGCTTTAAGGAGTTTTCTCCACAGATTCTGGTGATGAAAGGATGCTCCCTGGGAGCTCCATGATCCATAGTACCTCTGGGAATCACCACATCCCATCTACCAAGGACCATGGCATCAACTTGTTGCCTGTTCGCTGGGAATCCCAGTCACGCTTATCGGGTTCCTATCAGCTCAGCTCCCCTCAGGACCCTGCTGCAGGGCCTGGCTCTCACGACTGTCATCAGAGTGCACACGGCTGCTGTCCAGATGGGCGCACTCCAGCTTCAGGCCCGTTTGGGAGAGGTTGCCTCTTCAGCACCTGTCACCGAAACAGGTAGCTAGAAATGGATAGGACTGAGTGGGGAGGCATTGCCTGTCCTGGGGCCTTACTGAAATTTACAGCTTGTGCCTGTTGAGCTGGCCAGGTCGGGTATTGCTGCAGCTCTTCTGCCTGTAGGTACGGATGCTGTCCTGATGGAGTATCAGCTGCCCAAGGTCCAAACAACATGGGATGCCCACAATATTACCATGATGTTCACGTGAACAGAAATCAGCCCACTGCGGCCACTCCAACAGTAAGTGCAAAACTCTTTGCATTTTAGGAGTCCATCAGATACGAAGATTCATATTTGACCCCAGTGACTCACATTGTGCGTTTCTGTTGAGCTTCATCTCTTCCAGAAATGTTGGAGAACCAATATTCCAGGCAAGCCCTTTGGCCCACTTTACTCCTGTTCAGTGTGGGGCATCTACCTGTGACCCTCTGTAAGCAGGGGACAGAGCGGGTGGTTGTAAAATGTCTAAGATCATTCTATGTAGAACTGATTGAATAATCCTGAGTAATCAAATTTCTGTTGGTCAGAAACTCTCCATCCCATTTCTAGGAGAAAAATGGGAAAAACACGGCTGCTATTAATTGGCTTTGTTTGTCAGCTCTGCAGGTTAACTGAGGGCAAAATAACCAGGGAGGTAATTCCTCTGATAGCTTGGGGTGCTTGGTGGGGCCAGCTGAAAAAACTGGCCTGTTACTGGGCTGGTTAGGTCTGTCTTGCAGAGAAGTGCAGCCATGGCTGACAGCCAAGTTTCCACCCCTTCCCAAGCATGAAAGCCTCTAGGAGGCAAACAAACAAATTGTGGTTCCTCTAACAGCTGGCCTTCTGCAGCCAACAGCTTGGACACGGTGCCTTGCACGTGCTATACTGTCCTCATGTATGCATGATAACTTTTGGCTTTCAATTCCTATCTCTAAGGCAAGCCAAGCCTTGTCCCAGCAGCACCCCTCGGGCGAGTGCCGCGGTTCTATGTACGGCTGCTGTTTTGACAATGTCGCTTCAGCTTCAGGTCCTCGAGGGGAAGGATGTCTCAATAGGCCCAGCTACCGTAAGTGATGCTTTGGCTTCTTGGTTTAGAAATGTAGCGAGAGTCCTACAGAATCCAGCAGCGTATGGAAGCTTCCTGTGCAGAGGCTCTGCTCTCTGCAAAATGTAGTAAATTATCTCTTTGAAAAGAAATCCTGCCTGGTGGTTGGGGCAGGGGAAGCCTGGAAGGAGTATAGAAAAGCAGACAGATCTGCAGACAAACAGACAGTTCGGTCAGCTACCACAACAATTCTTGTTCTCTGCTGATAGCTGGACAGAAGTCTGTGTCATCTCTATCAGTCTGTAGGACTTCTGGGGAGCTGTTTGCCCCTGAGAAGATAGCCTTGCTATCCAGCAACCTGGAGTGCTCCAAATTAGTTACCTGGGTTTAGGAGAAGCAGAGCCTCTCTGAGGAATCAGAGCCATGCTCAGCCTTCAGACAACCCATGGACAGGGCTGGAATGAGAGCTACAGCTAAGGATGGAGGTGTTGCTTGAGGCTGCATGGATGCTTTCAGCCAGCAGCGTTCAATACAATGCCTGCTGTACTATGAGGACACTAGAGCTGCTGGGCAAAAGCATCTCTGCTCCTTTAGTTCCCAGCTGTATCCTCTGCAGGCACATTGCTGCTCCATTGCCTTGCCCTTTTGCCGCAGCACAGAGATTGCTTGGTGGCCAGCCTTGTGGGACTGCCCTGGGGAAAGGGAAAGCTCTCTGAATCCTCTCTGCTCAACCACAACTTGGCAAAGGACCCCTCAGTCAGAGCCCTGCATCCAATGTTTGTCAGCATGTGGCTGTGATACCTGTGACTCAGAGCACAGATCTCGGTTTGTAGGCACATTGGGCTGTGTTCCTCTTTGTATCAGTGTGTGGAAGGGTACTCTGTAATGCACGAGGCTTCACAACTCAGTCTAATCCACTTGCTTGGTGGGCTGGAGATGTGCAAATGGCAGCCACGTGCACCTTGCAGGAGGGGAAGCCCCAGAGCCAACCTTGCAGCTGCACAATTCACCGAGAAAGGCCACAGAGCATCCATCTAGTATCTAGATTCAGAAATGTCTCTGAGGCTGGTTCTCTTCCACCAGTGGCAAAACTAGGGCAGAAAGAAACATGTGAGCAGCTGCCCTATTTCAGAGCAGAACTGGGTGCAAACTCAGATGTCCTGCTTTCCTACCTGCCCTCTGCCCACAAGGCCCATCTAGGTAGGTGACTTGAAGCATCTGGACCTTTGTGCTTCATCACCCTCACATCTCCCTCTGTTCCATTCTTTTTGGTAGCGTATCCTGTCATATGCCTGCTGCCCAGTGCCCACGGCCCGTGCACCAACTGGACCACTCGCTGGTACTTTGTGACTGTCGTCGGCAAATGCAACAGGTTTTGGTACGGCGGCTGTCATGGCAATAAAAACAGCTTTGCCTCAGAGGAGGAGTGCATGAGAGCATGCCACAACTCTGTGGGGATCAGTCCTCAGGAGCACCAGCCCTCTTCTGGCACAGAGGCCCTACAACGCCAGCACACTGGCTCCCTCCCTCGTACAGGGGATGCTCAAGGCCAGCAGCAGGCAACCCCAAGAGAGTCTGCAAGTCACAGCCAAGAAGGAAGAGCCTATGGGGCTTCACACCTCACGCAAGACAGCCACAGACAGGACGGCTGGAGAAGTGAGGTGCTGCCAGAGTCTTTGCCAAGGACTGGTGTGCTGGAGGGCCAGCACTGGGGCACTCGGCAAAGCAGACTGGACAGCCTGAGCCAGCTGCACTCGTGGGAAACAGCAGTGCCTGGGCCCTCAGAGAGGCAGAGCAGCAGCGGCCAGCAGGTGCTGCCACGTGAAAGCAAGCAGTGGCATAAGCCTTTCGGAGCAGATGTTTCCATGACAGAGGGATTGGGGCGCCAGGCATCTGCAAACTCGTTCTCAGTGCAGGCTCTGCACAGGTGATGATTTTTTTTTTCTCCTCCTGTTCTACCAGATCATTGTGAAGCATCACTGCAGCTTCTTCTGGAGTGAAAGTGTTGCCCCAGCTGGGACCAGTTAACTGGGAATGCTATGCAATGAATTGGCTATACATATGGGCTCTTTTGTGAATCAAGTTATTCAGGCCCTGGAGTTATCTGCTGTCTCCTGCTGTCTCTTTCCTTACAGTCTCCCTGCTGTCTGAGAGCACTGGAAGTAGTGTGTGTGAAAAGACTGCAGGATCCTGGGGACTTTGTTTGGGAGGCATTCTTGTACTGTAAATGGGAATCCATAGGTGTTTTTCTTGTTCTGACCAACAAATTTAGCTAGCTCTCTGACTAGAGCCTTTATCTCAGCACTGCAGTGCATTGTTCTAAGGAAGACTTTTAAGATGCAGAGTTTGGGTCAGGATCCAAACAGTGGCACCCTGAAAATCAGGAGTGCATAGGGCTAGATCTGCCTAGAGCCAGACGCACTAGATCTGTGTCGATCTGCTGAGCTGAACCTCGTTCCTTCAGGAGAGAGGAGTTGCAGGACTCTCTTTCCACCTGGAGATACTGTAGCATTCAGCCTGTCCAGAGCAGCCCGTGCCATGTAGGAGAGGGCTTCTGACATGTTGCCTGGTGCATCCTCTCAGAGCTGAATGGGTATCCGATCCTGCTTTGCCCTGTGGTCACATTAGAGTCATATTAGAGGACCCAGAGGAGAGGAGGGCAGCAGAGGTGATGATGGAATTGCTTTCTCTTTCAGAGCCATCCTGGAGGAAGCTAAGTCCTCTCTTGTGACAGCAGTCGTGGGACAAAACATCCAGCTGGTCTGCAAGACAGGCATGTCCCCCTTCCCCAGAGTGGAGTGGATGAAGGATGGCCGACCAGTCTCCTCTGACAGGTGAGCTCAGCTCCCTTCATTGTAGAGCAGATGGGCTCCTTGCTGGGCAGAGTGCCAAACATGCTTGCCTGCTTTCTTCATAAACATTAAAAAAAAAAAAAAGAAAGAAAGAAAGGATGAATAAATAAACAACCCCTTGTCTTGACCTAAGAGCATGAACTTTCCACCTGGTCTGTGCAGAGCAGAACTGGATACGGTCTGCAACAGTATTGGGGTGTTGGCTACTGTCATGGGGCAGAACAGGTGCTGTCCCATAACAAGAGGCTGGTGGAAGCTGACATCTGGGTAGTGATACAGAAGAATGTTCTCTCTGTTGGATTCATCTTGGGGCAGCAGTAAGTCAGCGGTCCAGGGTGAAGCTTGTAGCCAAATAATTCAGAGTTCCTCTGCCTGGAAGTTTCTGGCACTCCCATCTAAGATAATTTTTTTAAAACTACTTTTAAAGCCTGTTTTTCCTGGGAAGTCTGTTACCAGAAACAGTTTGGAGCCAGGCAGTCCCTTTATGTTATGAAAATCACAGTTAAGGAAAGCCCAGTTATGCTTTTGTGTTTGCAGATGACTGCTGGGGCTCAAGCTCCTGCCTGGAAGGACAATTTGCCTTCTCATGGGAGAGGGCTGCTGAAAGCAGTTCCCTGTTTTCCCATCTCAGTTTCCTCTCTGTTCCTGACCTCCTTTCTGCTGCAGTTATTTCCCCTGCCTGTGACCCCTCTGTGGTCAACAGGGTTTTGGTTTTTTTCTAAGCTGGGAAGGGCACTACATGGTGATGGTTTATGTAACATCAACACGAAGGGCTGCTCTGCCTTGGCCGGTTGCTGTCTGTGGCCAGGCAGAGGCAGTTAATCCTTGCTCCTGTTGCAGGCACACCTACCAGTCTGACAGCTCCTTAGTGATCAGCCACGCCAAGCCAGAGGATGCTGGGACTTACACATGCCTCGTTTCTGACGGGAGGACAGAGAGCCGACAGATTCAGTTACAGATCATCGGTAAGTTAATTTTCACTTAAGACCAAAGAGGTAGCTCAGGGCTCCTTGTTAACGGTGATTGACAACAGCAGCAATAAAGCCAGCTGCAGGAGCAAACTTCCTCTGCTGCCATACTGTGCTAGCGGTGTTGCCTTCACTTCATGGCAGTGGTGTCCCGAGAGCTGGTCTAAGCAGTCTATCTCCTCCTCCTTTTGATGTCGCCTCATGAGAAAGCCTTAGCCCTAAAGAACATCCTCCCCTGCAGTGCTATCCCATAACCGGAATTGTGGCTTGCCTGTTTCCAGCACAGCGAGCATGTCTTCCTCCCTGAGAGCCATCATCTGCCTTTTGATCCCAGAAGGGAGACTTCAAAAGAAGGGCTTTCTGCAGTTTCCTGGGCTCTCTCTCGCACTATAATGTGACTAGTCTGCCATAGCTGCCTATGCTGGTGCGTTTGTGTTTTGTTTTGCCCAAACAGGTTCTGCTGGTTAACTGTCATAGTTTAGCCCCACTTGGGACCGAGGTACACAGTCTCACTCATTCCCCCCACCCTCCAAGGGAATGGGGGAGAGATAATACAATGAAAAGGCTCGAGGTTTGAGATAACAACAGGGAGAGATCCTTGAAGTTACCGTTACAGACAAAACAGACTCAACTTGGGGAAAACTATTTATTTATTATTATTAATAAAATCAAAGCAGGAAAATGAGAAAGAGAACAAGAACAACTTCCCCCCACCCCTCCCTCTTCCCAGGTTTAACTCCATTTCAATTATCTCTACCTCCTTTCCTCCCTGCGCCCCCCCCATCCCAAGTAGCACAGCAGGGAGTAGGGAGTGGGATTTATGGTCAGTTCATTACATGTCGCTTTCTCCTTGGGGGAAGAACTCCTCGCATTGCTCCTCTGCTCCAGGATGGGATCCCTGCCATGGGCTACAGTCCTTCATGAACTGCTCCAGTGTGCGTTGTTTTTACACAGAGTGCGGTCCCTCAGGAACCGGCTGCCCCACCATGGGCCACAGCCTCCTTTGGGCATCCACCTGCTCTGGTGTGGGGTCCTCCACGGGCTGCAGGTGGATCTCTGCGCCTCTGTGGGTTGCAGGGGGACAGCCTGCTCCACCATGGGCTGCACCACAGGCTGCAGGGGAATCTTCTCCGGAGCAACTTTACTCGTCCCCCTCACTTCTTCACTCTCACAAGAAATTCTTCACAATCAGGCTCAGGCAGATGCTTCTCAGGTTCTCTTCACATCTCTTCTCCACTACTCTTGGCTGGGCAGGGCTGAGTCAGAGCCAGACAGCCGCTCGGCAGGAGGCCAGAGGGTGAGGGCCACAAGGCCCACAGGGCTCATGCCTCCCATCCTCTGACCCCTGCTTCTGCTTCTTCACTTCTTCCTTTTAAAAAAAAAAAAAAAAAATTCCCTTCTTAAATACCTTATCACAGAGGTGTTATCACTCAACATTTTGTCACCAGTTGGCTTGACCCTGGCCAGCAGCAGGTCTGCCCTAGACCCAGCTGAGTCCATCAGACAAAGGGGAAACTTCTCGCAACTTCTTGCAGAAACTGCCACTGTAGCCCACCCCCCCCTCAAAAAAAAAAAAAAAAACCCAATGCATTAACAAACGATTCCCTGTTCTGAAAAATGTGCCTTATTTAAGAAACAAAACAAAAACAAAAAAGGTGGGCCAGGAAGGCACACTGTAGCCTTCAATCTCTGAAGTGTGCTTTGTCACAGCAATAGCACATGGGGCAAAAGGCATTGTGGCCTAAGGGATGCTGCAACATGTTCACTGACAGAGGAGAGAAAGGAGTCTAAAATTGCTTGCCTGCAGGTCTGTGACTCTCATTAGTAGACAGCACAGGCTTACTGCACTAGTCAGCTAGAAAACAGATGGCTGAAGGGCTCTTTGGCTCCAGTTCAGCAGGCTCTCCCAAGCTTATAGAAACCCTACGCAAAAGGTCACAGTAAGAAGTGTCCTTTTATTCACATATGGCATTTTATTTTGAATAGAGTACCAGAGCGCTGTTCTGGCAGAGGGAGAGAGAGGTCGGGTCCTTCACAAGGAAAATCAGCAGCATCGAGAGCTAGCGAGAGGCAGGAAGGTTGCACAGGCAGCCAATTCATCTGTGCATCAGCAATTCACATACAGGTGAGTTCACATACAGCAACAGTTTGTCCACCATGCCCAGCTGATGAACCATATGGCATCTCTTCATGTAGAAATGCTGAAGATTGGAAAGGTCCTGGGTCAGCTGTTCTGGGGCACTGTTGGGAAGCAAGCAGTACTGAACTGCTGACAACAGGAGCGGGAGAAGATCCCAGTCGCAAGCTGTCTTCTGTCCTCCCTGAGGGTCTCCTGAAAGAAGCATATTCACAGCAAAGATGTGTGTGGAGGCTGACAGCAAAGGAACGAGGTTCAAACAAAAGTAGAAATATCGAGGGCAGTATCCTTAGCTGTTCAAGTTAGTGTAGGCAGAAAGAGAAACCTGTTCTGGAAAAAAAGCAAAGCAAATACGAACTGCTGAACTAGCATAAAAGAGACTTATGTATATTCAAAAGCTCCAGTTACTTTAGCCTCCGCCCATTTATTTTAAATATTTTGTGAACAAGCCAGTTTGACTCAAAACTATCTCCTCACGTACCGGGTGGCATATGTTTTGTAGCTGCTTGCATGGTTTTTTTGGTGCTTCTAGGCCCGACAGAAAAAAAAAAAGGGTACAAATTATTTTTGCCTTAAATGCAGCATGTTGGGACTCCAGATTAAATGGGACTATGATATGATCCCTCCCTTCTTTTGAGTTTACAACCTAAAACCCAGCCAATTTGCTGAACTCCTCAGCAACCTCCTTAGCTGCTTCTGCCTAAAAGCAGAAAGAAGTGATTCGTTGAATTAAGAGCATTGAATTAAGGCTCTTTGGATTTGTTTTTTGAGATCAAGAATTCAGGTCAGAGAATGGGTGTGGGGGAGATGATAGTGTTTTATTTGACTCTAGGAACATCATGGTTTAGTGCTCTTCGAAGATGATGTTTAGCTGTAGTTGTAAGAGAGAAAAGAACATGACGAGCTGAGTGGTGTGAGAGCCTGACCTCAGCCTTTCTGCTGCATTAAGTGGATGGCCAGCTCCAGCTCCTGAGCCTTGCGTGCCGTCAGGTGATTGCAATGGGCTCTTCACACCCCCAAAAAATATCTGCTCATTTTTGCATGCCAGATAAGCACCTTTGGAGGAAGCTTGTTTGGTGCCCTGTTTGGGACTTTGTACCATTTGCCATGTGCTCATGTTGTTGACACTTCCTAGGCTGTTAGGCTGTTACCCGGAGGGATGCTGTAAGAAACAGTTGCTGTCTCTAAAGGGTTAAGCTGGCTGGCAGGAATGCAGCACCAAGCTGTGCTGAACTGGAGCAGGATTTGATGGAGGCTGTTCTTATCTGAATGTTGTGAGTGAATGTTGGTAATGGCAAGTATCAGACCTCTGACGGGAGTGCAGAGACCGCCCTTTCCCGTTGGAGGCAAAAAGTGAGGCTTGTGATTAAAAAGGCCTTGTGCTGAAGGTCAGATACAGAATGAGGAAGTTTCTGCATCTTTTGTTGTGCTTGTGGACTTTGCAGATTAAGAATGGATAAGAGTGAGCCCTCAGTCGTGGAGGCCAACATCGGGGAGAGAGTCAGACTGCCCTGCACAGTGGAAGCATCGCCGGTTCTCACCATTGAGTGGCAGAAAGATGGGCAGCCCCTCTCCTCTCCCAGGTGAGCTCCCAGGTGGCTCCACCATACCAGCTTCATGTGGAGGAGAGCAGGTTCTCTTTGTTGCAGGAAGGCAAAGCAAGAAAAGCCTTCTCCTTACCCTGCCTTCCTTTTCTTGTCTCCTCCCTGAGAGAATGGAGCTGCTGGCTGCACAGCTAGGGCCCGTCCTGCTTTATGCTGGCCAGTTTGCTCCATTAGGGCCAGAGTGTACTGCTTGACTGCCCTTAGCCTCACTCACAGATCAAAGTCAGCACACTGAACCCTTGAGTGAACAGCTGTGATACAGGGTCTACATGTGAGCCAAAGCTGCAATTTGTTCATCTACAAGATTAGCCGAAAGAGAACACATGGCAAGCAAATTTGCCAAAAACCAGCTGGTCTGTGAGCAAGGGGCATCACAGCAAAGACAAAGAGATCAGGGTGCCTGTAGTGAACTTCCACAGCTACTGGTGCTGCTCTCCTGCAACTCCCCTCGCCCTCTGCTCCCAGAAACCTGCTCTAGCAGCAAGCTTTCCCAGAGTCTACAGCACTAGTGCTGGGATTTGAGCACCAGGGGTTGCATTACAGGTTGAACTGAGCCGCTGCTAAACCTTTGCTTAGTGTTACTACAAAGTTGTGCACAAGGCTCAGCTTCAGCTCTGGTGGCTGGAGTCCCATCCTGACTCAAGCACAGGCTGAGGGGCTTTCTGGTTTTGTTCCCCAGGTACAGGCAGCAATCAGACGGGGCCTTGGTGATCAGCCGGGTCAGCTCTGGAGACGTCGGCTTCTTTACCTGCATTGCCTCAAATGGACGTGACCAGGACCAGCGCCAGGTCCTGTTCCGACCTCTAGGTACTGGATGGGTGGAGGCATGCATGACAGAGTCATAGAATTGTTTAGGTTGGACAAGACCTTTAAGATCATCAAGTCAACCTAGCACTGCCAAGTCCAGTACTGGACAGTGTCTCTAAGCTCCACATCTACACGTCTTTTAAATATCTCCAGGGATGGTGACTCCACCACCTCCCTGGGCAGCCTGTTCCAATGCTTGGCAACCTTTTCAGTGAAGAAATTTTTCCAGTCTAAACCTCCCCTGCCGCAACTTAATGCCATTTCTTCTCACCCTGTCACTTGTTACTTGGGAGAAGAGACTGACTGACACTGACCTCCTTACAACCTCCTTTCAGGTGGCTGTAGAGAGCAATAAGTTGTCCCCTCAGCTTCCTTTTCTCCAGGCTAATCAACCCCAGTTCCCTCAGCCACTCCTCATAAGACTTGTTCTCTAGACCCTTCACCAGCTTCATTGTCCTTCTTTGGACAGGCTCCAGCACCTCCATGTCTTTTTCGTAGTGGGGGGCCCAAAACTGAACACAGTATTCAAGGTGCGGCCTCACCAGTGCCGAGTTCAGGGGGACAATCACTTCCCTAGTCCTACTGGCCACACTGTTCCTGATACAACCCAGGAAGCTGTATGTGTCTGTAGACACACACACGTGTGTGCACAAGCAGGAAACAGGGAGGACTGGGCAGTGTGGGTTTCTTGTCTGGTCATGCCTCTTGGGTTTGCATTGTGAGGGCAGCCTGAGGGCAAGGGAAGAGTGACGAATTTCCCCCAATGGTAATCTGTGTGTGTGTCTAGTACATCACGGTGCTCCAGGCAGCTGGAAAGAGGGACTAATAGCACAGTAAGAGTGACTCTCAGGGCCTTGTTTCTGGGACAATGGTGTGGAATGGGTATAGGATCAAGAGGAACTAAAGAGATGGTGGTTCTGTGCATGTGATGTGCTTGTGTCCTCCAGCTTGAGCTGGAGGAAAAAGCTCTTTGAGGCCTCTGCTATTTGCCCTTGCGTGGGCCAAAGCCCTTAGGAAATCCACATTCCCCATAGCAACAGCCTCATAGCTCCAAACATGCTGTTCAAGGCCTAGGGGCTCACAGCTCATCATAGCATATGGTGGGCTTTTCCCATGAGGGAGTGCTCCTGCTACCAGCAGCAGCATGGCACTGACTTCTGCTAGTGACTATTTCCCATCTGTTCTAGGAGAGCTGAGGATCACTGGTCTTCTGCCAAGCATCACAGTACCTGAGGGAGGGACTGCTCAGCTTCACTGTACAGTGACTGGCAACAATGTGAATATAAGGTGGTCAAGGTGAGTAAAAATGAGACAGAACTTCCCTTTCCTTCTCTTCCCAAACCTCATCACTTAATCTCCATATAACAATGCGGGATGCCTGCCAGGTAGGGAGGGGGATAGACCCACAGTTCTCATCCCCAACTAGCCACACTTACCCTTTCCTAAATAACTTTGCTGTTACCCAAAATCCTGGGCAAGATCCCTGTGGAGTGTGGGGGTCACCAAGTTCCTGATCCAGCCAAATGAGGAGGATAGGAGATGTTAAGCTAAGATTTCATGGAGTTCAAAAGGGCTCCATACTGGAAAGCTAGTGACATTAAAACAGCCAAAACTAAAATGAGTAATCCAAGGAAGACCTTTAGTTGGTCTTTATAAAACTCTTTGCCTAATCCTAGCAAATATTTTAGCCCCTACGATAACAGTAACTCTTCTCCAGCTTCCTGCAAAGGAGATATTAAAGTGTTTTAATAAAGATAAAGGAAAAGCTGTGTCCTCTTCTCTTGATGGTTTACAGGGAAACCCTGAATTTGTGCAAGTGTTTGGTGTGGGGTTTTTTTCCCCTATTTATTTGAAAATAATCAGTTCTGTTTTGGAGCCTTCTTTGTAAAGGCCAGAGAGACGGATGGGTAATTGTTTAAATCCCTGTACTCCAAGAGTAGGAATGAAGTGGGCCATCTCACAAAGAGAGCTTTTCTTCTGTATGTAAGTAAGTTTGGTATTTGAGTTAACAAAATGATGCAAGTTTCAGAGTCTGAATGAAACCCTTTTCAGTGAAACAAATTTAATTTCCTTGGTAACTAGGAGTTCATAACTCAGGCAGTTTTCTTGTTGGGGACAGAGTATTCCAGGAGCAACAGAACACACAATCTTGCTGATATTTTAACCATTTTTTTAAAACAAACTTTTAAGGGAGAGGAGAGAGGGCACATTGCTCACTGCCCCATATGTTCCTCAAGCAATATGTGCTGCTATCTATGCCAGCCAAACAAGCACTGCCAGACCACAACCTGGAGAGAGGGAAAGGCACCCTGGATTTTCTCTTAGTTCCTCAAACCTCAAAAATGTGTAATAGCGGAAGGGGCAATGTCTTTGTACAGAGCACACAGCTAGCTACCTCCCACACAGACAGTGGGCTAACGGATGCAGACTCACTCAGGCTCCTGTTACTACCCGATTGTAGAGCCAGGCTGTGGCAAAAGAACATTTCTTTTTCCTTCCTGCTGAATTTGTAAAAATTCACGCCTTTCACAGAGCATCAGTTCCCAAAGAGCTCTTTCAGCCCCAATGGGTGAGAAAAGTGATACAAAATGTTTTTCACCACAGGAACGGAGTCCCCATGCGGGCAGATGGCCACCACATCAGCCTGTCCCAGGATGGAAGCCTGATCATAAGCAATGTTCAAGAGGCTGATGAGGGGTCCTACACGTGCAGCGCCTACAGCAGCAGCAGCAACTCTGTCAGTGCCAGCACGGAGGTGAAAGTGCTGAGGAGGAGGCCTAGCAGTGAGTACAACCTGGCCTCCCTACTCCTTCTGGCAGAGTGCCTGCCTCTTGGCTGCTGTTGTAAGTCTGCCCATTGCCTGTGCTCATCCACCACCGACCTCGGGCTTTGGGCAGCAGCAGGAGCCTCTGGGTTTGTGTACGAGCTCAAGGAGCCTTGCTTTCGCTGAACAGAAAAGCAGGGTGGTGGAAATGTGTGTCGTCCCCCCCGCCACTGCCCCCGCCCCAGAGCACTGGGAGCCCCGTTAACTCCTTGAGGCTAAAATGCCATCGTTGGTTGACCAAATAGTTGGCTGCAAGATTATATTTGAATGCTGCATTTTGTCCAGCTGGCTTTACACAGGGTGTAGAGTGGTGTCCCCTCAGGAGATCAGCCCTGGAAATTGCGTTCTCCTCTCATATCTCACTAGAGGTGACAGTTTCTCTCTCATCCTTCATGTTGGACTAAATTTAAAACAATCCCCTTAGAGCTGGCAGGGTGGAGAAAGCAGGAATGTGCTGTGTCTTTTGGGAGGGAAGTGAAACCTGAGGATAAGCCCTAGCAGTGTATTTACAGCTGCTTCACCTTTTGCTTGGCTGCAGCCACTGTGAATCAAGTTGTGGGCCTGAGCAGAGAGTGCGTGGACCAGCCACACCTCGCCAACTGCGACCTGATCCTGCAGGCCCAGCTCTGCAGTAACGAGTACTACTCCAGCTTCTGCTGCGCTAGCTGCTCTCGCTACCAACCGCAGGCCAGCCCTCCGCGTCACCGTGGGTGACAGCCACTCCATGGCCACATGAAAGTACAGGTGACGGATTACAAGACTGGATGAAACCGTTCTGGGAGCTCTGCCCTGCTGAAAGGCTCAAGAGGGTGAATTGAACAGAGTGTAGTGGGTGTAACTGTTCAACGGTGGGAGACTCACTGCCCTCTAGTTTATTGCAAACTCCTTTTATCCCCCTGGTATGCCTTGCTGTAGCTAATCCATCTCTTCACTTAAGGGTAGTTGCTGTCATTCACAGAACAAGATGGTATTTGGAACGTAAGGATGCTGCAACTTTAGAGAAGCCAGATAACCAGCATGAAAGAGGGAGAGACCAATTCTTCATACAAGGAAGAGAAGTGCTCACAAAAAAAAAAAAAAAAAAAAAAGTCCCTGAAGTGTGTGAAGGTGGGCCTGAACTGTTTTAACCAAAGCACTAATGAGCGATGAACACTTGTAATCCTGAAGAGCACTTTCCATCTAAATGCAAAGGGCCATGCGAAACAGCTTGATGCGTATAAAATTAGTGTTCAGGTCCTATGAGATTACTAGCTCTAGGGATGCAGCTGTAATGTCACGTTGCTGTCGTTGTTTTATTCCCATAGACCTTAGACAAATTTATAGTTGGGTCAGTTTGGTTTCTACTTGACTGTAATCAGCTTTGGAGTGAAGTGCAGAAGCACTGCTTCATGGAAAGCTTAAGACAAAATAGAATAATGCTTTTAGCCCTTCCTGAATGAGAGGGGTAATTTAGATGACTACGCCAACACTGTTACCTGTTCTGAGATGCTGCAGTTTTAATATCACACACTCTAGGAGTGATATTTTCTGAGCCAGAACAGTGCTGTTGAACTTACGGCAAAGCTGGGTTGATGGTAGCATTGTGCTGAGGTTTTCAGCTTGGAGAGGTGCATAATATACACATACAAGTAGGTGTAGGGGCATTTGACTTGCCAGAATAAACCCACATGATCTGTTCTGGTCTCAGTTAAGTCCAGGAGAGCTTGGCTCTGCATGTGGCCTGGGCTGATTCCTGTTGCTCTAGGCTCACAAGTGAGGACTTCCAGATGCAGAGCTGAAAAGCATCCTTCATTTTGAGACTAATACCGAGTGGCGGTGAGCATGCGTATAAGGCTCTGAAATAGAAAATCTCAGGCACTGTGAGAGACAGGTGAGGTATTATCATGATTTGTTAAACCAGGAAGGGGCCTTTGGTGACTTCAGTATCTCAAAATGGAATTATTTCTGAGCAAAAGCTTTTTTTTTACAGCCCCCATAGTATTGTTTTACCCTAGCATCATCCCTAACAGTCCCCCCTCTTCCTCATTCCAAACTCCCTGCTGAGTCGTGGATGGGTTAATCATATTAATTAGCACCATCACCCATTTATAATTTGCATAGATATAGCTATAAACTAGTAGACTTGTGTGTAGTGTTGACATTTTGGTTTGCTTTGGTTTCCCCCTCCCCCCTTTTTTTCTTTTGCCTTCTACTTCTGTTACTTAAATTTGAGGCGGCTAATTCAGGACTGTGCCCACGCCACTCTCCTCTCCTTCGGTCCGTACTCAGGGCAGCAGTAATATATAAGTGTAAATCCACTTGACAGCCTAAAGCTGGTTTGGACTCTAATCCAGTAAATCAGTTCAGCTGCACCTAAAAATAAGAACTACTAACCTAATGCTTGTGCTCTCTTCAGCACAGGTGTGGCTTCAGGACTGGACACACTGCTTTTTAAAATGTGAACAGACTGAAAATTCTAGAAGCAATCCAGTAAAGGAGCAAGAGGTGACAGTCACACAGCTTTTTTTTTTTTGGGGGGGGGGTGGGGGGTCAGTCTTTTTTTGGTCTGATAGATTCTGCTTTCTAGAAAAGACAAAAAAATACTTTTTTTTTTTTTTGCATTTAAGACCCTTTAATTTGATTAGTGAAAAAACTTCCTCTGCTGTAATTCATGGTAGGTGTTACAGTGTAAGGTTTAAAGTTGACATTGTTGGATACTTAAGAACACTGAGAGGGTCCTGAGAACTTTTAATTATGTTTCTATATAACTTTGCATTTAACATCTCAGACCAGCACTTTTTTTGTTGTTGTTTGTTTGTGTGTATATAAGATATTTTAATATTTTAGTACAAAGTATGACTTTTTGCCTTTTGAGACCAGGGTCTAATCACAGGCTGTGTAAATTCCAGTCTCAGAGAAGCCCTCTCAGGTCGTGTGCAGCAAACATAGCGGGTAGCCAAGGGCTGTGGCCCTGCTCAGGAGCACAGTTAGAAATTGATTATGGTTGTTTCAGACCCTTTGGTCCCAGAATAAGCAGTCAGTTCTATAATAGTCCTTTCTACTATGTCAGAGGCTCTGTTTTTAGAATATCTAAACATTCTGTGTAGTCAGCTTTCATTTAAGCTGTATGGTTACACAAGATGTGGCCAGCGAGCGCCTTCTCAAGCCCCCTGTGTTCTGGTGGGCAGGACAGTGCCATTGCAGGTGCCTCAGTTAGGTGAGTGTTTATTCTGACCTCCTCTCAGCTGCATAACCACAGTAGCAAGGAGCGTAGTGGAAGGCTTGCAGTTCACTGCTTTAAATACCTGCCATCACAGTCATAGTTAACTCACAGGTCTGTCCTTACCTTTCTTCTGTGTGGCAAGCTGAGCTTTTTTTCCTCGATGTAGTACACTTAAGAGCCTGGGAGTTTACTTTTTTAAATTTGAGAATCAAGATGTTCTTTTTTTTTCTCTAAACAATAGATTGAAGGAAGGTCAGAGCTCCTTTATTGTTATTTCCAGGGCAGGGGAAGGGTGTAGCTATACTGGGCTATTTTCAGCTGATCTTGGGGCACTACTGTGAAAGAGATGGAAGTAATTTCTTTCCTCTTATGTGTAGACATTTATATTTGCTTGCTTTTTGAAACCTGAAAAAAAGTATTGGTACCAACTCAAATACCATAGGGAGTGGTCGGTCCTCCCTATTCATATCGCACTGAAAACAGGTAAGAATCTGTAAAGAGAGAGTCCCAGTTTTCTAGACCACGTCTCTCTGAGACTCACTGTACTTGCCTGGAAATGGAAACTGCTGGCAAGCTCAAATGCTAGGGCCAAAGGGAGCATTTCTTCCCCTTCAGGTTACGAAGTCTGACTTTTTATTGCGTCTAAACCGATGTGGTGCGCATAAGAATGCAGTAAGAACCAGTCATACTAACAGGGCAGACACCAGCTCACTAGAACAGAAAAGGAGGGAAATACATGTTTTTCCTCATATGGCTCTTAAGATCTTCACTCCTTTTGGTAGCAGGGGAAAGAAAAACAAAGTATGTTTTCATTTTTTTTCCCCTTTTTGAACGTTAGTGTCTTCATATTAGTCCCTATGTAAATATTCAGTGGTAGAAAATACAGTGATGCAAAGCCAGAATCTGATATATTCAGTGAGCTTTAAATAGTTATGGGTCACAAGGATATTTTCAAGGTACCCTAACGAAACCAGAAGTGTTACAATACCATTATTAAGCTTCTAGGTTGGCAAGCAGGGCTCATCCACCTTCACCTAGTAACACAGAAGATACCCAGAAGGGCAAATGCTGAAAACTGAATGAGAGTGCAAAATAAAGCTTTCACAACAGCGCTTCTACCACCAACATTTATTTCTGTTAAAGCAGATTATAAATCATCAGTACAAATATATATAACTTACATTTGCTTGTAAGGCCAAAGTTTAAAAGTAAAGTTAAAATGAGATGGTTTTCACAAGTCACCAGAGGCAGAACCTGGACCAGCTGCAGCCTTAACCACAAGGTTTCACAAATCAGTGGAAAAAAAAAAATAAAACCGAAGTTAAAAACCTCTAAGATCTATTGACAGACAAACATAAAATGGTTTCCCAGGTAGCCCCAGGCTGTAGTAGATATGGTTACAGTAAGTTGTCACAGTAGTGTTAGAACCAATAGATTAAGACAAAGAAACTGCAGCAATACATGAAAGGAAAAAAACCGTACTATATATAATATGTAGCTTGATTCCGATAAAAAACAGTAAATTTTCCCCATGGTTTTCAAACCATGACAATACTGTTCTTTAATTTTCTTTATTTAAAACTACGATATAATGACTTATTGGTTGTGATTGTTGTTGCAATATGCTACTTACAATGGACAGATACAAGAACAAGCTAGAGCCCCTTTATCCACCCCCCAATATTACTTACAATAAGAATCAGAGATAAATCAATCTTATGTACAATTTCTTACATCCAACCCCCTTTTTTTTAACCTTTGGCAAGATTACTTACAACTCATACAGCTTTTAATATCCAACTATTTAAAATATTCTAAATGCATAAAAATAAAGATTTTGGCTTTACTTTATTCTTTACATATAATATTCACTTTGTTACTCAAAATGGAAGCTCAACTTTTTCCACAAACCTAGCTTTTGCTAAGCAGGTAACAATCTCCCACCCATATCCACCCACCCCCACCCCATTTTTCCCTGAGGGGGAATGTCCAGGGCATCAGAAGGACGCAAGTACAAAATCTGCCTTCCTTTCTGTGAGAGAATGGATGTTTCTGCAGAACAGGCTTTGGGAATGGGTGCCTTTCTTTGCTCTGTTTGACTTCCAGCTTTCCAAGTGAGGAGGGAACGCAGACCGGGGTGGCTCCAGGGCTCCTTTTAAGAACTGCACATTAAATTCTCTGTATGTTTATATCCTCCCCATAATTGCTCCCTCTTTCTAACCCATTTTCGTTTGAAGGGACTTTTGGGATTATCAAAGCAAACTGATCAGAAACAGTCCCCTCTGCTCCCTTTATCGTTCTACCCTAATGTACAATTTATCCGCCCCCCATAGGACTGCTTAAAGTTCAATCTCAAATGTCTTCTGTAAATCGCTTGAGAAGGGGTTAGTTGGAGAGGGATTAGTGCGCTGCTTTGCCTTGCTCTCTAGTGCTGCCCACTGTGCTTCAAATGGGTCTACCTGCGGAGCTGCTGCGGGAGGCTGCGAATCCTTGTCCTCTGCAGCCCACTTCCCACCGTCAACTCCGTTGAAAGCCGCAGAGCCGTTGTGCTGTGCGGGTGGATTGAAGAAAGGGCTGGCCGTTGCGCTGTTGCTTTCGTACTGAGGCAATGTCTGCTGTTTGACGAGGCTGGGTGACTGATGTGGATGGGCTGCTGGAGTGTGGCTCGCAGTACCAAAGACGTTAGCTACCATCTGGGAAGGTGTGATTCCAACCACAGGTACGCTTGGGGCTGCGTAAGTCATCCCATTTGCTACAGCATAGGGCTGAGCTGGAATAAATGCTGGCTGCATGGGCGGTACAACACCCACCGGCACAGGCTGAGAAGCAACGAAGGTGCTGACTGGGAAGGCTGGTGCTGACTGGGAAGCTGCTGGAGGAGGCTGTAGGGCTGGGGCTGGCTGTTGTTGGGCTCTGACAGTCTTTGAGACCTCTTCCAACCAGCGGTCTGCCTCTGAGGGAGTACGTCTGTGATTTCCTTGGAAGAGACTTGGTGAGGCCGCACCTGAAGAGGTGCTGCTCCATTCAGTGCCTGGGAAGGAAAGCATCAGGAAGTCACTAAACTTTCCACCCCTCACCCTTTTATCAATTAGAAAGGCTGGAGGATGTACACAAGAACACAGGCCTGCTCCCTCCACAGCTGAAAGACTGCTACCAACTCTGGAAGCATCTCCATGCATCCACTGTATTGTTCTCTTATAGGAAGACATTGGTCAAGAAGGGGTAGAGAAGAGCCTCTTCACTAAAATGCAGATTTATTGTTTCTTCATAGCAGACAGCTGAGACTATGGCATGCAGGAGAGCTGCTCCCTGCGCTCCTAACTTGGCAACGTGGCAATGATCTAGTCCACAACCACTAATTCCACTAACTCGGGAGTATCGGTTTCTGAACGTACAGCTCAGGACTGGTAGAACACAAAGCTGTAAGAAACTGTTTTTAAGACTCATCTACTCTGTTTCTAAAATTAAGGCTTTACCCTCTAAAGGACAGTAATGTAATGGTACTGGGAGTTCAAGACAACATTCATTTCTCTGTCCCATACACATACAACTGAAGTGTGAGTACTCGCTACAATGTACACGAACATTTAAGGCAATATATCTAATCAAATTACTATATATGTAAACTGTACTTACTATGACTCCTTTATATTCTTCCTCCATCTCCACTCACTCTTCCATTACTCTTTCCATATATAACTTAGGCTGTTAATTCCTAAAACTCTTTTACAATGTTCAACACTTAGCATTTTAGACTTTTCTTCTATATAACCAGCTCTGATTTTAACTCCTTTATCTTCAATGATTTAAAAAACAAAAATAAAATAAAATAAAAACAACAACAAAAAAAAAACACCCCCAAAAAAACCAAAAAACCAAACCATTCACCATCATTTGCATTCCTCCCACAGTTTCAAAATGATCTCCCACCAGCTGAATTCTGGTTTTCCTTCTCCCTGCAGTTTCAAATTCTCCTTTCCTCCCATAGGGCCTTGCCAGGTTTCCAATGTGATGAGAAAAGCAACCAGGAATGCTAGAGATGGCTCTGCAATTCATGTGTTATGTGGCGTTTTGGAGAAGTGGAAAACCATTACTGCTCAGTAGTCTCATTCAGCCTGATCTACTTCTATGCCATCTAAGGATCAGTTTAGTGTTGTTCTTACAGTGGAAACTGTTGGAGGCAGAGCTTAGGGACTCTCTCTTATGGGGGAAGACTTACTGAAAACAGGTCTGGTATGCTTACAAGGCCAAGCAGAGCCTGCTATTTCACTAGCTCCTCTTTTCAAGTTGAGCTTACACCAGGAAGTGATGTCAGTTTGACTGTCGCCTTCCAGCATGTGTGTCCACACAAGTGACAGCCATGTTATGTATATATGTCTATAACTACAGACAAGGACTGGAGGGATAGACTAAACTTATTCAACAGAAGAAATGAACTCCTAAAGCCTTTAAGCAACCAACTTAATCCCTCCTTAGGTACGTTAGTGGAAAGAACACAAAAAATTATTTTGGGTACCCATAGATTCTTCCCCCGTCATCGCCAAACACGCAGTATTTCATTACCTCTTTTTTAAGCACTGGATTTTCTAAAACGCTGCCAAAGTAAGAATCAGTCCAGCTTATAGACCCAGAACCAGCGAGTTCATCGCTTCCCTCCATCCACTCGCGCAAAAGGCTACTACTTCCGGCTTTTGTTACTGTTCCTTCCACTTGCCGTTAAGTGGCATTGACAATTGTCTCAAGGGCTCAATTACACTTTTGATCCAAGTTCTCATAGCAATGCACCGGCTCTACTTCCAGTCTTACCAGCGACCACGGCTGCAGCTCCAGTATTAGCAGCAGGAGCATGAGCCCAAGGATTGGTTTCCCGAACTGGCATAGCTGTGGATACTACAGCAGCTTGGGATGGTTTAGCAGCAAGCACACAGAAGGCAGAGGCAGTGCCATTAACTAAAATGGGAGCAGACAACATCAGTGCAATTAATTCATGCAAGGCATGCACATGACTGGAATATTAGTGGGCTACATCATACCTATCAACATACAACAGTTTGAGACATTCCACATGACAGCAGTTTGTGTACAGTAGCAAAACTGGACTGACAGTTGATAAAGCTAGTAAATTCTTTTTTACCAAGGCAAGGCTTGTTAACAGAATTGTGGGATGGTAGATTTGTATGTATTTGATGAGACCTTGAGTTCTGATGACTGACTGAAGTTGAATTTGTGGTTTTTAAAGAGAGGAGATATGGCTCACCAGAAGTTACTGTATGAATAATTTTAGATTCAAAAGAAGAACAGATTTTAGATGCAAAGTAACAATAACTACATTTAACAAGCAGAGGGTCTTTTTTTCACACAACTTTTATAAAAGCAGATTGGTGAAATGAAGATGAGAGGCTGCTATGAGTTCTACAGTTGGCATCTCTCCACAACTCATTTACGAGTTTCTGTGAAAAACAGCAATCATGTGGTGGCACAAAATCGCTTCCCTTGTGGGATTTGGTTCGTATGACACACAGTTGGTAAGGTTTTTGCAGCTCAGGAGGCAGAATGTTAAAATAGCCATTATCTCAAAGTCAGTCCCTTTTAAAGGTAACTATTGTGTGACAGGCGCATGAACTTTTTGTTAAAAACAAACACACAGAAAAACTAAACAGACAAGATGAATAAAGCAGGATGCATTCCTCCAAAAATACTGATAGCAGGACTTGCACAAGAAATTAAGACCATGTGTTACTGGCAAGTAACATTACGTGCATTCAAGCCTTATCCGGCATGACCACGGCACGCAAAGAAATCACAAACCTTGAAAGGCAGGAGACTGCGGTGCGACTACTGTCACTGGTTTTGTCATGGGGGCTGAAGAGAAAGGATCTTCTGATGGTGTGCTGAAAGCACTGGTGATCTGAGAGCACAGGGCACTAATGCTGTCCGTTTCCCCTTCTACCTCAGGGACTAAAACGTAAACAAAATTCATTAAATTGGTAGTTTAAAGGATACAGAAACAACATACAAATAACAATGTGAAATTTAAATAATTAGTTCCCTTATGTCCTAGATGTTCTTGCTACTGATTTGCATGACAGCTTTTTTAAAAATTAGTCTTGAAGACCTGACCTGAAATAGAACACCCCATTTGTGTATCCTGTGGCTAAGTCAAGAGGGTAAGGAGATCAGTGTTCTGGATTTGAAGTCAGTTATTACTGCTTCTCTGTGTTAACGCAAGAGGATGCTCATTTCAGAAAATAAAAGGGTTTTCTATAGCTTTAGTAGAGAACTAAATCTTTGAGTACTGAAGTCCTAAACATATCAAGGATTTGGCACTGAGATTTGGCACTCTGTGAAATGAAAATACTTATGATAGATTTAAGTGTTCCAACAACACACTTCCACAGTAACTAGATGAAGTTTAAACATGCTGACAGCAATGCGCGGTGGCAAGTTAAGTCCAGAGTTCGAATGTTGATTGCTCCAGTTCAGCGGTAACTGAAATCCCTAGCTCCTGTGGTAGAATTATGAAAAGCAGAAGCTAAATGCTCAAATAAAATGGACACTCAGTTTTAAACCAAGTATCAGCATAATGTGGATAAAGTAACATCTGGAGTAAAACTGCTGACTTACCAGATGTTCGCATTATTACTAATTGCACTGCTTTTCAAAAGTACTGATCATCAGTCCTTCATAGCACAGAACTGACATGAGCAGGCATAATTAAGCACAAATAGTATAAAAAACGTAAGAGGTCTGGACACAACATGCATCATATCTACAATTCAGGGGGAGGCATGCCCAAAAATGGATTATTTGAGGGATATTCCAATACAGCGCATGTGGTGTGACAGTAAGCAGCACTGGCAGCAGCGTACATGGGAACATGCATCAGAAATGTTCTGAATCATGAAAAACTCAGATTGTAGTGTGCTCAGCGAGTATCACTAGTGAGCAGTGCACTATTACTGTAAAACTGATCAACTCAGTGCTGGTCTTAAAGCACAGGTCACCAAATAAGGATTATAAGAGAAGTCAGACTATGTATTGTTGTTGTTTGCCTTTGCTACGGTTATTTTTACTTTAAAGCTTAGAACCCCAGAACTGGCTCTGTTGCCAAGTGAGAATACAGCTGGCCTGCAGGACAACCTAGCTAAGGGGATTCTAGGACATTGTGCAAGGTACTGAGCATCTCAGGTGTTTATGTTGGGATGACTCTAGAAAACCCCACCACCATCATGTGAGAACTGTACCACGCACTACCGATGCAGCCAGCTGTGCCACCTAAACAGTAACATTTCTTTTCATGCAAGGTGAAAAGCCATTTCATTGCTCTCAGAAAGAAGAATTCAGACAGGCAGAAGCACAGACTGCAGAAAAGCATCACATGATCCCATGACAAGTGGCTAAGGCCTTGAAGGGATTTGTCTCTCAAGATGCCCTGGCATTAAGTGGAGGAACTGGTTCAGTGACTCAGAGGGAAGAGCCAGCACCTACTAACTCACCAACATCCATTCCTGGAGCACTTCAAGCTGTGCTCCAGTATTTCAGATAGTGATTAGAACTGTTTTGTCTTCTGCATGTGAATACTGCATTTGAAATTCTTGCCTATTCCCAATGCAGAAGTTTTCTGAGGTGGTGATGTTTGTTCATGAGAAATGATCCGCCTGAGGTAGGAAGAAAGATTTACTAGAAAATAAGGAGTTATTTGAACACACAGAGAAGGAAAGGAGGAAGAGACAATTTAAGGTGATGTTTCAGTGAAACCACTTGGCTTTACCTGAGTTTTTCATGGGGAAATCGGTCTTCCTTTGCACTGTTGAAGGCAGCTCATTTATTCGCAAAGACAACTGGCGTTTAAAAGGAGACATCTTTTGGCTAAGGGCAGGGAAGCCTCTGAAAGACCCTTGCCTGGCAAGCTGTTCTATAGGGGCATGCCTCCGTGGAATAGCGTGGGGATTGCTCATTTCTTTATCCAGAGAGGCAGCAACTTCAGGAGTAGGAGAGGTTGGTGAGCCAGAAGAGGGGGCAGTATTGTTTGGTGCAGCACCTGGTGCTACTGTTTTCACTTCTGTTTCAACTGCTGAAGGAAATAGGCTGAGGTTAGAAGAGTACAGCAAAGTAGCGTTCAATTGCCTGCCCCTACTTCCATTTGTTTTAAAAAGAGAAATGGCAGGAATTTGCGTAACTAGTATTCTTCCAAACAGGTCTCTAATACCACAGCAGAAAAACCATTTCTGTGTACCTTCACCATGTCACTTTACGTACATCCGGTCTCCGAAGCAAAGCTTACTAAGGCTAGCCACTTCACAGAAATGATGGCCCTATACACGTATTCTTCCTAGCTATTCCCGAGACTCCAGTTCTAGAAATACTTGCAGTTCATTTAAGATTAAGACTGAATAGCATATTGTGTGTTTGAGACCTTTACTTTGCATCACACATTTTTGCCTATGGCCAAAATATTACCACAAACTGTACTGAGTGACTTGGGGCAGCATAGCTCAGCAGCAGCAGGGAACAGGACCCAGCTCTAGGAACTTCTTTGAAAAGCCACCCTCCTAGCCCTGCAGAATCAGCAGCAGTAGCCAAACACACTGCAAAAGCTTCAGCAGGCCAACGGCAGCAGCAGCGCTTCACAGGTTAGGCCGCATTCAGTGCTCAGGCTGCAGCTCCCCAGCTCCTCTAGGAAACACATTACAGAGAGATGGAAGGGTGCTGCAAGGTAGATCCAGCCTCCGCGCTGACAGGCCTTGCCCACATCAGGCAAATTTACAGTGAGCTCCTGTGTCACTTCTTTAACTGAATTTAGCTGTAATGTTACCACCCAATCACTAGTCAGTTGCACTGGAAGCTGCTCCAACTTAAAAGTCAGCTGCTTTATTTTGCAGGGTTCCGCATAGCGCCACAATGCTTCTGTCAGCCAGGCCTAATGGTAGAAATGTAGGATTAAGCCTAGTTTAAATCATGACACTTATGATTAGAATAGCAATGGGGATTTTTCCATCTCTAGGAAAACTCTGTCTCACTCATGTCATAACTGAACTGGCTTTGGGGACAATAAACATAGCTCAGCAACACAGCAGGAAAAGAGGAAATCTCACTATCCTGGTGTGAACTCTTATTCTACCTGTATTGCTTTCCAAACATTTTTGGAAAAACAATGTCTTTTTTGTCGACTCATCAACAGAACAACTAGAAGTCTGGTAAAGAGAAGTCACACTAGAGATTCCTGAGGAGCTGGAATGGTAGGAGGAACTAATTATGTTGTCTTGCAAGCTTCAGTACCCATGAGTTGCAGCTGCTCTTTCAAGTGAAACTTTTCCAATCAGTCTTTCTTGGAAAGGATTTCACACACCTTCATTGAGTCAAGACTTTGACTCATGCCCTCAAGTAACAAAGGCCTTGTGTTTAAGCTTCATTTGGCACATTCTGAAACTAACGTATGGGAACAAGCAGACGGATGATGAAAATGAAGATTAAAGTTTTGCAATCGAGTGGCAGCATAAAACTTGCTGTAGAACCCTCTGAAACAAAAGTTCAGCTCCACTGTAAAGAGGGCTATGAACAATATTTATAATACTTTTCTTTTATTAGCTGTAGAACTCCACTACTTGCAATAAAACTTGTGTAAGAAGTTCTACTTTCACTTGAATTTCAGAACACTTTAAATGGCATTACAAGTGACTAAGCAAAACCCAATTCCTCTCAAATCAGTTAGTTACCAGTTTGGATTGTAATTAACAGTGCAACAGTTACGTGTTTTATGGGGAGGGGTTTGTTGTTTTGGTCTGTTTTTTTTTTTTTTTTAGGAAGCACATTGTGATTGATTTGTTCTTCCCTCATGGAATGTAAGTCTATACATACAGTTTGTAACCTGCCTTAAAAATAAAAATCTATTATTTTCTAAGAAAAATGCATATTTTCTGTTCATCTACCTTAAGCTTTAGACTACAAAAAGGATTACTTCACATCTGGCAAACTTGTTATATAACATTTTTCTAATAAGGCCTTTTAGCATGGTACCTACGGTGTTCTCTGCCATAAAGCAGGCTGACAAAACAAAGCAGGAGCAGCTTTCACAGATGAAGCCACTTGTACCTTTTCTAGACGAGATGTAGGAAAGTGTTCTACAAGTGAATCTGGGAGCATTGGTCATCTTGTGAAGTGACAAGTGTTTGGGAACATGATTTGTTCAGAATAAGGTTCAAGAGAGGGTATGCTGCAAGACATTAAGCCCCAATCCTGGCACAGGGTCCAGTTCACCTCAGTGCTGGTTTTGCTCGCTATGGATGATTAAGTTGTACCCCATACCTTTTGCATCCGGCATCTGTCTCATAATTTCCTCTCTCTCTGCTTGTTCAGTAGCTGTAGTGACCCTGAATGACCCCTCTCTAGTGAATGTGGTTCTGCTGGCATCAAAGGTGGCAGTCACTCCACACTCCTTCTCTCGCTTCTGCTTTCGCTCCAGGCATGCTGCAAATGCACAGCCCACGGCATGACTCAACCTTTCCCCCTGTACAAGACAACATTGCATCACACAGTAACTGGAACAGAAATATACATGTGCTTCAAGCATTGTGAAGTGATAACCTGCCTTTACAAGAGGAATCTAATTAAGGCATTAAAAAGAACTACTGTAATTGGCCACCTTTTGTATGGCTCTAAAATTAAACCTGGTATATAAAGAGTCCCAACTACTAATGCACAAGTAGCATTCAAGGCCACCCAGAAATGAAAGAGATTGTCGGATAATCTGTTTAGTTCAACTGCTACTAAGGTGCTAGGGCGATAACGTGCCTGCACTGATCCCTTGCCTCTGGATATATTTGTACGTAAAGAAACCCTTGTGAAGCCACAAAGGTTCCTTAAGCAAATGTAAGTCCTGAAGGACACCTAAGTGCTATTCTCAGATGCAGAAAGTTTACAGAGGGCTCAGGGAGACACTACCCTTGTGTGCAAGCGTGAAAATTATAAGTACAGTGGTGACTACGTACACCTCTTAATGGCCCTGACCAAATGCACAAGTTAATATTAAGAGTGCCTTCTGAAAAGCACTTCCATTATTAACCAGTGAGGCCAAAATGATCCACTATCCGATAATTGCAATAAGGAAAGGAAATTCAAGTCGAAGGAAATCCAGCAACCCAGCTGATACAGCAGCTACAGTTGAGTCAGAGGCGCTATTATTACCAGTAGTCCAACTCATCTATTATAATCAGTAAGTGAATTGACCTGTTATTCACAGAGGAAAATGGAAGTGCTCCAGCTCTAACATAGGTTTAACCGGGAATTTCTAACTTCATTGTTTCTCTTTAGAGAAAAATGATAAATCGTCAAGTACAATTGCTCTGAACATGCAGCTATGTGGAGTTCACGCAATGAATTTGCATGAGGTATCAAGCGCTTTGTATAGTACAGGCGGGATTCAACAAAAAGCAGAGAGAGGAAAAGGCCAGATCAGGGAGTTAAGTAACTTAAGTCTACACAGCAAGAGACTGGTAGAGGTAACTTTCAAATCTTCTACTGGAAAAACCTCTATCACTTAGAAGCAAACAAGATGCTAATTTAAAGCAGTTTAGCTCCATCCCTTAACAATCAGATGACTTTCCATTCCAGATAACATTCGCATACAAGAGGCTGCATTCATAGCCAGTCCATATTTACTCAGTATGATTTTATCCTGGAAAAACTGTCATTGCTGTTTCAGTTTTTGGCTGTATACATTTTCAGATGAGAGTATCTTCTGTCTATTTTTAGAAGAGTAGTTCCCTTCTGCTAGAGATATCTGTGGCTGACTGCATTCCTTTTATACACATGCTGGGCACCATTTCTCTCCACAAGATGACACCACAAAGAGGTGGCAAATAATTCAGATATAAAGAATTAGAACTAAAACAATTTTCAAGGACTAAGTAATATTTTAGCTGAAGTCAAAACACATTGCAGTATTCCAGGTAGTTAATTTTTCCAAGCATAATTTCCAGCTGGAAGCTGGAAGAGTTGGACACACACCATATTAAACTTACCGTGTCCTTTACAGCCATAAAGCAGTGGCATATCCAGCGTCTCGTTGTGCCATCTCGACAGATGTAGGAGAATGCCCGGTCAAAGTTCCTGTCTGGTGCGCAGAAAGAAACCTTCTCTATTGTCTGATCAACTATAAGATCCTAGAGGGAAAAAATGCACCCCACCCCAAGAAAAGAAATGTGAGGAAATATGGATAAACACTTGACTGAGTAATTTTCAGTGTTAACTGCAAGAAGACAAGTTATACTAAAACAAAAGGATAACCTGATGTGGCTATAGTTATCTGGCAATGAATTCTACCATTCAGAATCTATTCCCAGTATGAAACAAAACCAACAGATGACATTTTCCACCAGCCACCTTTGGTAGAAGTGTGCCAAGGCACTCCCTAAGAATTCAGGAACCCAAACAATTCCTCAGATCTCTCCTCTAGACTATGAAGCTCACATTTTTGTTTTATTTTCTTTTTACAGCAGCTCCGGTAGTCTTACAATCAAAAAATCTCTACTGAGGTCAAAACGCAACACAAACTTATGGGAGAGATCTGCAAGTGTGAAAAGGTCTAGCAGCTGCTACAAAAAAAGCAAAAGCTGATCTGCCAGTGAGCTAAGCAGGGATGAAACGGAAGAGCACCAGCAGCACTGCCAGTATCAAACACCCTTGATTTGTTCCCACAGATTGATGGGAGAAGTGTTTCTAAAAAGGAGATAGTATAGCTTAAGAACTATGACATCTTCATTAAAAATTATTTTTTCAATATTTTTTTCAAAATTGTTTCTTTTGGTTGGTGGTTAGTACTTGGCACCTGCGCTAACGTATTCAACCACCGGGAGGCAACAGTATATCCTCTTTTTAAGTCCTATACTTCTGATTACCTCCAGGGTTCGCACAACTTATTAAAATGCACTTTTAAAAGATTAGATATATACAGTAACATTTCTAAAAATAATACATGTACTACTATTTTTAAATGAGGCAATCAGTAGACTGAATGCACCTATACCAGGATGCCTGTATTAAAACTGAGTTCTTCGGAGACAGCAGCTTTGGTGCTGATGAGCCACACCGTAACAGCAGCCCTGGAGAAGTCTAGCCACAGAGCAGGTATCCAACAGGCAGTCGTACTGCAGAGGGATAGGAATTATCTCTATCTGCTTGCTGAAATCATCAGCATTGGCTTGCTGAAATCATCTTTTAGGTTGACAAAGTAAGGGTTAAATGACATGAATACAGAACGAATTCATTTCAGACTAATGAGAGTAAAATTGTTCTGATAGCCATGCCATCTTTAAAAATACTAGTACACGTACAGAGGCAAGCCTAAAGCTCTTATTTCTAATTGCCCATATCTAGATAAAACCAAAAATTGCTGTTACTTGCACAAAGGCACCTAGGTGGTACATACTGTGCTATTTCACAATTTAAAAAAAAAAAAAAAACCAAAAACAAAAAAAACCCCAAACAAAACCGTGACACAATCTAGAAGGATGCCACAAATACATTAGCCGTCCACTTCAGACCAACAGCTTAGATTATCAGAACTAGAAATTATCGACTTTGATACTCAGTTACTCTTTTGCTTGAGTCTGAAGGCACAACCCTTCTACCTCATTTACTCTCTTCATTGCCTTTTGGGAAGCTAGCTTTTGTTCATTCCAGGATTTGGATGCACTGAAAATAATATTGATTAACATGAGTTTGCTCATGTATTACTATTGCAGCCTTCTGCAGTGGTGCAGAACGAAGTCAAACTCTCCAAGTTCAATATCAACAAAACTTAACAGGAGAAAAACGGTTCTTCTAGTAAATGCAACAAAAAAAAAAATATTTCAGGCTTGTGCTACCTGCCACATTTTACAAAACGTGTCTTGAGAGTAATGTGGAATTAACCGGGGAAAAAAATTAGCAGGTACACACATGTTTACAAAGCAAGAAATTAAACTAATTATACACCTCAGCCTTCCTTTCAAAGACCAATATTTGCATTAACATAAAGATTGGTGTCCGTTTAAAGTTACAGCACATACATTATTACAGAGTGATTTAAAACTTTTGTCCAGGGAAATCTAACCTTTGTTTTCTCATCTACAACTCTGAGTCCATCCGCCGAGACCCACAGGACTGCTTTAACAGCTTTCTTCCCAGACTTTCAGAAAAAGAAAAAAAAAAACAACAAGAAAAACAGTTTTATGCCAACAGCATCAGACTGCCACCCGCTTCCCCTTTCCGAGAACCATAACATTAAGTGTAGATGAAGTCCATGGTCAGTAGGGTGCCCAAAGCCAGATACTCAATCCAAGTTGCAAAACATTCAGAGAACCAAGCAAAAGCCAGTATTTCAGAAACAGCACATCGTGGGGATGGGGAGAGGACAGGTGGAAGCAAAAAGAAGGTGTACATCCACTGACAGTAAAGAATTCAAGACTGACCAAGTGGGTGAAGAATTCCACTAAAGAGTCAGAAGACACTAATTCATAAGGAGTTACACCACAGGTAGCTTCTTTAGCACAAGTTTAAACACAGGAAAATTCTTACCTGGTATTTCCACCAGCCCTACCCTCTGCCCCAATGGGATTCTGTCGCATGGCAGAATCATGGCATCACCTTAAACCAGTGTTAAAAGCACCCCAAAATCAGCAGTTACTGTCTCAGGAGCTTCATGCGAAGATCAATCACTCAAACATGTTTCACTAATTTATTAAGAACCAAATGTCACATCTTGGAAGAGAGGTAGAAAAATACGATTTCTGAACCATTTGGTGTGCATCTTTAAAAAGCAATGGTGTGAGGCAGCCTGACGCGGCGGAGGAGCCGCCTGGCTTTTATCCAAGATCTGGCTGTGGGAACTTTCAGCTGTCACAAGCTGAGGGTAAGTAAAAGTGGGAAACACAGGAAGGCTTCAGGAGCCATTTAAACTACAGATTCTTTCTAGACTGTTTACTTTTTAAGGGAAAGTTACAGAAAACAGTATAAACACTCGGCACAATATTCTTCTGAAACTAATTCATTGAACAGAAAACAGGCACAAGACGTCAACATATTGTACTGGTTGTTACAGAGAACTACTATTAGAAAAATATTTTTTTAATGTGTTACTTTAATTCACAAGCCCCATACTTTAAGCCAGCTAATAAAATATTCTCCCCATAACGTTTTTTGAAGCACTGGGTTTACACAGTTTGTGGCCGCTAATGGCACCCACCACAGACCACTGCAGGGAGTGAAGAGAGAAACAACAACAAAAAAGATGAAGAGGTATCAGCTAGTGGCTTCATGCAAGAATTGCAATTAATTATTTTTTAATTGTTTATTGTAGATGTATATAATTTATATTCAGTCATGGAGCAAGGACACATTCTGGCATAAGCTACCACGTGCTTCAAGCCTGCAACATTGATTTTAACACTCTAAGGATGAAATATCCAGGAGTGAAAAGTCTCCTGTTAAATCACAGTGGTTCCATTCTCAGAGAAAGCAGCAAGTGTGAAGAAAATGGGCCTGCCAGAACTTCCATTTGGTTTTGGGGGAGGAACTCTCTGTCCTAATTTCGGAAGCAGCAACGACACCCCGAGCATTTTCAAAAAGCTTGGTGAGAAAAGAGAATGGCACTGACTTCTACGAAAGAGTGATTAAAAGAGAAAAGAAAATAAGCACAGCATGAAAGCAAGCAACAGAGAAGTGCCTGCAGAAGCAAGTTTCTAACTGTCCATCCAGCCTGCTAGGTACCCTAGAGAGGGTTTAATGCAAAACTGTCAGATTCTGGAATGTCTAATGGAAATAATATAATTCACAAAGGAATACGTACTTAAATTTACCATCACGTGTGTTAAAAATATATTGCGCATTTCAAAGTCATTCTAATTTTTGGTCTTAAACGGCAGTAAATATTAGTACTCACAAAATACAATCTATGCTTTCAGTGCTCAGCTAGCTTCCATAGCCTAAAATTCCTTATTAATCCCCAAAACAAACGGTTCATAGCAGCCTGTCTCAAACTGTTTTTAAAGGTGTACTAGTTTTTTATAAGCCATTAACAGCCTTAGAATCTTTACTCAAGCAAATACAAACAATCAAGAGAAGTCAATGCCTGCAGGTAAGTTTGTTTTGGATTACCAGCATTAGGAAGAGACACGTCTTTCCTCAGCAAACAATAAAAACCTTGTTTCTGCAGAAATAGTGAACAGTTCCTGAAGTCTGTATTAAAGTCAAGTTTAACTGAGCTGGGTACTTCTTAAAGCAGTACTGCTTTTCAGCAGAGCTACCCCTCACCTGTGATTTTACCAAATGAGGATTTAGAAATAGCTAAGACATGGAACTTCATGTTTCTCAGAATAAAACGAAAAGGCTAAGGGGCTAGGTCCTCCTCTCCCACTGGACCCATAAGGTTCCTCACGCAAGATAACCAAACTTATGTTTGCTACACTGAGAGAAAATCCAAACACACTTTTACCTCACAGTTCCTCTTTCCAGATTTACGGTGGATGCAGGGCTCAGAAGGGTTAAGTCCTTACACTCTATATTCCAAACCCACAGCTACTGCTGTTGGGCAACATAATCACTTTCCCATCTACCGAATCCTCAGCTTATCTGTGCCTACTAGTGATGTATAAAGGAACATACCTCTCCAAATCAGTTTATATTGGATATACAAATCAAAGTATACTCCATTACATGCAGGATATTGCTAAGCATATTGAGATTACAAAGCAGATTTGAGCATGTGCACTCCCAGCACACACTGGACAAAGATCAGACCGGATGCAAGATACTGCACGGGAAGCGAACTCCAGTGCAGGGCGGCAGCTTGTGTAATGAACACTGAAAGGTACAGGTGACTCCAAACAAAAGTATTTAAAGTAAATGGCCAATATCCACTGGAACATATCCACTGTTGCTACCAAGGGAGTTATCTAGACATCCATATCAGCAGTGTGTCTTCATATTCGAGAGCTTTTGGATGACAGCACTGCTGGAAGAGAGCCACATGTGGCACCGACTCCCGGGAGCCTGATTTGTCAGTGCCGAGTCAGCCCTGATAGAAACCTTCCCACTCAGCACTTCTTAGCAGGTCAGTAATCTGCTCCAATACAAGATTTGTTATCTGGACTAATTTCAGAGTCCTCAGAGGTCTCCAGGAGGATGGATGAGGCATCCATCCCAACATACAACGAAGCCCAAAGACAAAGCAGGACCACTGCAAGTTGGGCATGAGGGAAACCTCTCAACAAGCTGCCAATGACCTAGAGACAGGCATCCACCTCCAGGTCCCTGCTCCCACCCCCCCCCCCGCCCCAAAAAAAGGAGACTAAATCAGAAATGCACAGCATGGGTCATGACAATTTAACTGTTAGAAGTGATAGGAACTGATATGAAGTTAGAGAGTCCAGAGGAGGCTGTGAAGATGATCAGAGGGCTGGAGCACCTCTCCTGTGAGGACAGGCTGAGAGAGTTGGGGCTGCTCAGCCTGGAGAAGAGGACGCTCTGGGGAGACCTCATAGCAGCCTTCCAGTATCTAAAGGGGGCTTACAAGAAAACTAGGGAGGGACTTTTGACAAGGGCCATGTAGTGACAGGTCAAGAGATAATGGCTTTAAACTGAACTAGGGTAGATTTAGATTAAACATAAGGATGGAATTCTTTACTGTGAGGGTGGTGAGGCATGGAACAGGTTGCCCAGAGAACCTGTGGATGCCCCATCCCTGGAAGTGTTCAGGGCCAGGCTGGACAGAGCTTTGAGGGACCTGGTCTAGTGGAAGGTGTCCCTGCCCATTGGAACTAGATGGTCTTCAAGGTGCCTTGCAACCCAAACCATTCCATGATTCTACAAACACGGAGATAAGTAGCAGCTATATTGTAAGGTGGAAATTAAAGTTTTAAGGATGCCAGAGCAGAATTAAAGTTGCCCAATAATGCATTTTTCAAATATTTGTAAGTTGTTTCTAGTTTTTCCTTCCTATTTTATTCTGTCCTAAGACTTACAAACAGCTGTAAGATGTATCTGGAGTCTGAGCTATATATAAAGAAAATTTTTCATTTCAGACTCTGTATAATACATTGTTTGATGAGAAATATGTGCACTCAGTGGAAGCAAAACATGAGAAATATTACCAAATCTGTACTAGTATTCAATAGAACAGAAAAGCTTTAGTTCTAAGACATGAAGAGCTGCCTAAAAAGGCAGTTGATTCAGTTATGTTGCATATGCTACACAAAATAAAACTGCAGAAGCCTAACCTCAACAAGACATCTCATTTTTATTTGAAGTTGAAAAGAAAGTATTTTCAATACTAAACACTTGAACATTTCTGGACACAAATCCGTCAGATGTACCTTTTAGGAGGAGAAAAATATGGAAAGGGAAAGTAGCAAACCTGTCTAGACTTACTTTTTAAAAGCTGCTAGTGTGTTTTAAGCAGCTCTGCAGTTTGTAATATTCTATTAAGCCCAACGTAAGGCATCTGCAGAGAAATTATAGATGAGACAGTCAAAAGATTATTAGTTATTAGCATCTCTTAATTATTAACAAGACAACAGCTGTCCCCTTTTTTTTGCCGTTTTCCACTAGATTTGGTCTACTGTTGCAGGCCAAAGCTGTAATAAAGGCACTGCCATATTGATATTGTGGAGGTATCTGAATACTAAGGATTTAAGCGGTTTCAGTGCTAATTAATGAAACACCACATGTTGAAGTAGAAGTAGCTCCCTCTTTGGCAAAATACTATAAAAGAGACAAAAAAAAAGACAAAGCAAATCTACAGGGCTGTGGTAAGGTACTGGACTTCATTAAAAAGCAAATAAAATATAATGGGGAAGCTGGCATATTTAATAGATAAAAATATGTCTGTCTTTTTAAATTAAGTGCTATGCAAATATCTGTCCTTTTACATCTTTGCCTTCTTATGTATCCTAACGTAAGTTAATACTAACAAGCAGAAAAAAAACTAACATATATGATCAGGTTGAGGTGGAGGTTTTTCTGTTGGTTTATTTTAAACAAGTTGTAAGTAGTATTTAGCATTTTAGTTTGTAAAGCAAGCAGCCTGTTTTGACTTGTCTCTGTAGATTCCAGCTCTTACATTTTGTTTGCACATAGGAACAATCTGATTAATCTGATTTACCTCCCACCTTTGGTGTTTTGGCTAAAAAAGCCCCAAAGCATGAAAGAGCCTCTTCACTATCACCGCACTTTAGATGTGTTCTTTTCCAGATCAGAGGAAGAAACCCGAATTGGGGGAACAGCTGTCCCTGTGGGACATGTATCACTATCCGAGTGAAAGGTGAAAAAAGGGCAGCTGAAAAAACCTTATTTAATTTCCCAAGCAAACCCCAAACAAAATCGTGACCAGAGAATAATGTGCTCCAAAAGACTTCTGCACGTATGGAGGTCACAGGTGTGTTAGTTTCTATTTAAGCCAAGATTAATTCTATAACAAGATACTTCAGAAGTTGTATCTTGGATTAACTCCATATGAAGACTAAACTAAAATGTTTTACAGGAACTTGAAACACAGAGGTAAGGAACAGACAAGAGGTGAAGAGAGAGAGCTCCTTCAGAGGCCTATACACACTGCCTTGCGGAGATGCAGACAGGAAGAATAAAACCCCCCAGCCATCAGTACAGCGCATTCTTAATACGGACAAAAAGCTACTTCCCTTCTCGTTCAAGACACTGTCCTCATGAAAACAAGAGCAACGATAGGAACAGTGAATTTTTTTATACATTTCAGTTGCAATTAGAAAACATAGTAGGTAAATGCCTAGTTTCATCTTCATATACCTTTGAATTAGGACTGTGCTTAAAAAAGAAAGGTTTAAGAGACAGCATGCGTAGGCACACTGTTTTCTCCCAACACTGACATTCGGGGGTCAACTCATGGTGCCAGGCAGCCGATCATGAAGCTCTTGCATGGCACAGACCCCAATTGCTCTGTAGGTATTTGCCCAGGTGATGTAGGCTGCCACAAGTTTAAGGGTTTAAAAGGAAAATTCACATTTTTTTCAGGAAGACCAAATCACTTCAGAACACTGGATTTCCAATACAGTCCATACGGATTTAGGTTTCTGTTTCAGGTTTTTTTAAATTATATTCTTTGTTTGATTAACATATTTCCAAGTCTGTTTTAGAAGTAAATATTCTGAAATGGATTAGGGGACTCTCAACACCCTGATTTTATGGCAGTGCTATACCAGGGATGTAACTCCTTATAGTGCAAGCACAAACGAGGCATTAAACTTACTTTTCCAAAGAAGCCTTTGAAGAACTTCCTTTCCTGGAGGAACAGGGGGGACAAGTCGAGCGCTATTACTGTAGGTAGCTAAAATGTCCCAGGGTTTCAAACCAACAAGCACACACAAGAATAGGGTTTGGAGGGAAAGGAAGGGGTTTTTAGAGTTATCCATGAGAAGGTGCGACAGGCAAATGTGAAAATAATCCCATGAAAATGCAGACCAAAGGGCACGCACACAATTCTAATAAGCTACTGCCCTGAAATTGGTGGAAAGAAGAGAACCTCAGCCCCAATTTCATGCAAAGTGGTTACTTTATTTTCACTCTCCCTTGTTTAGTCCCTTTTAGTTAGGTTTAAACAAAACTTGGCAGCAGACATGGTGGTTAAACAATTAAAACACTGTATGGGCTCTTGTGAAATGCAAAGTTCTAATTCCAGCACTACAGTCAAGTTTGCTCTGTATCGATCACTCTTTCCCAAAGCAAATGCTTTGGAAGCTGGAGAAGCACATATGGCTGCTATAAAGCAGGGTTAAACACTGTTTCATTTTATTCCAGTTATTTGTGGCTTTGGTTTACATGCTACTCTTACACTTCACACCTTATGCAGTCTTCTCTGAAGAGGGAGGAATTTCATCTTACGTCGTGGCACAACTAAAACACAAACGAAATCCCTTCCTTTATCACTCTCTCTAAAGCCTTCCAAGACTTTATACAATATATTTATAGAAATAGATATTCATTCTGCAACTTTGAATTGATAAGCTGACCAAGATCCCTTTAAAGTTAACTCAGACAGAGACAGGCAGTTAGGCAAGTGCAAAGACACCAAGAGCTGAAGTAAAACTTCCTAAATTTTTTCAGCCTGGAAGCAATTATACGGATTGCCTAATTCATATTAAGAAAAAGGCAGCACACAATTTTAAGCATATCTGCATGCAGTTTAGCTTACTGGCTTTATTTTGTTACCAGACCGTGAAAAGAAAACCGCAAGATCTGAACGGATCTCCAGAGAGAACGCTTCAGCTGGCCTGGCGCTCTGCAAGCGCAGCCACACACGGCTCCGCATGTGAGGGAAGCTGGCATGAAGCATATTGCTGTTCCCGCTATCCTTCCAAATTGTTTCACTTGTAAGGAATCTCTGGTATAGCAGAAACAGGGAGGAAGTGAAGAATTGCAGATGAGACAGAGAATGTCTTTGTGACAGCCTCTGACCCCAAATTAACACTGTGCAATTCCAACCTCTTGATGGCTGATAACGATACTATATTAAAAATATTATTGCAAATATCCTGAGGCAGTGTCTCAGGAACTGATTGATAAAGGAGGTTATATTTAAAACAAAGCTATGGTTCTGACGCAAGCCAACAAAAGCCAGGAAACACAAAGAAGGGAGTGTCAATCTCAACTTTATTTCCTGATTTCTCTTGCTGTGTGTGTCTCTGCCCAGCCTCCTTCCACAGAGCTTTTTACCAAATAGCTGTAACATTTATGTCAACTCAGACACTGTATAAAGAAC
Organism: Chlamydotis macqueenii; assembly: GCF_036417535.1. Lineage (NCBI taxonomy): Eukaryota > Metazoa > Chordata > Aves > Otidiformes > Otididae > Chlamydotis > Chlamydotis macqueenii. The sequence goes on from NC_141560.1 coordinate 40,348,926, forward strand.
ATCTCTAAGTTCAGTCAGCTGAAAAGCTTAACAATTTTTAGAGGCAGGAACGGTTATGTATTTGGACAGGATACGCTGAACACGAGGAGAGGAACTAATGGATTAATCACAGTGTTGTGTACATAATGAGAAGGGGTTGGATGCTGCTGCCAAGTTGAGCAATGACTATTGCATTACACTAAATAACAGCTTTTTAAAGATAGCAAAAGCTAAAAGAGATTCACCAGAAGCTACCTCATTTTTAGGTGATAGTTAATTTTGCTCTCAGCAAAAAGGCTTGTTAAACAAGATTATTTTTTTTAATAAACTAGACAAGGTTAATGGAAAAAGCAACATGCAAAATGAGTTGTAAATAACACTAAGTTAATGTAGTTTAGATATAACTAATGCATGTTTTAAAATATTAAATTATGTCTCTTTACCTGCTAAAACAAGAACATATATTAAAACAAATGCATCATTTAAAACAAAAAGTGGCAAGTAAGAAACCAATACTACAGGCTAAAGCTGATTTAAAATCAAAACATGACATGAGAGAGTATACTTTCGTCTTTACATGATGTTCCCATACTCAAGTCAAACACACTTACAGGCCCTTACAAAGTTATTTTCCAGTTTGCACTAAGTATTTTAAATTCAGTGAAATTGTTCTGAAGAAACCGTTTAGGCCTTAGGGCCCAAATTCAAGGATCCTACCAAATATCAAATATATACACAGTTAGTAATATATCCCCACTAAGGGAAAAATGCAAGCTCTGTTGGTAATACAAACCCATGTTAATAACAGACTGATTGCCGAATACATGGGTTTCTGATCTATTAATGAGACTGCAGTGCCATGTCATCAGACAGAAAATAGGGATATAACTCAAGTTTGTCTTCATTCATTCTAAACAATATTATGAATTGCACACTGTAGTATTGTTGGTGTGCAGTTGCAGAGCTAGAAAACTGTAACAACCGAATACACTGTGGATGAGGGATTCTCTAGCTAAAAGTGGCTTCTTTTACTCAGTTGTCAATCAAACAATGCCTGAATAAAACGCTCACCATCATCTCGTTTCAAGTTCTGCAAGATGCAATGTCAAAAACAATTACGCTACATTAAACAAACATGTAATTTAAAAAACCCCTAAAAGCTTATTTCCCACAGACAGACAGATTCGTTTGCATCTTTTTCAAAAAGCAGAGCAGAAATTAAGCTATTCCTAAACCTGAGATTAACACGGTTCTATATTCTTCTTTACAAAACCCCATAAAGCATCCCAAAATGTTTTAAAAGCCAATCATCAACCCTAGAAAAGAACAGATTTCAGTTCCCCAAATGACTTGCCAACTGCTGGAGAACAGGAGTTAAAAGAAGAAAAGAAAAAAAAAAAAATCTATTAAAATAAGTAAAGACAGAACTTAATTTTTAGAAGCTACAAGTACTTAAACATTTTTTTTTCTAGTTTTCATTGACTGGATTTATAAAACCTACATGTCACCTGCAAAGAAAACAATAAAGATTAAAATAGGCCACATACATTTCGACGTCATTTAACCTCATGAAAAGTGACGTCCAATTTCCCTTTACCTAGTTTTTCCAGTTTGAGCACTGCAGCTCAAACTTGTAATTCTTTCAAGACCAAGAGGAAGTCCATCAAAAATAACAAAGCACTGTGAAAGAAAGAGACTACCAAAAGAGCGAACTGTTTTCTTATCACATTCCTTGCATGCTGAAACATCATCCAGTGGTTTGGCTTTTGCTAATTAAGAGAGCATATTGTACAGGAAAGACCTTTCAGTAATAGTACAGTCCTAAAGAAATGTCCCCAGTTTAAAACCTACATGGTGGGGGTGAGGGGCACGGCTTGAATTGCAGTGAGCAGCTCCAAATAAGCCTTGAATCTGATGGAGTCTAGCAACTAAAGTACACAAAGTAGTTTTGGTAATCTGAATCTTCCTCTTGGAGCCCAATGAGAATTCCACCTCTGCCTCTCAACTTCCAACACTGACAAAGGAGACAATGCAAATATAAGAGATGTGTGCCTGTGTCCAATTTTATATATAGACATCAAAAACTTCAAATAGCAGAAGAAATCAAAATTATCTGAAGAAAAATGTTTCATTTATGAGAATGGGTAAAGTGATGCCATCTAGAATTTGGAATTATGACATAGCACAGAATAGGGAAATGAAATTATTTACTTCCAGCAAATGCACTGTAAAAGGCAGATATTCAAATTTGACATCACAGTCCTGGAATTATCCAGACTCCAGAAGAAAATGGGTGCTATGCTTTTAGTGTATCATTATTTATAGCTTAACTACACTTAATTGGCTTGTGGGCTTGAAGTTTATAGAAAAAAACCTAGAGAACAACTACTTCATAGCATAGCTTCCCAGGGAAGAGAATGAGAGAAACTGCATCAAGTAGATACTGCAGTGGTCCTCAGTGTGCTAATAAAAAGTATTCTGATAGAACAAAAACCAGGAGGGGACAAAACCAGATGCAATTCATCATGTGGTCAGTACGCGCACTTTTAGCAATGTAAATTAATAACTTTATTCTACATAATAAAGAAACTCATTTATATTTTGTGTGGCCCTTTTTAGTAAAAATCAATCACCAATCACCGTTGGACTGAATAGGAACAGATGGGATGTAGCTTTAACAGGTTGCTATACATTAGCTGAGAGAGAAAAGAATGAAAAGACTTGATTTTAATCAGAACACTAAACCAATTCAGAAACTTTATAGCACAACAGAAGGCAGAAAAGATAACCTATAATCCTCTGTTCTGTGCTAGGAAAAAGGGAAGAATAGGTTTATTGGAAGCCTTTGGAGCTCTCACATTTGGTGAGGGGAAAAAAAAAAGTGATGTCCAGTACCAGATATCTTAAGTTAGCAAAGGTGCAGTAGAAGTGTTTCATGTACTTCCAGTAATTTGGTTAAGCTGCAAAGATACTGCAGAGACACACACTGCCTTACACTAAAGGCATCAGTGAAGAATGTATATAGCTAAGACATATAAGAGAAGTGATGAAAAAGATCAAAGTTCTCTATCTCCATTCAAACTTCAAATTTTAATGTCCTTTCTCCTGTTCTCTTCAATGCTGTTTTAGCCTCAGTTCCTTGATAGATCACTGCCTTTCTAGAGTCTGCCATTTCCGCAGGATTTTGTGATATTACTACTGCAGGAAAGAGATGACAAGACCTCTTCAAATGAGCCACAGAAATTCAAAGAGCTTTGAACGAGTGCCATTTACAGAAGCAAACGTTCACAGAAGCCAAACTAAGAGCAGCCCACTTCATAACATATCAGAATTAGGCAGTCTTCAGGCCACTTTGAGCAGATGCAAGCCAGATTATTTCATGCAGGACTACGATGCTGCAGTGCATTAAAAAAAAGCAGTCTAAATGAAGTAATACTTTGTATAATAACAGTGAATTAAGTCACTATTAAAGTGGCAGGCAACAGAGGGGGAGAGAGAGGGAGAGGAAAAGAGAGAGAGGGAGAAAGAACTGTTAAAAAACAATGGCTGAAGTCCCATGTGGGTACCAACTTCGTCTGAAAGGTCAGAGAGGATTTTTACACATTTGTTTTGCTAATAGTTTCTGCAAGTAGAAAGAACAGTTGTAACTCTCTCCCTCTCATCATCAGATTAGCACGTCCCCCTAACCGCAGCAGTGCTCTCAAACCAGCCAACTGTTCTCCTAACATGGGTCAAAAGTTCAGTCTTTAGCTGGGGCACTGCTGCCGAACGGACCTCTTCTAGTAAAGCTCCCAGCCCCAAAGCCAACTTTTTCATGAAACAAATATACATACAGATTTCAGTCTCTTCACAGCATCTTCACAGATGTGCATTCCTCTGGATTCATCGACTTCAACATGTCCCAGGTACTGCAGGAAAGAGTAGGGGAGAAAAGCTCAATAGTAGCTCCTTAAACAACCCGGGTTTAAAAATCTAATCTCTGAATTCATCACAGCACAGCCGAGATGACAGACATTAACATCACTTGGCTAGCCTTCTTTCGAGTCTTGTATTTGGATGTTTGACTTTGTATTTATACAGGGTACCAGCATTAGTAAAAACGCGTAATACATGTAGAAATTCTGAGGGAAAGACAGACTTCCCTTACTTGAGGGAAAAAAATAAAACTGAAAAGTAGAACTGTATTTTTCTGCTTATTCAGCATGAGCTTTAGTCACTTTTTTTACTAGCATAGCACAAAAACCTTAAGTTAATATAAAGATGACTGAACAAATTATTTTTGAATAATTTATATTTTAGTATCAGAAACTGAATTACACTACATAGTAAGATAACTAAATACATTTGGATGTTCATGTCCAAATACAAGAAATTTCAATGTTGTAAACAGAAAACATCCTTCTTCCACCCCCCACTTTTTTAAAAATTGTAAGCCAGAATCGCTTATCTTCATTCACCACACTGAAACATTCATCATTCTCACAAAAACAGCGAACAGAAACTGCAAGCTTCAAAGCTTTTAAATTAATAACCCAGAATAATATCAGCCCGTAGAGGAAGCAATTTCAAGAAATATACCGGAGTGTAGTGCTTGGGGTACTGTGGATAGTTTATTTTTACATTCTGGGGGAAAACAAAAAAAAAAAAAAAAAACCCACAAAAAACCCCAAAAACCAACCAACCAAAAAAAACACCAAAACCAAACAATTAAACTAAGCTTTCCAGTTTTTCCTTGCCTTTTCCAATCATAGTTCTTTTTGACAGGGGAAGGAAATGTTCACTCAGAAACATTCATATCCTTATTCAGAGTACTTAACTCTTGAAGAAAACCATGAAAACTACTAAATAAAAGCTTTCTGAAGTTTTGTGGTACGAGGTATAGGTCAAAGAAACTTACCCCAATTTACTCGGCATCCTAAGAATTGTATGCAATCCTGCATTTCTATTCTAGACTAGCTAGAGAGTGAAGAAATTATTTGAAAGTATCAGAACCAATACTCGTGACACTTAAAGCAGTGGTAAACCTAGGTTTGATAATCTGTTGAGAAGTCCCACTCCATCACAGAACATTCTGTCATGAGTTACCTAAAATCTCACAGTTCTTGTTTCATTAATTAGGATACCACACTTAACTAGATGGACAAAAAGGCATTTCACTCTTCAGCACCACATTGGAGCACTCTATCAGAACAACATAATAGATTCAACTAAATCAACAAACTCAGACTGTTTTAAAGATTTAACAGAAATTTGAAAGCTGAGGGTTTTTTTCATGCAAAGCAAGATGCTCCAGAAGAGGAGACTCTACAAATCACCCTACACATCATTAAACTGCTGAAAGACTGAAAAGATCTTAAGTGACAGAGGGATTTAACATTAAATCTCAGGATGTGGCATTTTAAAAATCAGTAAATCTGGATGGAACACTTCTGCAAGAGTTTCTTTTAAACCAGCCCTCACAGCTGAAGAACAGCTTGAAAAATAAAATGAATAGGAACTACAAGGTAAATAAAAGAGATCTGACACTTAGAGCTTTTTCAAAATGAGCTCTGTGAGGCTGGAGCCTTATAATTGAATGCCGGAGCTGTCAAAACAGCAACTGCACTCCCTCAGCTGAGCTGGCTGAACACTTGAGCAAGATCTTCATTTCTCCAGAACACACACTAACTAGAAAATTTTAATTCTAAAAATACACAAATAGTAACAACCAAAGGTGCATTTACTATGTGTCTGGAAGTACATATTTATGCAAACAGCTATTGTAGACGGATCTTCGGTTCTGCCACGACTCCGCAAAGTTACAGAGATGTAGAAGTTCTGTGGCTGTCCATATTTGTCATGGGAAAGTTTTGGGTTTAGTAACTTGTTTGTCTACTTCTCTTTAAAAAGGAAGGGATATAGACAGGAAAAAAGGTGAGGTTTATAGAGGATAGGAAAAAAAATAGATATATGCATGGAAGGAGTTTTCTAGTTTGCATGACTATTAGGTAAAGTATCGTACAAATGGAGGACAAGTTTGGGATTTCCTGAGCTATCTGCACATCTCATTTATCCCAGTGGAGGCAAAATGTTTCCAACTGAAGATCCAAACCATGCAGTCCCTGCACTTGGCAACCTGCCTTTTGCTGGGAAGAGGGAGAAACAGAGCAGGGTAAATATTGCCTCATGTCACACTCCAAAACAGACAACCAGACAACCACTTTCCCCTGTGTTGCCAAAGCGCTATTCAAGTCCCACGCTCCAACCTTCAGCAATCAGTCATGCCACTGTTGCTGGAGACAGCAAATTTAACTGCAGTTTTCAATACTGCTTCCACTCCAGTGAATGGGGACGTTATTGCACATATCAAGTGCATCTACCCACACCAAAAGGGTACAATTCACAGACCTCATTGAGCACCAATCAATTCTGAATTATAAAATAATTTTATACACTGCTACACAATACTTCTTTATGATATAGAGGATAAAAGGTGCTTTGTTTGCACTTACAGTTTACACTTTAAGCCCTTCATTAAAAAAAAAAAAAAAGTTCTTCCCATTGCAATGTTTTTGCAAAAGCCAGAAGCTCATCGCTATCAGTATCAGTGGCCTTGTACATTTTACAGGCAGTTCCAAAATTCTTCCTGTTTTTTTTTCTGGAGTAGGGTGGTGGTGTGTTAATTCCTTAAAGATACGAATATATTTTCATTTTTTGTAAAACTAACTTTCAACTGTACAATCAGAAAGCTGTGTTAAACTGTAATCATATCAATACCTAACCCTAGATTTGAAATATTAGCTCAACTTATTAGTGCAGCAGCATTTTATGAATGAAGCTTCAACATTTAATAGATGAAGAAAATACAGCTACTAGTTAGATTAAGACACGGTCTGCTCCCTACAGCCTGAAATGGACGTTAAACACCAGAATTCAGGACTTAACAAAAATAAACCATCACCAAACTCTGTTGTCCTGACACAGGAAAGAGATTGCATGGAAACCACTTTAAAAAGCAGATACACAAATCCCATATTGTATATACAACCTTTCAGGATTTCTCAAAGGAAGTTCCCTTTCAAACTAAAGGAGAAGAAACGTACTGTGAAGTTCCTGGGCAGTGACTTGTCCTGTGTAAGTAAAATCTCACGCAAATCCATCGTGGCACATAACCACAAACACACGCAAGGACTGGGACGCATCATTAGCGGCTGCACAAAAATCAATGTGGACTGCATAATCCATACCATGGTGGCCAATGATGTTGCAAAACAGTAAGGAAAAGGGGGTACTCTGGACATATTTGCAAAGAGCACTCCTTGTCAGAAAGATCACCGCAGCCACCATTCCTGGAGGAAGTGAGTACTTTTCCATCATGGAAGTGTACATAGTAGGAATGCAGTATTAATATTGAATGCATTCCTACTTAATTTCCATAGCAACCACTGAATGATAGTCATGACATCAGCAGTTCTCAGCCATAAGACGTTTTGTAAGATTGCTATACTAGAATTAACGACCAATACTTTTACAGAAAGCTAAAATCCTTATGGGCAGAGTCCATGTACAAAATAACATAAAATAAAAGCTCTAATCCAAATAAAATACTTTCTGGGGCTGCTGGAGAACCCTTTAGCACAAACATTTTTAAACAGAAGTGTTACTTATATTAATATTTTCAGGAAAAAAAAAGAAGAGATTATGTTACAGCAAGTAATTAAAAAAAAAAAAAAAAACAAAACCCAACACTTCCCCTGTTCACCTCTGGGCTTCACGTTCTCTTCCACAGATGGTGGTGTTTGGCATCAATCTCAAGGCAAACAGAAAGCAATCAACATAGGAACAAGTTAAACTGGCATGTAGCAAAACATCTTTAGAACTTGAAAAGCGCTTGAGAAACTTTATTCTTTTTCAACATTTTAAACTTTTTCCAATTTCATCTAGAAATGAACAATTCAAGTTACCGTATCAAGTGTTTTTGGTGCAGCTGTCCTACTGCCTTCCCCCAAATATATGCTATCAAAATAGCTCCTAAGAAAACATCAAGGGATGATGTATCAGCTCAGAAACAAAACAGATCTACCATCTGTGTACTAGTACAAGAAATACTACCCTGATCTTTCTTTGTTTTCTTTTCTTTCACAAATACTTGGCTGACTCACTTTTCAAAATTTCAAAGTTCAACAGTAACAGCTGGCAAAAAGAAAGATCCTTTACCAGAACTCCTTCCACCTGGACAACTCACTCAAGCCAGTTTTGTTGTTCAAGCCTGGTGACACGCTATTACAGTCTCTCTTCCAAGCAGACACAGCTACACAAATCACACAAATCATTCCCTCTCTATCAGCAGATGTTCTCATGCACTGGTTTATTTGCAATAACAGATTAGGTTCTTCAGATTACATTTGAAACTAGATGGACGCAGGAAATGAGCTTACTGTAAGTCTCAGCCAAGGTGTCCCACGGTAGGGAACTAGCTGCCATAGAGAGAAGCACACCACCATTTCCTTGGTATTTTTCCTGGAGGTAGTAACATTCCTCTTTCTTCCTCTGTGCAAGTACTGCTTTTTCTAGAACTAGCGTATTATTTGTAACAGTAAAACTGACTACTTGGCATCTCATCTGCATGTGTAGTTACGCTTCTGGAATTGGTACTGCTCAAGAATTAAAAGCCTGAGCTCTAGTTTCACAGTGAAATGCTGTCTTGCAACTAGACATAAAGCTTAAATCCAGAAAGTTTGGATACATCTTAAAGTTAAGCTACTTTTCCACTGACTTCTGTAAGGTTTACATCCCAATGTTCAGTATTTTATTCCTCTCCTCTCTCTCTGCTTTTTTATCAGTTTGAAATAGATGTTTGCTTAGACAGAGCTGCAGAAGCACTGAAAACAAAAACTCTATAATTAAGCATCAACAAATAGACTAAGCTTAATTCTGTTTTAGTCAAAGCTACAGGCTAGTTATGATGCTACACATGTCCTTAGGGACCAACTTCTTCCACTTCCCTAAGTCACCAGAAAAGAAAATGTCCCATCAACCTGGCAAACCAGGAGCTGTAACAGTTTGACTGCTAAATGTCTCTCAATAGCATTGGTCAAAAGAATCTAACTTAAAAAAACCCAAACCAAACAAAACAAAAAACCCCAGCATCTATATCAGTAGCTCTCCGTGTCTCTTCACAAAGAGCACATCCACCTAAGAGGCACACCGTGCATTTCACTTACTGATTCTCTTAATGTATTATCAGTGTGAACAGAAACAATACTGAGGGAATAACAAACATTTCCAGTTCGGACTACTGAAGATGAAGTAGCAAAGCTCAATGCAGGACACTCAAACACTGTATTCCTCATATCATCACAAATCCCTAAAATGAGGCTGAGAAGGAACTCAGGAGGTTATGTAGGACAGCACTTGCCTCGAGGCAGGATCTACTTCCACATCTATGTTTGAAAAGTCAGCCTCGAAGTATTGTGACATTTCTGTAACTAGAGATCAACAGGGTAGACCTTCCGTTCTGTGGCTTACATGCCTCACTGTTAGAAAGGGAGTTTTGCTGAGTTGTTGTTAATGCCTATCCTAAATTTCCCTTGATGAGGCTTAATCTCACTATCTCTCCTAGCCCCTCCACAGCTTCACATATGTACTGTTAGGTTTTTGATTGTTCGCTCTGATATGCAATTCCTACTTTTCCAAGAATTCAGCATTAGTAAATAAATTTAAAGTTTAAAAAAAAACAAAAAAAAACACAAAAAAAACCCACCCGAAAAACAAACAAAAACCCCACCAATCAAATCAAGTGTTGATAGCACAAAGTTTTATAAACACACAGCACAGGTGTACACTGCACCTTTTCTTCAAGTCCTGCAAAAAAATGCAGTTTCTATTCATGACAATGGAAATCCCTTAATTTTAAAAAACAAAACCACTCAGAATTAAAAAGTATAACCCCATGAAAACTTTTTTATTTCCAACATCTAAATTACATTTAAAAGAAATTTCTGTGAGGACATCCAAACCACTTTTATGGCTCTAAACACTGTCATATCTTTAAAACAATTTGAAGTTTATTAAACAATTTAAGAATTTGACCTTGGTCAAATAAAGGAGGGTTTTAAAACTGAGTAAGAAGATTCATTTAAAACTTCTTGTTTGCAAGGCTATTCAAACAAACAAGATTGTATTACATTCCTTTTAGTTATCACAAAAAATGCATAGGAATATATTTGAGGCAAGTCTCACACTTTCTGTTAAAATCACCATTCTTCTATAATTTGTTGTCTTCAAGCTTTTTTCCTGTGATCTTAAATGCTGCAAGATTTTTTAAATGTACCTTTGCTTGCTTCTGAGTTAACATTCAATAGGAATGGTTATTGTTCATTGCTAACATCAATTTATGCCTTAAGAGGTAGGGATTTGTAGTGTTTAATGTGTAAGGCTGTGCAGCATTTCAGAAACCAGCAGATTTGTCACGTTAACTTCTTAAAAATACTTAACATAGTTTCCAAAGGTTATTCAAGTATCTCAAGCTTTCACAGTCAAAAATATCACATGCCTAATTTAAAGGCACTTCAGCATCAACATGCTGGTAAACTCTTCTACAGCTACTATTATTTCAAACTAGAAGTGCATTTAAGACATAAAATAAAAGTCACATTACCTGTGCTTTCTGAGTACCAGTCTGTCTGATCTGGAAGAACATAATGGCATGCAAGTTGTATTTATAAACTGATTATAAATAACAAGTTACTTTAATGAGATTTATAAATTAGACAATAAGCAATACAATTCAATATGTAAATTCCAAAACTAAAGAGGACAACTGGGCAACTACAAGGAATGCAAGAGCACATAGCAAAGGGACAGTTCTGGAGCCCCCAACATAAGAAGGGCATGGACCAGTTTGAGAGGGTCCAGAGGAGGCCATGAAGATGATTAAGAGGGCTGGAGCACTTCTCCTACGAGGACAAGTTGAGACAGCTGGGGCTGTTCAGCCTTGAGAAGAGGAGGCTCCAGGGAGACCTTATAGCACCCTTCCAGTACCTCAAGGGGGCCTACAGGAAAGATGGGGAGAGGCTGTTCAGTAGGGCCTGTTGTGACAGGACGAGGGGTAATGGTTTCAAAACAGAAGGATAAAGATTTAGATTAGATATTAGGAAAAAAAAATTTTACACTGAGGGTTGTAGAACACTGGAACAGGTTCCCCAGAGAGGTGGTGGATGCCCCAGGGGGGCTGGACTAGATGACCTTTGAAGGTCCCTTCCAACCCTAACCATTCTATGATTCTATAAATGTCCTATTTCTAGCGACAGTGGTGGTTTCAGCAGGGTCACGTATGGCCTACTGACATACATGCTGCCAGGTCACAGGGACCCCAGGGATGAGAAGTGACACTCAAGTTCCAGTGAGGACACTCTACAGGACTCAGCACAAGTTGTTCCCCTTTCTTCTGTCTTTGCTTGCATACAGAGCAATATGGTGTCCTCCAAACATCTCCTACCAAACCAAGGGCTTGATAGGAAACAGTTGTAGAGTATTTACTCTGAAAAGTCAATTATTTTATGTGTGAATGTACAACTATCCATAAAATTTTTATTTGTCAACACTAACACAGAAATCAAGATTCAGTGGAAAGGGTAATTCACATGATACCAGGCACTCAGCAACAAATCCTGGACTTCAAATTCAAAAATACAAATACAGTTTGTTACTCCTCCACGTGGACTTTTTCAACTGGTATCTTTAGTCTTCCAGTTGGAATAAAAGGAATATAATATGCAAGTAAACTTGCAGGCTACAGGCAACAGTAGCCTCAGATGTATTAAAGTCAAAAGAGACTGCCCACCAAAACGATGAAAGTGAAAGAATAAAACTCATTAGATTAATCCGACATATGAGATTGTTGTGTCTTCTAGAACAACAGGCAGGAATTAGCTGTTAATATTGTAAGAGGTCCTGGTTGTTCAGAACCGCCAAGAGCTTGCAAATGTTTTATTTGTTTACTTCTGCTAAGCAGAGGGAAATGACCTAATTTTTCTGATACAAATTTCAGGCCAGTTACTCTAAAGTGCATTTGTATGAATAAAAACTACTTACCCAGAGGGACATTTGGAAAGGCATTTCAGACAAAAGAAGCCCTAGTGTCAAATATTTTAGTCATTAAAACATAGACCAGCTGCATGTTCTCAGTGAGGTAGTGTCTGGAGCAAGAAAGCAAGTTTAAAATTTTTTATGTCAGTGAACTTCATTTTTGCAATTATGGCTCAAGATTGTGTAAAAATAAATTATAACATGGCTATAATGCTTCTCAGAATAATCTACTTCTGCATAGTTTTAAATACAATGTCTCCACCTCAGTCCCTTACACATTACATGTAGCTGGCACAGTTTTTCTCAGAGGGAGGATTCATCACTTCAACACGGTAGTAACTTTTTAGTTTGTTACAACAGTGGAAGAGAATTCACCCCTGAAAACACACTTTTACACAGATTTTTCCAGGAGCTGTAACAGTGCCACATTTAATCACAGGGGCAACTCTGAGTACTCCAATGCAACTTTAGCCAATCCAAAGTAGTTTACACTGAAGAGCAGTGCAGCAAAGTCAGTAGCCATCCCAAGGCCCTGTTTTGAATGTGTCAGATCACCACCTCAAGCGTGGTTAGATTTCCAATAGAGTGAAGAGCTATCTGTAAATACATCCTACGCACACTAAGATGACTGAGAAAATATGATCAGTACCTCGTTACATACAACACAGCCACTCCAACTAGTGGAAAAACATAGACTGTTAAATAAAAAAAAAGTAAATGTTATTGCCTAAAAGTAACAGTACCTGCCCAAAATTATCACCACCTCCAAATTTAAGCACAGCACTGGAGAGAGCCAACTGTTCATCAAATGTACTTCCTTGAATTTTAAAGCAACAATGTAATAGGAATTTTGCCAATACTTTCCACAGAGCATCTTCTCCACTGAAAAGACAACAATGCATGGATGCATCAGACTTGCTCAAAATCCAACAGCAAGCTCACAGACTTATCAGTAATTATCAGTAAGAATCAGCTGTGCATGAAGCACAGTAAGAGCTTCAAGAACTGCCAACACACACAAAAAAACCCCTAACTTTAAACAACATTAAATCTGTTTGCAGTACAGCATCCTCAAAGCCCAGTGAATGCGCAGCTACCGGCGTCCCTGTCCAATACTAAGAGAACATAGCCTGGAGGCAGGATGGAATCTTGTCTGCAACATGACTTTCAAAGTGCTTCCACATGTTCTGTAATATCTAAAAAAGGATAAATTTGTGCTAGCACTCTACAAACACCCCAACTCTGGGCAAAATATAAATGCCCAAAAGCAAGAAGTTAAAAACCACATGAACTTATCACTACTTTAAGAGTGACATCTCTTTCACCCCTCAAACTTTCATGATCTTTCTCAAAAGAAACCAAGAGTAAACGTTCCCTACGCTGCATCTGCACTAGTTTCCTCTCTCCAAAAAAAAGAATGTTAAGAGTCTTACCTAAATAAAAGAGTAAGCATTAGAAGAAATAAAGCTCTCAACATGGCTTCTACTACATTAGCTTCACATATTTTACTTTCACGCAGAAAACCTTAAAGACAGCTGCACAGACGTTTGTTAACAATTCTCAGGTCTTCATCTGCTATACAGGCAAAATCTTTTGTCACCCCTGCAAAAGTGAGACCCCAGTCTTGCCACTCAGCTGTGCTTTAAGCTCCAAAGAACCATGGATGAGGATTGTTAGAGAGTGGGCAAAGCAAATAATAAAGAACAAGGACAGACTAAAGCCCCCAGAAACATATTAAACTGTGGCTGAGCAGCTATACTATAGGTAATGGACCTCTCTAGAATTCCATTTAGGAACTTTAAGAAAATGAAGATACTTTCACCGTGTTTCAGACTTCAATGCATTCCTATTCAATTCATTAATCATCTTCCCCAAAATATCTCAGTTTATTCTGCTCCACTGAGGAGCACCAGGAAGAAAAGTCACCCCATCAGATGTTTGAAGACATAGGCCACAGCATACTTTTCCTGGAATGTATGAATTTCCGAATAATACCCAAGAACGGTGTGACAGGATACTCTCCTTCAATAGCACAAAGTTCTATTCTTTTTGCAAGCAAAATATAGTACCACCCACTGAACCGATGACTCCACATCTGGTTTATCTCGTTCAGTCACAATGGCATACTTCCCGTCTGTATCTATTAAACATCAGTTAACACCCACTTCGCATCCCAAGCCTAATAAAAATTCCCACTACTGCCCATCTCAAGGCATAGTATTTTGGAAGATAAATTCTAAATCAATCAGCTAAAATGCCTCTTAATGCCAAATTGTTCTAATTTAAAGTTTTCATCTAATCGTGAATTCTTTAAATGTTACTAGTCTACCATTCAGTCCAAATCAAGAAACATAAGAAAAGATGAGTTTACTTCAGAGCATTTTTTCCAATGACCAAATTAAATTAATTCAATGAATTCCAACATAAAGCAGGCAAATAAGGGTAAACAAGTCCCATTATGGTGACAGGATGCAAAAACTCATCCATTTCTATGCCTCTCCAGTACAGAATAGCCCAAAACCTTTTCTGACTCTGGGTACATGTGCCCAGAACAGATGAATGCTTCATTTAAATACAGGAAGTCTTTGTCATTGTAAGTGCAAGTCCTGACTGAGAGTTTAAAAAGTCAGTCTTTAAACAGCAAGAAGTGGTTCACACCCTTTGTGTTCAACAAATTATTGAAAAGTTTGAGTAAAACTAGATGTCTAGAAATGAAGCATTTTACTTTTCAACATGTGTAATGGCAAAATTATTAAAAAATAACGATCCTCAAGCTAACAGCTGTGTTCTTTCCTAGGCAGTGTTAAACCTCAATCTAAATTTCAGCTTCCACAAAGCAGTTACTTTCAAAGCTCTGGCATCACACCATCTCTGTTTAGTATTGGATTAGAGTTCCTTCCTTATAGCAGAAAACTAACACAGAACAAAGACAAATAACCAAGTAGCCATAACAAACTAGAAAACGTTTTATACAGTTGAGCAAAAGCACACATAAAAAGCAAGTTATCTCAAATTTATTGAGCATCTGCACATACCCACAGCTTTACAAAAATATGTAACTGCCTGTTCTACCTAGCAACATCACCTGTTTAACTACTGGACAGAATTACTTTGAGTGTAATACACATAACTGATAAAAGGTCCTTAGGTGCCAGAATCAGACTGCTTTCCTTGTGCATTAATGCATTAACTGTCCATAAGCGTCATCTGCTTACAACCTATTGTAGAGTTTAGTATTAGAGTGCCTTGAGGAATACGGTTTTTGATTACAAGGGGAGTATATACAACAAGACACCTTAAATTTCATATTTATTTTATTATTATATTCCTTAAGTATTAATATTAAATATTATTATCAAATATTAAAATAATATTGTTTCTTAAATAAAGGTGAAGGATAAATTATGACACAAAAGAAAATACTTATTTATAATACTCATACTCTGGGAATGAGTTCCCAGACTTCAAAAAGGTAATTTCAGTTTCACATACATTAACAGTCTAATATACACACACAAGAAATGGCAGCACAGATGCTCTCAGAAGTTAGCAAGAGCTTATAAACTCAAGCACTGGAAGGAAATGCAGGTGTTCCTTTGCAATGTTTTCAATTATCAAAACGGAGGAAGGATTCCTTTCCAAGCACAACCCACCACTTAGCTTACAAGTCTTACTGCAACCTTAACTCCACTTTTAACACAGAGAACAGAGTACCTTTCCATTAAATACCATTTCTGCTCTTGCAGAAAAATGAAGACAAGTATTATATTACTCCTCTGCCTAGCTACATGATTTATGCTACATTATTATGTAGTTGAAATATCTCAGACAGTGATTTTCCAAGGCATTTGTTATATGACTCATCTGGCTTTTTAAAAAAAAAAAAAAAAAAAAAGCCACATCTTTTGCAATCAGAGCTGACTGTAAAATAGGTCAGTGTGTAATGAAGCATGCCACTGGCTTATGCTCGCCAAATAAACCCCAAATAATAATTCACGGCAAGAGTACTTCATGGATATCCAAAAGAAAGGCAGAAACTCTTACCTTAACAGGAAAGCTACACTTGCCAGTACGAACGCCTTCTTCATCAGTCTGCCACTGGTGAGGCCTACTGGCCTCTGGGACATAGACATCTTTCTTTCTCCTAAAGCTTTGCCGTAATTTGTTCATTTCTCAGATTTTCAAGTCCTAGAAGAAGAAAAAAAAGAGCACTGCCAATAGGCACCAAAACACACATTTAGCCACTTTAGGTCAACCACTATTACAATAAACGTCTCAGTGAAAAATTTGAGCTTCTGCAAATATGAATGGAGGTACCTGTGAAAGGAAAATATTTTGGACAGATTCAGAGAAAGATAGATACTTCAAAGTGGACAACATAAATCCTCATTACTTGTTTAATAGCCTTCCACAGCAACTGAAGCATTAGACCAAGGAATAACTATTACTCCGAGCATAAGGCTACCTAAAATAGCTGACAGAGAAGCTCTGAAGAGCTATGCGTTCATGAAATCCTGCCTCTCCAAATTCAAACACCTACCTAGAGCAAATCAAGCAGGACACCAGCAGCCCAAGCTTCCAAGGCACCCAGGCAAGGCAAGGCCCTAAGACTGCTCCTAAAATCAGGTGCTTGTGCTGTTAAGTACAAGTGACAGGTTCATGCTTTCACTGAGGGCCACAGTCCAGCCCTTGCTTAGTGCGCTGGTAAAAGTTCTTATGCTTAAATGAGAAACAGACTGAATTGACTTCCACGTCCTGGGTAAATCTCTAAACAATTACATAGTCATACCTCTTCAAAGGGGGATGATAGTTCTGTAATTACACTTCCAAGGCCTAGAATTAGATGCTTTTTATACACTATTCCCTTATGTATCGGTTTCTATATACAAGCCAATCTATACTTTAGACATGCTCCCCTTTACTAGATTCAAGCTACAATTAGCCAAGAAGCTATCAGAAAAAGTCCCACTCACTAAGACTCAATATTCTGCTACAGAAGTAAAATCATATAGGATACAATGTGGGCAATATAGAAAACATGCTGAAAGGCCTCTTGAGATATTGCTCCTCTTTCCCGAAAAAGTAACCTTACCAACCATGATGTCTCATTTAGACAGAAAAAAAGATGCTGCAGAGCGCAAGCCAACAAAATCTAACTCTATATATGATTATTTCCCATCAGATTACCTAAGCTACAGAATATAGATATTTACCGATGTCCATAGGTGGCTTTCGAATGAAAGCCGCTTTAAAAATAGTTTGAATGCTATTTTAAACCCTGAAAAGAACTAGTGTTTTCCAATTAAAACTATTTGACATAGGTGAGAAAAATCAACACATTCATGTTTGTAATTGCTGACATTTATGAAGCTTAAATTCAAAATGCAACAATTTCTGAGCTGAACAAAAGCCAGAAATTAAAAGCATTATAGAAAATCACTGCCTACTGCTACTTCTGATCAGCCAAATCAAAAATATTAAATTGTTTTATAGCTCATGATGCACTTGAGCCATTCCAAGCAACAAAAAGGTGTGAGTTTTGTCACCGACTCCCCAAACCTTCCTTGAGCAACTGTTACTTTCCTGCTCAAGCTGTAAGTCATTAGGCAAGTCTGTTCCCACTGCATCTTACAGGCATGGCTTTGGCTTATTTCTGTAGAAACTCCCATTTTTCCATAATCTATTAAAAGCAATATTGTTAAATAAGTAATAATTTAAAGATATATCCATGGATAAAGAAAACACCACTATGTCACTAAAACTGGGAAATTTAAGTGTGTGGATGTTAATACTTGTTGAAGTGCAAATAAGCACGCTACTCACATGCATGAGTTCAGCGACAAATGCAATGCTGCCTGGTCTTCCAGCATTGCAGGGCATTCAGCATAAGGGATTATTCCTGAAGTATTTCTCCATTAGAAATCAGACAAACAACCAGACCAAACGCCAGTTTTGCAGCAAACATCTGTGCTTAAAGCTGCTTTGTGAGTGTTTGAAAGCAGTAAGGTGTGGTACTCCAATCAATCCAAATCTTTCTTGCAAATTAAATGAAGGGTTGAGATGTATGGCAAAGGCCAGATGACTGTCCCGGGGAGGGAGCATGTACCTAGAACAGCCACGAGCTCTATCAAGCAGTGTAGGAGTAGGGATAGGGAGCTGCTCGGGGATTCTCAATCACAATTATCCAGTTATAAAGCAGTGTTAGCTTCATTCCTTCATAGCTGCAAAATGTCTGACATAAATAGGAACATAAAATATTTTACTTAATTTACTTGGCAGGATTTAGAGATTAGAACATGTGTGCAAAATAAAAAACATGCACATTTCTTACCACTAAAGAAGCTGAAGTAGCTCCTCTACACACACAGTTTCTTTATTTTACAAGCTAAAAGCCATTTAAAGGTATCTAAATGTGCAAAGGCAATTCTGGAGGTTTTAAGAGGAGGTGTAAGGCTTCTATTCTCCGTAAAGACTTAAAGAGGCATTAGGGCAGTGTTAGTAATATATTTCGCTCTACAAGCTGCATCACTCAGACTAATGGAACCAGAATTTGAAGGGGGGGCCTCTCAATCACCTGGGGCAGGTGACATGTACTGCAGCAAATAGACAGACAGCACATCTCAGCTCATGAGGACAGACACCCACTCTTGTCCCTGCTGAAGACTGGCAGCACCGCAGCACGATGAGCAAAACCGCTGCTGCTCCAGCTGCTTTGGTGCAAAGCTCCGGAGCCTGCTCAGCACACAGCTTAAACCCAGCTGCCCAACCTTGCACTCCAGGGATGGTAAAATGGTCACAGGAGCTCCGTTGTCAAAAAGGGGCAACAGATTCTTAAACTGATACAAGTAGATCCAGTAAGGCACATTTGCCAGTATTCTGAGTATGATCCATTAAAAAATGCTTCGTAGAAATTTCAAACCTACAAATGTGCAAAAACAACCCGTGGAAAAATTCTAAGGTAACTCAGAATCTCAAATGCTTCCATAAGTAACAAAACAAGAACTGAGAACAGCACGCAGCCACTGTACCACTTGTGAAATCACAGACTAATTGCATTATCTTAACACTTGCTTATGTGAGCACTTCCTTGGATTTCTCCCGTGAAACATTGCTTTTGCTATGAGACTGGTACCATATCAGAGATTTATTCTGACCACGAATCTCAATCCACAGGGGAGGATGAGAATAAGAGTTCCTCAACTACACTTTTTATGAGAAGCCAAACTGGCACCTTGCCCAAAAGTATTTCCTTTTCACTGAAAACCAAACCCATTTTCCTACATGTTCTAATTTTGAGGTCATGTTGGCAACAAATGGTTTTAAAATAGCTTATTCTATTTAATAGAAAGGCTGACAAATAGCAAGATTAATTTCTGGTCAGGCAGAGAGCTTTCTCCAACTGCCACACTCAGATTTTCTGAGCTATCAGACTGTTTTGAGCAGGTTGCAAAATAATTTACCATATTACCTGATTTGCTGTTAACATGCATGTCAGTCCAATATAATTAGAATCACCATCTAATGGAAAAGTGTTAAGTGAAACGATTCACATAGGCTGCATATTTGAGGATTCAGGACAGAAGCACACAAATTGCTGCAATTAAGTGCAGAAAATTCTACTGATTTTGTCTGGAGCTCAAAATCCCTGCACAGGAACTCTATAGAGAAAAATGAGTGAGCATTCTCTACTTAAATTATCTGCAGTGCACTTCACATTTCCATACAAGCCTAGCATGCCTGCCAACATGATGAGAGACACCAACCTAGGCTGCAACAAGCTAGCAGGGCATTTTCTACTAAACTGACAACGTTACTGGTACCATAAAAAGTTTTATACTGTCTTGGGATTATGCAGTGTGAAAGTTATCTGTCCTTGATTTTTTTTTTTAATATTTAGCAACTGGTCTTTGTCCTGTAATTAAAAGTATTTTTTAAACCCTCAAAAAGAAACAAATCAAACCATCAGAGACATGATTTCCTTTTCACTTTTACAACTCCAAATCCATATAAAGCTGGGGGAAGAAGAAGGAAGGGGGGGACGTTAGGAGTGACGGCGTTTGTCTTCCCAAGTAACCGTTATACATGATAGAGCCCTGCTTTCCTAGAGACAGCGAATGCTTGCCTGCCGATGGGAAGTAGGGAATTAATTCCTTGTTTTGCTCTGCTTGCCTCTGCAGTTTTTGCTTTACCTATTAAACTGTCTTTATCTCAACCCACAAGTTTTCTGACTTTTACTATTCCGACTCTTTTTCCCTTCCCGCCATGGGGGGAGTAAGCAAGGAGCTGCGTGGTGCTTTAATTGCCAGCAGGGGTTAAACCACGACAGAGACAAACCAGCAACAAAAGGCTGAAAGCACCAAGACCTTCTTGGAGAACAGAGGAAACAGAATCACTTTGGGTTCTGTCACATTTCAAGGTTATCTCTACCAGAAGGCTAACTGCAAACAGCTTGACATCTGAATGGTCATGCCCATTAGAAAAAAAAAAAAAAAAGAAAAGAAAAAAATTACAAACAAGAAAACCTTCACCACTTTTGCAATCCAAGAGATTACAACATTAGACTAAACATTACACCAGTTCCCAAAGCACCATACAAGCATCTGCAAAAGGCATGGAAAAGACAAAAGTTATTTACATAGTGAGTTATAAATTTATATTGCTATTTATTTTTACACAAGTGAATATATTGGGATACTTTGAAAGCACAGCTCCAAAGCCAACCAAAGGAGAGCTTTGGCAGCACTATTCTTCTGACTATCTGAAAAGGTATAAGTTTAACCCATATCAGTTCACTGACAATTCAGGGGCAGCACAGAGACAGAAGCAATGTTGTCATGGAGAAAACTGCATGTTGAAGCACTCTTGGCTTTATTGCCTTGTGCATCATCAGGTTACGGCTGCAGAACAAACTACTGCAAGATAAACTAGCACGTTAATTCATGTCTTGTTAGCTGCTCTGCTGTACAAATTTGTTCACTTTTACCCTTCAGTGAGCACAAGCCAGCAACTCATCCTTCAGTGAGAGATGGGTAAGCTTTCACATTAACTGAAATTAGATCAGGTTGGAGCTGATGCAACTTTGGAGCTTCGCTTGCCTTGCAGGAGTTTAACCATGCACCCATACCTTCAGATAAGCAGTCCATTTACATTTAGTGTAAATGTTTCTTTCATGGCAGTTGCTGCCCCAATGTACTCCAAACTATAGAATCTGCAGGGCAGAAGGACAGTACTGGTACCTGAATTGCATGCATAAATTTAAGTGGTTAGATATTAGGCTAAGGGTACTACAAATTTCATGCTTTTAAGCAACCACCTACAGTTTCAACACTGAGGACAAGAAAAAAAAAAAAAACCAAACACAAACCAGGAAAATCCATTTTTATCTTTCTAGACTTCAAAAAGGTTATTTAATCCACATTCAATTATGTGGTATATTTTTTGTTTGCAGTGGAAAAGGATAAAAACTGATTTAAAGTCTTCAGTTCAGCCAGTTTTTAAAAATCATTCAGAGGGTTTGGGATTACTTTTCTGTTTTCTCTCAGAATTGAATACGTTTCCCATTTCCTTTACCAAAAAAAAAAAAAAAGTCATGGGTCAAATAAGGGCAAAGTATTCTCTGCAGTCTGCAAGGAATACAGAATTCCAGGCGCAGGAAGGAACATCCCTCACCACCATCCTCCTGTGTTGTAGCACAAGTCCTCCTGCAAACCTGGACCATCAGGAGCAGACCAAACTGACACATCAATAAAATTCCTAGAAGTATACATTTCAAAAAGTAAGGAAATCTGAGCTTAAGAACAATGTGTTACAGGGATCAGTCCAAAATTTACAAGCCTCCACATAAAAGTAATTCAATTAAAATGTTAAAATCAGATTAAGAAACTTTAAAAAAAAAAAAAACCCACCACAAAAAAAACCCTCATTCATACCTCTACTGCCTGCTGGCCAGACACAAATGAGGCAGGAGCAGCTGCACAACTCTCAGCTGCACAACTCCCATTGAAATACACCTAATCCTGCAAATAAAAAAGGACCAAGCCAAATTGAGCCCCACACCCAGAGCAACAGGTTCATTTATCTCTAATACGTTTTTTGCCTAAGAAATACCAAGCATTTCTTGACATCAAAGCTTTCTGAATAAAGATGTGTTTTTCCTGCCAAAAGTATCTGATACTTCAGATCTAAGAGGGCATGCAAATTATCTTCATCACATTGAAAAAAAAAAATGTGTTTGCCTAACCTACTTACTAGCAAAACACTCCAGAAACATTCCTTGGCACGCCTGCGAAGATCTATATCCTCAGAAAACTCCGCAGCTTTGAGTTCTTGTGCAAGCCCAACCTGGTCACACCTGTCCAAAGACTCATGTCTAAGAGCTATCTTTTCAGCATTACCAGAACTTGAATTTCATCACAAAATCCACAAGGGTCCGCACCAGGAAATGCAAACCACCCACACTTCCGTATTTCAGAAGAATATTCCACATTGCTTCTTCCTATAAAACTCATTCACTGCTGACACCAACATTACTGCAAACCTTGGCTGAGGAAGGCCGCTTGTTTCAAATCATTTTTTTGGGACAAGATTTGGTTTTGGCAGGCTTACCTGCACTATGAGCGCAAATCCAAAAAAGTGGTTCAAAACATTTAGATCCGTCTTGCTTTCTAATGCACAGTTTGAATCTCTAAATTTAAGATGACAAGGTAAGAACATTTCATTTATAAGAGAGAGACAAGCTAGAAAAAGCAAGTTGATTGCCGCCAAGGTAAATAGTCTGCCCCTATCTATTATGAAGCTGCCAGAGTAGAGTTTTACTTCTCTGAAAAATCCTTATTAAGCACTGCTGCTAAACAAAAGTCCTCCCCTCCTCTCCCCACTTACACAGTACAAAACCATGTAATGCTCTATGTCTCCAAGCCTACTGTAAAGGTTAGCCAAAACTTGCTGCAACAGCTCCTCTGCAATTATTCACCAGCACCAGAACAGAGAGTACCCTTATCTCCTAAGGAAGAAAAGGTCACTCCATGTGTCAGATTTTGAATACAGAACTTTGAGCCTTTTTGTAAGTTTAGATCCCATAAAATCTAATTAAATCCAGCGCTGTCACACTGAAGCAAAGGAAGGCATGTAACCATATGAGCATGCTCACTAAAACGTTAACAGTCCTGCTTGCGCAAGACGCTATGACTAACCACATTATTCACCGCATGGCTTTCCAACTCATTTACCCTTTCATTACCCAATTAAGATCTAATAATACAATACTACAAGTAAGCATTCTAAGACATCAAAATACACATAAACGTGAAGCATGAGTTCATTTGTTGAGCCAGTAAATACATGTTGTTGTTGTTGTCGTTATTTAGCATTCAAATTAAGGGGATTTTCCTTGTTGCAGAAAAAATAGTGTTGGATACATAATAAAGACCACTGAAACAAGCATATCAGCTGTAGACAACTCATCTTCCAGTAGCAAAAGTAAAATTTAGATCATACTTAGAAAATACAGCAGAAATGACAACCTTAAACTCTTCATCTAAGACCAAAGATGTCAGAGCTGTAACGATAATATAAATTTCTCTGACAATGTTCTAAAAATTGTGATGCACTGTTATCATAAGACATGAGGTACTAGCTATCCTCTCAAATCCATCAGATTTCTTGCTGTCTCATACCTGAGCACTTCACAGCTGTTTCCAAAGCATTTGACAATTCTATTTGCACCACAGATGAGGGTGCAGAAGAGAAGGGGGGAAAATGTTATGACAGCAACATCTTACTGGCAAGGAACAGAGTTAACAAAATTTGCAGACAGCTTATGAAATATCAGGAAGTGAAATCATGAGCTGTAATCCAATACACCATTAACAACTGTGTGGCTAAAACATTCAGCTACCAGAAGCACTGTCCTAAAAGCTTGGAATTTTGTAAAATAGGCCAGACTCTTCAAACATAAATAACCCCAGACTGCAGCAATTAAATACAATATTCAGTATTCCACAACAAGATGTAATAGAATTACCAGCACAGCAACCACAGACTCTTAAACTGTCAGAAAAATACAAGTTCAATCATCACAAGGCAGAAGTTATTCCTAAAGATACGCAATGCTCTTTCTAGCAGTCATAAGAGAAATCACTTGCCTCTTCCAAACCTAAGTTCAGCAAATAAAAGAAAGAAAATATAATTTTCCTCCATCAATAACTATTCTAAAGTACACGTCTCAATTCATCAGAGCCCACAGCCGTTGCACACTCTAGTCCTATACAATATGCTAAAATGTTTAAGAGACGCAGAGATAAAAGGCAGCAAATCCCTTGTTTATAGGCTCACTCTAAAAATTGCATGCAATGACTGCCAGCCACGAGTGAAAAAGCAGGTCTCCTAAACACTATGTGATACAAAGCAAGTCGAATTATGATACTTATAGTAACAGAAAATAAGCAAAAGGTTTCTAAAGAAATATTAGCTGTGCCTTCTGGAAAGCAGTTCAAGTAATTCTGCTTTGCAGCTCATCTGCATGCATGTGAAGAATTTTAACTAATGCCATTTCGAAGTGAATCATTTACATTTAGGGCAGCTAAATCTTGGATGACTAAACAGTTTTTGAACATGAATATTTCTGGTTTAAAAGGTATCTTTACAAATGCATGTTGAATTTAGAAAATAAATTAGATATTAAAGGAAGTATGGGAAGGGTTGAAACAGCGGAAGAATATTTCCTTTGAACACCCAAATCCAAGAACCAAAGCTTGAAATTAAATATGTGAAATCACACAAAAGTAAATGCATTTTCAAAACTAAAACAACGTAACTTTTACGAGTAAAATAAGCATATTTTATTGGTAAATCAGTCACAAATCCAATGTTTTTACACTGGAGTTACTTCCGTAGGACCTGTGAGTGTTCCTTGACCAAATAATCAGTGTTTGAATAGATAAGGAGTTGCATCCAGTACAGCAAACATCTGATGCCTGGAAGTAGAAAAGGTCAAATATAAATCAATCAATCATATCTTGGTGCTATTGACCTGATCATTACCTACTTACTGTGAGTTCAGAAACACATGAACACGCACTGTATTTTCAGTTCTAGATCTTAAGTGAGAGCAGGAACAGCAGACAAACAAGCTACGGATCCAGAGCACGCATTTCAGGAACCAATATGCACTCTAAACAAGGAGGCTCCTTTCCAGCAAGAGTAACTAAGGGTATTCATACTGAAGCTCTACGCAGTGCTTCATATATGACGGTCATGCTCTACACAAAAGTGAAAGCCACAGGATTTTGGACAATCGATCCAGCAACAGTGCTCTGCATCAGCACACAGCACCCTTAGAAGTCCAGTCCACATGGCCCACGTTCCGTAAGCATTTGGAACAAAAACCAGTAAGTTTCTTTCAGCTTTATGAGAAGTCTTCAGTGGGAATGGATAGTAGTGCTGCAAAGTCTGTCAGCACGTAGAATTTCGGTACAGGGAAACTAGGTAAATCACACTAGATAAATCCACAAGGATAGGAGCATGCTCAGATGCAAAACGGAGACTTACGCAGGGTTCTCTGCCGGAAATAGTGATTTTTATTTAACTCATAAGCACATAGTTTAGCATACGCTTTCTCAAAAACATATAGTTAAGTGATTGTTTACAGCTGATGCAAAATGTTCTGGAATAGATTAAACTGATTTTAGAGATACAAGAGGATCTCACAAGAAAAAATGATTCTGTGATAAAAACAGCAGAGAAAAGCACATGGAAGAAGGGTAAGAATGACTAACTACAAATAATTATGAATATGAACTCAGCTATTACTTTTGTTTAGGAAAGATCATAAGTCAGATGTTTAGTCCTCAAAAACGTAACTGTCGAATAACCAAATAGTAGTAAGAATTATTATCAAAGCAGCAGAGCAAAACCAGTAAGATGTCACAACATAAGACCAGACTGTGCTCAGTTTCAATATCACATAGTTCTTGTAGCTAATACACCTTGTCTGAAATGAAACTGCAGAAGGCTAACAAGGATAATCAGGAGTACATCACAGCTTCTGTTCAAGGACAGATTAGATACATCAAAGGTCTTTACCTCAGAAAAGTAATTTGCTGTTGAGGAGAGCTACAAAAATTACAGTATCACTAGTGTCAGAAAATGAACAGGGAATTATGATTTTCCAGTCCTTACATTGTATAAACAGGGGAGAAACAATGGAATTCTTTAGCAGTCCAGGTTTCAAAATACAATAGTATTTCTCACATGAAATACAATCAACATGGACAAGTCCTTGCCCCAGGATGTTTTGCAAACCAAAAATATAGAAGGATTTTTTTAAAAAAGTTCAATTATTTGATCAAAATTTCCAAAGGGTATTAGAAACTACGGTGTAGGTGCAGCCTCCCATTCAGGAAACCTCCCAGTCCAATCTCACCAGCCAGGAAGGCTTATTTTATGTCTGCCTTAACCTTATACTCTTCCCTGGCATACAACACTGACTGTATGAGAGAGAACTGCTGTGCTACGGAGTTCCTTCTTGCGCACCAGCATAACTCACAAGCCGATCTCCCTTCGCCACCAATTCAACTGGCCAAACCCCCGTGTTTCGGCTGTCACAGCAGAGCTGTTCGCACCCAGCCACACTGGGAGCAGCAGGAGCTGGCTCACTCCACGTGGTAGGGATCTCCTTTTCCCAAACCCACAGAAGCAGAAGTTCCCACAGCTCAAGACCTTTAAATGAAAACCAGCGCATGAATCTGTATATTCCAGAGAGCTCACAAAATTTTAATTACTGTGGCAACAAGCCATGTACGCACTAGTCAATCTCAATTAAAAAATGAAAGTTAGCTTCAACTGCCATGAAGTTATGTGTGAGGAAAATTAGTTTATACTTTCACAGGATGACAGATGACTCCTTGTTACACCATTGCTGCAGTGGGCCAAGCACTTCAGTCAGTCAGTGCTTGGCAGCTGCTACGTGGCAGTTCAAGACACTCTACCCGCTCCCATCCTCCAACAGTTAGATAAATATCATTAAGGTCCTTTTATCACTGCATTACCTTCAGCTTGTTCACACTAAACCAGCCACATTTTTGGCTGCAGACAATGCAAAGAGGAGGGAGGGAGGGATTTTTAATATTAACTTATAACTCTCAAAGTGACATTGTGAAGGCTTTGTGTCAAGCTTTTGTGAAAATGGCAGGTTTTGATAATAAAAAAAAAAAGCCTAGAGAAGAGATACAGTAACTTTTTTTCTGACTGTCAGAATATTGAAAAATCATTTGATGTCCCCTCAATAAGCCTAGTAAAACAAAAAAGTTCACTTTCATACAAAAGATGGGCAGAATCTTCAAGTCTCTCTAGTATCCAGCATAGCAACTTGTAAGAACATAAATTTTTCTTCAAAGAAATATTCTTATTCATTATATTAGGAATTAATGTCAACATTTGTACACTTGTCCAGTGCAAGTTTTGAGTTGTTCCATAACTCTTTTCTCATATTAGCTCTTTGCAAAAGATTACTGGGAACTAACAGGATTATTTCCCAAATCTGTCTGCTTTACACAAACGTAATCAAATCAGAAGCTAGCTTAACGAAGTCAGATACAAGCTATCAATTCTTTTAAGCACACAGGATGCAATGAATTCTCCCACCAGTTAAATACCTTTAAAAATACTCTGCATACTCTCTGGAGTCTAATACAAGCCACATGTTTCATCACTGAAGAGCTCACAAGTTGTTTAAGAAATCTGTCAGCACAGTCCCTACGAGAGGTATCTAAGCAGGGTGCTCTAACAGAATTCCAGCATTCTGGTACAATTTTGTACATACACAACCAGTATTCCTCACAACTACACAGCACGTAAAACCTCATCTTGTGCCTAACATTTCCCCTGTCTGCTTACTGCAAAGCCTTAAGATCCAAGCACAACTTCAGTGGCACACTTACTCAGTGATTTTGAAAATCATATATAGCAACATAACTAAACAGATATCTTCTAAAAGTATTTAACTTCATAAAATCCTGATCTATGTCATTTGTGACAAAAAATTCCCCAACCCCAAGCGTCACAGAATCAGTTACCAAAACATAATGTTCATATGACTGTAGCAAGAATATGTTGACTTGGTGACTTTGACTTTTTTCCTCAGCTTCTGCCGTAGAACTTTTCTTAAAAATCCTTCTCTCAAAAATCTCTCCCTCTTGGAGCTATAACCTTGACTCCATGGATATAAAAAAAAAAAAAAAATACAAACCTATGGGCTGCAAAAAAAAAAAAAACAAAACCAAACAAACAACAACAACAAAAAAAAAAAACCAAAACCCCCAGAGAGATTATAAAGTCAAGTCCAATATGGGCTAAAAAGGTTTAATCTGAGAACTCATGCCCTTTCCTGTCAATGGATTTTTAGATTATTTCAAGTGCTTCTTTCAAAGAATACCTCCACAATCTGAAGTTGTTATACCATTACACAAACTTGCCACAACTCCAGCCATGGTTGGATTTTCCTTTTTTCATGGTAATAGATCTGAAGCTTCACAGACCTACACCAAATCCTTTTATCTTACTAATTTCAATGTTTGCATATTATCACTTGAGGTTGGGGGGGGGGGGGGGTGAAGAATATCTCCATGGAATTGGGGAGGATTTGGGGTAGGAAATTTTTCTGGTTAAAAAAAAAAAATAGAATTAAGGGACAAAGACAAATCAGACTGCATTTAAGGTTAGGTTTGGTTTGGTTTTTTTTTTTGTTTGTTTTGGTTTTTTGTTGTTGCCTTGTGTTTTGTTTTGTAAGAACTCCAAGTCAAGTTTTTCAGATTGTCTCCTATAAACAGATGCATACTTCCCTCCCCACTCCCTCTTTCTATCGCTTGGCATTTAAAACCTCTTGCTTATAAAGATAATGACATTTGTCTTTATGGAGGCAGTAGATAGGAATTTAACTGTTATTGCTATGAAATCTCACAGGCACTGTTTTTTGAGATACTGACAGTAATCTCTCAGACATTTCCTTTCACAGAAGTTAGCAGGTTTCATTATGATCACTAAAATTAGCTACACGTTATTGCTGATCAGCAATAATATACTATGAATCCACAATTACAAACTTGGTGAGAATTATCCCATACAGCTTGAAATGCCTATAAATCCAGGAGTCCACATCCAAACTGGCTATTTATACTCCCATTAGACTCAGTGGAGAGACAAAACAGTTTAGAGTTATAAAAACCTACTTTAAGAACTAACAATTAAAATATATTTGTCTAAATAAATAATTCTGTAGATGTCCAAACAGATGGTTTCTACACTTTTCACCTAATATCAAATTCATAATTACAGAATTCCTCCATGATAATGAAGAGTATTTTTAAGAAAACTTTATTCAAGAAATGGAAGCAATGTGATCAATTGTCTAACAGCCTAGTCAAAATACTTGGCTTTTCAGGACCACAATGAAACCTTAATTCCAGCCTGTAGACACCATTTATACCAGTTAGTCCAATATAACATCCTGTAGTATAGAGAAAAAAAAAAATTCTCCTTTCATTACCTTAGACAGACAGTTCCAAACTAGTAAAACTGCCCTACCTACTAACTGCACTGCAAGCACTCACATCAGCATTTCAGCTTCTAGTCAAAATTACCTCTACAGTAATTTAGTAAACGAGCCAAGTCTTTGGCTTAGAATAGAATGGATTCAGCCTTACTGTACCACCTTCCTGGTCATAAAATATTGGGATCTTAATTCAACTTTTATCTGTTAGCTTTATCTTCCCCATATGAATTCTAACTGTTAGCATCCAGGTTTTATTTTGTCCTTCCAGATCAGTAAGGACTTTCTGCTACAACACAGACAAGTACTACAAACAAACATGTACTAAAAGCCAGAAAAGCCTTTGAACGTATGTTTTCCTTACAAGTTAAAATCCACTTTGAGATGCGAGTACAAGAAAAGGCCACGATGTGCATCCTAATATCAACAGTTTAAAATAACCTTCCTGTAATAATAAACAAACAACCTCTACTGAAATTGTCCATAGAATCTAGAAATTAAGATCAAAAGTGTTTCTGTACTCTTAGTCCAGCAAGACTCAGAACATTTGTTAGTGAGATGAAGTTTAACCAACAGCAGTTGATCAATCATACATTCAAAAGACAAAGTTAAGGTACCCATCTCAAAACACTACTGCTGCCTTTCTAGAGTCCCAAGTCCATACAAGGAGCTATGACTATCACCTTCTTCCACGAATCCCGAAATCCCATAAATATTCACTTTACAGAACTCCTGTTTCACCATTACTCATTGAACAGTTCTCCCATCCATGAGATTCTAAACTACTGCATGTGTTTTAGCACTAATCTGCAGATAAACAGTCAATTTAAGAAAAAAAGAGGAAAAGCATGGAAAAAGTACCAGCAAATACTTCAAATGAAGGGATTATTATAAGCAACATCTCCTGAATTAAGCTAGAAATCTCTCAATACACCATTAAAGCAGATTTAATCAGCTAGGGCCAGGTGAGAGCTACAGAAACATCACATACTGTACTGCAACCAAGCATCTATTAACTTTATTTAAAATACGCTGCCAGCTGGACATAGACAAAAAGACAAAGTGTTCAGTTAAGTAAGATGAACTTTTGTAGATTTTCCCACTTGATCATAATTTGAATAAAGATGTTATGTTTTGGCCCAACCTGTTATGTGGGAAAAGGAAAAATAAGGTAAATTAGTTGAAGTTATCAGCATTGTTAATGCTATAAACGAGACAGATAATTCAGCTTCAGAAGTTGACACTTGTATGAATAAAATACAATTCTAAAAAACCCAATAATCTGTGCAGCCAGAGGCACATGAAAATATTACCATCAAAACTGTCTGATGTTTCAAATGTCAACAATTACTAATAAACTTAAAGGAAAGGTAATACAGATTTGAATAAAGCTAACTTAAAAATAGACTTCTAATGACTCATTCTGCCCATCATATCTACTAGAGCAAAACAAAGGTCCGAAGTCCTGGGGAGACCAGGTGAGTTGTAAGTAGAGGGCACTGTAGAAAAAACACATGCCCAGAAAAAGGAAGAGCTGTAAGAGCGGTAAGAATCTCACTGCCTCACAGAAAGTTAACGTAACTTCAGCATCACTACATTCAGGTAAAAGACACTAAATACAGTGTTATATTAACCAAAATCTAAATCAGGGCTTAATTAATCCATCAAACCTGTTTCCAATGAAGTTTAGGTTAAAGTCGCTCGAATAATGAACATTTTGAGCTCTTGGCCTTTTTTCTGTTCTTCAAATCCAGGAAGAAAGTCCACTATTAACAACACACTGAACTACAGAGCTAAGTACAGAGCATACAGATCCCTAAAGCTGTCCTCACATTAGTTATTACCTCTGTCACTCCTGACAACATCTTAAGCAGAACAGGATGACACTTATCACACACGGGATCACACTTCCATTTCTTTCACATGGCTAAACATACCCCACAGCTATGTAGCAGGTGAGCACATCGGTTTGACTGAATGATGTCAGCCAGGTTGGAACTGTGAAATCCACAGATGTCTCTTACCTTTCTAAACTAACTGTTGTTCACTACAGTAAAGCAGCTACAATCTCTTGCAACACAGAGAGCTTCTCCCCCGCACTCCTCAGAGCTTGGTGGCAGAAAGAGAGAGTGCCAAAGAGTGCATTGCCCAGAAGTAACACATGCTGGAAAACCATGTGGCTGCCGTCTCCTCTTGAATCATACTCTAGCTGTCATCTTCCCAACTTTAAACTGCTTGGCAAAGGAACAAGAAAAGTCAAACAGGAAATAACCAGGAAAATTGTCTTCATTCTCACTAGGCTTTGTGTTCATCAGAGCAATCAGTGAAGCTTCAAGCCCAGCACAGACAGAAATACCACCTGACGACCCTGAAATTCTGCACCCACCAGCAGCCTCTCCACGTCTGCAGCACAGCATACCACTACCAGTCACTCCTCAAAACAACACACAGCACAGAGCAAGTGGCCAATCAAAGTAACAAAGTCATCACTTGCAGAAGTTTCCTCTGAATAACATAATCACATTCCACCATCGTCATATTATGTTGCTTGCCACTGTGGTCATCAATCGGCAGGCAACGCACATTTCCCTCCTGGTATGAATGAGTTTGAGATAGAAGCAGTACGAGCTCTACAGTCTGGGCAAGCAGGAAACCGTGCTGCTGCTACCCAGGCTGGCAGGTGAGATGATGTGCCTTGCTTTTCTGTACCAAGAGGGCAACACATCGCCTTACTTCAGACAGCTGCTTCCTGGGGTGGCAACTGATCTTGGAAGCAGAAGGCAGGATGAAGAGGAAAGCAGTCTAAAAATGCCTGCAACGTAACAGCTGGCACCCAGAAGCAGGGCAGGCACGATAGGGACTGGGCACAAAGGATACTAGATACTAGCCTGCCAGATTTATACAACCATAAAAGTCACAACTGTGTTATCTTCACCAGTGACCAGTCAACAAGGTTCACTGATTCAAGCAGCACCTTGAATAAACTCAATTATTCTGGCAGATGACGGTAGTGTAACTACTCCATTCACAGATTATCATTCTTAACAGCATCCTCTGCATTCCCTTTCTAAGCTCAGAAACTATTGAAAAAAATAGGCTATTCCTTACAGAAGGTGCAGTTGTCTCTTATACACTAGGCAGCGTATAGGACATTGATAATATGGGTACCATCATTTAGAATACCGCAAAAATTATGCAGGAGACAACACCACCTTCATTGAATCATAGAATGGTTAGGGTTTGAAGGGACCTTCAAAGGTCATCTAGTCCAACCCCCCTGCAAGTTCACAGGGAATCAATTATACGTTTGTCAATTATCCTACAGCTCCGTTAGGTACAGTGAACTTCACCTTATTCACATGAATGGAACTTATGAGCAGGGGATACAAATAGCAAATCAGTGACATGAATTGAGACAGAAAGCCACTTATTCTGCTCTGGGAAAATCAGATCTCCTAAGAAGCTGGCATAATCCCTTCTTGCTGGCAAGTTCCACGAGAGTGGATCTCAGCCACCACCCCTGGGGGACCAAGGCTCATCTTATGTCCCTTTGAGATTACCAAAGCCACATGCTTCACTTGGAGGCAACATTAGCACACACACCACAGAACTTAGAGAGTCTACTCAAACTGCACTGTTGTTCCAGCAGCTTTAGCAATCTTCACCCCTGGTTAGCTGATGGCAACTACTGTCTTGCAAACGTACATCAACAAAGCACTAAAAATTAAACCAAAGGCTGTCTACATCAGAATGGACAGGGTCTCCCTACCTGCATTTCCCAGTACTTCTTAAAGGACAGTTTTCATTTCAAAGGCTAACTGTCTATCAGGTACCACTTATCTATGTTACAGTGCCATCCTACTCCAGTCACGGTTTGTTCTGTATCTTCTCAGCTCAAATGTCACCTCCTGAGTTCATCTGCACAACAGCATCTTACCCACAGCTTTCTAGAGCTGCACAAATTGCACCGAACAGACACCTACCCACTATTAAAGGCAGTGGTCTCCTCCAGTAGTACTATTTTCTGGAAAAGGAAACGTTTCTCAGAGAAGAACTGCAGAACTCCTCATCTCTCTGTAAGGTTTCTTTGGACATTTGTAGCAGCCTAGCTTACCACTGTAGAGAGAGATGCTGAAAGCATTTATATAAAGCCTTCCCTTCTAAATACAATCACTTTTGCGCACAATTTTCCCAGCATCGAGACTGAGAAGTTGTCTTGCTACTCAGAAAGAGCAGCACCACAGAAGTGGTATAAATTAGAAGGAGAAAAAGTCAAGTAGGTATTACATATGTTTCTCTGGCCAATTTAGCCTCATAACAGTAAAACGATGTGAGTGTTTACAGGCATTTGAATTATATGCCTCAAAAAGTATTGTTGGAAGCCACAAAACCACCTTTCCTCAAATTTCACACCAAGCATATTTAAGAGTTATGCCAAATTGATTTTTTCCAGTGGTTAGGCAAAGTTGATAAACTCACAAATACTACCCAAAAAAGATCAATCACCTATGCAATAACATGTTTTTCAGTTATTTACACTCAATATTTTACATAAATAAGGCTTCTTCAACAAAATTTATTGAGCTGCAAAAGCAGTAATGTAAGAATTTGCAAGGGCAGCCTAGTTTAGTCACTCCATCTTTCGTGCTATGGAAGAGCTGAAGTATTTGAACAAGGTCAGAGTTCTTAATGAGTTTTATATTCTTATTGTTCCCTCATTGTCTGTAAGAAAATATTCTATAAAGAAAGAGGCCACATATGCAAAGATCAGGTATTACTCTTCCACCTCTCTGTTGTGAAAGACGACCACTGGAAGTTGACCTTCAGCACTGTTTATACAGGGATTATATAGAAATATTTCTGTAAAGTACACAGCGTCTGACTATACCAATCAACAGGACTTTCTTAGCATTTCCACATCCTGAGTTTGAGCAATGCTAACACTATTAAGTGACAACAGTTTTCAGTACACTCATATTCTTGTTGTCTGTTGGGAGTTCCTTGCCAGAACAAGAGGCTGCAGTCCATGCATCATGTCTGACAGCTCCAGTGGGTTTTCTTTTTCCATGCTCAATCGTCATTTTCTTTCCCATACTTAGTCCTTCTGTGTTCAATCTTAACTCATGGCTGAGCTCTGTGTTGGTCAGTCAACCTGCATTTTAGAAGCTTTTCAAGATTAAACATTACAGTCATCCTGGCTAGAAGTAAACTTACTAGTGTTACAAGATGAAACCTCCTTAACCCTGAATCCATAGCAGAAAGAATAGGACTAAACTCAGCATACTCAGGATTCCAAACTCTGAAGCTGAAAAGCAACCACAACTACAGGAATTTTTATTCCCATGACTCACAATATTTTAAAAATTTATTGAGTTGGTGAACTACACCAGGCCTTTCTTTTTACCTATGCAACTTTTCATTCTCTCAAATCTTACAAAAAAAAAAATACCTAAAGATGAAGGTGACAAAGCAGCTTCACAGTCTGGAATGAAATGCTTTTCATAGCCTCTACCGTGAACCTCTGAACTGCGAAGAGCTGCCGTAACAAAGCCAAGATAACCGAGGCTATCTTGGATTGTCCTACAAACACACCCAGGAATGCAACGCATGCCAAAACTCAACAGTTGGTCACTGATGTAAGCACAGGAGGAATCACAATATGCACTGAATCAGTTTCTCACCACTGGAATAACCCATTTAGGCAGGTCTGCTATAAATACCTAGTTCTGTAGGTATAGGAAGAGATTGGAGCTGTATGTAGGAGACCCAAATAATAATTAAACAGTGATTAAAGCTTCAGCAATATAAAATTTAGGAAGGAGATTCAGGAAGTGGTCTGCTTTAAGGCACCCAGCCTGCGCACTCTGAACTCTTAGGAAAACAGAGAAATGCGGCTGTGGAAGAAATCAAGGGTTTGGTCTACAGACAAATTACCCCATTATATTACATAGTGCTGTATACAATCCTGTTATTGAATTTATCTTTTCTAGATAAAACAAATAATATTTGTGTGAAAAAATACATTAACTGGTAGCAGACTGCCCTGTAGCACAAGACATAAGGATGAAGACAAAACACAAGTGTGTGTGACATACTGCTAGGCTAGGCTAAGGAGCATTAGCAGCCTCCCTGGAGGTCCAAGTTTTGTTCTGCAAGCCCAACTCTGCAGCAAGAGCTATTTCCATGTTTTCTGTCTCAGAGAGGGGCTGTAAGACTTGCAGTTGCTCTGCTTCATTCCTATCCTGCTTCTGCAGAGAAAAATCATAATACGGGTTACTAACTTGACAACGCACTCAGACTGAATACGTGTTTTATTAAAATTAATTTCTGTAATTCCTGATCTAGTGGTAATTTCCAGAATAATTGAGATTAATCTTTAAAAGTTTCAGTATCTCAAAGAGCATGAGTTAAAACTTGGACATCAGTGCCGAGTAGATAAGCCAATTCTATCCTTCCTTATTATCTAATAAGGCAAAAGATCCCAAAAGATTTGAAGGACCAGGTAAATTATCTTCACAGAACATAGTTAAAATCTGCGCATGCTTAAGCTCATGTTCATAGATGAACATATGATCTGCTCCAGTTTTTGGAGTTTAATTGCTTTTACTCCAGGTTTTTTTCTTTAATTTCTTTTTTGGGGGAATGCTATTCTACTAAGAATATTTTTACTTTTCAAAATATTTTCCGTAATTAAGTGACTTTTCTACTAAGAAGGACTTTTGTAAATTTTGTTAGCGTTAAGGCCCTCTTCTGGAAGCCACCCTGGACTTATTAAATAATTAAAATTTGAATCGATTTAAAAAAAAAAAATCTCACTTTTCACAAGAGTCAAGACATCTAAAGCAAGCTTATAAATTTTTTTCCTAAAGGGACAGAGGGGTGGGGATTGTGCAGGACAGGGGTATCCAAGATACTGATCTCCCTGATGCTTGAAAGGTTAGAAATCATTCCTGAAATCTTGGATAGTCTTGAGATTCACAGTAGGAGGCTTTATTTCCTGCTGGAGAATAATATTACATTACACGTAAAAACAGTTATGCTGGTAAAATTAAAATAGCTACAACAGGTGAAGCTCCCAACTCCCCTTGTCTCTGAAGGAAGACTCCAGAGTGGACCAAGGGAATTGCAGTACACCAGCAAGAGACGACTGAACAGCTCCAGGTTGGTGCACATTACGTGAAATCAATCCATGCTCAGCCCGGTGCAAAATCAGAACCAAGTTATCTGGCTCTAATTCTCCTTCATACAATTATTTTAGGAATGAAGAAGAAACCATGTGCTTTTTGAAGATACATTTACCCACAGATTATAGGAGCAGGCAATGTGTGTCAGTATGACTGACTATACATTATGTCCTAGGCCTGAGCAAGAAAAAAATTAAGGAAATAAGGACTAAAACATGAGTAAAACCAAATTACGTCATCATTAACAGAGCTATTGCTAAGCAGCACCTTATCAAGCGTTTAAGGTGGCTAATTATTGATACGCATCACAAAATAAATAGATTTTGAGTAGAAATCTGAATATTAATAGCATTAGGGAGCAGCTTATAGAATACGATGTTTAAAAGTAAACGCAAGCAAGGCTTGTCGTCAAACTAGAGAACCATTCAAATTTATCTAAATACAATGTAAAACCCCCCAGTGTTTGTTTAATATATTTCAAAGTTTGAAACTGTTTCAATATATCAGTAACTGCAAACTAATTTTCTGAATCTATTATAAGTGGTTAAAGATTCCTACTATGAGTACAATTATAAATACTATTTAAACATCTCGTGAAATTTAAAGGGTTTAGTAGAGATTAGTTCAGAAAACTTGAAATGTACTTCTATACTACATTCTCAGCTACGTCATGATGCACATTTTAAAAAGGAATAAACTTCCCACGGATGCTTCGCAATTCGTTCAATCTTTCATAGAATCTCTCAAATTTTGAAAATCACAAAATCTTAAGGTAAAAAGATGCTGTATTCAGTTTTTAAGAGAAGGGGAAGTTCACAAGCTTAGCTCAGGGAATAAACATATTACTCAACTGGTCAAAGAAAGCAGAACTAATTGAGGGTACACTGTCATACCTAATTCAATGAGAAGTGCTATTAAGTATCTGCCTCAATAATCAGAATCCAGTCCATCGAGGATTTGAAAAGAAAAGCCTCCTACAAAACACTCATTTTTAGAATTAAGTTATTGGTTTCCATAGTACTTAACTTACCATTTGGAAAAAATATCTGTTGTTTTAAGAAGTCCAGCAATTATACCCACACAGCCTCAGCCAGTTACACAAGAATAAATACAGGTAATGTAGGTCTTCAAAATTCACAGCATGAAAAAGTAAATCTCTACAAGAGAGAGCGTGTAACGCAAGAATGCGGCTGTGATACGGGCTACATTGGACAGACTGCCCCCAGCCACTCCCTGCACATTCTCTTTACCGCCCACATCCCCTCGCCTTACGTACACACATGTGACAGGCAACAGGAAGGGCATGGACAGGCAGCCTTCATTCTGGGTCAGGTACACTGAAACACTTCTGGGAAATCTAAACAAATTGGACACAACCTTGGGTCAAAATAAAGGTTATGTCCAAGGTACCTGGATCTGGAAGACACTGTGGTGCACACGAACTGAAGCAATCTTCAGTTGTCTGGTTTTGCACAGGTTTTGGTAGCACCTGCATCAGTTCTGAGACATCTGACTCCCAAGCAAACACTTTATAAAAGACTACTGCAATCATGATACATTAGGATATCTCTATTAGAAGGAGTAGCTACATCCTGCTATAGAAACCAGACAGCTATATCCTGCTATAGAACCAGCTTACCATGAGCACCATTTACTACATTCCATCAGAAGCAGCACTGAGACTGTCTACATAAAGTTAAAAATAAAATCTACTTACCTCCTTTTTTTTTGTTCTGCAGTTAATGTGCTCATAAACTCCACCCTTCCGTGACAGAGAATAGAAATAAATCATTTTTAGCCTGCAATAACAGCCCTGTTCTTGGATACTACAACAGAAGTGAGACCTTCAGTGACACCATAGCTTTTCTGCAAGGCCTGAGCAATTGTATCAGTGGGACAGGCCAACACAGGTTCCTTGCTGTCTACAGGAGATGCCTCATTTCCCTCTGCGTCTTCAGCACATGTGCAAGGCTTGGCCAGCTCCAGCTGTGCGCACTGATAACCTAAGAAAACTTGCAAAAACAACTGACAAGGAGCAGGGTAACGTCCAGAGCAAAACATTTTAGATCAGTTCTCGTGTATGTGAACCACATAGCGTGTTTAGTTCTATACATCGAATCAAGTGTTATCCGTTAATTCTGCTTTCGCCTGTGGTGTCCAAGCTTCTTGTATGACTGATAGAGCTACTTTACTCTTCAGTACACAATTACAAAAATTGCAGAAGAAAGGATCTCTAGGTGTACCAATAACGCAGTTACACGCTTTGACAGCAGGACGCTTCAGCCTACTTCAAAGGAGTGTAATAATTAATGGAAGCACAGGGACCTACAATTACACAGTAAAGTCTCAATATACATTTTTACAAGATTGCAACTGGAAAAAATTCACCTGTCCTGAGAAGGAAAGAAGTCAAAAGGCAGAAGAGATATTAAGACACTCATGAAGAGATTTCTCAGAATTTCTCATATCAGCCTTGAACTGTAACAGTCACTGGTGGTTTTTGTGCCCCCTCAGTCCTCTCAAAATATTCAGTCAACATGGTTTAAGTAGTCAGTAAAGATTGGAGCAAATATCTGGACTAAGTACCTTTGGAAAAGGGGTCTGGAAATACTTTTATTTTATGTCAGGAAACAAAAACAAACAAACAATTTTTGGTTGTAACTATCAGGGTTCTTTCATACTGCTATACACCAGCCTCTGCAACAACAACAACCACCTTACTTATTCCATCATGCCAGGTACAAGGTAAGGCTTGTACATTGGATTTAAAGCATGGGAGCAGAACCCTGTATGACTGTATGAATTCTGTACGAGCTGTACTGGCTTTACAGAGATCAGGTAATAAGATGCGCATACCCTAGAAGAGTAGGGATTAATAAACCATTTGAAAATTAGAGAGCACCCAGCCGCACAGAGCCTGCTTCTCCAAAGAGAGCAGAAGAATGAGGATTCCCAGCCAGCAGCACTGTTACTGCAGGACAGAAGTGTTACTGCTGCCATCCACTGAGCTGCTCCACCCTTACTGAAACATGCTGTTGCATGACAAAAAAGTCCACTATAATATACATACTCCTTTTTCTAAATATTTTCTGTAAAATATCTCATTTCTTTTCAATTGCACATGCAGTTATTTAATAAGAGCACCTCTCTTGATTACTACTTCTCACATTAAGGCGTTAAGCAGTCTCCAATCAGCAGAACAGTATAGCTATAACTGAAGACATGATTTTGCCTTGTAACTGCATAAAATCTAATTTTTTTTTTTGTGAGAAGCTTTAAATCAAATACCTCAGTATTATTTTAAGATAAAGATTCAGAGTCCAATCTTAACATTGAACAATGAATTTTTGTCAATGTATGCGGCTTTTTCTTGTGGGTTTGTTTCGTTCTTTTGGTTTTGTTTTTTTTTTTAAATTAGGAAAAGGACTTTACAGGCTCCGAATTCTGACTACCTAACCACAGCAGAGGAACATCATCAATAATTCATATTCACACACCAAAAAAATGGGGAAGTGCTTTCAAATAGCATTACCTGAGGTGATAAATTACATCAGGAATTTCAGGCCCTTGAGAGAGTTCTCAATATTGAAAAAAGAGCACAGAAAAAAATGTACAAGCTATACAGTAACAGGATACCATTTATTGTATAAGAGACCATCAGCAATTTGGGGGTTGTTTTGTTCTTACATATTCAAAGCTATTAAGATCATTATGCACCATCTATTGCACTCTCCACATCTAGTTTATTTGACCAGTTCAGTTTACTGGCTGGTACAAAAAGCTTTATCACATCTGCACCTTTTCCTGCAAGGAGGAGGCACATCTTTATCTAAACTGAGCTAAGGAGGATGAATGGGACTAAAAAGAAAATATTACTCAACTTTACCAGTATCTTATCTCCCAAGATCTCTTAAACAGTTATCTGAAGTTTATCATGGCATCTGCTTAACCCTAT
This sequence comes from Chlamydotis macqueenii, assembly GCF_036417535.1. Classification (NCBI taxonomy): domain Eukaryota; kingdom Metazoa; phylum Chordata; class Aves; order Otidiformes; family Otididae; genus Chlamydotis; species Chlamydotis macqueenii. The sequence goes on from NC_141560.1 coordinate 40,389,658, forward strand.
CAAAAGGCTGGTAATTCACCTTGAAAAAAAGCTTGATGAACTTCAGTGAAAATACAACACATATCTAAAACGCTTTTTGCTATTACAGTAAAGGCTATAATAAACAAAACAAGTCCATCCTTCAATTTGTATAAAGGTTGTAGAGAGGGGGGAAAGGAGAGAGAATAAAACAACTTTTCTCCGATATCAGTGCTTTAACTTTCTGTCAATGGCATGGAAAAAGTATACAAAGTCAATCTGTAAACTGAAGAATATAGGTTGATGTAAACATCATTGGGGGATAAAACAATTTTCTAAGCCTTTCAAGAGGAAAAAAAAAAAAATGCTTTCTGGGGATTCACCAAATCATCACTTCTATTTGGAAAGCAGAAGATAACTTGATCAGCCTGAAAAGATGCAGTTTTAATCTCAAACTAAAGTATACTGTAAAATTTACAAAGACTGCAATTGTGGTTGCTGAAGGTGGAGGGAGTAGTAGTAAGTATTACTTAATTTGAGAGCCCAGAATTAATTCTTGCAGTTACACAACTTAAGTCTCATTTTAGGCAACACTGACCACTTCCCAAAACCCAGGGTAGCAGAGGCAGCGACTCCAGGAAGACATATTTATAGCACACAGAACCCACACACCACTACTTATTCTATAATTAAACACCAAAACAAGATGCTATTATGAACACAAAGTCTCTGACAATGTACCACATTCAGACAGACACTGAAATATCTTTTAGATAACTGAACTTGATCTAATCTGGAGTTGGTATTTCCTGGCCAATGATGACTAACTCCTCTAAACCATCATTAAGTATCAGGAAATACCCATCCCCAACATCAATTACATTTAAACATATACCAAAGTGTTATGTTTTGAATGCATTCACTCACAGTGAAATAACTTACAGGCAAACGTGAGGGGGGGGGGAACCAAAAACAACAAAACAAACAAAAACCTTTCCACCAGACTTGAGGTAACCGAAGTACAAAATCAAGTCTTAATATTAACAGCAAAAAGTAAGTTAAGGCCAGACTTCCGGCTCGCTTAACTTGTCAAGTTTTGCTGCAGAATAACACCGGGCTCTTACACAGCCTTATCTCACTCTCTTCATCCACAGACAAAAATGCTTCCTGAATTAAATTGATTCAAATCATTACGATGCTTGGTATTATGGGTTAAAGACAACCTTGGACAGTACTGTATGTACTTTGTACAGTGAAGACAAAGGTCTTCAGAGAGCCCAGTGCCACTCCGTTGTGCCCTTGTGTCACAGCTTTGCAGGTGGACTGTCCCAACCAATGTAAATCCTCAGCAACCCACACAAAGAAGATGGACAGACAGAAGTCCTCTCTGCAAACTCCAGCCTTAAGGAGAATTCATGCCTCTTCACCTTCATTTTCTGTTCCAGCAGAGAAAGAAAACACTTCTCAGCTTAAACAAAAAAAAAAAAAACAAAAACACAAAAAACCCCACCACCACAAACCAACAAAAAAACAGCCCATGGTATCAAACTAGTATGTAAAAAGCAACATCACATTTGTATTCAAGGAAGGCTCAGGAGTGGACAATTGTCCTCTTCATTTCTGTAGAAACCAAAATTAAAGACTCTCAGTAGGAAAGTCACAGCTATAATCCCCTCTTTCCCAGCTCCGTGAAGGTACTAATAGAAAGTTTTCATCACAGCAGTCAATACATCACCACATTGTGAATATTAAATCTAATCCAAATAGCTTACTCACCCCTGTCTCCCATGATTTCTTCTCCTATCCTTTTCCCATCTTTTTTTCCCCTTTAAAGGAAAAAGATTTGCTTTACAGCTGCCGTGAGTGCATCAAAATTATGTCTAGTGTACTTAGAATTACAAAATAATTATAATCTCTGATAAAATTGCTAGGCACTATTAATTATTGAACTATTTTTCTATTAGAATTCTACATATTTAGCTTAAGTTGGTATGTGGCTTTGTGCAAGTCAGCCACTTCATAATCAAATCCTAAATTCCTAGCAAGTATTGGTACGTAAAATTTCTACCTTGAAGGAAGTCTACAGTTTTGTATCAACAATGATTTTCTTCCAAAGGACATTCTGGTTAGAAGAGTCTAGTGCTCAAACAGAATAGTTCCCCCCCCGCCCCAACATGAAAAGCCAAACCGCTTATGAAAATTGATATTCATTCCCAACCCTCCTCCCAAAAGAGCAAAACATTGCATTAGATCTTCTGGCAGCTTTTCTAGTTGTAATCAGAGATCAGATTTACATTCAGATCTTAGGGAAAAAACCAACACCACAGCACAACACATATACTCCCCTTCATAATTTTAATTTACAAAGACAACTCCTTTGCGCTCATCTGAAAACGTGTTATATGTTATCAGTAAAATGGGATTCAGCTTTTCTGAAGAACACTTTCAGGACAGATTTCCTAGACCAGCACCCCCATAAGCAGAGTGCTGCTCTGGGAAAACCCATTAAACTGCTGGTTTGGAATTTAGTGTGCAGGCCAGGGAGCAAGTAAGCGCAATCTCCATTAGCTGGCATGATACCTCCTGCATTCCTTGTGTCAAGTAGTTCTTGAAATGTTACATCCATGCCACTTAAACTAGTGACACTCCTTCATATTGGGAAACCTATGTGACGAGCAGCAGTAATCCAAGTAATCCAGAAGCAGCACTTCCCTAACACCAACTCACAGCCCCATAAGCACAGAAGGGAGGTGCTCCATAGAAGAAAGTTCACAAGGAGACTTCCAGTAGAAAACATAGCTTTAAAAGCAAATTTAAAAAATCCCCACCAACCCAGATCTCTAATTCTACTATAAAGTTGCTTACTAGTCAATGTATATAGATGTGAAGGATGTAAATTAAGAGTCATGATTTGAGGGGGGGAAAGAAAAAAAAAAGAAAAAAAAACACAACCAAAAACCACCCAAAAAAAATCCCCCTCAACATTTATTTTATGACATTTTAAACAGCTCTGTCACATGGAGTAAAACAACCTGCTAAACTATATCTGACAAGGAAGGGTAGAGTTTTAAACCGATTAGTACAAAGGTCTTCAAGAAATTGAGCTTCCATAAATTACAGCTTTGCACACACTCCAGTTTACAACATGGACTTTGTAAAGACTTGAGACTTTTGTAGTGACGTGTTTCTGAGCACACAACAATATGAGGAAATGTTGTAGCTGATAGCCCTCTTCTCTGCAGACAAGCACATATCAAAGGTGCATCATTGTTTAAAATGGCTCCAGTTCTCCAGGATGAAGATCTACTGCCTGTCCTGCCTTGACCTCAAGGGAGGGACACACTGTCCTCCAAAACATCCTGTCAGGAAAGCAGTAACAAGTGTACAAATTTGGAGACTAGGATAATAAATACAGTTTTGTTAGTTACTTATTTCAGCTTCCAAAATAATAATTGTCTAAGAACATGGAGGTTTTTTCAACTAAGTCTTGCCCACTTCAGAAATCCTGGTGAACATGTCCATTTCTGCAGCTGCAGGGAACTAGGAACAATGTATTTGCTAAGCTCTGTATGTGGTGCTCTTGTGTGAAAGCTTTCGTTTGTTATATCCACTTTGTTTTGAAGTTACACATTCCCTGAATCTGGTTTAGCAGAACAAAATATTTATTTGTAATTTCTTACAATACAGAGATTTGAAATTGATCAGAATATAGTCCAGGCCTGTTGACTAAGGAAACTATTCATCTGTTTAGGAAAGATGGGATGTTTACTGCTTTTGTAGCTTTTTCTGCATTTCCTTTTTTAGGACTACATTCCTAAGCCTGCAAGGAGATGCCCATGACATAAGGGACAAGTATTTCCATGAGGCTCATTTTCCCTATTTCTTAGTAATGGCATCAAGTCCTTACAGAACAAGCTGTTTAGGTGAATAATAAACTGCAGGGCTCCTAAATGAACTGATAGTATTTTACCAATTTCCCTCCTAAGTAAAATTATTGCTTTACTGGTCAAAAAGTCTTATCTTCTCAAATATACAGTTAACAAGAAGACTGGCCCAGACTACTTGAATGACTATTTCAAATGTGGTTTTACTGTGTTTTTATTGTTAGATCTTTATATTTAGTTACCATTTCTCCCCAAGATGGAGTGTTGATCTCCGTAATTTTTCTTGGGGTTTGTGCGAATAAAAACCACTGAGCAAGTAAGCAACATCCCCCCCCCCCCCCCCCGCAAGTAAAGTGTCTACTGAAAACTTCATAAAAACTTTATTCAGTGAGATTTGGTTTAGTGCTATAAACCCTTAAAAACACTTACTGGAGTAAGAGAGTTGAATGAGCTTGCTCTCATATTTAGTTCAATTACCAAATGTCAGCAATCAGTTTGCATTTCCAGATATTTGCATTTGAAACTGACATGGGGAAGAAAAAAAGCTGGCAGATGAGATCTCAAACAGTTAATATTTTTTCCAGTTCAAGCTATTAATACATTAGATAAAACACATTACCTCAGTTTTTAACAGCAGATTAAAATAACAGCTAAGAATTTTTGAGGGACAGAATGTCATTTTATCAAATAGCAAAGAAAACTGTGCAAGCAACACACAACAAAACACACAGACAAGTCAGAGTCAAATCTGAGCTTGCCTATATTAAATCTTAATTCAGTGAAGCACACTTATGTACTCACCCTTTATAAAACGACAAAGCAAATCATATAGTCTACACTGAATAAAGCAGATGTCAACATTTACAGACTCCAGTTACATTCCTTATAATATATACACACTCTTTCCTATAAAGCAAAGTAATATTAAGATCTCTTATTTTTCACAAACTAGAAGTACTGAAAATTTCACAAATCCTATTTTAAACAGCGACAAAATATGTTAGTAGATGGAAAAGATTTATAAACATAAATTTTTAGAAAGCATAGCTATAGTATGAGGTGCTACCTGGGCTTTGTACAAACTTACAGCAAAAAAAAATTTCACTTTTAAAAAAAAGTTGTTACGAAACTGTTTTGCTTTCACTGCAGTTTTAGGGTTCAGCTTAAATCGTACTGAGGAAGACCTAAGTGCAAAAGGTAGCTCTTGTGGTCCAATTTCAGACTGAGCAAAAATATCAAAAAAACTTGTCTGAATTTTTATAGCCTGGACTGCTTACCTGCTTGTAATGCTATGGTTCACATATTACACTGTGCCATAATTGCCCCTATTTTAAATAAGAAACCACCTTTGTTAAAACACTTACCTGTACTGCCATTTTAGAATCTTCAACAAACTACACAGCAGTCACTCTACTGTGCATTATCAGGGAGCTGACGAACTACCATCCCTCCAAAAAGAGAATCAACTCCATTTAATTCCTGCTCAGATCTAGACATCTGGAATCAAGTATATACATGAGGAAGAACCACACAGCTGCAACTGTATAAATATTTTTCTTATCAATTCCCTGCCAAGAGCATCTCAAAATTCTAAGATCAATTTCATAGACAAGAAATAAAAACTAAGGTCACATAGGCAGACAGGCTTCTAGAATTTGGGTACTCACATCGCGGGTAAGTGAAAGGTGTTCCAGGGCTAACATACAGCCTCATCTTGGACCAAATTTTCCAGATTTTGTTTCCTATGAACTTCTAGGGTGGAGCTGGTGTCTCGTTAAATTGGCATAACGATTATCACCGATTTTATCATAAGAATTTCTGGCATCCACTTCAAGTAACAATCCAGCAGACAACACACATTCCAGTTTGCATTATTAGGATTAAAACAGGAATCTATTTCCATTGACATGTTCCTTCCAACAAGGATTATCTAAGCAATTGCCAAACGGATTGCAATTGATCGCAGTATTACGATGCATAGGCACTTATGTATATTCGTCAAGAGAAAAGGCCACAGCAAAATTTAAGTCTTCAAATTGATTTATAAATAAGCTTCAGAGTGCCCTTTTAAAAGTGGTTAAAAAACAGTACCTTGGAATCCACGGAGCATTTGGAACAATATTTCTAGATTCAGTACACTAAGAGAGATTTTTTTTTTTTTCAATTTTTTTTTTTGTTAAACCTCCAGCCAACCAGTCTGCCTTCTCCTAAAACACATGTGATACTTGTGCATCTAAATGAATACACGTGGACATCTATCACTGATGCACTAATAAAACCCACTCTTAGCTGTGCCAAATCTGCCAAGACAACATAAGTAAAAAAATAACCACAGTAGCCCATGAAGTTATTGTGGGTATAGATGAATATCTTTGTCAAGCATCAGTGGCACCAAGTTAAATTTTTTCTTTGCATAATCACATATAATCAAGCTGTATTTTTTTAATTTTGGCTTAACTATGTTGATGACTATCTCCATTATAGAGACTACCTATAATTTCAAAGCTTGTGATGGCTTTTTCTGTCACACACCACCATTCATGAAAGAACAAAGCCATGGAAGGAAGTCACAGTTTCAGACCATGATAAAGATGTAGCACAAAACACTAAATAATAGAAATTGATACGTTGGGCTTTTTAGCAGAAAACAACATCTTTAGTAGCATATAGCTATTCCAAGTTTTTCTCCCAAAGTTTGGGAACTATTACCTGCTTCTAAGATTGGATGCAGCACTGACGCTACAAAACTGTTGCTTTTCGCTCCTTCAAGCAAGTGTAGTCACATTAGAATTTTGCTTTATAAAGTCTATGATAACCTTCCAGAGTTCACACAACCCCTACTTACTGCGCAAGTTTGGGCATGACAATCAATCCACATTATCTTCAAGTTCTTCTTTTGAACTCCAATTTCTTGTATCAAATACTTTATATGGCTATATACAAGATGTTTAAGATACACCCCAACAGTTCTATTAAAACTGCTTTGTTTACCCGTAAACACAGACAACTTACGGAGCCTGTTCCTAGCACTCCTCTTAGCCTGCGTACTCAAAGGCTTTGTCTCTCCACAATTGACGTTTTGTGCAACCATTAACTCCAGCTAAAACATTTCTAAAGATGAGAACTGCAAACTGAAACTACAGGAACATCTGAAATTTTGAAGATGTGCTTAAGCAAACAGTAATGTAAAGTGGCAACAATAGTTCTAAAGACTGAGAGACAGTCGGACAAGACATCACATTTTCACAAAGAAATAACTTCCAAACCACATGAAATTTGTGGCAGCAGGGCTGGCTGTATCAAGCATAACAGCAACACAGGGCTAGAGTGCAGCGACTAAGTTTTCAAGGGGCAAATCATTACACAAGCTGTGATTAAAGCCACTTTCACACTCCTTGCTTCATTGAACTCTGACATCAAGTAACATTTAAATAATGGTCCAGAGCTGTGAAAAATCACCTCGTTGACACTTCAAGTACCCTTAAAAGAAATGTTTTAGTTTTGTTATCACATTCTTCTCTAGGACTTTGATAGCTCTCTCCAAACAGTTTTGCATATTTTTAGTCTATTCACCACGCTGAAATGGCAGCATGCTGCCCAAGCCCTAGCACAAGCGGTCTGCCAACAGCCAGCAATGGTACGAACAGTGAAGTATGGGGATGATGGTGCTGGAATGCAGACACCCTTCTAGGATATTTTTTCGGTGAACCTTTTTGAACATGAGATTCCTGTCAGCTTATTTCTTCAGCCTGTCAGGGTCCCTCTGAACGGAAGCACAACTGTCTGTTGTGTCATCCACTCCTAATTTTGCATCATCTTTAAACTTGCTGAAGGTGCACTCTGTCCCATCATTCAGGTCACTAATTAAGATGTTAAACAGCCCAGGCCCTATCAACCCCTAGGGTACACCACTAGTAACTGGCCTCCAGCTGGACTTTGTGCCACCACCCAATCTTTTGAGCCCAGCATTTCAGCCAGTTTGCAATTTACCTCACTGTCTACTTATCTAGCCTGTACTTCATCAGCTTGTCAATTAGAGTGTTAAGGGAGAAAATGCCAAAAGTACCATAAAAGTCAAACTATATCAGCTGCTCTTCCCTCACCCATCAACCAGGTCATTTTGTCACAGAAGGCTCACAGATTGGTCAACCATGATTTCCCCTTCATAAATCCATTATGACTATTGCTAATCACCTTCTTGTCCTTCATACGTTTGGAAATGGCTTCACAGAAGAATTTGCTCCATCATATTCTCTGGAATCAAGGTGAGGCTGATCAGGCTGTAAGTCTCCAGACCCTCTTGCCCTTCCTGAAGGTAAGGATGACATTTGCTTTCTTCCAGTCTTCAGGAATCATCTTCTATTGCCACGACCTTTCAAAGGTAATTGAGAGTGGCTTTGCTACAACATCAGCTCCCTCAACACTCTTAAGTGTATCACATCAGGTCCTGTGGAAACTCCCTTACAGCAAATTTGTTTAAGTGTACCCTTACCTGGTCCTTCTCTACTAAGGCTAAGTCTTCATTGCTCCAGATTTTCCCACTAGTTTCCGAAGTCTGGGATTCCAGAAGGCCAATATTACCAAAAAGACATCAAGTACCTTAGCTTTCTGCATGTTTTCCCTAGTCTTCCTCTGGCTGCTGATATATTTGCAGAAACCCTTCTTTTTACCTCTCACGTCCCTCAAACACTTACCTGAAAATTGAGGTCTAAAGCCACTCCCAGTCATATCTTTTCCACATTCCATTACTGTCATTCCTCCCATACACACAAGGAGGAGGTACAGTTAACTTCAGATTCAAGAAAGTACAAAGTAAGGGAAAATGTATTTCGAGAAACCTCTGACTTGGCATATTCCAACTTAACATTCCCACATAACGCAACAAATCAAGGAAACATTAACCAACTGGTCAGAATGGGCTCCAAATTGCCTCTCTACCCTGTTTAACCTTGAAACACAAGTATTATGCTAATACTGGCTAGGTTTGCTCTGGCAGTCAAAAACAGAGCACCTGATTTGACAGATGTGATATGCACCAGAATGAACGTGATTAGGTAGCGAGACAGCTGTCTCCTCAACAGTAGCACAACTTCCCTGTTCATAACCATGATGAAAGTGAATTGTTACTTTCAGGAAACTGAAATGATGCATCCCTGCGGTTATGTATTCCGGTGTTTTAGAACATACAGCCCTTTCATCTTACATAGCAACCCATACCTTACAGCCTGCCCTGCACTTCTGTGGCAAAAGACTGTCATACATATGTCAAGAGGTGAAGTATTAGAACAAATAATTAAAACAGCTCACTAGATCTGGATGGTATGCAATAAAGAGCTCTGACTGTACATAGCAAATGACTGAGCTACTACCCTGCCCATACTGAATCCAGAGAACAGTAAACGTTGCACTCATATCTAAAGGGCGATAGGAGCAGTCCTGAGAATTATGAATTATGAACCATCATTTGCAGTGATAAACTGGTTTAAACCAAGTATCCCAAAAAGCAACAGTGAAAGCTCCAGAACAGTATAGAACAGCTGCTATTAACAGCCTGATATCTGTCAAGACAGATGAAAATGAGATCATCATTATGCTTATAAAAAACTACTTATTCCCAAGCTTTAGCTTGTCTCAAAATAATAAACTATTTCAAGCCTCCTAAGTGGGACAAACAAAATCCAATTTTTTAGAAATCTAGATATACTTCAGTTTTTCACCAGAATTCTTGTCAACTACATCTAGCCAAGTTCTTTAAAGATGAAAAACATATTTGGATTTCCAGAAAGCATCTGACAGAGGCTGGTAAGTGTTGTGTATCAGAAACTAATTCTCAGTGTAACAAAAAGGGACTATAGGACTTCACATCAGCATCTTCCCTCCCTCAAGCTCCCAAGTGATCAGCCTACACACAACTGTGTATGTGGCTTTCACTAATCAATACAGCTTGAATGTTCCTTTCCTACCACTCCTCTTCCTCCTCTACATAGGTATACACTGTGCCATGCTGTTGCTGTTCTCTCAGACAATCCTCTCCAGCTGGAGGCACCACAGCCGCTCTTCCACTGTGCAACATAAGGCAACCATTAAAAGCACAAGGAGTCTGAACAACTGCAGAAACAGCCACAAAAAAAAGTGAAAAACAACAGTACACCCACAACCAGTTCCCTACAAATCAGTGGTTCCCAAACTGATTTAACACATTTACAAAAAAGCCTTTGAACAAAAGTTTAATTAAGTCTATTCCAAAACAAGCATCCATTTTGGCTCAGTGCTCTAGGTAAAACTCCAGTGCATTTACAAGTACAATCAGTTCAGTGCAATCCTCTCTCTTCTCAGCGTAAGTACTGCTATTTTTGTTTGACCCTAAACCCCACTAAAACTGAAACAGCCAGCAGAAGTAGAATGAGAGATGAACATCATCAGGAGTGGCACATTCAGAAACAAGTTAGTGAGGTGGGGGTTTTTTGGTGTCTGTTTAAGCGTGGTAGTGAATACAACGTTCTGCGTGAGCAAGTATTTTTACTAGTTGAAAATGCATCTTACCTGCACAAACTAGTATTTTTTTTTAACCCTTCACATTCAAAACTCCATGGAACAGGTACCAAAACAAATGAGTAAAGAAGAAGAATAAAGTTCTACAAAAATTAGTACTGTTGATTTAAAGTGTATTCATGTTCTAATTTACTGTTAACCTCCACGCATTCAAAAAAGCAAAACTGTATTACTTCTCAACACGAAAGTGAAAAAGTCATGACATCTCAAGCCTCCCTAAAAGCCACTGCACCCAAAGCCGTGTCCACATCAATACAATACTGGCCAAGTATTTGAAAAACTGACTTGAAACTCCGCTATGGGTCACACCCCTCAGCATTTCTTATATCTAAAGTGGCATTTAAGCACGGAAAGCAGAGGCTGCTTTGTACCTCTCCAAGTTCTTTCAGCATATACCCAAGGAAAAATTGTGATGGACTAACAAGGAGCACTTTTATTAAAAAAAAAAACAAAAAACCAAAAACCACAAACATTAAAGAACCATTTTTCTCCAGAAACTGGTAGCATTCAGTAATTAGCAGACATGTAGCTCTACTAGAGCTGCAGTATATAGTTTCTTGGCAAAACATGCATTCAGAAAAAGCATCAGTACAGTGAAGTAGAAAGTTCTTACTGCTGAATCACAGGTCAGATATGGCTCAGACAACTCCACTTAGTTTTTACTACTTTGACTTCTAAAGAAACGGAATTTAGTTTACAAAACTGAGAAACTCAGATTAGCTAGTATAAATGATCATTTCCATGCTGTGGAACATTTCATAGTATTACTTCTCTTTCGTAAATAAAATTTCTGTGTTTGTTACCAGATCTCACTCTAATGGCCACACCTAAAAATAATCAACTGAAACATAATATTTGTTGTACAGCGTATCTGTTTATACTACATGAGTGTGGAAGAAAAAAATTAAGGAAAAAAAAATATCAAAGTACCTTTAGTATGGGAAATGGTTTTCCTGCTATTTAGTTACAGTATGCCATAAACCCAAAATTGAACTCAACGGCTGAAGATCCTAGCAATAGTTTCTTATTCTACCTTATAGATTTTACTATATATAAGGAGAGGAAACATATCCTTAATCACTAGTTTCCCTCCAGGCCTAGAAATATCATAGGTCAGTCTTCAATATGAAAGCAAACAAGCTCATCACAGCTTTCCTGAGCACTAACTGGGAGGACTAATAGTGAGCTCTTCTAGGCCAAATTTCTCAGAGGACTCGCTTAAGGACATTATGTTTTCAGAAATATCGATACGATCAGGACAATGTAATTTACATTAGAATTTAAGTCCCCACTAGGTCACTTGTCCGCATTAAATTGCACGTAAGTGTACTGTGACTTCTGTGCACAACTGATGAGAAAACAACCAGCAGTAGACATTCATAAAGAGGAAAAACCAAAATAAGAGGTCTTCAGGTGCTGAACAATGGAACTTTCTGCTAGCTTTCCCAAAGCATATTGCTGGTTTCATTACCGTTCTACAGTTTGAAATGTCAAGATTGATACAAGCAGCACAGGAAAATTTCAAAACAATCCCCCCAGAATACTAGATTGCAAATGAAACAAAGAATCTACAACCCAATACACATAATTTCTATTACGCTGGTTACTACTGAACAAGAAAAACTGGTTTGCCCACACAGACAAAAGAAAGGTATTGCTTATCCAATCAATGTTTCCCTAACTCAACTTTACTAAAATGAACGTGATGTTTAGCTTACTCTTGAGGAAAATCCAGTGACTGTACAGATTAAGTATTTCCAGTGGTCTATACGTTCCCTTGCTGAATACGCAAAGGGTAGAAAGCAGTGACAATGGTAAGCCAGTATAGACTAAGACAAGAGATGAGACAGAAAAGCCATAATGCCAGCATATCACTCAGGATTTGAACTTAACACAGCTGAAAGTTTTGTGTGATAGTTGAACATTTGAAAACCTTTGACTTTGCCAACAGTTTTGAGAATAACAAGAGTCACCAAGATGCAACACTTGACCAATAAAGATGAACTCCACTGTCTTAAGCATCTCTCTACTTTCATTACAGTCTCCTAGAGAAGATATTTAGACACCGCCCTGCCAACTTTGAGTTGTTTTTTTTTTTTTTTAAAAGTATCTGCCACCACTTGAAAAAGCTTTGTCTGGACGTATCCAGATGTCTTCCATCATCAAATTATTGACTTTTCTGCTTTTTCAGAAATTTTTAAACTCAGGACAATAGTTAGAACTGTAAAGGCACTATGGATGAGAATTTCCAGTGATTAAGGCACAGTGACAGCCAGAAATCCAGCTCCAGGGAGATAAAAAAATCTTTTTTCCATAGATTTTATGTAATATATATGCGTGTTTTTAAAAAAACTACCACCTAGTTTACTTAGTTTGAAAATAACTCTAAGATTCAATGCTACTGTGTACACAGAGACCCAAGACTTGCAGGATTCTGTTACAGAACATTTTTCTATCCTCCCTTAAGACCACAACACCTTATAAAACTCGAGAAACTGCAACATTCAGAAAAGAACGGACCACCTCTCCATGTTTTATACAGAACATTTTCAGTTTTCTCCTAACATGGATTAGACCTACTTTCTGTTGTCAGTATTGCATAAAATATGAAGAGAACATGAAAAGGAAAATTAGTATTACTAATGCCCCATTTTTAGACATCCTTGGCTAAGAAAAGTCAACTTTTTTTTCTTCCCCTCTCTTTAAAGTAAAATATTACTAGTTTTATAAAAACACTTGCTTAAAGAAAAGTCTTAAACTACTCTAATATTAATTTAAAGGAGAACTTTACATTTTACAGACCCTTTTTATTTATTTAAATAAACTAACTAAATAAAAAGCAGTCTGAAGATGAATCAAGCTTTTTAATTCATCTGTGTCTTTATATAAACAGAGGAAGAGGGGAAGAGTTACTATCTGTTTGTTTTAGAAACAACCACACATGTAGCAGTCTAAGGCTGTTCATAAAAGATCATCTGTGCATGCAACGCGTGGAGCCACCTTTGAACCTTGTTAACAGTTTTGCACGACAGGCTTGAAAGAATCCTCCAAAGTATCGGCTCACGGCACATAACTATTTTCAGTTACAGTACATGGGGCATCCAATCAATTAGACAACGGAAATTTAAGTTCTTACCCTAGCAACAAACATCACAGATTCTGCTGTTCTTCCACACAAATTCATACAACAAAGATCAAGATTTCTGAGCAAAATCATGGATCAAGTTCCTATTTGCTAAAAATAGAGCACGACAGTAGTTTGCATCATACTATTACACACTTCTCACGTTTGTATGACAAATGTTGGGTTTTTTCTTATATTTAACTCACTGTTAACTTTCATAATAGGCTTCTCCCAATGGAGAAAAGACGATACACAAACACACATGGGGCAGGCACGATTAACTTTTGCAGTAGATGTTTCTCAGCTCTGCCAGACAGCAGTTACAAAAGTCTGGCCAGTTAATTCCCTACTCCCCAATTCCAGTTTAACTATATTTGGCTTTATTTAAATAAGAAAGCAGAGCTTTTTAATTTTGCGTATTTCTGTAGTCTGAATTTATAGTAACAGTTCAGCTTTACGTCAAATCCAAACTCAAGTTACAGTTTCAGAGGTCTTTATGCATACCGCATTTCTCTCTTCAAAAAGCAGATGGAGAAAGACAAAAGCTCTTGAGTGGGAGGAAGCAACAAAGAAAGGGAGGAATGTACCAGCTTGCCAAAAATGTGCCACAGCCTCTACAATACAATGTTAATAATTCTGTCTAATGCAAATGCAATAAAGGTCAGCATTTTCTATCCAGAGTCAATACCTTTTCCTATTACTGGACAAAAACCACTACACACTTTTTTTTTTCCACAGAATGACTCATTTTACTATTCCTTTAAATTGAAGGGTGCCATCTGAGGTTTCTAACAACATTTTTCATAAACTGCTTTCAGATGTATGGAATGAAATATTATTTTAAAGACTCTGGTTTGCTGTTTCTGGCTTTATTTCCCAAAGTTTGGGAAACATTTTGCACTAAAAAAAAGCAGCGAAGTATAATAGGTTTTTCAACTTCTTTGGAAAAATGAGTGTAATGCAATACTAAACTCCATCTTCCTGAGAGTCACTTTAAGAGAAGTTCATCTAAACAACTTAAAGTAGACCAATTTGAAGCATATTCTATGCACTAGTTGGAGTACATACAAATCAGTTCATATCTGGCAGAGAGGAAAGGATGTTTTGACTTGCACAATTCAGCCATAACCAGACTGTAGAAATATTTTATTTTACATCCTGCTTTTTCTACTTTAAGTCCTATTATGTTCAGAAAATAAAATACTTTTAGAAGGAACACTCCACAGATTCTAATGTCTGCCTCACGTCTTGGGAGCTCCTGCAAGGGCCATACTAGCTGTTCAGCAAACAAAGGAAGTGCTTCTAAGCTCGTTTGTAATGCATCATCTCTTACATTACTATCTTGAGAATGAATCAGATCATACAGTAATAAACTAATAAAATCTTTCTTTTCTCTCTAGTCAGACCTCCATAATACAAGTACTTAATAAAGTCTCCAAACTTTCATAATACAAATTTTGAACAAAGAATGAAGTGCAATCTTACTTTTTCTTTCCTAAGCCTCAAGCTTCTGCCACAAGCATCACCATAATCACAAACTAACCTCTATTATCGTGATTTCACAGCATTAAATAAAGGCATATAAACCCCACAAAATGTAGCTGCATAATCTTAAAGTGGGTTAAATGCTTACCTTTGTGATCAATTAATAAAATTAACAGGTAAATAGGAGCCCACCAGGGAAAGACAAAGTGCTTCTATTTGCGTCCAGCAGAGATTAGCATTAATATTGTTTGTACTGTACTTACGCCTAGGGAAAAGACTATTGAACAGTAAAATCTGCTAACATCAGAAAGTGACAAATTCAGAGGTAACAACAAAGGGCTAGTTATGGTGACAGACTCCTTCTCACAGTGAATTTATTTCAATATGAATTATGACAAGTCAAATCTAAGATCATGTATACACAAAAAGGAATATAGACTAAATTTCCATCCAGGGACTATCTTAGATTCTAGTTATGCTAATAAGAAAGTGAGGGCTAGGTGAACACTTGATGCTGCAAGAGATACAAGAAATTATCTCACAATGTGTAGGCAGGGGAAGCGCCATCGGCAATCCGCTCACCACATCTCCTTCACATTTATCACTGAAGTATTGCCTACAGTTCAGGTGCTCACACTGTAAGATAAGCTTTGTAATATCAGGTCACCATCCCATCCCCACACACATGAAAAATTAGTTCTTATACTCAGGTTAATTGACTTCTGAAATATATAACAGAAAATCAAGCAACAACCAGATCATAATCTGAATGATAAAAACTTCAAACTTCTTTTAATCTTTTTCTTTTTTCCTGCTAGATCAAGTAGCTGGCATTTGATATTAGACTAATATTTGCAGCTTACTTTCAGCCACTGGAATAATTTGCCAAGGCATATGAGGAGAATCCAACATTTGAAGTTTAAGAAAAATAAAATACAGAGAGTGTAATTTACAGCATAACTATAGTTCAAACAAAACATGGCTTTGCTGCTTTAAGTCTACATTGTGTAAGCTTTTACCACAGACAGTTACCAAAAGAAACTGCATTGCATCTAATTTCTAACTACAAAACAGACTGACCTAGTAAAAGATTTGCAATTAGACTACCCTGGTTTAGTTCAAAATGCTGCCCCTACAAAAGAAAACAAAATGAAGAAAACAGACACTCAACATAAGCCTTATCTAAACACCAAGAAGTCAGATGTGGAGACAGGAGTGGATGTCTGCATGCCAGAGATGAGACTGGTTGCATTGTAAAGCTACCACCTATCTACTTAAAAAAAAAAAAAAAAAAAAAAAAAGAGCTGCTGGGGTGGCAAGGACAAGGGGAGACGCAGGCTGAGATATCAGGTGCCCACTCCCTAACACCTCTAGGCTGAATGAGCTCACCATTCAGCACGGCAAGCCTTTACATTGTTCAATTGTTTTATTTTCTCTAAGCACTTCTTAAGAAGCATTATTCTCTTGAAACAAGAATTCCAGTACTACTACTGGTCAAGTTCATTAACGACATCTGCCCAAACACACTTGGACCTCCTGGATAAGCCCATATACTCGAGAGGGTATCGACAGGGTATTAGAGTCTGAACCCAGACAAAGAAGGAACTCTGTACCTTATTATCTTGACAGGGAATTTCATAAAGGCCAACACTTGGGGTGTGCTCAGTGCAGGCAAAGGGCAAACATACAGCTCGCTTAATACCTCTACCCTAACCTGAATCACAAACTATAAGGAAGGGAGTCACTTACACAAATTTTGACAGACTAGTACTCCAGATCCTACAAAACTTTCACTTAAACAGAACTTTGCCTGTGACTCAAACTCTGGATTAAGACACACTTCACTAGAAGTCTAAGCATCTGTCTTTGCTGTTGTTTTCATTTATTTGTTTTTGAAAAAAGTTTTGGTTACTCAGAGTATGCTATGAACGGATCAATTTCATTGGAGATGTGCTAAAATACATATTCCACACCACTGAGCTTTATAGACCTACGGGAATGAATGCTATGCTCTGCCGTTAAAGAAATATTACTCCTTTTAACTCCATCATGATGAAGAAGAGATATCACAAGGCAAAGTTGTTCTTTTTTTTTTTTCTCCAGAGAAAGAAAAAAAGAGCAGCTGCATTATCTAACAGTGGACAACTCTAAATTTGGGATCTACTTTTGCACAGCCCACTGTTTGCAGACTGAATCAACAGTCAGAGACAGACCCATTATCCAGGATAAAGGCAGGATGAGCTATAGTGTACATACTGTCCCTTGAAACAAAGCCTGGGACCCACCCACGTAGAGTCAGCCCAGGTCCACTGCTCAAAGCCAAGGAGCTACAGACCTGCGTCACAGCCTCCATCTTTCCTGGAGGAGCCAGCCCAGGTGCAGCACCAGCCCCATGCCAGCTGCCCGGCACTGGAACCACCCCGGGAAATGCAGAGCCAGCAGGGGCTCAGCACGGCTCTCCTCTGAACAGCCCCTCTCACTTCCCCTCACCCTTGCCACGCAGCAAAAGCAGACTGGGAAGCCCAGTGAAAAGACATAGCCAGAGCAGCTCTATAAAAGGCAGCATCCCTGAGACAGACCCAGCACAGTGCAGCAGCTACAGAGGAGCAGAGCAGTGCTGCGGCACACAGGTCTGCTCGGTACAGAACCGGCTGTTGGCGGCAACCGGAGACAGCAGCAGCTGTACCGCTTCCTCAGCCCAGCTGGGACCTCACAACACTGCTGGTTTGGATACATCGCAATAAGCACCAGCCAATAGACCTTGCAGGTTATCTGCATCTATGCATCTAGTACTCAGCAATCCAGAGAAAATCCCAAATCAAAAGCAAGTATTGACCTTAGGCATTACAACGAGCCAGAAATAAAACAAACAAACAACAACAACAAAAATCAGTCTTAAAGGCTGGATTTGGACCCTAAGATAACAGTAGGCTATCTCCGATATAAACAGTAAACTTGAAGGTCTGGCAGCCACTAATAGCTCAACATATCAAGACTGAGCTAACAGCAACCTATAGTTGATCTTTTCAGAAAGTACAGAGGATAACATACAATCTGCAAGTTCAGGTTTTTACTCCATTTGCACCAACATCATCCCTGGCAAGGTATTAAAAAAAAAAAAAAAAAAAAAAACAAAACAAACAAACCTTGGTTTTTACAGTTTTTCAGTGTTGACAAAATCTGTTCCACTTGGAACTTCATCATTAACTATAATTAAGGCACTGTAATACAAAGCATTTAGAAGAGGTAAACCGCAATTTTGCCAATGCTAGGAATTGCTTCAGTAGACCTACATAAAACACAGAGTCAGATGCTGATTTAAGTCTGTCTTCACTTCTCTAGTTTGTGACTGTAGTAACATCAACAGTTTTTCCTAATATCAGTAGTTTTTCTACTAAGTAGGTTTCAGGCTAAATTTAAAACATATTACACTGATTACTATAAACTGCATTTCACAATTTCTCTCGGGCTTTGGCAACATTTGCTCCTAGTTATTAGAGTAAACCTTTTAAAGACCTGAACCATTATACCAAGAGTTTCAAAGTAACTGATGTCCGCCTTCATTAAGATAATTAAGGAAGAAGAGCAGGAAAGATTGTTTTAATATGGATTTAAGCGAACATTTGTATGTATTGGGAACTTGGTACTTTTTCTTGTTATTACTGATTACTAGACCTTATCTTAGTCCTGCTTCATTTGAACACATATTTTTCAAGAATGCCCAGCTTAACAAAGCAAGGGAAACCTGTGAGAAATTCAGCCTTTTCTGTTCTGTTCTGACACCTAAATTGCCTTTAAGAGCACAACAAAAGAGATAATGAATAAACACTACTAGTTTTGCACCTCACCAGTACCCCTACAGATTACCTTTCTGTGAAGAACAGTCTGCCTCCACAACCAGGTACTACAGAAGCAAGGAGATCCTCCACTGCAAGTCTGCCTGTTTTAGACTCGAATTCTACTGATAAATTCACCTTTTGCAGAATTTCTTTCGGCAACAGTGCTAGATGTAAAGATAGCAAATACCAAGCTGCTTTAGTATCACCACATTACCAACTTCTGGGTATATGTATTCTTTCAACTATTGCTACTTCACTTTAAGTTCTATTTTGTGACTGAAAGTTTTACAAATAATAGCGCAGAAGCCTAAAACAAAGCTTATCTAGAGATGGAGACTTTATCTTTGGTTGGTAGCAGTATGAAGACAAATAATGATCTCTCAAATCATCTTACTCATCAAAAAAGCAAGCCCTTTTCCTAAAAAAAAAAAAATCTACGTTATCAGTTGTTAGTAGGCTAACTCTTTCTCAATGCTGCTAATCAATACTCTTTTTTTTTTTTTTTGTAAGTATCAGCTTGCATCCAGCCTCCTACAGTCAGAACTAAAAAATTACCGCATACCACCACGAGCACTGTAGATTGGCACTTGTGTTTAACACAGCCACAGTCCCAGTAGAGTTGAGGCTCAGAAGAGAAAATGGAAGTGGCCATTTTTGCATCTCTGCTGCTACCAACTGACTCAAGATTCCCTTAGCAACCAGGCTGAAATTGCTTCAGAGGAAGGATTCCTACAGACAAGGTTTCATACTTTAAGTCTTGTTAGTTGAAAAACATTACCCATTTTCAGTCATTGTTATTTTCCAGCTTACTCAGTATTTAAGAATCACGTTGCCTGCCTCAGTGGATATATTTTCTCTCTCAGCAAAGCCAGTCACAGGAGATTTCTGGGTGTTTAAGTCTCTGTATTTTAACACAAACTTTAATTGTTAGATTAATCATGAACATTAGCAAATTTATGAGCCTGGAAAGCTTCAGGTGGGATGACTGAACTAACTGCAAAATGAAGTTACAGACTTGTGTCTTACGACTGTGAGATCTTTCCCTCACTTTTGAATACAGAATTGATTTTAAAAGAATAATGGTAGACCCTGTGGCTCCAGCATTCATAAAGAAAAAAACACACAAGCTTTGCAAGTCACCTCTGTTTAAATAGATAGTCCTCACTGTGTACTTACAACCTCTAATTACTTTATTTCTTGTGTTCTTTATTTCTTCTTGAAGTGTCTTTTGAACACATCCTTTTGTCTTCAGGAACTAATTTATTTTTAACCTCTGGGGGAAAAACAAAAACAAAAAAAAAAAAGAAAGACCGTGGGAGGAAGAAAAAGCTTGTCTTACACCTGCCTACTCCAGGATCATTGCTTATGTTAACGTAGCACAAGACCTAAGAGCCACAAGGCTGAACATACCTTGAATAGCAAGAGTTTTAAAGCAACACATTCCTCCACTTGTTTTGTTCAGACTTCTTTGATGCAAACACCATTATCTCTGTGCTAGTAAAACAAATCACTTCACTGGAAAACAACCGTGCACCGAGTCCTCCAGTGCTTTTACAGGAAGATCTTCACTTGCACAATTTAGTCAGAGGTCTCTATGGCCTGAAGGTCAGCAATCGCTCTGAAACCAGCGCCTGATCTTTGACCCACAGCAGCAGCAGGTCCTCCTGAGAGCACCTGTGGGACTGAGAGGAAGGGTGCCGATGTAAAGAGACAAGAACCAGAAACCATATCCAGGTAAAAGCTTCCTCTTAAGCTTTGCCTGTTCTGAGCAAGCATGCCTCACTAAGAAAGAAGCAGGAAATGTTGTTTCATCTACTCAGTATGAAAATGTGGTTTTCCAGGATAAGATCTGCCCTTTCAAGTTTTCTAAAGGTTTCATGCTTTTAAGCTTTCCCACTTGAAGAATAATGGGAAACTGGGTTTGACAAGAAGAAATTTAATTTTATTCATGATCAAGTTTCATTAAATGAGTAGAAGAAAAAAAAAACATTCAATATCAACTTTAAAAAGGTGGACTTCATCCAGACTATTTCAGAATCAAACAAAAACTGCTCTCCTAAAGCCTCACACAATGTTTCCACTAGTATGCATTCTCACGTTGAAGACTCTTGGTGTTTTTCCTAGTTTAATTTCTATTAAACGCTTCACTTTGAAACATATCTGTTTACATTCATAGCAAAGAGCTTTTCCCAAGAAAAGTCACGCTAGAACAGTTGCAAAGTCAGGATCTGAAACAACTGCTATCAGAATTTAACAAGTTGGATAAACATAGTTGGACTGAAAGGCAATTCATTCTCACTATATTTTAAGAAAACTAAATGCGTTACATAAGTAACCATTTCAGGAGGGAGGATGTCAGCAAATAACTTGGATTATCAATTGCTTTCATTACCCTAACACCTCCTTTGTATTAAATTGTGCTCAAAGGCATCCATTATTTATAGTTTTGCTGGGGCTCAGACTTCCCTGCAGCTATCTTCTTAAAGTATATCTGTAGGACTATCTGCATGCCCAAGCACGAGTCTCACACTTCACTTTCAGGTAGCCCACTCTGACACCTACCAGCAGAAGTCCTGTGCCTATGTACAAGCTATCTCACAAAGATGAAGGCATCAAGGAACAACAAAAACAAAAAAGAAAGAAAGAGGGGAAAAAAAAAAAAAAATCAGTTTCACAAAACAATGCAAAAGTTGCTTGCCAAATTCAGAAAGAATTTTGGTCTTAGTCTCCAGCAAAACAAGGACGAAATATCTGATTCTGCTTTGCTTAGAACAGATAAAGCCTCTGACTTTAAAAATCTGAATACCTGTCTATACGGAAAGATTTATAAACTACTAGAACAACTCTTAGAGCTTTTCTAGAAGCCCCAGAACACCCGCTTTTGAAGACATCATCATACAAATAACCCCCCATTACTTTAGACATAAAAATAAGATTTACCCAATACATATATATATAGCTTATGTGTCACCTTCACTACATTAACAGGAGACCTGACAACTCCTTCTGGCAAAAAGAGCCAAATCACAGCTGTAACACAGCAAATAAGCTGTCCAGTTGGTGTCACAACCCAGAAAGAAGGGGGTAGGGAGAAAAATACACACTCATTTCTCAAAATCAACCATTCCTTCTAGAACTCAAGCCTAAATAATAGCCTATCAGTGAATTACTAATACTAACAAATTTAGAGACTTTTAAAGCCAAGAGTAGGAATAGATTACAGTGTTTAAATGGCAAAAGCACCTGGACTTTATAACGGTGCACAGACAGTTCTGCATTCACAATAAAGCTAAATCTACAACAGTTATGTTGGGAAGTTTTGGGCAAAACCAGACTCCTTTTAATAAAATCAAAGCATACATAATCCCGTTAAGATTCTTCTAGACCAGCTGTCCTCATCACACAACTAAAAAAACCTGAGAAACTACGTATTTCAAGCTCTGTTGTTTACTGCCTATTTAAAGTCAAAGTTGCACACAGCAATGCTCAAGCAACTCCCTTTAAAGAAAAAGGGGCTGCAAACTGACAGAGTCAGAAAATTCCACAGAAATGTTAAGGATAAAGTACTAAGGTACAGTTGAATAAACACAACAGGCATCTTTACCAGGAAAACAGATCAAAGCGTACTTAATATTCGGTTTCTTTTCCTAAGTTGTATGTAACGTGCAAGTTTATTTCAAAATAACTTTTTAAAACAGTGATTACTTGGCATTTAGCATCACAGAGTATTACAGAAGAGTTGGCTGGAGCAGACTGAAATTAAACACTTCCTCCTATCCAAACAAATTTGACTGAGTCTGTAATCATAAAGCATTTCTTTCATGGCTAAAATTCTTTAGCTCTTCCATAAATACAAGGTGTTTACTTCACTAATAACTGGTCCATGTGATGAATTTTCAAACTTAACTGAGCTCAGTTGTACTTTAGATTTACTTGCACAGGTTGTTTCAAGTAAACATTTTTTTTTTCCCCCCCCAGAAATTCTGTACTCTTGGCAGACTTTGTTTGGGGACTAACAGCCCAATAATCAGCTACAACATTACCAGTCCAGATGCGGGTACCTGGCACTGCTACACTCTTTTGCTAGAAAGGTAAGTGGTAGTTAATATTAAAGGGACTGACTTGATGCTTCAGTAACAGAGAATGCAGTAACAGAGTGACCATGTCACAGCTATAGCCTGTAACAAGTCAGATACAGTGAACAGCTGGTTCAACATCTTTAACCAGTGAAATGCAGACTTCCACACATTGTACTGAACAGCAAGAGCAAGTGGCTGCGCCTGCACTTCCTGGTGCCTCGGGGTTTCAAGCACAGAAATACAAACTCCGCTGTGTTTGATGCACACTTTCTGAAAACAAGAGTTGATTAAATGAAGAAGTTTCAGAAAATAACACATAAATGCTTATTTCCATTAGAGCATCTGTCTCAAAAAAACCAGCGCTTGGAGCTCTCTGTATTGTAAGAGGTGGCTCCTGAAATAAAGAAGGTTTCCTAAGCAGGCTATGCAGACAAGAGGCTCCTCCTCCTTCCTCTGAGAGGTAGACAGAAGAGCAGTCAGTGATAGAGTGAGATGAAAACAGACATCAAGGACCTACAAGCAATAACCTCCTTCCTCTCACAAACTCTAAAGTTTGCTATTGCTCAAGCTTTTGCACAAGCAAAGCTCTCTAACAGAACTGTTCTCACGCCTGCCTGGCACTTGCTCCTTCTAGTCATGGCTACACAGCTCAGCCACCCGACAGATCTCCTCAAAGCTGGAACTTCCCCACCACTACCCACCTAACACCAACCTACCTACCATTTGACCAAGCAGCCCTCGTTGAAAGCAAAAACACACACACACCAAGTATAAGTGTTACAGTCATACACTGACGAGAGAAAAAAAAAAAAAAAAGTGCCCCACAGTCCCCCGGCTGGTCACCACAACTTCCACCATCCCATCTTCCTTCAGAAGGAGGCCGTGACAATTGGGCTTGAAGGCCCTAAGGCCATGCTTGCCCTTGGCCCACCTCTCTAGTCCAGTGCATCTTTTATTACTTTTTTCAGAATGAGGAACATCTTCAGAGTGATGACATAAAACACTTTCCCCTCATAAAAAGTTGAAACACTGTACTTTTTCAAGGACAGCTCCTTTTCTGTTTACTACTTTGCGCAACTTCCCCCCTCAAAATACATAAACAACTTTTTTGCTCTCCTATTGTCTCAAAAATCATCAGCATGCCACTTCCACATGAAAATTTGAGGTAGGTGTAACTAGCTGCAAATTGTCTTCTCTATTTCCTGCACTGGAGAACCTAAACTGATGTAAACTACAATCCCTTCACATTTAAGACCAGGTTGCAGGAGGTGGTTGTACCAATCCAACTGCCCATTGCTCCCCCTAGTTCCCCTTCTCCCTTATATCAGCATTTGCCAGACCACTCAGAGAGAATTCAGCTCATCACAGCAGCAGAAAATATCCAATTTTTGCTGTTTTCATTCAATGGTTATGGTTTATGAAAGAGTCAAACACAAAAGACACAGCAGAAGAAAACAATGGGCAAGTGACCATTTCTTCCAGTGACAGCAAACAGTCAGGATGAGAATTCATGAGATATGCAGGGCCATCCTTAGACATCCTCAGTAGTGTCACTGCCAGGGTCTAAAATACTTGTTAGTGAACAAGACTTGCTTGGGAAATATATTTTTGAGCTTACAGCTCACACCCGTAGCTCTTTCTCTAAATGTCATAACTCTACCACCTCCTTCAGTGGTATTTTAGAAGGAATGACCATGAACCAGATAAATGTTTTAAACTTCAAAAGAGGCTTACAACTATAAATCCCAAGGGTTATAAGCATCTTGCAGCTCAGAGTGTGGCACCTGAACACTACAAAGTAAGAGGACTCTAGTCTCGTCTGTGTGTTTCATTTGCTATGTCGAGCAGTAAATACCCTTTCTTTTCAAAGGGATCCTCGCATTCCTAACTTTCCACCATGCACCACACAGGAGAACCAAAACATGATTCACAGCCCAGAATCTGGCATGCCAAGAACCTAAACGTTAATGTTGCAAAATTTAAGTCTTCTGGATTTAACCCCAAATAACCTATTAGCAAATAGAACTGTAGAACAAAATAAAAATTACGCCAGATCTCACAAGTTCATTTTTCACTAAAGGAACCTGCACCTTTTGCCCAGAAGTTTCCATGGGAGAGGTTAAGGAAAATAAGAAGGGAGGAAGAAAAAAAAAAAAAAAAAAAAAAAAAAAAGAGAGAAAGAGGGAGGACAGAGAGGACCCATCAACTAGCTTTCCCTTCCACAAATCTGTGCCACTTTACGGAACATTTTAGCTTGCAAAATCAGCAAAGAATTGGCAATTTTCTTCAACATCCTTTACTTTCTGTGTACTACAAGAATTCTATCTTGAATGAGTCCTACACATTGGATTTACTTCACTGATTGAACACAGAATTATACAGTCTGCTACTGTCCTGCCTCTCCCCCCTTCCTGTTAACCTCAATTTCTGATATTCAGATGGTTCATTAGTCACAGTTAAAGAAACATCCTGCTACCTGCTTAAAGACTACTCCACAATGATATAGACCTACTACAAAATAAAGGAGAATTTTAAGCATGTTAAACTATTCTGATCGCCTTTCAGATAAGCTGTAAGTGATATTTTTTTTCCCGAAAAGATGAGTCATAAAACCTTAAGTGTATGTGAAGAACTTCCCTAATTTTGCTCTGGACAAGACTGAAGAGTAATTATATATGTTACAACCTAAACAGTAACCACCTCATACATCTTCCATGCGTCTGAACTTATATGATCCTAATTCCATTACGAAATTACAACTGTAAGAAAATAATATATATTAATGATAGGTCTCTTAATTAAGTCCTTTACAAATGTTATTCGGGCTAAAGACTTGTGAGGGGGGTGTGGGGACATGAATTCCTATCTCCAGGAAAATAAAAACAACTAAGTTGCATGAAAGGAAAGAATTAGTATTAAAACCCAGGAACTTCTGAAGATAATGAAGTTCCCAAAGTAAACACAGAATTATGCAATATCTAATTTAATACAGTAATGCAGCTTGCTTTAGCATCTAAGCATAAATAAGATTGATGTCCATACAGTATGTACCAAGATTATCAGGGGAACACGACTTCTTTTTTTTTAAACAGCCTATTGAAGCTGAATAAGTGCTCATTAATGACACCTGACATGGGGACTATTTTAAAATACTAAAACACCTGATGCGGTGCTTCTGAGTACAAACTAAAAAAGAAAAAAAAAAAAATCTGAAACTATCTTTGCTACTTCCCTAAACTAACAATTGCCTTCAATCATTCTGACATGCCTAAAATAAGCAAGAGCTAAGAATTACCAGAATTCAGCAAACTACTTTGCTCTAGACCTTAAGAGCTATTAAGTCCTGAGTGGAAGGACTATTCACAGTTTCATGTGAATAGCTGTCAGGAGAAGCAGTTCCCAGTATATTTCACACTGGCACCATTCCCCCACTTTCTGAAAACAGAACATCCCAAGAATTAGGCCTGCAGCTTTAAGCTAGTATTGTTTAGAGCCCTGCCAGCCATACCTGCCTTACAATGCTGCACCACACAGCAAACCACGGAAAGCACAGTGTAAAGAACACAATTTTCAGCCATGAACTGCTGGTCATATCCACAGACGCCACAAAGTATTTTTGAAAGCAAGTCCTGGAAGATGGAATTAATTCTAACCTGAATTTCAAAATACTACAGCTACAGCCATTTTACACCTACCATAGAATCACAGTCCTCAGGATTTGGGGATGATATGACGCAGACTGGCAGATGCCAGTCCCTTTCCACTGAAGAAACTAGGACAGCAATTCACAGTAGATTGATCTAGTATCTCTGCACAGAACTAGACCGGATGCAATGCCATCTCAAATAGATGAGTCAACAAATCATTAGCTATTTCATGAAGATAAAGGCAAACACATTTACAACTAATCAGGTTTTTATACATGAGCTACATCTCACAGCAGAAAGATGAGCATTAGAAAGTCGAAAGACCATATTTGAAAGTGGAAATGAAGCTTCTGGAGAATTTATCTAGACTAAACATGGAAGCAGTAAACTGAACAATAAGCAATCGTTTACGTAAAAGTCACATTAGGAAGACTGGAGTAAGCATGTTTGTACATTTTCAGATGTAACTGGAGAGATGATGTGTGAAGGGGAACAAAAAACCCAACCCAATAGCCTAGCTCCACAAAATAAATTAAGTTTTCCATTCTTTGTAGGAAATCTGAAGGAAGGAAGATTTTAGGATTATTAGCAAGATAAACTGTATCTTCACAATCACCTTGTTCATCATTTCAACATTTGTCTACATTTTGCCCACACCAATTGGTTCCATTTCCCACTTAATCTAATACTGTGAAAAGCACAATATTAATTAAATTACTACTATTTACTTGTGATTAGAGGGCTGTACAGCCTTTACTTGCAGAAACCCCTATTTCTAGGGCTATTATGTGAGGGGACAGAGCTAAGCCTGGCCACTGGACTGTGATACAGTATATGGGGAGCAAGGGCTAAGGCAATGAGCAGAACCCAGTTGGTTCACACAACATCTTGCCATCTAATAGAAGCAGCTAGCAAGACAACCAGGAGATCTACCATCACTGCAGGATTTGAGATGTGTTCTCATCTATGAAAGCTACATCCTATGGCAAGACAATCAGCAGTTGGCTGCTCACACCACCAGAGCTACAGATGCCTCTCTACTGAAAAGGTACAGAGCCACCATTACCTCTGCCACATTATTGGCAGACTCTCTCCTATGCAGAGGTCACTTATGCATCTAGAAGAAACTGCAGGGAAAGAGCTCCTGAACGCATAATCTTCACCTCAGGTGCCACCTTTTGAGGGTGAGGGAGGCAGGCAGCACCAGTTCCAGGACGTACGAGCTCATAATTTCATTAGCTGTATGTGCTGGATCCATCTCACTTCCTTTTAGCAACAGCGCAGTCCGCCCCTCTGCTCTTTCTCCCCTACCCAGAACTCCAGTGCTAGCGCTTGCAGAAGTGGAAACAGAGAACTGATCCTGTTGAAAACAAATCTGAAAAAAAATAAGTCATTTTTATCATTTATTCAATTCAAGAAAGGAACGTACAGTCAACCAGTCCTGGGATGCTAAACTGCAATTCGGAAGTGCAAGAAGTTTAGCTGTCATCAGGCAAGACTGGAGATAAGTCACAATCCAGCATCGCAGACAATTCCAGGATACATCACATTTCCAAAGTGTTTCTTACCTCTGAATAAGTTGGTTTTTTTTTTCGTTAAAAGCAGGAGATGAGACAGAGTAATGAACTATCAAATCAACCAAATTCCTGCAGGTAAGTGACAATATCCAACAGCTGAAGGCAACCAGTTTTGTGGAAAACTGTTTTTTTCCAACCAAGTGACTATACTCATTCTCAGCAAAGCACTGCAGTACATTAGTACCAAATAACGACAGGAAATCGAGGAATAAGGAAATTAAGACAGACTGAGATAGACTTTCACCCTGGATTTCCTCAAAAATAATTATTCTGATGAATTTCTTTATCATACTTTGGATTTTCAAAATAAGAATAAACATTCACACAGTTCACAGGACCTCACTGTATTTGGTGTATCTGTATTTCTACCTCAGTGATGCCTGTCCCAGAAGATAGGAAGAACTAAATCTACAGTACTAGAATAGCAATTTAACAGTTGTTAAACTAGTATGTGTTACAGCTGAATTCTTTGTTGTGGGTTTTTTTAATTCACTTGAATGATGAATATTATTTAGTCTGTAAGATTTGCAGAATTGGGTCCATAGCTTAAAGTCAATAAATACTGGAGGCAGACAAACCATGTTAACTTTTTCTAGTCCCAGTTTCATTCCTGGTCCATGCACAGGTGAGACACTAAGCACTACGTGGGTACGACTACCTTGAGAGAAAACTCTTGCATGCAAAGTAAATGATGTCCAAAGCAAGAGTTGTTTACACAGAGAATAACTGATTACAACTGAAAATAAAACTGTACTCAAGTATGGAACCATGTGTAAAATGTGATGCAATGGACATGAAGCTGTATTATGTCATATACGCCAACAAAGGTAATTTCTGAGGCACAAATTTTTTACTTTTAAGAACAAGTAAAACTTTCAGATAGAACTACGCATACACCTCTTTAAAGGGGTGTACCCTACCTTGCTAAACAGCAAAGAAATATTTATGTATTTGGGCTGTTCAAGTTGGTGTCATGGCAATCTTACAAGCTTTCCTTTGATGTCTTTGAACAATTATGAAGATTTATATTGCAATATTAAGGAAAAAATGACAGTGACCTTATCTGGAAAATAATGCTTACACACTTTGATTACTCCTTATAAAAATCCGAGACACAAAGTATTCAAGTTGGTAAAGGACTAAGAGAAAGCCTAAAAGTTATCTTGATGTATCACTGTGCTATTCCTGGAGGCAGCACAGAAATGACTGAACTTAGTTACCACCCCACTCATTACAGAGTAGTGGCGGAGTCTCTAGGCCATCTTAAGATAGCAGGTCAGAATTTGCCCAGACAAAATAAAACCTGAAGAAAAAAAAAAAAAAAAAAAAAGCCACATAACACTATTACAGACATTTATATGAAATTATAAACAATCCACATTCAATATTAGCATGATGCACCTATTCAAAATACACCCAGAGAGTTTGATAAAGCATTCAGTGACTCTCTTCTGTTTGCCAGCTGCATACACTTAATACAATATATAGCTTAAATAAAAAAAAAACCAAACATACATAGTCAACTATTAAAAGGTTGTTATAAAAACAACTATTTTATAGAATCTTTCAGTAAATATTCTGGCAAAAATATACAGACTGATTGAATTGCAGTCCTTCATCCCCTTGCACCAGGTTGGCTTTCTGTTACCAAGCTAAGAGAAACACACAGGGCTGCTCAGTTGCTCAAAAACTGAGCGGCTTCCTACAGGCTACTTTCCTTAAATAGGAAAATCCATACATGGCACAGTTGAGAGGCACTTTAAACTAACAAATTGCCTCCGAAAAACAAATTAACGTCATTTAAAAAAGAGCACATAATCCAAATGTGAAAATAAATATGTCACGACACTCCTTCAAATCCATCCCATGTAAATCCAGTTAAAGAAAGAGCACGTTAGTTACATGGGAGATGCTTTTCACACAGGCACCATAACCTATCCAGAAATATCAAAACGTATAGACACAAACAAAATTTAACACTTAATATTAAATTAAACTCTGATAAGGCTCAAGGCCTGTTACTACGAGAGAGTGCACAATTAATCCTATTAACTAGACTACTGATAATTCACTGGGGGGGGAGGAGAAGGAAAGAGACCCCAAAAAGCCACTAGATCAGTAAATATCTGCTAAAATACAAGAAGTAAGACCACTGTCGCAACCACTGAATCCTATAAAATCTGGTCTACATAAGAGCTTAAATCAGACGGTAATTCTCATACGTGGTATTTTCAGACTGTATTAGAGAATTTGACGCACAGGTGAGATACGTTTCAACCTGAAAGGCAATGACTCAACATAAACACAGACTCTGTATTGATCAGGACTACAAGGAAGAACATGCACAAGAACCCTGGCCCAGCACAAAGCACTAAACCTTGAGGAGTACCACCTTAATGATGAGTAAATTCTTCTCGGGCTTTTTAGATCAAATTAAGCCTCACAGGCTTTCTGAAAACAGCATCACATCTCATTCTTGTAGATGAAAAGTAGTCAGTAGAAAGATCACGTTAAACAGACTTTGACAATAAAATATCCAGCCTCAAAAAAAAGTATATACTTTACAAAGGCATATTAGTAAAGCAGAGGAAAAGGCTGCAAAATTCCTCCATCCTGCTGCTGAGAGATGAGCCAGCCACAACCCCCAGAGCACAGCCTATACGGCTCTGTAGCCCTGCAGTTAAAGAACTGAACAAATCAAATGAGTATCAACTGCCTTTTTATAAGGAAAAAGTACCCACTGATTATTTTCCACAGAATTTAGGTTATTACTTTGAGTAAGAAACAAATATTAGAGCAAAAAGCTAAGACAGCAATTAAGTTTCACGGGACTACAGTATTTGGCTATGTGCTACACATAAACTGGTCCAGCACTACCAAGTTCCTGAAAAAAAAAAATCCAAGAACAAAATTAGAAGATTACTGTTAAACTCATTCAGAAGGAAGGAACACACTTGCTTTTCCCTCGTACTGCGCATACAAAGTAAAAATACAAATCTAACACTTTTGCCATTAGTTACTAAACAAAAATTAGACTCGGCCTTATCAATTGTGAACCAAGTTTCTATTTGTGTCATTCCTCCCCATACGGGGAACAAATTCCCATGTTTCCACAGACTTACTTCAGTAGTTGATTAATTAATGCCTTTGAAAGCAGACTATCCTCACTCAAAATCTTAAGTCAACACGCAAAGATATCAGCTAACTGTTAAGACCCAAGCATTTAAGAGTCACTAAGCATCCATTTGCACGGCAAACTGAGTAACTAGGAGAGCCTGGCAGTTACGCGCCTAGTGGTGCCCGTCAGCAAACTGCACAGCCTTGGGAAAGCCAAGGTATCTCTAGTTCTGGTGGGTTATGGAAATTAGTTTCTTTAACCATCTAAAAGCAGTTCACTGCTGAGAGCGGAGCCTCAACACAGGCTTGAATTGTATTAATCAAGTTTAAACAATATTAAAAGGAGAAGGAAAGAGAGACCTTAAGGTTTGGGGTTTTTTTTCCCCTAGAAAAATAAACTGATTAAACGTGGTTACATCCAGATTAAGAACAGTTGGCATACAGTAAGAGTGGTTCTGGCCAAGTGCACTAGTGCATGTTTTTTCTTAATAGCCTCAGAAGTACTTGCAGCTCCCAGATCTGTGCCCTGTGAAGAAGCCCAGACCAATGACCAAGTACGTACCTACAGAAAGCAGTTCCGATTAATAAACCTTCTGGGTATACCTAAAGATTAAAGATCACCAGTTACAACCCAATCCATCAGGAAGTTCCAGATTGTTGTTTCTTCAAAAAGCAAAGGTAACCAGAGAACATTCTAAACAGTTTGATCCAAGTGTTAATACACTGTTTTTGAAACCACTATTTCACTTAGAAGGCTAATATCTTTGGCTCTGGCTTCAGTATCAAAATCCACCAGCAAAATCTCAAAAATTCTACAGATTCAGCACTCAAAGAAGGCAAGAGCTTGTTTCTGACCCTGAAACTCTGAAATGAACAGCTTCACGTTTTTCCTCAAGAGCACCTTTACATCTTGGCATCCATATTCCTCTTTCAGCCAGTTTCTCACGCACAAATCATTTGTCCTGACACACTTGCAGTCACAACTCTGCAGAAACAGAAGATGTATAAAATACCACCCAGAAACACCTTTAAGCCATCACAGCTGATAAGTGCAAAACACCAGAACTCTACAAAGACCCACTCTGCAAGGACAAATGCTGAACAAAGCAATTCAAATTCTCACAGAGGTATCTCCTACAACACACTTCAAAGAATTCTGGATGAATGACATGCTGCCATTTATACCTCTATACTGATGGCAGCCTACTAATGCCTGCAAATCTCAGTCAATAAAAATGAAAAGAAAATAAAAAACCCTTTGCCTCCTGTACAGTGGAATACTCTTCCTGATCTTCCTTGTTACGGAAGTTTTCTTTCTGATGCAACATCTGCTTTAACTATACACTGTAGAGAACTTCAGTTCAAAATGGGTATTTGATGGATCCCACAATTAAGATGAGAAAAATCCTCTTCCAGACACAGCTGTGTCAGCGTGAGGTTACCAAGCTTAGCCCATCCCTAGCTCCTCATCTTCAGCTCGCCACTATTACCACCCACATCAACGTGCCAGTTGAGAAAAACAGAAAGAACTCTCTCCAGTTTATTTGAGATTTTATCAGCCAAGCCAGCTTAAATCGGTTTACTATAGGTCTTTGTTAACCCAGGTCACATTGGTGGAAAGGTACAGTTCCAGAAAAGCCCAAGCAAATTTAAACCAGAGCTACTATGGCCCCATCTCCCACCCTCTATCTCATTCACTTCAACGGGAAGTACCATTCCCACCCCCTGACCTGGATGGTCAGCCAGTTCAGAAACATGATTCAGCCAAAATCCAACAAAACAAAAAAGCAATTCATTACCAGCCTGATTAACACGCTGACTTTGCTTAACTCTCAACCACAACAGCTTCCTTGCCAGCAGGGGAAGATGCACAGTCAAGGAGGCAGGACCACTGCAGCCCCAGTTTAAGCTGCGAAGTTTCTTGACAAGCATAGGCAAAACTGAAATAAAGCTGTTTTAGAAAAGAGGGGTCACAGCCTCCTCCTCTTCCTCCTATGCAAGCAATAACATTTGCAGAGCCATGAAGTCAGTCAGTTAAGGCAGCTGATCCAACTGAAGCTCAACATTTTTTCTGTACCACCAATTCCAGCTGGATCAGCAAAGAAAGACTAATAGGGAAAAACAGCTCCTTTTGGTGAAAGCACCACCAGAGAAATCAAAGCTGATCTGGTGGTAAAGCTATAACATGACTGTAGAGGATGTATTAAGTCTTAGCTTGATGGAGTTTATGCTTGGTATTCTGTAGAAAAAGAAAGGCAATATGCTCTAGCGTCATTTATTAAAATTGACACCTCTGGACTGACAAGTAATCTAAAATTCTAATGTATGGTCACTGATCAACATAAACTCCAAAAGCAAGACCAAGTTTAAACCAAGCTTGCTTCACAAGCTGGCAAAATAAATGAGAATATAAACAACCTTTGACCCTCCCCCCCCCAAAAATAACATGGTCAGTAGAGTGTAGTAAGTAGGATAGGACCCCACGGTCAGCAATAACACCAGTTCAGGCTGTCATGAAAATCTCTTACCTGAGAGATTCTACAAAACATCTTTTCTAGAGTGCAGAAGATTTAATTTCTACAGCATTAGGGCAATTTATTTTTTTCCCCAATGTTAGGCAGCTCCACCAATATTACTAGTGGAATAAAAACAGCTATGGGTGGAATTCAAGAATCCTACACGGTGCTGTAACAAGCTCTTACGAATGTGCAATAAAAAAAAGTCTACAACAATATGTTTTCCTGATAGCCCTTCTTCCTGAGGAGGCAAGCACTTTTGCAAAGATTTTCACTGTCATTTCAGAAAGTTTTTATCCCACTATGCTCATTACGGTAGGAAAGAAAAGTACTTACAGCTCATTCCAACACCAAGCAGCTATATCAAACTATGAAATTTAATACTTGGAAGTCTTGCAAGTTCTAAGAGCCCAGTAGGCCTTGTTGGTTTGGGGTTTTCTTTTCTTCCTAAATGCATAATACTGTCAGCTACCAATTCAAAATCAGAGGGTTTCACAATGCCAGAGTGAGAAGATAAACAAATTTGTCTACTCTGTCTAGTTTACATGCATCTTCAGTTTCCATGCATTTAAGAGAAGTAATAAATGCAGAAAAGTAATTCCCCGGCTGAAAAATACATTTTCTGCTAATAAGGATTTAAATGGCTGATTTGAATTGCATTTCATATGTATGCTCTAGGAAAACAAAATCTTTGATGTTTTATGCTTAGAGTTCTGTAAATCAGAGTTTTCATCGAGGCTTAAAACCAACACCTTATTCAATTACAGATTAAAAAGAGTTTACTGGAGGATAACTCAGGCTATCAAAATAGTTTAAGAATCACAGGCAAGGATGAACACATCTCAAATTTATTTTTTGGACTTTGCTCACATTTTTTTTTATTTCTTCCAAAAGATTTTTTGCTAAGGGAAAAAAAAAAAGCAGCATTTCCACAGAGAATTGGCAAGAGATGAAGAAATGGAAAACATACACTGATGAGCAGGAAAACCAATAATGCTTCTCTATGGTAACTACTAACTTCTGCATAATCATGAAGACCATTTCAGCAATAACCATAGATCAGAAAGTCAAATAGAACTGATGAGTCAGAAATCCATTTCAATATTTACAATTTTTGCTACAAGCCATACCTAGAGTAATACTGTAGCCAAACAGCATGACTCTGCCTCCCATTTTATACACTCTCCTCATTCAGGAGCCTATCTGGAGAGGCAGGGAGTTCAAAAATACAAAACAACAACAAAGCAAAAGAAAACAAAACCCCTCAAAAGGTACAATCAGACACCGTTAACAGCTGCATCTCCTACTCTGGACAGCTGAATCAAGAAACATTGACAACAACCTTGAAACCACAGCGGCACACACTAATCAACCCAAAAGCTCCCTTATCATTTCATAAACCACTAATGAGGAGGTTATGTAAATCTACTGGACCGAAGGAGTCGGAGACCGGAGCTGCTGCAAGACACCAGCTCTCCTCTGAGGGGATGCATCATTCCATCCTTGAAGACCATTCCTCTCCGTAGGTGCGACAAAAGGAGCTGACTGCATTCCGAACAGAAGCTGCTTTTTCACCCTCCGGTTACCTGCCGAAAATGGAGCGCAGGGGCGCTCGCCCGGGCACCCACCCGGCCGCCCCCCGCCCCGCACGCTGTTGCTCACCGCTCCCCACTGCGCGCTGCGGGACGAGCTGAACCCGGCCGCCTGCTCCTTTGTGCAGCCGGGTGGGCGGCTGCACACGCAGGAAAGGGACCGGCGAGGCCACGAACCGGGTGAAAAGGGATGAGTTTCGCCGCTTACGGGGGCCCTTTCCCCCCCGTAACTCCCGCTGCCAGACCGGGCCGTCAGCGCCCCCGCCTCGGAGCCTGGTCCCGACACCTCCCAAACTTCACAGCGCCCCAGCCCCGGCGGAGAGGAGGCGGAGGAGGATTTCGGGGAAGCCCAAACTCGCCGGAGCCCCGGCGCCCCCCGCCCGCCGCCGCACGCAGGGGCGGGAGGCGATACAAAGCGCCGCGCACGGCGACAGCCGGCCCGGGAGGGGCCGCGCCGGAGGGACCCTCTGACGGAAACCTGGCCGGGATTCAAGGCCTAGGAGAGACCGCAGGCACAGGCGGCCCCGGGAGAGGGAGACCAGGAAGCGGCAGCGTACCGGGGGTCGCTCCTCCGGGCCGGCGGCTCGGTGCTCTCCGCAGGGCTCTCGCCCCCACGGACTCCACCTGCGCCGGGCACCCACCCGACCCCACCCCACCCGTCGGGATCGCGCCAGGGCCCACTCCATCGCCCCCTCCCATGCCCCAGGGCGGGGACCAGAGGGCGCCCCCACCCCTCCCCCGGCCCCCCCGCACGCACTTTCCCCAGGCACCACCGCCCACTCCCCTCACTGGCGCCCTCAGGCTTCCCCCGCCTCCGGTGCCCCCCCCACCCCGCGCCCGGACCCCCCCGCACCCCGCTGGGCCCGCACGCCCCCGCCACACCCGCCCGCGGCTCGGGCCCCCGCCTGCCGCAGCGAAGGCCCAGCCATACCCCAACACCGCGGCCCGGCTGCGCTCACCTGCTGCCCGCAGCCTCCTCCCTCCGGTGCCTCCTCAGCCGCCCGTCGCCACCGAGCAGCGCCGCTGCTGCCGCTCCACCCCCGAGCCCCCCGGCAACTGCTCCCGCTCCTGCCACGCCCATCCCGGCGGCCTATTGGCCGCCTGTCCCGTCATCCGGCCTTTGGATTGCTGCGAAGAGCTGCTCGTCAAAGCTCTGGCCCCGCCTCTCTCCGCCCACGGGTCCCGGGTGTTTTATTCACGCCGGGGCTTTGGCGCCCCCACTGTTTTGCTGCCTCCCCTGATTGGCTGAAAGGATCCTAGCGAAGCGCCAGGATAGGTTGCTAGAGGTGCCAGCTGCGGTGATATGCCCGCCTCCTCACTCGCGGTTAGGCCGCGTTGGTGCGGCGATGAGTTGGGTTGCGTGGCGGAGGCCCACCGGTACCGCCGCTGCCTCCCACCCTCCCTGGGGGGTCAGGGCAGAAACCCGGCTCCCGGAGACTTTCCTGCCGGCGTCCCGCTGATGCGCTAAGCGGGGACTCGCTTTCCACAGAGCGGTTTGCCGCCTGCCTCTGGCTTGGCTCTGCCGTGGGTCTCCCTCCCGCGCAGCAGCGTGGCGGCTTCTGGGCAGGCACGGCCGAGCCGCGTCTGCCGTGGAGGGCTGCGCTCTCCGCGGCTGTGGAAGCCCGGAGTAGCCGGGCTCCTCGAGAGTGAAAGCGGGCCCGAAACGCGTGGCCTGCGCTGCTGCCGTGGGGAGTTTTCCACGGGTGGGGAGACCCCCTGGCAGTTTCGGGAGAGGCAGCCGCGCTGGCGCAGGCGGGAGGGGGGAGGCCGAGGCGGATGGGAGCCGTGGGGCCCAGTGCCACCTCGGTTGCCCCCCCAGGAAGCCGTGCGTGGTAACTGTCGGCTTCCCCGGAGGTTGCGGTGGAACGTGCTGCTAATGCCAGCTCTCCCGAAACTGAGCGCTTAATGTCCTCTATCAGCTGGAGGCCGCAGTGGCAGGGAAAACGCGAGCAGGCTCCTCTCTGCCGCGCATTAACCTCCATGACTGGGACTTCGAGATCCCAAAAGCTTTCGGATTGCCTTCCTCGAGCACAAGAGTGCCTCCATTTTCGAAGCGGAGGCAGTACCAGGTGCTGAATCCAGCGGGGAAGCTGTGCTTCAAAGGGAGGTGGCCCAGGGGAATCCTCTGCATGCAGCACCCGGGTGATTGCGCGTGCGGGGCTTGGCCTGAACGCATTATCCGAAATGCGTATTTCCAACAGCTGGCTCCTCTCACCAGACTTTCAAGCAGCTCCTTCATCCAAAATGCAAGTCAGAACAGCTCCCAGAGCGTTCAGCTAAAAAAAAAAAAAACAACAACAACAAAAAAAACCCACGCAGGAAATAGAAATGCAAAGATTACTTGAGGTTTCTCTGCATCATTGTCTTCTCCCTGCGTGCACCATCCCCCTTATTCCTCTTTGTTTCTGAATCAAGCAAAAACATGGAGCAACAAAGAGCATGGGGCTTAATGTTAACTGGCAAACCTCCAGAAAACAAAGCAACTGAAATCAGTGGGAATTTCAGAACATCATGTGCAAAAATAATTTACCAAGTCCATGTAGGAGGTGCTCGGGCGGAAGTATGAGCATGACACTGAGTCTGAGTTTCAGACTGATGCTCTGACCCCCAAATCGTCCCTTCTTTGCAAATTAAACTAAGAAGATACCTGTTGGGATTTTTTTTGTTGTTGTTGTTTCTCCCTTAGATCTTTTTGCATATCCCTCTGCTTGGAAAGCAAAACCAAAGCAAAAAGCTGCCTTCCCTCTCACAGTTGCTTCTCAACTACTTTCAGACTGCTGCTCTCAGCAAGCAGCACGACACAGCTATGTTAGAGCCAAGCATGTTCCAAAATGACTAGACAGACCAGACATTTCTACTAGTCCTGAGTTTTCTTCTGATATTATGAAATTATGTTCCTGATCTGGCATAGCTCTTAAAATTCTTAAAATTCTCATAGCATTCCTGCTAGCTTGGCTTTAACTCTTCATCTTATTCATAGTCTCTGGATTTCTGAGAAAAATTTTTATAAAACATAGTGCCCTAAACCTTAATTTCTGAAGAACAATTCCCATGTTATAAAGATGCTCTACTTCCGAATGAAAAGTATTTGAGGGCTGGCAAGGAAAAGGCCAGGCCATGCTATTGTAGATAAAGTTCTAATGTATGCTTCAGCTATATATAGCTTTTACAAATATTTATTAGATAGTTAAATTGATTTGTTGCCATTACTGCTTTTATGCTCAGCTGTTTGTATCTCTCCCTAACTTGACCTCCCCATATAGTCATTGGTGACTGAAGGGAAAGGGGACTGTGGTGGGAAAGGAAAAGAAGATGACCTTAGAGGTCACCTAGCTGGACAAGCTGAGCATCTAACATAGCAAACTGCACATTCACAGTGCTGCGCTGCGGGTCTGAGTCACGTTCTGTGTCGTCAGTCTTCCCACAGAGAGTTTCCATGCAAAATTCTCCAAGGCCTGATACTGGAAGCAAGCTTGAAGGTGCTTTAATCCTTACAGATAACAAAGAATTGAGAGAGAATTCACGGCATTCCTACAAAACCCAACCCAATTTCCCTTTTTCTGCCTTTTCTTTAAGATGGAGAGCAGGGCTCTGTGGGTAATACACAGGATTAATGGACTTGGCTGTTCCTGTCATGCCCACTGACTCCTCTCAGCAGTGCCTTTCTAGCCGAGATCCTTCCTGTGTCTCGGTGCGAGGGCAGGATAGTAGGCTATCCCCTAAGGACCTGAGAGTACATTACACACACACTCATGATAATGCAGACTCCATATCCTCACTGCAGATACCCGGAGGGTTAACATCGTTCTCCCCTATTGGCTATCTAAAACAATGTCAGTGATGAAATCTCCCTTCTCTAATCACACCATAATATTATCCCTTCTAGGAACAAGCCATACCAGTATAAATACTACAACACAGGCATTTTTATGCTGCTATAACTGTGCTCACCCAAGAGGAATTCCATCTTTTTTGGCAACACAGGTAAAACTGGGAGCTTGTGTGTGTGGATGAGCACTGACAATGTTCAAAAATATTTCTAGAAGGTGCCATATCATCTAGCAGCAATACAAATCTACTACGGGAAGCAAATAAACAAGTACCATGCAGGCTTTCTCCTGTCATGCTCTGAGCAGACCTGAACAATATCGTTGCTAAACCAAGACATCCTGTTTGCACGATATTTCCGTCTTGGTAGTGCTGCATCAGAGGTGAGCAAGCAATTTCAGAGTACTTCAGAAAAACTTCAGTGTTGGCAGCTGTTACAGGAAATAAAAGGTAAAGTCTTTTTTTTGCAAGGCTTCTGAAAAGGAGAAACTTGCAAAAGAAGCAAATGTTGAATGGTGATATGTTAGCATGACTGCATGTTCATTTTGAAATAGTGGGCATAAATATATTTAATGAGCAAAGCTATGCAGTTGCTATCATTAATACAGAAAGGGTGTGAATAGCAAGAATCCTTTGAATTCTTTCTTCTATGGAAAAGCATCATCCAAACAGCCTGTCAAGAGCCATGGTCTGTGCATATCAAAAGAATATTTTCTACCACAAGATACGAAATGCATGCAGGAACAGCTTGACTACACGTTCTCTCTCGATTGTCTAGATGTGATTAATCCTATGGGGCAAAGACTTCATTCAGATTCTCTTTGCTTTCATTTCAGAATGAGGGTTTTCCCCTCATGGCCATTTACTTCTCTCCTTCCGCTGAAAAACAACAAGACTGGACTCTTGGAGTCTGCAGCTTTGTGTTTAGTCACTGCCTGCAGAGTCCCTGCAGATGATATCTGCCCAATGGTACTAAATGCTAGATGCTAGATGGCATCTATTAAGAGCACAAAAACCCTCTTAAAATTATTTCAAAATGCTTTCAAAGTGTACATGCCCCATCAAGGAGGTGAGTAAGCTCGGTTGAGGGTCCTACTCAATTATGTTATGTAAAGTTAGCTGTAACTTGCAAAGTGTGTATTTTAGTGTCACATAGGACAAGAGAAGATGTCTGTGCTTCCAAATCCCTCCAAAAATATAATTTCATAGGGAGGACTGGACCTTGTAATTATTATTTTTATAAATTTGTTTTAATTGGACTGTTCCATGGCAAGGAAGGCTTATTTCTCGATGGGGCTCTCCATACAAGATAACCAGGATTAAAGACCACAACCAGTCACTGAATAAGAAAATCCCTGAGAAGAGAGAAACAGCTGGAGAGAGGCCAAAATCTCTGCCAAGAGACGCTTCAGTGAGTGAGTGCATTCACTCTGATGAGGGGGGCCAGAGGATAGCTCTTGAGAAACAGTTCCTGAATTAGCTTTCAGTCTTGTTATCTGGCAGTGAACTTTATAGCTTTCACAATAACGAACGGGCTTCACAATCCAGCCCAGTGTCCTTCCAGGGGTGACATACTGGATGTCACTAGGCTGTATGAGAAAGGCTGTCAGCTAAGGAAACCCCTTAGTGAAGGCTCAAAATGTTCTTTTTCCTTACTGGGTATTGCTTTTGGCATGAGAACAAAACTGACAGTGGAAAAGGAAGATTGCCAGCCAAGTAATAATGAGAAAAAGGATTAAACTGAGTTTAACGTTCTAAAAGTGACTGCTTTACATTAACGGTTTGCCGGGAATGCGGAGAAGGTGCTGGGCAGTTTGCAAGGTGGTAAACAACTGGGTATCCAATACACAGAGAATTGCAAAGGTTTTTGCCCTTTCCACTCAGTAGTGAAGACTGCTCATAGCTTTGCAGGATCAGGCCTTACCAGAACTGCTCTCTAAACTCGAGATTTCCATCATTTGAAGAGGGAACAGCATAAGGTTAAAATATCAAATGAACCCTACATCTCTTTGAGGTGCCATTTACTTATTTCTTTTGAAGTCACTTGTGGCTCTTTAATAAGCTGTACTCACCACATTTTTTATGTCCTCTTAAATAAAACACGTGTGGCTTTTGGCAATGCAGCTTATAGGCTCATAAAATCTGAGTAACTTTGTGCTAAATTCTAATTAAGAAATTTAATTGAGCCTCCAGTTGCTACTCTGTCTATGTGAGCAGCAGCTGGGGACCACCTAATCATTCAGAGCTCTGTGCTACTTTCCTTTTGTTTATTTAAAGAGCTGTATGTGACACTGTTCTTTCTTTACAACAAATTCCCTTGAAATATTGGACAGTGACTGAAACCAGCATGTAGACCTTGTGGCTATTCCTAGACAACAGTCTGAGTACTCTGTAAGTGATACTGAAGCTCTGTCTTTTTGCCTTAGGTCAAAATACTTTCTTGTGTCACACAGAAAAATAGCAACATTCTTTATTCTTGAAAGCATTTACTATTAGAAAGGCTAAATTATCAAAAGAAACACTTTATTGTTATAGAGATGTCACCACCATTATTTTCCACGGTATCCTTCACTCTGAGACTTTGTTATACATTAAAAAAAAAAAAAATCCAATGTCAATCATCTGTCTCTTGGCAGTAGAAAGTGACATCCGTATGAAGATCAGAGCCCTCAAATGAGACTTTGAACCCACTGTGCTGGTAAACATCCAGAACAGCTTTGCTGCAGTCATTACAGATATTCTGGTGTAACTCAGGTCAGGCTCTGTGTACAGTGCCCAGCTTCTTCTGAGAAGGATCAGTTGCACTCCAGTAAATTAAACACTAACACAAATAACAGCCCAGATGCTCAGATTTTTCAAAGGTGTCCTCCCTCCCAAGCCTAGTTAGGCATGCTTACGTATAATTACAGCATACAATAGCCTAACTTCTGCTATATTTCAAAGCACCTGCATCTCGGTTTTGTTAAGGGCCCAGTCCTGTTGAAACCGTTTCAGCTGATAAGATTATTCTGGTAAGCAGGGCTTAACCTTGGGAAAACAAAGAATGGATTGAAATAGAGTTCACCCTTCCCTTCTCTTCCAGTCTACACAGGCTCGCACAGGCTGCTGGCACTTCCCTCTCGTTTTAAACCCCATCCACGCCAGTCATCTTGCCAGGAAAACGCGAGATCCCCTTCCACGCGTGTTTCCCCCCGCAGGGGTGCAGAGCGCTGAGGGACCTCTGCCACCTGCTGGTAAAGCCCAAAACGGTCAAGACATTAAACCGGACAGAAAAGTGCCGCCAGGCACGTCTAAAATCCGGCTCTTTTAGTCAAAAGCGTCGTAGTGCCAACAGGACAATTTTCTGCTGCTGTTGCTTTTCCCACAGCTTTGGCTGCAAAGGCTGTGCCGGCAGCACCCTGTCAGAAAAATACCTCCAAAATTAAAACAGTTGTTATTGCATATGTACAAAATGGGTCTCATAGCTGCTCATAGCCCAGTGACAGGATGTGAGGCTGATTTGTGTTGTTCTTAAGGCAATTCAAAAACCTTAAACTTTAAGATGTCTGCATCTGCAGACTTAACAGCTGAACTCATCCTCATTAGGCCTAACTACTGATCTCTGCTCGTGAATTGTGGAAAAATTGAAACATAGATATGATTGAAACCCAGGCAATGGTAAACTTAAAAGAGGTGAAAATTTGCTTTTCAGCTGTGTACCCTAGGCCTGGTACACTAAATGACCCACACAACAGCTAACGAATGTTAGCTGCTGCTTTAACATAAAGCTGATATTCGTATCTGTGAGAGGCTAACAACACTCGTGTGAACCAGAGGGTGCCTGGGCACACTTGGGTAATTGCTCCAGTTAAATACTTTAGACTCACAGCAGCCTCTGGAGACTAAATTCTCATGCAAAATCCATTCCCATGAATTCTCAGAGTCCATCAAAGATTTTTCTCACAGAAGTACTGCATAGTGAATTTCTTGTACTGAAGTTTATTTGTTCTTGATCAGAAAAGCATCAACATAGTCTTACAATACAAACCTCTATGGGGTTTTTCACATTTGCCACAAGCTGAGTCCTGCTGATCTGCGCTCTACCCTCCAGCAACGCTTTCTGTGCTGAAGCTGCAGCCTCTGGAAGCGCAGAGCAGCCCTGAGGCTGCCCGAGCACCCACAGCCCCATCGACACTGTCCACCTGGGAAGCTGCAGGCCTAGGAGAGAGACGGAGAGAGAACATAGGTCTGCCCAGCTTATTAGGCAGTTAGTGGATTTGTCAAAAAAAAAAAAAAACAAACAAAAAAAAACCACAAAAAACCCCAACACTACATGACATGACAGCCTGATGGTTTTTCGGGATCCTTCGAAAGGACACAGCCTTTCACCTGACATAGCATCATGGAATGGTTTGGGTTGGAAGGGACCTTCAAGGGTCTTCTAGTCCAACCCTCCTGCAAGGAGCAGGGACATCTGCAACCAGATCAGGCTGCTCAGAGCCTCATCCAACTTGGCCTTGAATGTTTCCAGGGATGGGGGAAACATCTCCATTAGAAGTACAAGAAAGGGGAGGGATAGCGCACCAGAACTAGGTTCCCTCCAACTTTGATTTCTATGCCATGGGCAACAGAAGCTTATGAAATAGGTCTTCCCTCCTCTCGCCTCGTTAGGCTGCAAAGGCTGTCCAAAAGCATATCCTTATGGCACACCTCCGGCAAAAATATTTTCTGTACGTGCTTAGAGCATTCTTACAGAACGAAGCTTTCCAGCCAGGAACAGATACATCTTCATTACTTCCTAGCGGAATTGCCTCACCTTTCCTTTTTCGGGGCGGGGAAGGAGAAAATAAGCCTGGTATATTTTAAGTGGACATGATGCTAAAACGTGAGGCATTCCGTTTTATACAGCATCACCAGCACACGTTTAAATCGCCCTTCCACGGGCAAACGTGCCGGCTTCCCACGCCGGGTCCCTCCCGTCCCCCGAAGTCCCGTGTCCGGGGCGCTGCCGGCTGCACCCGCACGCAGAGGTCCCGGCGGAAGCGCCCGGGCGGGGCGGAGCGGGACGGGCGGCCATGGCGGCGTGTGGCGCGGACGAGCAGCAGCAGCAGCGGCGGCGGCTAGGGCGGCTCTCGGCGCTCTCGGTGTACCGCCGGGCGGCGGGGGCCGGGCGGCTGGAGCGGCGCCGCCGCGGTACGCCGTTGCCCGCAGCAGGCAAGCGGGCCAAAGCGCGGCCCAGGCGCGGCGGGGCGGGAAGCGGCGGCCCGCAGCCGGAGGCCCCGCCGCCACCGCCGAGCGCCGCCGCGCCCCCCAGCCGCGTGGAGCGGGCCAAGGCGCAGCCCGGGCGCGGGGAGGCGGGAGGCGGCGTCCCGGAGCCGGAGGCCTCGCTTCCACCAGCACCGCTGCCGCCGGTCGCCGCCGCCGCGCCCCACAGCCGCTTGGAGCGGGCCGAGGCACCGGCCGGTAGCCCCGAAGCGAAGCGGCGGGGCGGCCCCACGGCGAGTCCGGGCAGCGGCGGCGTGGCGGGGCTGCTGGAGCGGCTGGGGCGGCTGGCGGACAGCCGGCAGCGGGCGGCCGAGCTGTTCCGGTGGCTGGTGGCGCCGGTGGCGCCGGAGGAGTTCCTGGGGCGGCACTGGGAGCGGGCGCCGCTGCTGGTGCGGCGGGGCGACCCGGGCTACTACGCGGGGCTGTTCTCCACCGCCGACTTCGACGCCGCCCTGCGAGGGGGCGAGGTGCACTTCGGGACCCACCTGGATGTGACCAGCTACGCCGAGGGCGTGCGGGAGACGCACAACCCTGTTGGCCGGGC
Organism: Chlamydotis macqueenii; assembly: GCF_036417535.1. Taxonomy (NCBI): domain Eukaryota; kingdom Metazoa; phylum Chordata; class Aves; order Otidiformes; family Otididae; genus Chlamydotis; species Chlamydotis macqueenii. The sequence continues at coordinate 40,434,644 of NC_141560.1, forward strand.
CCTGCCCGCCGTCGTCTGGGACTTCTACCAAAATGGCTGCTCCCTGCGGCTCCTTAGCCCCCAGGCCTTCTCCCCCACCGTCTGGAACTTCCTCTCCATCCTGCAGGAGCATTTCGGCAGCATGGCGGGGGCCAACACCTACCTCACGCCTCCTGGGACACAAGGCTTCGCCCCCCACTACGACGACATCGAGGCCTTCGTGCTGCAGCTGGAGGGGAAGAAGCACTGGCGTGTCTACAGCCCCCGGACAGATGCCGAGGTGCTGCCCCAGTTCTCCAGTGCAAACCTCACGCAAGCAGAGCTCGGTGAGCCCGTGCTGGAGACAGTGCTGGAGGCCGGGGACTTGCTGTACTTCCCCCGCGGCTTTATTCACCAGGGCAACTGTCTCCCTGATGCACATTCGCTCCACATCACGGTTTCCTCCTACCAGAGGAACTCCTGGGGGGACCTCCTGGAGAAGCTCCTCCCGGCTGCCCTGCAGATGGCCCTGGAGGAGGACGTGGAGTACCGGCAAGGGCTTCCCATGGACTACCTGAGGTACATGGGGGTTGCCAACTCGGACGCCGCTGATGCTCGACGAACGGCCTTTGTGGAGAAGGTGCAGAGCCTGATAAAGAAACTCATTGACTATGCACCCATCGATGCTGCCGTGGATCAGAGAGCCAAGTCGTTTCTTCATGACTGTCTCCCCCCGGTGCTTACGCAGAGTGAAAAGGCGCAGAGCGTGTACGGCTTCCCAGCCCGGTGGCAAGATGGAGGCCCCCGTGATGTCGATATAGTGATAACAAAAGACACAGAAGTACGTCTGCTCCGCCATGGCATCATTAGATTGTGTAATGAAGAAGCAGGTGTGATGCTGTATTACACGACAGAAAACTCAAGAGTGTATCATAAGGAAGAACCCAAGTTCCTCGAGATAGATCCCGAGTATACAGACAGCATCGAATTTCTCCTGTCTTCCTATCCAAACCACGTCAGTGTGGATGCCCTTCCATGTGAAACCACGGAGGACAAGATTTCTCTAGCCACGCTCCTGTTTGAGAAGGGTATTCTGACTACGAAGAAGCCTCTGGTACAAGTGTAACTCTTTTTTTTTTTTTTTTTTTTTTAACAAAATAAACATACATTTGTTTAGAAAGTGTTCTGTCTCATTCTCGCATTATACCTGCTAGGTGTGAATCAGCAGCCCGGATCGCAGTATCTCATCTTGGGGCAGAACGGCTTTGGTGTGGATAGAGAAATCAAATGTTCTGATTAACACGGGTATCTGCTCTAGGAGTGACTCTGCGCAGCTGAGTGAGAATGCAAGTGTTTAATTATTTTATTTTTTCCTTTCACTGGCCTTGTTACTACACTCTAGGTAACTGCAGGAATGTAGTGAAATTTCTTGCAGTCTGTAAATCATCTGTGTGTTTACAGTGTTTTAAAGCAGCCTGCCCTCCTGTGGGAAGTACTTTCATTACTCACAGCCAAATTTGTTGATGGTCACAGTTCTGTGTGCTTATGCTGCGCTGCACAGATCTCTTGGCCACAGGAAAAACGCGCCCACCTCTTCCTAAAAGTGGAGCCCGCAGTGCCAGCAATTCTACCACCTGCATGGCCTTGCCTTTATCAAGCAGTGCAGCAAGATGTTCTCGTGCAAACCTGAGCTGCTGCATTTGAAATGCTTCGGGCTCGCTCTCTTCTTTCTCAGTCTGATAATCAAGAGCTGTCGTAGTGATAGGACATGGACAGTGGGACTGAGTGCACCCTCAGCAAGTTCACCGATGACACCAAGCTGTGTGGTGCCGTCAACACGTTGGAAGGGAGGGATGTCATCCAGAGGGACCTTGACAGGCTGGAGAGGTGGGCCCGTGCCAACCTGAGAAGGATTTGGGAGTGCTGGTGAACGAGAAGCTCAACATGAGCCAGCAATGCGCCCTTGTGGCCCAGAAGGCCAACCGCATCCTGGGCTGCATCAAGAGGAGCATGGCCAGCAGGTCGAGGGAGGTGATTCTGCCCCTCTACTCTGCCCTGGTGAGACCCCACCTGGAGTACTGTGTCCAGTTCTGGAGCCCCCAACAGCCTCCTCTTCTCCAGGCTGAACAGCCCCAGCTGTCTCAGCCTGTCCTCATAGGAGAGGTGCTCCAGCCCTCTCATCATCTTTGTGGCCCTCCTCTGGACTTTCTCCAACTGGTCCATGTCCTTCTTGTGTTGGGGGCTCCAGAACTGGACGCAGTACTCCAGGTGGGGTCTCACCAGGGCAGAGTAGAGGGGCAGAATCACCTCCCTCGACCTGCTGGCCATGCTCCTCTTGATGCAGCCCAGGATGCGGTTGGCCTTCTGGGCCACAAGGGCGCATTGCTGGCTCATGTTGAGCTTCTCGTTCACCAGCACTCCCAAATCCTTCTCCTCAGGGCTGCTCTCAACCCATTCTACGCTCAGCCTGTATTTGTGCTTGGGATTGCCCCGACCCATGTGCAGGACCTTGCATTTGGCCTTGTTGAACTTCATGAGGTTTGCACAGCCCCACCTCTCCAGCCTGTCAAGGTCCCTCTAGATGGGACTATATTCTTACATATGCAAGATCTCCCTGGGCTATATTTCTCAGGAAAATGGAAGATACTTTTGCCATTCCCACAGCTGCCTTTTGTTTTCTGTTTCCCTGCTCTGGAGATGGCATCTCCATGTGACCTAAAGCGGTTCAGTCAGAAATGGGCTTCCAAAATGACCTCATGGTAGTGAAGAGGTTCGCAGTTGAGTGGAACTATGAAGCTGTCGTGCCCATGGCAGGAAGTGGACCTTGTAAATTCACCTGGAATTCCAGCTGAAAACTTATCATCCAAAGGCTAGCTAGAACTATCCAGGCCTTACTGTCGATATTCTTCCACCGAGAGGAAATGGGAAAAGTGCAAGAATACATTTACATTACAAACTAGCTATGGGTGAGACAGCTCTGCTCCTCTAAGTGATCATACATGATCATGTATGGACTCTTCCTCTGTGCCGTTTTCCTCATCTTGGACCTCACCCCTCATGATAACCCCACACAGCAATCTGATCAACAGCCTGAGGATGGCTGCCAGAAGGAAAGGAATGGCTGACACCTCAGAATTGGTCCCTCATCAAACAGTCAACAGTACTCCTAGTGCTAAGTCCCAGTACTTAGATCTAGCAAGCATCTGAATTCACCTTATTCACCACATGTAGATGATCTCCAGTATATTTTTTTGAACACTCAAACTGTTGTGGCAAATTCCCCACATGTATGAATTCAGGGAAAGGGCCAACCTTTTCCAAAGGAAGCCTGCTGCTTCGCCGAGTTTGGGAGAGAAGCCCAGGTATGGGGCTGTGTACGCCTTACCTTGGGTCTATTCCTGCCAGGATAATAACCAGCAGGCCTAAAGGTAGATTGCTCCCAAGAACCTGCCCTGTGTTTGTACTTGCCATTTGGAAACTGCCCCCATGGTAGCTGGCCTGACAGGATGGGCAGGTACAGCCTGTGCAGCCGTGGGACACCAGGGCCCAGGGAGAGCTCCTGCCTTTGGAGATGCTCCTTCCCTGCCAGGGGCCTGGCTGTGCCGAGCCTGCGCTGCCAGGCCTGCTGCAGGGGCTCCAGGGAGCCTTGACGTCTCTCAGCACAGCAGGAGTCCCTCAGTTGCAGTCTACCTGCCTGTGTATGAGAAGTTATGGGGAAGGGCCAGCTGCCTTAAGGAGGACTCCCTCCTGTGGCCAGAGCCTGTCTGCCCCATCAGGCAACGGGGTGGATATGAGGTGCTGCTGCCCCAGCTGCACAAGCTCTCTGTCAACTGTGGTCTGATGGACCTGGGGAAGTGTCTCAACCTCCAGAGGCCACACCATGGCTAATGGAGGGGAATGTTCTGCATGCTGTAAAGCAAGGCAAGGCAAGGCTGGCTTGAGCTGTATCTCTGGCATATATCCAGGGAATGCCTGCTACACGTGCCTGTTCCTCCAGAAGCACTTGTGCCTGAAGTGCTGGTGTGGAGCAATGCGTGACCAGAGGGACAGGGATGTGTATGGAGGTGGCTGAGAGACTGTGGGTCCCTCTCTTTCCCTTTGAGGCTAGGAGAAGTCTAGATAACAGTCTAGATGATACATGAGTAAACCTCAGAAGCTGAGGCTAGGTCTGATGAGTCCCAGCTTGGTGCTGGTCCATCTGTATTTGCTATGCTGTGAGTGCACTGGGGACCATTTTCTCTGGGATGCTGTGGTCCAAACAGTAACGGAGTCTGACAACACATTATAAAATAAAGCTTTGTAGAGGTAGCAGGAAAGATGAGCAACTACACGCCCATATGACAACTCACCCAAGCGTTGATAGGAAACACAGGATTGTAAGTGATGCCTTGTCTCCAGTGGACTGTGAGGGACATTTGGTGTCTGGGTCACCTGGCAGAAGAGCAAATCATGCAAATACCTTTTGAATGAAGGTAAGAGTCATGCTACCCCTTGGCTCCAGCAATGGCAGTGTGATTTGAGAGAATGATTCCTAACACTAACAGTGTGGGCAGCATCCTGCCTACGCTGCCAGTGTTGGTCACGGTATCAGATGGGACACGGGAGGAGGGGCATGTCTGGAGCTAATGCAGCAGAAACCCAGGTGGCTGCCATCATCCCTACGTACTCTGTGCAATCTCTCAGCGTACCTGAATGTCCCCACCTGTTACCTTCAGCTGTAGTCCAGCTAAGAAGATGTGCTGGCATTTGCCTTAGGTGGTGTCAAGTTCAGCATTAGTTGCCTCACTGAGTCTTGAACTCAGCCTTCGAAGTATTGGGAAGACCTCTCTTCTTGACAGGCACTTTCTCTTCATCAGTGGGCAAGCAGATCATTTCTGCAAAGGCAAGTGTTTTGTTAATCAAACCAGAAAAAATATTTGCAATCTCAAAGAGGGTAAACACTAGACATATTCTCCTCCCTTCCACCCTTCACCAGCAGCAAGGAGTCCATTTTGAACCAGCTGGCCATCTAAGATGGGGGACGAAGCACTGTAAGGCTCATTCAGAGAACTAGGATGATGAGATCTAGGCTTTATTCTACCCTATCAGAAGCCCTACGCAGGTCTGAAGGACCTGAGTTGACAGATGCTTTTTCGTTTATTGAATTAATATTGTTCACACCTGCACCAGTATAACCCAGATAACATGACTTAATATACCTACAGCTGTGAGTAGAACTGGGTTCCCACTTTCTATAATTTCCCTAATCTTTTTTTTTATCAGGCTTTGAGAAAAATGATAGAATTGGAATTGATCTTAATTAAACAGATCATATGCAATATGCTCATTTATCTCCCTGGTGGCCTGTGAACTTTAAATAAATTTCTGCACTCTCCATATAACTGTGGTGTTCCCATGTGTATACCATCTTCAGCACACCCTTTAAAGCAGCCTCCACCATATGCACCTTTTGGAGCAGAGATTTCACCACATTTACAGTGAATGTCTCATCAGAAATTGAAACATCTCTGCTGAACTGCAGAAATGGCACAAGATAGGGTGTTAGAAAAAGTAGTGTCAGTGGTGTATCTGGTTAAGAGCTCTCATGCTGGTGGGAGAAAGATCTTCTCTCTGGAAGAGCTGTGTCTTCTGTGCCTTGCATTCACCTCTCCTCTGGAAGGATGTGCTCTGGCTGGTAACTTTAACTTCTGGCCCCGCTATGGTCTGGTCATCCAAGGTCTGGTCATTGTTCTGCAAGCTTCTCTCAAAGGACGTACACCTACTGCTTTGTGTTTGGATTGCAAAATTTATGTAAGAGAACAGAACTGATAAAAGAGAATTAGTAGCAAACGAAACTCTCAGGCCCTTCCCTACCCAGGATATTTTGTAATCTGTGCTGCCAATCAGCCCAGCCAAAGCCTGTGGGCCTGCCCTCCTGTGGGTAAGGCGCTCTGTCTGGGCATTGGCAAGAAGAGCAGTTGGCAGAGGAGGAGGGAGGGAGGGAGGGATGGGAGCCTTGGGGCAGCCTGTGGCCACACCACCTGCCGTCATCTGGTGAGAGATGAAGACTGCAAAGTCCCAGGAGATGCCAGGAGACTAGCACTGGGCCCACGGGGCTGTCTCTCCCCTGAGATGCTCCTAGGCCACAGCTCCATGTGCCCACACTAGCACAGGGCCACACCAGCCCCTCTTGGCATATTTCTGCCAGGCAAGGTGGGCTCCCATCCCATATGAGCTTCTGCAGAACATCTTCCCCCAGGGGGTAGGTGGGACCTGAGCCCTGAACGTGCTCCCTTTCAGCCCCATTGCTCTGGCTTTACCAGAGTTGTTTGCTCTCTGTGCCTTCTTTCCATCTCCCCTTCTGAAGGAAATGCTCTGGCTTGTGGATACTTCCAGTCCCAAGATGTCATGCAAAAAGCCAGTCTGCTGAATTTACAGCCAGTATGATCTCCCACACACTGTGGAACTTTTTCAGCTTTGTTATTAGGGTGAGAATTGTGATAAAGAGAGACTGAAGTGAAAGCCATGGAGTCCTTTGCTGTGCTTTGGTTAGAAGCAAAGATCTTTGCATCCCAACCACTCTCTCATCCCAGGGTGGAAGTTGCAGGAGCTTGCAAGGGCTGCCTGAGGGGCGGGAGGTGGGGGGGGGGGGGGGTGGGAGGAGACTGGAGAAGATTGACACGTAGCCCCCTTACTTTCACTCTTCCACTGCTCTTGCAGCACCAAGTGTGGAGGAGGAGTGTTGCTTAAGCCTTCAGGGCCCTTTCCCTTAGCATCTGCTCCAGAATATGGTCAAGCTGATGATAAAATCCAGCAGTGCAGGCCACAAACTGCTGTTCTCAACAACAGCAGAAGTTGCCACACATTGAGGGCTGGACATCAAACAACATGCCCAAATGCTAGATGAGAAAGTACGTTACCTGTTTAGGAGAGATGGGGCAATCTCCATGTGGAATGAAAGACTGCTGAGACTTTGTCCAATACTTCTCACCACTTAGCATTTCAAAAGAGGAGAGTGCTGAGGATTCCCACATGTTTCACACCACTAAGTCAGACACGGGGAGCTCTGAGTGAGAGGAACCTCTGCCTGCATCTCGCAGGAGGAGTCGGTGAGCCTGAGGAAGCAGCTCTCCCTTTGCAGTAAAAGATCCAGCTCTGGGTAAGACGGACTTAAGAGCCTTCTCTTTAAACTGTTGCCCAGTCCATTACTGGAAGTGCCAGGCGTTTCCTAACCTGCCTGAAGAGTCTGTGAAAGCACCCATCCCTCATCTCTCCGGCACCCCTGACCAGCATGACCATCCCTCCCAATTCCTCCGGCTGTGCAAGTGCCAGGGCTGGGCAGAGCCTGATGGAGACACAACCCGCCTTGCCCAGGCTTTGAGGCGACAGACGCGGAGGAAGACGCACCAAGAAGACATGAAACAACGCTGGGATGGCGCCAGTTTGGCTTTTTCTGCCCAGCAGGGGAAGGGACGGGAGGCGGGCACGCAGGCGGGGCGAGGGGCCTGCCCTCCCGCTCCTCCCCGCCGGGGCGTGCCCGCGGCGCTCCCGCATGGCCGGCCCGAGCCCCGGCCCCGCCGCGAAACCCGGCCCCAGAGGCGGAGGCGACCCGCGGCCATGGGGCAGGTCACTGCCCGCTCCCTGTGCCAGGCGAGCTCCCGCGGCTGGCGGGTGCAGCTGCCTTGGTTCGGCCCCGCGCCGGCAGACCCACGGCACCGTGGCCCCCCGCAGCCCCACGGGACGGCCTCCGCCCGCGGCCTCTCCTCCATGGCCCCCTCCGTCCGCCTCTCGCCCGCCGCCCGCAGCCTCTTCGATGAGCCGCTGGCCATCGCCGTGCAGGGCCTCGGCCCGCAGCAGCGGGTCACGCTGCGCACGTCCTTGCGGGACGAGACGGGCGAGCTCTTCCAGGCCTGCGCCCGCTACCAGGCGGGGGACGACGGGGAGCTGGACCTCGCCCGCTGTCCCGCGCTGCCGGGAGGCAGCTTCTCCGGCTTGGAGCCCATGGGGCTGCTCTGGGCTTTGCAGCCCCAGAAGCCCTTCAGGCGGCTGGTGAAGCGGGACGTGCGGAGCCCCTTCCTCCTGCAGCTGGAGGTGTTTGAGGGCCACGGGGAGCCCCCCAGGCGGCTCCTGGCCCAGGCGCACCACGAGCGGGCGTTCCTGCGGGACGGGGTGCGGAGAGTCCCGGTGCGAGAGGGGAGGATCCGGGCGACGCTTTTCCTGCCCCCCGGTGAGTACCGGCCGTCCCGGGCTCCTTCCCCCGCGGGTGCTGCCTCCGGTCCCGGCCCTGTGCTGCCAGGCCCGGAGCCAGACCCCCTCCGGGCTCCCCTTGAGCCCGGTCAGAGGACAAGGGGGAGCTGGGCACTCTTCAAGGAGCGGCCTGATCAACCTGACCAGCTTTGACCTACCGGCCGCACTCCTCATGCAGTGCAGCTACATGTGCTAAAACACAGGTGAGACAGTTTTGTTGCCCAGTATTGGACATGAAGGCATTGATCACAGTACCCTTTTTGTTTCCAAATGCCGTGGGAGGTGATGTCAGCCAGCCTTCACGGTGTCTTTCCTCTACCTGGCTGTTTTCCAGGGAATTCCACTAGTAATTCTTAAGCTGAAGATTGCTCTCCAAAAGTCTAGAGTCCTAAGTCGGTTGCTTCTCTTACCTTCCCAGCCTCTCTGCAGATCCTGAACTTAGTAATGTCATAGTTGCTGCAGCCCAAGCTGCCTTTTGCTGCCACATTTGTCCCCAGTTCTTCCCTGTTTGTGAGCAGAAGATCAAGTAAAACATTAGACAGATTTGCCCTTAAGGTATTTTTGTCAGAAAATAATCACTGAGAGGGACTGTAAGGTTTTCAGATTGCCTGACAAATGCTGTGTTGTCTGTTGTCCTCCCAGCAGCTGTCCAGACTTCTGTTAGTTGTCTGTAGGAAGCCTCATCTCTTGCCTCCTCTTGGTTGAGTGGTCTGTAGCAGCCGCCCCACTGCCACATCCCACCATTCCTTCCCCCTGTGACCCTCTGAAACCACATGTACTCAAGGAGCACCTCTACATAGCATGTGCCTTCCCCTCTCCCCCTTTTTCCCTGTATGTCCCTGGTAACTCCTCCATGACCTGCTGTCCCAGCCGATATCCCAGACTCTGATTGCATTGTAGCCCTGTGGCTAGAGGTGAATTTGCAGTTCTTCTGTTTTATTGCCCAAGTTCTTTGTGTTAGTCTGCAGGCACCTGAGGGAAGCCTCACCCTCCCTTCTGGACAGGAATGGGAATCTCCCTCTTGGCCTCCTCCTTTCCATATTTTTTTTATCAGTTTGCAGCGATTGCTCTCAGCTCTGGACTTCAGTCCTTGTCCCTTGATGAACCTAATGTAAAGCTTCCCTCAGCAGGTGTGTTGGTTTTAGCTGGGACAGAGTTAATTTTCTTCATATCAGTTAGTATGGGGCTTTGTGCTGGGAGCAGTGTTGACATTACAGGGATGTTTTAGTTATTGCTGAGCAGAGCTTACTCAGAGCTTTTCTACTTCTCACACCCCTCCACTAGGAAGTGGGCTGAGGGTGCACAAGAAGCTGGGAGGGGACACAGCTGGAACAGCTGACTCCAGCTGACCAAAGGGGTATTCCACACCAGATGACATCACGCTCAGCTTACAAAGCTAGGGAGAGAAGAAGGAAAGGACATTAGGAGTTACAGCATTTTGTCTTCCCAACTAACTGTTACATGTGATGGAGCCCTGCTTTCCTGGAAATGGCTGAACACCTGTCTGCCCATGGGAAGTAGGGAATTAATTCCTTGTTTTGCTTTGCTTGCATGCACAGCTTTTGCTTTACCTATTAAACTGTCTTTATCTCAACCCACAAGTTTTCGACTTTTACTCTTCCGATTCTCTCCCCGTTCCCACCGAGGAGGGGAAGGTGAGTGAGCGGCTGTGTGGTGCTTAGTTGCCAGCTGGAGTTAAACCACGACACCAGGTTAGCAAGGCTGGTTGTAAATACTTTCTTCTCTTAATCCCAGATTAAATGGCTACAGTACGCTTACAGTGAAACTGAGAAGCTGGAACCATCAGAAGATGAGATTTTTGGATCTATCTTCTGAGAAATGCACAGAGGAGAAGTCTGCTAGATATTTTTGAAGCAGAGCTTGATACCTTTGCAGCGAATTTACATTATATAGAGAACTAGTTGTGACTGTCCAGGGATCCCTTCCCTTCCAGCCACATGTTCCCTGATGTGATCCAAAACATTAGCAGGCCTGCTATTTTGTGCTGTCTTGTTGAATCTTGAAGCAATATAGCCTTTTACTGAAAACTGGCACAGTAAATTAGGACCCTTAATACCATTCTACTGCTGTCTATGTTTTTTTTTTCTTTTTTTTTTTTTTTTAAAGACACATTCCCAGGCTTATGAATTTGGAATAAAAATGGTCGGTTAATGTGTCCCGTTATGTGGTCTCTTGCAGGAAATGGCCCCTTTCCGGGGATTATTGACTTATATGGTACTGGAGGAGGACTCCCTGAATACAGAGCATGCCTGCTGGCCAACTATGGCTTTGCTGTGCTGGCTCTGGCTTTCTACAGCTATGAAGATCTCCCCAAAGAGATGAAGGAATTCCACTTGGAATATTTTGAAGAAGCCGTAAACTATATGTTACAGCACACCCAGGTTGGTTTTTTTCATTGACACTCCCTCACCACAGGGAACTCTCAGTAGTTAGGTTCTGACAAATGGGGCAGAGCTGCTGTACGTAAAATAGCATCTCTGTTCAAGCTGGCTGTAATTAATTTGCTTCACACCTTTAACTCCCATTACAATGATTCTCTGAAAAATTATTCCAGTTCTTCCTTGTGAACTGGCCGGGTGACACATGGGTCGCATGCTGGTAATTTCTGTGCCATTCAACTCAGTTTCATAACTAGGGTACTAGTTGCTTGGAGGCTTATTGCACTTCCAGTGGGGCTTTTACGTTTATGCTCCGTAGAATGTCCTTCAGAACTAAATGCTTTTTTCAGCCATGGAGCACATGATGAGCTTCTGTCATCCCAGTCTCAAGGAAGTCCACCAGTACACATTCATTGCTGTGTATTGTATAAGCTGTTAAAGTCACTCCAAATGTTGGTATTTGGTGAGTGTGGGTTTTAGTAGCTGGCTGTGAACTTGGGGATCCTTCTTAGTCAGCACCTTTTGGAAGTCAGCCCTGCTTGGTTCTGCATCTGCTTCCAAGTAGCTGTGCACAACAATAACAGCAGAATTGCACAAGGCAACGCTTGGTCTCTCTGGAGAACTCCAATACCTTCTTCAGCCTCAGAAAGATGGGTCATTGCTAAAAGTCTGGGTTACTTTTCAGTCACCCTAACTGCTCACGCCATCTCTCTGCCAAAAAAACTCTGAAAATCGCTTTTATCCTCCCCTTTTTTTTCCCTTGAGAGTAGTACCACAGCCTCCTGTTAACACTTCCACTGATAGCTACACCATGTTTTTAACATGTTGCAAAGTTGCAGCCATATTTTCTAATTTCCCTCTTTCTAGGCTTCAAAGTCAGTGGATTTGGAGCCTATTACACTGGTGATAAGGTACAAAAGGTATTAAATTTTGATGCTGTCTCTGAGCTTTTTTACGCCTGAAGGTCTTTGGATATTGGAGCAGTTGTGATTTTAGCTGACCTTCTTCCAATCTCCTTAGAGGATTTCAGCATCCTGTAAGATAATTTAGCTTTCCTATTCTAGTTAACTTGCCTGTGTAAAAGAAAATGAAGGTAACCTATTCTAGATTGATTCCAGAGGACTGTACAGTTAGCTTAGGAAAATGGTTCTAATAGGTTATTTTTTTAAGATACATTTTAATGAGTAAGCTACTTCAGAATACTTCCTTTTCACTGTGTGTTAGATGCCAAGCAGAGCAGAGAAATGGGAGAGCAGCTGATGTGGATGTCTGCTACCTCATGTTAGCTTCTTAATAGGGGAATTGAAGACAGTGAATCAAATATAAGAAATACATTATCATAACTTATGACAGTGTCATAGTCTTTGCTGACTTTGAGCATTTTGCACTGGAAGAAAGCATTTGTAGAAGAGGCCTCCCTTGCCCCTTCCCTCTTCTCCCTGAACTGCCTTATAAGCAAAGTGAATCTGGGGCTGCCCGTCTGCATGGTGTTTGCAAGCACAGCTGTACCCTCTGCATACGCTTCAGCAGTGAGCTTTGTAGCTTTGTTAGGATGATGCTGCAGTCTCAGCAGGGCTCATGATCATAAATCAAGCACAGAGCAGTGCCCCAGGGTCCCTCAGACAGGAGGGGCTTGGGGTCCAGATTTAGGAGACACTGCTGTGAACATAGCGATGTTTTAAAGAAGTGGCATGCCATGGTTCATTGCTTGTGGTTTCTTTTCTCTCCATTCCAGGTTAAAGGTCCAGGGATTGGGTTGCTTGGAATCTCAAAGGGGGGTGACCTGTGCATCTCCATGGCCTCCTTCCTAAAGGGCATCACAGCCACCGCCCTTATCAATGGCTCAGTGGCAAATGTGGGGGCAGTGCTCCGCTACAAGGACATCACTATTCCACCCCTTGGTGTCAATGCAAAACGCATTAAGGTCAGCAAGTCTGGGATTGCTGATATTGTCGATGTTCTGAACAACCCATTAGAAGGGCCTGACTGCCAAAGCTTTATCCCTTTGGAGAAGGCTGAGTGTCGCTTCTTGTTCATTGTTGGCCAGGATGATCGCAACTGGAAAAGTGAATTCTTTGCAGTTGAGGGGAGCAAACGTTTGCAAGCTCACAGGAAGGAAAAGCCTGAGATAGTCTGTTATCCTGGAGCAGGGCACTACATTGAACCCCCCTTTTTCCCAATGTGTGCGGCCTCAATGCACCTGTTAGTTGGCAAGCCTGTGGTGTGGGGAGGAGAGCCCAAGGCACATTGCGAGGCACAGATAGATGCTTGGCAGCAGATCCGAGCCTTCTTCTGCAAACACCTTATGGGCAAGCCATCTGAAACATGCAGTAAGCTGTGATGTGAGTTAGGTTACCTTACAGAGGAAGATGCTGGTGTTTCACGTTTGTTTTGTTAAATGGTTCTGAATGAGAAGGCGGCACATCAGAGAATAAGCTGTTGGGTTTCTTGGAGGATGATAGTGGGTGACAGCATGAGAGTTGCTTCCTTTTAGAGGTCTTGGCCTCCTGTTGTGTAGTATGGGATCACAAGCTATGGAAAAATTATGGTGGTACAGCTGGGCCTGCTTTGAATGTGAATTTAAGTGGAGGGTACCTCATCCGAGCTGAGAACTGGGATGAAAATTTGCCTTGGCTTTCTCAGAGGAAATGTGTTGCATGGCATTGCTCTCAGGAGAGCCAGCTTCATGCTCTAGTGTTTTCTGGAAGCAGCTGTTTTCTCTTCCTGCCTCCAGTAATCTTTCTGTTCTCCTTGCGCACTTCCCTCTCCGTCGTTGCTCCTTTCTCTTCTCCCACATCACTGAAATGCATCTGCCTTAATGCTTAATATCTAATATTTCGCTTACCAACAGCAGCAATTCTGTGCCTGCATCCTCAGATAACGCCTCTCCCATTTAATAGACAACAACAGCCCATAGCCTGATGCGACGTTCTGAGCATGTGCAATAGAAATGAGACATTTGTGTGGTTTTGGAACGTTGGTAAGTGTGAAGAAACAACAGAATTGGACGCATTGGTTGCTATGCCTGGAAGTGCTCGTGGGTATCTCCTCAGCAGGGCTGGATATCCCTGTGTAGGTCCACAGCACTGGTGGAGGGCAGTTTCTCCCTTCCTGTATGTTCCCTTCAGGCCTCCGCAGCTGCCTGCTTGTGAGCGCTGGAGGCTGCGAAGAAGCTGTTATGGCAGCTCCTCGAGGCTTCTTTGCCCTGCCGCAGCGTGCTGTGCAGGCAAGGCTGCAGGAGCTGTGTCCTGCGTGGGTCGGCAGGCTGGAAGGGGCGGCGAGGCAGTGGTATCGTGGCAGTGGGGACTGGTCTCTCTCCCCCTGGGCCCTGCAGGCTGCTGGGCCTCTTTTCTGGCTGTTTGGGGAGCGGGGGGGGTGCAGCGGGGCACACTCCCACCCCCCGACTGGGGGTTGCCAGTAACGTTTGGCACTCACATATGCGTTTGAAAGAAAAAACACTGAGTATCGCTCGTGGGGTGCCGATCGGTTTGCACGGTTGTATTTAAAAAAAACCCCAAACAACAGCTTTTAACACGTCAGTGCCTTACAAACTCTCACTCAATGGATATAGACTAAGTTGCTGTTCGTGTTTGATGTGAATTCTGTCAGTGTGTTGACGCGTTTTGCCTTCATTGTATTTTTTTTAATGGATTAAAATGGACCGTTAAACCTCTCCCAACGGCTCCACGCTTTGATGGCTTGGGGGGAGGCTGCGGGGGCGCGCGGCGGGAAGCGTGAGGCGGTGCAGAGGCGGGAGCGGCCCCGGGGGAGGTGGCCTCTCCCGCCCCGCAGCTGCGCCGTCGCCGCGGCTGCCGCAGGGCGCCGCCGGGATGGAGGGTGAGGAGTTCAGTTCTCGATTGAGGCTGCCTAGAGGGGGCGGTGGCCCCGTTACCGTTATTGCCGTTGGCGCAGAGGCTGTTGCCCATCTGTCGCCGTCATGTGGAGAGCGGTCACCACCTCCGCCTCGGCGCGGGCCCGGGCCCTGTGCCGCGCTCCGCCGCCGCCCCTGCCGCCGCGACAGTGGGCTGTAAGCATGGCCGTGTCCCCCGCCGCCGGCATGGCGGATGAGCGGGTGGAGACGCGGGTGGCGGGGCTGGGCCCGGGGCAGCCGGTGACTTTGCGGGCGCTGGCGGCCGATGAGCGCGGCTGCCTCTTCCAGTCTTGCGCGCACTACCGGGCGGACGGCCGCGGCGAGCTGCACCTGGGCACGGACGCCTCGCACGGCGGCGACTACACCGGCGTGGAGCCCATGGGGCTCTTCTGGAGCCTCGCCCCCGCCGGCATGGAGAGGCCGTACCAGCGGCTCGTTCCCCGCAGCACCGGCACCCCAATGAAGGTGGAGATGTTGGTCCACCAGGGCCACAGCCTGTCCAGCGCCATCCCCGGGCCGGTGGTGGCCAAGGCCGAGGTAGAGAGGTGGTTCACGGCCCCCGGCGTGCGGAGGATCCGGCTGAAGGAGGGAGGCGTAAGGGGCTCCCTCTTCCTGCCGCCGGGTGAGTGCCCCTGGCCGGAGACCTTCGCCCTGGGTTCGGCGGGACCCCCTGTCTTCTCTGTCCAGAGCAAAGAGAGTCTCTTTGGAAAGAAAAACATACATAGGAAATCACCCGGGAAATCTGTATTCCATAATAGAGCTGAATGCTGCCCTGCAGACAGCTGGCCCGTTTTGTTGTGGTTTTTTTTTGTTTGTTTGTTTGTTTTTTGTTTGTTGTTTTTTTTTTTCTTGAAATCTGATGGAGATGCTTCCAAAGGCTTGTCGGGACACGGCCCCACTCGCGCATGGCCACACCACTTGGTCCTTACCGGCAGCACCGGGCAGGGCAGGCAGGGGCAGGTGGCTCTTGTGAGACAGGCAGAAGCTAAATGAGAATAGGAGTTGTAGAGTTTACCATGTCACTGCTCTCAGTCTGCGATTTTTTAGTAGGTTTGATGTTTGCTCTGGACTACCAGAATCTGTAATATTCAGAAGAGCTTCATTGTGTAAGCCTGTGCTAAATCGCCCACGGATTTTACCGTGAGTAGGATTGCACCGAAAAGGCATTTTTCCTCCCTGTGAAAGCCATGCCAGTAAGCAGAGCAATGGAAGAGATTCTAGAAAATATAGGTACTCCACCTCTGTTACACCAGAGCCAAAGCTAAGTTAATAGTTGAATTACTTTAGTTGTTCTGTGGTATAAAGGCAAAATAGATTTCTGAACAAGTTCTACCTGTTCTCCTTGTGGGCTGGCTGTGCTTTATGAGGTGTGATAATCTGATGGACTGCTAGTGGTGTTGGAAAATGAAACCTTACACCGATGATGGTGTTTGTGCACTTGAGCCATGACTTAAACTTCTTTTATTTCCCTGAGTGGTGCGGTGCTAGAACTGCCCTCCATATTACCTCTACTTTATAATGACTTGGTTCAGCAAATCCTGTAAGTACCACTATAATTATTAGAGATTTAAGTATTTTCAGTGAATGATTTCCAAACCAATGATCTTTTTATCCATTTAGATACAGATCCAAAGTCCACTGAAGAAAAAAACAACATCAGGGATTGAACTTTGAATTTTGGATCAAATGTTTAGTCAGCATTCTGGATTTTCCATCACTGAGACATGGCTGGTTTGATATATCTCGCCTTAGAGGATGAACTGGATTTCTGCTGAGCTTAGTGGGAATCCAGAGATCTGCAAGACGGAACTGCATTTTTCCCTTTAGAAAGTCTGGTGTTGTCATAGTGTGGGAAAGTCTGGAATCATTGCTGAAATGACGCTGGCATCCCCCTTGATGGAGGATCCAGTTACAGCATTACCACCACACCTTTCTTTGCTCCAGGGATGGAAAAAATGTTAATATTATTAAGATAGGAATCTTAAAGGTGAACCGTTCTTGGTAAAAGTGAGATGACATGAGTGGGCTTACGCTGTAATTTTAATATGAAAGAGATTTCTCAATTCAAGCAGAAGAGTTACAAGTGTGGGGTTTTTTGTTTGTTTGTTTTTAAGAAGTAGTAAGGTTGTCTAGCCCACTTTATCCTGCTTTTTAGTGAGCTTTGCAGAACTGTATACTTGGGTGTGTGTAGGCACTCAGGAAGGCAGCCCAGGATCCTTATGTAAGTTAAAGGTTGTCTTAATGAGAAAGAAACCTATTAATGCTTGACTGTTCTTGCTAGAAAGCTTTCCAGGTACGGGTGATAAATGAATTAGTAGCCATCCAGGCTGACTGTTCTTAACTAAAGGTTACTGCTGATCATGGCATTATGATAAATTTATCCAGACAGATTTTCTCTCAAGTACAATATTGAACTTCTATGAATAATTTCAGGCATGAAAGAAAAAGAACCCCAAAGCATGTTTCAGTCCTTTTCTGATTTCCTAATGCTTTAAGTTAGGAGACTTCCACCATCTAGCATGTCTTGTCCAAAACTTCCTTTTTCAAGCACCTTGAAATGCCAGAGGTCTTTTCTTTATTGCATATGGGTAATGTCAGAGAGTTGATGCACTCTTGCACAAGCAGGTGCTTTTTCTTCTGAGATCAGTGTAGTGAGCTGGATCCACATACCTCAGTGGTGACATCTGGTGGCCAGGGAAAAAAAAAAAAAAGAAGTAAAAAAAGAAATTCCCTGCCTGGGATCTTTATAGTTCCCAGAGGTAGTATCCTTAGCCCTTTAGCCCAAGGTCTGCTGGCATGGCATACAGTAATATTACAACACGACCCTGGCTGCAAAAGCATGCTCGTTTAAAATAGTGGTTCTGACTATTTCTGTAGTTTTGTGGGACTGATTGTATGTAGGTATATGCATGTTTATCGGTATATCAGTGACGCACACATAACTGCACCTATATAGCTCTCAGTGTTATGCTCTGTCTCTTTACATCTGCAGTAGCAGTCCTACTGCCAAGTGTTACAGTGCTGATGTGGAGATTGATCTAGTAAGTCCAGCTGATTTCATCTGGCTGTGGGTATCTTTTTGCTGTGCTTTGCTCAATGCACCTTATTCCAGAGTCTGTGTAAGTTTTGTAGGATTTACTTCCAGGGCTGAGTGCTCTTGCCTCATGAGTAATGAGTTTGGACTTCGCTAATTAAGGGATGACTTCTTTGTGGGAAAAGAGCTGATTTAAAGTATGCTTGTTCTGAGGGTAGGAGGCTAAGACCATTGAAAAATATATTTAGAACATTTCTTTTTTTAAAAAAAAATAAGTTTAACTGTTCACATACTTTTACAGGAAGATAAGGACTTATTCTTAGTTTGAAGTAGCTAAAGTGGGATACAGCACTGGTTCTCTTAATCTCTGCTGTGCAAATGGAAAAGTAATGAGTATTAATAGAAAGTGTCTTAAGCCTTCTATCCTTTGCTGTTCACTCTTCACCAGAAAGTTGTTTTTTTTTGTGTCCTGTTTGATAACTTGTACTCTGTACCCCTTCTTTTTAATACAGGAGATGGCCCCTTTCCAGGAGTGATTGACATGTACGGTGATGAAGGAGGTTTGATTGAATTTAGATCCAGTCTCCTCGCTACCCATGGTTTTGCTGCTCTTTCTCTGCCATATTTTGACTTTGAAGATCTCCCAAAAGTCATGAAAGAATTCAAACTTGAGTACTTTGAGGAGGCAGCTAGATTCCTACAGCGTCACCCGAAGGTGAGTGTAATGAGGATTTGGCAGTCATGCCCAAGTGGTGGTGGTGTTTTTGGTTTGGTTTTTTTTTTTTTTTTTTTTGAGTTTCTGGTGGGCAGGTTTAGGCCCAATAATGGAAAAAGTGAAGGTCCTGTATAGGCGGCTGCGCATGTGACTGCGAAGAGTTAATTTCTTCCAGCACAACTGTCCATTAAATAAATGCTGGAAAATGTGGAAGATTCTTGAAGTGCTAGAATAGCCTCCAAACGGGAGCAGTGATGATAAAGAGGGTTTTTTTTAAATGAAAGCAATTAGTTTAAGAGAGGATGATACAACACTGCTCAATAGTCAGGAAGGAATGGATTTGATAACTTGGGATGTTGCCTTCAGTTTTACTTACCGGGCTAGAAGAGGACAAGACTAAATACTACTTATCTAATCCTTTAATCCTTCAAATGTCATTTGCGAGGTTACTTTATTTGCCTGAGACATAAAGCAATAGACTGTGCTTGAATTTCCTGCTACCTGTTTTGGGAAAAGGATAAAATATTTGCATCAAAATGTACAGTAGGGACTAGATGAGATCCAAGTGATGGTAATTTTTGTTCTTATCTGTGTTATTTTGTGGAGTTTGACAGCTCTTGAAAAATAAGACGCTAAACAGAGGGAGGAGCCTGGGTCCAGGCTGTAGCTTTCCAACAGGTCACATCAATAATTAACCTAACTTTTATTTTTTTTTAATAACAAAACTCCAAAGGCACTTAATGGCTAATCTCATTATAATGCATACTTCCTTTATTCCTTTCTTCCTCTCTTCCCCACCTCCTATCTTATCTGAAGGTGAAGGGACCAGGAGTTGGAGTGATTGGGACTGGGAAAGGGGCAGAATTAGCACTCTCCATGATCACCTTCCTGCCAGAAGTAGTGGCTGCTGTCTGTATCTCCGGCTGTAGTTCAAACACAGTTGCAGACCTCCATTATGGTGAGATGACTCTGCCTGGGCTGCGTTTTGATATGAATAAGGTCAGTGTTTCTGACGCTGGTGTATTTGACACTTTTGAAGCTCTGGATGACCCAACAAATCCTGCTAATTCTCCTTGCGCAATCCCCATTGAAAAAGCAGAAGGTCACTTTCTCTTAGTGGTAGGGGAAGATGATCGTATGTGGAAGAGCTCTTTATATGCTGAGCTGGCAATTGGGCGTCTACGCCAGTATGGGAAAGAAAACTTTGAACTCTTGAGTTATCCAGGAGCAGGTCACCGGATTGATCCTCCTTCTACTCCATTTTGTCAGGTAGCTATGGATCGTGTTCTGGGGGTGCCTGTTCTGGGGGGTGGAGAGAGCAAAGCACATGCCCACGCACAGGAACACTCCTGGAGAAAGATTCAGGAGTTTCTGCACTTGCATTTGGGATGAACACTTAAGCACCTGCAAACTGTTGCAGAACTGCAGAGGACTGAGCTTGAGCCACCAAAATGACTGGCAAATTGGAGGGACTGACTGAGAAAAGCTTTGAAATATAAAATAACAAAATGACTACTTAGCTACAAGTATGAGTCCAAAAAGAAAGGAGTTTATTTGGACTAGCTTAAGTTATTTTAACTAGGTACACAGAGGAGAAGTGAAACAATGATAAGCAAGCTGCAGCGTAGTACAAATTTGACAGCCTGAATTGGTCATGACATCAAGAAACAAGTATCTGAAGAGAGTAGTAAGTACTTTCTTGCTTGCAGTATTTGTGAGTTGGAGAATTTAACAGCTAGCCTGCACCCTCAGCGGTGACTGTCTGGATCGCACCTGGGGAACGATGGCAACCCGTTGATGATAAACTTTGACATCAAAATGATGAATGATTCTGGCTTTGGGTCTTAAGTTGCCTTAGCCCAGAACTCTCAGATTTACAGCCATCTACACTTTGGAAAAGTTTTCTAATTATATCTGTTTGTAATGAGGCTCGTATGCCTTCACCTTAGTGATCTTCTGGTCACACAGTCTGCTTCCTTCCAACAAAAAATACCTGCAGAGTGGGAAAATGAAGAGTACTTTTCCTGTCACCCTGGGAGAATGGTAGCACTTGCACTGTCTTGTGTTAGGGATGTAACCAGCTCTTCCTAGAATGTGTTGGATTGGCATTTGACACTCAGGGTATTAGAATTCTGTTAGATAGGTAAAAGCATGGTTAAATGCAGTTATGCTATGTGCAAGACTGACTTATCTCTTTGCTTGTTTTAAACTAATAACACCTGCAATTAAGTTAGGGATTAATTACTTGTGGAACTCTTTATTAGTGATGTCAACAGATGCAGACAGCTGTTCTTGGGGAGGAAGCAGAGTTGAGAGACAGAAAACCTAGCCAGTAGAAGATTGTAAAGACTGACTGTAAAAAACTGTCATCATATGGGGAGCTAAGGCTTTATTTTTCCCCACTATTCAGGTAGAAAGAAACAACTTCTTCCCAAATTAGTTCATCTCTCTCGAGGGTCTTGCTGGAGTGGTGCCAGCGCTGAAGGCCTGTTTAACAAGGGCCTCCATCAATACAATTTCTCCTTCCAAGGTTATTTTGTCAGACCAATTTGAGAGCTGTCCAGGAAGATACAAAACCTTCCATTTTGCTTTGCTCTCAGGGATCTTTTCTCTCCAGTTAACTGTCATTATGCTGTCACTCAGGTCTCATTAGCTTTCTGCAACTCTTACTACTCCTTATCATTTGATTGAAGTCACATGTTCTCCACACACCATCACTGCCAATTGAACAATGTATCCGTCCACTCCTTACCAGAGAAGCTCCATCCTGTTCACTCCACACCAACTGTCTTCACACCTCGTCTCTCTGAACTCTTTCCCTGGCTGAAGAGGCCTTTGCAGAGTCATATCTGGTGTTTGAACCTCCAGTGAAACTGGCAGCTGCAGAAATCCAGGACCACAGCCTGCTGTGAAGTGCATGTTGGTGTCACCCATGCTTAGTATCCTGCCTTTTTCCCAAACTCACTCCAAGTTGCAACCATAGAGGAAAGGGTTGTCTGAAGGCTTCAGTTTGTTGGGTCTGCCTCATCATGTGCATCTTCAAGTGGTTGTAGCTGTGCAGTTGTGGTAGAGCAGTGCCTCCCCCAACCCTGCTTTGTTATCCTCCCAGCACTGTGTCTCCAGCGTCTCCACACTGCAGTCCTACCTCAGCATATCCATCGCTACACAAAATTGCAAGCTGGAGGTTCAGGAAGTACCTGAAGTAAATAAAACAAAAACCAGGTAGCTTAGAAGTCCTCAGACTTCGTTTCTAAAGCACAAGCCTTTAAAATAATTCAGTGTTAGATGTTGTCAGATATATGCAATTTGAAAGAGAAGTAAACCAGTTCCTTTATTATAAAGCAAGGCTGTGTAGGAATTTGATGTTATATTTTTGTTTCTGAATAGTGCACTTTTTAGAAAGCTGAATGATTTTTTTTTTTTAAACAAAAAAGGGAGAAAAAATAAAAGGAATGTAATTTTACTATGAAGATCCCTTTGTGAGCAGGTCAGGATATTCCTGGATGAAATCATTCACAAAATGATCTCTAGAAAGCCAGCCAACTTTTGCAGTAGTATTTTGTATATTTATAATTCTACTTGGAGACCAAAGATACTCTGCAGATAATGTCACTACTTCCTGAAGTATACATTAAACCGAGTGCCTGATGATGGCCTTCGTTAAAGCCACGTTATTTACACTGTTTTGCATTCCTTACCTGGCAGAACCCCGCAGCATTCCAGGGAGACTGGTGCTTGGGTGGCTGGACTAGCTTCCCTGGCTACATCGTTGGGGGGGGTGGGGGCTTAGCCCTGGGGCACAGCCAGCCCTGGGCTTCCAAACCACCCCGCGACGGCCGGACGGCCCTGCTGGGGTCTGACAAAGACCCGGCCGGTCGCCACAGCGCCGAGGCGGCTTCTCACGGGCGCGGGGGCCGGCGGTGGGCAGCTTTGAGCGGGAGCGGGCGGACCCCGCGTTACCGGAGGTGCCGCATCGGGTCACGCCGCCGGCGGAGCGCGTGAGCGTTCGGTGCTGACGCTGCTCGTCATCTGCAAATTGTGTTAACGTTCGTGCGGACGGGTTTCAATAAAAGCTGTCTGATCACGCCCGTGGGGCCCGGGCCTGGTTTCTTTACCGTTACCATGAGAGCCGGGGGGGGGGGGGCGGGGGGAGAAGGTCTACCGCCCTTCTTCCCTTCCGCGTCCCACAATGCGTCGCGGCCCGCCCCCTACGCGACTTCCGGGATGGGACTTTCTCGGGGGCCGCGCATCTCTATGACCACCAGGTGCGCTTGTCTTCGTGCTCGGCCGCCCTACCCCGACGTGTCAGTGGTGCTGCGCATGCGCGGGAGGCGGCTGTGCCATAGCAACCGGAGCGTTAACGGTAGCAACGGCAATGGTGGGTCCCTTCACTGCCGGCGCGGGCACGCGGGCGCCTGGCGGGGAGGGCGCCGGGCCTGCAGGGGTTGTGGCCGGCCCAGCGGCTGCTGGCGAGGCCGGGGGCTTGGGGAGAGGCCGAGCCGGGGCCTCCCCGGGATCTGGCGGCGACTGTGGCGGGGGACACGACGACCGGGGCCTGCTCCGGGATCGTGGGGGCTGGTGCCGCTCCCCTGGCACGGCGGGGCGGAAGGGCCCGGGGCTGTGTGAGAGGCGTCCCCTCAGGGCTGCCCCCGAGCAGTCCCCGGGGGCTGGCCGTGGCACGGTGCTGCGTGAGCTGCTCCGCCGAGCCGAGCCCTTCGCGGCCGGGGCTCCTCCGAGCTGGTCCCTGGCGCCAAGCGGCGCGGGCACAGCATAAGCTGGCCAGGAGGCAGCCCGGTGCTCGGGGCGTTGGCTGAGGCAGGGGAGCTGTGGCCTGATACTGTACTTTGGAAAAGGGGGATTTCAGGGATAGATCGAAGTAGTGAGGAGTCCGAGATGCCATCATACAAAAACCTGCGTTAGTTTGTGTTTTTAAGGCAGCAGTATCTGCGATTACTACAGCGATTAGCTTGGGATCTGTTGCTGTGCAATTCTGTTTTGCTCTATTTAACATATAAATAAATGTTTGCAAATGAAGGCAAAGTGTCACTGTTTTACTTTTTCTTGAGAGTCTGAATTTGTACATGGTCTGTGTCCAACAGCCGTATTTTGGAGGAAAAAAAAATATTTATTTTATTACAATTTTTAAATGTATAAGCTTGGGGTTTTCTTCCCCTTAAGGTATTATGTTTCTTGTTTCTGCCATGGTGATGGTGACTCGTCAGGATGACACTTTCAGCTATTGATCACTTGGCATTTTGAATATTTTAAGTAATATGCCTTTCTTTAGTTTAAACACCTGTAGGAAATTGTTCAATATGCAGGTAGAGGAACTCTGAAAATAGGCTTCTCAGAGGGAGGCTCCCCTCCCTTGGCAGAAGATACTATGATTTATGTACAGAAGTTTCAAGTGCACTTCAAAAAGAAAATGAAACCCCTGATATGTATTCTCCGCATAACCCACCATGCTGATTGTCGTATTTCCACCAAATCAGATATTACAATGGGGGAGACAAGCCGGCAGAGGTCAGGGAAGAAGCCGCTCCTCGTGCTCACATAGATCACTAGCTTTACATTCCAATCCGGTTTTAGGCATTGGTTTGAAACAGAAACAGGCACTGGTTGTATAAATCCGTTTCTGTCTTCAACATGAGTGACTGAGATCGTGTACCTGAATGCCATCACAATTGACTGCCATAATTATGAAAAATGCAATGAAGATCCTGTCCAAAAAACCTGATGGAAGGCAGCTGGAAGGCAGCTGTTTTTGCTGGGACACTGGTAGCTGTTAATGGGCTTTCATGAGACTGTTGGAGTGGGAACTAGGGGTGTGATGCAGGTGTTTATCTGCAGCAGACCCCAAAGAGATACGGCCGTGGTACAAGTCTGCCAGGTCATCTACAGTGGGACCTAGGGCTAGCTATCACACGGTATAGACAGGATTAAAACAAATGCCGGTTGGTGGGCAGAAGCAGCTGGAACATCTGAAGATGCTCAGTGATATATGTCTAAATGAAGGTATATATTGATATTTGAGATGCATGCTCAGACTCCTTGGTGTTGCTGGGTCTTAGACTGTCGCTGGGTGTTCAGTGGCTGTAGCCATTCTTTTATATGCAGCTGCCTCAGCTGTTGTCTTTTACCATTGGGTCCAGAGTTTCCAGTGGTGTAGAGTAAAGTACCCAATACTAAAGCTCGGTGATCGAGGTGATCGCCTGTAAGATTTTGGGTGGAAGTTAGTTTGTTGGTTTTAACTTTTACAGTCTTTTTTTAGATATCTGATTACCTGAAAGGCCGCTTCTGTCCACATGTGGTAGTGCTACGC
Organism: Chlamydotis macqueenii; assembly: GCF_036417535.1. Taxonomy (NCBI): domain Eukaryota; kingdom Metazoa; phylum Chordata; class Aves; order Otidiformes; family Otididae; genus Chlamydotis; species Chlamydotis macqueenii. The sequence goes on from NC_141560.1 coordinate 40,459,169, forward strand.
TTAAGAGCAATAGAGATGCTCAAACTAGAGTCCTCCAGTTTTTGTAGAAAGGAGGCTTTTGATCAGTGCTTTGTGAAAGATTGGTCTCTGAAACATTTTTAATCTGAAAGACATCTTGGAATATGTTTAATGTTTAGGATATATCAGAGTTTCTCTATATACTACTGTTTTGGATACCATCATGTGGTTTTGATAAGACTCTGATGTGACGCAGAAAAGTTGGAGTTAGTTACAACAGAAAGTTGGTCAGTGGGTCAGTCCTTACAAAGCCTTATACCGCAGCTCTCATATTTTTCCCAACTGAATAACGCATGTTTTCACATCACATGGTGTGACTTGACATTAAATAGTTGAAGAAAAACAAATATAAACAATCCAGATTGCTCTTGATTTTTGGCAAGATGTATCTTATTTTCCTCAGTGAATCTTGAGATGCTGTATCATTCTGTCTGCTCTCAGACATGCTTTCAGACAGGAAGCTGCTAATGCACAATAATAGAAAGTGTGGGGTTTAAAGAGCATTATACCGCATTTTTCAGTGCAGTAACTTATGTCTTTGAATTGAATTTCACCATCAAAGCTGATAAGTAGTGTTCCAAACCCATGCTTCTGATGGGGCAGAGAGTAAGATCAGGAAGATAATATCCTCACATGGAGCCAATTGATTGTTTCTGAAAATGGTACCAAGTACCCCAGAAAATCAAATCATGGAACACTGAGGGATTCCAGCTTCTTAGACTCAGCTGGAGGAAGACAATACCAGAAAGTGGTAGAAGGGGGTAGGCATGCAGAATAGGGAGAGAGAAGGGAGAGGAGATAGGTATGCAGTGAACAAACCAACTAAAAATTTACTATGAATATTAATTTAAATTTGTTTCATTTTTAGGCAAAAGCAACAACTATCAAAGAAGCTCTAGCCAAATGGGTAAGTACTAGAACAGTATCTAGCTGCTTTGCAGAACTCCATGGCCTGGGGTTTGACTGTATTCGGCTAAATTTGTCTTTCAACATTGTAAGAAATATGTTTGCTTGAAACATCTGCTATAAGAAGTTTCACAAAGTAAGCATTTTTTAATTATTATTATTATTATTATTGTTGAAGTGTGATACATTCTTTTGGACTTTCTGTATGTTCTTGTTAAATTGATATGGCTGGTCAAGGTGAGACTGTTTTGCTCTCCTGCCTTGTTCTGCTGAATACGCATTGATAGAAAGCCTGACGCTACAAAGAGATTTAAAGTTGGGCATGTCTTATGTTTTAATTATGCTCTCTTCATTTTGCCTGAGTGTAGTTCTTCTTGCAGAATAAACAAGTATGAAATTCTCACTGTACTGAAGTCAGCAAAACTTCTACTGTTGTCTTTTAACATATTGTGCAAAGCTTAACTCTGAATGAGTTTCTTGCTTGTTTTTCTTGGTGAAGTACTGTGTTAATACAGATGGTCATTTGGGGTGGTGACTGATCTGGTCTTGGATGAGGCTGTAATTTCAAATTATGTAGGATGCTCTGGGATCAGATTCATAGTCCAGTAAAACCAGTGAGAATCTTTCCCCAGTCTCGGTGAAGTTTAGATGAGGGCACAGAAGTGGTGTTTGGTGTACATGCACTCTCCCGCTAATCCTAGCCAGCTGCTAGAGCAAGAGTTTATAAATGTTTTGCTCTCTACAAGATCTGGATGCGAGGCCGTGTGGGCAAGTACAGTGGAAAGCCAGAAGATCTGTACTATTGGCTCAAGGTACTAGTCCGTAATTGAAGACTACTTCAATTGTTTAGTACCCTTAGTATTTCAGGGGTTTTTCAGTTATGTTGGTTATCCCACAAACTTCACTCCTGCTCTCCTAATAAGAACTGGAATGCAACGACTTGTGGACATTAGTATTACTACAGCTGTGAAATTAGTATTAAAAAAAAAATTCTTTTCCTCCCTCACTCTTTCTACCGCCCAAACCCTCAGCTCCATGTTCCTATTAAAGATTTATTTTTCCATTTGCTCCTCTGCCATATGTCTCTTAGAGATAACAGACCTGTGTCAGTGAGTTTCCATTAATGTTAGGCTTGAAATGCTGAATTTGCTTTTCTGTTCATGTTATTGGGGATGGGTCTGAATCTTCCTTTTACTTCTCCTAATCTGTGTCCATGTGACTTGTAAAATTGGTGGTGTGTTGCATTCCAGATGTTTTTCTTCCCTTTGGCATAAGAATTTACCTGTGCCCTACAGACAGGGTGACATTAGTTGAATCAAAGCCACTTTAAATCGAAGCAACTTTAACTTAGCAAACACAAAACCTGCTCTTTAAAAACTGTGGTTTCTCTGTGGCTTATTGTGGTCATTCAGCTGACCTTTCTTCCAGAAGTGCGTGGCAATCAGGATTAATTTTCTTCCTGCAGGTGCTCACTGTTGGCCACAGTCTGTGTGGGGAAACTCTCTCCCTTTCATGTTTTTAAGAAAAAAATGTATTTTTATTTGTTAGTATAAAATGATAGATTATAAACTGAGTATAAATGCAAATAGTTGTTCTAAGAAAAGAAAATGGAAGTTTCACATGTATGTAGTGACTTAGTTTGAACAATTCAGCATATTCTAGCAAAACATCTTGACTTGCTTATTTGCTAAATCACTGATTTTGAGTAAAAATACTATCACACTGAATTTGGACAGAAACTGGAATGTAAGTAAATGCACAAGGCAACATGCTATTTTTTCATTAAATTAAGTTGCCTGAAGTATTTTGAGTACATAAGAGAGAAAATAACATTATCAAAACCTGATCTTGTACTGTGAGTTTCTTAAAGACTTCTGGGATGCAATTCATTTCGTTACAAAGTAGCCAAATAAACCAGGCCAGAACTCAGCTATCTCACTTTTCAGCAGCTGTACAAAAATGGAGGAGAAAACAAGAGTCCTTGTTTTGAAAGGGCTGAATAGATTTCTCCTTTGTTAATGGACCTCCAGTTCTCCCACTGAACACTGTGTGAGTTGACAAAATGCCCCCTCTGTGCTGTCAGGGAGGCAGCTGTCAAAACTGGTGGTCCTACCTAAATAGATCCTTGTTCCAAGTGTTTAGTCAATAATTACCAGCGCTTCAGAATTTTAAAAGATTTAACAGACTGGACTTTTTAATAAACCCAAATGCTGAAGTTACAGGCGTTTTTCTAAAGCTCTGAATATAAAGTATTTCATCTAGAAAATTACCAACCTAGGCTGTAAATAGGACATTTGTTTTTTTTGCTGTATTTGCTAAAGTGTGACAACTTCCCCCAGTCTTTTTCAATGGCTAAATAGACATTTATATTTTTTTAGATTCTTAAGTCTGTGAATTTGTTGAGATTCTCCCCTAAAATGCACTCCCGTGTTCAGTTTGTGTTGTGAGTTAGGCGTGAGTTCTGAGTTTTCTCAATGAAGCAGGAAGGAGATTTTTCTGTCAGAGCTTTTAAGAATGTGCTTCTGCTGGAGACTGGCCCTAGCTGAGGCTCCTGTATGTCAGTCTCCAGGGAAGTACCTTCATTCAGAATTTGAAACTTCCACCTATTCTCCATTTCTTTACAGCAGAGGACTCCTTAATTAAATTGCTGAAGTGTAACACAACTTTTAAAAAAAGCATATGTAATGTATAAGTTCTTTTGATATCTTGAATATAAGGTAGTCTTCCCCTTTTTATGCTACTCCAGCAGGAATCTGGATAAACAGTATTCAAAATGCTTTCTCTTTTCAATAATATCTTTTAGTAGTATATTGGAATTACTTCTGTAGTAATTACTTTTATAGTAATTTTTTAGTGTAGTAATTTTTAGTAATTGCATATAGCAGTGAGCCTCTTCTTCACCTTCTCTTTTCTTTAGGAAGAAAAAAATGGCCAGAAGGCTTCAGAGGCCAAGGAGGTGAAGCTGTACGGTCAGATTCCTCCTGTAGAGAGGATGGATGAATCTCTCTCCACGCTTGTTAACTGCGAGTAAGCTCAGTTAAAAACAAATTGGAAACCAAATATTCTCTTATCTTTATGTTAATTTTCAGTTTTTCTGCTGTCCACTGTGCAAATATGTATTTACTGTGTTTAAGTGTGGCCTTCAAAGCAGCAGCTTTCTCTTCTTTTTCTCAGCTGAGCTTCTCTTTCCACACACAGTTCTTCAAAGATCCCTGTCACTGAACTGAGAAGATGTTAGGGTAGATTCCATATTGATATTTGTCCCCCCAAAAATTATATACTCTTTATCAGTATATAATTACAGGTCCATGTTCAGAGTCTCTCAGCTAACTGGCACATTTTTGATCCATTCCAAAATTTATTAAAAAAAAAAAAAGTAGGCTTAAGCAGGACTTTCAGAAGGAGATTAGGGCCATTTCAGAAATAAACGTCCACACATATGAAAGGCTAGGCATAAAAAGATAGTCCAGTATGTCATGTAAGTAACTCATGGTACTTTCCCAGAAGCTAAATAAAGTTGCAGAAGTCTTGATGGTTTGAGGATGTTTTGAGTCTGTTTACACATCCAGTTAGTTCACCATCTAATAAGAGAAGAATGGACAATTACTTCTAATGCAATGGTGTTTGGATGTGGAACTCTTCTGATAGAGTGATCCCTTGTATACTGTAAATTGATTATTCTTGCTTTTAAAGGAAACTGTCGCTGTCTACAAACTGCATTGAAAGAATCGCCAACTTGAACAGCCTAAGTAAGTGACAAGCCAGTGATCTATTATGTTTGTTTTCCAGTTGCTTTGATAGGACATATACCATAATTTGTTATTATCCTTTTTAATTCTTTCCTCTTAGAAAATTACAAGTGACCTTTAAAATTATCAGTCTTGCTGAAGAATGCATGTTTAGCAGTAATGTTGTCTTAAAGCCTGTATCCCTGCACTAGCCTAGGCAGTTGTCTCACTGTGCAGGTTTTAAAAAAAATCAATTCAGAAAGCACCTTTGTACCTTCCAGTGGGCCTAGTTGTGATATTCAACACCTAATCAGTTCTAGAGTGATTTAATGACCGATTTCCATGCTTATGATGGAGATAGTCTGCAGTTAACAGCTCTGTATTTGTGGTATTGGTTGCAGTGAGGTTTGAGTGTTGTAGACCAGGAGGGAAAAATGTCATTCCACTTTGCAGAGGAATGGATACTGGATATACTTGGTTTGATTTTGTTTGTACTTGGAAGGGGTGTGCCACCTGTTTAGAAGTGGAACTGAACTTTTATTTCTTGGGCAGCTGTCTATGAAACCTTGAAACTCATCGAGTTGCTCACTTTGGGACAGAAGTCGTTCGTAATGGTCTGTCCTCAAGACTTTGACTCATGTGCAAAGAGGTGCGGGTTTTGGGCTGGAGCTTCCAGGCTTTTCTGTTCCCATCAAATTGCCAGGCAGACAGACAAAGAACCTGGAATCCATCTTCTCCAACTACACACGAATGGGGCTGACAAGGAGCTTGATGAACTTACTTGTTTTCATGATGTGCTCAGACTTCAACAAATTTGCAAATACTAATCAGGGAAAAAATATTCCAGTAGTCTTTCCAAGTAACAGTACTGTAATATTTCAATTTAAGTAACTGTCATCAGCAAAAAAATAATTAGGCAGTTACATATAAAAGTGAAATCAATGAAATTTTTTAGTGAGCTAAAACATTAAAAGCCTTTAAAGCATCTTATTATATTAATAAACTGTAAAATCAAAACACCTAGTCTGTACCAAATACTTGATCCCAAAGCCAGACAAACTCAAACTAGCTGGTCTGTCTCCTAAAGGTGCAGGATATGAAGAACTCACCGTCTCTGTTGGCTTCTGTGAAAGAGAGAAAGCAGTCCTTATAGCTATGAAAAAAAGCCACTAATAATTACATACTTGCTTTTGCTTATTGCAGAGAGGAAGCTGAGAAATCTTTTTAAGCATCTACACTCTTTTCAGACAGAAAAGATTACAATTAATGTACATACCTGATGTTGTAGTTATATCAAGTAGATAATTCTGTGTAAAGGATCACACCCCTGTGTCCGTACATGTGAGGAAGATATTTTAGATGACAGCAACACGTGTTAGCTTTGTGTTTTAGAGAGTGTAAATGTTCCATGAGGGAGATCTTTCTTCCTTTAGAATATAGAATATCTCGGAACAAAAGTAATAAAAAACAGTAACAGCAGTTAAAAACAATGTTAAGGCATGGCTTTTTAAGTAATCTGTCCTTTTTGTATTTTTAAGTCTCTTCTAATTTCTTACAAATTTCAAAAGCTAGTGCAAACTTATAAGTGTGAGTTATAGAGCAAATAGCTCTCTAGACCAAAAGGCCAACTCCCAGCTCTCTCCCCTGTGGGTGGGGATCCTTAGGGATATTCTGGAGAATATGAGCTGTAGTAGGCTTTAGACTTACCGATTATGATTCTTCATTTTTTGAGCATGGTCATGTATTAAGCTGTTATGTTTAAAAAGAAAAAGCATTCTCATTGTACCTCAACTTTGTAATGAAAATGGATCTTCCTGTTTTAGAATATTTGCCAGGTACGGTTTTACTAGGTGTGGTTTCATCCCTGTACTTCTTGAGACAGAACGTACAACTGTCCATTCTGGATTAGCCTTGAATCTTCACCCGTAATGATCTCTAGCCACTTCATGTGCTGTCTGTGGAGTACGTATTGCTACTTGGCTGTAACTTTAATTGGTCTTGCCATTAATTATTATACCATGTATTTTCCATCATTATGGGTACAAGAGCAAAACAAGATCATTAAGTATTTAATCCTTAATGCAGTTAAGTGTTAAAACATTCATGAGAGGCATGGATCCAAAGTTAACGGAGCTACATGTTGCAACTCGGTTTGCTTATTTAGACCTGCAGGAAAGCTTGTGTGAAAAATGAAAATTAGTTATACAAGAAGACTTTTATTTTGTAATAGCTGTGAGTTACACTAGTATTACACTAAAACCCAGCAAGAACAGCTCACTTGAACAGGAGATTTGTCTGGATGCTAGACTAAGTTGAAATGTCTCTCATCAGATTTCTGTAAGGCAGCCTTATATGCTGCCTCTATTATAGAAATAAAATCTGCTCCCTTAAAATGAGATTGGAACAACTTTTGCCTGGGGAAGAAGGGGTATGAACTATGTAAGATCAAAGCTAGCAAGTTAGCAGTTAGCGTTCAGGTGCAAGGTGTAATAATCATTTTTATTCAGTATTTATCTGGACTGAGTTTCACCTAGGTAACCTGCACATGAGCAGTGCTGTATTCAGGAGTGTGTTTCTGAGCTGTCCTCTGCATCCATTGCTGACGATCTGTGTAGGTCAGGAGGTTTTTTTTCTGTTACGTCATTCTTTTTTAAGACAGTCTGTTCAGAGTGCAGTTTGTTTGTAAGTAGAATATGGCATTTTACCTGACTTACAGCATCTTCTTATATTAAAAAAACCCCCAATTTATTAACAAGAACATTTTTTATCTATTACAGAAAATTTGAGGATTCTGTCTTTGGGAAGAAATAACATAAAGAACTTGAATGGATTGGTATGCACTTCTTAGTATCAATTCTTCACTAAGAAAATACAGTGCTGTCTAGAATGTGGGATAATTCTCCTATGTTCATAAAAGTCTTTGCTGAATTTGTTATTGCCTAACTATTTATTTTCTCCTTTCACTATGATCTGTTCATATTGCTTCTGAATTTTCAGATAGTCTTTCTTTTTTTTTTTTTTTAATGAAACACTCTTCATATTTGGAGATTCTTCAGGGCTAATTTACCACATAAAATGATCTTAGAAAAAAAGATATCATTATCTTCAAGAGCTACTATATGTTTCTCCCACATAATGTTTCTCTTGTTTCTCTGCAAAGCTGTTCCCACCTTCAGAGATGCCATATCTCTTAAGTGGGAAATGCAGAGTCAATGTGTAATGACTGGTTTAAAAAACCTCTCTTTTGAGAGAATTATGAAAGCAACTTCTGGCCAACAGGTAAAAAAACATACATGCACCTGAAATGAATTGTTCCCTCGTGTTGTATAAACCCCTCATCACTTCATGTATAGTTGCAGTGCACAAAAAGACAAATTTGTCTCCTCTGCCTCTGTGCCTTAAGAACAACTACTCCAGCCAGCTATTCCATGTCTTATTGTGATTTCTGTCCTCCTAAATGCATTTCAGACCCTTTGCTCTTAATTCCCATGCATATTTGTTATGCATAATTAGGGACCTGCTTAACAGGAAATGAGGGGACCTGTAGGGGGTGAAGAGAGAATCTGAACAACAAGGAAGATTTACTTCCGCTTACCTGAGTAGTCATTACCTGTCATTTTCTAGGAGGCAGTTGCAGATACATTAGAGGAGCTGTGGATCTCATACAACTTCATTGAGAAACTGAGGGGTATCCGTGTAATGAAGAAGCTGAAGGTTCTTTATATGTCAAATAATTTGGTGAAAGACTGGGGTAAGCCATGCCTCTCTGTTCTGTAACTTCTCCTGTAGTATGATGAATGCATGAGTTAAGTCACCAATTAAAAAACAGTTCTGAATGCTACAGTACTTCAAGTCTCACTGATAAGCCTGCAGACTTGCACAGAATCCTTAAATATCCACTCATGCAAGAGAGTAAAAATAGTTAGAATAATGATTTTAATTTCTAAGCTCAATGGAGTTTGTTCTTTGAATCATCTTTCTCAGACTTCTTTTCAAATGCATGCCTGTTCTTTAGCCTGGTACCAGTTCAAGCCCAAGCTATCCCTCCCCTGTTGTATCCCATGCTATTTATGTTTGCCCTGAGTTTGAAAGGAAGGTTTGGCGCAGATGTACTTTCCGTGTTCCACAATCTGGTTGGTGTTTTCACCTTTGTGGTTGCAGCAGAGTTTGTGAGACTGGCAGAGCTGCCATTACTAGAGGATCTGGTGTTTGTAGGCAATCCGCTACAAGAGAAATACGCCTCTGATCAGAAGAACAGTTGGATTGAAGAAGCAACCAAACGGGTACCCAAGCTGAAAAAGCTGGATGGTGAGTTCAGGGCATGAGGGAATGGGTTTGAATTAACAGCTTAATATAAAGACAACCACAGGGAAATGAATCATAACCTCAGAAATTTATCTGTGTGCCCGTGTAATTAATATTCCTCCCTCCTGCCTTTGGAGTTATTCAGAAGTTGTTATTGAGATCCTGACTGCAGGATCTTCTGAGAGTGTTTGATGGATTTTGGAGTGTTAAATCCAAGTGGTCTTGCAGCTCACAGTTGGGCTGTTCTCTGGAAGTTGTCCTGTCAAATAGTTTTAGCCTATCACTAATAAGGAACTAAAACATATGTATATATACACACACACAAATATATAAACCCCACATTTAATGCCAGTTTGAAATTCTCTTGTAGAGTTCACATGTTGACTTGCGTAATTATATACTTAAGTATTTAGCAATAAATAAGTTAACAAGGCTTTCATCTGCCAAGTTGAATTACAGTTTTCCCAACAAAAGTGGGTGACATGGGGGAATGGGGATAGACAGGGATATGCTCTGTTTTGCTTCTGATGCAAGGGCAAGTTTTGAAAACTTCATGCAGTTTCCTAAATGTTTGAATATCCCCCCTCTTTGCAGTAAGCCTCAATTTGTAAGCTGTCCTCTCGTTTTTAAGTCACTGATATGAAAATATATTAAAGCATGTCCTGATTAGTGACTAAAAGTGAGATAACTTTTAACTAACTCTATTTCCAAACATGATAATTTCTGTTAATGGAGAGGTTAGCTGTTCACTATTATCCCCTGTTACTAGAGCAATGAAGAGGAGAGCAGGGCTGGTAACACTAATAAAGAGTCAGAGTAGCAGCAGGGAAGGTACAAGTGTAGGGATGGCAACAAGAGGACGGCTTCATTACAGGGAGCAATAGATGGGAAATCAAAGCCAGATCAACTGAAGTAGTAGGAATTATTGGGAAGTGGAAGCCTGGTGAGAGAAGTGTATTGCTCTGAAGGATGGCCTGCCATAGTCCGTTTGCTGTTGTAGTAGAAAACATTTTTGAGAGTGAAACAAAAAAAAGAGAATAGGGCAAGTATCTGTAGGGGTAAAGAGTGGCTTTGTTGATATAAGGTTAGACCCTTAGTTCCTTAAGTATGCCTGGAGCAATGGACAACTCTGAATTAGGCAGGATCATTTCCTATGCAATGTAGAAAGATAGGATGACATTTAAGAATGGAAAACACAAAAAGTAGAATATTGAGCAAAAGAGATGTCAGAAATGCTGTAGCTGTCTGCAAGATTCTTGCTGTTACACTGTCCCAGGATCCTGTTATGCTTATGTACTAGATGTGAGATGACAATACAGGGACCTCAGTATTATTGAAATGGCTGAAGATGTTCTGGACAAAAATAAACACTGAAGGTCTCTTTCAGCAGTGCTAGTTATTTAGGCATAAATCTTTTGGGAGGCAATTAGCATTTCAGCTTATTTTAAATTCATGAACGCATCACTATGAGGTGGTGTGAACCCTGCAGACTGGTGCAATCTGAGATGCCCTTGCTCAACATGGCAGTGAAACAGTTGGGATACTTTTAAAGTACCAAGGGGTGGGTATAGACTATGATGCTACTGCACAATGCCGCTGTATTCCATGATGTCCACGTTATCCCTAAGAGATGTGACTATATTGCTTCTATTTGTATTTTCTAGTCTGGACATCCTGGTTGGGTATTTTTGAGGAGGTATCCCATACTAATGTGGTCACGTTTGTCATGGAAATAGCAGCACAAAGTCAGGGCCCAACAAGAGAATGGTGGGTGATGTGCTAGTTGTCTGTTAGCAGTTGAACCGACATAGTGTATCTCCTAGTGACGAAGTTAGGCTGATCTTTGCAGGTCTTGCTTTAGTACCTTTTCTATTTCCTGTACCTGAGAAGTTGTAAAAACATCCAACAGAAGATCTCATCAGTTGAAGGCTTTTCTAGTTAAGAGCAGCTCAGGTATGTAGAAGTTCATGTCAGTTAGAGGCAGTGGCAGGAAATACAACTCTTTCCAACAGTCCAGATTAGCTTTCAGGTATATCAGCATGAACCATCTTTCTCTGCATAATCTGTTAGTAAATCTACAGATTTATTTTCTCTCTTTTTTTTTTTTTTTCTCTCAGGTATTCTAGTTATTAAACAAGAAGAAGATGAAGAAGGAGCAAACTGATGACACTTTCTTGTTGGGTATTTAATTATTTAAGTAACTCTGGATAGCTCAGCACATAGAACTTTTATAAAAATTGTTTGTTTTGAAGAAAATCTTTGGGCAATTTTTAAAAGACCAGCTTATCTCCACAGTCTCTCACCCAAAGAGTTCGTTACCAAAATTTGGGCACACTGATTTTGTCAAGCTAATGATGCCTTCTGTAGAGACCAGTGGAGCTGAGTTTATCTGCTGTTTGGCTAGCAAGAGATCTTTTAACTGAACTAAAACATAGCTATTTTTAATCCCTGATTAGTGGTGCTTGTTATTCACTCTGGGGTTGTAATAGAACCCTTTTAGCTTGTTAGGTGCAGCTGGCCAACATTATCATTGGAAACACTGAGGCCAAAAAGAACAATGTTGTGGTTTAGAGACACATTACAGGCTTCGTTGTGTTTAATTTGGTCATGGGAATCCCTCAGTATTTTAAATATGTGAGTTTGCCTTTTCATCCCCTTAACTGTTATGCCAAACATGCCCAGTAGTTGTGGACCTACGCACAAAAAAGGTATTGGTCTGATGATCGTTTGTTACTGGCCTTAAGTTTTGAATTGGGCTTCTCGCGTTGGAACTCAACTGCGTTGCTTAGAAGGCCACGTATAACTTATATATTTATTTATTTTAAAGAGGCAATGGGAATTCTTTGCATGGTTTCAGTGAGACTAAAATATCTGCTAACTTTTTTTGTCTCTTACTACAGAATTATTCTAGATCGGAATATGTGGGCTATTAGCCTACAGCTGGTTCCCCGTTTTGGTTTGGGTCAGCAGTGGACATAATCCTTTTCAGCTCTGCAATTTTCCTGTAACTGAGTAGGCTGATAGTAATAGAGAAACAAACAGTGAACAACAGACCTGGGTTTGAGGACAGAGAATTTTGGTTTTGGGGATACTTGTTTTTTATGAAAGCGCAGATGTAAGCAGTGAGAGAAAGTGTATGTAGTTAGCGGGGAAGGTGAGATGAGATGGAAAGTGGGCATTGGAAACTAAAGTATTGAAGATGGACTAAATGTGCTATATTGCAGGGTAACCAGTTTTAGTAAAACCCCTTGTATGACAGGTAACTGTTGTTAGTGAAAAGCACTAAATAATGATGATGACATACCTGATTGCACTGTTGGATACCAACAGGTGACTCTTTAGAGAATATATCGAGTCACCTGAGCAGATTTTTCTGCAGCTTGTTTTTGTTTTTTTAAAAAGCTTTTCTTCTACTTCATGGTACCATCCTTGCTTTAATTAAAATGGCGACAAGCGTACCTGCTGCTTCCAGACCAGGCATAGAAGGGATGGAGGCAGAACACCACTCAGTTATTTCGTTTGTGAAGGTGTGGCAGGAGTTGAAATCTTGGAAGTCATGGCCAGAGATAAAAAGGTAGAAGTGGCCCAGACAACAGTGGTATTGCTCTGAAGCGCCAGGTATAACTGTAGTAGAAGATAATTCTCTTTCTAATCCATTTATAGGTGAACAGTGTGAAGTAGAAGATTACAAGACAATCACAGTTTAGTTTTAATATATTGCTAGTTATTCTGATTGTTAGAGGACTACTTAAGCATTCCAACTTAAACTGGCAAGTGCTGATAAGGCTTGAGTTTGATTTAGATCCATTCCTTAAAATAAGGTCAAGAGAGCAATGGCAAAAACTGTAGACATTCTTCACCTAGCACAAACTATTTCCAGGCAGCTGTTCTCTTGACCAGAAAGCAGTTTCTTAGTTAACTAGCTCTCTGGATTTATCTTACAGACAACTTCATACTTGTATGTAATTTCTTTTAGAATTACTCACCTAGCTTTATCCTAAGGCAGCATTGACCAAGAAGCACGATGGGCGAGAGGGTTTACAGTCAACAGCCATTTCATATTGGCTTCTCTAAAAACTAAGCTGTTCAGTTCACTTGCAGCCACCTACGTTTGGCAGAGTGGCTGTGCTTCGGCAGCATGGAGCCTGTGGCACACTCAGCCCCTGCTGACCCCATCTGCTGTGCTGGGGCAACAGGCGATTGGCTTGTGCCCCTGGCAACTGTAATTAAAGTGTGTTTAACACGAGGCAGAGCTTGAGTCGGGCAAAAACTTGACTTCTGCGTACTACCGACAAACAGCAATGCCAAATTCATGTGTGTGTTTGGAGACATTTTCAGAACAGACCACACAGTGCTCTTGTCCTAGCATTTGGCCACAAAGAAAAGTGTTTGACCCTCTGTAGCTGCTCTCTTCTAGCACAACGTCTGCAAGTATGGTACATATGGCTACGTTAGCTCCTAAAATGAAATGCCACAGGAGAGAGCGTGAGCGATGAGCACACAGTCCAATGCCAACTAATCCTGCTGGCTGATTTTTTAAATGATTAAATATGGTCTAAGTAAGTCTGCATTTCTGAAGGTTGTATTAGATACAGCAAATCCTCTACACTGGCTATTTTGGGACATTCTGAGAGATGACTGTGTAATGCTGATTGGAACGAAACCCACCTCCACTGACAAGATGTGAGGGATAAGAGGGATAAGCTCTTGGAAGTGACCAGGACAGGCTGTACATACGGGGATCAGTCCGAGAACTATAGCAGTTGTTGGAAGAGCTGCCTCATGTGGCGCACTGTCATCGGCTCTTTTCACAGATTTAACAGCACAAGTTTTTTAGCTCTTTTTTTGGGAGCTGCATTATAAATACCACCAAAAAAAAAAGAAAAAAAAATACTGAAGGAACAGAGCATCCAGTCTCAGTACCGTTATAACAGCAGTCAGGAACATTTACAATACTTTCACCCTTCATGCTGTGATAAATTAGCATATAATTAAAACTCCTTCTGATAAAAACTGTATGTCAATCTCAGTGAAACAATACAGTAAGAAAAGAATAAACTGTGACTCTGATTTGTCAGGAGACGGTTCAGCTCAAAGCTGGGTGGAAAGTTCAGCTTTTAATGTTGCTTTGCCTGATGAATCACAATTCCTCTCAAGAACAAATCGCCCTCCCCTTGAACTTTTCTTCTCCAAAATAAGTAAAGTTCTCCTAAATTTTAAAATTTGCACTTTAAAATTATGCACTGGATGTGGTGGAAGACATACACAGGTGGTAGAATTAAAGCAACTGATTTGCATATTGCTGGTGCTACACCGTGTCACGTATAAGCTGACAGCACAGCTCGGCCTGCGCACCCATAGGGAGCGGCTGAATAAAATGCTGAAAGGCTTCGCTTTCTGTCTTACTCCTTGCTCTTCCCTGTCACACCACATCCAATAAAGTCCTAAGCACATTATTACTGATGGATGAAAAAAGCACCCATGTAAAACTTGCAAGCCATGTGGAATTCTGCTTTTCCCAGTGAAAGTATGGAGGATTAGCATCCACTTTATAGAAATATCCTAAAATTAAATTAGTGATAGGAAGTAGTTTTTTTTTACTTGCTTGTTAGCGCATTGACCTCTCTTCAAAGAGCTGATGTATGCAGTGATGATATTGAGAACTGCTGGAAAAACGTGAGAAGAGACCTGAGAACCAGCAGATGACTCAGGTTACACTAGAAGTAGACGCATCTAGAAAAATCTTCAAGCAAGAGAGCACTTTTAACATCCCCTTTGGCTATCTTTTGTATACAGCAGTTTTGTAGCATGACCAAACTGTTAAATTTGCTGTGTTTAAATTATTTAGGCCTATGTTTATAAATGTTCTCCTGTGAAACTTGTTTAAAAATAATATAACATTATTTTATACAAATGTCTTTGGCTGTTGTGTAATGACAGTTCAGCTTGTGGAGAGTGTTCAGAAATTAAATTTTGTTCTCATTAAATTTTCCTAGCTGCTCAGGGAGCAATGTATTTATGTTATGTAAATGCAGTTCCTTATTGCCTCTGTATTTCAGAATAGAAAATAACTTAGACTTTAAAAATATTGATATATTGTGATTGTTGTCATCTGAGATACATAAATATTTTTCAATCTTTTAAGACATTGGTTGTCACACTTTGTTCTTAGGGCCTAAGAGAAAAGTCTACTACTGCTATATGGGGGAAAAAAATCCAAATAAGTTAAATAAATGACTAGTCTTTCTTCAGTACAGAATTACTAATTCATTTTTAATTTAAGTTCTGTTAACAGCACTATACTAGCAATTCCATTAAACCAGGACAAAAGAAGGTGAACAGATTAATGAACTGCTATAATAGAAACTTCAGCCTTCAATAGACAGTGTCACTGAAATGTAATTTCAAAACTCAAATACAAAGAAAAAGCTTTCTGCCTCACAGTCCACAGCAGTCAGTCTCAGTAACGACAGGAGTAGCATCCTGCAATGACAGCTGCAATGCTGTTTAAAAAACAGGTAGGGTATTACTGCAGAATTCCTCACAATACCACTAACTCAAAGCTTACTAAACACTAAAACGCTTTAAGGTCTCTTTCAGTAGTTGAAATAATTTCCAGAAGCTTGGACTTAGATCCAGTGATTAAGAAAAGACGACAACCAAAATGCCCAAAACTTGTGACTTCTTTGCTCAGCCAGTTTGTTTGCATGGCTTCACAGTTTTAGCACCAAGTTGTCAACCATTAGCACTTTTCCCAGTTGGCTTTGTCAGGGAGGCAAATACATTCTTCAAAGCCTTAAGGTCTTGGTCTGCTATTTGAAGTGAAGGCTTCGGTGCTCCCCGGCTCTTTTGCCCACCAAGCAAAATACCACTTACTTCTCCAAATGCTACTGCTGATTAACAGCCATATCCGCGGGAGTAAAATTAGAGCAAGGGCTTCTACGCTGAGCTGAAAAAAAAAAAAAAAAAAAAAGAATTTTAGTATCTTGGGCTGAGGCTTTCTCCTGCTGGCTTTGTGGAGAATATAAAAATGAAAAATTGTCAGCATAAATTAACAACTAAAAAGAAAACAGGTGTGCTGCCTTAGATTCTAACTGAAAGCAAGCAGGAGGCCAGTCAGACACTGATACACATCTCTACCATTTGCTTTATGTAGTGAAACATTTGCAGCTTTTAAAGACTTGACACCTACAGGTGTGAGAAACTAGTTAACTAAAACCAGTTAACTACCAAAACAGAAGGAACCTTTGTGTTTTGAAGATGGATGGAAGTGTATTCGTATGTAAAATCCACAGCAAGAGATCCAGCTACTGCCAGAGGGAATGAGATTAGCACTGTATAACAAAATATGCTTTAAAAACCCCTTAGATTCAGGTAACAGACAAGTCCCTTTACGACAGTATTTACTAAAAGCTTTTTAAACTCTGCTATTGAAAATACGATGCAGTATGATTTACAGCTGGAGTCACTGTTTCTACAACCAGCGGTCTCTACTGAACAGCAGGAAGATGTTAACTTCTTCCAGCAGCTGTAGATTTACTTCAGTCTCTACTTTCTGTAGCAGCCACAGCCATCCAGGTATTCAGGTCTGCTACAGGCCCCTCAACAAGTACCAGGTTGCTCCACGCTGCCTCTGTTCTGCCCACTCCTTTGTAGTTGTTTCAGGCAGTGTCAGAATCCAGCCGGCCTTATCTACAGCACAGAAGTGGACCTAGAACTATTCCCCTTTGATTTCTAGCACACTGTCGAGGTTGTTACTGGCATTCTGGGAAGGTGCTTGGCTTGGAGTGGGGCACACACACCATCACCGCTTCGGTAAAGCAACTGCAGCTGCCTGTTATTTTCTTTGATGTAAGACATCAGACACACTGCAGGCTGTGTCTTCAGGGAGATGTTTACACTGAGAAACAGCCTTGAGGATTGCTATGGAAAACACAGATGGGTATCAAGGAGTAGGTCAGCTAAAAGGACTCATAACCACTTCCTTCGCGCAAATGCATCAGTCCCCACCACCCCGAACCCCCCAGCCGCTCCCTCATACCATCAAAAAACTCAGCTCTGAAACTATTTTTTAAACCTCGTTTAATAAAAGGTTTTTTAGATATATAGAGGATATTAAGTAAATAAGTTACATAGTACATTACAATCACATCAGCAAGATTTCCTTTAGTGTATTAATATTTTATAAAAAAGCACACAAAAAATAAATTCAGTCCAGTCTATCACAACTGTACAGCAACAGGTAAATATATTTATATATGTACATTTTAAACATGTAACAGTCTTTTAAAAGGTGCCCTAGGCAGCAAACACACAAAAGGAAGTGTCTGCTCACTTGTTAAAAGTAATATACTTTATTATAAAGCATTTATACAGTAATTACAAAGGCTGACTGCTCCTGTACAGTACACCAAAGCTTTGACTACAAATTTAAAAACAAAACATAAAAAGAATGAACACAAAAAACTTTATATCAAATCTGAACTACAAGGGGAAAAATACATGTGGAGAAGCTGCAGGAAACTTTTTTAAAATATACAATTACATTTCTATAAAAATATATGTTGTCTTCTAATCTGGAGAAGTTAGGGGTTTTCTTCAGGCTCAGCTGCCAGTGGAATCCTAATCTCGGGAACAAAATTCCTTAGACAACTGGCAATTCAAAGTTTGTGTCTTCCTAACATTTGACACAGGAGAACGAGGGCGAGTAAAGCAGCTGAACCCAAGTGAGAGATTTACACAGAAACTCACCCTCACAAAAATCAAATGCGATTCGTAGACACCACTTCTCTGTCTCTTTAAAGCTTTATAAACTTTCAGACATCAGAAGATAAACAGAGAGAAAGTCTGTGTGGGAAAATGTGGTTTAGAGTAAGGTTTCTGGCAGAGGTAATCACTGGACTAAAAGTGCCACTGTACGAAAGCAGACAAGACTTCTACGGTTGTAGCCCTCGCTACTCCCATCTCTTTAAAAATAGGATCTGTAGCTATAGGAACTTTCTAGGCCACTGCCTGAAAGAGAATTAAGAAGTGTGTAATTGCTAAGAGTTAGAAAGTTCACTCTTTGTGGTCTAGGAAACACTTTTTTTTGAATGTTGATTTTAATCTAAGCTTGTTGCAATAATAAAAGTGATGATAAGCCTCAGCTTGATAAATCAGAGGGTATTTTTAGCTAATTTGAACCTCACATTACTCTCTAGTATGGGATTAATAGAGGAGTTACCTTTAAGCTTTAGAATGTCTATCTTTGCCCTGCTTTTAAACAGCTGTATTCCTACCTGGTCCTAGCTAGCAAACGGCAAGGTCCTGCACAGCTGATTGACATTCTGTAGGCCTTCACAGAGCTGAGTTTTCTCAGACACTGTTACCTGAATCAGTAAATAGAAAAACATCAAATAAATTAAAATGCAGAGTTGTTGTTCTTGCAGCTAGACTGCAAAACACCTGTAGCTGTATCAGATATGCATCACAAGTGCATGCATATATTTAGTAATTATATACACACAGAGCCTTACAAAACTGAGATGCTATCCCATGCAGATCACAAACCCGAAAAACTGAATCTATCTGTAACGGCGAGACAACGCAGGCAGAAGTACACGATCAGGGCAAAATGTGATCTGTCGCTGCATCTCCGCAACACCCAAAGCTGGCATCAAGACTCTGACAGGTAATGGTTTTGAAATACAGCCACCCAGCTGCTGGGTGTATGACCACCTGAAGCCTGATCTCGCGCTGTAAGAGGGAAATCTATTAGTACACATTTACAGAATTGCAGTCTGTAAATCTCATATTTGTTCCCAAATAAAAGACAGCTAAAGCAAAGAGATGCTTTGTTCAAACTCAATGACTGAGCATATTCTGCCTTTTTTCTAAATTAACAGCAAACCCTTATACTAAATGGGGCTCAGTAAACAGGCCTTTAAACGATGGAAAATAATGAGCATAGGGTTTTATGGACAAATCAACAGAACACAGACAGGAATCTTTTTTTTAAGAAAACATCATAAATGGAACAACACAGCCTTAAATTAACACTGTGCTGCAGTAAAAAGCCACTCAAATTACTTTTCCCCGCCAAGAAGAGTAACAAAATTCATTCCAGATTAGACAAATTCAGCTCAAACGCTCTGTCCACAGCAATTGGGGGTTGGTTAGTTTGGTTTTTTAAAACAATTCTCTGCCAACTTTTGCTAGTAGTCAGGATTTAATTCAGACGTAGGATCAATTCCAAACTGCTACAGTAAGCTAGTGGGCAGCAGGTTTGGTTTTGCTTGTTTGTTTTTAAACAAGACACTCAGAGGAGCATTTCTACTTATTACCATGACAGAAGAGAGGTCTTCTGGTGGCTGCTAGCAATATGTAAACATGCTCAGAAACACTTCCATTTGATGCCACTTACTTGGAACATTTACCTGATTTTGACCAGCCATGCTAACCCACAGCTGTTAGAGGTTATCCTCAGAAAAAGCCCTTTTCCGATTTTTTTCCAGTGACAGCCTTCCCTGTACCTTCCTGTTCTCTTCTACTGCAGCTAGGTGGGAAAGAAACAACCAGTACTGAATTCGGTGTGTAATGCACACACCATTTTTGTGCAATTAAAGAAAATGTCCGATTTGTTCTTATCAGCACCTCGATGGCTTATCCTTGATGAGAGGAAAAATTACTCATATCAATTTCCTAAAACAAGGAGAATCAGTGAAAGACCTGATCTTTGGAAGACTATGATAATGCTTGCATTCAAGCATCATCATATCTGAAAGAAGATTAAATTGGTACTTAAAACAATCCCATTATTTGCTCCCTCAATCTTTGTACTTCATCTGATCAGTTGTTTGTCACCGTAATTTGCTATGTCGGACCTAAGACTGCTTAAGCTTGAGAACTCCAGAGAGCCAAGACTAAATGTTTGCTTGTTATCACCCAGGCACAATTCCAGACACTAAAAATTAGTACTAGAGTCAATGCAGGTGATACACAGAGCAGAAGAGTAAAAGGCAGAAAAATGCGCTGATTTTCTTCCCATGAAGAACACCCCAATGCAGCACAAACCTCTCTGCAGATTTGCCTTACTGGAGACAAGCTCTAGACTTCTAGTTTAGCATCCTGTCTTCCAGCTGGAACTATACTTGCTACTCCATACTATTGGGGTTCACTTTTTCCTAAGCATCTGCTTCTGCCTGCTCTCAGAAACAAGACCTGGAGCTAGACAGAGCTTTGGTTTATTTCCAATATGAACAGTCTCTGTTTTTTCCTAAGGTACTACATACCACTTGATTTTGCACTGTTTTAGCAAGGACAGCAAAAGCATTTTCCCAAGACAGTCTGATTAACCTTATTTTAGTTCTCAAGTTTAATCAGATGTCCTCTCCCATCTAAAAAAAAAAAAAACTAAACAAAAAACCAACCCCAAACCCACTTCATTTTTGCCATGTTTCTCAATGTGTGCCAGTCCCACCTCCACCCCCATTTCTTTGTTATGTGTTTCTAGGCCTTCTTAGTCTCTGTTAAGTAACTGTACACCATTCTACTGCTGCAACACTGGTACTCCAGGCAAATACATTCATTACAACAGTATAACAATATCTACATTACTTTAAATCCTCTTTAGATACACTCACAAGCCCTGCTTATTTCTGAACTGTTGCCCTGTGGTTCTCAAGATCTGGAAACCACTGGCAACTTCCCAGAAACATACTTCAGAATGTTACGTTTAATTGCATCCTTGCTTTTTACTGGAATTAATCCCAGTACTACAAGTGGACCATGAAGTCCAGCTGCTTTACTTACTGTCTGTCCTGGCACAGGGTGCTAAAGCTTCTGTTATCTCTAAGAGCTGTAGGGTAATGGCAGACAAGCATTTTCTCCAATTTACAAAAGGGATAAGGTAACAATCAATATTGAAACTCTTAATCGGAAGACTGGTTTGCTTAAGCGTCTTTTTAAAGATTAGTAGCTTTTAGTTCTTTGCAGTTTTTGAATGATTTTAACCGTTCATGACATGCCATCTGCTTCCACAGCCTAGCTAGTCAACAAGACCCATGCATGTAGGGACACGGAACAGTTGTCCAAATGCTGAAAGGAAACCTAATTTTGTTAGGAATGAAAAATACAACCTTGGCAGAAAATGGAACACTTAACGGCAAAAGTGTCAACGCTGTAAAAAGTGCAGTCCTTAATGATACTCCTACTTACTTTGTAAGAGCGGTAACTGTTTCTGCTCTTAAGAAAAAGGATTTTATCCAAAGGCATATATACGTCAAAGCATAATTGCAATATACAATACAAAGCCTCCTAGACTTGGAGTGTGAAGCAATCATGGTTGCATAAAATCATGGGGCAGGAAAAGATTGCCAGATGGCACGCTGGAGTCACTTGCCGTAGTTAACCTGGAATTTTTCTAGCAGCTTGAAGGGCCAAGATGTTTAAAAATCAGCCCGTCAGGAACACTCTGCAGTTCACATACAGCAAGCCCCCTACGATCCCTGCTTCGGCATGCTCCGCTGGAGCAGCGCACACGCAATCTCACACAGTGCCGGCACCCAGGAAGTTGGGGGACCGGCACTGCTTCTAAACAGCTGGGGGCAGGGAGCTGGGTAGCCCAGGTACGAGGCCAGGACTGAGCAGCCGTGAAGCACAAGGAAGTGATCCCATTCTTTGTATCTTGATGAAATAACGATAAATGTGGGCTATAAAGATGTACAGAACAATCCTGTGCAAATCTAACATCTATGTCACCTGGATCACTTTACTACTTCTTAACTCTCTTTCACCAGCAGGCTTTTGGTGGCTAGACTTTTTGGGCTATTAGCATGTGTCAGTTCTGAAGGAAGAGTCAGCCCTCCAGCAGAGAGCAAAGCTCACAGCAGGTCAACCCAGCATGCAGGGCTGTCCAGCCACCAGCATGAAAATAAGTCACAAGCTCCTCCTGCACTACACACTGTCTGACAGGAACTGTTTGGGAAACCGGACCCCCACTATACAAGCTCTTGATGATGCCAATTTCAAGGAATAAATGAGGGCTGCCGTAAGAAAGAAATGGATGTGTTGAGAGGTAAAAGCCATTCACAGAGGGATCACTGCTGGAGATGAGAGTCCATTCCTCCCATCTTCGAGTTTCACACAATCCAGCGCACAAGAAGGTCTTGGTTCATTTTCACTAAACAAACTTGCTCCCATTTATGCAAAGTCAAAACCAGTAGCTTTCATTTCAAATTGCACTTGTGAAGCCCAGACCTCGTTCCATTAAGTTAATCAAAGGCAGACTATTTTGTTTTCCAAGATGAGACAACCCACAAGGCCTGTGGCTACTCTAATCCCACAGGATATTTTTTACATCCATTGCTGCATTCTTAATAGCATAAAAGAAACCACCTCAGACTTCCTTTTGAAAAATAAAACCTCCTCTCAAAAGGAAGAAGAGTGTCTCTTGCTCATCCCACTTTTCAGTTTTGTGAAGCAGAGGCCAAAAGCGCACACCATCTTTCCACAAAACTTGTTGGCTGCCTGAAAAAATGCTCAGAAAGGCAGGAAAGTGTAACAGGA
Organism: Chlamydotis macqueenii; assembly: GCF_036417535.1. Taxonomy (NCBI): domain Eukaryota; kingdom Metazoa; phylum Chordata; class Aves; order Otidiformes; family Otididae; genus Chlamydotis; species Chlamydotis macqueenii. The sequence continues at coordinate 40,481,671 of NC_141560.1, forward strand.
AGGAGAACTTGCTGAGAAAGGAAACATCTAGAAATCACCAGTGTCAAAGTAACTGGATATGTTTAGCTCAGAGCAGAGCATCATCTTCTTGCTCCGGCCTGGAAACCTTTATATCCAAGAGTCCTGTTATCATGATTCCTGACAAGCACTAAAAGGAAGGTCTGACTGACTTGAGAGAGAACTTACTTCCGCTGCAGGTGACATTGTTCTATTATGTACCTCGGGTATCATTATAAATAGAATATAAATTTTATTTGCTTAAAAAAAAAAAAAAAATCCAAGTTGAAACAAATCTTTTCATCCACCATTCCGGCTTGGTCAGTACTGGCAAGGTCAAGTGGAACACGGGGCACGAGGAAACGGCAGCACTGAAACTGAGACCTGATGGTTCAGGTAAGAAAAGTGCAAGCAAAAAAAGTGAGACCACCAAGAGGGAGGTTGGGTCCAGCCTTGCTACTCCCTCCGCTTCTGGTCTGTTGCTATATTTCTCCATCTTCATCCGAGCTCGCGCTGCTGCTTCCACTGCTGCTGCTCCCACTCTCGCTGCTCTCTTCCTGCGGGGCCTGGCTGTGGGCTGCTGCTGCCGCTGCTGCCGCCGCCTCTCTCTCTTGCTGCTTCAGTGCAGCTGCCTTCTTTTCCTGCTCCGCATGACTTTTCATGTGAGCACTGCGGCTCTTCACCTTGTAGAACACCCTGAGAAAGCACACATGTACGTTAGCATTGGTGTCTCCTACAGCTCTCCTTTATTAATTCTCCAGAAGAGCTTCAAGTTTGTGACCTTTGGCAGAGAAATTTACATTGGCATTGCAATAGAGCATCTATAGCAAACACCACTTCTGACGTGGTGCATGCCAGCACTAGGTAGCACTGCTAGCAGGAGATCCTGAACACCCTCAATCCTTTAACTTAATTTCTTAGTACAGTCATTTCCTCTTATCTCTCATTCAGCTCTTAAATTTTCTATATTCAGAGTGGCAGCACTTCAGCTATGTCCTCCTAACTTTGCACTTCTATAACCTATTTCTCCATCTTTTGCCATGAACTCTTTGGATTTGGCACCAAATGCCACAAGACAGGTTTAGACACCACTAAGAATCCTTGCCTGCTTCTCCTTTGCCTGTGGCCAGGACCAAATCCTAACTGCCCAACTTCTCACAGCACTGCTCTTTCCAATGCCACGTGCTCCCTGAAGGCACAGACACAGGGCACCTTGGCAGGGCCAGCGAAGTTGCTTGATGCGTTTTTTTAAACAAAGGGATAACCACTGGTACTACAAGACTCTCTACTGTTGCAACAATAGGCAATTTTATGTAGGGAACAGAATCTTCTTGACATTTATTAATCTGTTGGCAACAAACCTACAAAAATTACTAGAATCATGTGAGGAAAGGTATTTCACAGACACAAAAGATGGGTGCAAGTTTAACCAGATGAACTGTGTACCCACTGGCCTACTATCTGACAATGGTATTGTCTTGTATTTCTATACCACTGCTCATAAGTAAGTCTATACCATGTTCCTAATATGTGATCTACCAAATATAGAGAAACTACTCGTTACAAAAACATAGGCATTACAGAGGGGCAATAGAGCAGCTGTTTGAAAGTGCAGCTTAACACCAAAGACTGCACACAGTTGAAATGCAGGTGGTGTCTCATTCCATTTGAGGAAAAACAGTCAGCAGTGGGTAATTATCCAAGTAGTAGTATCTTAATATCAATATATGTAAAAAACCCATAATCTGCCAATACTAGGGGGGTAATAAGTCACTAAAATTACTGCCAGGGTCTCTGACCTAAACAGACAGAAGGAAAGATCATCCGAGAACAAGCTTCCACAATAGTTGCCCTGCCACAGTTCTGTGACTATTGCTGGAACCACAGTTGCTCTTACCTGCCACATTTTTTACATGGAAATGTGTTTTCTGTGTTCTGAGTTTTACTGGTAGCATCTAGTTTTATCTTCTGTTTCCTCCTCCTCCTCTGCACTGGAGTAGTAATAGGCTTTCGAGGCTTCACTGTTGTCTCCCTTGGCTTCCTTCCAATTCTGCCTGTGGCAGTTGCGTCTTGACTCCTCATATTGGTATCACTGGCCTTTGGAGAGAGGGGAACAGTTAAGGTAAACTGGAACTTAAACCCACCATCAGAAGGAAAACAATGGCTGAGAGATCCTGTGCTTCATTTATTCCAGATCAAGGTTTTATTTAATGAGAAAGTCTTTAGGGTATTTTCAGGACATTTCTCATCATGGTCCTATGTGTGCACCAACCGCAATGACTTATACGGGGGTTTTTTCCCCTTTCTCATCCCAGTTCTCCCACTACAGCACACAGTCTGGGTGCTATTAATACTCTAAGCTACCTCACCCCAGTCCCTTGCTCTGGGAGAAGTCAGTGGTGGAATCTTTTTACATTTGGAACTGTCCACCTGGTATTTTCTGAATTAGTTGCAGAGCGAAGGTGGCATAGAAAACACAATATGCACAATGCAGCACTTACTATTACACCATCCTGTAGTGTCTGTTCATCTTTGAGAGGAACGGTGCCGCTCTTTCTGTTATCCAGCCCTTCTTCTGCCTCCTCCTCTTCCTCCTCTTCCTCCTCCTCCATATGTTCTTCACTGTAAAAGTCCCTTCTGGGAGGAAGAACACGTGCAAACCTATGGGAACTCTTCACCAGAAGACAAAGGAACTGTTAATTTTGGTGCCTGTAAGTAAATGTAATTATGTGACATAGGACACAAGTTTGTGAGTCTAGACTCCTCCACACTGGCCAGATTGTTTCTACTTTTGATTTTACCAGCAAATGAGACAGCAGACAAAAATCAGACTTTACATCACAACCTAAAAGAGGTGAGAGAAGTTTAGGAAGTTACCTTGATGTCAACTTCAGCTTCATCTTTCATAGACTTCTCATTAGCAGCATCAATGTCCCCAAAGATTAAGGTCCCATTGCGACCAATTTTCACCTGTTTCTTGTATGTGTAGTAGAATTCCACACATTGAGCCACTGTTTTGGTTTTTATCTGGTGTTTAAAAAACATAGAAGTCCAATGGATTATATGATTTTAAGAAGCTTATAATTAATAAAGGTGCAATAAATACATTTTGTATTTTTCTTTCCCCAATAGTATCCATTCCATCACAACTGCTGTTAAAGCCTTCTTTCCTGTCTCATATTCACCCGTCCCACAGCCCATTCCCTATTGCCACTGTTATTCACTGAGAACTGCAGGACCAACTTTCCAGAGAAAAGCTGGTCAATGTAAAGGTGACAGAATCTGTCACTTTGTAAGCTTAATGCACCTCAGCCTCCAAAACATTCCAACTGAGCTGCCAGGCTTGAGAGCAGCCTTTCAGTTTTATGGGCTAGCTTTATCTTCCAGCAGCACCAGACCAGAATACCGATCCAAAAATGGAAAAGAAGGTTTGCAGCCCTTTCCCATTTTGGCCACATGCATTTCATACACATATGGTGGTAGAAAATAATCAGTACAGACCTGTGACCATCTACATATTCTCTATCAGTGATTTTTCTGGAAATTTTGGAATAAATTATTAGCTTCTAGGCTTTTGCAACTTAAACGACTTTTGGGAATTTATTCAGGAAATATGCATGCAGTTCCTGGTTTTGCACTCTCCTTCAGTGATTCCCCCCCACTGAAGTGTCATAGCTCATAAAAATAGATGGGAATGATCATTTTTACTATCCTTGTCACGGATTACTGAAAAGGAAGATCCTAAAGGATGCATCATCCACATATCCTTCTTTGGTCCCTTTCACCAGTAGCAAGTATGTGTTTCTATTCAGTTTTATGAGCAAGCCATTTAAGCTGTACTGGAACATTACCAGCACTCCATAAATATGCCCTGTAGAAGTGATATCTGCAGTGTGGACTCATGAAAGTAATGCAGTAAGTGCAAGGGTTAAGTAAACAACAACACCAAAAGAAACACTATTGTTCTAGCTATCTAGTAAATATGTCATGCTGCTCTGGATGATAACATTTCTCTGAAATCTTCTCGGTTCAGGACTTAATGCTTAATACTGAGGTTTCAGAAAAAAACATGACTGAACTCCCTGTATTAAATGCTCAACAAATGTGTAAGACTGTCATTGCTGTCATTTAAAAAAAAAAAAAAAGTAACTTACAAGCTTTTGGACCAAGAAAAAGTCTTTCTTGTAGATTGCAATGCCTTTGTTGAAAAGTTTTTTTTCAGCAACTTTCCACTTGTCTGATCCTGTCAGGGAAAAAAAAAAAAAAAGGTGTAACCAAAGCCTCTGCAGTATCAAATGTTTACAATTCTACATACTACTTCTTCATTTTCACTTTAAATAAGACACACATGCAAGGGTGCAGTATCACATCACACCTGATCCAGCATAACTACAGACTGCTGTTACTCTTCCCCTGCTGCTCCACTTCAGCCCTCTGCACATCATTTCCTTTGTGTTAGATCTAGTACTCATCACCACAGGTTAACTCACTTCAGCTTGCAAAACTAGTCAATTAGAAGAACTAAGATGTTTTCTAACAACACAGCAAGGTGAACAGACACACTTTGTGGAGGCTCAGTCATTAGATTTTACTCAAGGGAAATGGTGGGGCAGGAGAATCGTTTCTTCTCGTTCAGCAGCAATCCACTGTAGTTGAAGATTCATTACATCTCAAATATTCCTACCATCCTAGCACTCTTGCCTCTAATAATAAACACGTTCTGGAATCTCCTCCCACCTTACAGATATGCCCCAAGTAATATTTCCCAGCCATTACAGTAAGAGTGCATGATAATGAAGAAATGTAATTTCTATACTTTGTGGTGCCAACTATTAGATGTGTCTCTACCACCTTACGTCATGTCTTTCAGGTGGCCAGGGTCACCCTGCCTCACTGAACTTGATGTCATACAACTGACTATTTTTTAATTAGGTACAGGACTACAAAGGCAGTTTACAGAATTTAAATTTTGCAGAAATACTGACAGGCATCAAGAGCTGTCTGAGTTTTCTTCAGCAACCTTGAAAACTCTTCCCATAAAACTCCCTCTTAACTCCACCCTGGAAACTCATGCCAGAGAGGCTGTGGTTCTGAGGTTACCACAGCCTTTCTTTTACCTACTAGCTATCTTTCTGTGCTCTCTGTGGCTTAATGTAATCACATTCCCTTTTCCCTATGAAGGAAACCAGAGCACACACGTATGCAAATACACACATGCACGTGTCCTGAGAGATGCGGTGTTTCTTACATTATAAGTATAAAAATTTGTACAGCAAAATTCCTGGTAAGCCACCATCTGATTCACCAGAGAGGAGTGGTCTTTTAATCTTACTGTAATGTTACAGATTTCCCCAAAAGAGCAGAAAAGGACAGAAGAATTCCTTTAAGATAGACAGGCAGCACAGAGTTATTCTGGTTAGCAAACCTGTGTAGTGATAATCTGCCAGAGGGTGGGGAGGCAATCGTACTGGCGTCTTCAACAGCAGTGTAGTCAAAGCTCCCTATGATAAATACAAATAAAATAATCATTTTAATGTTTGGGGTATTTGAAACAAAGATCAGGCAATTGTTAATCCTCTCCTTTCTAGCAAGCTAACTGAAAAGAACCATAGCATACTGTAACATTTGGGTCAGAGAATGTGACTCACAACTTTAAAGTCACGTTTTTTGACTGTCCACTGAGTCCTGGGTACCACTGGCGACTGGCAAGCTCTCAGCTCTCTCTCTTCATGTCTTTGCAACACAACCGCCACATATTGGGAAAGAGTTAATTCCATAGATAGAGAGCATGCAGCAGTTTCCTCTAATTTACTGAAGGCCCAAGTTACATACTCATACCCAAAAACCCTGCCCTAAATGGTGTGTCTTAAACATCCAAGTCATTGTGATCTTATCTCACTTTAAGCAATATTTCAAAATAAAAGAGAGCAGTCATGTGACTGAAAGATTCCACCCAGAAAACCAACCCCTCTCAAGCTGCTTTTTACTTTGCATATAAACTGCAAGTGCTTTCAAAGCTAGCAGGAAGGAGAGAATGCAGTCATGGGTCCACAAGCAGTTGTAACCACCTTAATAACCACGAGTTCCTGCTGCCAGGGGCAGCCCCTGCTCCTCTCTAACACCAGCAACAGCATTCAAAATGGTGGGCTAGTTCTGGGAACTTACCTAGCAGAAACCTAGCATACACACCAAAAAAAGATTACTTTTTATTTGTTCTCTTTTCCAGTGCAGGTCAATACAGAGTCTCACAAACATCAGTGCTGGCGCACTACAAGGGACAAGAAACAATCAACCTGGCAGAAGTGTGGGATTTATGCCAGGTTAAACTAATCATAGAAGTAGAAAAGGATGATGACCCTGTCCCATATGCTATGCTATGCTCTTTGATATTACCTCTCAGGGGCGTCAAAGGGCATTTATGAAAGTGTATCATGTCTTACAATACCGGAACAAAACTAGCAGCACAGCTGCTTGATAGGTATGCACAGAGAAGTTAAATAGATTTTCCAAAACAGAGAGGAGCAAGACACCACACTTTTAAAAGTTTCTGCTTCAGCCCCAGCCTCTTATTTTTCCTTCCAACACGGTCATCTTCCCAGGAAGACAATATTTAAGATTCGTTTAGCAGTCTCAGCTCACTTGCCCTGATAGACTGTCGGTCTGTTCGTTAAAAAGCCAAACATGTTGAAGTTGGAAATAGGCAAAATAGTAAGCGAACATGGCACTGTACATCATGCAGAACCCACTTTAGGGACAGCAACATCTCCAAGGGACACTAAACAGTGAGAGCCAGATGCACAGGCAGGAGTTTGCAAGGCTCTCCTCTCATTAAGTGATAGGTTACCTGGCCTTCGTTAACATCTTAGACAACATTGAGGTGAAAAGCTGCGACTCACCATAATGCTTCCCTTTGCTTCATGTAAGAAATGCAGCGCCAGCTCCTGGTTGGTTCCACCCCCAGGAAAAATGCTTGAACAGGCAGCAGCTAGCAGGTTTTCCACTATTTCCACAGAGGTATCAAACAAATTCAGATAAGAAGATTAAAATGGAGTTTCCTACAGGATTCACGTCATTAATTAGCTCTTTTGAAGCAGAGCTAGACATAACAGAAAGTAAAGCTCTCAGAGAACTTGAAAGTCCTTGCAAATTTATCTGTCAAATTTGGACACAAGCACTCATTAGACTGCAAGGTCACACAACATTACTCTGTATGCAGGACTATTCACACAATGTCTTGCAAATCTTCTCTTCTCCCTCATATAAAGCCTTCCCATTGCACTTCACCTCAGAGATCTCCCAAATTCCCCCTTTATTACATTGCAAATTTCCATTTCACAATATCCTTTTCACTCTTTCATCAGAAAGATTTCTTCCAAGCCTGCCCACTTCCTCTTCCCTTCAGGATTTATACATCCCACAGCCCATGTACAGCAACAGCAGACAGCTCCCCAAGTCTGCTACTAGCACCACAACTCCTGCTTCCTCATCTTGACTTCTGTCTACAACTTAATTTCTCTAAAATAGTATTGGGTCTAGAACATCCCATGAAATACATAAGTTGAGTGTACGTGGCGCTCAAATGTTAATGAAGAGAAGGAAGCTTCACCAAGCAAAAGGCTGCTCTTTGTGTGACCAATAACAAATGGTCCCATTTTATTTCAATTTAAAAAAAAAACCAAAACAGTCCTACCAACCGCCTCCCTGCCACACACAGCTTGTTTACCAAGTTTTGCTCCTAAGACTGTTTTACAGGCCACTCAAACACGTCACTTGACTGTCAGCTCTGAGAGATTTTTAATTATGCCTAGAGCCATATATGTGGTTACCTCTACTACAACTGTGTCCCATTTACCAGTCTTCCACATTCTTACCATTCTCTTGGGTGGATTTGCTGGTTTCCAGGTCGCCCCATGGCTGCCACACCAGTTCTGCTTTATGTTCATCAACTGCTGCCAGAGATCTGTCCTGGAGTGATGGGATTTCTGCTTGAAAGCGAGTTCCCACGTTTATTCGCCTGTGGAAAAAGTAACAAGTAATGGTCAGACCCCCTTTACAATATCCAGAAAGTCTTCATCTCTGCTAGAAGCACTAATTACGAAGAAAGTGAAATGCAGCCGGCTCTTGCATATAACATGAACAGCTTTCAGGTGTTGCATGCTAGACTAATAAGTATGACTCAAAAGGTGAGAGGTTTTATGTCAATTACCAGTCTCCACTGTCTTATCAACAATGGTTGGAATTGTATTTAAATTAGGATCTCCTAGTAACTGCTCAAAGAACAGTTATTAGCTTTCAACGATTATAACTTTTAAAGAGGCTGTCACATGGACTTCTCTTGTGGCAAGCTTGCTCCTCATGCATACAATAGGTGAGCCTTTTTTAGTATTAACGTTTTGCCAGCCGTAACTACAGAATCATAGCATCATTTAGTCTCCAGAAGTCCTTTTCAACCTATCTGGTCCTGCCCTCCATTCAAAGCAGGATCAGTTTCATAGTTTGGTCCTTTGTGATCTTGACACAAGCTAGTATCTTCTAGAAACTATTTCTAACAACCAAAACCAAAAATATAAAATAATGAAAGCCGTATTGCTCATTCTGTATCAAAACCAAATTCCATTCTTTTAGTAACAATCCCATACTTTTAGATTCTGAATTAGTGGACAGATTTTTTTACAACATGCAATCCACAGAGCACTAAACTTGCTTTAAGGCAAGTGACCATCCACAGAGATTCTACTCTGTACTAGCAAACAGGATTTTGTGCATGCAGATAAGTAAGAAGCACCACTGAAAGACTGCTCTATTAGACACGGAGACCTGGAGGTCTACACCCATAGCACAGCAAGCAGTGAGAGCACAGATGTCCTTTCTCGTTGCTTTACATCTCTTACTCAATGGCAAAATACGCTGAGAGGCAGTAGCAGCTACACAAACTCAGTGTAAAATATGGTGGCTAAGTCCAAGGACAACTTTATGAGTAATATAGCAACTATGTATGCAATTCAGAGGTCCAGAAGAGAGAGCAAAAGAAATGTCCAAAATAAGCTAGCAAGAATGGAAAACCAAGATATCAGAAAACCAAGATGTCATCGTTTAACCCCAGTCAGCAATCAAGTACCATGTAGCTGCTCACCCACCATCCCCATCCCCAGTGGGATAGGGGAGAGAATAGGGAAAAAAAGAAAATTCATGGCTTGAGATAAAGACAGTTTACTAGGATAGCAAAGGAAGATGATAATAATAATAAAATACAGGGATAATAAAATACATAAAACAAATCCAGAGGGATGACTGATGGAAACTGACACTTTGCTGTCAATTGGCAACAGATAAAGAGGCTGTTACTGCATTGGGAAATGTGGGAGATTTTATGTACCAAGACAGAGACTCCTCTGGCCTCACCTATGAGAGGGAGAGAGGAAATTGAAAAGCCTGAGGGAAAGAATGTGGGCTTGAAGGGCTATCAGAAGTTACTTCTTATCTTGAAAGTAAGCTTAGAATATGGCATCCCTAGGCTAGAAAAGCCTAAGAATTAGACCTTGTACCTGTAATGTCTAAATAAAACCACATTTCCATTGCAAAAGTTGATCTGAGCAACTTCATCTAATTTGGCCTGCTCTGAGCAGAGGCTGGGATCAGATGACCTCCAGAGGTCCATTCAAGCTACGTTATTCCATGATTCCTTTACTGATGAAGACTAGACTTCAGTCCAGCAAAAGCTCTTGCCTATAAGCACCGACAGTGCTCCCAGGACGCCCCAGTGTACAGCTGAGTGCAGTAACATCTAGAATTGAGGCAGTGAATTGGGAAGGCAATTCACAGCTGATGCACTTGACGCTGGCCAGCTGAGGGGTAACTATAATACTTTGAAGCAACTAAACTGCAAAACCAGTAGGACACAAAGATCTGTGATACCAGCTGCCTACTATACTACTTCACAAATTAAGCATCATTATCACATTTCCTAATCCAAGTCTCTGCAATGAAATGACCTTTTGAGAAGCATTAGCAGAAGGTCTGGCAAAGCACTAGCAATTAAGAACAAAATACTAGGTAATTACAAGTTATAAACAACTTCTGACAGAGTCAAGACTACAATCAAATTAAACATTTTTTCCTTAAAAAAAGGTGCTTTCTGCCATACTTTCTTTATAGACGATATGTCTACATGACCGCAACAGTGCTGCACAAAATAGTTTCAGAGCAGCACATTGACTACTTTGACAACACAGAATGACACTAGTTTGTTAATTTATCTCGGTTAAAAGTGAAACCTAGCTACCTGTGTAAGCATCTGTTCAGTAAGACTTACAATGATAGCAAGACAACTTTTTGCACATAACTTCCTTTTGGCAATAGGAAATGAACTTGCATTATTAATTTACTATGGTTTGAAATTCCCAGCAACAAATTTGAAAATTTTCACACAGAACTAAAATTGCAGCTAATTTTATGTCATTAACTTCAGCAATTTAAACCAACAGACATAACAGCCAAAGACAATTGCATGATGGAAAGGTCAAAGATAAAGACCTGGTGAGAAAAAATATCTATTCAAGAAGAGGTTCCCCTGGATTGCTGTGCAAACAAATACTAAAAAGATTAAGTCATTTTCAAAACGGATTTTAAAAATACTAAGTATGCTTATTTCCACAAATGGGCTCATCTTGTAGGGATTTACAAAGGTGACAAGAATAACCTGGGTTCATCCACAATTGCTCAGGACAGCCTGCTGCCAGAAGTACAGAAAATTCAGCTTCCAACAGGAAGGCAGAATGGAAAAAGGAAGAGGAAAAAAATAAACTGACAGCAAATGCTCCAGTTAATTTTTAAAATATAAGCCATTTTGGAAGAACAAGAAGCCCAGTATTTATCTGGGAACTGGTGGAGTTAAATATCAAATGTTACAGGATATGCTGCAGAGTTAGAGCAGAGATTCCTGACTGCACAGAGTAAGCAGTGCAGAGCCACGTGGGTGTTTTTAATGCCACATGGGTGTTTCCATGCCATGCATCTCTATGTTTAGATTTTGCAAGAGTTCATTAACATAGATATAATAATGAATTGGAACTACCTTGCTGTAGTTCTACAGCACTGAACTCGAGCTGATAACACTTCCGGATGTTTGCAAGGGCTGTGAGAGACATTCCCTACTCTGCTTTTTTAGCTGTTCTGCTCAGGCTTAACAGGACTGCCACCAAGCCTAAGCTCCTAATTCCAGCTTCAGTATCTCCTAATTGTGTTTCCTAGTGCTGCTGGGTCCACATACACCTGAGCTTCCCCAGCACACAGCCAGCTAAAAAGACTAACGAGGCTTATTAGCTCAGGCCACACACACTATATGCAACTGGCTGCAGTGCTTTCAGACTGCACTTAGCCCAGGAGGGAGCAAAGGGATCTTTCACAGTTGCACTGCAGCTAATACACATTGCATGGATAACCTGCAATCTGACCAGTCTGTGTGAGAGCTAACTACATTTTTCCATGCTACATTTTGGCCTTCCTCTACAGGAGTATTATTTCCCCACTCCAAAACAGGATACAACAAAACAGGACAGATTCACCTTTAGCTAATCAATGGTATTTCAGCCCAGAGACAGATGAACAGTTACAGAAAGGAATTAACATCACTGGAATTACAAGATGCATTTGCCCAAACAAACATCATTTATCATATGGAGGAATTTTTAATAAAGAAAATTTATATTTTGAGCCACTAACAGGAATAGTTGTAATGTTTCTAAGAGATACATCAAATGCACAGGGAGCTGCCTGAAGGTTTAGGAGGAAGAAAACCAGCACATTTACTACCAGGCTAAGAAGCTACTGGGTACTTACGGTTCAATGCTGACTGGGGTGGCTTCCCCCACTACCGTGAGAACAGGAGGGGTAACTTCTGAACTATCTGCAAGGAAAAGAAAGAACTGCTGAGACAGCTCATCTTCACATTTGAGACTATCCATCTCTCAAAACCAGTACCCATATGCTAAAGGAGTTTAAGATGGCCAAGAACTTGCCTTCCAGCCACGATCTACATCTTAGTAATAACTATTTACTGTCTGTCCCCTCAGTTCAAGATAATGACAGATCTATTATGGAGGAGGAACTGACTTTTCCATTCCTCAGAACGTCAGTAGGGGGTGTTGTAGATTACTTGTGGATGCATCTTAACATGCAGGCCCAGATGGAAGCAACATTGCATTTCTTCCATCCTAGCTCCCCAGACTATCACTAAGAAGTCCTAGTTCCACATAACCACACCTCCTAAAGTCATGATCTTCCTCCTATTACTCCACAGTTCCTAATCATAAATTAGCAAAGAGAGGAAGGATAAAGTGGAACTTACTTGATCTAAGCAGAGTTCTGTGACCACTTTTAGGAGTCATTGGAGGTGGAACCGAATGACCACTCGAAGAAAGGATAGCATTAAAATATAGCCCAGATCCTTCTCTCACGGGACTAAGAATTGGCGGAGGAGTGTAAGGAGGTAGCTCAAAGTTCCTATCAGAAGGATGATCTGCCAGACGGACAGGTGACCGTAAGTGGCTCTGATACGGAGTAATGTTAGAATAAACAGGCGGTGCAATAAAGGTGCCAGCTTTTGGTGGTATGAAGAGTGGCTCAGGTCTTGGCCGCTGCTTTGGTTTCCGGGCAAAGCCTTCTGCTTCATCCTTTGGAACAGCATCTTCGTGCTATTGGAAAAAAATTACATACTTCATGTCATTGTAAAACCTCAGGTCATTTGAAAAACTGAAGCGAGATGACAATATTCTTTCACAGCAGGTCAAAATCTGGATACGGCAGTTGGAGGGTGTCTTAGCAAGAGGAGAGGGAATAATCTTAAAGGGAAAGAGGAAGGAAGAAGATGGGGAATGGAATGGATACAGGAACTATTAGGTAGCAACACTAGCTCTGAGTGCTTATGAATTTACAGTTTTACAAGAACTACACATATGTCTGGTCCAACCTTTGGTTGGAAAGATCATGGTAGCTTTAAAAGAGGACATAAAAGTACATCAGAACTCTGCTACAGATACAGAATGACACCAAATAGCAATAAAAGAACAGAAGACAATATAATAATATTGTCTTGGATAGTCAAGCATTTAAATGCAGAGAAACTTCCCTAGATGCCTGCCATTTCTCTGGTATCTGAACATTCTACTGTACTTATGAATAGAAGAGACAAAAAACCCAAAACTAAAACCCCACTCAACAGCACCACACTGAAGGGGAACCCTCAAGTACTGACCTTCAGAACATCAGCAAGAGATTTCAATTCCATGAAAATAAATCTTCACTTTGGATTTTATTCATAGACAGAGGTATATGCACTACTCGCAATTTATATTATTTATGTATGTATGGACAAAGCACTCTTTAGTCAGACAGACTACTTATTCCAGTGTTATTGACCATCTGGCTTTCTTCGCTGTTTAGTAGCGAGGCATCGCTCAGCTGTACTAGCATTAGCTGTAGGTCATGAAATGCCAGTGATGCCCAAATATATGGCAACATTATGATGAAAAGAATCCACAGTCCCCAGACTACATCCATTCCAAGATCAAAGTACTTTAACTGAAAAGCTTATGTATAAAATCTATGTAGTTTTATCTGACAGATTTGCCTCATGTTTGGTTTCTTAGTCTATCCATACCTGATTTGAGGTTTCCATGTTAGTATTACGATTAGATCGCCTCCGAGTGACTATCACAGAAGGCTTGCGTTCACAAGGAGCTCGATCATTTGTTTGCCCTCTCTGGAGCTTTCCATCCTCAGATTTTTCCTTTCCAAGGCTCTGCAAGTCAATTTTTCTCACTGGCACAGACACAGGAATGATAAGAGGCACAAGGCTGTTATCCTCTCGGGGTCTTTTCGGAGTTGATGGAGAACCGGCGAATTCCACAACACTTTTTGCAACTGTAGGTCCTGGAGCTGCTACCAGCACACTCTTCTTCTCCTCTGAAGTATCCAGTTCCTGATAAGAAAAACAGATGCCTTAAAAGTTCTGTAGTACTTACATAATAAATCAGATGATATCTCGCTTTCAGTGTGTATCAAGTTTCTCAATGCAATTTGCAAGCTGAAATGGATTTGGAAAAGCGTTACTAAACAAAAAAGAATATTTCACAAAAGTGTTACCAAAATTTCTTAAATTACTTGAGGATTGCCCAAAGTGTCAACTGCTAGAATATTTATATACATAATCCTTAAGTATCATTTCACTACCTATGATGTGACATCTTTATTTTCCAGATTTATTTGTGCCCTGCCATATAACTTCCAACAAAGGTTCTTCAATTTTAGTAATGATCATAAAGCTGCACGTTATTAATTTCAAATATTGGACTTCTGCTCCAGGAAATACTGAACCATGGTAATTTTAATTAAATCTCTCATATAAAAAACCAGAGCTAGCTTTTTGCTGCATTTTTTCTGATTTACATGACAGAAGCAACTTTCCTTATTATAACTGGAGCCTTTGAGGTTTGTTGTCTACCCAGGCTTGAGCTTGAAGGACTTTTGCTCAGCAGACTCCACAAAGCATAAGTGCAAGCTGGCACTTTTTGCATTAGTATTACAGCGTCCATGTCTCTGCTTTCTTTTACTGACAGAAACCCTAGAAAATTGAGCTCCAAGGAAATAAGAATGGAATAAACACATGGATACTGTAACACCAAATTAAGATAAGTGATACCCAGGCCTTCAAATTACTACCCACAGGTTCATTCCATCCTCAATTTAACAGCAGTTGCCAGCTCAGTAAGAAGCCAGATGTTAAAGTACAACTTTCAAAAACACCTGTCTTCAGGAATGTAAAAGGCCTTCTTGAACTCTGATGAACTGCAATATAGAAGCTGTAGAAGATGGTCCTTCTGGTGTTTCAAATGTCTCTCTAACTTAGAGCTCTGTTTGGAAAGCCTTTGGATAGGAGTAGGTATGCAAACTCAGCCTCCATCGCAGCCACAATCTACTGAGGAATCTACCTGAAAAGCTGTGTTTTGTAGGTCCCCAGTGGGATAGGGGAGAGAATAGGGAAAAAAATTCATGGGTTGAGATAAAGACAGTTTACTAGGATAGCAAAGGAGGATGATAATAATAATAAAATATAGGGATAATAAAATACATAAAACAAATGATGCAAAATTTCTCACCACCCAACAACCCAATGACCCATACAGCCCATCCCAAGCAGCAATCATGGCAGGGAACGGAAAGCGATCCTGGAGCAATCCGAAGCAGCAAGAGAAAGAGTGAGAGGGCTGCCAGCAGCCAATCCCCCTAATATACTGAGCATGACATTTATAGTAAGGAATACTCTCTTTGGACAGTTTGGGTCAACTATACTGGCTATACCCCTCCCAGCTTCTCGCACCTCACATCAGCAAAACCTGGGAAGCTGAAAAAAGTCCTTGATCTCTTAGCGACAACTAGTAATATCAGTGTATTATCAACGTTCTTCACCTACCAAACCCCATACTAAATCCAAAACTCAGCAGTTACTGGGAAGAAAATTAGCTCCACCCCAGTCGAAACCAGGACAGTCCTCCAGGACGCCCACAGAAATCCATCACTCATTTTGGCATTGATCCTGTCTGTCCCTGAAGTGCTTTCCGAAAATTTTAAAATTCACAGACAAAACCCAATTGTGATAGCTGGAAAAACTCTTCCAAGGCCACTGCTGTGATCAGACAAGAAACTACAGCAGTCTTTTAAAAACACCTGCCTGTACAGTGCTTTCTGCCATCAATTCTGCATCATCTTGTTAACAGTAAAAGCAGCTTCTCTCTGCAAACTGAAGCTTTTCCACGAAGGAAGGGAGTCCAGAACTGCAATTCCACAAATAAAACTTTGTTTGTTTACATGTGGCAGCTGGTGCCCTGTCCTGTGCTGGGGAAAGACGTCAGGGAACTAAAACCTATCTCCTTTCCATAAAGGAATATTTAAATCCAGACACCCTTAAGATTACCATTTCAGATCTGAGAAAAGCTTTTTGCACTATTAACGAAAACAAATCAAGCCACCTGTTTGCACAGAACATTTATATGTGAAATGAAACTGTAAAACTAAGAGTGGAGAATTTGCTGCAGCCTGTAAGCAGCAATAAACTTGACGGCAGGCGCAGTATGATGGGGAGCTCTGGTGCGAAGCACCAGTTGTGACACTGTATGTAGATACTACTGTTCAAAATTATGTTTACACACAGGACATGCACACCTACATTGGACTGTTCAAACAACCGGTACAATTTATGAATATATCTTCTTTCATCAGTAATTTAATCTATGGCCTTCTAACACACTCTTTACATAACCTATGCTAGAGAAGGCTTCTAGGTTGTTTATAACAAAAAGACACTAATAAGAGAAGTAGAACACTTTTCTCCCGTACACAGATTTTCTTTTTCTCCCTCACAAAATATCCAGCCCCCTTAAAGATGTAAAATCCATCAGACCTTGGGTAAGAATTTTAACATCATTCAAAACTTCGCCCTGAAAGCCTGAAGAGAGCTAAACATAAAGAGTTCTTCTGCTAGTGCTATCATGGAAGCAAACAAGCTGCTTGCATAACTGTAAAGAACAAAAGAGCATCTGTCAAAACACTTCTCTGCTTGGCCTTTACATTATGAATCAAGCTGCAAACAGACATGCCTTCAAACAACCAATTTCTTGCTTCACCTCACAGGGCCTTTTCCTAGGTGCTCTTGTAGATTTTTCTTGCCACTCTGTTGATGATCAGGCTGCAATCTGAATTGTAGGCCTTCCTGCAATATAAACATATGATGGCTGGGAGAGTATGAGCAAATAGGCTCATGCTCTGAATAACTACTCATTTACTATCAAATCTGCTTGGCAACTGGAGTTAGAGCAGAAAGAAGCCGCCTCAACAGTCACTGCTTGCTGTCTGCTGTGCAAGAGATGGAGGCAGCTATGGGTATTTGTCTCACTGTTTAGCAGTTCAGTTCCTCCACTCAAACAGCACATCCCTCTAAGGAAGAGACTGGAAAAACAGCCACAGAGTAGAAAAAAAATGATGATGAGAACAAAGAGAGGGAATAAAATTCTCTTCCCTATGTTGTATGACTGGGCAGCAACCCAAGTGGCAAAACTGTGGGTAAAAGTAGCTCGTGCTCCAACATTCGCATTTCATCACTCTCTGACAACAGAGGTTCCAAAGAAAAGTGTATCTTTACTTCTCATGAGAGGCACTCAATGTAAGATTAGTTGAACCACAACTGAAAGATCTCAAAAACAAACAAACAAAAAACCAGAACAAAAAAACCCACACACAAAACGCCCACTCAACTCAAAAATCTCACCACTTGCCTCCTCTAGGCTACTTAACTTTGAATCCTGTCATCTTGCTATACAGAAAACACGCTGTGTAGTTCTAGATTGCTGGGACACCAAAAGGATAAGAGTAGTGAACTACCTAATCAGCCAACACTAAATTTCTTCTCCATCAAGCCCTACAGAAGGTCTACGGGCAGACTTTGCCCTCAGGTTACCAGTCTCCAAACATTTGCTGCAGGATTGTTAGAAAGAGGGTACTGCATCAGACAGACCTTTGCTACGCCTGGTATAAGTTCTTCATGTAAGTGAGGCTTCCTAGGGCTTTTCATATTGGGAAATGTGAACACGTAAATTGCATTATGTAGTTTTTAGATAGCACAATTTAGAAACACTTCAACTGCTAAAACTCAAAAACTGGAATGTAAGTGGCAGTCTTTTTAACATAAAAGGAAGAAAATATTAAACTGGTAAAAAGACCCAAGTGAATTGCTTATACTTTTCTCTCTAAATTCCTGATCAGCTTGAGGCCTAAGCTGAAAATCTCTATATTTTGAAGCCCTGGACTAAAATCACATTCAGTATTAGTGAAATAAAACTGCCCTTAGGTGGTTTCACTGCACTAAGAGATACCTATTCTCTCACATCTATGAATTACAGTAGCTGAACTTACATGCCAACACTCCAGAGCTGCCCTTGCTGTATTACAACACTTCTTGCCTCAAGATACCATCCTATCCTCCATAAGTACATAAATTCCTTTCATTTCAGCCCTATTTTGTAGTCTAAAACGTGCTATATTGGTTAGGATGTATACCTTACCTTTACATTCTGAAGAGAAGCCAGCTCAACAGCTTTTTGGGCCAAAGTTAGCAAATTGGCTTCTTGAGAAACACGCCGTCTCCGTCGTGTACTTTGGATTACACCACCTCTGACACCCTGAAAATCATTAGTTCTCTGAGTGCTTTCTTCAGCTGCTGCCACCTGTTTCTCCCCATCTCTCCCATTCTGGGCTGTGGCTTCCCTGTCTGTTTCCATCTGGCACACCTCACTATCGGCCAGGACATCCTTCTGCCCCAGATCTGTTCTCTTGGGGTGCAAATAGCCACTTTTGTTGTGGGGCAGTGATTCAGGTGGCTGCTGTAAGGGGACCTCTTGCTGATGTGTTTGCCAGTGATGTAGAAATAAATTGCTAGGTTGTTCTTCTGCCTGCTTGGAAGTCAACACTTCTCCTGCAGATGTCAGCAGGACACCTTCTTTGGAGAGTCTCCGTGACCTTCTTGGAAAGGGAATCTGGGTCTGAGGTAGCACAGTCTGTTGGTTCTGCTCCGTTAGAGCCTTGAGTAGTTCCTGATTCCTCTCTGTTTGCTGAAACTGGTGTGCCATCATGTGATGCTGAGGTGCTGCAGCTGCCACATGAGGCTGTGCTATGGAAGTAGTTTGCTGCAGACCAAAGGCTTGTGTGGCAGCCTGTTGCTGCTGCTGCTGTTGAGGATAGAAATTTTCAAACAGTTGTAGCTGGGGAAGAGCTTGCTGTTTTTGTTGAGCCGTAAATGCTGGACTGGAAGAAGCTGGGGCTTCTTGAAAGACATGTAACAATTCAGGAAGACCCTGCTTTTGGCCTTGGTGACCAAACGCAAGTTGGAAAGGCTGTAATGGCAGACTTTGATTCTGCTGCTGCTGTTTCTGCATCTGATGAAAAGAATTCATTTGAGCTTGCTGTCTAACCAGGGCTTGCTGTTCCAGCTGAGCCTTCTGGGACATCATCTGCTGAACAGCATCTCCATACAAGTCCAGCTGTGACACGAAAACTCCTTTCTCTTGATTTCTTTTAAGGGCTTCTGGATGGCCATAGAAGCCTGGGGCTCCAGCATTGGAATGGGGTCCTTTTGGGTTGCCCCCAAAAACCATACTGTGGTTCCACATCGAAGGTGGAGGCTGCCAGTGGCTGTCACCCCTCTCTGGCAACCGGTTTCCCATTAGTGAATTCTGCCATTTGACAGCTGTTACTGTCTGGGACATCATCATCGATTCCCCCCTATCTTGACTGTAAACAGAGCTCATCAAAGCAGCATTGTTGGGAGCACTTGTTAATCCTCCTGCATGAGAAATCTCCATAGTTTGGGAGACCGGTATATTCCCTCCATGACCGTAATACTGTCCTTCCTTAAGTTGCTGCTGTGGTTCTTTTGATGACACAGCTATTTCCTGCTCATTAAAATAAGCAATTCGTTTCCCAGTCCGTTTGCTTGAAGACTTTTGCTGAGCCTGAAGATTCATGATTCAGTTTATTCTCCCAGCTGCACACAGTATATTTACAATCCACCCATCCCTGAGGCTGGGGGAGGAAAGGCACAGAAGTCTCTCTCTTCCATTCAGTTTTAATAATAAAGGACAGGAAAGAAGTCCAGATGAAAGTGCATCCACTTCCTTTTTCTTTCTGTGCTTCTCCCGCTTCTTTTCACTCTTATCCTTTGTGGTTCAGAGGTCAGTAGGGTTCACTCAGCTACAGGTCCTGAAATACAGAAGCAATTGCAATGACTCATCAACAGATATAACCAGCATATAAACGCCTCACGCAATAAGCAGCAATGTGTATGTCTGTCCCATTTCCTACGGAAATTATCAGGATAATATGTGTAAAAAATAATAGATCTGACCTGCTATAAGAATGTAAAACAAAACAACTTAGTTTTACAAAATGGATATCACACTGTATTTGCATGATGCAGCTCCCAGTTGCACACAGACTTCTGACTAACCACTCAAGCTCATCCTGAAGGTTTTTCCTCTTAAACTTCCTCTCATCCAGCCAATTACTTCTACATCTTCCTGTAGCCAGAATAATCTGGTTTTAATCTGAACTCAAAAACATAAAACAAAAAAAAATCCTGACTTGCCAAAAGAAAAATAATGCGTCAGACCACATTTCCCAAAAACATTTAAAACACACACATGTACACAAAGGCTGTAGCCAAACATGCAGTACGATACTTCATTCAACATTCTCAAGGAAAGAATCAGGTGGCAGCCCATCATTCACCCTCCTTCTCCCAATTATTACAGTTGCTTTCCAATTAAGAACTGCCCACCAAGCATTTAAGCACCAAAGATGGGGGCTGCTCAACCTGTTGCCCTCTCAGCAGCTTTCTTTAACAGCTGAAAGCAACTGCTTCTGCTCAGGCCACACTCATGGAAAAGTAGTTCGGCACATTGCTGCTCCTGGACACCAGCAAATATCAGTTAGTGTAAAGCTACAGCCATAATAGGAGAAAGCCTTTCTGGAACATGTAGTCTAGGATAATTCTACCCTCCTCTTCCACAGAAAAAAAAAGCTGTCTGCAAGCTGAGGCTTTAAAAGCCTAGTTTGCAGCATTAAGGTCTAATGTGTTAACACATACACTAGTATTTCTAGTAGGATATCTAAAATCTTTTAAGAAGTTTAGTTTCAAATTTAATTAAATTCTTAAACTACTAATACTCAAGTATTAAAATGCAAGTCTATTACTGTCTCTTTCCAATATGCACTGTTCCACTTCAAATCACAGGAAAATTTTCATAAATTGGTAAAAACCTATTCTTCTTCCATACCTTCTATAAAATCAAGTTTCTCTTGAGTGCAGTAGGTAAGACTAACACACACATCCCCTCCAATGAAACCTGCAATCCATTTATCTCTCTGTATACAATGAAAAATAATAAGACAAAAGCAAAGAGCACACTGAAGTCCTGCAACCTGAGTTTCCTCTAAACGGATATGGCTACAGTGCAGGTTTTAATACTGGGGTGGGGTTGGGAGCATGATGAGGAGGAAGAGACAAAGAGTTTAAATTGACTTACGCAACTTCCACCTCAGAAGCCAAGCTTGGCTTCAGTGCTACTGGAACCATGGGCCTGTGTTTCAGAGCAAAGTGACTCACTTCCTCAGGCTGTTACATAGCTGTTCCCCCCACGCTCCCCCTCCCCTTCACCCTGGCTACAAACTGTGGACCTCTGCCACCCCGTATCACGGAGCCAGGGCGTTCCTCTCTCCTCTAAGCATAACATCTCCGCTCATTTTCCAGTCCTCTTTCAACAAGACGAAAATAACTCTAGGAGAAATTATGGACACGTGAGATGGAAATTTCTCGCTAAACTGCAACTAGTACACAAACGAGGATTTCACAAAGTAAGTTTTTCCTATTTCAAAACTTCATTAGGAGAGGAAAAAACATCCTACAGCAGGAAACTGGATCCCTGGTAGCAAAAACACAGAGGTGGAAAGGTTGCTATATGTCTCTCAGGAGCATTAATATTATTCTTTCTCCTTGCTTTTTGCAGCAGTGCTACAAATGTAACAGAGCCAACAGCTAAACCACAATACCTGAGGAATACTACTATAACAGTGGTTTCTGACACTATCTTACTTTCTGAAATCGTCACAAGCTATTTTTTCTGCAAACTAGACAACCTTGTAACAGTTTTCCTTCCACTGATGCTTCTGCATGCTGTTGTATTGATCAGTCACATAATTTTGATAAAAAGAATGCAAGTTTTCCTGTGTATCAGAAGACACTACCATTAGATCAAATTTAAACTCATCAGACAACCTTTTGAAGCTCTGCTGTAGATTTTCTGCACTTTGAGCAAGAATGCAAAAGATACTGCCCAAAAGCTGGCATACAACTTCAAGGGGGAACTAAAAAAAAAGCATTGTATTAACACAGCTCTCCAAACCTCTTCTTGTGTGGACTTTGGCTCTGGTTTTTCCCATTACTAGATAAGAAGCCACCAGCACTGCAAAGCCTAACTCAGAAACCAGTTTAGACCTCCACCTATGTAGGAAGGAGATGTAACAAAATATACAAAAAAAAAGAGTAAGTTCAGAGACACCCTAAAGGAGGGAAAGGAATATGTACTAGTGTGTTCTATAAAATGAATCCTAAAAAATATTATTTGCTTCTTAGGGAACTTATTGTGTCACTTGAGAAGACTGTAGTGATTAAAGAACAACTGAAGTTACAACTCCACAGAAAACCAGGATAGTGAAGATGACATTACTGGGGAAGAAAAGAGATTTAAAGTACTATGAACAAAATATACTTATTGAACATCCTAGCTCCCCCAGTTGCACGCAAAAATAAAGAAATCCTAACTAAGAGATCACCAAGAAAAAAAAAATTATTTGGTTCATCCAGTATTAGATGGTAAAAGAAAACATCACAAAACTAGCCTTTTAGAATTTCTTTCTATATAGAAAAACTGCAGAAAAATATATTGTAGATCATCCTAATAATAACAGTTCATAGTTTAACCTGAAGTGATAGATGTTCAAGCTGCAGCATGACTACACTCCAGGAAAGCTCACACTTGGCAGCTTCATTGGCTGAGCACTGCTGCCTCTGACTAAGCAGGCTTCCCTCCCTGAGAGGCTGAGGGATGAGCTCACATTATCGTCAGCCTAGCCAACTACCAGCCTTGGGGTTTTTTTGTTTTGTTTTACTTTAATTTCAACACAAGAATCAGCCTGCAGTAAAACGGCAACATATTTCCAGGCTTAAGCATGCTTTGGAGCAGTACAACACCCTTGCCCATTTCTTACCTTGAATAAAGCACAGGGCCAGTTCCGATACCACAATTCGCAGAAGATACTGTGTCTTGCCTCCAGATATACTGAAGTGTTATGATACCTTGCATTGCTTTTACACTGCACAGAGAAAAAGAAGAACCTAGCATCAGTATATTTTGTTTCAATAACTCCAAGATTTCATATGCAACATCAGTTATTTTCACTTCCAGGAACTTCTGGCATGCAAGAACAGCTCTCAATCTTTCTTCAGATGAATACGAATTGTATGTCACCTTCTTTAATACCATAAGTATTTTCAGATTTCTAAGGAATTTTTTATGTTACAAGACTTTCTCTTTTAGATCTAAAAGTAATGTCAAATTAGATATGCCTGTACCCAACGGGCACTTATGCAATACTTTCTGGCATGAAACAAATGTAAGCAAAGTAACCTATGGCACCTTACTGAGAGAAGTTAGGGCTAGCATTTTTAGCTAAAGCTTCTTCAGCATATCTGCACTAGAGCATTAAAGAAAATCATAAACACATATAAAACACCACATTTGCTAGATTTAGGTAGAGTCTCCTGAAGGGCTTACTTAAGCATACAAGAGGACTAATGGGAAATCTCTATCTGCATCCAGGATGCTGTTCTCAAATTAATGAAGTCCTTTCAAAGCAGAGATATCTGAGAAGCGCAGGGCCAGGCATGCCCTCAGAGCCACTCACTAGGCTGGTACCAGCCCTCAGCATCCACTAGAAGATTTTACTCAACCCAAAGTAGGTTCTGCAGAATCGTTTAGACATCCCTATCCATCCCTAACCATTTTGTCCCAGTTTATCATTAGCCTAGAGAGCTTGCAATAAAACCTTTAAGATGTATTTTTTCTTAAATAAAAGTTTAAAGGTTATTTGATTTAGAGGACAAATTAAAAACACTCCATTGCAAACATTTAATATAAAATATCTTCATCCCCCTTTAAAACTTTTGCCTGTATGTTTAACAACCACCCACCATTATTCCAGTTCTTTAAATACTCTGTTCACTAAGTCTGTGCATATTTGTACAATTTCACATACCAAGTTCACGACCTCACACACTTGTAGTAACCTTAAACTCTACTCTTCAGCCCACCTGTTGAGAGGGCCGTGCTGTCCTGTGCTTTCCTTAGCTCATTTGCTACACCATCTCTACTTGGCATGACAAGCAAGTTAGAATTTTGCACGTTCCTAATTTCCTTAGAGATCATTTGCACATAATTATCTCTGACAGAATGCTGCAGAAATGACTCAGGAAAGACTCTGACTTATGAAACCTTGTCAAAGTTAAGGATGTAGAAAATAAGAACAAGTGGTCACAGACCATCTTCTATTTCACCACTTTCATCTTGGTTTTTAAATGCCTTTATTTTAATTTTTCTCATATGAAAAATAAAGTGTTCCTGGGTTCAAGCTAATGTACATTCTCAGTCTTAACTGCAACAATGTCGTTCCACAGTTCCTTACCAGAAATTAGTGATGAGAACAATTTCTCACTAAATCTTCCTGCTGCCAGCAACTCAAATTACTGATCTCCCCTATAAGAGGCTCAATCACTTTTAATGATGATGAACGGACTCCAAGAACAATTTTTACATTTAAGCCAAATGCAAGAAGCTACTTAGTGTCCTTCTGAGACAGAACAATTGAGCCTTCCTTCTCTAATTTCCTTATTATTACGGTCAAATCCCACATTTATGAAACAGGTAAAGAATCATGACACACATTTTACCAATGCGGAACAAAACCAGAGGGAATAACTCACTTCTAAGATCATACAACAAACCAGGTCAAAACTTATGAACAGAATATAGGATACTAACTCACAGTTCCCCTCCAATCCTGCAAGAAAACATGCATTTAAAATCTACATGCAAAAGATAAAAATTGCATATGCTATTTATGTATGTGCAGAAATGGCAAAGAAAATTTAACTCCTCTAGTGCAATAGCAGGACAACACTTAAATAGGGTAGGTTTTGTTTCTGGTCTTGTTTTTTTTTTGTTGTTGTTGTAGTTTTTTGTTTTTGTCATTTTTTTTTAACGATTGGTGACTTAAGTGCATCAGAAAAAAGAAACTTGTTCCAGCTAACAGAAATTTGCCCCTATGAAACCACCACCACCAGTTGCAGCAGTCTTAAGTAAGAACCAAGAAAGCGATGAAAACATGAGACAGTTTTTGTGTTTGGTAGATTTGCAAAGCTTATTGCACAGCTTATCCACATGCTATGCTTACCCTGCTATATATGAAAACAGCTTCAATCTCTCCCTCCAAAGCCTCTCCTGCACACTCACTTTGCCATATTTTCTTTCAGACAGTTAGCTACATCAAAATTCCTGCAGATCGTTTGCAACCTCCCACTCATCACCTTCAGACACCTTGAATAGGAAGGATAACAGCATCGCTTTTCTACATATTGCTCTGGGAGGTAAAAAAAAAAAAAAAAAAAGACAAAAACAAAGACTGTGTTTGTAAATTCTATACAACAAAGTACAGCAATCTATCTTCTGAAAAAAGGCAGGGGAAAGCTCAAAGCAACTGAGAAACACAACATGTCCAAGAAAGCCAAAAATGTAAATGGAGGATGATGGTTTTATGTCCCTGTCACTTTACCCCAAATGGTAGGGCATTTTCCACAGATGCCTTGAAAGCCTGTCTCTACAGCGAAAGGCATATTTTCCAGGAGTCTAGCATGACAGAAGAGTAGAAACAGAAGCCCAAAGTGAACAAGAAAAAACAACCAACTGAAGAGTCTCCAGTTTAAAAGAAGCCCACCACAGAAGA
The DNA here is from genome assembly GCF_036417535.1 of Chlamydotis macqueenii. Classification (NCBI taxonomy): domain Eukaryota; kingdom Metazoa; phylum Chordata; class Aves; order Otidiformes; family Otididae; genus Chlamydotis; species Chlamydotis macqueenii. The sequence goes on from NC_141560.1 coordinate 40,507,330, forward strand.
ATGTAAGTAGGTAACAACCATCCCTCCTAACACCTCCAAGTAAGAAACTAATCTAGGGAACTGTATCAGATCAAAGTCCTAGAATCAATAACGCCTATGACATAGGGAAGGCTTCCTTGTTTGCAGACCAAAAAGAGAACTCTACAGTGTGCCCATAATAGGGGCAAAGAGATCAAAGGAAACTGCTTCACACACAGGCATACAACAACAAAAGGGAAAACACAGCATTCAGGAAGCTTGACAACTTCCACTGTTGCCTGAAGGTGCCTGCCTGGGGCTAGCAACCGCATACTTAAATAAGTAGTACACACCGAAGAGGCTTACGGCCTACCCAAATTTTCATGTCATTGGCCCATTTCTAGCGCGGAGAGAGACTTGAAGCTATGACTGACTTCAAGGCGCCTCTGCCCTCCAGACAGTATGGCTAAAGTTACTTTGCTACCACTTTCGCTTTCCCAGTTTCAGAAGCTGGGAATTGATAAAGCTGTATTAAACCTCAGTACTAACCAGAGATTCAAAAGTGAAATTCGTTAGCTCTGTGACGTGAAGCAGGGGAGACAATGGTCATGCTGAAGGACTATGTGCCAGCAAAATCAGGGAGCTTGTATTGCACCACAAGATGTGACAAGCTACTGCTCCAATCTAGACCCTTCCTGACATTCAGTATCATCGGTTAATTACCTTCAGCACGCAAAATAACACAAAATGTAGAATTACCATATTTGGGAGAAAAATATACATACCCAAGAAGAAAATACTAACTACATCTCATGAACTAATCAAACCAAGAAGAAATACAAACTCTACTTAAGTAAAATATTGTGGTCTATTACAGTAAAGACTGTAATAAAAGAAAGGCATTGAAAATGTGTTCTCACAGATGTCACTGAATTAGGCAGCTTTCTTCTCTGTTTGAATGGTCTTAAAATTCACCTAAGCATGCATTCTATTTAGACCTACTGTTTACACCTGCGGACATGGTTTTATTTATCCCCTATCACCATAATTATCCACATTCCATCTAAACACACAGATGCGTTCTAGTATGCAGGATGTTACAGACAAGGATTTTTGGTTCTTGAATTACAATGTCTGAAGCATCACAGATGCACCTCAACAGGAAGCTTCCAGATAACAGTCCTGTGAGAGACGTTATGTATTTTCAAGGAACACTCAAAAAATAACCTATATTTTGGGCTGTCTTCCTCAATTCAAGGTGTAAACTTGTTACAAGTACTGGAGGTTCACTTTTCAAAACTCCCCAGAGATTTTCCATATAATTTTCTTTTAAAGGGATGAGAAAGACACAAAAAGATGTTACAAAGAAAATGCTGTTAACTGCTTATTAGTCTTGTCCTTAAAACAAACAAGCCAAGCAAAACCTGGCTTACACAAACAGCTCCACCAGAACAAAATCAGCACGGACGAGAAAGACAAACTATTAAAAAGACAGACCGGAATTTGAAAACTTATCAGATTATTAAACAAACAACAAAAGGAAAAAAGAAACCCCACCCTGATTTATTTTTAAAGGAACTGACAATGTTGTTTCTACCAGCTACTAAAAAGGTACTACAGCAAATACAAGTTAGATCCTCAACTTAGTTTATGCTCAAGCAAAACTTTTAGTATTTCCAAAATAACTGAAATTTTGTCCAAAACTCATCACAGAAACAAAAGAGTTGTTGTCTGGTTCATGATTTGCACCAGACTCATCTTTTGTCTTGCACAGCAACAACATGCAGTTCCTAAAGAGAGAATTATGAGAAAGAAACAGCTATGTAAACTGGACTTTTGTAAACAAATATGCAGGAAACCCCATCTTTACAAATGGCTTTGCAACACAGTGCAGGCTTATTCTTTAACAAAATAGGTATACAGTAAATGTCTTAAATTATCTAATGTTTATAAACTGTACTGAAGTTAGGAATATTAGTTATTATCATCTGTCATCATGATAAACACCATGATCTGAAGAGGCTTGCGCAGCCTAGGAGTGCAGAAAGAGCACAGCAGTTAAGGAGTATGAAACGCTGCTTTGTAGGCTCTGTAAAGTACATGAACATACTATTCTTTCCCACTGGAAATGGGTTAATAGTTCTTCTAATTGTAAGCACTTAGCTATTTTAAGCTTTTTTGTTTGGAGCTGTCAGGGAAGGCAGTTGCTAGCAACAGAGAGACCAGCACTCCAACAAGCAGGAATGGCAGCAGGCTCTAAAGTCAGAATGGCAAAGAGCAGGCCAAAAACACGACACCCTGCCCTCGCATTCACATAGCTGACATAACTACAACATGTCCTTTGCTCTAAATGCCTCTGCCGCCACAAACGCACCAGATGCAGAACTGCATGGATATACCTCAGAGGCAGACCAAATCTCTCTGCACTTTAGCCCTGAGAAGAAGACATATCTGAATGCACTGGGCTGCAACAGGAAAGATTGCTACAGATTCAGTTGCTTCCATCTTGACCTCTCCAGTACTGCACCACAAAACCAGACGTGTAGGTGTTCAGTGTATGGAATGCCACAGTCTAAGCGCTTCACAGGTTCCTTCAAGACTTTGCAAGAGGCAACAGCTTACAAATAACGGAAGAGAAAGGGTAAAGTCCATAGGGACAATACTTTCCATTCCCAGAGGTTTCTTCATGAGACACATAAATGCACTCAATACCTAGGCCATTGCTGTCAGGAGAGACGCTCTTGATGCCATCAAGCAGGCATCATTATTGTGCCCAAGTCTGGCTGGAGAATAGTTGGGACTGAAAGCACATGCGGAACCTCAGAGGATCTAGGATCAAATTTGAGCTCTGCTACAAACATGCAACTTAAGCAAGCCACTTCAAATCAGTTCATAAAATGAGAATAATATCCAAAACTCTGATATTCATGAAGTATTTCGAGGTCATAAAAGTCATATTATCTTTAACACTACCCACTAACAGGCTAGAGGAGGATTCTTCCACAAAGAGCTTAAAAGTCTAAGTTGAGACATAATGCAAAAGAGTAGGAATAACCAAAGAAGAAGGAGGTGACCAAAAATGAAGGAAGAAGGCCACACAAGTAATAACATAGTTGTTCTTTTGTCATATGCCGCTCTCTGCCTCACTCGACCCAGAAATATCGTTTTGATTTTCAGCAGTTATTTAAGCTGAAGCAGTGCTGATTTTGGTTTGCCCATATCCATACACTTGCAACCAGACAGACGCCAGTATTAACTGAGCTGATCTATTATAAAACTACTCAAACAGTCAGTCTTTAACAGCACTGACAGGACTTTAGTTCAAACTTCTAACATTTTGTCTAGAACCCTAACCCTCGGCCGTGACTGGGGCTGTCAGGCATTACAATAATGCAGCTAAGCAAATGCACACTAGTTAATACTGGGAGTAGGAACACTGAAAGACATGGGCAAGCACAATCATCACACAGTGGAAACCAGCAAGGTTTAAAGAATCCAGAGGCCTAGAGAGCACTCAGATTTCTTAATCTTTAATTGAAGAATCAGAGCACTCTCCAGCCCTCAGATTCAGAGCTCCCTGCCAGTTACCTGCCCAGTCTCCTCCTTTTAGCCACAGGGAATTCAGTAGAGGAAAGAAAGAGCAGATGGTTGGCACCGATACTGGATCAAATACAAAGCAAGCATCTTCCATTTCTGTAGTGGCTTATTTGTATCCTTACTAGCATTATAAAGTATTTCCACAATTGGGCATAAGTGACACCAACCTCATACTTACTCAGAGCAAAGTCAGAAGCTTGCTAAAGATTCATCTCAACAAGCCTTCCTGAAACCAAATAAACCACCCATCCTCCGCTTTATAACTAGAAAGGAAAACTGTCATTCAATAACAGCATAAGGAAAAGTGCCTTCTACTAAGAAGGCTTACAAAGCATTTTAAATTGAGCAAAAGACTGAATTCTTAGTAAAACACAAAATTAAGGTTGCAATGATGAAGTTCAATATTACAGAAAAAACTACAGTTTACACATTAATTCACCTGCACACAGTAACATGCTTTTACATTTCCTCCCGCACTTATGTAGTTTCCTCTGCGACTCCTGGAACAATATAAATATATTCCAATTGAAGTCATAACATTATGGGTCAATAATCCCACATTACACTTTGAATAGCTGTATTTGCTAAAGATACAAACTATGTAATTGCTATTAACAGGAACAGTAAGTCTTTCCCAATTGTGTGCAAACAGGCCACAAATAATTGGAAAGTCACACAGCAACTTACTAGAAAAGCCAGTAAGAGGATCAGCGCTAAACACTTTACCATCTCCAAAAGAAATAACTAAGCATTAGAGAAAAAAATAAAATCCCATACATAATACAGTTTTCACTCTCAGAATGAAAGGCTAATGAACTAATCATCCCTTCAGGTGCATGGATTCCATCAACCCGATCCTGCCACACCAAAGAAAAACAAATTCCGAGATTGATGCTTCTTTACAATCCATAACACATCTAGTGGATTCTGAAGTATTTTCCACACTAGCTAGAAAGCATTCTCTTATTTCAAATAGTTCACTAGTTCAACTTATGTCTCACAGCTTCTGATGACTTTACTATTTTCAACAAATCTCCAAACAGCAAGAACAAATGTACAGTCTCACATCAGCAGACTGACATTCATTACACAGTGCTCCCCCATTTGGGAGAGATCTATGAAATCAGTCAAGGCAGAAAAACGTTCTAGTAGCGGCTACACTGAAGACAAATTTTGTCTGGGGAAAATCACTGAAGGAACTTGCCCACAAACAAACTCGATGTTATTGGAATACTTAACATTAACAAAACATTTTGCAACAGTTAAAAGTATATATTAATACCAACTCATCCAAACTCATAACATGTGTCACGTGCGACATTCTGTATTAACAGGTAAACAAAGAGAGAGAAAGCAGCCTATTTCGCACTGAAGAGTGAACAGGTAGCCAACAAGAGATAATTCTTCTGGAATTCCTTGATCTCAGTTTTGTCCACTGTTCAGTCCTTCAGACTGTGCAGATACATACTGCATTTGCAAGATGTCAGGTAAAAGAATCTTCATTTCATAGATGACCTAAAATTCAGGAATTAGTATAGAACACTACTTAAAATATCCTGTAGAACTTACCCCACCCTGACGTAAATGTTAAGGCTGTTTTGATATAAAAAAATCACAATGTCTTCTAAGGCACATAAAAGTTCACCCACTCATATCTGCAGAAGAGCCCTACCATATTACCATATATATGGCAGCATCATACTAGAGATCGCTAACCAACACTTCACAGATACAGCATACTACATACAATGCCTCTGTTCGATCCACAAGCTCTGCCTGGAACTATGGGCTGAGCAGAAGGGCTCTTCCCCTTGCATGAGCTGTACCGGCTGGTGGTTTTGTATTTTTTTTTTTTTTTTTTTTTTTTAAGAAAATGACAACACTATCCAGGTGTTATCGTCTGTGGCTTCAGTTGTTGCACTGTAGTACAGAAACTGAATTACAGCAATTTCTATTTTACACAGTTGCATGGCTTCATAATCACAGTATAACAGCTCCATATACTCTTTAACACACTTATTCCGGCAACATCTCTGTAAGGGAGGGAACTACTATTACTCCATTTTTACTGAAGAGGACTAAGTCAGAGAGAGAGACTATGAAGTGACTTGCCTGAAGAAGGTCTATGACAGAGCAGGGAACCCAACTCCGTGTCAAGCTAGTGCCCTACCCTTTCAGTCATCTTTAGTCTCCAGCTCAGTTTGAAATCTCATCCTCAGGATGGCTAAAGTGCAAATGAAACCCCCCTGAAACATTTCTTCCTATTTCGGCCTGTCCATGAGACTGTATGTCATGCAGAATAATGAACTCAAGGTAAGTATAAGTATATAGCAGTCAATGCAGGTTTATTGCAGATGTAAAAATATTTTTCTAGTTTTTATTAGTTGTCACCTATAAGGCATATATGCATAGCGATACACTAGCCCTGGCTGCAGTAGTGTGCAGGGGACACTCAGAGCAGTTAAGGAACACTAGGCAGACCTATTCAGGTGCAAACGTGACATTGTTATTAATTTAGGGATCAGGTAACAACACTGAATAACCTCATCAAAGCCCTTCCCTGCATGCAATTACAAATTCAAATGAAGAAGGGAAGGAATATAGTCATGCATATAAGTAGATTAACTGTGATACATATTTTTATCTGTTTACACCACTTACGATCACCAGAAGCATAAAAACACACTTTGGAATAATTTTTTTTTTTTGGGGGGGAAAAAAAAAAGATAGCAAGCTCTTAAATTCTGTAAGACAGTGCTTTTAGCAATTATTGTGACATGTATATTCCTCTCATCTTTGTAACCTCCTTCCGAACAACCACTCCAAGGGAAAAAGATTTTTGTTCTTTTCCCACAATGGCAACATCTGAGGTGCCACAAATAAGAAACAGATGAGAAATGAGAAACGGATGTGTCAGAGTTGCACGTGTTCAGAGCCCACCCATGCAGGGACAAGCTTCCACTCCTCGAACCCTCTAACTGAATCTTCTGTTTAACCCTGACTTTGGCCAAGTCAGGAGCAAAACTCATATTGGTTTTTAGTAGGAACATGGTAGAGAATGAATCAGCTGGTCTGCAGGAACAAGGACTCTTTCAGCAGACCACAGAAGGGGCTCTGCCACTGCCACCACTGGCCCTGCTGAGGTCCCAGAGGTGAAGGGGCACCACAGTCCTTGGTCCTGGTTTTGCTCTGCAGCCATGAATGTTAGATTTCTGTCATTTAAGGGGGGAGAGGGGTAAGGGAGGGGCAGAATCATCACACATTTGGTTGTGAAATATAACAAAGTGTTACAGAAAAAAATAAAATAGAGGCCAGAGTTTTTTAAATGCAAACAGTAGAGATGAAATTGCAAGTCTTGTTTTTCCCCTTTCCATAAAAACGCTATGTATTTATAGCACCTGCTTTAAAAAAAAAAAAAAAAGCCTTGAGTTATATATGTGGTATGCTAAGTCACAGTATTACTTAGAAAGAAAGAACGATACTACTTTGCACGTAACTGATGAAATTCAGCTATTACAGTAGACTGAGTTAAGTCAATTCTGTTCCTCAATCTCCCAACACTTCATTTGTGGCTTTGTTCTCTCTCTTCCTTATTAAAAATCTTGAATACTCAGCACAAAAAGTTCCCTTGCAGACAAAATCGGCCAAATCAGAGTAACGAAAGCACTGTCAGAACCACAAAATTGAACAAAAAAGCAGAAGAAAACTCACTCATCACTACCTGCACATAAGAACATAACAAAAAAAAAAATCCAGATAAAAGAATGGCTTCTATGTGTACATAGCTCCTACATGTAGCAGGCTAAGCTTGTATTATTGTAGCCATTTCTAAACTTACAGCTTTGCTTAAGCAAGGTTTCCACATTCTTCAGGTATCTTCAGCCCACTTTCTGCAAGATGTGTGACCCTGGTGTTGGCATAAAGCTTCACAGTAGCATTTGCAAGGAGACAGGAATTCCCCCAAGCAGCAGTTTCAGAGACCCACGGATGAAGAATTTACCACTTCTGATTTTAGACTGAGGTCAAGCACTATGGTTGGTTTCCATTCATGCTGCAACATGTAGGAAGCTAATGTGTGAGAAAAAGGTGAAATGACAAAAAAAAAAAATAGCAGGAAGAAGAAAATATCTCCCTTCTGAAACCAAAAGTACAGTGGTCCTTGCAGATGCACTTCCTCTTGCACCTACATTTCCAGTACATTTTGTCCATTTTCTACAACATGATACCTTCCAGTTAAACACACTTAGTTCCACAAAGATATCGTGGCAGGACAAACTGTTTCGAAAGACATGGACCACCCATTCAGTTAAGCAACTGTAATAACGTCTTAGTGTGCCCCCTCCTCCTTTTTATAAGTAGCTTCTCACAATTGGTCATTTCTTTAATACATTTTTTTTTTTACTTCTTATTTGAAAGTAATAGGACAGATTTGAACATAAAAGCTACAACCGATAAAAAGAATTTGTTTACCGTTCTAGTTACACTTCTCAGCTCCCTTCCTTGAAGAAATTAAAGGTTTTCCCAAACATTTCACCTGTTAATATAAATCTTGTAATTTTATGCACAGATATTTGCACGGTGAGCAGGAATTATCACTTCTTTTTTTTTTATATGGGAAGAATATTGTGTGCCAAATTTCTCAATATCATTGGAGGAACTGCTTATAGTCTGAAAGATTGTGAATTCTCAAAAATCAATAGAAAAATTTTATACACATACCTCCCTCTAACATTCAGTAGTCATTGGATTTAAAGGTTCAGGTTTTTAATGGCAGCAGTTTGGAAAAAAACCCCACCTGTCAGTTGCTCAACTCCCAGTATCACTTCACTAGCTCTCTAGTCAAATTCTAAAATAAGCAGATCTGCAACTCTAATGTTAAAAAAGGAAATTGCTTACCACACTCCAACTTTTCAAGCTTTTTATACCTTAAGCAAGTAAAATGACACTTCTGGTCATCTTTGAATAAACAGTTTAAAATAAAAGTCCACAGCAATAAAGACGCTTTGCTTGCCTAGCTGCAATCAGCCAAATATGGATGCATTCTTTTCCTGTTCATTGTGCAGAACTAACTCTTCAGTAACAAAATCCACCCACCATGTGTTTCTTGCTAATCTGCATACTTAGAACAGTCTCTGCCATTGACAGTGACTTAGTTGTTCACTAAACAAGCCTAGGAATAACTTCCACAATCATTCTGGGGAGGAATGTGGGGAGATGTATACTTGTAAATGGTTAACACCCTCCTCCCTCTCCCTCCAAGCAAATTGCACACACACGCAAAAAAGGCAAAGGAAATAATTAACCTTCCAACTCCTGAATTTTGGCTTCAATTCCCTAAAGTAGCTCCATGCACAAAATCGACATGTGGAAAGAATAATCAGTGGTGACCAATTTGCTGAGGGTTGTGGAAAACTCGTCTGTGGAGCACAGTGAGCTCTCGCCAGAGATCTGCTGCAGTCTATTCTGCTGCGCAGACCTCAGCGAACGTGCACCGCCAAAGCAGCACCATGTCCTTCCCAGGCATTCTGGAAAACCTCAGTGCTTAAAAGCAATCACTGACCACCTCTTCCCTCCCACGCTAAAGCTTAACAACCTCCATTTTCTCTTTTTTTTTTCCAAAAAAAAAAAAAAAAAAAAAAAAAAGACAAAAAGACAAAAAGACAGACATACAATTGAAAACATATGCACTAACTTAAAGTCACTTTTTAGTCTTTAAGGCACGCAACTCTATCACATGGCCCTAAGGGCTCCCCTGGACACTGGCGTAATTTCTGTCAGGAGATACAATCCATTTATTTTAAGACACAGAAGGGTGTTGTTTTAATCTACAAGTTTGCTTTCAGTTAGAAGTTGCCTTTTTAAAGCAAAATCCCATCAGTAACAACTCCCTCCTCATTAAAGTATCTTAGTATTTGAAGATGAAGCGATGAACAATACTTAATTCAAGTATTCATTAAAGGAAAAAAAAAATCTGGATTTTATAAGAGATAAACTATTTTAACACCAAAATTCCTTCATGAGGAAGTAGCAGCTCTCATAAATGTTGTCTGCATATAATTTTAGCTCTATACTTTACTTATGAAATACTTCAGGAAGTGTACCTGTAATAACTAAATATCTTCCAAATTTGCGTTCTTCCTTTTAAAAAAAAAAAAAAAAAAAAATCATTTTCTATCCAAAATGAAATCTGTATTTTGGAGGTGGCAAGACACTGTGTTTCCCCCTGGCAGGGGAAGGCTATCCTCCCCTGCTCTCTCTGAGCATGCTGGCATCCAGTACATCAGTACCTCTGCCACACACACCTCTGTTATCCAGGTCCTCTCACACTGCTGTACAAGAACTGCTCCCAGACACGACTGTAGGCATCTGGGGACCAATTAATTTTAATGTACATTGCTGTTGCAGCTCATGGCCTGTATCGCCTTGGCTTCTTTAGTATTTCAAACTCCCCAAGACGCCTATCTCATTCCTACTAGGCAGGGGTAGAGCTCTCCAATCGCTGCTGCAAGAAGCTAGTGTAAGCACAAATTTCCATTTATAGTGCTCTACTAAAAAGTTTTTTTTTTTCTCTTGTTGAGGCGAACACTGGCCTCAGTATGATTACAATCCATCTGTGCATATATCTGGTAGAAAAGTTATTTCCTCTTACAGAGAGATGTATTTATTTAGCTGTAGTACAGCTGCTCCAAAGCCACTTGGAGTCTAAAAGCATCCTTTTCTGATGTTGCATCTCCCAGTGAAACACATCAGCTGCTGAGCAAGAACCCAAGAGACAGCCTGAAGAAACAGTATCTCTCAAAGGCCTTCTGTCCACCCTGCAGCTGAGCTCACCAGTCTCCAGAGTCACAGAGCATCGGCTGCCCTCAAAACCAGGCGCCTGGAAGCTCCCCCAGCCCACGCAAGCAGCCTGGCAAGCCGTGACCTGTGGCTCCTGTGGCATCCAGGGCTCTCCCTCCATTAATGTAGGGCCCCCCAGGCCCAGCCAGGCACTAAACACCCCTGCAAAGACAGGCGAGGTGATAGACATTCGCAGCACAAGCATGAAGTCCTGCACCGTGTCCAGCAGTGCACGTAAAGGCATCCTGGAATACATTCATTTCATTTAGGTCCTGGATGAGGGTTTTTCAATTATTTTTTTTTTACTATACAGCCCCTTCTGTTGTTTATACTACTTTTTCTGCATTTCCATGAGCAATGAATATACACAGCTTCCTTTTCAACTACTGCATTAGAAAGAAAGCAAGCTCCCTAAAATGACAGATTAAAAAGAGCCTAGCAACATCACAGCGCTCAGACTTCGCTAACAGGGAAGGGTTTTTTTGTTTGTTTTTAATATTAAACCATAGACTGCTACCTACAACTCTCAAGAAAAACCCTAAAACAAAGGATCTCTCTCAACTGCTTTAATCCTCAACTTCCAAGAGCTGCAATACTTTCAACAAAATTAAGGCCATAACATATTTGTAGCCTGGTCAAAGATGGTGTCTCCCTTATACCAGCATCCAATTTATATTTGGATATTTTGTTTGACAAGAAGAGTTGAATGCTATTTGCAAAGCACATTTTGTTTGAAGTCACAATAAGCAACAGCTGTGGTCATTAACCAGCTTTATTCTATCTCAGCTATACATTATACCTACACTGTATGTATACATGCATATATTTACATGACTACATACACCGCTGGAAAGAACCATTTTAAATGGAAGTTCTTTGTAAGTAGTTTACTTAAATGAAGTTTTTCTTAAAATGACACTTTATCCCCACAAACAAGCACTACACAAACAATCTGATTAAATGATGAAGGCTCCAGCACACTATTAATGTCTTTACACTCACCAACGAATCGTAAAAACACTCCCTTGTTTAAGTTTTCAAGTAAAAAACAGTTGTTTTGCCTTCAATAAGTTCTTGGAAGAGATGCACCAAGGACTTCAGAGTTTTTTCACCTCCAAAAATTAAATTTGAGAACCTTCTGAGTCATCAACAAACTACTAAGCAACATGAAAGTACAACTACATATTTTTTCATGTTTAACCAGCAAGCTGTTTGTAATTGTTAAACCTGTATTTAACGCAATCTACAAAGGGCAGTAAAAAAAGATGATTTTTCAGCTGGAAATATTTTAATTTTCAAAAGTTACTGTGAGAAGGAAGTCTTTATTCTTAAAACTAGGAACAGCTAATCTAAAGTGCTGGACAAATGAGTAAGTTATAGATTTATTAAAGTTGAAAATCAGCACTGAAGGTACTGAAAAGAAAAAAAAGAACTCATACTGTTTGAAACTAATATCTAAAATACACTTCAGAAAAAAAAATTCTTCAAAAATAAATTAACATTCCTGCCTTCAATTAAAATGTGAGACTACAGACAATTTTTTTTCCAGCAATTGTATTTAATAATAGCAAGGTACTGTTGCTGAGCAGATAAGCTGACAGTTGACATTGTTCCACACACATATGAGTTTTCCAGATCTTCCTTATTAAAAAAAAAAAAAAAAAAAAAAACAACCAACAAAACCATACTTCTATTTTAAAAAAGCAATGGGGAAGAAGTCACCTTTAAAGCAAGACTCTCTCCATGAGTCAAGTCAGCATGCCAAGTATTAACCTTTGCTTTATTTCTTCATCTGCTGGCATTTAAAAAATTTTGTTTGTCTAATATACAAAAATAAAATCAGTGGTTCTTTCCCTCCAAAGTGATAGGTAAGTCTTCTGTTCTTAAAATTCAGTATTTGTAAGAAATCCTAAAATGCTGGTGTGAGAATACAAGTGAATTGTGTGAATGAATAAAGGGATATGGAATGAGTAAGAGTAATGAACACAGCTTTAACTTTTCAGTAAGACAACTACAAGCAAAATGCTTTGAAGTAACTTATTTCCAGCAATGAAGTATTTTTCAACTAAACTGACAATGTAGTTGAGAATTTATGATGGTGCAAGAGTACAGAACACTGAAAGTCAAAAGAAAATCAACTTTCTTACAGAATAAACTCCCCAATTACTCCACACAACCTCGTATCTGCTCTACAAACCAAGACTGTAGTAGCAGCTACAAGGAACACTACAAGAAAGCTTTCTTGTTCCTGCTTTTTTATGTACTATGCTAAGTGGCAATAGTTTTGTGCAAATCAGTTACGTGCAGAAAACTTATAACAGGAAGGGCAGTTTCCGCAAGACTTGGCAGTTGTCACTGTCAGTTTTTGATCCTGTTTGCTGGGTCTCTCTAGCCACATAGCATAAAGGCAGTATCATTGTCACGCAAAATACAGCTGTGCTTTTGTACATAAATAAAACTTCTCTCAGCTCCTTCCTTGTTTGCAATCCAATAATATTTTTTTTTCTAAGTTGTAGCATTTTGCACCCAGGACCAACTCTGAATCCAAGCTATAGCTATTCCCAAGGAAGTGTACAACTTAAAAGGTTACAAGCAAGCAATCTACCACCAAATCATTTTTTCCCCTTTCTAAAACAAGAAAACCTTACGCTCTTCAAATCTGTGGTATGACACATTAAGCAATTTTGTGTTGATGAGCAGTATTAGATTTTCATTAAAATATATCAACACTATGCAAAAATTTCAGTGAAAAAGTAAAGGGTTAAAAAACTCCATTACAGTTGCCACAAAGAAATAGTAGCAAGTAACTTGACAAAATAGTTACTAAGTCTCCTGCATTCAAAGTCATTACACTTTCCCCTTCAGAGTCACTATGTCCTGCCAATTCATGAGCTCCCAAAAATAAACTAGTTGAGTAACTGAAGATGTCAATAGATTTTTACATTCCCTCCACGTATCCAAAGTGTACAGCTCTGTCAGTTACTTGTAAACAGCCAGGCATCCTATACTTAATCTACAGCACTTTCCCAAGTAAATTCTGTCACTTACAGTAACTCAGTTATAGCTGTCACTAAACACAGAATATCCTTCCACCTCCAAATGGTACTTTTCTCTCATAAATCAAGTCACTCAGAAAGAACGGTCATCTTAAAATATTTCTTAGCACATTGCAAAATTGAGTAGTTCTGTTCACCTTCACAATAAAAAAAACATAATACATCAGGTGACAGATGTACAAGTACCTGGGAAAAATGCCCTGGAACCATGCTCCAAGAGAGAAAGTTGATGTACAAATTTGGTTTCTTCCATCTTAGACCTTTTCAAAGATACTGACAAAGTCACCCAACTGAGGAACAGAAAAGTATGAAAGAACTCTGCTGATTTAAGTCACCAAGGTGCACAGAACCACAAAGATTATAATTTTGTTCACTGACAGCCTGATTTAAAGATGAGTAAGTAACCTGGCTAGGGAAACTCTGCTCAATCTGCTCCATACAGAAACTGGTGCCTTGTTTCTACAGTGCAATCCAGAAGTCTCAGTTCCATGTCTCAGATTTCTAGAGCAAAGATGAAGGGATGAAGCATCTTGCAGAGAACCAAAAGTCAGCTTTTTAATCAGGATGTCCAGGAAAAAGCCAGTCAAAAGGGCTGCACCATATAGGATGCAAGAGGATGCACCATATAGGCAAACATGTATCTATCTGCATTTGAATGAAAAAAAAGTTGCAATTCTACCTAAGGCTTCAGTGCCTCTATCTGCTGAAGGTCCACAGAGGGTGCCAATAACTAATTCTGAAAAACAAAGCCAGCTCCTTCTCAAACACAGTAGGTGTGAGAGGGTGTGACCTCTTGTACAAAGCCTGCTGAGAAAACACTCACCCAGCCATGGAGATGCAAACTCAAACTCACAGATCACACCTTCCCCAACAGACCTCAGTCAGTCAGCTGCCCTGGCTGGGGCAAAATCTCCATTCTCACTCTTGACATTGTGCCACCGCTTGTTAGGTCAGAGTAGGGTTCTGTAAGCTCTTCACTGAAACCACTTACCTCACCTTAAAACGAGTATGATAACAAGGCACAAACAATGTAAATCACTTGTCAGCAGTGAGATTGCAAGAAAGGGAGAAGGCTGGAAACAGTTTTGTTGTGTGTCCTATGGCACGAGGAAACACTTCCTCCCTATACAGCATTTTTTTGCCTTCCCTTTCAAGTCTGTCTGTCTTTGGTCTTAGTTGTCCCATAGTTGCCTAACAGTTTGTAATATAAGTGTAGACTCATATATTAGATGTAGGAAATTTAATGACTGGAAGACCTAATGGTCTTCTGGGTCATGGCAAAGAGGAAGACTTCCTCTAAACTCTAGGTATCTGCTCCCTGTTGCTAACCATTCTAGTGTCAGTATAAGCAGCTTGTTGTGTCTATGTACGAATAAAAGACTCAATGAAATCACACTTTTCCCCTCCAGAATATTAACACCATTTAAGTCAGAGGAACACTAGAAGCACTTCAGGCTAATAAAAGAGATTAAGAGCAAGATTTTTAAGGGCTAAACAAAGCCACCAACTTATTGGTACGAGTACAGGTGTGACTTCTCAAACATTTCAACCGAACTAATAAGTCAGAAAGCTCCCCCTAACCTCAATTTCTAGGCTGTCTTCCTGAAACAGACCTCCATAAGAACTGCTGGTACAGACTCAGTCACAGCATTGCAACCTCCCCTTGCAAATGAGACCCTCACATTTGCTTTTGACAAAAGGGACACCTATAGATCACTTAGACCTCTCAAGGTCTAAGTGCAATCCGCACTATTATTATATACTACTCAAACTGAAACGGTAAAAAATGCAGTAAAACCATATTGGCTCAGAATATGAAAGAAACAGAGTAAAACTGTAGATTTATCTATACCATGTAGCCTGAGAATTAGAGAGCAGGTGCAGTCTTTTCTATTAATGCTCATGATGTGAAGAGCAGAACCAAACCATCTTATGCAGATTTGAACTATTCTCACAAACCCTCTTCAGTAGACTTCTGCTCAAATTTTTTGCAAGAGTTTATAGAAAACTGACTTTTTTTTGTTTCTAAATAAATTATCTTTCTATATCAGACACCAAAGTGTTCCTGCAAACATCAGTGCCATCTCTGTTCTCCAGCTGATTAACGTGTGAATCAGTTCAAACACTAAGTTTTCTTGTTTGCTTTTTGTCATGCAGTCCTTACAGTATGCCATTACACAGAATCATAGTTAGAGTTGGAAGGGACCTTTAAAGGTCATCTAGTTCACTCCTCCTGCAAGGAGCAGGGACACCTTCAACCAGATCAAGTTGCTCAGAGCACCATCTAACCTGGCCTTGAATGTTTCCAGAGATGGGGCATCAGCCACCTCTCTGAGCAACCTGTGCCAGTGTTCTACCACCCTCATCATAAAAATGGCTTTTCCTTATATAAAATCTGAATCCACTTCCTTCTATTTTAAAACCATTACCTCTCGTCCTATCACAACAGGCCCTGCTAAAGAGTGTCTCTTAGGGCAGCAGATGGACTGAAGTGACTGTTTGCAATTCAAGATGCAAATCCAAGTACAGTTTAAATACCAATACTTTCCATGAAGAAAGCATTAAAAGCTTCTAAATCTAAGTATCTTCCTACCTCGGCATCTTTTTTTTTGTTTGTGTGTGTGCGCGTAAGAACGTTTCTTTGGTTTGGAGTTGTCTTTTAAAAACAAGAAATTTTGCCCTTTCATCTAAAACTCATTCTTCCACAAACATCCACAGTAACTTCACAGTACTATAATAAGAGAATATTGCTGGTCAGGATTGGAACAGATTATTGATTTAGATTTATCACCACTGGGGAAGAAAAACAAAACATAACACTTCCATTTTAAAAAAAAGTAAAAGCCAATTCAATGTCATGCAAATATACAGTCAGCACAAAAGAAACAGCATCTTGCCAACATGGCTGTTTTAACATCAATTCCAAATATCAAATACACTATCCCTTTAACTAAATATCCAAGCACACATCATCAAGCAATTGTTGATGTTGACAAGTATTTGGGCCACTGCCTTTGGTCTCACACTTGCCTAATGACACCACTGACAGAGGTGCCTTGTGGAGAAATCTATAAACACATTAAAAAGCAGCAGTGCAACCTGAAGTCCAGTGAAAGATCTCTAACCTTGCTCTACAGCCTCTGTTGGCGATACCTTGCTTCTTTTTGACCAGTCTGCCCAAGTTTCTTTTGTCTCCTGTGCTTTATAATTTAGCAAATACATGCTTATGTCGTTCTTAGACAAAGAAACAAAACCCTGCATCTTGGCATACATATGTGCATAGGTATGCTAGCCCACTTTAGATATCTTTTTTAGGTATCTTAATTTAATTTTTAGCTCAAGTATCTTGATTTTTGCCAGTAGATTTTGATCATCTGTGAGTCGTGAAGCACTTCTGGAGCAGAAGCACCTCTGGAGAGGCTGGAGCACCTCTCCTATGAAGACAGAGAGAGTTGGGGTGGTTCAGCCTGAAGAAGAGAAGGCTTCTGGGACGCCTTATTGTGGCCTTTCAGTATCTAAAGGGGGCTTATAACAGAGAGAGACTTTTGACAAGGGTATGTAGGGATAGGACAAGTGATAATGGCTTTAAACTGAAAGAGTAGATTTAGGCTAGACATAAGAATGAAATTCTATACTGAGAGGGTGGTGAGGCACTGGAACAGGTTGCCCAGAGAAGCTGTGGATGGCCCACCCCTGGAAGTGTTCAAGGCCAGGCTGGATGGGGCTTTGAGCGACCTGACCTAGTGGAAGGTGTCCCAGCTCATGGCAGGAGGTTGGAACTATATGATCTTCAAGGTCCCTTCCAACCCAAACCATTCTGCAACATGATTTTAAAATGCCAGAAGAGATTAGCTAAATGAGGAAACTGAATTGTCCAGTGTGTAATTTATATCAATAGTAATTATTATTATTTAAGAGCTATTGTAGTTGTAGAGAAAAACTTTACAAATCAAGGATTCAAATCTGCATTTGATTTCTTTGGCTAACAAAGCTCTCTGTACTTTAGTTTCCTCTGTACAGGTAAGGTAGCTAGATTTATATTGTAAATTAAAAACTCAGATAGCCTTTGTTCATTTTTAAGGAAAAAATATCAGCATTGACTTCAATGAAGCTTCTTGGAAGGCAGCCCATTATTCACTCTTAACAAGTGCAAATCCTAAGCACAGTACCATGTATATCAAACTTCCTAGGTTTTTAATACCTCAAGACTTCAAATGTTTATTCTTCGCATCTCAAATTCAAAATCAGAACAATTTGTTTATTAGGAGTTCCACATTCTTCTTTTCATATTCTTTGGCAATAAAAGAACATTTTTATTACATATCAAATTTTTCTACAGAAAAAGTTGTAGTACATTTTCTGTAGAAATAGTGGTAATAGCAAAATAAGTCAGCTAGCACCATTCTTGAAATATTTCACTTTTGACAAAGAAAGAGCAGCATTAAAACAAAAAAAAAAACCCAGAGGAGTCAAAGTAGTCCTTGTACTTCAACAAGAAAGAAGAAATGTCTTAAATATATTTTGCATTCTTGCATGTATTTAGAAAATCATTATAACAAAGACCACTTCAATATTGAAATTAAATCAGAAAAAAACAAAGCCTATAATCAAATGTAACATTTCACATAGTTGTTTACTTGCAATAACATCCTTTTATGTGCAGAAGACTTCCCAAATATTCAGGGAGCGCAGCTTAAACTCTTAATAAGAAGAATGCCCAATGGTACAGTAATACTTTTTAATTCCTAACTTTCATTTATAGTATGTTCATTTACTTCTCCCCAGGCATCTCAACAACCCTTAAAACATCTTCATTTAAATAAATACTGTTGTAGGAGGACTAAATGACTTAGCCATGATATATACCTGAAAATATATTTATATTTTCTAAAAATTTGACAAGGTAATAGTTTTCAAATTAAAAAATCCAAATAAATTTATAATTTGAATTCAATAGAATAAAGATTATATTATAAATATTCCCAATATTTACCATGTCTTACACAGGATAACATCTAAGTCACAAAATCAAACTAAACCATAAGGGCCGTCAGATTTCCCTGCCAGTTTCACATACACAAGTATTTGGCATGCTAAATTGTCATCATTGGAATCTCCTAAAGCAATGAGAATGCCTCACAGCTGTGGCTCTCTCTCCACTCACCAGGAATTTTGTTCTCAAATGGTGTAAAACCAAATTTAAAATAGGAAAATACTTCACTAAATTCTTCTCCACCCAAGTGTAGTAATTTCCCATCAACACAGCAAACTCTCCTTTCAGGAAGCGCTTGAAAGAATTAACAATACATTATGTTGGAAGAAATAAAGCCTGAAAACAAGATAGTTTAATGGCAAACAATCCAGTAAGTATTCAGAGTAAGTAGATCCAGTAAGTATAGTATAGTGTATGGCACTTTGTTCTACTTTACTTTTCAATGTGTCTAAAGGATCAAGAATCTGAGCAGTTAAGGATATGAAACTGCAAGAATAGTTGACTTGTATTACTATAAAACTCTAAAAAATTAATATAATGTATGACAGATTACTAATATAGGACAAATTACTAATTATGTAGGAGCTCCAAAGGAGATGCTCAACAAATGGTAAGAGTACAGACATAGCAGATAATAATGAATGCTTAGGTGTAGCCGTAAGTTCAGTTTGAAATCACGCAACATCCTCAAGCAACCTGGGATCCAAACAGAAATGCACTTTTACCCTACCAACTACACCATAACAAGGCAATTTGGAGATTATTCATAATTCCAGAGCTAGTCTCAACTTCAGACTTCATTACAATGCACACCTCAAACAAGGCGACAAGCACTTCTGCAGGCCTGCTGCCCCCACAACATGTAGTTTCACATAACAGATTCCAGTTTACCCATACTGAAGGGATGCAGCTGATCTGGTAGCTGGAAATCAACCATACAACACTGTACCACAACCAGGCTGCAAAGCTAAATCAGTATTTCGAAAAGTCAGAATTCTCAGTTAAAAGTCCCCAATAAAAGAGACAAGAACAACCCTTTGCAGTCACAATTCATGCATGTTTTGGTCACTATAGCTCTAGGAACAGGAAAAGCAACATTATTAAAATCAATAAATTAAGATAAAACTAAAAATTTAGCATGACATTCAAGTTTGAAATAGTAGTATAGTAAAAAAAAAAAACTTTACAAAATTTTTAAAACAATAAACAAAACTTCACAAACTACTCCAGCATCACAAGATAAAAAACATTTGTTCTCAGGGAAACTGAGTTATAATACGAAAAAGTTAACGGTGTATAACAAAATAGTGTGTGTACACATGAACATACATACACATTTCATTTGCTTTTCCAAAAGAAGTGACAAGAGGATATACCTATATATATTATCATACTGTAACCTCTCCTGTTAGTAAGCTATGATGGGGAAAGCCAAGCAGCTGAGAACCAATCTTCATGTAAGAAGATAATATACAGCAAAGAAGAAATAAAACATGAATACTGACTTGATTCCACTTCTCTTTACATCCCAACACTGTAACAAATTTAATAAAAAACGTATCAGAACAGTTTCTCAGTTTAATACTTCAGTCATTAATAGCAATTAATTTGTTTCAATCTTTACCAATACTTAAGTCAACCCATACAGAGCAACTTTAAAATTAATTTTCAAAAACTAAAGACTAAAAAACAAAGCGTTATTCCATGTTTTGCTGGTCTCTCAAGATGCCTTCCAAAAAAAAAAAAAAAACAACAAACAAACCCAACCTAAAGCAAAAAAAAACAACTCGACTGAACACTTTGCCATTCTCTCCAAATCTAGCTTTTCTCATTTTTAACTTCTTCATCAACACCAGCTGTCAATGCAAGAAGTGGCATTAAAGTAATTTACTTGTACATAAAAAGAACATTTGTTTTTCAGAGATGTAAATTTCAAAGAATATCTGTAGAACTTCCATACAAATGAATTAACAAATTATATTAATTCTGGCCTGGTGATGAAGTGATTGTCAGTTGCATCAAAAATTATAAAATGCATCAACATAGCCAGAAAAGCAAAGAATTAATTACCAAGATTTCTCTCTGCATCCCCACTTGATCATTTGCTGCTGAACACCTGAATGTTGGCTGCATTCAAAATGCATGCATTCACTCTTTTCCCGGTGTGAAGAGTATAGCTTTTTTCTCGTAACGTTCTGTGTATTTTTCAGTCGCTAGAGTTGATCAGCAGAGCACTCGGGAAGGGCTACAGTTGGAGACCATTCAGAAACAGAAGTTATGCAAAATGTTGTGAAGTGCTTATTGAGCAGCCTCCCGCTGGAAACACACGCCGTTTGTGCACTGGGAGCTGCTGCAGCTGCCAAGGAGCTTCCACGCGGAATGCAAGTTGCTGGTATGCAGCTACAAAAATTTACGTTATTCCTGGAGCAACCACCTCCTTCAGGGACCTCCATAACGCACAACAAGGATTTCTTGGTTTGAATGCTTAAATCACACTAAAGGCAACATGCAATTCAAAGCACAAACAACTCCCGTCTGACAGATAGCTCTGTGCCACACTATTCCAATTATTAGGGAAGGTTCTAACGATGATATTTCCTTGAATTAGCAGTACATCCCTTCTATTTACAAATTGCTCAGTGACAAGTCTCCCATTTGGAGCTGACTCATGAGCCTTAGCTTGCCTGTGCCAGAATTTGCTAGCTTTTTGGACATGTGTTGCAAAACCTCACCACTAGAGCTCCTCTCTCCCCCTCTCTCCCCGCCCTTGCCACATTTCATATGATTTATTTCTCCCTTTATGGCACTTAGAATATAACTAACTGCACTGGAGACAATATGCGTATTTACTATTTTGTAGCATAAACTGTAATTTACTGCAACCAATACTAAGATTTTATGCAATGCCTCAGAAAAGGAAGGAAAAAAAATCAAGTTTCAAGAAAAGATGAAACAACAAAAACAAATCTGCTCTTCTCTCTAACACAAGTCCCTTCAATTTGCTTATTCTATGATCGATCAGTTAGTTTAAAAAGTGGCTGCTAAATGTTTACCTGAGCTCAAGGGAAAACTAGGTAAGTTTCTTGAGTAGAAACTCCTCAAGAATTGCTAAGCGTGTAGAAAACACATGCACCTTTGGAAACAGGACCACAGGTTAGACGACCGCCATTCTGATCCTTACACTCTTATCTCCCTACACGACCCCCCACCCTGCCGCTGCTACCACCATCACCAAGGCGGCCACTTCCAAAGGAAGGCTACAGGTCCTCCTCAGGGGCAACTTAAGGGACTGCCTGGTCACCTGACAGAATAGCGTCACGGGAGGGGTGCCAGGCTTGAAAATATCTCCTGCAGTTCTGCAGTTACCACTTACAGGTGACAATAAGAGTGAAAATGCGAAAGCATAAATCAGCATCTGGAATGAGTACGTAGGCTCTCAAAAGGCTTGTACTGTGCTACAGCCCTCATCACTTCATATCACCGCTACTCGTATGCGCCTGGATGGGTTAAAGGCTAACAGGGCTACGCCTCCCTTTTGCTAATATGCACACAATGCGTGTCTATGACTAATTCCACTCAGTACCACAGGACAACGTAAAATTTACCTACTCCTTTGTACACAAGCCCAAAGAATCCTGCCCTAAAACATTTTCTCCCACCACATAGGCTGTGAAAAGAAAAAGACTTAGCAAAAGGAATGACTATATTTTATCACTACCACAAATGATTCAAGGAATCGTTAAGTACTGTTTCTGTTTTTCCACAGAAGTAATTTTGACATTAAAACACCCCAGTGTAACATAGATTGACAAGTCAGTCAAGACATGAAGAACAATGAAAAGAAAAACTAGAAAATCACAGTACTGCACAGATTAACGTATCTCTTCTTATTTTGTATTAAAATAAAATGCTCCAACAAACTTACAGAAGGATCACTATGGAAGTTTGTCAAGGGACAGGCCTACTGTTCTGGTTAATTAGCCACTTGCAAAAAAAAACAAAGTAAACTTCTTCAGCACATGACTACATTCTTCATTAACAAAGTTACATATGTTTTACATGAAGCATTTAGTTGACAGCCTGAGGAAACCACCAGTAATAAGATGATCTGTGTTCAACTACAATAATACGTTCTAGTTGGAACACCAAGAAATTTTGAAGCAGCTTTCCATTTTTGTAGTGCTTTCCATCGCAGTGCTCAAAATACTTTACAAGCCTTCACAGCATTTATTAAGACATCAGCAACGATGGTTAAAGCTAACATTTCTAGAAAATTGTCTCTAATCTGAGAAAGGCCAATTTCTGAAGTACTAGATCCAAAATCTTTTGGATCTGACATTCCACAAATTCCAAGTACTTCTAAAACGAAACTGATAAAAGTTACAGGTAACCAGCATCTCTGAAAAACAAACCTTAGGTACCTTAAGTTGTACCCACAAGAACATTGGCACGATTTTGATGGTCTTTCAAAGTCTTAGTCAAAAGACTTGTTAATACAGTACCGGTGGCACACTCCCAGTGCCTTGTTCTATCCCTCAGCCAACGCTGCTTGCAAAATCACTGAGAGGAAGATGCAACTCTTCAACTAAAGTTGAAACAGTGTGTTCAAAACTTATGTCTAGTCCAGCACTCCTTTCAGTCTGTAATTTTTTGTGGCCTGACACAGAAACTCTCCCCGACACTCCTCTCTCCGTTTTCAAGAAAGTGAACTTAACTGCAGTTGCTTATTTCAAAACAGGCATTTTCCCACACAAGCAGCACACAAAAAGTTAGATCAGAGCAAGAATTACACCAAACCTGCAGGACTGTTAGCAAACCTGCCTGATTTTCACCTGCTGCATAACCACTTTAGAAACATGAACCCACAGATTCAAGGAGCTTTCAATTTCTTCTGTGATTTCAGAGACTACTGGTGGTGAAACGCCTCTAGTACACTGAGTATTTCAGGTGTGTGACTTATACGATCAGCCTCGCTCCACTTTTCCTTTCCCCCCCTTCCAATTCTTGGGTGAAGTCAAAAAGGAATGTGGCAGTTCAATGCAGAACACATTCGCTTTTTAGCATTTGCAATGCAAAACTAGGTTTTGTTCGGTACAGAAATCTTGCACAATAGCCCGTGCACACGTATTCGCTCCAACAATGCTGTCCTATGCAATCACTCTGTAATTACACACAGTCATAAAGCTGCTGCTGTTGCTGCTTGGAACTGCAGTCTCGCCCTCTAAACAACCTAATATCAGTCTCCGCATTAGGACATTTCTTTTCTCTCTTCCCCTCCCTGAACTGCTTGCTCCACTACAGACGGCCCTTAAACTGCACTCAAAACACGCAGCTGGGATGAAATCAAACTATCTGCTTTATTTAAGAGGACGCTCAGTAAATTTCTGTTGAGCAAACAGAGTATTTCTTTAATTCTGCAGGCTGCAACCACACAAGACTTTACAAACCAAAAATAAATCCTGCTTACGCCCATTAAAAAAAAAAAAAAAAAAATCCCGTAAGTATTATATAAGACCCTCGCGCGCGCGTGGGTGTATTGTCAGCTTTTCCTGGTCAACTGCAAAGCATCGGCCCTCGGCGCTGCTGCCGGAGAAAGAGCTGCACGCTCGAGAGCACGAGATTTTCAGAAATTATCTAATAAACTCCTTTCCCCCCCTCCCCCCCCCCGCCCCCGTATAAGCCCCAGCAGGGAAACCCGACCCTCGCCAGCCGATGCTCCGGGCTGCACACGCGGGGCTGCCCCAGCGCCCAACCAGCCCAGAGAAAAAAAAAAAAAAAAAAAAAAAAACAAACAAAAACAAACCAAAAAACAACAAAAAGAACGAAAAGAAACAGACACACTCCCCCAAAAAACCCACCCCAAGTCCAACCACCACCCGCAGGCAGCTCACCCGGACACCGACGCGTCCCCAGCGCGCTGCTGCAGGCAGCCAGCCCCAGAGTAACCCCGCCGGAGCCCTCCCAGCGAGGCACCGAAAAGCGGGGGGACAGAGCTCAGCAGCCCAGCGCGGCCCGGGCGCGCAGCCCGCCGCCCCCTCACCTCTGCAGGTACTTTTCCTCCTCATCCTGCAGCCGGCACCCACAAAGTAACCCCCCCCAAAACAAAAAACAAAACAAAACAAAAAAAAAAAGCCCCAGGAAAGACACCCCCTCTCCAAAATGGCAGGAAAACGGAAGCAAATCGTGCGAGGGAAAAAAAAAAAAAATAAACCCGCGGAAAAGAGGAGAGGGAAGAAAACGTGGTCAGCTCACCCGCGAAGCGAGGCACGGCTGCGGCGGCGGGGGCCCGCGGGGGAAGCAGAGCGGCAATTAGCAAAGTGGGGGGGTGAGAAGGAGGAGAGGAACAAAAAAAAAAAAAAAATACACCACCCCAAACTTTGTTTCTTTCTCTCTGGGACTCAGGGAAAGCGTCACTTCCTAGTGCGGTAAGCGGGGAGGCTCCCGGGCTCCTCAACTCCTCCTCCTCCCGCCTTCCTCCTCCTCCCGCCTTCCTCCCCCCGGCAGCCCCCCGCCGATCCTTCCTGTCTCTTCCTGGCACCGGCCTGGCCCCCCCTCTCTGCCCTTTTTCACAGATCTTGGCTTGACCTTCTGTGTTCGGCCTGGGCTGCCGTTTGCAGGGAAGGAGGGGAAATCCCCAACGAGCGAGGGGCGGGGAGAGAGTTTGCAGCACTGATTTGGAAGCCGAGCCCTGCAAAATGCTGCCGCGTTCGGTCCCTGGCACCACTCGCCGGTTTGCTGCCCCCAGTTCAGCGCCAGCCTCCCCAGCGTGATCAGGCTTCCTGGCCTTTCTCTCTCTAAAGAAAAACAAGCAAGCTATAAGCTTTTTGTTTTTAAGGAACCACTTGTACCGCAGGAAAACGTGGTTTTCTGTTTCCTCCTTTTGGTATCTTCTCCCCCCCCCGCCCCCAGCTTTTTCTGAAGTAGAAAAACAGGGGACAAGAAAGGATTTGTGTCTAATACAAATCCTCAGGTCATCTCTATA
The DNA here is from genome assembly GCF_036417535.1 of Chlamydotis macqueenii. Lineage (NCBI taxonomy): Eukaryota > Metazoa > Chordata > Aves > Otidiformes > Otididae > Chlamydotis > Chlamydotis macqueenii. Next base: position 40,532,753 of record NC_141560.1, read on the forward strand.
CTGTTGGCTGTTTTACTAAACACCTGAAATTTACTTTCACAAGAACACGGACTGCCGAGGTTTCTAAAAACGTTCTGCTCGTGTACTGGAATATGGCTTCCTCTGTTGCCTTGGTCTGAGAATAAAAAAACACAGCGTGCTGGCAAATGCAGGCACGCTGCTGCTCTTAAGGCAGGAAATAAAGAAGCTGTTTCGTCACTGCTCCCCCTGTAGACTGCTCTGATAGTCGAGCTTGTTAGCAATGAAACTTTCAGAATATAACATTTAGCCAGCGTTCACAGCTCAGACTCTCATTCAGTTAAACGTGCCAAGCACACGAAAATGCCAACCATTTTTCCCCAGCATGCACATAGCCACGTGCTCGCCTTCATCCAGGCTTAGCTCATTCTGTTCACACAGTAGCACAGCTTCTTTTCAGAGCAGCAGGACAGTTGCCCTTCTAGCCTGTATTGCTTTATAGAGTGAAATACAGGAGTAGTTTTTGCACTGCTCACTCTAGTTTGTGTTTCTTTCACAATAGTTCTGGCTTCTATGCAGAACTCTTTACCGGGGGGAGCTCACAATGTGTGGAAACAGGGTAAATGACTGCAGAACGTAGCTGATGCGTAACGAGGTTTCTCTGACTAGTCCCAGGTCAGTAGTCTAATTACCACGCCCAGTCTTTTCCTGTCATGGTACAGAGAATAACAGTGAGACACATGGAGGTGAAGAGCAAAATAGCAGCCACAGGTACTATTGGTAAAGTTTTTTTTTTCTTTCACAACTAAAGGTATCATTTGATGCGACACTATCTCAATACAACATTCAAGGAAAACTCTTCTACCATTATTACACGACTAAACTCCTGAATAGACAGGAACAACAGGTCAATAACTATTTAAATCAATATAGAAAGAATATTCCCAGCTGCTCACAAATTAGCTAATATGTAAAGCAAACTTAAATAATTGAACATAAAATGAAGTCTAAGGCATACAACCCATGTGTTACATTTGCCCTAATAAAGATGGAAAAGACAGGTTCCACAAACTGGGGTTATTTCCTTCTCTGTTATAAATGTTAGGCCACGAGTGCCTCCCATGAAGCACATCAGATATCGATAAGATTGGAATTGCTTATCTCAGCTTTCATTGGGGATAAAACAAAAAACAGCAACATATTCTTCTGTGACTGGAAATCATGTTGTAGCAGTAGAATGTACCTCTTCCTTCCAGCCAGAACAAATGCATGTTGTACTTCACCTGTTTGGAGTTTGGGAAGCAAAACGATGAGCAGCGTCTCATGTTTCACAATATGTAATCATGCTAAAGCAGCAGACAATGGCAGAAACGTCATCATCTGGCTACAGAAGCTAAGATTGCGCAGACCAGGGAGTATGCTTTCTACCCTTATCTAGGAGACATTTTAACATTGTTAGTTCTTGATAGTTGCCTCCTAAATAGTGTATAAGGTAGATAGGAATCCTTTTTTACTGAGCCAAAGCAAACACAGTAACCACACGGACAAAGCTGAAACACACTGTAAGATGCAAAATCTATAGAAAAGGATGGTACTTCTTCCTAAACATACCAGATGGAATAAGAACAAAAACAGGCAAGCTTTTACGTACACCAGCCAGTTTATAGATATGAAACAGAAGCAGCACACTTCAAAGACACCATGATATGAGGAGCGTTTATAGAGCTGTACATTACTGTTTATCTTACTGAGTGATAAACAGTTTTATGAAGTTTTGTAAAGACTTTGCCATTATGCACTCTTCAATTGTTTCTCTGTTCCTCATGTTATGCAGTCCTTACATCTCCAGAACCAACCATCATAATTTTCTTCCTTGCAGTAGCAGCTTTTGCTATGCATTTAAAATTTTCTTTTTCTTTCTCCTTTTCTCAGCATATGCTAGGACTGCATGCAGGCTGCGCTTCCATCAGTTTTACAGTAACAAAATTTAATGCACGTATATTCCCTGTTACGTCATTATTTTATTACTACATTGAAGAAGGAGATTGGAAGATTTCCTAGCTATCACCATATAAAATCTTAGGTTTCTTTGGCTTGTACAGACACATCTCGTGCTGTTACAACATCGACTCATATCATTAATAAACTGGATTGCACTGAGTCAGAATTTGGATTAAAGACTATGCTTTGCATACTTACGTTTGCAAAACTGGGACATATGCTCAGCAGGTGGCACCCTGTTCACCAAGTCAGAGTAGAGCCAATGCCCGGTTCCCTTTCTAGCCCTCACGTCGAACTGGTGCTCCAGCATTATGGAAGACAATATGAAGCTATTAGTTCTCCCTGAAATTAAGTACAAAATGAAGGCCTTAATCACTATAGCTAGTAAGAAAATAATTACACCCTTTGTAATAGAAGTTTCAGATTCCAATAAGCCTAAAACTTCCATCTCATAATGACAGTGAAATTCCCTCTAAAATTTCCATCAGATGCGCCATTTTTCTTCAAAAATGAATAACAGCATAAAGCAGTAAGGAATAGCTGCACTGTTTATCCCACAAATATATTCAGTGCTCAAGGGCAGGGCTGCCTCTAGACAAGCTAGAGAATGGACTGACAAGAACTACATGATTTTCAACACAGACTAATGCAAAGCCCTGCACTTTGGCTGGACTAACCTTTTGCCATTGCACGGGCCGAAACCGACAAGCCACTCTGCACCGCACCACTGAGTAAGATCTGGGGGTCCTGGTGGACAGCGGGGTAAACACCAGCCAGCAGCAAAGGCTAACAGCATCCTGGGCTGTATAAAGAAAAACACAGCTAGGTCAAGGGAAATTATTATTCCTCTTTACTCATCATTCGTTAGCCTGCATCTCAAATACTGTGTCCAGTATTTGAGACAGTATTCAACAGACTTGAGCCAGTAGAAAGCCAAGATGGTCTGGGGCTGGAACAGACATCCTGCAAGGAGAGGCTGAGGCTGGGTTTGTCTAATATGAAAGGAGAACAGGTAGGAGAGACTTAATACTAGCCTTCCAGTAGCTACAAGACTAGATCTTTACCTGCAACAGAAGAAAAGCCAGGCTCTTTATTGAGTTGCACAGTGGGAGAAAGACAATGGTTGTAAATTGAAACAGTGGCTGTTCCAACCAGCTAGTGAGGATAGTGAAGCAATGCAACAAGTTGCCACAAGAGGCTATGAAATTTCCTTTCTTGGAAGTTTCCAATACTCAACTAAGAAAGCCCTGAGCAACGTGGTCTGAATTCAGTGTTGATTCCACTTTGAGCAGGAGGTTGAACTGGTGACCTCCCAAAATCTCCTCCAACCTGAGTGACTGTATAATTCAAGAAGCAAATCCCCTTATCTCACATAAGAGGAGGCTTAATTAAATTATACTAAAATAGTTTGAAAAAATCTTACAGGAAATAGAAGTGATTGTATGTGTTTCAGGTTGGTTGGGCTTCAGTTTTGACGTTGTGAATTTAGAAGACCATCAGCATAAATACAAAGAAACCCATTCCCTCATAATTACAATTTTTCATCTGCATTATTACAGGAGGAAATGCTTATAAAAATGCTTTTTTTTTTCTTTTTATACAAGACTAATTACTCCTTACTACAGAGAAATTTGAATTTCCCTAATATCAATGCCTGTCTCCCACCTTTGTCACAATTAAAAGGAAACACTCAAGATGTTACATTTGAAATATGATTCTAGGGTACAACTTCTTTTGGGAAACCTCATGCAGTCAGATAGAATTGTTTGGAAAGAAGGGGTTCGCCTTTTTTAAGAGTTTGCATAAAAAAAAACTTGCATATTTATTTTACTCTTCATATCTGATTTTAAAATTAAAACACTGAGTTTGCTTTTCTAACTGGAGGAAGAATCAGCTTCGTTGATCAACTTAAGGAAAAATACATGTGTTTACTTATAGAGCGTGTGTGTGTAAATATGTCTATAGAGAGACACACAAAGTGTCATGAACTGACTCCCTAAGAACCAGGATGAGATGTTGTTACATAAGGGAAAGGGAGGAACACTGTGGTTCAGAGTAAAAACCACATGTGAGAAAAAAAAAAGTTATTCACATTGCTTAAACACTACCGAAAGAAGCTCAGACGCTATGGTGAGAAAGACAGTGGAACAATCTATGAAGTAACAAATTATATGGCATGCTAAAAACCAGGAGTGCTGAAGCTTTCTTCCTAATTTTGCTAGGTTGTGTAGCCTTAAACACACTTCGCAGGCTTTTCTGCATTTACTATCACTTTTCCCAGAATCCCACATTCTTTGTTTGTTTGTTTTACAAACAACAGTCTGTGGTAACATTAGGCACTGTTTACAATTCAGGAAAAAAAAACCAAAACATTTGGAGAAGCTAAATGGTGAGCTGAGAGTCGCAGGGAGGTTCAATAGCTGAGCTTTGGTTGGCTCCAAATGCTCAAGTCCACATGTAAATTAATCTATCAATCACACTATACTTTTCCTGTATTTAAGAAGCCTAATCTACAGACTGTACTAAACTACAACATAACCTCTCATCTAAGTGTCAGTTATCTACACATACAATTATAGGACACCAAATGTTTCGTGCTGCTCAATTGACTGAACCATGGCACAAGTTCTTCCGAAAATTAGGTTCAAATTACCCTAAGTCGGATGATTTAAAAAAAAAATTAAATGACACCTAAAATAAGACAATTTTCAAAAAGCTGACTGTAAACTGCCTCTGATTATTTCTTAGATATTTAGAGATTATATTTTCTTACCTACTGTGTGAGAAGAACTGTTAGAAAAGGAAATAATGAATATATGTAGTATATGTTTTAGAACTCTGAAAACGTAAAGCACTGTAAATTCATTAGCTCTATGAATTACTATTATTAATATACATACCTTGGAAAAAGTGCATAGACTAATAGCTCTCAACAATATCAAGAAAACTTCTCATCAGTAGAAATATTCCTGAAAAACATAGTGAGCAAGAAGTACATGCAAGAGCCTCAGCTTAAAGCAACTCCCAAGCAAAAATAGCAGAAGCCCTCACAGAGGCTTGTTTTTGCAGGTAACTTCCACTAAGGTTTCTGATGTCTCTTTTTCCCCAAGACAACCAGCTGTGGTTTCTTTAAGCTGGCTTTGAGCCCAGGCAGAGAAACCCCCTAGAAGCACTCAGAGTCCCAACAACAACAAACCAACAAGGAAAAGAAATATTGAGAGCATTTACTGCAGAGTATTATTCACAGCTTGATTGAATTTACTGTAATTACAGAAATAAAGACTGGAATTTGAAACAATGAGCTGGAATATTCTTCTGTCTTTATATAACATTAATGCTACATACTAGGAATTATTTTTATGGACGACAATCTAGGCTGTTCCTTTAATAGTCTGAATAAACCGATTTCTTATTGAAGCACAGAATAGTTAATGAATTTGATCATTAGTCTATTTAATCCCCTAAAGCACTTTGGTTCAACTTACATTTAATTTTCACATACTTTATGTTAATCACAGGTACATCAATATGAAGGCAATGCTCTCTCTTTCTCCTTTGTATGAAAAATACAATCAACATTCAGGTCTGAAATTGTTTATCTGGACTAAGAGATTCTCATTTATGCAGGAAGTTGCAGGTGTATTCCACCTGAATAGTTCCTACACTATCCAGCCCGCTAACAGCAACTGTCAGATCAGAAGAAGAATTATTTAATATTTCCTTATGTCCCACTGTTTATCCTAGCTACTGACTAGGAGTAATGACAACTGGAATAGAACAGGAATCCTGAAGTTTCACACTAAGAATATCTTTGCACACCTGCCTTTCCAGCAGCACAGAGAGAACAGAAATGCTACTAAGTTACGGGAGTCCTTAGTATTTCTGTTATTTCAAATGTGCTGTCTAAAATGTAATGATTTTTTCAAATTACACAACTGCTAATGCATTTGGAAACTTAGATTTTCAATGGTTTATAGTGGAAAAACAGAAGCTTCCAGTTCCTTACTGCATTTTTTTTTAAAAAGCATTTCTGCTGTCAAGCATCGTTAAAAACAGTATCTATTGCTGAAAAAAAATCTGTTCAATCTATCCATTGCACACACACAGAAAATCCACAAACAATGAAGACATTGAGACAGAGATTATAATTTTCTAATAGGTTTTCATAAATGTAACAGTTCATTTCTCCCAAAAAAAAAGAAGATTATTTGCCCTATTGACACCAAGGAACTACTCATAACTGATGTTGCATGGTATATAAGTATTTGCAGGATTTGGAGCCTTGTTCAATATTTCTATTATGTATATTTTTATGTATAATTTCTATATATCTATGTATATATGTACATATATGGAAGAGCATCCTTCAAGTCATCTCTTACGGAGAATATCAACTAGGAACTCCTTCTGAGCTTCAGTAGCTGATATATTACAAGTAGCTATCTCAAAGCCCTTTTCAAATCATTTGACACTGACAATCATTCAAGGAACTTTCAGCCCAGACAGGCTTCACAGACAATTACTCAGTACCATTGCAATTAAATGGAAACAGATACAGCATAAATTTAGGGGCAGAGAGGGAATCAAAAAGCAAGCATTCACTAACATCAGGCTCCATAGGCAGCATATGGTACTCTATGTCTCATGAGGACTCATTCCTATTCCATCCCATAAATAAATTATAGAAGGAGAGTGGGATATAAGTCAATCACAATGGGAGATACCAACATGTATAAATAAGATATATATGACAGGCATGTACCAAACACAGAGGATAATTGGGAACCACCAAATTATGCACTTTTATGACCTTATCTGTCACTCTACTCCTTAATCCTTCTTTACTGACACTCCATGCTTGCCTGTGCTGGCAGTTTGCATTGGTGCAAACCACGCTGCAGAGCTTTTTCTGCCATCACTATTACACTGCAGTGTAATTGGTGAATTGCTGTGCAGTTTTTATTCTTCTTGGACTCACGAGCAAGTTATATCACATTGATTTTCATGCCTGGACTCCAGAAGTATTTTGGCAGTCCTCCAAGCTGCCTTCCAATGCCAATTTGTGTCCTATTCCAACCAGCCAGACTGTTTATTTCTGTGATCTCTGAACATTCCTTAATTCTGTTACAAAGTACATAGCATGTTTGATAATATGGAAAATTAAATCTGTTCCTCTCTGTATGTTTATCGGTACAAATTTCATTATGGAATTTCCCCCTTTTCCTCCCCATTTTTTTTTTTTAGTAGGAACTTGGCAATTCTTTTTCTTGCCAATGGGAACCTTAGAAAGGCTCGTGCTCAAAGTACAATGTACAACTGGAGCTATTTTGCCATATCTACATAGGGCATAAAAAGCAATTCCGAAGCGCTAGCCCTAGCTAGGATGTGGTATTTCATGGCAAGTATGCTTCCCAAATATGGATGTGGTTATATTATTATATTGTCCACTGAGCATTTGCATTACCAGAAATACACTAATAACACTCAACGGAAACACATACCTTCGTGGTTGTCACAAGATTGCTAGACTGCAGAGAACGGGGAGCAGCAATTCCAACAGGCAGCAATGATGTCTTTTATCAATGTATCTCAGACATTTTGCATATACTTTTAAAACCCTTCCCTTCCTACAAATTAAGCAGGATCTTTCCTCCCTTGCAGATGCATGCTCCTTCCTTACCTCCCACCCTGCTCCTGCAGAGTCTTCTCTAGCTCCTTGAAGCCACAGTGAACTGAGAAAGCAAAGGAAATGAGCTGGAGGAAGCTAATGTAACTGAAACCTACAGTAGAACAGACACAGGAATACACATGATCTATAAAGGCAACAACTGAAAAGGTGTTCAAATACCAAGCAAGACCATTTGTCCTAGCATTATATATCTTCTGGATTTACCATAACCTCTGTTTATAGATGACTTCCCAACAACACTGTCATGATTCACTATGAAAGATGACTTCGTAACTGCAGGGTGGAGCTTTGCCGTGCAGGAGGCACAAAGAGAAATCAACAGGGACATACAAAATCAGATAATGGAGTTAAACAGGAGTGTATTTTCGCAAAACATCTTTTGTAAAAATTGCAACTCTCTCCTACTGCATGCATTTCACTCTTAGAGTCATCAGTTGTGGTTCAAATGTCATTAACAAGACCCTCAGCCATAATTCTTACAGTTTGTTCCAGAGAACAGCATCCTGTGTTCATTTCTCTGATATCCAAACAGAATATCAACATGCCATTTCAGCTTCCAAAAAGTAGTGGTGGGAACTGTGAGAAAAGACTAATTATAGGAATTATGTAACAAGTTCACTTGGACAGCTCCTCAATTTGTAGACCTGATCTCTCAAATTGGGCATGTATTGCTAGTAAAATTTATAAATAAAATATACATGTTTCCCAGAACTATGATATAGCCTACTTATTCCTGTTGTTAAGCATTCACCATTCTATTTAAAATTAGTGCAATTCGCAGTGTTCGCCAAGCCAGTACCCATTAAGTGACCTAGAGGACTACACTGTCAGTACTATTTTGAATGGCATACCACAGAAAGCTGTACAAAGAACTAGGAAAGAAAGGCATCCAAACAAGATCTAATTTCCTCAGTAGATGTACATATGATCTCCCCAAAATGTGCTTAGAGACTGTCATTTAGATAGTCTCACATACTGCTCAGAAATGGCAGAAAGCCTCTTGACTGCTGCCTGCCAGCTATGCTGGGTAAAACAGAGTATGCAGTTATAATTTGAAGCAGGTTTAGCTTAGTTGCCTCAGAACTTCCAGTTACCAATTGCTGATCAGCCTCTAAAAGCAATCCTCACTGTTATCCTGCAGCTGCCTAGTGGAAAGTCAAAACAGTTGTCATCTAAGTTTCATATGTCCAAAACACCCCCTTATCACCCATAATAATAACGGCAAGGACAGCCTCCTAGAGTACAGTCACTGACCCTATTAATTCCTTCCAGGCCAGTTGTGCTTACCAATCCCTCTTCTTTTCCTTAGAGGAAACAGGTGCAAGTCTTTGCAAATTCTCATTTGCAGGCCAGTGGAATACAACAGCTGACTTGCTGATATCAGACTTGACTGATAACAACCAAGTGCAGTAAATCTACAGAAAGGAATGTCCACATGCTGAATGGACGAGAAGCATTCTACTAATATCCAGCAGCTCTGAAACAAGGCCTGCACAAAAATGCACCTTCGGTTATCTTGAGACTTTGCAAGTCTACATAGTCCTCTTTCACAAACCAGTACTTGCTTTTCAGAATCAGCACTGCATAAACATGATGCTAGAGAAAGAAAAGTTCCTTCTGAAGCAGCTTCCTCCTCACTCATTTTCCTCCTTGTTCACACCTGCTTTTATTCATCTTTTGTCAGCTTCCATCTTTCATAGAATCACCAAATGGTTTGGGTTGGGAGGGACCTTTAAAGGCCATCTAGTCCAACCCCCTTCAAGAAGCAGGGACATCGCCAACCAGATCAGGTTGCTCAGAGCCCCATCCAACCTGGCCTTGAATGTTTCCAGGGCATCAACCACCTCTCTGGGTGTCATAGTTCAGCACACAACCTGTGCTAGTGTTCCACCACGCTCAGTGTAAAAAGCTTTTTCCTTATACCCAGTCTGAATCTTCCTCCCTCTATTTTAAAACCATTACACCTCGTTCTATCACAACATCCCAAATGTGTTTTTCCCCAAACACATTGGTTGAAACCCACAAGATGGGACTTTTAAATTCTATTTGATAAAGGATTAGCATACCAAGGACTCTTACAAGGAAGCTATACTATGATATGTATAACCTCACACAGCCCCAAATGCATCTGTCATAGGAATTTTTTTTTCTGATTCTAAAAAACTTGTTTCTCTTTATGCTTCTGTTAGCCATTAGCTCTTCTAGCATTAGGATGCATAAATAAGAAAACAGGCAGTTTTACAATGATTCTGAATTTCAAGTATTAAAAATAACAGAAATATGATGCAATATTCTATTAGTATTAGGATTCCCCACTGCCGCCTCCTGCTCTGGTGCAGCAATCTGGTAGCATTTTCAACAAACGGTGCTTATATGTTTTATGGCCTCAGTTCAGATAGAAACACTTGTCCTGACCATTTGCTGCCAGCAATTTTAAACCAAAGAAGCATAAGTTAGCATTACTGTAAGTGTGATTTTCCAAAGATTATTTTGTATTCTGAATAAGTCATTTGAGACTTTGTGACCACATTTCTTCCTTCTCTCTATTTTTCTGGATGGTCTAATATCTTGAATACTCACATAATAGAGCTTAATTTATTATAATCTCAGTTCATTCTAAAGTACAAATTTTACAAAGGAAACAAAAGTTTCCTTTTCACTAAATGTTCCAAATTTCCATTCACATAAGCTGTGAAACAAGAAAAATTAAGGGATCACTTACATTTAAGAACTCTTTTTCCAATCTCACAGTATTTTTCAGATGAAGTGGAGAAAATAGCAGTAAGAAGAAATACTTTCAAGGTTACTGGTACTCTTCATTTGAAAATCCTTCAATCTTTCCTGTTTTGAATTATAATTATGCATTATAGACCATGTACAACAACTACAGGCCATGACAACAAAATTAAAATTTAAACTTTTCAATGGTGTCTACAACAGATGAGTGGTGATGCGTTATATTAAATTGTGAAAATTCCATATATTTTTGTTCTGATACAGACACGCATAACCGAATCTTAGAGTATGAAACATAAATCGTACTTATATTAGTACCTCACTGGTTGCAGATTTCTGAAGAAGTATTAGTAGAACTTTTTTGTAGAACTGGGAGATATCATTAAATGGAAATGGCACACAGATCAATAAAGAAAGAAATTTCCTACACAGATGTGTATGCTTATCTACCAGTGTGGTTCTAAACCAGAAGTTCCTAATTTCTACAACTGTTCTGCAGTAAAAGATTAAAGATGTGATCCTGGTATGATGCTGCATAGTGACAGAATAGTTTTAATCTACAATATGCTCAGGTCATTTATAAACATTAAATAAGTAACTATACCAAAATGTAACTTCAGCACATTTAATAATGAAAAAGGTATTAGAACATCACCTGACCTTTTGGATTGGACTTATGAAACTGTCACTAACAAACTAAAGACAACAGGAAAATCAGTCTCTGCAGCAAGCACTTCAGTACTTTCTTTCTTGTCTTAAGGATGAAAAAAAGGCACAGACAGAAAAGGAAGCAAAATTATGGGTAAAACTTTGTGATGATCAAACAGTAGTAATCACTATCAGATTAAAATAACATACTCTGCTCATTTTTCATGGATTTAAAAGGTTTTACAAAATACCAAATGGTTAAAGATCAGGCCCAACACCTTTTATATAAAAGCCTTGTAACCCTGTGTTTTCCTTAGAGAAGTCAGATATAAAAATGTGTATTTGACATATTATATTTTACTTTACTAACAAAAGAAGTTATTTACCTTAAAATGAATGTGATTCTTCAAGATGTGCTCTACAGATAGTCTTCTGTGTGAACATATATCAAAACCTTATCATGACAAAAATTGTAAGCAACAGAGCAAATCCAGAATCTACCTGTACCCTTTGGCTAGTCAGAATCCAGATAAAAGTTCTGAAATGATGAAAAAAAAAAAAAAAAAGAGATGGGCTGGGACATTCCCAAGGATTAAACATCAGAAAACTAAGTTACCATAGAAAGTAGCAATTGTTTTTCATCTGTATACCTACCTGTACAGATGAACCCCACTTTGTGATTACCTAGCAATTAGCATCTGAAGGCATTAGTCTCATATGACAGCTAAGTGCCCACCTGCAAAACTTTCCTAAAAATATCTCTGCTTCAAGCTAATGCTCAGTCCACCAGGGATACATTGTGGGGTTTGTTTCTTTTTATAGGACCTGCATGAATAAAAACCGCAAAAGCAGAGACAATTCAGAAGTGGATGGCAGAACTTGAGTTGGATGCTAACTTGCTTTCCCCAGCTGTCTACCCTTCCCAACATTTTCAGCCAACAGGGAACTGAGCTGCTCACAAATCACCTTTAAACTGCACTTTACAGCATAGTATATCACTTTGACATAAAGTCAGCTGAATAGCTCAGTTCAACCTCAGCAGCTGTCTCAAGCTAAAATTTTTCAGTTCATATATTGGATTACTTACACCGATTCAAACAGTAACTGTTACTGGCTGTAATGACCTAATGTGTTACTGTCCTCTGCTGAAGTTATTGCATCCACAGTTTAGTTGGCAGAATGAATCATCTACAGGCTCTAAAAACATTTCAGGCAAAATTACGTGGATCAGGTCAAATTACACTCAGCAGCACTTCAGGCTGTTAGCTGATACCGCATGGAGTGAATAAGGGAGCTTTCCCATTGTCTGTTCTCCTGGCTCAGCAATGAGGGCAACAAACTTAACTGAAGACTAGTAAACTAATAGTTTAGAAAACCACAGTCTACCACAGATGATTTTGCAATAACTTTTCTTACTGTGGCCTAAAACACTGTTTTAGAATTTGTAGAACAAGTGAACTGGGTTGTTACCCAAGAAGATGGCGAGTTATCACTCACTGAGTTCTTCCATAAAGCCATTTTATCAATGGAGAAGGCACACCTTTTCTCAAGATACCTTCAGCAACATTTCATCAATTCTCTCAAGAACCGTTTCAAAAATGTTTCGCTAACTTTCTGTAACCTTATGCTTCCCCACAGCAGATGATGACATCTTATTTTCCTATCATGTAAGAAACTTACTATATGAGAAAGAAAGATTTAAATTGTGTTGGAGTTGAGTAATCAAACTGATCATTCCTATCCACAGAATCCATGAAGGATGTTTCTTGAGAGACCTCATAGACCACTTTGCTCCCTACACAGAGAGGCTAAAGAATCTGGTGTCATTCAGAGCTCATGCATACCCCAGAAGATTTTGATGGCCAAAACACAGCTGCACTTCAATTATGGAAGCAACATCTGTACTATTAACCCAGACAGATTTAAAAAGACTATTTATTGTAGTGAGACTAATTAAAAAGAAAGGGCACACATCTGCCAAGATTGTGAGTTACCTATGAACATGGAAATGTGTATCCAATATGATCCATGAGCCCAGCAAATGTCGGAAAATGAACATGTTTACTCTGTAATTTATAAAAATTTAAGCCTCACAGTATAGACAGAACATGTAAGGTTTATTGTTTCCATATTAAGGGCAGGTACACAGAACAAAAAGATGATTTAGAGTCAGCTAAACAGTCAATCAACTTTACACACACACACACAAAAAAAAAAAAAAAAAAAAAAAGCAAGCCTCCAGACTTTGATTTTTGAGTTTCATTTGGGCCATGAGATGATCAGAGGGCTGGAGCACCTCTCCTATGAAGAAAGGCTGAGAGAGTTGGAGCTGTTCAGTCTGGAGAAGAGACGGCTTCTGTGAGACCTTATAGCAGCCTTCCAGTACCTAAAGGGGGCCTACAGGAAAGATGAGGAGAAACTCTTCAGCAGGGCCTGTTGTGACAGGATGAGGTGTAATGGTTTTAAAATAGAGAGATGCAGATTCAACATGGATAATAGAAAAAAAAAATTTTTACAGTGAGGGTGGTGAAACACTGGCGCAGGTTGCCCAGAGAGGTGGTGGATGCCCCATCCCTGGAAACATTCAAGGCCAGGTTGGACGGGGCTCTGAGCAACCTGATCTGGTTGGAGATGTCCCTGCTCCTTCCAGGGGGGTTGGACTAGGTGACCTTTAAAGGTCCCTTCCAACCCAAACCATTCTGTGATTCTATGAATTGTTATTTGCTCCACTAAAATTGATGGCAATATGATTTAACCACTCTGAAATAGGTAGCTGTTTCACTTTTACACTCTGTCCAAGTTTACACATGATTCTGGCAGCTAATGACTTTGAAGTGCTTCCTTCTTCCCCTCTTTTTGGTCTAAAAAGATCAAAAAGAACAAAGTTCTTTTAGTCCCACTGTGTGGCTGAGAAATGTGTTTGCTTTCTCAAATTTGCCTGGTGTTGGTCAGAGAAAATCTTGAATTGGGGGGAGTATCTGTTCAGCGAAGTAAGGCTCAATTGAACAGCAATCCCTATTTGAGCACACAGCAATGGTTTGTCTTCAATGACCAAAACCCTCTTCCAGCACAGAGCCCCCATTTCACCTCTGCCTCATCTCTCATCGACTTTAAAATGATGACACCCAGGTTGATTTAGCCTTGTTTATATGTGGTAACAACCTCTAATATCTGTTATGTAAAACTATTCCATAATGGCCTGCTTGCGCTGACAGTTTTATTTCACTGTAGGGTGACTTTGTGTGGTTTAGCTTAGTCTGAGGTGGGTTACGTTAAACCACAAAAAGGCATGTATCCACAAGGCAAGTCAGCGCAGAATGGCTACTGCATTTTAAATTCAAACCTAAACTTATTTCACAATAGTTCACTTAAGTACTTAACAAAAGAGACAATGGGGGTGTGTGTGAATATAAGGGTTAAAACAGTAAACTGCAAATGGTCGTTGTAAATACCTTTCAGGATAACCTTCTTTGCGGAGGAAACAAAGCCACCCGTGTGCTAGGCAGGAAAAAGTGAGGTGTATAGAGATTTTGAAAGCTCATTTTATGTGTTGTTTTGGGGTTGTTTTTTTTTTTTTCTTGCACTTATAGAAAATATCTAGAGAGTATTGTCATTATGTAATATATGGAAACAAAAAAAACCCACCCCAAAATAACCAAATTATGCACATGTACCCATATACAGCTTACCTTTTCCTCACTTTTCTTTCAGTTATTTCTAGTTTTTGAGATACTCCCGGTTAATTTAGAAGTAGTATTCTCCATTAATACACTTCATAATCTTTTCCTGTTTGCTTATATAATGACATGTAACATTGGTTTCTCAAATAATGATTTCTGTAATAATTGTACTGCTCTTATTGCATAAGTATGAGGGAAGCCAGTATTAATTCATTTTAATGCAGGCCTTCCACATACAAGATATGGCCCCTTGAAACTATGGGGACTTCAATCCTGATGAGAGAAGGAGTTAAAGAAATTTTAATAGATATGGCATTGATGAATTATTGCTGTGCATACTAAGGAATTAAGTTGATAAACAGTGCTTAATGTTTTGCTAACTACTTGCTTAACGATTTGCTAACCATTGTGCAAACTATCTGAAGCAGAAAGTCTTGCAATTCTTCATGAAAGACAGTCCCTGGTAAGGACTAGGGGGTCGCTTCAAGAACCAGCTGAAACTGACCCTGCAGCTTGAATAAAAGCCAAGGAATAACTGAGTTTGCACAAGAACAAAAGGTTACTAGCGGTGACAAAGAGGAGTCATCTACTTTCATCCCCACGACCCCCGACGACCACCACCAGGAGGCACTGCGCAAGCCCAGACAGGAGGAGTGTGTGAAAATGACCACTTGGGACTAATTTTAATATAAAAAGGACATAGGTCATGCATATGTATAGGCGTATTGCGAAACTTTATGTATATGTTAACACTTGGTTATATAAATTTGAAGTGAGTTGCCGTGTCAGGTGCGCATGGTTTTGGTGGGACTACCCCCCCCCGTGCTGCCCAGCGCTGAATAAACATACCTACTTTACAATCTTACAGATTGTGGAGTCTGTTTTCCGCACATCACTGAAGACTGATTTTCAGTGCACTACATTAGTACGATGTTGACCTTTCGTTACATCAACTGATAAAAGTTGGAAAAAAAAAGTAGGAACGTATAAAACCACTCATTTACCTATAAATGAGGTATAAATATCTCATTTTTTTCCCCCCAGACCACGCCAGTTCCAATGATGTTACTTTAACTGATATGAAATGCAAAGTTTTGTATGTTATATGCTGGCACAAGTATAAATCGTTCGCTTTGACCTATATTAAAGTGCTATGGATAAAGCTAGAATAGAGAGGCTTTGCCTGCCTTTATGTGAGAGGCAGCATACAAAAGTCATCAGGATCATTAGTCTGAAAGAGTTTTTCTAGTCTTTTAAGTGGTCAGTTTAAGCTCTGCAGTAGTTTCCACCGACTCAGTGGCCACTGCACAAACCTGTTTGCCTTTCCGGCATGGTGAGTCACTGAAACGTAGGGCGAGTACGCAGAGTAACCAACTCAGGCAGCACCAGGGCCTGAGCCATATCCCAGGAAAGCTCTGGCTCTGTAGTTATTCATCTTCCTACAGCCTGTTCTTTAAGTTAGTGTGCCTCTTCATCTGTATTCAAGCATAGCAGAAGTATGTATATGGTATTTACAATACTTTACTGTACATAACAGCAACTTTACTGGAATTTTAGGCTGTAGCCTTATGTCACATCAATGAACAAAATCTCATCCACTAGAACACACAAGGAGCAAGTATCTCTCAATCCTGCCCTCTCTCTCTCTCTCCAAAAAAAAAAAAAAACAAAAAAAAACCAAAACCAGCCCTCACAAGCCGGAAGCACCTTTTCCTAGCGCCTCAGAAGAGGAGCCACCACCACCTCACCCACGCAGGCAGCCAAGCCCCAGGCCGGGAGACCCCGGCCCACAGCCCCACCTGCCGCTCTCCGCGGAACGGCAAACCAGGTCGCTGCTGCCGATGGGAGACCGCTGACGGGCCAGGACGCTGCCCGCTCACTACTACAGCCCTTCGCACCTTCCAAAATCCAGGCTCGGCGCAGGGTCCATTAAAATAGAGTGTCGTGGGGGCTGGTCCCGACGTTTCCTTAGTTGAGGCCTGTGCGCATGCGCACGGAGGCACAGGGGCAGGGGCGGGGGCAGGGGCAGGGGCAGGGGCGGGGGCAGGGGCAGGGGCAGGGGCGGGGGCAGGGGCAGGGGCAGGGGCGGGGGCAGGGCCGGGGCTGTGGCTGTGTGTCTGTCTGTCTGTCTGTCTGTCTCGTCACGAACGTGCCGGAGCGCTCGAGGCGCGATTCAAGGTGAGCGGGGGCGTCTCGCGGCTGCTGCGCTGGGGCGGCGTGCGCGGCTCGCTCGCTCGGGCCCGTCCTCCAACCGTCCTCCAACCGTCCTCGCGCGGGGCAGGGCGAGGAGGGGGGGGGCGGGACGACGGCGGCGGCGCGGCCCCGAGCGGCGCAGCGGGCCCCGGGGAGTGTCCTGGCGCGGGTCAGTGGGTGCCCCAGTGCCAGGTGTAAAACGGGGAGGGCCTACGCCCTCGTTCCGCCTGGGGGAGGAGCTTGGCAGCGCCCTCCGAGCCCTCCGTGACGGGGCAGGGCCCCAGCCCTCCTTCCCAGGAGTCATGTCCTCCGCGATTAGCATCTCGGCGATGCAGGGTGGGCGAGGGCACAGGTGTGGCGGTTGGAAGAGACTGTTGGGACGGCCTGATCTCTGGAACTGGAGGGTGAAGCTAGTTTTATTGAGCCCCCAGATCAAACTGTGGGCCTGGGTGGGTAGAGGAATCCTTTACTCTGGGGTTCCTCCTCAGCACCTGCATCAGGGCTGCTGCGTAGCCTGTAAATGTGGGCATCTGTCATTGCTTCTGACCTCTCAGTTTCTCTCTCCTACATTATTCTATGTGTAGCTTCCGAAATGGGTATTGAAGCATCTGCAACACAGTCTCCAGTGGCTCTTTCACCTTTGACAACAGTGATTTCTAACTTGGTCTTGAGTCACATCTAGGAAAGTGGATAATCAATACACTTTCTGGGATTGCTCTCATGTGGAAGGCTGCATACTGCGTCACAGGCTTCTCAGAAAAACATCAGGTGCTGCTTCTGCTGAAGTGATGCCCCTTCCTTCCTGGGAGCATTCTTGTATTCATTCCTGACTTGAAATTCTGCTAAGAAAAATAGGCCTTTTGTGTTGGTATTTTTAAACAATTTTCAGCAATTCCAATATGATGCAACTATTTATTAAAAAAAAAATGCTTGAGAGGTGGTACCTGAGAGCTGTTAGCTTTTTTGATACCTAGATCTAAAAAAGTAAAGTTTATACAATCCTTTTTTGTGTGTATACTTACTGTAACTTTTGCTTTGTACATCAAAGTTGATAAAAAGCTTAAAGATGCTAGGTTTCTTGGAATATATATATTTAAAAAGATAGCTGGATCAAGATCCTACTATTATTGTCATTCTTCCATTTTCACCTGTTTCTTTCTTGAGCAAAAGACTGCAGCCTGCCCTCAACCCTTATAATGTGTCAGAGAATCTGCATGGAGAAAACACTATAGGAGGAACTTCAATGATGAGACATGAAACATTAGGAAATCTGGATTTATTAGTTAAGTTCATTAAAGTACTTACTTTTTATGACATATGTTTTTCTCCATTTATGACAGTCAGTATTGATTCTGGCTTCTACTTTCTGAAAACTTGAGTTTGCAATTTAACATTCTTCAAATGCAGAGCTTCTTATGGGCGTGGTGGACACTTTGGTGCCTAATCCATTACATTCGCTTTTCCATTCCCTTTTTCCTCACCTTGCTAGTCACAGTTACCATTTTTTTTTCTTCTTGCTCAGTCATTCCCATCTCAGTTTCCTTGGTTCTATCTCCTCATTTATCATTCTCAGTTTCTCCAGGTCTATCTCCCTATTCTCTTTCTCTCTTCCCTGCTTTACTGGCCTTCAAGCTGCTATTCTTGTCACATTTCTCTATTCACACTGATTCCTAGTGCCAGTAGTTCTCATCTTTTCTTCCTGCATGTTCCTCATTCTTCCTTTAAATTTCTTTCTTTGAGTTTCTTCTGAGGATCCTTGTTCCAGTTATTTTGACACCACAGTTTCAGAAGACTTCCAGTCTTACTTGTAGTCTTATTTAGATTGACTACCTTTTTCCTCCATGCTGCCTGAGCCTGATACAGGAGGGATAAACTACCCGCTCTTCCTTTTTTTTACTGGTCTGCGCATGGCATGGGCTCTAACAACTTGGAAGCAGGTGAATTCTTTTGGCAAAAGTATATGTTACTGAAAACAGTATCTTATGGGCAGTGTCTGAAACAAGTAATTCTAGGAACCAAGTCCAGGACAAACAAACTGGAGCATTTTGGCTGATTAATTTATTTTACATTTTTAAAATGAGTTGTCATATGTCTCTCTGCAAAAATGGTAAAAGAAAGGCAAGAGGATAAAGGGATAAGAATAAGACTGGGCTAAAATATACTTGAGACTCCTCTGAAGGTACTGCTGTTCTGCTTAATGCTCCTTTTGTACTCGTAGGGTGGGTCAGGTGATCTTGGCACAAAATGATGATGTTAAAAGTTGCAATTTTTACTTCATTTGATTTGAAGAGTGTCCTGGTTTTGGCAGGGATTGAGTTAATTTTCCTCTCAGTAGCTGGTGTGTTTTGGATTTCATATATGAAGAATGTTGATAAACACACTGATGATACAAGTTGTTGCTGATGAAACCAAGGACACTATGCGGCTTTCCAGGTCTCACTAATGTGCAAGTGTGGGAAGCTGGGAGGGAGACAGACAGAGTATTGACCCAAACTGCCATAAATGTCATTCTCAGTATATGAGTGGAGTTGACCGGGAGAGGGGAATGGCTCCCTCCCGCTCCTTTGCTTGCTGCTTGGTTTCGTTTCTGTGATCGCTGCTCGGGATGAGCTCTATCAGTCATTAGGACATCAAGTGGTGAGATATCGTGCATTGTTCATTTTGTGTATTTTAGTATCCTTATATTCTGTTATTGCTATAGTTTATCTGTCCTCTTTGTCCAATTAAATGACAGAGATTGGCCAATTAAAAATTTGGTTTATTAAAGCAAGTGACCAGTAAGCAAAACAGCGCTGGGCGGCCGGGGAGTCTCCTGCTCCGCCAACGGCGCACACCGAGGTAGCAAACCGTCCTATTCTTATACAGTAAAACAATGAATATTTCGTTGACGCTTATACATATTCATTACCTAAACCCGCCTACTCTCGCTTCGTATGTTAGTTAGTTTATCAGTCCTTCGCGCTTGCGCAAATTCTCCCAGGAATTGTGGGCGAGGGTCTTCGGGGGTCTTTTGGGAGGAAGGCCGTAGCTCTTCTTCATGGTGTACTTTTCACCTTTGCCTGGAATGTGCTGATCCTACAAGTTGGCAGTGTCCTTATCAGTCTGGGCTGATTCATGTCCTTGTTAACCACCCGTTTTCCTTGAGCAAGGAGATTTATGGGATGGATGCCATCCTATTTTTGAATCCTTGCTCAAGGATTAAGCACTCCCTCGAGATAATGTGAGACTGTTTCTCACTCCTCATGAAAACAGACTTCCCCCTCCCACTAATTGCTTCTTCAAACTATATGGTTAGAAAGTTACTGGTTTTATACCCTTCGTCTTGATGAGCCCCCACCTCCTTTCGCAGTCCTGCATGCCGTGTTTACATAGCTGGGTGCCTGTGGCCGACCTTGCGTATTTCGTGTAACTTTCTTGTTCTGACAAGGTTTGATGAACAAACAGTTCACAGTTTATTACAGTTATTATGGTAATTCTCCTTTGCTATTCTAGTAAACTGTCTTCATCTCAACCCACAAGTTTTCCTTTCTTCCCAGTTCTCTCCCCCATCCCACTGGGGAGGGGGAGGGTGAGCGAGAAACTGTGTGGTGACTTTCCTCATTTTACGGAGCTTTCCTCATTTTATGGTGCTAAAGGATGGTGCCTCTACTTATTTTCTTTATAGAATCATAGAATCATTAGGGTTGGAAGGGACCTTTAAAGGTCATCTAGTCCAACCCCCCTGAAGGGACACCTTCAACCAGATCAGATTGCTCAGAGTCCCATCCAACTTGGCCTTCAATGTTTCCAGGGGTGGGGCATCTACCAGTTCTCTGGGCACCTGTGCCAGTGTTCCACCTCCCTTATTGTAAAAAACTTTTTCCTATTATCGAGTCTGAATGTGCATGCCTTTATTTTAAAACCATTACCCCTTGTCCTGTCACAACAGGCCCTGCTGAAGAGTTTCTCCCCATCTTTCCTATAAGCCCCCTTTAGGTACTGGAAGGCTGCTATAAGGGCTCCCCAGAGCCGTCTCTTCTCCAGGCTGAACAGCCCCAACTCTCTCAGCCTTTCTTCGTAGGAGAGGTGCTCCAGCCCTCTCATCATCTTCATGGCCCTCCTCTGGACCCTCTCCAACTGGTCCATGTCTTTCTTATGTTGGGGGCCACAGAGCTGCACACAGTACTCCAGGTGTGAGACTTATCAGGTCCCATGGACTTGTGCACCTTCAGGTTCCTTAGATGGTCCCGAACCTGCTCTTCTGCTACAGTGGGCAGTTCTTCATTCTCCCAGTCCCTGCTTTTGCCTTGTATGACTTGAGTGATGTGGATAGAGCCCTCGCTAGTGAAGACAGAGGTAAAAAAGTCATTGAGTACCTCAGCCTTCTCCATGTCCTGGGTAACCAGGTCTTTGGTTTCCTCCTGCAGAGGGCCCACGTTCTCCCTGGTCTTCCTTCTATCCCTGGCGTACCTAAAGAAGCTTTTCTTGTTGCCCTTGTTGTCCCTGACCAGATTTAATACTGTTAGGGCTCTCGCCTTCCTTTACCTTATCCCTGGCCGCTCGGACAATCTCTCTGCATTCCTCCCAGACTATCTGCCCTTGCTTCCACCCTCTGTAGGCTTCCTTTTTGTTTTCCAGTTGGTCCAGGAGCTCTTTGTTCATCCATGCAGGCCTCCTGGTGTTTTTGCCCAACTTCCTCTTCGTTGGGATGCATCACTCCTGAGCTTGGAGTAGGTGATCTTTGAATACTAGCCAACTTAGTTGGGCCTCTCTTTCCCTCTAGGGCTTTATCCCATGGCACTTTGCCCAGCAGATAGATCCCTGAAGAGGCCAAAGTCTGCTCTCCTGAAGTCCAGGGCACAGAGCTTGCTGTGTGCCCTCCTCGCTGCCCTCAGGATCTTGAACTCCACCATCTCATGGTCACTGCAGCCAAGGCTGCCCTTGAGCTCCACATTCCCCGCCACATTCCCTGTTGGTGAGAACAAGGTCCAGCATAGCACCTCTCCTCCCTGGCTCCTCTGGCACTTGCAGGAGGAAGTTCTTCAGTCACTTTTGCATTGCTTATAATGTGAGGAAAGTTTGATTGTTTCTTACTATGTTATGATATTAGTGTGAATATTTGCTTGTGTAATGATGTTGGTGACTTTCACTGTAGAGTAAGTGCAGTCATTTTTAGACGTAAATGTTCATCTTCAGTGTTGTATTTTACTGTGACAGTTGTCATGGAATGAGTGACAGTTCAGTTCCTAGCCTCACTTTTTGTTCGCCCACTCACAGTATCTGGAGGACCTTCAAATTGAATTAGTACACAGGCTTCTCAACCAAAAGCTGTGATAATGGGAAATCAATAGCATTTTTGTTCCTTCAGAATGACAGGCATTCAAAGAAGTAATCTAGACTTACATTGTGTGCTATTTCCACTCTCATCTTTCTATGCCACTCTGTATTGCTTTTTCTTTCTTTTAATATGTTAATATCTGTGGCTTTTTTTTTTTAATAAAAAACGGTAGTTTTTTCTCTGTACTATCATAGAAAGCAGATATTTCAAGTATGTGTTAGGCACAATAAAAATGCTTTTCATCGTCTCTTTTCTTGTTCAGATTAGGGTTTTGTGTTTGCATAATACAGGTATTTAGTTTCAGGATAGCAGAAATTGAGCCAGCAGTTTTGACAGTGGGCCTTTCTGTAAGGCACAAGCTGTACAGCAATTCTGCCTACTCTGGATGGTTTATAAACAGTGGATCAAACCCTTAACACCACGGATAGATTTGAACTGAATATGAATAGTATGTACAGGAATGGTTTGCCTAGATTTCATGTGAGCTGTCAGATCACTGTTGATTTATATTCATTGCATTCTTAACTCATTATTTCTGCACAGAGCAGTTTTGTCAGTGGTTATAAACTTCAGCCAAGTTCTGTATGTGCACAAAATGTTTAGTAGAGTATGGTTGTCCTTTTCAATTCCACTGAGCACATCTGACAGTTTATAAAATGCTCATTGAATTGGCACAAATTCTCAGATGCTAAGACAATTGCTCTGGGGATAACAACTGTACCACTTGAATGTAAGTTTGTTAGGCAAGTGTTATCAGAGGGAATTTGGACTTTTGTTCTGAAAAATGTTTTATAAAAGAAGCACAAAGTGACATGCCCACGATCATACAGGAGGTCTATAGCTGAGTACGATGCTGAACTCAAGATCTGCCAAAGCTTATTGTAGGCCATCCTTCCTGCTAGAGTTTTACATGATCATATTTATTCCAGAGATCATATCAGCTGTGTGGGTATAAAAATGGATTTTTATTTCTCTCTGTAACTGTTAACTCCTGTATTTTCAGTGCTCTTTTTTTTTTTTTTTTTTTTAAAGTAACTTCATCAAAGTGTGGGGCTTTTTTTCCTTTTGTTGTAGACTGATGTTCTACGTTGTTCTGTCTGAAGACCTGTGCAGGTCACTTATTTTTCACTGATGTGATGCTGTAAAGACACATTTGAGATCCTTTTCTTGCAGTTTTTCTTGTAGTACCCTTAGGTATTGAAATACTGAAAAAAAAACCCTAACTCTTGAATAACTTTTGCCTAATAAGTAGATTTTCAAGTGCAAACAATGTTAAAATGTTTAACCTTTATCTGGTTTATGAACAAGATACATTTGGTGTGAGTCAGTTGTGGGTTTTAGAGGAGAGGGAAAGGCCAGGGATATGCTCATTTTCTCCTGATAACTTCTTAAATGTTTTTCAGCACTCCAGGCTGTAGTTCTTGATGGTCGGTGAGTGTTATAATGTAAGCACTGTAACAGTCTGGACAGAAGGTTCTGTGTTTCGCAATGTTCAAAGAATAAAAATGTTGGATAAGTGGTGATGATGTATTCTTTCTAGGCTGTCGTAGTTCAGCCCCGATCGGACCAGACTACGCAGTCTCTCTCTCACTCCCCCCACACTCCGAGAAAAACAGGGAGAGAAAATATAAGGAAAAACGGCTCGAGGTTTGAGATAAGGACAGGGAGAAATCCTTAAAGTTACCGTCACGAGCAAAACAGACTCGACTTGGGGAAAACTATTCATTTATTACTACAAACAGCAGGGTAATGAGACAGGGAACAAGATAACCTCCATTCACCCCTCCCTCTTCCCAAGCTTAACATTATCTCTACTACCTTCCCCCCCCGAGCGGCACAGGGGAAAAGAGGGAATGGGGGTTGCAGTCAGTTCATCATATGTTGTTTTAAGCCGCTGCTTCATGGTCGGGGGAAGAACTCCTCACATTCCTCCCCTGCTCCAGCGTGGGGTCCCTCCCACGGGCCACAGTCCTTTGTGGAACTGCTCCGGCGTGGGTCATCTCTTCCACGGGTGCAGTCTCTCCAGAACAGCTGTCCCAGCGGGCCCTCCACGGGCCACAGCTGCCTTCAGGCATCCACCTCCCCCGGTGCGGGGTCCTTCACGGGCTCCAAGTGGATCTCTGCTCCTCCGTGGACCTCCATGGGCTGCAGGGGGACAACCTGCTCCACCATGGTCGTCACCACAGGCTGCAGGGGAATCTTGGCCAGGAGCCGCATTACTCCTCCCCCTCCTTCTGAACTGACCTTGGTGTCTGCAGCCGTTCCTCACAACAGGCTGGTAGGTGTCTCTCAGGATCTTTTTTACATCTCATTCACTTCTCATCTCCTCTCCACTTCTTGCAGCCGGGCTGGACCGAGTCGGGCCCAGTCGGCTGCCCGGCGAGAGGCCAGAGGGTGAGGCCTGCAAGGCCCATGAGGCCTGCGCCTCCCCCTCTGCGCCTCTGCCCCCGCACAGCTCCTTCACATCTTCTCTCCTCTCTTTTTTTTTTCTGTTTTCCCATTCTTAAATACGTTATCGCAGAGGCGTTATCTCGAGACATTCTGCTACCAATTGGCTCGGCCTTGGCCAGCAGTGGGTCCGCCCTAGGCCTGGCCAAGTCCCCTGAACAAAGGGGAGCGACTTCTAGCAGTTTCCTACAGAAGCTACCACCTTAGGCCTCCCCCTACTAAACAAAACCACGACAAGGCTCATCTGTTTAGCTTCACTCCAATGTGCTGTTCTTGTCAGCAAGATAAACATTATGACAGAGTCATCAGATATCATGTCTCATTCCTTACTGTCCTTGGTTCTTGCGGAGGTTAGTTATTTATGGCACTTAGCTGAGAATAATAGTAAGAAAATTTTTATTTTGTATTAGCTCTGAAAGCATGACTTTTTCTCCCGTAAATCAGGTTCATTCCCGGTTAATCACTTTGGTGTCTCACAGTTGCAAGAACACAAATTTACAGTCCTCTTTTAAACTGTTGAAATTCAAGGAGAAATTTTTCAGTAAAACAGATCAAATGGTGATCTAATTATTTCTTGTCTCTGAGCCAGACCATTTCTTAGGAGAAAATGGACTGCTAATAGAAAGACTTGCTATTTCATCTGAAACATCTTACACAACAATCTCTTTTTATCATATACCTGCATACTGCTATTGCTGGCACGTGTGTATGCTTTTTGTTGAGCTGCACCTGACTTACGCATGCAAAGCTGCCTTTGTGTCTTGTAGGTGGGAACAGAGCGCTCTCAGTCAGCACAGGAAAGCAAACCAAACACATCTCCTACAACCTGGTAGGGGGTGGTGATGATCTCACAAGGAGCACAGTACATTATCAGTTTTAGTCTTTCCTGAAGGTGCCATTGAGACATTGTATAAAATCATGGCTTTAACAAGATAAACGGAAACTCTATTCACAAGTTTATTTTACATTTGAAGTGGTTTTCTGTGATTCTTGGGCATAGGTGCTGAAGTTGGCGAGGCCTGTATTTCATCCCCAGTTTCCAAATTACTAAGTACTTTGCCCCATATTATTTTTCAAGAAAATGTATGTTTCAGTTCCTCAAACAATGTTTTCCTTTGTAGAAATCCAGTCCGAAATTGCTACAAAAGCAAGGATGATTATACAGAGAGTGGTGCTGAATTCACGCCCTGGTATGTATTTCTCTCCAATAAAGGAGCAATGTGTTTGTTACAGTTGCCTAATGCTCCAAAATGGTGACAGTAGAAACAGACACTAACTTAAGATATTGATATTTATGTATCTTGTTATTGTTGCAGCAGTAAATAAAATTTATTGTGAACTGTATTTATTTAGTCTGTATATACAGATTTTTAAACTCTTGGGTGAGAAAAAAAAGGGTTAATGGATAATACATGAGAAAATCCTAAGTGTAGGGACTCAAAGTGAAGAAAGATTAGCAAGCATGGCTTTTTAATTCTGGCATTTGTTCTTTTTGCATTTTAAGAGATGACTAAAATTCAGTATTTTTTACTGTTCATTTTTGTTTCCTTTTAGTAAATATTCCTCCCATGTTTCAAAGTGGTTTTCTTTTTTTTTTTAATTTGCACTCTTGAGGATTTGTTTACTTCCTTGCTTACACATTTGCCTTCTTATGGATGTCAGCACAATATTTCGAATAGTGAGTTTATAAATTGTCTGCTGTGGAGGACCGACATGTGTGCATTAATTTTTGGGGGGAGTATTGTATGCTGCTCAATGCTAATGTAGTCCTAAGAGGTAAGAACTATTGTGTGATGTGCAAGTAAGTCTTTTCTGATGCAAGTCAAATGTTACAGCAGTAGCCTGCTGTAGTTGCCCAGTCACTCTGACTTAGAACATAGGTGGGTATCTGGCTCTCTCCTTTAAGTGCTAGTGGCTCCAGTTGTCACTCTAACCGATCTGCTGCATGTGGTACCAACCTGAGGATGAAGCCTCCAGTTCTGGGGCTCTCGGCATACGTTTTATGTGGGAAGCTTTAATTTAAGGGGTCTGTCTGTAGCTACAATGGGATGGTCTTGCAGCATATGCATGTGCAGTGGCAATGGTTTGTATTCCCCCAATCTCACTGAGTCAAAAGATACTGAAAAGTGAGAGTTTAAAACTTACCTGGTTAAAATTGATGGTCATTTGCTCCTGGGAAAATAGTGCACAATGGTTTTGTTATGTGAGAGAAGTCCCAATGCATGTCTTTGTTTTGAAAGTTAGGGGCTTTTCAGCACATACAGTACATAGAACCATTTTTTGAGAATGGGAACGGCCCCCCCCCTTTTTTTTTTAATTTGTCCTACTTGTTCATTAAAAATATGTGTAGCAAATAGCATGGGAACTGTCAGTCAGTGCAAGTGCCTGGTACTGACCCACGTGGGGGTAAGCTGACAGACCCATGGCAATCACCTCTTTAAATTGTAGTCTGTGACACACAATCTGAAAGTTGGTTGGTAGTTTTATACCTGACTAAAGATATAGCCTAACTTATTCTAAAAAGGTCTACCTTAAAAAAAGGGCTTCCCATATTGATTAAGGGAAACTCCATATTGATTAATTTATTTGTGTGATTTAAAAATATTTCTAGGTAAGAATGGACAGCCAGTGGCTGAAAACTTCCGACTGGAACAAAGTACAATAGCAGATACCATCCAAGCAGGACAAGTGCGTGTTAGAACCCTTTATCTCTCTGTGGATCCTTACATGGTAGGTGATGGACTTGGAGCTAAGCCAGAATTTGTTTTTTGAAATATCTTAAACTCTGTACTTGTCATGATGTTTAACACCAAAGTTACCAATTATAGGACAAATGTATCTGTAGTATAATTTAGAAATGATGTTCATTCTGATGGAGCTATATTGGGAAGGAATTTGGCATTACTGTGCCTGTGATATATATAGGAATATGACTTTATAGGACTAGGAAGAGACTGCGAGCCCTGGTATACCATTACAGATTTGTTTGTATCAGCTTTTTCTGAACTTTGCCTTTTTAATATAAATTTTAAAACTTTTTTTTTTTTGCCATGGAAGTATCTTTCAATTGAGGGCAGTGTGGGTAGAGGAGGAAGAACATTTCATGATGAAGCAAGAGAGGAACATGATCAGGCAAAAAAATTCTAGACAAAACATGTAAATGATTCAATTTAGACGTTATTTATCGATTACTAGTTTTGTTTCAAAATTAAAGTCGTATTTTCTCCTTAAGTGGGTGATGGCAGGACAAAAATGTGTCAATACTTTGTGAACAATGAAAACAGAGAGAGGGTTAGCAAATGAAGCCATAACCAGTGCTTGCATCTAATTGGGCAAAACTGTAGAAATCATGTGTTTGGGAGAGTTGTGGGTTGAAATGGAAGTGAAGGTAGGATGAGAACCAGATGGACCCAGTCTGCTAGTATGTAAAAGTTTGCTATTAAAGAGAATTCTGATCATTTGTTCCCTGCATAGGTGGAGGTAGTAGAAAAGAAACAGTCTTAATTTCAGGAAAGTAGGTTTATCTTGGGAATTAAGGAAAAGTTTAAGAATCTTGAAGTACTAGCTCAGGCTGCAGGGGGAGATATAAATAAAAGACTTCCGATTTCAGGATATTTCATTAAACAGATCTCTGTCAGGATAGTCTAGATATATTTGACTGTTCTTCAGTGCATAGGCATGGACTAAATGACTTGTGGGTGTTTGTTTCAATCCTACATATCTATGATTCATCCAGCTAAGGAATGGCATTTATAGGAGTGTCGTAGTTCAGCCCTGGTCGGGACCAGACTATGCAGTCTCTCTCCTGCTCCCCCCACCCTCTGAGAGAATAGGGGGAGATGATATAAGGAAAAACAGCTTGAGGTTTGAGATAAGGACAGGGAGAAATCCTTAAAGTTACCGTCACGGGCAAAACAGACTCGACTTGGGGAAAAATACTCATTTATTTCTAAAACTAGCAGGAGAATGAGACAGGGAACAAGATAACCTCCCCCCACCCCTCCCTCTTCCTGGGCTTAACATTATCTCTACCACCTTCTCCCCACCTCGAGCGGCACAGGGGGGAAGAGGGAATGGGGGTCGCGGTCAGTTCATCATTTCACGCCACTACTTCGTTGTCAGGGGAAGAACTCCTTGCATTCCTCCTCTGCTCCATTGTGGGGTCCCTCCCATGGGCCACAGTCCTTTGTGAAACTGCTCCGGCATAGGTCATCTCTTCCATGGGGTGCAGTCTCTCTGGAATGGCTGCCCCAGCAGGCCCTCCATGGGCCGCAGCCTCCTTCAGGCATCCACCTGCTCTGGTGTGGGGTCCTCCACGGGCTGCAGGTGGATCTCTGCTCCTCCGTGGACCTCCATGGGCTGCAGGGGGACAACCTGCTCCACCATGGTCGTCACCACAGGCTGCAGGGGAATCTTGGCCAGGAGCTGCATTACTCCTCCCCCTCCTTCTTCACTGACTTTGGCATCTGCAGCCGTTCCTCGCAACAGGCTGGCAGACGCCTCTCAGGATCTTTTTACATCTCATTCATTTCTCATCTTCTCTCCACTTCTTGCAGCCGGGCCAGGCTGAGTTGGGCCCAGTCAGCCGCCTGGTGGGAGGCCAGAGGGTGAGGCCTGCAAGGCCCACAAGGCTCGTGCCTCCCCCTCTCTGCCCGGCTCAGCTTCTTCACATCTTCTCTCTTTTTTTTCCCATTTTCCCCTTCTTAAATATGTTATTGCAGAGGTGTTATCATGGGATATTCTGCTACCAATTGGCTCAGCCTTGGTCCGTCCTAGGCCTGGCCGAGTCCACTGAACAAAGGAGAGCGACTTCTAGCAGTTTCCTACAGAAGCTGCCACCTTAGGCCCCCCTCACTAAACAAAACCAGAACAAGGAGTCTTGTCAGACCCAAGCCAGTCATCTTTGGTTGCATGGCTGACTTTGAGGCAGCATCTATAGAACGTGTTTGCTTTGGTAAGAGGAGATCAGAGTGTTTTTTTGTACTGAACAAACAAGAGGGGAAAGAGTGATCTAATAAAAGATGATGAAAATTTGTGGTTTATTGAGAGATTTTTGAGTAGCCCTTTGTGTTTGAAGTTTTAAACATCTCATGCCCAGCTTCATTT
The DNA here is from genome assembly GCF_036417535.1 of Chlamydotis macqueenii. NCBI lineage: Eukaryota > Metazoa > Chordata > Aves > Otidiformes > Otididae > Chlamydotis > Chlamydotis macqueenii. The sequence goes on from NC_141560.1 coordinate 40,562,529, forward strand.
GAACTCATAAGCAAATGATGTGTTCCACCAGAGCCTCTCATTAAAACCTTGCCTTTCAGCGCTGCCGAATGAATGAGGATACTGGCTCAGATTACCTCCTGCCCTGGCAGCTGTCTGAAGTTGCTGATGGTGGGGGTATTGGGGTTGTGGAAGAGAGCAAGCATAATAACCTTGCTAAAGGAGACTTTGTAACGTCCTTCAATTGGCCCTGGCAGACAGTGGCAATTCTAGATGGAAGCTTGCTACAAAAGGTAATGTAAATGCAAAGCCCAGGTAATCAATATTTTCTTTTCGTAAACCTTTTTTTTTAAAAATATCAGCTAATGATGCTATTTCTTAGTAAAAAAACAATACAACGTTATTGGAGCAATCAGTTCTCAAAAGGCAGATCAATTCACAGGTGGCAAAATCTGTATCAATTTATTTTATTTGCAAAGAAAAATGTAAATGCTTTTGTTGGTTACCAGACATGCCAGTATTATTTCAATTGTTGAATTTTTAATACATTTCCCTGAAGCTACTTCTGTTAATTAATTCTGTCAATTACTCTAATTCTAGTAGAACCCCTGATCCATGAGAATGTAGTCAGAAGACAAAAAAGACTTTTGATATATTTATTTCAATTTATTTCACTAACGTATGTTGGTGAAAGCTTTTACTTGACATTTTACATCCGCAGAAGAAAGGGTATTCAGTATTAAGTTGAAAGTGGAGAGGTGACAGTGCTTTAGGGATATTGTGTTGATCGCATAGAAACATAGAAGATATTCACATAGAAATGTATGATCACATAGAAAATTAATGTAGTTTAAGAATGTATACTTTCCAATAAACTGCTTCCTTTAGGACTCTTTGCCACTGATCTATCACCACAATATTTGATAAAGCAATGCTATTTTATCCTTTATGCTAACATAGGGATAGTTCACCATTGCTGGAAACTTCTTATCTCCCAACTGCTTTTTGATACTTCCATAACTTAAGTTTTTGTGAGTGACTTTGTTTAAAAACTTCTTTGAAAACTATGGAAATATAATCTTTGTTTCATTTTGTATAAACTTGTTATTAGGGTATTATGTAGGTAGTTTACAGATAGCTTGTCCCTACCAGTTGTACCTTGCCTGGTAAATATCCTGAGTTAGTCTTCTGTCCTCAGACAATCAAATAGCAAACAGCAAAACCTCACCTTAAAAAGAAATGAACACCACTGTGCATTTCTGTTTTGTAGCTTGTTCCGCAACTGGTAGATGGACACCTTTCCTACTTCCTCGGTGCAGCTGGCATCACAGGACTGACGGCCCTGTTAGGTATAAAGGAGAAAGGGCATGTGGCTGTGGGTGCAAATCAGACAATGGTGGTTAGTGGAGCAGCTGGTTCTTGTGGCTCTTTGGCTGGCCAGGTACGTAGGCTTAAGATATACAAGCATACTCTGTTACCAAGTTTATCTTCTGAAACGTGCTGGTTAGTAAATGTACAGATAAAATAATTGTAAATGTGAGCAGGTATAACTCCATGGGAAGGGCCAGTTGCACAGATTTGGCTCACACTCTCACTGAGAAAAATTTTAGGTGTGAAACTTAATTTCGTGTAACTCGAATAGGAGAAAACGACTCAAGGTGATTACTTGTCGTTAGCATAAATAAAGTAGATGGTATAAACACATTTATTTACTATATATTTATATAGTAGTCTGCCATTTGAACACAATCTTTGAGTTGACTGGCGACTTTCATTTTTTTCTATATTAGAAAATAGTCAGTAAAAAAAAATGTAGTAAACCCTTCTTTGTGTTGTGTTCCATGACATCCTTTGTGTTTTGAGATTTACAGCCCTCTTGCCATCCTCAGCTTTGCAGAACATATTGTGGTGTGTCTGTGTGTGTGTGTAGGTGCATATCTATAAATATACACATAGACACTCATACATCTGTACAAACACAAACACAACAGATACTAAGCAAGCTTGAGACTTACTGATAAAGAGGAGCTATGAAGAAACACTACATAAGCAAATCCATGAAGAATATATTTAAATCAGTTATTGTCCAATCTTTTTGGCCTTTTATTAGCTGTGTTACAGTATTTGGCAGATGGTGATTTTGTACTATATTTGGCTCTCCAGTACTGCCAGTCATTGGTGACTCGACAGACTAAACCTCCTGCAGTCAGTGAGTCTGGAAAGACAGCAGATTCTGATTGTACCTGCTCCTTCTCTAGGTGTGAGGAGAGAATGACGAGGCAATTGTGTCACATGAGATGGGAGCATGCGCTGAACTTTGCTGCCTGGGGTTTAGTGGGATGGTGGATAACTGTAACGCCCCCTTCTTCCCACTGGTACCTTTATGCAGATGAATGATATAACTTCTCTTTGTTGGTTGGGGTTTTTTTGTTTGTTTGTTTTTTCCAACTGTGCACCTGCAGATTGGCCGTCTGGAGGGCTGCTCTAGAGTGGTGGGGATCGCTGGCACAGATGAAAAGTGCTCCATTTTGGTCCAAGAAATGGGGTTTGATGCTGCTATCAACTACAAGAAGGGGCATGTGGCAGAGCAGCTACGTGAACTCTGCCCAGGCGGTGTGGACGTTTACTTTGACAATGTTGGTGGAGACATCAGTGATGCAGTTATAAGCCAGGTGATTATACCAGCTGTTGGGTTTATTCTAGTCTTTCTCCAATGTCTGTGTGCCCAGCTTTGAAGTAATTCATACTGGAGACCAGCCTGCAATACAGCAAAGCAGGCTTTCTACTTAATTGATCTAATCCAGGTACTGATCCTGGTCTTGAGGAGAAATCAGGTATTTGAAATCAGTATCTGTCATTTGGACTAACCTGGCAGTATAGTAATAGAAAAACAATTTCTGCTTCCTGTCTCTCACTTCTTTGGCCAGGAGACCTGGTAGTATTCTAAACCTTGTCTGTCAGTGTAGTAATCTTACATTTTGTCAGCTTTGGTTTTCTGATTTCACAAAAGACCAGACTCTGCTGGGCCTCCATAAAGATTCTTGACCAGCAGGGTTAATTTTCAATGTGAAACTACTCTATGTCCTGGCCAGGAGGCTTTGGTGGCAATGCCATCTTTAGGAGGTCTAAATCACACCTGTATCCAATAACTGTGTCAAACTTCTTTGTCCTATTACCTCTCTCCTCCTGACAAAAAGGGCATGCAGTAAAATAACAATTTCTTATATTCCTCGTATTTATTGCCTTTTTGAATTACACATGGGCAGTGCAGCACTTCTTTTTTGATTATTGCCCTGCATTTATCTATTTGAATGTTGTCATAGTTTGAATGGCACTGCCTGCAATTCTCCCACTCTTCTGTATGAAATTTGTCTCTAAATAAGGATACCCAGGTGAAAATTTTGCAATATAATCTATTGCATCTCTGGAAAATTTAGTTTCTGAGACCACAGAATGTAATTTTTCTCATTTTGTGCTGTCCCAAACAGATGAATCAGAACAGCCATATCATTCTGTGTGGACAGATTTCTCAGTATAACAAAGATGTGCCTTATCCTCCTCCACTGCCTCCTGACATAGAAAAAATACAGAAAGAAAGGAATATCACAAGGTACTTTTCTCCTCCAGAACTTGTCACCAGGTTCCAGGTAGACTGCGCACGTGATAATGTGGCTCTGATGTTCGGAACGTAGTCTGTAGATCCGCAATAGGCATGTGTAATCAGAACAGAATGTTGCCCTACTAAAAAAGGAAACTATAATCACAAGGTCAGTAAATCCTTTCCCTTACATTTATCTGTATCAGCATAAAAAAATGGGAAAGAATGTTGTTACATGTTAATTTAGTTGTCTGTTGTTACGCTTTGTTTGTGGTTACTTTATCTAGTCCTGGAGCCTCTGACAGATTCTTCAGTAGAAGGGAAAGTGTTGCCATGGTTCTGTTTTCAGATGCTTTGCAGAGTGCCTTCGCTCCAAGCGCAGTGGTTCAGACAGAGAGGAAATCAAATATTTTTTAAAGGAAGAATGCAGCCGATGCAGTGATTGTATTGAAATTTTATTTTTAGTATTGGGGGCTTCATTAAATAAGAGGACTATAGGTGTGACAGATATATACAGGTAAAACACTGATTTTTGTTTTGACTCTGGGAATTGCTGAATCTCCTGTCAGGATTCAGGTGGAGCTAAGGCAGAGATTAGGAGCAAAGTCTGAAGAGATTTTTTTGTTCATTGCATTGCAGAAAGTTGGCATGACTTTTGATTTCTGTGCAAACCGATTGATCTCTTCTAATTAAAATTCTTTTCTTGTCTGTTGTCTGCACTTTTGAAAAACAGATAAAAATACTAAAATACACCATGTATACGAGAAGGCAGTGGAGAATTTAGTATGTTGCTACAAGTTATTATAATTTCTGATGATCATTTCAGTTTCTCTTGATTGCTATAGACTGTTGTGACAGCAGGATATGCAAAATTTTGCAGAAAGTGAATTTATACTCACCATCTAGTTGCAGGTTCATTAATTATTCTCCTTACCACAAAAATAAAAGTAAAAAAGAGTAGGAATTTGCTCATATTTTATGGACATTTGCTTATTGTGGCAAGACTACTTGATTTTTATTACTCTTCTCTCTGCTACTTGAACAGACTTACTTGTCTACGACCAGTGTTACTGTCAAACTCCCACTGCAGGGAGCTGTCTCAGCAAGCTGGCAAAGCTGTGAGCTATGTCTCATTGTAATTAGTACTCATAACCCTTCAGTTTCAATAATGCTGTTTCCTGAAAAGATATGTAAAGATTTCAAAATATGCTTACCAATATTTCTTAAATCAAGGCTCATTCTTTTCTTTCACAGGGAAAGATTCTTAGTGTTGAACTACATGGACAAACAAGAAGCTAGTATATTACAACTCTGTCAGTGGATCCAAGAGGGGAAACTGAAGGTAACAACTTTTACATTTAATCTGTTCCCTTTGATATTATCTCATCGGGTCGTGATCTGACTACAAGAAGTCCATTTCTTTGCCTGTGGCTCTCTTACCATGCCTCAGAATTAACAGATTTTCTTAAGAATGTGTAAGTATCATTAAAAGCTTACTAGGTAGCACTGTTTTAAGAGGTACCTGCTGAGGATGGTGTGACTGTAGTATGACAGGATTTTCTAATTACATGCTGCTGATGTCCGTATTCTTTCTTTCAGCATAGGGTGGAAGTGCTTTTTTACTTCAGGGATCAGAACTTCAAAAATACGTTCTTTCAAATAACCGATTAGTTCATGTCCTTGAGTGTTTTTAGGGATCTTGTCTGAAATTTTGTTTCAAGCTTTATAATCACCATTTATTATTTTATGATGGGTAGATGCTTTATCCATCCCTCCCTTGTGAAGTCTGTCTAAATTAGTTTTTGATTCTTCAGGTTACCAGTAAATTTTCCTGGGAAAATCCTGAGACGTGAAATTTTAGCAGGGGCAGGGATGTTCCAGTTCTGACTGAAGAATTAAATCGCCTGCACATTTATCAGAAAGTATTCACTCCTCTCTTGATATAAGAATTTGGCCCAAACAGAGCAATGTCCATTGTAGCAAGAGAGTTCTTTAGATTTTGGTAGTTTCTGTGGCACTTTCGTGGCACATTTCTAGGAAATATTAATCTTGTTTGAAGAAAGCTAAAAGGACTTGTTTGCATTGACAGGTCAGAGAGACCATAGTAGAAGGCTTAGCAAACATTGGTGGTAAGATATATTTTTTTTTAACACCATTTTCTAAGAATAACAATCTGATAAATATAATGACAGTAGAGGTTAACTATGTCCTTTGTTTCATTTGCCAATTCAGATTTCTGTATTTTATCTAAAACATGATTTTTATGTTATAATAAAATGTATTATTTTCACAAGGTATTAAAATGTTCGGTGAGAATATTCTTTTATATTAAAAATAATCAAATACATTTTGAGATTTTTTTTTTGTTTGTTTTACTATCGAGGGAACAAATTGTTAAACTGCTACCTTAGCAGCTAATAATAGTCATCCTGATCTTACAGATTTAAGGTCCTGCCCATTTTTTAGAATCTGTGTGTAAGAAAATGGTATTTTGGAAACCTTGAACATATACTTTAAAAAAACCAATATCTAACAGTGCTTGTTATTGCATTTGCTAACAAAAAATAAGTTGAAAAGTACAACCAAGAAAGGGGAAAGCATATTAGAGATTGCTAAAAAAAGTAAAAAACAAACAAACAAAAAAATCTTTTAAAGGAACAAAATAGCCTGTAGCCTGTTCAAAAAATCTGTAACAAAGAAAATAGAAGAAGGAAGGAGGTCTTGTGACTCCTGTGAGACAAAGCTAGAAAGCCCAGTGATTCAAGGTGTGCTGTAAGAATGCTTCCCTTTCAAGTAACAAGGAAGAGTATGATTTAGTCCATTTAGTTGTACGCCCCACAAGATTGGAAACTAGTAGAATTAAGCAACAGCCAAATCTTATAGATTTAAATTTATTCTAGTTGTTGCTACGTACTGGTATACATATGTATTTTGAAGGAATTTGATCAAATACAGCAGTCATATTTCATATTTTCTTTATTCAAAAATGTATTATTTTGCACTAGCTTATCGCATTTATTGTAGTACATGGACTATTTGTAAACCTTTTCCTTTCACAAAGGTTTGTGAAACCCACAGCGCTTGTGGGGTCTCCAGTTACGCCTTGTCTTTCTGTCTGGTATTTGTATCACAAAAACAGCAAATGTAATCATTAACTTGTACAGGGCTAAACAGTTGCTTACAAATCCCTTTTTAAAAAATTATTACACAAAACTGCCCTTAGTAGTTTATTACAGACTAGCTTTTTTTTTTTTTTTTTTTTTTTCTTCTTCTTAATTTAGCATGTCATTAAGGATAAATATGTTTAGGTCCAAAACGTGATCTCTCCATTTTGGGGAGCTATTTAATACATTTGCTTCTACCATTTTTTTTTCTTTTTTAAAAGTTACTTGGCACATTTTGCTTGGCACTAATTTCATTATTTCTCTTGAAGCTGCTTTCCAGTCCATGATGAATGGAGGCAATATTGGAAAACAGATCGTCTCAGTTTCTAAGTAAAAGTCATTGCTTCAGCAAAAATAATTTGATTCTATCTCTAACAGTGAGCAAATTTTTACTTATACTAATTTCCATTTCTTAAGTAAACCATTAAGTTGTTCTGTATGTATGAAAGCAGAGATTCTGAGATGCTAATAAACCAAATAGAACTGGAAACAGGAATGCAATCATTTATACTAGAAACGAGTAATACGTTCTTTGACGTGATTTTGACGGTTGCCAGCTAGCACACTTGCAAATATTTCATGCATATGGTTTGAAAGTTAGAACATCCCAGGAACCATTGCCAATAAGCAATTTGTATGCAGCCACCTAGTTTTGGTCATCAGAAGAATTTACTAGCATAGATGTGCACCTTCCCCATGCTAGTTTGTCTCAGTGCCCAGGAAATTCTCTAGGAATTTTCAATTTACTAGTGTAAGTTTGCCCTGATCAGCCCCAGTCAATCTGGCTGATCATTTTAGAATTTAACTGTTCTCATTTTTACAGATAATTGCAATGAAAAATTCCATTCGTGGAATTCAAGGTCTCTAATAACAAATACATCTCCATTTTGCCATCTGGAACAAATTTCCACTGATGTCTTGTCCCTTCCTCTGTATCGTTATATCCCCTATTTTCAGAGCACTTGAAACCTAATTCATTTACAATTCCATCTGCCTGCAACCTGAGACTTTCATCAGAGATACGTTCAGGTGTAGGGTGGGCCTTATTTACTCTTCTCAATCTCTGCATTCCAGAGTGAAGCTTTCTTTTTAGAATTCCTTTTCTAAAATCTTCTGTATCTTATTTTTATTATAGTCTCCCTGATTTCACTAGTTTTTCTGTTTTTTACACCTCCCTAGGGTGACAGAGAGAGAATCTCAAAACATGCTGCCTGATGACAGAAGATAACTTTGCAGGCAATTAACCTCATGTTCCCTCAGTAACTTATCTTGGCTCAGAATTTTTGGTCAAACAATGCTCTTTTACCATCTCAATGGGGAAACTTGAAAAAATGAGTGGCCATTTCAAAGTTTGACTAGCATAACCCCAAGCCAGATAAGACTGATGAGATTAAGTATCTCTCTTCAAAAGCAAGGAACAGAAAAGGGAACAGATAATTATCTTAAAGACATTAGAATTCCACTACAATGTACATCTAGAGACATAAACACATACTTATTTAGAGAACAGGATTGTTCATGACACGTTCTGATTTACAGGCAATTGGTTTTGGTTTCAATTTGTTTGCCTTTAAGAGAAGTGCTTCCAAACAGCAGGGTCACCTGAGCTGTCCAAAGAACAGATTATCTAGATCTGCATGAGTCACTACCTAGGCCAAATAAATGGAATCCAAGGACTAAGAAAGAAACACTACACAAGAAATTTGGCATTATAAATCATTTTGTGTGCTGTGGCAAGTAAGACAACAAGTATCAAAATTGCCTAAAATGGCTGTAAGCAATATGAAAAACAGCCCTTTCATGTCCTAGTGCTGAAGCTGGCTCTCAAAGAAGGAACCATGCAGTGATGGATGCCATAAACTTTGAGGAGGAGAAAGACACCTGCAGTATAGCATTAGATGGTCTAAAATCTTACAGTGTGCGTTTTTCAACTACAAAACTAGTGACCGGTTCACTTTCAGCAAGATTGTGAATCCAGCACAACTAACTCAAGCAGAATTAATAACAGTGGCACACTGGGACAGAAAATAAAATTTTTATGCAGTAAAACCAGTATGATTATAGTTGACAAATGAAGACAGAAAGCAACAGGTGAGTGAAATTCTATGAATTCCTGCATATTGACTGTTTATAGATGGTAACTCAGTTGTGAGAGTTAAGCAGAGCAGGCTCGTAAGGCTTGATAATTTGTACATATATTACAGTGAGAGGCAGGAGGAAATGCAGTGATCCTGAGCACTGTCTCGACTTGGATTCCTGTTATGTCAGCTGGACTTAATGGGGAGGGAGCTGATGGGATACAGTCTTTACAAACAGCAGCTCTAATGAGTGTGCTGTGTCCATTGTCCCCTTTTCTTTCTTCTTTCCCTCCCACTTGCTCCCACATGCATATGCCTGATGCTAGGAAAATTCAGACTGAAACACCATCACCACTACCCTATGCACCCCGTATTTGCATTCAGCCTCTGCCAGGCAGCAGATTAGCTTTAATGCACTTTACCACACTTAATCTTTCATGAATAAATGTCTTCATTCTTACAGTTCATTCCTAAAACAAATATCTAGCTACAAAAGAAAACAGCCTACTCCATGTACATGATCAGCCATTAACACTCCACACCCCTGCAGCAAAGCTGGTCTTAACCTGAGGCTCTGTTGCTACTGCTCCTGAAAATTGTGATTGATGCAAGAATATTTTTAAAAATGAGAGTTGTATTGCCGTTCCTGCTGAGTTGAAATAGTATCAGTTTTAATTAGGAACAGAAAGTCCTCCATTGAATTTGGGGTTTTTTTGTGTGTGTCTGTTTAATTGTACATAAATATATAGAGAGCTTTTCGGGGCGTCGTGTCACAACGGTGTTTTCCTGTTTTCCTCCACCCTTGACAGCTAACCTCTTCCCATACACAACTTTCAATGTCGTATAACATGCATTTCCCCAAATTTGGCTTCCTCCAATCTATCAATTTTATTTCCACTTCAACAGCCTGTTTTGAGAAAAATGCCTTTTATTCTGAAAACTGAGGATCGTCTTCTGTTTTATTCCAGCCTGCTTGGAAGGAAGTATATCATAGGGTGGTATCCAAAGCAAGCTAATTAAATACCTCTATATTTCAAAAGAGACTTCAGCTGTGAACTGTGGTGAGTTTGTGTTGTATGAATGCAGAAAAGCAATCATAACTGTAACCACTACTGAAAAAGTGTTAAAATGATGTTTTCCTTTCGTGTTATGGGTGAAGGCCTCAGTCTGAGATATTTATGTTTCCAGAGTTGCATTTGTTTGTCTTAAGTACAAATTTTGTACTTCTGAACAATATTTGCTGAAGAACTACTCCAGAGTGAGCTCATCTCTGGCACTGTGAGTTGATACACCTTCCAGGAATGACAGTCCTCTAAGTTTTTTCACAACTAAAACAAAGTATGATAAAATTATAAAATTCCCAGCACTATTATTTTTACAGCAATTGCTTAGTAATCCACAGAAGTTGTAAGCCTATTAAGAGCTGATGATGTGAGGAGTGATCCAGAGTGAGATCATGCTAAGATACTAATTCTTTACCGGTACAAAGACAGCTTGATTGCAGCAGCATTCCTGTAGTTAAGTAAGCCATGGAGGGCAATATAGATTCTATTAGCATATAGTCAAATAGCTTTAGGGCAGGGGTGGGGGGGAGTAAACCTCATCCTGGTACCTCTAATGTTTAGGATTCTCACAGAAGCATTTTACTTGTGAATCCTGGTTCATGTTACCTCTTAAAAATAAATAAAAATCAAAGAGAGAAAATGCATTAAAACAAGTGCTCACAGTTGTAAAAAATATTAATTCATCTTTTTTTCCACCTTGTCTTAATTTCTTAATTATTGTAATAGTGTGACTCTTCAGCAATCATATATTTTGCACTATAGGAAAGGTGTCATTTAACAAAGAGTGACAGACAACTGGTAACAAAAATCCAAGACGCTTTGGATGTAGTGGATAGACAGTCACTGGCTGCAGAACCATAAGCGTTTGTCCCATGAAGCTTTACCTTACAAAGATGGTGAGTGATAGTTTATAAGATCTTAAGCAAGGGCAAGCATGAATTCAGAGTAGGAGCTGTGTGACCACAGTAAAGTACTATGAGTTCCGCTATACAGTCTGTAAATAAGTATTTCTTGTTGCAAAGGTTAATAAAACAGTATTGGGAAGAGAGACCTTTTTTTTTTTTCCCTTATTTTTCTTTGAGCCAATATTCTGCTTGTTTGCGTTTGGTAAAGTTTTCTGCACTCCCATTCCATCCCTTCTCCTTTATAGTAGCTGTTGTTAGAAAAATGGAGAGAGCAAAGGCAGATGTCTTTCAAATAGCTTCATCTCTTTATTCTATATTTTAATGCATTGATCATGGAAGAAGCAGATGCAACTTAGTCCTGTTGTTTGTAACATTGCTCTCCTCTATTGCTACACTGCCTTTCTCTTCACTGGCTTCTCTTCACGGTGGTAAGTGTTTATACAATCCATAAATAGACTGTCAGGGACAAAAGAAGAGCACAGGCAGATGGCATTATCCTGCAACAGGAACAGGTAACAGCAGCTGGAATAAGCTCTGAACCTAGAAAATATTTTGTGAGACACAACTGGCAACTCTTTAGGAAAAGCACAGAAAGAAGCAGAAATGAGTCAAGACTTTTTAGCCACAGGAACACAGAATTTTGCAACCAGAAAGATACCTTGGATAGCAAAATGCACTTTTGTTACAGTACTGTACTCTGGGGGGAGTGGTGGTAAGAGAGTGGCTGAACAGGTCAGCAGTATTGAAAGAAAACTGAAAGTATGAAGTAGCAAAGTAGTGTGTATGCAAGAATAGGGAGGTGCAATTTATTTGTATAGGAGACTGAGGGCAAATGGTGAGAGAAGGCAGTAAGGTTTTATGGGGCTATGGGTCTACCCTCCTCCACCCTCTTCTTGGACTGTCTTCTCCATATCTCTGAGACCTTCCTGCAGTCCCCACTCCTCTGCAAGAGACTCTTCCTCACCCCATCATCCCCTACTTGCCTTCCTTTGTCTCCCAGGCTGGGGAATGTGGGAAGGGAAAGTAAAGAGCCAAGGACCAGGCTCTGATGGGGTGAAGTTTGGACAGGAGTCAGCATGGTTGGACTTTCTCCTTGTTTTGGGGGTGACTGGGGGAGGGCAGGACATGGTCTACTGGTGCTTTTCCTGCTAGGATGGAGCTGCCTTTATTTCCCACTCCTCCATAGTAGTACCTACATCTCTCTTTTGGCAATAACAATCCCATTAGAAAGCTGCATGGACAGCAGTCAGCGTTTCAAAACTGGAACATCTTGTTCCGTGTCCTCGGGCCAGGCAGCCTGAGTGAGCCTTCAGTGTCCTGCAGGCAGCTGTCTCTCACCTCTGCCTCTACCTAGGCCAGCTTCAGAAAGGGGTGGTTCTTAAACTTTGGAACTGTTTGGGTTTTTTTTTTATTTTTATTTTTTTAGTATGCTATAGAGATAGTGGGAAAAGCACATGAAAAAAGTGTCTCTCCTCCCTATCCTTGCATCTTCCATTACCCTGAATGCCAAGATCTCTTTTTGTGGGGATCACTGGATGGGACAGGCCTTCACTGATAACAGTTATAGGAAAACATGCATGGCAGTGGCATTCCCCTGGGAACTTCCCTCTGCAAGTTTCGTTCAGCTCTCAGAGCACTGAGAATTACACACATAAAAGAATCTTCTCAGTTTTTTCTAGTTTATATTAGGCATTTCACAGCATCTTGGACGTAATTCACCAATGAACACAAGAATTCCTTCATAAGCAAGCAGTAGCATGAAAATTTACATGTGCTTTTTCTAAGAGGCATAAAAAAAAAAAAGGAAGTGTATTTGAAAGGCAGTCCCAGATGGTTTTTTTTCTTTCCAAATAATCATTTCAAGTGTGCTTTTAGCATAGTTTTGAATGACAATTAAGTATTTTAAAGGAGCTCCTTTGTGCAGATTATAAAGAACCCAAACAAATCAGAACAACAAGCCCTGCAGACTGTTTTAATAGAAGCACTTATACTATGAAAGACTGAGTTGTCACACAGATCATACTGATGTCCACCAGCAGTATGTAAAGTACTTTAGCAGTCTGGTTCCATGATCTGCCACTTGCTTTCCTCACTTCATGTAGCTCTGATTTGTCCTCCTAATGAACAGCTTGGAAAGGATACTCTTTACTTCAGAAGACCTCTGTATTCTCATGCTTACCCTGGAACAGCCATGTACTATTTTAGAAGAAAGCCATATGCCAGAAGTAATGAATGCCAAAGCCATTTACTTTACCCAGAAACACAGCCCTGACCCCCTCACTTACACACATTATAGGCATGAGACCACACAATTCCTTTGGGCTTTCCCATCCTGAGGGCACTGTCTCTATTCTTTGCTTTAAAGCTGAACTCCGACTACAGCTAGGAATCCCAGCAACACTGATCATTCACTGTCTTTTCACTGGTCAAGTGTAGGAAAATTGGCAACCTCAGCAGTGGAAAACATAACTACTTCCTCCCAGAGAGCACGTTAATTAGCCAGAACTCCCTTGACAAGATCAATAGGCCATGGCTCAGGTAAACATAAACACAAATACACGTATACACACCTACCAGCCTATAAACTGCTCATATGTAGCATTATGAACTGAAAAAGTGTATAAGGATGGGATTCTTACTGTGAAGGCCACCACAGGATCTTTGCAATAATCTTTATTTCATAAAGACATGTGGTCTAGTCTTGTAAAAACATATGTAAATCTTGAAATAAAAAATAAAGTTAAGCACAAATCCTGGAGCTCGTTATCAAGATCTATGCTCATTTTTTTCCCAGCATTATAAAAATTAAGAATTGAATGAATTAAAGTATTTCCATTCACAGTAGTAATGAGGAAACATTTGATTTGTGATCCATACAGACATACCTATCTTCTGTATCACAAACCCCCCTACTACAGAGATTATTATATAGTTTACTGTATAGTGTATTAATGTATAACTGTATTATATAACATACAGTATACTGTACATGTACAATATACTAAAAGTATATAATACATATTGTAATACATTTGCTATTTAATACAGCTCTGTAGCAATGCAAGTGCAGCTTCAGATCTTACCACCTAATGGTTGGGCTGTATGGAATTTCAGCATCACAGAATTATAGGTTGTGCCTTGACAGTTTTTAAGTCAAAAAGAACTTTGAATACTTACATTGTACTTCAGGAACTCTGACAGTTTTTCATTTCTACTATGTAAGTTCTGAGTTCAGATGATTTCAGTGTCCAGGTTTTATAAATCAGAGCTGAGGTCAGTGCCACCAGCCACGTTCTCATTGGGGAGAGGAAGAAAGCCAAAGTCCCATAGGTTCGCTGCAGGAAATAGCACGAATAGACCTGCCAGCCCAAGAGGAGTGCCATTGCTAGGTGAACAAGCACAGCCATCAGGCGTCGGACGTGATGCATGTGAGAACGGAAGCTGTGACCTTGGCATCGCAGCAACAGGCACCAGCACAGATAGGCCATTAATGGCAGGTTGAAAAACAACATCTGAAAAGAAGAGCAGAGAAAAATAAGACAGTGAGCAAGCCATGTATTCTGGGTAACATACATAAGGGCATAAAAAGATAAGAGCACATAAAGCTAACCCATTCTAAGGGATGAGTACAATTCCTAGAGCTGGAACTCTAGTCAGGATGCGCTTCCATGACTGCAGCTGACAGAGCTGTGGCTGCCTGTGCCTCAATCCTAGGCCAAGCATTCCTGCCCACTCCCTTGCAGCGGGAGGCACTGACATGCACCTGACCTTTCTTGGAGCAGGTTCAGGGAGCTAGACTTGGCAAAATACTAGCACAGTAAAAAAGGAAGATCCTTATGTCAGTTTAGCTCTCTGATCCAGCCCACGGTGGTGTCAGGCAAGTGTTAGCACTGGCATAAGGGAGGCACCACAAAGAAGGCAGCACTAGCTTGGTCTGGCTTAAATGCCAAAGAACTACACCCTCTCATTCAGACTAACAGCATCTGTGAAAACCAGAGGGCAGCCAGGTCAGACTGTTGGGAAAACTGGACTCATGTACTTGGAGAGTGACACCTACTGATCTGAAGGGTTATTCAGCGCACAAGGGCTGCCCTGGCCATTCAGTTCCTTTTGCTTAATCACTGCAACCTGCGTGTGAGCCGAGGACAAAAAAAAAAAAATTAAAAAAAAATAGAGTGGTAAATCTGTGGAGATGGCCTCTAATCCAGACATCCAGGGAGTCCAAAGCAACATCAAGTAGAGGAAAGAGGAAAAGAGAAGTTTGAGAAGATAATGCACAACCTCTTTCCTTTCTGCCCTTTAGATTTGCAGAAAGTTAAGAAAGAGCTGTCTGTAAAAAAAAAAAAAAATCCGAAAAAATTCCCAGAAGAAAGCAGTTTGTCAGCCTTAATTTTTATAAATACGTACCTGTAAAATCCCGACCACAAATGTCAGACTGCCCTGTAAGAAGGAACCACCAACAAACACCCCAAAGGAAAAACAGGCCCCCACCTGGCCATCTATCAGTTCACCTACAAACCACGGTCCTGAAAGAGAGGAAACCAAACATACAGCACCATCAGAAAATACAATATAGACATGGTCCTTTTTCACATGGCCCTTTGTCCTGCTGAGCACAAAGCGGTTAACTGGGGAAAATGACTTCTCTACTGCTTCTCTACAGTAACAAGCCTAATGTTTTCATCTTCAACAAACAGCAATCTGATAAACGTTCCAGATGTGAAGATACCATGGTACACCAATGAGTTGTGGCATGCAATGAAAATATTTTAAAGTTGGTTTCATCTCTATGACAATTTTCAACACCACATATAACATTTTCCTTATGAGCGCAGTGAAAAGATAGATCCTTTCAAATGCTGGACTTTTCCCAGAATTACAGTAAGACATATGAAACACACGGTTATAAACAATTCTAGTTTGGCTCAGCTTAGAAGTCAAAATAGGCAGGCTGCTCTGTGGTATGCATACTACACTGACTGCCAAGAAAGTAGCTATTTTAGTAACATAGTATCAGAGGAGAAATGAGCTAAAATTGTTACCATCAGAGCTGAGATGTTTTAGTGACATGTCATGTGAAATGTGCTTTCCATATACTGATTTTACACCAAGGTACAACCAGATCTTATTCAAAGAATAAGTGAAAACCAAATTTAAATTTAAAATACTCACTTTGCTTTCAGAGTAGTTTAATAATTTAAGTGTTTAATTAATTCTAGGGCTTCTAAGTTGGGTTCTTACGAACAAACCTTTAGTCTCTTTGGACATCAAGTTTTCAAGATCCACATAGCTTTTGTAGCTTAAGTAGATTTTCCCCATTCTCCAAGACAGAAGTCTCATTTTTCATCAGGATCTGATGTGTAGTTTAATAATACTAATTTATGTCGTCCAGTACTCTAGGTTACTTACCCAGAATGGTGTATAAATTCAGAACCAGAACTGAGTAATAGAAGGTGTTTGTTTTACTGAAGACATGAAGGGAATATGAGGTCAGAGTAAGTAATCCTGGCTTTTCTAAACAGAGACAACATTTAAGAAAAATACACTTGATTCAGGTTGCAACACATATATACTTACATATAAAATATATTATCTTTCTGAAACAACTCTGCACATTATTTACTCATTCTATTAAATAAGAAATATAAAAATAATATTTGGTATATCTACAAAACAAGTGCAAGGGAATGCATTTCGACTATACTGTGATAACTGACAGTAAGGAACTGATAAATGTAACAATCTATGTTAAGAACAGCAGAAGAAGCTGCCATTCTAAATGAGTACACTTACTGTATGTAAATAAAACCGAATGACCATTTTATACCCAGAAAATGAAGTTAACTAGAATGAAAAACATGGAGAAAGTTCATATTAAATGAAAAGTAAGAGATTCAAAACAGTAACTGTGCAAGCCCAAAAAGGCAGGTCAGCATGGACTAGATTAACTGGATTTTCTTTGATTAAATCTACTGGGTGATATCTGACAGCAACTTTATCTAAAATGAAGGCTAGGTGTTAAAATGGCAGCATTCTGACAAGTGTGTGATGTTAGAAAAAAAAAAAAAAGCAATATTAATTTTTTTAACTGAAGCACACAATTCATAGATTGAGATCAAGAGAGCCTTCCTATAAAAGTTAGCTTTTAGAGTTCCACCTATTTCATGGCTCCCCTTCTCACAAAGCATTAACTCCCAGAGGGCAAGTTTGACCTTTGGAAAGAAACAGCTCTGACAAATTTGTTCACTAATTTGTGAAACATTTGTTATGGTCTACAGGGAGCTCCCTGATCACAGAGTGCTAGCTCTTTTCATTTTCAGCTGCTGAGTTCCATAACAGCAACTGGAAGTCTGTTCTTTTTCTATGTAAGCTGTTGCTGTAGTTACCTCAGGATGCTACGTGATTATGAGTATAAAGGAAGGGACATACACTGACATGAATAGGAAGGGAGGTGGCTTCCAGAAAAATCTCATTGATAAGGTGTGGTTCAAACAATTGTTTAAAAGATAAACACCACAAGCTTAACAGTATTAATATTAATTTACCAGATTTATCACAAACAAAATATCAAGTTATGACAGAACTGGTCTAAATATCATTTTGATTAAGAGTCCATCTGTTCATGTTCTTTGCAAAGCTTAACAAAAATTATTTTTGTAGAAGGAAGTCTGTTCCTCCACTCAGGCGACAGAGAATTCTGTGCCAGCTGTAGTGAAACAAGCACATATACAGAACTAATACAAAATAAAACATTCCTTTCCCTATGCATTGGATTCTTCAGAGAAAAAAGAAAATGAATCCTTTAGACTTCAATTAATTGATTTTTTTTTTTAAACAAAGATACCTGATCAACTTTTTAGTTTGTAATTTACTTTATTTGATATATTATAGGTTTTCTGGGTCCCTTTAAAAGCAAACCAGCAACTTATGAGAACCCAATCACACCCCGCAGTACTAGATGGAAAATATATATGGTGATTAACAGCTCAATTACTTATATATTGTTAGCATACAGATAAAAAGTAAAAAAAGTTTAGGGAAAATTACATCCACTAAACACCACAGACAAACATTGGTTCATACCTTTGAGTGCTGGCTTTTGGAGGTATCTGAAAATGACAAGCAAGGCGATCTGAATCAGTACAATCAGTCCAAAGAGCACACGAGCCTGAAAAGACAGTTTTAACTCTAAGGCAGCCCTGGAGTAGTAGCTGGCTTTGAGCATGCCTGATGGACGTTGATAGAATGATACAAAGACTTCTAACTGAAACACATACTCAAAGCTTGATGGTGTCATTGAACTAAAGAGTAAAAAGAAACTTAAGAGTTTCTAAGTTGTTGGACTTGCATCTTACTGACTTGAATTCAGTTGGATGGCTGAAAGTGATAAACCTGAATCTTCCAAAAACGAGGTTACATCTATTGAAAAAGTGTAAATCCATTTCCTATGTAAAACATTTTCTAAGCGCTGTACTTAAAAGAACCGCACTTCCAGACATTGTGGAGAATATCGGTTACAATATTGATTAACAAAACTAATATAAAAATTTTGAGACAATTATGATACTATCTACATTCACGGGGACTTTCCTATGTTGTTCTGTAAGTGCAGCCGAACTATTATGACATGCCTTCTTTGCACATACTGAGCCGTAACACTTCTGGATATGACCTGGAACTTACTGAAGTCAATGGGAATTTTGCCTTCCTCTTTGCTAGAGCTAGCTATCATGTCAACAACTCATGTAAAACTTTTTCCAGCATTCTTGCCAGTACACATATTGCAACAGATTGCAGTGAAGTTTTCTTTGATTTAATGTTTCCTTTTTCTACTATCTCCAGTAGCTTCTTTTCTCTTTCTTGCTTGCACAAAATATGTGCATCCCTATACCCAGAAATGAACAATTGTGACTAAATCCAGGAAGTCAATTGTTTGCATAAAACATTGCTGCACATTTATGTTTGAAGCGTGCAAATTGAGAAAGGAAACTTGAAATACTTATGAAATTCCAATGGAGTCATATGTGGAAAAATCAAAGCGCATTCAAGTCTGACAGGAATTAGGAAAATGCCTCCTGCAATCTCTTGGGAAAGCAACATGGAATGACAGCTGTTTTGCTGAAAGTACTTACCAGAACATAGTGGTCAGTGAGAAGAATAAACGATGGCCAAAAGCCAAATTTAAGAGAGAGGTTTTCTTCCATAGCAAATATATGACCCCGTGTGCTAATTCTTCCTGAAGCATCCTAGATTGATACAAAATAAAGAGAGCAATTAGATACCATTAGTGTACAAAATACCTAGTTAAAGTTGCAGATTATCGTTGCAGCTTTTCTGGAAAGATCAAATTGATACATGCATATCTGGCGTACTTCTGTATTAAATACTTCTACCTACAAGGAATTACTTACTGTCAATTTTGTAATTTCAAGTAAATTGGGGATTGTAGAATCATAATCTGAAAGTGCTACATACGAAGGAGATCCTGTCAGAAATTCAGGAACTTGTGGAAGACAGCGACTATTTATTGGCCACCACCACCACTTGTTTTTTGAAAGTTCAGTTATGGATAATAGCCCATCTTAAAATAAGCCTTGTTTGTGCTTCTTTGAAGCCTTGTTGTGCTTCTTTTCTGGTGTATTTGCTAGAAACTGATATTGATAAACAATAACAGTGCTACATTTATTCAACAGTTTGATATTTCTGCACATGTAACACTGCCACCTTACCTTCCAGTACATAATAATGGTTTATGTATAGTAAAGTAGTGTAGTATGTTTAGTGTAGTTACAGCTGAGAGAATATTTGGACAATGCTAGAAACAATGTACAGCAATTGAGTATTCATATTTTCCCCAGGTACCTAACTCAAGCTAACACTTCATCCTCCTCGCTTTCCCAAAACCATTCAGTTACTAGATGGAATAGTGATTTATGACTGGAGGGGAAAGGAAGTTAATTTTTTTAAAATCACATTCTGTTTTCTGATAACAAGCATGCATTTGCAAACATGCTATGCAGGCCTGTATAACCCTCTTTAAATGTTGCTCCGTTTTGTGCATATGTTTTCATCATAATTAAAAAAACAAAACCCAAACGACTTATAAAATTGAGCTTTCTCATGTAAAGCATCACAGAAATTGGTAACAAGTGAGGAGGTAGAGCACTGGCAGTACAGAAAGGCCATTAGAAAAAAAAAGCAGTACCGCTCTTGTCCTGTGAGAAATAATGCCTAGATGGGTTCTGTCAAATAGGACAAAGCTGACATTGCCATTACTATTGTACAAATGTGCATAACATTAGAACAGTCTGATCGAGTTCTTCAAAGGCCACTTGAAGGTACAAAAGAACAGAAGCATTCACTGAAAAACATTTTTTTTTCACCCAGTAATCTAATATCAGTTAAATCTGATGTTCTGGGAAATAGAAACCATATTCACTCTTACAGGCTGACAGATCATGAAAAGAACTTCAAATATAATCAAAGACAGCATTCCAGTCTTCTAGATCCAGCTCCTTTGGCTTCTGAACTAATATGATGCTACTTCCTATTTTTCCTGATTATTCTTTTTTCCAAGACAACCGTAAAAGTTAATTTTTGCCCGTTACTCAAAATAATTTATTTTTGACCAATTACTTGCTCTCCTGTCATGTCTCATATTTCTTAAGAAAAATAAGAATCTTTTCTTTTGTCCAGATGCTTTATGACTGTTTTCATGCTCTGCAGTGTTTCTTCATTTAATAAATCCTTTTTTTTTTTTGTAATCAGACAAATATGAAAGGAAGTATATTATAATGTATTTTGTCCCTAGTTATGTGATGCAGAAGGGTGATGAAGCAGACATGACAACATAAACATTGAATACAAAGAATGCCAACAGGTACCTTACCTGGACAGTCACATCTATGTGATGGAACCCTTCACTGTAGTTTTGCGGGCTCCACTTCAGTACATAGAAAGGGCCAGACACCTGATGCGCATTCCCCAAGTGAACTCCATCTATATAGACTTTGACGGAGATAACAACAGAAGGAGAGAAGGCCAGAATCCTAAGGAGTGAATAAACAACAAAACAGATTTGTTACAGGACTTGCAGATTTGTCATTACTTCCTGAAGAGAAGTCCCTAAAGATTACACTACCTTGTACTTAAGAGTTCAAAAGAGTTAGAAATTAAAACAGTGAAATATCTATAGGCTAATGGTAACATGGTAGCTCTTTCCTACAGTTAAAAAGATAACTTCTATATGGTATTGTGCAAAAGAATAGGATAGAAAACTGGACTGTGGAACAGATGAAAAAGTGGCAGAGATCCTCAGGTCATGGCAGAAATAATCTTAGAACTTTTGCTGTCAAAACATTTTCTAACACAAGTAGGATGCATCTTCCTGCACGCATAGAAACACATAATCAAATACTTGTAGATGTCTTCAATCTTTATTAAAAATTGCCAGTCTCTCTCTCTCAAATTCTTTGTTGCTGGGTAAGAGGGTAAGACTGGTATTACAGATCTGAGATACCAACAAATATAGTATCACTTGGCAGTGCTTATATTCAGAGAAACAGTGATACTAATATAGATTCAATATAGTACACATACAATTTCTTTCATTTCTGGTAATACAAAAGGCATTCTAGAGCATGTTTCAGTCAAGTAAAGGAGTCTCATATAGTTATGGTGAACAATTCTACCAGTTCATGTATTTAATATAATCATAAGAATGTTCAGATAAGGTTCTAAATAGGAAACCAGAAAGCAGGTAGACTTAGTAGGACACTGCTTCCTAACTGAAAAGCATAATGAACTTCTTTCAATTGTAATTCTGGGAATGCAATATACCCATATATTTCATGCATATTGGTCTAACAGCAAATATAAAATGTTGGAAAGGGCACAGAAATTTGAAATACAAATGAAAAAAAAATAGAAAAGGTAGGAATGAAAAGATGGAGAGATTTAAAATAAATATGAAAATTGGCACAGGCTTAAGATGTTTTAATATATAAGGGATATAAAACTGAAAATACAAGAAGCTAAGAAGTGCGAAGCAAATAGAAAAAAAACACTTTGAAAAATACATAGACAAAATCCTGAAATCAGCAGAGGCAATGTGAACATGTGAGATTAATAACACAGATTACGTGCTAATCTAACTCTACCAGCTTTGGTTACATAAAAAAGTTAAATTGACTTTAGGGGAAATAACTACACAAATAAAAGAAACATGAATTACCACTATATAATCTGCTTTTATCACAGATACGACACAAAGTGAGCTCTCAGGAACATTCTGCTAGAGAAAAGTGACTTCTGAGAACAGTGGACACACACATATTAAAAAAAAAGGTTTTGTGTATATATAAATATATATGTATATTATAACCAAGAAAGACCCCAAATATTAAAATATAGTTAAATATTGTGAGATTACAGGGTACCTGATATGAGTGGAATAAAGAATTTTGTCTAGTGGTTCATGAGCAGAACTGCTGTAAAGGAAGGATTTGGGATTGGTGATGAGAACCACAGGCCATTCTTCAAAGTTAAGATCTGCGAAGCTAAAGAGGTCATGATCAAACACAAGGATTCGGTATCTATAATGAAAGGGAAAAAAAAAATTTTGATTCAAAAAACTGCATGCACAGCTGATTCCCATGCTTCCCAAGTCCCTAAACAGAACTTGTTTGATTTATTTTCCATTTATTCTCTTCTGTAATTGATCCTATATTAACCAGCTCTGCTTTATTTACTGTATAGCTGGTTCCCTCTGATCAGGTTCATTTGATTATAAATCGCTGAAGCACCACTCACAATTCCAAATGTCAACATCTATTGAATTTTGCACATGAACTAGATAGATGAGCATTATGTTAAAGAATTCAAATATAATGTACATTACTACAGTGGCTGGGTAGGTACTGTAGCTATGCACAAAGACCCCAGTGTGCACTCTTCTTGTATGCATACAAGTATCTTTCTTAGGATTACTGCAGAATAAAAGCTCATATGCTACTATACCCTCCATGTAGCATTGGACACTTTTTGATATGCTGCTAAAGTAACATTTCTCAGGCAGACTATTTTTGTCTCTAAAATTCAGCTGGTCTCTAAAATAAACAGCTGGTGCAGAGCATGGGTATTTTGAAGTAGCGATGCTGACTGTTATTACAATGTATTTTATCTACTTTGAATACTAAACACATACTAAATGGACATGTAGATGGCCTCTTTTTAATTCCTAAATATCAAGAGTGAATTAAAAGTTTACTTTACTTAATTTATTAGCACACTGTTGGTATAGGGAAAAAAATCCCAAACTTACACACAGAGACATTTGTCAAAAGCATTAACAGTAATAACCAGTCAGGCAGATCTAATGCTTCTTTCAAATTCTCCATACAGCACAAAAGGGAATCACAGTATAACCAAGTAGGCTCCATGTAATTTACTCACATGGGGTTTACTTACCTCCTATTATCCATCCAGTCTCCCAGTTCAAGTTCCAGAGTGCCGCCACGGTGCTGACTGTGCAAGGCTGGCATCAGCCCACCCAATGTATGTAAATGCCCGCATAAGTAGGCTGTGGCAGAACTAGTAAAAAAACATAAAGATTGTGATTACTGGGTGGGAAGGAAATGCCACTGCAGAAGACCTGAAAAGTGACAAGCAAGTATGTGAAGAGAGGGAAGAAATGTACTTCAGGCTGAATAACACAGGGGAAAAAAAAAAGATCTTACCTCATTAATGTTCGTATTCCTGGGGCCGGGGAGATGATTGTTGAGGTGGGAAAATGGCCAAACCAGATAGAATGGTTGCTGTGCAGACTTTCTGTTGCCATCAAAGATAGCTCTTTCATTTGATTCTGAAATAGGCAAGAGTTTGAAAGACAAACAAACAACTAAACAAACCTGTTCAACATTTAGGCTATTCAGAAAGAAGAGCAAAAGGAAAGCAGAAATAAACTGAAGAAGAATGCAATTCATCTTTTTTTTTTTTACAGAGAATATTCTCAGTTGCTTCAGGGACCTATGCATGGACAAACCATACTACAGCACATGTCCCTAAAACCCAAAGTTGGAAAAAGAAAGTAAAAACAAGACGCTCAACACCTTCCTTGCAACAGAACACAGGAAAAGTGCAATATAAAGAAAGATTTTGGTAAACGATGTTTCTATCCTTTCTACTGCTTATTTACATAGTCAAAGATGACATGCTTCAGTTGATTTTGCTAACATCTTTACCTTACAATTATCATCTCTACTATCTCTTGAGTTGCTAGATGGCCTTTTATAGGCATGACAGAGCACAGAAATGCTGCACCATATGCTTCAGTCATTTAACTGCATGAACTATGATGCTAAATCTTGAAAATGTTATTCAGCCATTGCTCTTCAAGTTAAGCAAAAGTAACACTTTATATAGCAGGTAAAATTTCTCTCCTTTACTTGCTTAACTTCCAATATTAAATCAACCACTTACTGTCCAGAGACTCCCAATACCAGTAAGATCCCAAAGTCTAACAGAGGAGCCAGGAAAACTAAAACCAGAAAAGAACACAAATCTACTCTTTCACCATTTTGCAGATCATCTTTTAGGGTAACCCAGAGAACTACCAACATATTATTTTCTCTCCTACCTGAAAAGAAAAGCTGAAGGGCATGAATAAAGGAAACAAATAAAGGTACATTAAAAAATAATGGATTCAGTATACCATTCTGGGTTAATGTAACAGGCTTACTAAGTGAAATTCTATTTCCTTTGCCTTTATAAATTTGGGCTTTAAGAATATTTTTACCTAAGCTATGAAATCAAATCACTGATACAAATTTAATTTATTTTTCAAATTCCTGGCAGAGTTTTAATTCTCAACAAAGTTACAGGTATCTACCTTTACCTTCAGTTTTGTACAAAAATCTGCAAATGATGCTCTCTGGACTCCTGCTGCTGGGTTAGCAATTAGCAAGCAAATGCTTGACTTCCTGCAGCCAAGGACAGGAGCTCTAGACTCAACTGCATTTCTTAGCTCCTTGAGAGTTTGTCTGGAAATCTACTGCACCCGCTATGGATTACAGTAAACGATGAGAACAGCACTTGGCACTCCTACATCACCTTTCATCTAAGTATCAGCAAGTGCTTTACACACACTTAATTAAATGTCAAGCCTCCTTTAGACAAGATTAGAGGGAGAACATTTTACTTTTCATTGAGGCCATTCTCACAGGCAAAATACGACATCTGTTTACCATGACACTCTACCAACACTTCAAATGAGTATCTCAAGAACAATAGCTTATCAACAAACTACAGAGAAAAATCAAAGGGAAGCAAAATGTTATCTAAACTGATATGTGATTTAAACATTGGGATTAATGTTACTCTTTCGAAACAATGCCATGTAATTTTTATGGCCTCAAAAGATCAGACCTCACTTTCATAAATGACACATTTCTTTATAGCATTATCTTTCACATTATTCCATTGATAAGTGCAACTGTCTCATCTGTAATATCACTGAAAAAAATTCTAACAAAGCAAAAAGGAGTGAAATTAGAAAGTTTGGGCTGTTTTTTCAACTTTACAGCATATAAGGAAATTATCACTCAAGTCTAGCTAAGTGCTAAGAAATGGCTGACAGCTTCCTTAAAATGTCTAATTTGACATTTTTGTACTCTATTAAGTGACACATTCATTTTTCTAAATGTCTCGTGTATAATGACTTAAAACCGTAAAGACTCTTAGATGAACACAAATCTTTCAGACAATTCTTCTTTATAAAAACAAAAACTCCAAACAAACCACTATAGAAGTAAAACAGGCAGCAAAATGGAGTAACGGAGTGCCAAGACTTATAAAATACCATGTTTAAAATCCCAAAGAAGTTATAGGGTCTCTTAGGGCCTGGGCTGAGTGTGGCATCCACGCAGATGAATGAATAGTTCCCAAAAGAGGTGCTGTGGATGTAATGGAAAGAGCCATCTTTACGCCAGGCAGAGTATTTCCTGTCAAAATAAAATGGAAATATTGCTGTTAGGAAAGCTTGCAGCAATGACAAACAGGACCGGCATAGCGTAAGTGCAAGATACCTTGCATTAGATCTAGCTCCATCTTGTTACTGCAGTAATGTCTCTTCTTAAAAATCAATGGCATTGAAAAGTCTGCACTTCAAAGCAGACGCATTAGATGGGTCATGTGCTAAGATAAGCAAGAGGTTAGCACACAAACATTTTTTAAAATGTTAGCATAACTACACTTCCCTGAGCAACATGGTACTTTTTTATGGATAAAGGATAGGCCAGCAGCATAAATGATGCAAAACACAGGCAAGATGACAGGACAGCAGGATCTTACACAACTCTTAATTAAGGGAGATCTGCAAAGGAAAAAAATGCTTGTATTGTGTTATTGTTAGTATCTGAAATAATTTTTCAAAAATAATTTTTCCTTGCTCACCTAGAAATATCAGGGACATCAAGTCTTGTCTCCACTGGTTTGTTACAGATATCTTAAGTTACTCTGATGTAGAATGATCAGCTGTTGGCTAATGGAATATGATTTTGAACCAGAGAAATACTGAATTTTTTCAGTTATTTTCCAGAAGATCCAAACCAGAGACACGACGCTACACTAAATCTTATAAATAGCAAAGAAGGCAGCATTTCCTCTTGCTTATTACTCTTTTTTGTTTTTTCGCATAGCAAATCTCACCAGTTCTCCTGTCACCTGTGGAATGTCATCAGAATTCTTCATTCAAAGAGTAAAAGGAGACAGCAGAAAGGGTTGTGGCTCTTTTGCACATTACCTGATGTCAACCGAGCTCTTGAATCTTAATCTTAAAATACTCTAAGAGAGAACTGTGAACAGGGAAAATCTAAAAGACATGCCAACTAATTCCACCTTTTTTTTCCCCCATGGTTTTATGCTAATATTGGCTATGACAAATACATGTAATAATGAATATATAACTTACTTTCTCTCCTTCCATTGACAACAGATACTTTCAACTTTCCTAATTTCTAAAATTGAAGTGCTTTTAATACTTCATGCTAGATAGGAATTGTTCATATCCTCCACTGGTAAAGACAGATAATATTCCAACTAATGGTACCTACAAAGTTGCTCAATTAAGAACTAAATTCTGTAACTAAAATGACTGTGAGTAAATCTGAGATTAACTAAAACTTATTTGTTTTAATTGAGGGGAATGGTTTCTGTTTTCCTTTGGGTTTGGGGGTTTTTTTAAACTCCCTGCATGCTAAGCGGAAGCTAAAACATCCCTGAGTTCAGATGATGAGTATAGTTTGAACACAGCTGCCCAGAAAGCAGTTCATATCACTATTCCTCCACCAATCAGAATAAACAATAAAATTGCCAGAAAGGTTGACCAGAATAAAAGCCAATATATTGAAAACAAGTTTCAGATATAAATCAATATTTCCAATGCCATAAAGACCCTTTCACAATGTTTATTTTTTTGAAGTTAATGTTACCTTTATGAACATAATGAATTTCAATACGGAAACTGAAAGCTCAGTATCATAATCCTAAAATTTCTGCCTTTAGTCCCACTTAGCATATGTGTAACAGTTGAATCATCCTCTGCTCACACTGAGGACAGAAAATAGGAACCCGTGTTTTTGTGTAAAAATATTATTGTATTTCAATATATAACTGCTGCCTTCTTTAATTTTAATACACAATGAATACAAGAATGTGGTGTTGAATTACTGTTTTCCCTAGCCTCTATTTTTATATTTGCAAGCTACAGCACTCTAAGGTGTACAGCAAAGAATGAATTATTTGTTCAGGGATCACATAAAGACAAGCAGGCAGTCCCTTACTGTTGCTTAGACAAAAAAAACCAAAACAAAACAAAAAAAACCAATGCAACAAAAAACAAAGCAAAAAAAAAAAGATTGTTCTTTTGACGGTTCAAGGGTGAGGGAGAAGAAAAAGCTTCCCACAAGACTCCATTGCACTCCACCATCTCCCTTTTCTCTTCCTAGAGAGTGGCACATTTACTAAAAATTTTCTTCATCTTTATATTTTATTAATGCATCAGATTAATAAAATTGTCCCTGTAAAGATAGTTCTGCCTTTAGTGATGCTTAATAGCTTTTGAGGACTTCGAGTGCCTTTTTCAGTCTTGGATAGAAAGCATGATACATCTCATTAAAGTTTCTTTATTTTGCTATAATGACGGACTATAAATGAAGCAAAGACTATTATGATAATACATTTGTTTAGCAAGAGACTGGAAATTAATAAGCAAAAGCTTATTCACCTGACTCAGAATTGCACACAGATGTTCTTAGGTTGGCTAAATTGCTTTGAAATTTCACCCTAATACCTTCCAATCCCTTTTGTTATAAATGTGTCTTCAGTGTGGACGAGAGCTAGGTGGATCCATACATCTTTCCAAACAGTAAGCTTGTCCAGGCCAACAATAATTCAGGGATGATCTGGCAAATTCACTGGTGCTACATCTTCCCATGTTGTGTAACTAGGACTTCTGATAGCAGCCTTAAACTAGAGTGGAAGACTGATACTAGATTGTCATGTAGCTACAACTGTGGCAAAAGATACAGGGATGTGCACTGCACTAACACATCCAAAAGCCTTGTTAGCACCGTATAGTCATCCCTTCATCTTAAATTCACATCAATTCCATGTTCTCCTGCAAATGCAGCTGCTGTAGGATCCTATCCCACAGAATCTATGGGAAAATGTATCTGCTCCTGCTGGACCACAGGGAACTGAATCAAACTGAACTATCAAATATTTAATCTGTGTTCTTATTGCAAAGTGGATCGTTTAAGAGCCTGAATTAAAGTAGAATTCAGATTTCCAAGTCCTCCTCCAGTTCCAAATTATACACAAGATTTTGTGTTCAGATGTGAAGGGCAGAAGAAACTGAGAAGTTAAATATGAGTTACAACTGACGCTGCCTTTTCAACGTTACAAGCAAAAGAGCCAGCTGCAGAAGGGAAAGTTTCCTCACCTATCTTGACATTTAAATTTCAAGTGTGTTCCTCAAGAACATTTGTCCACCCATCATCATCGTCTGCCTTCTTGCTTCTCTACTTTCAGTTTTCTAAAATGACTCAGATGTGAACAAATGGCTCAGATAAAATTTACACCCATATGACATGAAAAGCCCTTTTGGGCATGCAGAAAAAGCATTTAAAAAAAGGCTAAGTTTTATCTTTCTTTCTCCCACCCCCCATCTATTTTAATGGGAAAAAGCATTCTTTGGGAACACTGGGTTTGCAGAAATATAGCATACAACTGTTCTGACAAAACTGAACACATAATGCACAGAACATTTCCTAGACACAGGCAGATTTTCAATATATTAAATTACAAAACACAATGGGATAAGAGATAAGAAGTCTGTGCAAAGAATTCTCTGTTTTCTCAATCTATTCTGCTCTACTAACTGACAACAGAAAAGACAGAGAGAATAGGAAATATGATCCTGGACTATAGGAACATCAGGGAAAAAGCATATATGTGATAACTGAAAACAGAATATTGTTTAGGGAGTTTGACCTTGAATGTAATGGCATCTGTACGGTATATAAAAGTACCTGTAATAATTCTGAACACTATCCAGGTGTGGAATGTTGAATGAATCTGTAAGGGAGAGAAAAAGGAAATTAAGAAACTTTCAGATCAAATTGATCATTGATCTCTGTATTTTATTTCCTAGTGTTGAGATCAAGCAGTCTCAGCAGACACTGAAGAGTTGTTTTTTTTTTTTAAAAAAATGCATAAATGACAAGCAGACTGTCTAAGTGTGCAGAGAAAACATTGTATACACGATGCAGTTGATCTAAAAGTGAGAACAGTTTTCTCATTTAAGTTTCAATTCAAAGATAAAGTTGTTGTGGGAATATAAATTGTCATTTAGTGGCTAAAAGCTAACCATATGTTTCCACTTTGGCCATAAAGCTTTTCAGAAGCTTTTCAAATTGGGTGCATTCTCTATAAGTAAGACCTAACTCATTCAAGGAAAATAAAGTAGCAATAGCATCAGAGATTAGCATATGTAAAACAGACAGCAACTTAGGGAGGTTTGTACTGCAACTGGGGTCCACTTCTTCATTAAGGCTGGTAACAGAAGCCTGATAAGGAAATGGGAGTAAAATTTCATATAAGGGCTATAAATGACAAAGCATGTGTTTATTTTTTTTTCCGAGTGCCAGCCTTTCTAGTTTTAGCCTTCCTGAAACATCTGGCTTATAGATCCTACAACATTGTTAGCTTGTGTTTGAATGCTTGGAATGTAGCGACAACTATGACCTCGATGAGTTATTTCTATTAAAAAGAAACTAGATTTCCTTTAATTGCTGAACATATTATATTTTTAAACTTAAACCTGTAGGGGGAGGTCTGTGAAAAGTAAATTGAAACCACTTCTTCAGTAGGGTCAGGTTACAGTTTGTCCTTCCATTAAAAGCTGGGGTATATAAACTAATGACCTGGTAACTAACATCTGAAGCTACATTCTACCACTCACCAGGCAAAAGCAATAAATGAAGACTCTTATTTCCTT
Organism: Chlamydotis macqueenii; assembly: GCF_036417535.1. NCBI lineage: Eukaryota > Metazoa > Chordata > Aves > Otidiformes > Otididae > Chlamydotis > Chlamydotis macqueenii. The sequence goes on from NC_141560.1 coordinate 40,592,851, forward strand.
GGTACTAAAACTCCAGTAAGTGCCTGTAAACAAAGTGTGTCCTCAGTAGAGCAGTCACGTAGACAGCAAGATATGACTCATAACCACCACTAACACTTCTATATTCTAAATTGCCTAAATCAGCTCTGTAATCAGAGGAAAGGAGGAGTTGTTTCATTTCCTTCTTACCATGGTTCCCTTTGATGTCTATCCACTTGGTTTTTTCCATGACCCCTGATCTCTTCAGGATTGACTGGTAAGTTCTCCATTCTACCTCTAGCTGCTCAGATCCCAGTTTATCTCTTGTCTTAGCATCTGTCAAGTCACCTGAAAGCGTACAAAGGTGAGATATAACTATAGGCCTACACAGTTCACACAAATACTGTAACTAGGCAAGCACCCAATCCAAGCTACCTAGTGTAAGTGTGTCTGCAGGCCTCCTGTGTGCCATCTGGATGTTTCTGTCATCTGCTCCAAGAGGTAAATGCTTTCTAGTCCAGATGCAGCAGCCTGTTCAAACATCTATTAACCACGTCACTGCAGCATGTTTACTAATGCCGTGCCAAAGTAAGGAAAATTGTTACACATTCATTATACCTGAAGATTCTAGTCATACAAGCTTTGTTTAACTTCACACCTTCTGTATCCCCTCAAGCTCCAATGAAAGTTTGAACCATTCCCATTACTGTTCATATAGTAACGCCTCCCTGCATTGCCAGTTAAAAGATAAATGCTAACTATTTCTGAACTCTTAACTTAAAAAGCAAGCAGCAGGTAAGTAACTGTCAGTAGAAACAAAAGTCCAGGTCTAGCATTAAGATTCTAAAGCCTTGCATATAGTAATGGCTCAAAGTCTTTTTGATTTGCATGCAAAACTTAATCAATTTCAACAGTAATAGTAAGCTATCAAATCAAACAGCAAGGTTTATTTCACCTGTCTCGGTATATGTGTTCAAATGGAAACCAGCAATGATATCTTAATGTTGGTTCACAGGTGAATTTCATACAAATGAGCAGGGATTGTTCCGAGAGAGGAACTGGTGTTTAACGACTAATCACAGACATTGCTCATTTCTGTGATTTCAAATATGAAGAATTACATAGAATCACAAGCAGGTGGACAAGAAGGAAGGTAGGTGCTAGCAAGGACTAAGGTGCAACAACAAATATTGGGTAAACAATAGCTATATCGCATAATTATGTCTTTGTTACGTATAACACACACTGAACTCACCGTCAACCTCAAGACATTGAACAAAAACTAATTCTCTTGGGTTTAGAAGTTATTCTCTTTTGCTTCTAGCAGTCTATCTTCAGCTGCAATTCCATTTCCATTGCTGAAAGACTTAAGTTACAAGGCTTTAAAGTTCTCTCTTGAGATCCTAGAATTTTGCTTATTTGCTCTTCCTTTGACAGCACATTCAACAGGAAATTCACACTTCTGAATTGCTCACCTGTTGCTAGAACAAGTGCTGGCTGAATTATATCAATTGTTTCAGAACAGAATTTTTCAAAGTCAGGAGCTCGTTTGGGACCTCGAAATCTACTGATATGAATATCTGACACCTGCAAAACAGAAAAATGAAACACTATTCCAAGCAGAGGATTATTGCTGCCCAGGTTGTTCTGCAAAGCCAAATACATAAGAATGCAACATAAGAGCAGTCATAGTGATTCATATCAGTACAAGGGATACAGGTAGAAACAGAAGTGGATGATCAGGGGAGAACACAAGCAGAGCAAGCATATGATACTGCATCTCTAACCCCTAAAATCACATTTACATTAAGAAAATTTCCATAAATCTAAGGGTATACAATAATATGGGGAAATACTTAGCTATCTACAGTAAGTGGCCTGTTGACTTTCAAATTCTGTGAGCTTCTGGTGAAACACAGCGATTTTGTTGCAGGAGAGAATATTAAGCAGTTCTGCAAAGCAAGTATAGGTCAGTTACCTATGACTTGAGGCATACTGAGAACTAATTTTGTACCTGGTGTGACATTTCCAGTAGCTGAGTAGAAGGATTTCTAACATTCTCCCCATGCATTTTAATGGAGCTGACGAGTGTGCTTAGATCCCATTCTATGTGCCTTCATGAAGGCAAAGATTGCCCAAGAAACGATGATATCACTTGTGCAAAGCTGTAAAAGACGCTGTTCATCTCTGAACCAAACAAAGCCCTCACTTCAGAAGAGCTGTACGGGGCAGGAAAGGGAAAATAAGAAAAGTAAGATTTTTTTTTTTTTTTTAAATATTGTGGTTTTGCAGGTCTGTCCAAAAAACATCTTGGGTGAATGCTTTCAATTCCACTTTCCATTCCACTTCAGTAAATCAATTAATAAATTATACTTCTCAGTTTAGACAAATGGTATTTGATGTTCAAAAAACAGCAAGCACATGCTCATGGCATCTGACAGTATCACTAACTAAGAAAGAAAAACAATAACTTTTACATTCAATTTAATAAACCTGGCTCTTGTAATGCTTTTTCCTTTTTGAAAAATCCAGATAAAATACCTTGGAGATAAAATGGCTCAGCTTCTACTTATTTAGTAATTTGAATATGTAAAACACATTGCCCGAATACAGTTTTTAATTCTGCTTAGGAAAATTCCCCATTTGCTTATATAGTACTTTTGCTTGGATCAGAATTGGATGCTAAAAAGAGTAAACTCTTTTAGACATATCCTTAACTTCATTTTTATTGATACATTCAAGTTAGCGTGAATCAAAAAGCACAGTAAAACTACCTCAATAAACCCAACTTTCTACAGACATCTTCCCACTTTCTTCAGACATCTTCCCACTTTCTTCCCCTACTACAACATTAGTTTAATATCTACAAAAGGCTTTTCTTGTAAGTTCTAAGAGTTACAGTATCCTGGGATTAAATTTCTGTCATCACTAAAAGCCATGAAATATGAACATCTTGGGAGTGGAGCTTCTTACTTTTTGTAAAAAATTAATTTCAGAAGATGTCCCAATAAAAGGGAAGTCAGTGGGCAAGGGGAAAAGCTTGTAATGCTGTTTAATTCCAAAAAATGTAGGTAAAGGCCCACTTGCTGCATTTCTTCTCTTTCCCCTCCCTCTGACGGAAAAACTTGGCCTCTCTCTTATTGCATCATAGGCAGTAACTTTTATCAAAATGAGTTGGAAGAGACTTAGGGGTGAGGAGAAATTACCATCCACATTCCTTATCTAGAGAAGATGCAGCTCAGAAAAGGCAAGTATTAAGAAGGGAGAATTACAAGGTGATTACAGCTGATTACAGCTGACAGAAAGAGGAGAAAAATCAACTTGTCAAATATTGAAGTAGAGTGCCTATGAGGCACTGGATAAGAAAGGAAGTTCTGCTATAAGAAAGATGAAAGAGTCATTAACACAAGATTATAGTACAAAGATTGGAATTTAGTTCAGTTTAAGAGAAGACAGTTCTGTGGATGGGAGGAAAAACAAGGCAGGAACTGCTGGGGGAGGAACCGATTATCTTGAGCTCTATCCAGTGACCTAGGCTAGATCTATGGAGTCACCAGAGCGCCTGAAGCCTGTTTCCCACAACATCATCAGGCACAACACTGGAATTAGTGCTTGATTCATTTCTAAGTCAGGTCAATGATAAAGCAGCTGTTAAAGGGCACATCTGAAAGAGAACATAACCACTTGAAAGTAAAGCCAAGTCTCAAATTAGCTGTGCTGTGACCTGTCCTTGGGAAAACTCCGTTTCAAGTAACACAACCAGAGAGAAGACGGCAAGAGAAGTATGGAGCTGCACACGCTGCTTGTCAGCATAGCTCTGCAGCTGCTATATGCTGCTGTGGTTGACTCTCTTCAAGACAGCAACTCAAGGTAGGGGCTTTATCTACACTAATTCAAGCATATCTCTCATCTTGATATCTGTCCTGCAGTAAAGATAAGCCTTAAGTCACTTCAGGCAAAATTACTGGAAAAACTCACTTTGAAAATGCATAGCAACTGGAGAGAAAAAAAAAAGGGCTAATAACGTGCTGACTTATGCACTAAGAGCTCTGCCTGCAGCTAATACATTTAGGCAAAGTGTCCTTGAGTTTGAGAACAAAAGCAAAATAGTAAAAGCAGCCTATTTGTTAGAAGAAACTGCACAGCAACCCCTGTGACATCTCCGCCGTCCATTACCTGCAAATACGCAAACAGCCTCAGGTTGGTTACACACCAAGGGCTTCAGGAACTCTGGGGGGAAGAGTCAGAAAACTGGCCACAGAAGCACTCAGGCATGACAGTTTACTTCCAAGACTATGCCAGGTTAATTCGGATCTTACGCTCAACCTGGAAACAAAGCTGTGTACACTTAACCTAACATACATCTCTCTTGTACTGCACCTTCTATTGCTAAAAATCTGTGTAACTATTTTCTCAGCCGCACAACTTCTGGAAGGGGAGAGGGGCAGCAGAGCCTGCGTTTCTCAGGGGGACAGTGGAGAACACCGTCTGGGGTACTGACGACCCCTCCCCACCCAGATGGGTGGGCTCGCACAGCCGCCTCCGCCGCTACGGCGCCCCGAGAAGCCGGGGGCGGCCGCACCTCAGCGCGGCGCCAACCGCCGCCGCCCGCGCCGGGCCGTTGCTCGGCCACGCCACGCCCCCCCCCGGCCCCACTCACCTGCACTACCCACAGCAGGTTGGCGGCTTCCGCCCCGGGGCCGGACTGCGGGGCCTGCCGGCGGCGGCGCAGACCGGCCGGCGGCGGCGCTCCGGAAGGTGCGTACCAGTCCAGCAGCAGGGCCACGGCGGCCGCCGTCAGCAGCCCCACAGCCAGCCTCAGCATCTTCCGCCGCGCTGACACCAGGCGTCCGCACCGGGCGGCCGCCTCCTGCCCGTCGCCGGGCACCGCCGCGGGCTTCAGCGCTTCCGCGTCCTGGCCGACCCTCCTGGGCTTGTCGGGCCGCCCCAGCCACTCGTCTATGATTGGCTGCGAGGACCGATGCCGGCGCGGGGACGGGGTGGGCGCTCCCGCTCTTTCGGCGGTTTTACCCGGCGAGGCCGGGGGAGCCGCCTGGAGCTGCCAGGCCGCCCTCGCCCGGGCCGGGCTGCTGCGAGCGGCTCTAGGCCGCCCCCGTGCCCTGGGTTCTGAGCCTGCCCAGCCCTCCCTGGCTGAGAGGGTGCTTGGAAATGCCCCGAGGGCTAAACCGAAACAGGCCGAGGCGTTATCGGAAACGTGTGGGTCTGCGGGAGTCCTTCGGCTGCGTTCGTGATTTGAGGGATGTAGATACCGTAAGGAGGCCTCGGGCCATTTCTTCGGTCGAGAACGGTCAGGACAGAAGAAGACTATGAAGAGAAGAGATCAGCACCACATCCTGCTTCCTTCCACGTACAGCATGTAAACATTCACCCTTTCTTCTTTTCTTCTTCTTCAGTATTTATAATTCTACCTGCTCATGAATCTAGGCACTTGACTTTTTTTTTTTTTTGCTCCTGACATAGATAAAAAGTCTTTTTATGGTGTTTTGAACTTTTTTTTTCCGTATACACAATTTTAAACCTTACTATCACAACTGTACAGTTTCATAATTGGGAAGTTCTTTGCTGTTAACTCTCTACTTTCCTAACCACTGCCTGCGTTTGCTGTTGAGGTTTTTTTTACTCACCATTCTAAGCATGAGTTTAGCTGAAAAAGTTTCTGTCACTTTACGTCACTGTTTTATTTGGTATTTAATGTAGTATTCTCAAACAATTAATGTATTACACCCTTTTTCAGGTGTTCTTGATAATTTAGCTGGTCTTTTGTGGGCCTTAATGCATGTTTGCTTTGTCTTTTTCAGCTGCCTTCCATCTTGCTTGTCTGATTCCTACTTCTCCACAAAGAACACCCCAAGCAACTGCTTTTAAATCGACAGTTAGCAATCAGTAATACCAGTAATCTTGGGGAGTTCTTGAAAACCAGAGTTTGCTCGATTTCTTCCTGGAGCTATAACCATTTTAGTTCTAACATGACTCCAAGCTTCAGCATTTTGTCTCAATTAAAATTCATCTGAATTCCTGTTTTGTTCTTCTTATTTCCTCTATTATTTTAGTATCCATGGAGATCTTAGTGTTTTGTACTATTTCTGCCTAGGTGTGGTGCCAACTTTTTTTTTCAGAGGTTCACTGATACTTGTTTTGCTGTCTCCTAGCATATTCTTTTATTTGTATTATTTTGTTTAATAGGTCTATATTCTTATTCAGCTAAAGCAGCTGATTGACATTAGCATAGCTTCTTCTAAAAGTCCCTCAGTAAAGTGAAACCATACTGATAGTTCAGCTAAAAGATACAGCCACGCAAGATGCTTGCCTCACAGCAGAGGGGACTGCAGGCAGCCCTCTCGCTGCTTGAGCGCATTTGTCTTGGAATCACAGCCTTGCTTCTCTGGCTCAACTACATGGGAAGCTGGATTATACAATTGCTGCCGTTGATACTAAAACATGAGGAGGACTCCAGTAATTGGAGTAAAGTAAACGTAGCTGTTGTGCAAACAATGCCGCTGGTTAGCGGTCAGCCATGCTCTTGAAAAGGGTTGAGTACAGATCTGCAACATGTACAGACAAAACTCAATGAAGCTTTGAATCTAATGAAGCTAAGTGATTCAATGGCAAAATTCACTTTCTTTTTTTTACATCTTGTGCCTAAACCAGTCTCAGTGACAATATCTACACACTAATTTTAAGTGACAGATTTCAATGAGGTTAAGTCTGCAGTGACCTCTTAAAATGAAGATGAGTGTTGGCTACTACAGAAGAGCTGCAGTCAGATGTTCTGAAGGTATAAAGAGAAGAACTTTAGGAGTACCTGTGGCCAGCTACAGTGAGAAAAATCTATTGAATATACCTGAAAAGATTACCTGCAAACTTTATCGCATCCATACTGATAACTGAAGAACATGGAAGAGTTGCTTGGAGGCTTGAAGCAGTAAGACAATGGAAGGAGACAGTCGTCTTCAAAACAGAGCAGACATTTGATAGGCGGTTAGCATGTATGTCTGCAAGGCCCAAAGCTGTAACTATTTACCTACTTCCTCAGACCTAGGAAAGTACAAACACAGGGAATTGTGCAACTGGACTGGTCTGCAACAATCTAGAAAACTTCCAGCAAGCGCTTAGTCCAGCTCTGTCATGTATCTGCCAAGTTCCTAAATGCCCTCATATTCTGCCAGAGTAACAAGCACAGAGTACCCAGAACAGTTATTATATGCTGTAGCAAGGAGACAGGGAGGAAAAATTTTGACCTTGGAGACAGGCATATGCCTAAAGCTACTGCTGTCTTCTCTTGTACAAAGTTCATACTCTGCAGGCTGGATCAACGCAGGTTTCGCTTGCCGACAGCCCTGACGGGTCCCGGGGAAGCGCTTTTCGGCCTCCCGTGGGAGGCAGGAGGCGCTGCCGGACGGGTCCGGGCCTTCCCCGACCCTCACAGCGCTCCTGAGCGGCACGGGCTGGGCCGCCGCAAGGCCACAGCGCTCGCCTCGCCTCCCGGCCTTCAACTGTCGGACGTCTCCCGTCCTCAGTCTGCTCTGCCCCGCCGCCCCCGAGACGGGGCGCATAGGGGATACCCCACCAACCTCCCCCTCGTCCCCCCTCAGCCCGGAACGACTCGGCGCCGCGGAGCATGCGCGAGGGACAGGTGGCGCCTGCGCGGTACAGCCCGGAGCGCCGCGGGGGGCGGGCTGTGGGCGCGGCGCAGCGGCCGGGTGACGGCGGCGGCTCCTTCCGGGCGGTAGCGGCGGCTTCGGCCGCGTCCCTCTCTCTCAAAATGGCGGACAGAGGCACCGGAGGGCCTGGAGCGGGAGCGGCGGGAGCAGCGGGCGGCCGGCTCCCCGTGCAGCCCCAGGAGCGAGCCATGGTGAGGCTGCAGCCCGGCGCGGTTCCCCTTGCCCCCGCTCGGGGGCAGCCTGTGCCCTGACCGCGCTGCGACCCTGCCGCTCGGTCGAGCTTTTCCGGCCGCGGAGGGAGCCGGCGCCCCCTGCTCGAGGGGCGGCGCCGCGGGGATTGCGTCCTCCGTGGCGGGGCTGCCGTGCGGCGCCGCGGAGGGGCGGGCCGGGCCGCGCCGCGCCGTTGTGCGCCCGCTGTTGCGCGCCCGCTGTTGCAGGCTGGTGGCGGCGGCACCTGCTGAGGCGGCCGCTGGCCGTGGGGCCGGAGCGTGGGGCGGAGAGCGGGTGGCTGGCCTCCCGCCCTGCCCGACACGGCCCCGATCCCGGCGGGCTGCGGCCCTGACGGCCGCCTCTGCCCCGAAGAGCTAGCCCTGCCCTGGGCCCGGCAAGCCTCTGCCAGGCGGCTCAGAAGGGTTGTCGACAGACCCCGCAGTGTCTCTCACTCACTGTCTTGTGTCTTTATTTGACGGGGACGTAATTAAACGAGATCAAACTTCAGAAAGCTTCTAAGGCGTCCTTAAAACGTTATAGTGTGTACATGCATCTTTAGCACCTTTCTTAATTAAAGGTGACTTCACTGTGGAACAAAAAAAAAGGCTGAGTAACAGGTTATTGTTCTACAGAGTGTAAATGAAGCAACAGTAAAGTTTAGAAAGGATGTAGATAGAGACAATTGTTTATTTACTGAACAGAATCGTCCTCCTTTTTTTTTTTCCCTGTGAATTACTTTAATCACCTGTGGATTTAATATTCCGTTACTGATTATAACTTGGTGTTGAATCTGTCTAGTGGTGGTAGGTAAGGGCCTGCTGTGCTTTCCCTCACAATGTTGTGAAATAATTACTATGTTGCAAACACTTTTGCTAGAGGAGTTTAAAACCCAAAGGCTGTCAGTTTAAGAAAGGGAATCTGAATGTGTATCAGAAACCTTACATTTTGTGTTTAATTTTCCTGTAACAACTTGAATACATAGTATGATTTTGAAACTCTTGACTGTGGATGTTGAAAAGTTGGGCACTGGCAAGCCTGTAGAATAGCTGCTATTTACATGATGCTGCACACCATTAATAAAATTGTGAAGATATAAATAGGGAGATGTTTACTCATGGAACATCTCTTGCAGGTGGCAATGCTAAGCCAACAACCATTGTTTGTTTTACCTTTCCCCTAAGAATTGTAAAGGTACCTGCAAATCATGGGGAGGCAGTTTGTGACTACAAAGGCTATTTCTGAAGTGAGTATATTTCTGTGGCCATAGCAGGCCTATGTGTGGATTTTTTTTTTTCTATATTAGAAAAAAATTGATTTCAAACTAGTAAAAATGTAATTTGATTGCACTGTAGTGTCAAAAAATGCAACCCGAGTTAGGCAACTTCTTAAGCTTGAGAGCCATGTATAGAGTCGGAGAGATCCTGAGGGCAATAGTTGCAATCAGCAGCAAAGCAATGCAATCAGCCTTTCATTTCTCGGGGGCATCCAGCCCAACTCAGTTGTTTCTTCTGTGTGCTTAACTCCAGCTCTTTGAGTTGGATGACTGTAGCTGGAAATACCTGAGTTGGCATTTCACTGCATTAGTTGAAGTCAAGTACCATCTCTGCCCTCTTCTTCTCTAGAGTGGCTGTATTGCTTCCTGAGCTGAGCTGTCCTGAGAGAGAGGGCTGAGTTTGGGCTGTACTGGCACTGATTGAGTAGTGAACCTGGTCTTCCAAACTTAAGTTTACTTTCTTTTCTTTCCCAACAGTATCTGCAGTTTGCTTGGCTGACTGATGGGCTGGATTTGGCTTGTCTAGTTGTTGGCTAGCAGGCATTGCCAGTGGCCTAATAAATGCCTGCTTTGCAGGCTGGATCCAGCCCTTTCATTGGTTGTCCATCTGTATTGTAAACAAATTCCAATTTGACTCCTGCCTGCTTTAGTGGCTGCTATCTGGAATATACAAGTAGGGTTTGGGTATTACAGTTTTTCAAATATATTAATTTATACTAAGTCTTCAAATTTTGATGTCTGTGTACCTTCTCGGTACTGTTTGTGAAGAAAAGGGATCTTTTTCAGAAGTCTCATCTTTTGTGATCAGTCAATATTCATATACACAAGTATAGATGTAAGTGGGTTAGTGGCATACAAGAAGAGAAAAGCCTTGTTGTTAGGATATTGCCTTTAAAGGCAGGAAAATAACTTAATTTTGAATTTTAATCTTGGAAAGCAAAATGTGATACGATCACTTGTGCGTTCTAAAGTGTTTCAGATCTTGTTTTGTGTCATTCAATGCTATTATATAGTTGAGAAAATGCATATGAGGAGCCTTACTTCTGCAGCTGTGTTGTAATCAAGTAGTAATATGGAGGGGATATTCATACTCATATGCAGGTTATTTCTGAAATTAATGAAATCTCAGTCAGGCATCTTATTTTGGACTTGCAGTGGCTTCTTTCAGTTTTAAATCTAAACTCTCCTAAACTGAATTAACCTGCTTAGACCCAACATGTCCGTATAATTTTACATGAGTTTATGTTATGTTAAATTAGTTTAAAATTTCATCTTTGGGTAAACTAGTGTATCCTTTTGTGAAAATAAGCCCTGAATTGGATGTAGTCAAAGCCACTGCTCTTAAAACAGTGCAGTGTATTATCAGAACAGTGTATACTCTACACTTGTATCAGTGTCCAAGAAGTGGAGTCTGTGAAGTTGCAACAGGTAACGGGAGCATCACCAAGATCCTGCTTGCGTCCTTGTATCTTTAGCACTCTGTTGAAGTGCTTTCATTTTGTTATGGCTTTGAGTGGGGCTGTGGTTTTTTCTTCCTTGTCTGCTTTCATCTTTACTCATAACACTTGATAACTTTTGTGGCTTTTGTTAGTGCAGGAGTGAACTGTGATTGTGAAGATATGTCATCTTTGCTCAAGTCCACATAAAGTACACAAATTGTGGTTGCTGTAATACTATTATGGTGTTGCAAGACACATGTGGCTCCAGAGAATGTAGCTGCAGATTTTCCTGGTAGCATGCAACTGTTTTAAGTGTCTTCAAGATCCCAGAGCAGTAGCAAAGCTAGGGATAAGCAGGTTGGTTTTGGTGTGTAAGGGAAAGCATTTTGGAGATGCTGAGTTAGTGCTAGATACAGATAGATTTGTCTGAATTCTATTACATGTTTGTTCACTTCAGAATTAGACTACATATACAAGGGATCTTAAAATTAATTATAGTTGGAAAATTGTGTGGGTACAAGACAAGTTTGAGTACACAAGCATCAATACAAAAACCTAGTATAAACAAATGCTGAGATTCTTCCCTCCCTCCGCCCTCCCCAACGTAACTATGTCAAATTAATGAATTACTACCTTATAAATATCCACTGGAGCCGCAATTTTTTAAATGTGGTCATGCTAAGAAATTTGACAGAGATTCTGTTCCCTCAAGTGTAGGAGACCACAGCAGGGATGTTAAGAATCAAACAAGGAAAGAATCAAAGCCTTTCCTTTGTTTTGCTAGAAACAAAATAAAAAGGATCTCTCAAATGGACAGTCAGACCTTAAAGAAAAAAAATATATTTTAAAGTGTCACAGAATACTAAAAATAACTCTGCAAAGGTGAGGATTTTGCTATTTTTCTAGGGAGAATGGCTTTTTTTTAAAAAAAAAAAATATGTATTTTGTGTATAGTTTTGCTTTAATGCCTGATACCAAATTCCTATTTTTCCTAGTGTTGACATTTTAATTGTACATTGCCATCTACCTAATGCAGGTTTGACAAAAAAAAATTGTAACATGAAAGTTGTTTAGATTGCATGCCCCAAAGTCTTGGGAATTCTAGAATTTCTAGCTACTTTGTTTTGCATGTTGAATCTACTTAGTAGTATCCTGCTAATTTTGTACCGTATTTAGGCTAGAGTGTCCAGTTGGTAGGCAGTATGGTATTTACAGCATGACAAATGGAGACATACAGGCCATGATTTCACTTGAAATGTCTCCTTGGGCACCTGTTTGCTTCCAAGTACTTACCCCCGTGAATTGAAGCTGCACTCTTCTGATTTTGGAAATGAGTGTGATTTAACACTGATACTTGACTTGAAGTTTCAAAGAGGTTGAATGGCCTGGGTCTGTGTGTTGTTTGCCCTGAAGACTACTTTAGTTTTAGCTGTCCAGCAGCTAGAACAGTAACCCGTGGTGTTGGTGGTTACTTCTGCTTCTCTGGTTGTCACTGGTTCAGCTAAAGTGGTAGTCATTAGAGACTACTGGAATCAAGGTAGATTCATTCTACTGTAGACAAAGCTTTAGTAGTTTGCGCTGTTGTTATGGATTTCATTCCCAGTGGGCAAACACCTGCATTGTTAAAGCATCTTTTAATATTAATTGGCACCCTGCTTTGGCTTAGGGGCCAAAGTCTAAATGAATGTAGAGATCAAACAGTTCTTTTATGTATTCAGGTCAGAGTTGGTGTTTTGTTAGGACAATGTTAGACAGTCTTGAATGTTACCCATGTTGTGCCAGTAGAAAATAACTTTTGAGAGCAAACTTACTTCTTTTAGGGTTATTACTGATATCCAGAGCAGACCAAAGTTTGATACATGGCTGGTTCCTAGCTATGTTATATAAAGGAGCCACATGACTGACATGTCAGAAAACAGGCATTTTGTAATTTAGTTCTAAACGGTCATTTTATAAGCTTAGATTCTATACTAAAACATTAGGTATACTTTGTCAGAGAATGTGGAACACATAATGAAAACAGCTACCTAGTGCTTTTGTGACCAAAAACTAGAGTGGGCTTCCAGTTAAACTCCCTGATCTGTGCCCTGCCTGAGACAGTAGAATTTATGCTCCTAAAAAATTCAATTTGATAAAAGGCAGGGAAGAACAAATATGCTAATTAATTTCTAGTGCTTGTTTTTGAAGCCTCTTCTTTGGGGAATATGCATCTTTGACGTTGAAATAGATTGCCTTGTCGCCTTGGTTTTTTTACTAAAAATAATGCCTGGATGTTCTGTACTGCAGTTGGGTCTTATTTTCAGTGCATTAGAAAACTGATAATGGTAAACCAAAATAAGCAGAAGGAAAAGTTGAACTAAAAATTTGAAAGCAGAACCTTATGAAAATGTTAGTTCAAGAATTTTTTGAAGTTTGTTTTCTAAAGACACTTTAAGTATTGTGCATACTTATCAAACAACTTCTGCATGTTTATCCTGTTAAAGGGTCTTTTATGGTTGCTCAATTGGGTAGACAATATCAGCATAAAGGTTTTCTGGGATCTGTTGTTCTGCTGATCTCTGTTTAACTAGTAACAACTGTTCTGTACATTAAAGCAGCCTTTTGCATTCGGTGTTCATGTTGAATGCATCTGCTTGAAATTAGTATGTCCCTAGCATTTTATATTTTTACTTTTAAAAGTTTGGTTTTTTTCTGCTTCTACCAGTTGTTTTGCCAGGCAGCTAGTATTGCCACCTCATGCTTGACAGATTTATGTCATGCACAAAATAAGCTTTTTTTTTTTTTTTTTGCTACTCCTTTAAACTGGAATGTTGGACCAGGTATAGGTTTTTGTTTGTGCTACTGGCAATGTCTGTTCCTTCATAATTTGTCACCTAATGTTTATAAGTATTAATATTCCCTTTTTTCACTGATTACATTATGTATATTTCTAAAAGTGTAGTCTTTAAATGTATGCACTTCCCTTCTTCCCTCTGGTTCCATACTTCCTGTCCTCCCTTCTCTGGATAACTTTTAAATAGAATTAAAAGCTTTGCACAGGCGTACTTGAAATGCTTGTGAGTTAGACTGTGTGAGAACCCATTCTACACTTCTGGCAGATTTTCAGGAAAGCTTAACTCTGTGTTTCTTGAAGCTATGATGTGCTCTGTTCCAAGAACGCAGAAGCTAAACTTACACCATCTCTTGGGAACACGGCTTATTAAGATAGAAGAGCTCCCAACTGGGTTTGTCTTGTGCTTTGGAAAGAAAGCATACCAAGGGGTCAGATCCCACATCCTCTCTCATTTGAACAAATACAGTAACCAAAGTGGGAGGAGAACTTGCTAAAATCATAGTGCAGTATAGGTAAGTTAAAACAAAAACTAAAAACAATTTACAGGAGGAAAGATGTTTAAGGAGGAACATTGAATTCTGGAGTTTAATTATGATAGGAATAAATTACTTCCACTCATCTTAAATCAGGCATATAAAAAATAGACACATGTGATCAAGGAATCCAGTTTTCAGTTAGTTTGATATCTTTGTGAGAACTCGTTGCTAAGTGTGATATTTTCCTTCTTTAAGTGTTGTTATGCAAGTATTTGATAAACTTGGATTTAATTTTCAGTTGCTTTTTTCAATTGGATGTCTTTATGCCCCATATAAGCACAATTTTTATTAAAAAAAATTGCTAGGTAGTTGAGAAATTTGAACAACTTAATTAAAATAAAAAGGCTGTCAGTTGATTTGTTTCCTTTTCCTTTTGTTCCTTAGTACTGTGAATATGTGAAAATGAGTACATACCTATATATTTGAGTGCATGTATGAGTATGTATCAGAATGCATATGTGTTACATGCATGTGTATGCTCAATTTTTGTGACTGATATGGTGATCACAGTGGTGCTTACCACTCAAGTAATAAATATGTTCTTGATCTAGAACTTCTCTTAGAATTGGAATTCCCTTCACTTCATGGGTGAATCTTAATTTTCAGGTATTTAAGGATGGGTTGAATGCTTTGTGATTCAAGAAATCCGATTAGACTGTTCAGCTTGCACTTACGAGGATATTCTAGGATGATTTGAGGACAAGTTTGCTCTCCTGGTTGACCGTGTTATCTATGGCTTCTCTTTTCCATCAGTGTCTACCGTGCATTTTCTTCCATAACTTTGAGTTCATGGATCACTGTGATAAGTAAAGTAATGGACTACTGTCCTGGTTCTGGCTAGGATAGAATTAATATTCACCTGAGCTGGGTGGAGAACTGGAGCTGGTAGCCCCTATGGCTGGGGCACCCAGCTGGGATAATTAACTAATTAGCTAACAGCTGGGGTTAATTTACCCAAATTAGCCAAAGGGCTATTCCATCGCATCTGACATCATGCTCAGTATATCAGTGAGGAGGGTGCTGAAGGGAGCCTCCTGCTACTTGGAAGAAACTGGGTGTGGAGGTTTGTTGTAAGCCATTATACTGTATTTGTATTCTGTCACTGTTTAGTTTTCTTCTGTTATTGCTGTTAAATTTATTTTTTGTTCAGTCTCAACCCATGTGTTTTTGCTGGGTTGTTTTTTTTTTTTGTTTACCACTTCTCCTTTCTGTCCCCCTGGAGGGTGGGAGGAGTGAGAGAGAGACTGAGTAGTCTGGTCCCGATCGGGGCTGAACTACGCCAACTACCTAAGGGTAATACTAAGGAAGGTTGATGGCAAAAGTATCGGTAGAAGCCTCAGGCTAAAACTAAGCATATTAGAAGTGTAATGTGTCTTATTAAAGCCATAAAGCAAGTGTTTAGAGGGACTACAATGTGGAATAAATCTCCTTTAACAGGTTAGTTTTGGATAATGGATGTTATTGTTAATCTAGGTTGTTTCAACATGGTACCTCATTTCTATTTCTTTTATTTAAATTTTGAACTTATCTATATCAGGTAGACATAAAATTTTTTTTTAGAAACAAATATGCAATTTTTACATTATGTTTGCAGATCTGGCTTTCAGAGTACTGAGACTGCAGCACTTTGGACTGCATGTGTTCTAGATACAGTTCTCTTCTTGGAGAGTTGTTCTAATCTAGGTAGTAAACTAGGGAGCTGTAGTCTTATAGATCTATTATTTAATCCCTTATCTCCATCAGTTTTGGGGGGCAATCCATTGATTTGGTTGATGTAGGTTTCATTTTAAATTAGAAATCAGGTAGTTTTGCCTTTCACATAGAATGTTTTGCATTTTTATCCTTTGAAAATGTTGAATAGTGTACTACTTCGAGCCTTTTCTCAATCCAAACTTTTTAGTGGTTGCTTTACTTGCTCTCTGCTTACTGGCCTAGAGGAAGTTCCCTTTAGAGATATTAATGAAGTTACAGGGGTTTTTTTTCTTTGTTGGGTTTGTTGTTTTTTTTTTTTTTTTTTTTTTTTTTTTTTTTTTTTTCCAAAACCATATTTCAGAGCGTAAGTCAAGGTTGTGTATGACGGGAAGTTGTCTTTAGGAGCCTTGATGGGTAAGCCTGTTATCTGCAGGCAATGGGGAAAACCAGAAGGTATTTCTAAATAATGGGAGTACTGTGAAAGAAAGAGTATTCAGACTTGAAAGACAGAAATAGAACAATTGGAGAGAACTACTCAGAAAGCTACAGTAGTTGCAAGTGAAATTGGTGACTTTAAGAAAACTAAGAACTTAAAGCCAAAATGTAAGTACTTTTATTAATTGTCTTACAAATATGAAATTGCATTTTAGTCTGGTTTCTCAAAGACATTATGCTTATATAATCAGTTGGGCTTCTTTCTTCCTCAGTAACTATTGAACCCTGATGGCCAGTTTCAACAAGGGTAACAATTTCAAAGACTATTAAATTGCTGCATGTTTTGTGACTATCAGTAGGCTAAGGAGTGAATTCCAAACTTATTTCCCGGCTAAGACAGGGAAATCCTCTGCTGCTGTTGCTCTTTCCATTTGTTGGCAGCTCCCAGACATCAAGATTTGTGTATTGGCCGGCCTGTTGGCAAGTATATGATTGAAAATTAATTAGTGCGCGGGTCGCTCTACAGTAGCGTAGCATAGCACTTGCCAGCTCTTGCTTCTTATTGTTTTAGTAGAAAACTTAAGGGGAACAGAGGTTACTGTGGTGGGTACTGAAAGGAAAATAGCAGAGAAATTCTTGGGGAGCGATGCTTTTTTGGGTGCTATTGCTCACAGACCTGACTTCTGATGTGGAAAATAATTCTGGATTCACAGTAGAAGTCCTTAATCCTATTTTCTTTAAATTTATTTATGCATTGTTGTTTATCCTTGGGTGTCCTTCTCTTGCAGTGGTGTGATGAAAGATTCAACTTCCAAGCTACATTTTTACAGTGCTTGGCGAAACACGTGCCAAATATTTACTCGGCTGAAATGGACCCCTTGCTGGAGAAACAAGAAGAAATGGTCCAAGCAGCAATATTATACCCCCTGGAATGTTATTTGTTTGGGGAAGACCCAGATATTTTCCTGGAGAAACTACAACAGAGTGGAACCTCCCAGCTCTGTGGGAAGGTGTTCAAAGGAGGGGAGACAACATACTCCTGCAGGTAAGAATGAAGATATGTTATCATGAATGTTCCCATGTGAGATAATGCAGCAAAGTGGTTTAATAAAATTAGTCGCGCTGCTAACTAGTCATTGCTTATGTCATGTAGGTCTTTGCTTAACTGACAGTGGCATTGGTTCAGATTTCAAACCACTTTACAGTGAGAAAAATTGCATATGAAAGGCAGAGCAATAGGGCAGGAAATGGAAAGAATACTAAAGGTATTGAAAGCAATTGGTTAAAAAGATTGGATGATAGGGTATGAGTATGAGGTCTGTACCTGAATTGAGGGAGAACAGGCATAAAAATCTGTGTGCTGTACAGTACTCATCCTTTCAAAGTCTGAAACAGAATCCAACATTTCTGAGCATCATCTATCCTTTGCTTCAGCAATAGCTGTGTGATCAGTGGTCATTTTTTCACCTTCTTTCTCATCCTGGAGTATATTAAAGATGGCAGCTTATTAATTTGATATAATTTATTAACTATTTTCATACAAATATATTAATTAATACGAATAATATATTTAAAAGCTAGAGGTCTTTTTGGTGGATGTAAAGATTGCAACTGTGCTGGCAATTCTTTAGTATTGCTATAATGCTATTGTTGTAATTTTCAGTTTATTTTAAAAGCCTAGAAAATTTCATCAGAAATGCCAAAAGAATATTATTAAGCATGAAGAATATTATTATGGCTAAAAAATCCAACCTTTAGAATTTAGAAAATGTCAAAATGAAAGCTCTCTGTAAACTTTGTGAATTACACTGTAAGATTTTAATAAATCAAATACTCTTCAACTTTTTCTAGGGATCAGTTACTGTTGTGTATGAAAGGAGAATAGTCTTTGAAGAAGTCCGTGCATGTTTGCTAGAAAGTGTATAGTGAATGTGACATTGGATTGTATGAAGGAAGAGAGTGGTCAAGGCAGTTTAGTGCTGTTATAACAAGAATAATTCTGTTCCTGCCTCTGCAGAGTTTTTGTGTGATAGGCAAAATGACAAAGCTATATTTCTCAGAAGTCGTCTCCTTTTCTTTTTTTTTTTTTTGAGTTTTTCTTGGAAAAATGTGGTAGTATTTATACAAAATACTCTATTTACCACTGCAACTGAAGCTTTAGTCTCTTAAAATGCTAAAAATAATAGATACTCCAAAATACTAAAATCTAAATGTCTTGAATTGGGTATTCAAATCTAGCAGGCACTTCTGGCTTAATTTTTCTTTGTTTTAACTCAGCTTGCAGTAGATTTATGGTAATAAATGAATGTTAGTGAAGTATTACATTATTGTAATGATTATTATAATCTAATGGTTTGAAAAGGAATTCATTCTGGAATCAGAATTATTGTACTGTTTTAGTTGTAATATAAAGGAGGCTTGAACTAGATGTTGAACAATGGCATAAAACAAAAAATGTGATGTGTTATTGTTAAACACGTTGTCTACAGTTTGCACAGAATGAAAGAGTGTTTAAAGAAAAAAGAGTGACCATGTTTTAGGGGAAAAAATGCAATGTAAAAAAAAGCATACATGTATGTGGAGCATAGGAAAAAAAAAAAGAATTAGATTACCCATGACTGTAATTTTAAATTTTCAGGTATTTTTAGTGCATGACTGAAACTGTTGAAATTAAATTTCAAAGTATAAATATTTTTAGCTCATTTCGTATTATCTTTAGATTTTAACTTCTAACTGCTTAAAAAGTTAGAAACATAACCTAGCAGAAGTGTAGCAAAAGTTTCATTAGCAAACTGGCTACAGTTTTGGAAACAATAATAAAGATTACTGCAGAGTCATCATGGTTTTTAATAGCTGCTTTTTCTTAGCAAAACCAGAAATGTGTTAGCAATAAGTTTTGAAAGTGGAAATCAAACATGTTTCTGATAAAATCTGATATAATATCTTCTAATACATGATTCAAGTCTAATGAGACTGGCTTTGATCTCCTTTCTGAGATGTGGAGTAGCCAATGTTTTTATAATTTGAATCTGTTGCTAATCTCTGTTTTTCAGAGCAGCGTTTTCTTTTGTGCATGAAAATTCTACGTGTTTGTTTTAGAAAGTTTTTGAGTTACCATTTTTGTTGCAGAGACTGTGCAGTTGATCCAACTTGTGTACTCTGTATGGACTGCTTCCAGAATAGCGTTCACAAGAACCACCGGTACAAGGTAGAAAACTGTTATATTAAGAAATTGTACTTTTGAAGTTTTCGAGAAGATTTTTAATTGAAGATATAATAAACTGCATATAAACTGTTAGTAACTGTAAAAAAAAAAATTAAAAATGGTTTAATTTTTTTTTTAAACTGGAATTTACTGATTAGTTAATTATCTCTCTTTCATGTTTCTAACTATATAAAGCCTTTTTTAAGAACACTAACTTTCTAATTCAAGAACCAAAGGCTAGGTGAGTGTTTATGAATACACATATTGTTATTCCCTTTGGCGGTATCACAGAAGTGTATGTCAGAGCAAAAAGCTGTGACTGAAAACAACAGTCCTATCCTGAGTTCCAGTCAGTACTCTTTGGAAATTTAGAATGAGTGTGTGTGTACAAGGGCCTTTACTTCAGCAGTTATGTCACAGGTGCAGCCTCTACATTTCCACTCTGTTCCTCGGTTTAGATTTGTATAAACTACTTTGCGCTTAGTGTGCAATTATAAGTTAAAATAAATGTTAAGCATCAAGATCTTTTTTTTTTTTTTTTAATTGAGGAGATTGTTCTAGAACTGGATCATCTCTTTCTGATATCCTTTTGATTCTTTTTGAGCCAAATCTGTTTTATCTTTGAGAGATTCCCATGTTTTACTTAAAGAAGGATCTTTTAAGTAAATCCTAGCTAATTCATTGCCTAAGCTGTCATTTACTGTTTCCTTCCCAGGCCTCCTTTTTTGCTTACCCTCTTCACTGAGAACTCTGTCATTTCAACAGCCTTGGAAGCAGAAGTGGAAAACAGTATATTAAGTGTAATTTTAAAAACTGGTCTAACTCTGCTGCAAGAGGCAAGAAAATGTACAGAAACATTATATATTCAATTTAATTATCTTTCACAACCAAAAAGCGGCCTAGGTTTTTTTTTGTCAGTTATTCTTTCTGTTCATTGACAAGACATCCATTTAAGAGATTTGTCTTGTGTTATCAGTTGGTCATAAATCCCCTTTAAGTGGGTATGTTTCAATGAGAGACAGTTTGGAAGAACGTCCTAGTAATCGCAAAATTACCTGGGTCTAAAATACAATATTCTGCCCCTCTGTAGAAGTCTTTGTATACTGATGTGAGAATGTCTTATAAGTATTGATTCAAAGACATACAAAACTACTTGAATAATGCAGATTTAACTTCCATATACACATGCATGCGCACGCACTGTTTACAGAGAGGTAAGATGAAAATCAGGTAAAATAGACAATAATCATTACAGAGCAATTTTGAATTGCAGCTGAGCTGAGAAGCTGATGGCTTTCCATTTTTCGTTAACTTCTTCAGGCAAAACATCAACCATGGAAATACGTAGTCAGATGGGAGCAGATTTGCTGCATTCCTATTTTAAAGAAGCAATTTAAAGAATACGGATTATGCTCATTATAGATTCATCGAATAATTTAGGTTGGAAGGGACCTAAGGAGATCACCTAGTCCAGTCTCCTGCTTGAAGCATGTCTAATTAGATCAGGTTATTTTAAAAGATTTCAAGTAAATAACAGATTTTTGAATGTCTTTTTTATTGGGTCACTTAGAGTTTTTGATAATTATTTTAGGACTGGGAATTTAGAGTAAGCTAAGGATAATTATTTTTAGCTGAGGTTTGTCTGAACTCTTTGCTGAAATGAAGGGTCAGAATTTGTACTTTTCTGAAAGTGTAATGCAAAGGTGAAGTTGCAAGAATGTATTTAGATGCTGATCATGTCTTATTTTCTTTGGTTAGAAGTGGAGGTACTATTACATGTCTTTAGTATAAATATATTAGATTAATTTCAAACTTTACCAAGTAATTGGTGAAGATGGCATTAAGCACTTTTGCCATAATTTTGCTAATAAAACCAGTAATTATTATTTTGCCATTTATGAAGCGCTTATTCATCAGTCATAGGCTTTTTCACCTACTTTCTAGTTATATTTGTTTAAGACTTGCATAATTTTTTGCCCCCTACTCCTCTGAAAAGTCTCCTTTTATTTAAAAAAAAAAAAAGAAAAAAAATTATTGCAAGTCTGGTTATGTAGTGAGTCTTGTATTTTTTTAAGTAGGTATTTATACTTGTGTTTGACTTAAGTAATGCATGTTTCTATTTTTCTCTTGGTTTTTATGTGCATATTTCATGACTGAAATACATACTTTTTACAGATGCATAGCTCCACTGGAGGTGGATTTTGTGACTGTGGGGATACAGAAGCATGGAAGACTGGGCCACTGTGTACAAAACATGAGCCTGGAGCATCAGGTTCTGCAAAAGAAGTAAGAACATTGCTTGCAGTGAAATAATAAATATTGTAAATGTTGCTTTTTAAAAAAAATGCTTATTCCTCTATATGAAGGCATGTATATTGTATAATTCATGTAGCAGGTTCAGTCAAGTTGAGTCAGGATTTCCTTGGTCAAGTTATTTGCTGGGGTCAAATATACATGTTGGACATCCTTTGTCTCCAAGCAAAATGCAAAAACAATAGAACAGTTCTATCTACTTGTCTTCTGCATTTGTCTTTGATTCAGAATTAAAACTGCAGTCTCTTGCTCTTTTCTTTGCTATGTGTATTACTCGGTTGTTATTTACAAATAATTGGTTTCCCAATGGCTAGTAATGTTTACATACAGTACTTGATTTTAATAGTATTTTCTTTTTTCCACGCTATTCCATTGCTGAACAGTTTTCTTTTTTGTCAGTTACTTTGGTGTGTGATCTGTCACTATAAATAAAATAAGTCTCTATGTTTTAAAACTAACTTCTTATGCTAGGATGTCTAATGCTTATTGTACCTCATAAAACATAACAAGAAATATGCCATTTTATAAGTGGTTCTCAAATAGATTGTAAGCCATCAGTTGCTTCAGGGAAAACTGTTTTCTCAGAGTCCTACATTCTGAGATAAGCAAGAGAAAAAAAAAAACCTTAGCATTCATCATTACAAATAGACCACTAATTCCTCCTGGTATTGTTGCAAAAGTACTGTTCTTTATGATCTGGAAAAAAATGGAAAAGGAATAAAGAGCAGTGGTCTTGCAGAAAAATGAAAGAAAATTTTCCTTCACTTGTTCATCCTTGTCACTGTAATATTTACCTGCTTCTACTTTAGTAAAGTAGATTCTGCCGTGGAGTACTTATCCCTGAGTACTGAGCCATCTGATATATGTGTGACTGATACCTATGTGTTACTTATGAAAACCTGTAATCAAAAGAGCCAAATTGTTTCCTCAATATTAGAACATCCCAAATGTTATGGTATGCTTAATTTTACTGCCGTCACTATTACTACGTGTGCATTTAATTCTTTTTCCAGCACATTTTAGAAGAGCTTCCAGAATAAGAAACTAGCACAGTTCCTCTTTGGAAAGTATTAGTTTTTATCCTTGCATTCTGAAGGAAAGTAGGATTTCTTTTGTAGTGCTAAATTCCTGGTCCTGTTGATAAAGACATATAGGAAGGTAGAGAACTCGTGCATCTACCGCTTCAAAGCCTTCTTTGGATACTGTGGAAAACTTGTCACAAGATGCTCACTATCAGATATTTAGCTGATTGCTGAGAGGTCCTTATTAAGTCAGGAAGACAATTTAGCAGTGGTCTTAAGACAAAATTTTCAGGTCTCAGTTGAGAATTAAGTATTCTTCCACTTGAAAAATAAATGTTTCCAGCCAAAGCACCTCCATTGCTCCTAGATAAGTGATGTTACTTATACCTCAGATGACCAGTTTGTCCTGTTTGTCTTACTGACAGTAGCTAGCATACATTATTTATCGAGGTCTATAATCATACCTGTGCTGATAAAGGAACAGGGAATCTCCCATGCTTCCTCGAGTAATATTTCTCTTCCAATCTCCAATGAGATCTTTCATTTGCAGTGAATTTCTTTGATCATCATTTCTGTAATGGAACTGTGTCAGTCCAAAGCTATGTTACAACTGCTGTCAAATAAACTGGAACATACTCCTACCCAAGAGTCGTGAATAATAGAAAACATATGAGACAATTATTTTAATTTGAAGAAGTAGAAAGTTACTTATTATAATTAGTTCTTTGTTGTCAATATATGTAGTTATCATACAGTTGGTGTATGTAGACTCTCTAGTAAAAAGGCAGAAGTACAACCACTAGAATAATGAAATGCGTCAGTATATTAATATATACTGTATGTAACTATTCGATAGATTGCATTGTGTGAGCATCATTCTTTTTAATAGAAGATTTGTCCATCAAGGATTTTTTATGATGAAGAGAGTCATGGGTGTTTGGATTAATTCATAGTTTGTTCTCTGTTTTGAGAATCAAGGGCAGTTATAACGTAGGAATTTTCTCAGCATAGAGTGCTTATTAAAAGAAGTTAGTTGCAAGGCACATTTGGAACAGACATCTTGCATGTTTTTTTCCAGCATGTAGAGGAATTTATGACTGGTTGATTAAAACCCACTCTTTTCTGAATGATCCTGGCCAGTATTCCTTTAATTACTCCAAATGAGGCGGATATATCATGCTAGGGTGTTTATAAACTTGCTCTGATTCTGTAGGAGCAAATTAGAAGAGGGATATGTTTGCAGTATGTTTGTCTGCTATGCAGAACGTGGTTAAAATGTGCTTAGGAACTGGCTGCTATTTTTAAAAGGTAGATTAAGTTTAGAGTTTGATCTACAAAATGACCTCCTTTTAAAAATGAGCCCTTAGAGGAGGGTAGGTTTCAATCTACAACATTAAAGATAAGCACCAGAGGTCTTAGCATTTCTGAGATAATGAGGCAAGCATTAGTAAAATACAGTATCCTTGCAAAAATCCTAATTAAACCTTAGGGTTGTTTTTTTTTTTTTAAAGTTTTACAGTGAGGAGATATTTACAAAACTTGTTGGTGTGTATGTAATATGGGGCTCAGAAAAGCAATCCTTCACTTTAGAATCCCCACTCCAGGCTTCTAGGGATCATCTCTTCCTTATTGATTCCAAATCAATGTCTTCACTATGCTAGAAATATAAAACCTATTTTTGCCTGAATGTATCCTTAAAACCAGATAATTTTAAGTGTTCATGTCTGAGATAAGGTGTGTGCTTCCCAGGCACATTTGGGTTTTTTTGTTTGTTTGTTTTTTTTTAAGAAGTGTTTTAGTTATTTTTGAACTTTGATATCTGAACATACTTTGTTCATACTTCCACAATTTTGTTTTTTGAAGCATTACCTGAAGCTTAAATAATGACACTTTTTTAGGCATAGTTCTGAGGAAATTTTATTTTTACACTTTCAGTTTACGTTAGATATATCTTAATGTCATTTTACTGTGACTTCTATTAATGTGGATAGCATTGGAGGTAGCATTGCATCATTTAATGTTTCACTGTTTTTGAGTGCAATCCCCACTTTTTATTGTTTATAAATCCTTTGATGTGGTTTCCTTTGATTTCTTCTACAGACTGAGGGAGAGCAGCATATCTTACTACAAGATTACCATTTGGAGTATCTCTATGTACAGCTTTGCATTTTTCTCCAGCTCTATCATTTTTGCTTAATATATGTTAATGCTTAAAAAGCCAAACTCTTAAGAAATAGTGGAAAAATAATTTAGTATATTTACAACTCGGTTCAATTAGATTATTCTTAGCACTATAGTTTGTGCTTTTTGTGGGGTTTTTTTTTTGGTTTTTTTTTTTTTTTTTTCAGTCTGCTCGAAACTGTAAGATGAGGATAGCTTTGTCAGTCTGGGAAAAAAAATAATTACCTAAGGTATTTATATTCTTAATTACCAAGATCTACCATGGGCTTATCCAAAATTAAGTAGGTACACACAGCAATATTTATAGACCGTGATTTCATTGGCAGACATTTTAGATTGTATGTTTGACTCCATTCAGCATTCTTCTAATGCTTATCAGGTCAGAAAACTGTTATTGGGAGCTTTGGAAGTCATTGGTCATGTTAACGCGTTTTTACTTGTCTTCTACTACAATTCTATCTTTTCCATCATATGGACACAACATGATTTTACTTGATTTTTTTTTTTTTTGAGAAGCAATCTGCTTCATAAATGGATAAATGTGACTGTATTTAAGAATTTTTCAAAAACACTATTTTTAGCTATATTAAACATATCACTTTCTGGTTTTTTATATTACACAATCTATCAGACTGTGTATTGCAGAGGTGAGTGCCCTTAGTACTTTGGGATTAAAGTCACATGTGAAAAGCTTTATTTTTGGAAAGCATATTTATTTCTTATCTTTTCTTATTCTTGCAAACACATACATATTCAGTTTTTTTAGGCAATTTGAGAGATCTGAAGAGACTTTTTGTTAATACTGCAGAAAATATCAACTTCTGTTTCTGTGTCATATTTGTACATGAAATTACTGGGTTTGGTTGCATTGACATTAATAACAACATTATATACCATATATATACACATATGCTGAAAGGAAGGTGATATATGGAAAAGGTGATCTGGTCTTTTGGATTAAAGCTCTCTTTTCGCACAATGTTTTTGCCAGGTATTTATTTCTTGTGCCTCAATATTGATTGCTTCATTCTTAAGTGCAGACCTGGTAATAATTTTCTTTGCTTGAAAATGCTTTCTGAATGCTTTCTTAATGCTTTCTTTGCCTTAATTTCTCTCTCACATAAATGCTTATGGAAAGGATTAATAATACTCTATGATGTAGACAATTCACTTAATGAGCTTTATCTGGGTAGATGGGAAGTATGTCAATTCACATGGATATTCTGAATATTTTCTAGATCTGGGATGGGATCTCTGAAAAAAAGAGTTAGATTTCCTTGGATGATTCTGTTCAAGGAGTGTCATAAATGTTTAACAGAATACTCACACAGAAGAGCAAGTGATGCCAATGCAGGGGAAGAATTTTGGTCTGGACTGCAAATTTAATATCTTCAGGTGTACAGAAAGCTATTAACCAGCTTTTTTAAACGTAAGGTTTTTTAAAAATTGAAATTTTCTAACACATTTGTTGAGGCCTTCTGTAGTCTATTGTTAGATAAAAACTGGATGCATAAAAAAGGTAGATGAAACTGTTGGAATACTACTGAGAGCCCTTGGGATGAAATAATTTTAAAGAGGAAGAAATTACATGAGATGAATTTGCTTGAAAATAATGAACAGGCTAATTTTCTGAAACAAACATAATAACCAGCTATTCTACCAACTCTTTTTTCATTTTTAAAATTTCTTTTCAATGTTAATATTGTCTCCTATTTTACAGAATTCTGAATGTCATTTGAATGAAGAAGTTATGGAGCACTCTAGGAAGGTGTTTCCTTCTGTGATAAAATACATTGTAGATATGCTTATATGGGAAGAAGAGAAGGAACTGCCTCCAGAGCTCACAATTAGGTAGGGAGTATTTCCAACTTTCTCTTCAAGAAACTGTTATAATAATTTTGCCTATGCTATTCTTACACTCATGCAAACATAGTAGTGCCAAAATCCTGGTAAACAGCACTGTAGCATTTTTGACCTACAGTTGTATAGAGAAAAGCTTTTGATACTTCATGGAAGAATTATTGTGTGATTGTGCTCCATCAAAATAGAAGAAGACTGTTGTGTGTCATGTTAAAAAGACAAATTGGATCATAAAACAGCGGAGGGAGGAAATAATAATGGAATAATGAAATAAGTTAAAATCTCTTTTGTGTTTGGTACATGGTTTCTGTGCCTTATTCTGGTATAGGTGGTGAGGGAATTTTTGGGTGTGTCTTTGACGTGAAGAACATGCTTAATTTTCCTTATAATTTTTTTTGTATTTGATGTTTCTCTCAAGCAATCAAATGAGTGGTTGCCTGTATTGGATAGGACACTATTTACAATTTAATTTTAATTTGTATGATGATATGTTGGCTTTTTCCCAGTAGAGAGAAGGTAGACAGCTACTACTGTGTCCTTTTCAATGATGAGCATCATTCTTACGATCATGTCATCTATAGCCTGCAAAGGGCTCTTGGCTGTGAACTTGGTGAAGCCCAGTTGCATACTACTGCCATAGATAAAGAGGTTAGTACATTCTGGATATAGGAGAAGGTAACTTTTTAATCATTAAGAAGTACTACTATAGTCTCTTGATCATAGAATCTTTGTTTCTGGGATGCTGGAGTTTAAGGAGAGAGACAGACATGTTTGCAGAGTAACTGTTAATCAGCACTTGCATCAAGAAAGTTTTTAAACTGTATTATTTTTTTTTTCTTCAGGACAAAACCCAGTTTCTTGAGAAAGGGAAGAGATTATTTATCTGAAGTTGCTCCTTTCATGTTTGGCATATTTTCTTTACATTGTTTTTCTTCTCAGTTGAGATTAATGGTTTATTTTAATGGTTTATTTTAATGGTATTTGTCTGAAAAATACACAAGTCAGCACTATGCATATTCAGTTATTCTTAATCAGAATTGTACCTTACATGTTGCAAGAGTTAGTGCTCATTCTGGCTCAGACTTCGTTTGAAAAATCTTAGAACTTCAAATTAAGCAAATGAAACCAGGAAGAATCTGTGAAGGAATGTGAGTCAACCTGACAATTTTACTACTTCATTTTTCAAACTGATGTTCCATCTAAAGATTGTACACTAGTAATGTAAATTCTTTTTTTCCACTGGGAAAGAAAAAAAAGAATTATCAGTGTTTGAATTATTTTAATTGCAACCATAGTTTTTGCCTCACAAACGTATAAAACTTATGTGTTTGCACACAGAGAAACTTTGTCTATAGCTGTATATGTATTTGTTGTATAGTTACATACAAACAATCTTACTAATATTAGAATCCTTTCTTAATCTATAAAAACTTGTGTTTTCTTTTTATATTTCTCTTCAGTCAGGTAATGAAAATTTAGTTGTGTTTAGTGTTGGTCCCCATTTTTCTTTTACCTATTAAAAACATAGCAAAGATTAAGCTTGTTGCATTTTGGTTTTATATTTTTTGTTTTATATTGGTCTCATGCTCAATGTTTTCTTTAAACAGGGTCGTAGAGCTGTTAAGGCAGGACATTATGCCTCTTGTCAGGAAGCAAAAGAAGAAATCAAGGTAACTTCCTAGAATTTTTTTTCCTAGAATTTTTTTCTAATTTTAAAAACTAACAAATCAACCTTATAATTATTGATACTGAAGACTTACTTGTCTGTTGTACAGTCTTTAACTTAGTACTTCCATGCTTTTATAACCTACCTGTGAACTTTTGGAAATTTACCCCACCGTATTTTGTATAGATAGGTACAGATATCTTCAGAAATAAAACATCAAACTGATTTCTTTTTTGTTAAGGTTTTGCTATTAAAATGTGCTTGGGAGAGGTAATGGGTGGTGAAGACAAAAATGAAAATTCATGTTGTCCTGATTTTATATCTGCTAATATTTACCTGACTCCTAGAGGCATTCTGAAAATGTTTCCCAACGACCACTTCATGTGGAGGTTCTGCATGCTGATGTTATGGCTCACCAGAAGTTTGCATTGCGCCTTGGTTCTTGGCTGAACAAACTCATGAGCTATTCAAGTAAGCATAACTGTTTTTTGCTATAATACCATGTCAGTATTTGACTAATTCTCTCAACAAATGTCTTTAGCAGTGTTATATATGATATTCCCTTATTAAAATACTTTTTACATTCCTCCTGATTTAGTAAATAAATAATACAGTAGTATGGGTGTTGATATTCATCAGTATTGTTACCGAAATCCAGAATAAAACTCCTTAACAGCAATGAGAAGTTAAGAAGCAGGCACTTGTTTATTGCAGCGCTGGGCGCACGGGGGATCGCTCCATCTAGCGTGCGCACCTGTTCGATCAACGGCGCAGGTTAAATACACACCTGTTATACATATTCACTGATTTCCAAGAAATATTATACATAAACATTAACTTTCCGAGAAATCATTATAATGTTTCCCCACCCACTTGCGCATGCTCGGTCTTTTGAGTCGAGGGTCTTTTGGTGGTCATCAGAACGCCCCCTCCTCGAATTCGCTGGTCAAACTCCTCCTTGAAATCTCCATATATGGTCTTGAGAACAGGTCGCATTGCTCCTTGATTTTCCTGGCTCCAAAGTGATGGCTCAGGGCCTACTTTCACAGGTGGTGTTTGGGACTTGCCATTGTTTTAATGACATGCTAGGCTAACTTCTAACAAATGGGTAGTATAATACCTCTAATGTCCCACTCCCTCTAAGAACAAATTAATTTCATATAAAATTTAACCTATGTGGCTACAGTTCTGTAGTTAGCAAGAATCACCTCATATTGATATTTAATTTTCAACATTTAAGTCGTGTAACAGTATGGTTATCAATAGTAATACTTTTCTGCTTGAAGCTCTCTCTGTTCCTCTATAAGTTTTATTATCTTCAGTTTCAGCATCATGTGCCCTGTTTCACTGACTTCTTTGCTCAAGAGCTGCTCTCCCCAGTGCTGGTGGAAAGCTGCAGGACATCTCCTTCAGTGAAAGCATACATTCTCTGCCTGAATAAATTCCTGCTTTAGATTTGATAGCTGTGATTAATTAGACAGTGTCAGTAAACCAACCAAACAAAAGTCTTAATTTAAAAATTTGTCCTGTAGTAGAAAGTCTGTTTTAAGCTTTCAAGCACTGTTCTGATGTTTGATGCTCATGGTTTTAAAGAAGACTTCTGAATCAATCTAATTTTGATTTCTGTTACTGGATTTTGTCATACCTGTGTTTTACCAAATTAAAACCATCATAAAATTCCTTTTCACCGTACAAATATGCATAGATTAAGCTCTAATCACTGCTTATCATCCCTCTTGACAGGGTAAATCTATTGGTCTACTTTAGCCTTTTTTGTAAGCTTGAATAATGAAGTTAATTTCTTACCTTTTTTTCTGAACACTTCCAATCTTTAACTTGAAATACATATATCAGAATTGTAACTTCTTGTAAATTCTTTGCAATGTCTTAGAAATTTTAGCTTTCTGTTCTTTTCAACTTTTTACTTATTTCACTGGTGATATTTCCTTGCTGCTGAGTTCCTCAGACAGTTTTTAATTGGTTTTGACTGATGGCTTATTTCAAGGTTTCTAGTGAAAGTTTGGTTTTTATCCACATTTTTCTTCCTAGACTATTTTTCTTATTATTTTCAATTTTATGAGATTACTCTATTTAAAGTACAAACTGACAGCTAATTATTCAGCTCTTCACTCTGTATGAGTATAGACTAGTCAGTGTTAGTGGTCCAGCAAATCCTCAAAATTTTAAGTTTTTAAGCGTTACCTTTTTTTAGCTGGTGAGAAGCTAAACCTAAAAGGGAGTCTCCCATGTTTGGTGTAGCGTTTTAGGTTAGGAAATTTTAATAGGCTAACTCATACTTTAATATGTTTTATGAGAATCTTAAAGCACAAAGTTTGAAGTCTTAACATTCCTGTCCTTGTTCTTCTGGATTATATTATACATAGATGCTTTAAGAGTCTGGTGTTCTGTACTTGGGTAGAACTTTTTGGTGGTCTGGTGGTTCCTGCTCTTTTCCTGGTTTTGCTTCAAGTGGCAGAAGGTGGATCGGGAAGCATTCAATACTATTTATTTCCAGGTTGTCAGGAACTTGATTCATGACACTCCACTTTTCCTTTTGAATTTAGTAGTGTAAGAGCTCGTTTCTAAATGTTAGTAACACATGGGTAACTCTGATACGTTGATCCTCAAAACTGTTTCAGTAAGTACTGTATTGACTGATAGGTGCAAGAAAATATAAAATAACTTTTTGAAGTTCTACAAAAATCTAACTTTCAGAGCCCAAGACAGGGACTAGCTTTGACTTGCCTAGCTTGTGCGTTTCTGTGCTGACGTAGTGAACTCTTCTTATAGATCTGCTTTGTAAAGCTTTCTAAATGCTTTTCATTTTAAAATGATCTTCTGCTTCACTGGATTTATTAAATAAAGTAGGTAAGAATAATATGAAGAAATTAGTAAGGGGGAGAGTATGTGGGAGTATGTTCAGTGAGGGAAAAATTGTTAAAATATATTTCATACTTAATTGCCTTTTTTTTTTTTGTAAGGAATAGAATTCTGTATTTCTAATTTTGTTGGCTCATATAATTTGATTATCAAAGCATTCTTGTACAAATGAATAATTTTATTCCTATAGGTGATTTTCGCCAGATCTTGTGTCAAATATGTCTCAAAGAAGAAGCTGGATCTGAAAAACCATGCTTCATAAGCAAGTTGATGCTGTGGGATGCAAAACTTCATAAAGGTTTGTGTATCCAGGTTGCCAGAAACTGAAGAGGCAAATTTTTCACGTGTATAACAAATATGTAAAAGTAAATAAGTGCTATGCAGGTGGAGTTACATTTCTTCATACTTTTTATATTATGGTTTTTGGTACAGCCTTTATTTTTACAACTGAGAAAATTTATATTTTGGGTATGCATCAATCTCCTAAATTTTTCCTGCTTTATTTATTTTGAAGAATCTTTTCACAAGATATAGCTTGACTCTGAGTGACTTGATGTTTAACCTGTTTTAAAAACATACCAATAAATGTTGAAAGTAGAAGATAATATAAATAACTTTGTTCATATGCCTCATAACCATTTCAAGGCTTTTAATTATTTTTAATTTTAATTTAATACTCTGTTCCTCTTTGCCATGAAAAGCTGC
Organism: Chlamydotis macqueenii; assembly: GCF_036417535.1. Classification (NCBI taxonomy): domain Eukaryota; kingdom Metazoa; phylum Chordata; class Aves; order Otidiformes; family Otididae; genus Chlamydotis; species Chlamydotis macqueenii. The sequence goes on from NC_141560.1 coordinate 40,624,741, forward strand.
ACCTTAGTACAGTAAAGTGATGTGCACTATATTGGCTCTTCACAGGGGCGAGGAAGATTCTTCATGAACTTATCTTCAGTAGTTTTTTCATGGAAATGGAGTACAAAAAACTTTTTGCTGTGGAATTTGTGAAGGTAAATGGGTTTTTTTGGTTTTGTGCTATGAATTTGTTCTAGCTTTGAAAAATTCCTCAATGTAAAAATTGTTTCAATAAAAATAAAGAATTTTCAACAAGCAGAGCTTCAACAACTAGCTCAGCCTTTACAGAGTGTATTAATTCCAATGTTATTGATTTGTTTCTTGTAATCATGTAGGTATACATGCTCATTTTGAATGCAGTGTTGTCAGTATTCTATGTATCTCTTGAAATGGCAGGTAAACTGCAACTGAAACTGGCCTTTCTTTGTAAAAATTGTGTATTTCTTAACTATTCTATCTAAAACATAAAACCAAATGTTTTTTGGTTTAGAGTGAGACTTTTAATCCTGGTAAAGGTGACTGACACTTCATGGTTTTCTCTGGATTGAAACAAAGCAACCAAAGACTTACATTACTCATTGTACACATTTTATAAACAACTGTCAAATAACTATCCATGCAGTTCACTGCAGGAGGAAGACTTGTTTTATAATAAGTTAATGTCTTTATTGACCCTTTTTTTTCAGATACTTAATTTCTTTTTGTGGGGCAGATTGGTTGTAGGAGAAAAAATATTTGAGTTCCAATCTGGCAGAACAGTTAAATTTGTGCCTGTCTTCAGTATTAAGGCAGTGGGGCACATACTTAATTGCTTTGATGCATTGAGGACATTGTGTGGTTTTTGTTGTGTGAACTGCTTTTATTAGAAAGGAAGAAGGACATTGAGATGTAACTCTTGCAAATAAAAAAACTTTTAAATTAACACTTTTTATTTATTAAATTTCCTCAATATTCTCTTTTCCTAGTATTACAAGACATTGCAAAAAGAATACATCAGTGATGATCATGACAGAGTTCTCTCCGTGACAGCGCTCTCAGTTCAGATGTTCACCGTACCTACTCTGGTATGTACAGCCTGTCTCAGCTAGATGCATCAAATGAATTTGAGAATTCCTAGCAGTACCATCTTTGCAGACTGCTGTATTTGGCAGAGAGTCTTTATGCATTGCTGAGTTGAAAATGAATGTTTTTGAGATTTGTTAAGGCCAGTATGAAAGCAGGAGCTTGAGTTTCTGTGAGAATTCATTGCGGAAGGTAGAGGGAATGCAAATAAGAAAATTTTAGGCAGCAGCATTCTCTGCGTTGACTTTCTGTGTTAATTTACTGTTCACATTTACCTTCTTACGTAACATTAAAGACTTGAGGGAAGAGGGCAAAAGAATGGTTAAGTGTCATTTTATAGGGGTGAAATACGTTAAATCCTGTGAAGGGGGAAAGTATGCCTGTAGGTTTTAAAGGTTTTCTGTTTCTTGCCTGAAATGCTGATGTAAAAGTCCTTTTCTGCATGATCTTGCTAGAAAAAAAATAGCATGTCTGTTACATTGAAGTTGTCAGAGTGAACAAACATGCTAACGTGATAGAAATTGTGTTCATACATAAGAAATACTATGGGAGTTTTTGCAGCTTGGCCTCATTACAAATGCTTAAAATAATTCATAATCAAAAGACCTAGATTCAAAGGAAAAATTATTTTGACAGTTCTTTTCAAAAAAAAAAAATAGGAAGAAAAATTTTTAATTTTCTTCTTGCAGGCCCGACATCTTATTGAAGAGCAAAACGTGATCACCACCATTACAGAGACACTCCTAGAAGTGCTTCCAGAGTACCTAGACAAAAATGACAAATTCAACTTCCAAGGTTACAGTCAGGACAAACTGAACCGGGTATATGCAGTAATATATGACCTCAGGTAAGTGTAAAGCTGAGAAGCTTGAGAAATTCTTAGAAAATTGGCAGTAGGATGAGATTTCAGTTCAGGAATCTGGTGATAAAACTGCTTTAAAAACAAACCCAAAACCAAATCCCTCAAAAACACACATGAAACTTTAATGTATTGTTTTTCGATAGAAACTTAAATTTTTCTAATACCAAAATTATATTCTGTAAAGACAACTTCTGATGTTTTTTATTTATATAGTTCCATGTAACAATTACATTAATAAAAAAAATATATCTACTATAAGACAGTATAGGAAATTTAGCTTCTATTCATTATCGTTCTGGGAAAGCTGTCTAATCCTCATCTGCATAGCATTTTCCACTCTTACAGGTCCCAAATTGCTCTAATAAACTGAATAATGTAAAAGCAAACCACTTCAAATACCTTGGAGTTAAAAATATGTATATTAATTTCAAATCATGGAGTAGCACCAAGCAACTCTAGTGTTTGGTGAAAATGTTAAGAGGAGTTTGGGATAGGAAGGGTGATGTAATGTGATGATGTAGTTGATAATTTTAATACAAAGAACACCTTAAATACAAGCATAAGCAGAAGAGAAGTTTGAACAAAAGATGATAATGTTTTCTTTGATGATAGGTATGTCTTAGTCAGCAAGCCTACGTTATGGACAGACCGTCTAAGGGAGCGATTTTTAGAAGGATTTATTTCTTTCCTAAGGATTCTAACTTGCATGCAGGTACAACACATCTAAATAATTTCCTTCTAGTACACTTTTCTAAAGATATTACAGCACTTTTGTTTACTCATCTCTTTGTCTGTAGCAGTATTGTGGATATAAATATGCAATTAAGATGGTAAATTCTTCAATACCGTGTCCTGGGGATGTGTGAAAACGTAATGTTTACTCTATAGAAGTAATATTCGTCAATTTTACCTACGTGTATCTAAGCAACCTATACTTTACCACTTACTTATGGGATTTTGTGTTGTGTTAAAGACTGTGATCACTGATTTAGCTTGAGTATTTTGTGGCATCTCTGTTTCAGGGAATGGAGGAGATAAAAAGACAGATTGGTCAGCACATTGAGGTGGACCCTGACTGGGAAGCAGCTATTGCTATACAAATGCAGCTCAAGAACATTCTTTTGATGTTCCAGGAGTGGTGTGCCTGTGATGTAAGTATATCAGTTGTCTGGGGTTCTTACATGCATGCTTTTTGTGAATATTTTCAAGTGCTTTTTTAAATAGCAGCTTTTTAAAAAAACTCACTATTGTTCAATACAGATCTCCACAAAAAAAAATGAGTCTGAAAGAATTAATCTGTGCTAAGATACAGAGAGAAGGGATCTCAGAAGATCCCTTTATCTAGCTGATAAAGATGCACAGGCAAATCATAAAGAGAAAATACTTCTTATAATTCAAAATTTTGAGAATTACATTCATGATATCAGTGTCAAGTTTTAAGGTTTTTGAAGCACATGATGTTAATTTTTTAATTGCAAAAGTAGACTGCGGAAACTTTGCACTAATTGGGTAATTGCATTGTAAGTAGTCTTAATCAGCGCTGGAGCTCACTTCTGTGCTAGGGGAAGGGAGGAAATTGTAAAATTCCTTAAAGATATTTTGAAATGAGTGTCTCTTTTCAGTAGGGAGGGGAAGAACTACAGCAGTTCAGGAGGTTCTTGATCCAAATTGGGATGTCAACTGTCCAAAATATTAAAATATTGTAGCTTAAATAAGCACATAGATTTTAAAGCATTTGACAGAGCAGCTTTTTTGAACAGAAGCATATTCTCAGCTTATGTGGATGTTCCACTGCTCCTGTCCAGTACTTCCCTGTATTAAGAAACAGAGTAGTAATTATATTGTGGATTTTTAGTAACTGTTTATGCTGTCAGGAAAAAAAAAGTGAGGAATTTTAGTGCATATGGTTTTAAAATATAACACTATGCATTTATTTTAAATTTTAGGAAGAGCTGTTGCTCAAGGCCTACAGCGAATGTCATAAAGCTGTGATGAGGTGTAGTACAAATGGTCGCTCACGGGAAAAGACAGTGTTTCACTTGTGCGGTCATACTCTGGAGAGCAGACCTTACAGAGTGTCTGCAGATCCTGTCAGCATACATTTACCACTGTCTAGGACTCTTGCTGGTAGGTGGTGTGTTTTGTTTTCATTGCTCTTTGAATTAGGTTTATCATCCATCTCTATTTCTTTGTTCTAGAAAACATTTAGACCAAATGCTTCACAGATCAGTCACTCTCTGACTTTCTGACATTCTCATGATCAGGCAACCCTGTTGCCCGAATGTCCCACTAAGGGAAAGTTGGGTTGTTTGTGGTTTTTTGTTTTTGTTTTTTTTTCTCCCCTCAAAAGAAAAAAACATTCACCGTGGAGGGTGGAGGACATTTTTTTTAAAACAGGAGAGAGATAAGAAAGTCAGGCAAGAAGAAGTTTCATGTTTTAATGATATCTTCAGTTTTCTCTGGACTATTCGAATTTATGTGGTTCTGTTTCTATTTCTGCCTGTTTTGCCTAAATAAATTTGAAACACAGCAATAATGAATATTTATTTTCCAGCCACATGTATCTTAGGACTGTTGAAATGCTCCTTCCAAAAGATATATGTTTGCAGTATGCTAGGACGTATTTCCAGTCAGAATACAAAGGACCACAGCAGTGGGTGATTGCCACTTTCTCTAGAATAGAAATGAAATTATATGCTATCATTAAGCTGCAAGTTCTTTATCACTTTACTTCATACCAAGATACCATCTCTTAAGCCTTGTAATCTTGAAATTCAGTTATTAGTAACATGAAATTAAAATTTTGTGAATACTATTTAGCATCTCAATTTAAATAATTTTAATGAATTAATTAAATGAAGGGATTTATTAATAAAATAATGGATTGCAAGACTGGTAAGAACTGTTATGACAGTGCAGTAGATCTTCTATCTTAAAAAAAAAAAACAAAACAACAAAACTTTACTAAATGAACTTTGACTTTTTTCCATAGTCCTCTGAGTTGTAGATGATTTGGCTAACATTTATAATGGGTTGGAGGAGAAACTTTACTGATTTTGATTTATTTTGTAATTTTTTTTTTTCCCTATTGGCTTTGTAGGTCTTCATGTACGATTAAGCAAGACTGGAACCATCTCAAGATTGCATGAGTTTGTTTCTCCTGTAAGATTTTACTTTTTTTAATTTTTTTTTTTTTTTTTTTTCCCCCTCTTCAAACACTTCTTGTGTCTTCTACTCTGGGAAGGAAAAAACCTAAAATTATATCGTGTAACTTTCATGACAGACACACAAGTTATTTTGCAGCTGTCAACATGTCTTTGTTTGTTAGGACTTACACTTTTGAAATCACTCTCAGACTTAATCTTGCTTGATACTTTTGTTTGTTCGTTTTGTTTATTTTTGTTGTTTATTTTTTAAATTCCAGGAAGAATTTCAAGTGGAGCTGCTAGTAGAATATCCTTTACGATGTCTTGTCTTGGTTGCTCAGGTTGCTGCAGAGATGTGGAGAAGGAATGGACTCTCCTTGATAAGCCAGGTACTCCCTACAGTATTCAGTACTGAGTTGGTCCTAATGGTGTATGCAAGTATTTCTCAGTAATGCTCCCAGTGGTGGTTTCATGCAGTGTTGAAGGAGGTCATGTGGGTTGCTCCTACACTGAATAGAAAGGTTTCTGGGTGGGAATTTAGATGACTGGGTTTTATTTCCAGCTTAATCAATGGCTTGTCTCCCAGTATTAGACAAGTATTTTCATCTGTCTTATGACTGTTTCTGACTCTTTGAAATGATATTAAACTTGCTGCTGTCTATTGTAAACTACTTTCAGATCTGATAAAGAAATCACTGCATACGTACTGTTAGTACTGTTGCTAATAACATAAAATGTTAGAAGAATATCTTAGTGCATGGCAATTATTATATGCAAAAGTTAAACTATTTTAATCATACTAAACTTTTAAGTGCCATATAAGTGGATAATGCAAACATTTTATAACACTTGTGGGCTTTTTTTTTTTGTTGGAAGAGTAAAGGTAAAAGAAAGAGTCTACCCTTAAGTACTTGTGTTTTGCCTGCTTTGGCTTCATTTTTTATTTTTTTTTTTTCCCTTTGGTAGAAATTTTCTGTGTTTACCTTTCACAAGACCATTTGATGAGATCAAAGTTAATATTTGTAGCCCTCTGCGGAATTGTCTCTGAGAACTGGGATAGGAGAAGGATGTTTTGACTTTACTCAGTAGCAGCCATTAGAATTGTGTTGTCTTGGATGAGGTATGAAGAAGTATGGCATACACTTCCTCTGAATAGGTGAAAAAACATTTTTTCACTTCCGTCAAAGTACATGGTTGTTTTGAAAGAAACACAGGACTTTAGCTTACTCAAAGGTGCTGTACAGTTTTTAAAAAACCTCAGCCATTAACTGCTGCACATTTGACAGTGCATTACTCTACTTCTGTACTTAAATTTTGTTTTCCTATTTCTCAGGTATTCTATTATCAAGATGTTAAATGCAGAGAAGAGATGTATGATAAAGACATCATCATGCTCCAGGTATAATGTTTTGAGTCATTGCTTGCTTGACTCACAAAATTTTCGTGGATTTCTTTTAATTTTAGTTAAATTTGTATGATTTTTAAAAACATTCCTGTTAGAAGAGTATTTTTCATAAGTGATAAAGAACTGTAATAGTAACTGATGTTCATGTTAGTTTGGTTTTTTTGATAGATAGGTGCATCTCTTATGGATCCAAACCAGTTCCTCCTGCTGATGCTACAGAGATACGAGCTTGCTGATGCTTTTAAAAAGATTAAGCCCACCAAAGATCAGGTAAGTGGCAAGTGGTTTTATGGAACACTAACAAGAAAAACTAGCTACTGTTGTTAACTGCATTTTTATGACCAAACTAAAAGTCAGTCAACACAGGACCTAGTGGTTACATAAATGATTTTGTTTTCAGAATTTGTACAGGCTTACTCAAAGTTAGTAAACAGGTTTTGCCCTCTTTGACCTTTATTTCATAGGGCATCTACCAAAATCCACGAAAATTACTTCTCTATAGAATTTCTATTTCTCTTGAGCCATATTATATGTTCTTATTTTGGCTGGAAGTTTCTTGGATTGTTGTGCTACTTCTTGAGGCTTGAACTGTCATATAATCCTTCATTTGGGATACATTTTTAGCTGTTTTTTCTTTTCCTGCATGTGAATCTCGCACTTCAGGTGCAGTGTAATATCTTCTCTACAAGCACAGGAATTTTTTCCAGCTTGTTAGAATGGGAATTTCTTCTTACAGTACAGTGCTTCAGCGAAGTAGTGTATTTGAAGGCTAAGCTCTGTGTCATTTGACAGATTTTCCTGCTTGTTTTTTGAAAAATTATTTCTCTAATTCTTGTAGGATTTGATCAAACAATATAACGTGTTAATAGAAGAGATGCTACAGATTCTCATCTATGTTGTGGGTAAGTTTCATTTCTCTCTATTGTTGTAGTACATTTTGACAAAACAGACTTGATTACTTTCTTTAACATAGATGGTTGGAGAGGATACTGGAGAATGCCTGTTTTATACAGATGGTTCACTAACACAAGTATTTGTCAACCAGAAGCAGTAGGAGTTGCATGGTAAAAAAAGCTGTTGGATAACTTCATAATTGACTATTAAAGAGTGAAGAGAAACTCCATCTCTGCCCATTTTGTTAGGAAGACAGGCTAAAAAAAGCATTTTTCCTCTCAGACACCTGGGATAGGTTTCTGGTAAATGCAAACTTTTACTATGAAATATCCCAGTGATAGCATTACCTCTGTGCAAAATTCAAAATTGCGCTATAACTGTTGTATTTGCCGTTCTTCTGCTTTTGATTCGTTCTGGTAGGGGAAAGATATGTGCCTGGAGTGAGCAATGTGACAAAAGAAGATGTTATCATGAGAGAAATCATCCACCTGTTATGTATTGAACCAATGGCTCATAGTGCAATTACTAAGTCCTTGCCTGAAAACGTGAGTCCTGGCTTATTTACTTTTTTACTTGATTTACTTTTTCTTGTTCTATGTCTTTTTCTTCTTTAGCTTCTATATCTTTATATGGAAGCATTTTATTTCTCATATAAAGCTCAAATATTGGTTTCATAGTTACAAAATAGCATGACAAAGGGGCTGACACTCTTTACTGATGTAAAGGTAAATGTAATGGATTCAAGTGTGGTCTAATCTGAAAAGGCTTGTGTGGGGATTATGATTTTTGATGAAGAAGTGGAATTTTTTAGAGTATTTAGCTGTAGCTCTCCTAGATACAGAAAGAAAAGTTTTTAAATTATTTTCTCTTTCGGCCTTGTAGGACCATGCACCTGGATTCCCTTCTGCCCTGTGTGCCATCAATAAATTTGATCTTGTAATTTTGATCACTTAAACCTGTGCAGATCCATTGGAAGTCAAGTATTGTACAGGTCTATTCGAAAGCATAGATTACCCTGTCATTCTATTCCAACTGTTGAAAATTCAAGCAAAAGAGAGGAATGTGGATTAGATTTTTACAGCCTGTGCAAGTTTTCAGGGCTGGCAATCAATGCAAAAAAAAAACCTTCAGTTTTATTGTAAATTAAATAGCCTGGAATATTATCAGAAACCAACAACAGATGATCCGCATTCACTGTTTTAAGAGACTAAAACTCTGTTTTTCCCTCCATTGAGATTGAGTAAGGCACTGCTCTGTTTATGGAGATCAGCTCTGTTATAAATAAAATTTTACATTATTTAATGCAAGTATTATCTGTCTCTGGTACTTCCTTGTAACTTGTCAGTTATGAATATCTGCTTTCTGAATAACAGTGGGCAAAATATATTAATTCATGAATTAAGGAATTGATCTAAATCTCTATGTCTATTTTTGTTACACCTAGCGTAATACTGAAGATATTTGAATCATATATTTATCCCAAACTAAATTTTTTACCAGGAGAACAATGAAACTGGCTTGGAGAATGTAATTGATAAAGTGGCCACATTTAAGTAAGTCCTTAATATTGTTTTGTAAGTAACTTGAACATGAAATAAAATAATTTAGATTATGTGGGTTAAATGAGCTGTACTGCACAGTCCCTGTTCAGCTAATATTTTACTGTCTTGAAATATATACGCTTTCAAATATGCATAGGAAAGAAAAGTGTGTGGAATATCCGAAGCTGCTGCTTCTCTCCTTTTGCCTTCTTACTTCAAGGTCAGTTGGAGGAGTTGCAGGCGTTTAGTAATCTCAAGTCCTGGTAGAGTGGAGTCCTTTTGAAGTGGATCTTCAAAAGTTATTTTTGTTTCAAAGATGGTTGGGAACTGTAACAACTCACTGTACCTTTGACAATCACAACCTAATCTTTGCTTTAGATGTTATTTAGTTGCTAATTTGCTGTAATTTCAGATGGGAGTAATTTTGTTTTGAAACATGTGAATGCAAGTATAGAAAAATCAATTGTAGCAATTGAGAAAAACTAGTTCAAATGAATGCTATTTTTGTCAAGAAAATGTTTTGTAATTTTAATTAAATTTTAAATAAGATATACTAAAACAATCTGACTTGCTTGTTTATGTTTAATCAAGGGCAGCTATAGGAATGCTGCCCTTTTCCCAAAGGGCAAAAAAAATCTCACTGACTGGACAGTAACTGTTTGTATTACTGATTTTGTACCTTGGCTAAAGAAAGTAATGAATTTTATACAATAGTATGCAATGTCTGAAAATCTAAGCCATAAAGTTAAAAATAATTTACCTGTCAGAGGCTATATGGTGTGCTGTAGATGCTATAGACTAGAAATATTTTGCTACTGGGTAGGATTTACAGTAGTAAACAGTCTTGAAAATTAAAGACTGATAACTGTACTCACTCTATGCTCTTTATAAGTTAATGAAGCCATCACTATTCCGCTTCTTATTAGCATTTCCTTAGAAAATAAATTATGTTACTGGTTTGTTTACATTCAAAGTTATGCTGAACATACATTTTAAATCTGTATGTCATAAAATATTTCTCTATAAGGAAACCCGGTGTGTCTGGCCATGGAGTCTATGAACTGAAAGATGAATGCTTGAAGGAGTTCAATATGTTCTTTTATCACTATACTAAGACCCAGCACAGCAAGGTAAGCAGTGCAAGATTCACTCTCAAAGGTTAAAAAATAGTACCTACTTATCAATGTATGTTTGCTGAATCAGAGGAATTAGTGGAATCTAAGGAAACTGATTCAGTAAAGAGTATATGCAGCTAACTTTAAAACTAAACTGATGAAGTTAAGATTGTTAATACAAATTGCCATGGTATGGTTTACTTTAGTATTTTCTCAATGATGACTTATGTCTTAACTCTCTTAACTGTTAGTGCTAAGAATAAAACAGGATAAGAATTATCTTTGAACTGGAAAACTCTAAACATTGCTTTTGTAACTCTTATTTGAGGAAGTGAGTGTGTCCAATTACTTAATCTCTACTACAAATTGAAGTGCAAAATGCAATATTGTAAACAGATTTCACATAAGACTCTAGTTACACGACCAAGTATTGACTATGTATCTTGCCACATTTCTAGTTTCGGGTTTCTCATTGTTTCATTGCGTACTTCTGTAGTAATGCTGATAAAACACTCCTTTTCCTATAGGCTGAACATACACAAAAGAAAAGAAGAAAACAAGAAAACAGAGATGAAGGTAGAATTTGAAACTGATGACTCAACAAAATGTGATAATTCAGTAGTGTATGTAGTTGTGCATATAAAATGAGCTTTTGGAGATGTCATGTGACTTAATCATGGATGAGTCTGTTAAAATTGTTGTAATTTGTAGTAATTGTAATTAGCACCTGACTTCTCTCTTTTTTCCTTTTTTTTTTTTTTTTTTTTTTTTTTTAACACAGAGATAGGAGTTTTGAAATTTTTAGTTTAATTTCCATGCAGACAAATAAACATGGCATAGTACTAATTGCTGAAATGAGCAACTTGGAGTTTTTATGGTGGAGTAGCCAGGAGGCGAAAGTTGTTTTTTTTATGACCAGTTTCTCTAGCACAAAGTTGAGACATAATAATGCCAGGTAGAGAATGTTGCTGCAGGAACTAGTGCTCATATCCTTTCTGTAAGTGGCTTGAGATTTAAGCTTTATAAATTAAAAAAAATATATTTTTTTAGAAGCTGCAAATACATATAACAATAAAACCTCGTGTTTCTGTTGATATAACACGAACGTTATTTCCCTTCTGATTTTACTTTTACCCATTTGAGTCACAAGCGTTAATTGAGTTGACTTGAGGAAGACTTTGTAAGCTGAATGAATAAGTACAATGAACAATTAAATAAAATCAAGTATCATCTCCTTTTGTGAGTTGCAACAGATATTATCTTCCCAGATTGCCCTTCCAGTTGAATACCTTAATCTTTACTTCCTACTCTAAAGCATATTTTAATTTTTTTTTACAGTCAGGAGCACTACAGCATTTCATACATAAGATGGTTAAAATTCATTCACAGTAAACTTATTAGCTTTGGGTTCCTTTCAGTTGAAAAACTGGAACTGAAAAAGAAAAAATTTACATTGTCATTCAGGAGGGACACAATTTAATCAAAAATCATATTCTCTTTGAAAAAATATAATTTCCTTCAGTTGTAAGTCACTCAGAAGATTATGACAGCTGGAAAATAATCAGGAAAAAAAACCAACCCTTTGGATTACTTTTGGTTTCTTCCTCCACTGTTTGTTTTGTACAGTTGACAAATTTTTCAATAGTACTGCCTTAATATCCGCCCACCCTGTTCACTTTAGTGACTTAAAATGTTAGCAGGGATGTTTATTTTGTAGAACTTTGAAAAAATGCAGATATTTAGATGTATTTGTCAGAAACTCACATTCATGTACTCAGACAATACAGTTCCAAAATACAAAGATAACTGTTTACATTGATGTGTATTCCCCTGAGGCTACCCATCTTCTTGCAGATACTTAATACATATGCTTTTATGTGGCTGTGTTGTGTTCGTCAGTAACTTTTTATCATTCATTCAGTCTAAATTGTCAAAAGACTGATGGTTTCAGAGACACTGCATTCATAGAAGTTTTATGAAATTAGGCATCCAGGTACCAAAAGAAGACTTAGGTCAATGCTTCCTGGTAGGAAAAGGCTGCAGCATTAATTGAGCTGCTGTTCGTAGATGCCAAGATTCCAGGTGGCTTCTGGGTGGGGCACCACATCACATGGTTTCAGTATTAGCTCAGAAGATGTACATAGCTAGAAATGATTGGAATACCACAGTAGCAGGAAGAATTTAGAGCTCCAGCCATACTAGGCATGGGACACTGTAATGTGAGATACTCCTCACATTAAGTAAAGGAAGTAAAGATTAAGGTATTCAGCTGGAAGATCCACTGTTCGCTCTTGTTTAACTACTTAAATCTAATGCAGAACACACAAACTATGTTTATTAGTGATACATAAATGATAAGGCAGTGCAAAGTATTAAAGATTTGCATTTACAGATACAACTAAGTATTTGTGATTGATTGTTTAGCTTTGTTTGCATTTTTTTTTATAAAATAACTTACTAAAAGTACTTAGTTTTGGCAAAGATAAAAGCTGACTTAGGTGAAAAATTGTGTTTGAGCATGGTTTTGTTAATTTAAAGGTCCATTTGTTTTACTGGAATTAGTGTGTTTGTGCTCACTACTTTTTGCCTGCAATCTTTGAGATGCCAGTTTGTTAATATATTTGCACATCTGTTTTCTAGCATTGCCGCCTCCTCCTCCTCCAGAATTTAGTCCTGCATTCAGCAATGTAGTGAGGATTCTGAACTGTGACGTTATGATGCACATACTGCGGACCATTCTTCAGAGAGCAGTAGAACTAGAAACCCACTTGTGGACTGAAGCTATGATCCAAATGGTATGGTTAGCTTTGGTCTTCTTCCTGTGGTCACTCCTGTGTTGACAATGTTAACCATTTTGTTTGGGTTTTTTTTGTGGGTTTGTTTTTATTTTAAATTTATTTATTTATTTTTAAATATTTATAGGCTTAGGACCTGAGTTTAGAGACTGGTTGAATTAAGTGGTTTTGCAAATCAGAGTGCATACGTTATTTAATTGCCTTGCATTGCCTGCTAATCTTTGGATTATGGAATTAAACAAATGTTCATAGATTTGTATCAGCAAAATGACAAGACTTATATGTTACTAATATGTTACTAATTTATATGTGTGCAATTTTATTAAGTTTAGTGCAAATAATATGCAGGAAAATTATATTGTGCATTGCTATTTCACTTTCCATGTACAATCTCTGCACTTTTTCTCATTTCTATGTTCTATCATGGATATAATCAGCATATAGTACAGAACTGTATTAAACATCCTTATTTTATATGTCAGTTTTCCAGACCTCTAACAATGATTGAGATTTACTACTTTTCTCTTTTTTTAGGTGCTTCATCTCCTTTCTTTAGGGTTACTAGAAGAGAAGCAGCAGTTACAGAAGTCTCCAGAAGAAGAAGTAACATTTGATTTTTATCACAAAGCAACACGTATGTTTCATTTTCTTTAGAGTACAGAGTGAATTAGACTAACTTGATTTTATAAGGACAAAAATAAACTAGAAAAAAGTATTCAGTGATTTTAGTCAGAAAGGATTTACTTTTGCTATAGAATTAAACCCTGTTGGGTAGCCTTTTTTCTTTTTCTTTTTTTTTTTTTTTTTCTTTTTTCTCTCTCTTTTTTTTTAAATAAATAAATAAATAAAACCAAATTTGGACTAGCTTCCTTTGTTCCCAGTTGCCAGGTATGTTGAAGAGGTGATGTGCTTCTTTGCCTGGGAAAGAAATGGAAAAGTAGTACTAGTATTAGATAACTGAAAATGGTTCTTCCTTCACAAGAATATCATTGAAATGCAAACTAAGAATTCCTTGAAAAATGACAGTGGATTTAAGTGAAATGTCTGTCTTTTGTACTCCCAATTGATTTACCTGCAAGTTAGTCTTTTACTATTGTAGTGATAATAGAAGCAAAACTTAGTGGCTATAAAGTGTGTTTTTGTTAGTTTTCTTTACTTTTCCGAATCCCTATAGAGTACTTCCTAATCTTAAATTCAAGGCTAGTGAGTGGGAGTTGGAATCTACATTTTCTAAATAATATTCCATCTAATATAGAGTTTCTACTTCACTGTGTAAGAATAAATTTTAAAAGATTCCATTATCAAGCTAAACATAATTGTCGCTTGAGAGATGAAACATATATAGAATCGTAGAATTGTTTAAGATTGAGTCCAACTGTTAACCTAGCGCTGCCAAGTCCACCACTAAACCATGTTCCTAAGCACCACATCATGTCTTTTAAATACCTCCTGCATAAATAAAGTAGTACATAAAGCTGCTGGACTGCCTTTATTTAGTTTTTAAAAAATGTTGTGTAAAGAAATGTCACTGAGTTTGGAAAACACTCCCACTTCACTTTTTTTTTTTCCTTATTGTTGAGCAAGGACAAGTATTATCATCGCGCTGAATGTATTTCTGTTCACGAAGCTTCATGTCAACTATAGGAATACACTAAAAGTAACCACAATTGAGACATAAGAGAATTCTTTTCCAGCTTTAGTTTTGCATAATGAGAAAAAAACAAAATTCCTTTTATACATGAGGGATGCAAAAATAATCAGTGTTTTTGTAAGAAAGCTCTTATTGAGAAATTATTAAAAAAACCTACTTTTGTAATGTATTTGTCTCACTCCTGAAAACATGCAAATTAATTTCAAATTGAAAGTGCTGCAGAAGAAGTGTAAATGAAGAGAATGGTCTCAAGTTTAAAGCATGCTTGTGTTAGAGAATGGCCTAGAACATTATGAACTGATCCCAAGGTGTGAGGAAGCAAATAATTACTGTAATTATAATAGTTTTTGTGATAGAAATAAATGTGTATACGCTGAGCTGTTAGCAAATTCACATAAGCTGTAGGAGCTTTACTACTCCTCCTGGAAGTGAAAGGCAATTCTGTTTTCATCTGTACTTATGCTCTTAAGAGTAGCAAAAATTATTGATCTACATGGGGGAAAAAATAGGCTACATTTAACTGGAATAAACAGATGAAATTAAAACAGAAACATAACTACACATATTTTGTTCATGTATGTGTGTTATGTAATTAGCGGTATTTTAAGGTATATGTAGGTTGTAAATGGTTGTAAATACATTAAAACATTGAGGGGTTTTTTTTCTTAAGACTCATGGTTCTCTATTTTTCTCTGCTTTGCAAAGGAATGGGAAGCTCAGCCTTGAATGCTATGAGTGTGTTAATGCTTCTGGAAAAATTAAAGAGAGTTCCTCAGTTAGAGGCACTGAAAGACACAGTCAATTGGATACTGCAGGTACACAAGGGGGAGATAAGTATGATCTTATTTTAGTAATTTGGAAAGCTTTTATGAAAGACATTATAATTCTTACATATAACTTAGCATTTTTAGGTGCAACGATTTCCTGAGAAGCTTAATCTATTAAGACTTACAAGTCATTGTACTTGCTATTGCTACTTTCAAGTATTTCGTGAATTTTTGCTTAGATAACTCATTCCAGTAGTGACATTTTTATATATAAGCTTTATTCTTTGTATTTCTGTTGTGAAATAACAGCAAATGATAAGTAGTAGTTTATTAATTGGGAAAGCATTTTAGAGGCTGCTTGTATTAAGACTTGAGTCATACAGATCTGGCTCATGGCCACATTGTACATTTCATCTGTGCAATTTTTCCATCCAACTCCCTGCCATTACCCAGTAAGAGATGGGAACAACTTCTAGAGCTGTGACGATTCCTCTAACATAGGAGACTGCTGGTTCTGCTTAGCAGGAATACTTGTTCCATTTTGGGCTTCTTGTTTTAGGTGCCTTTTTGTTTTAAGTGGCAAACATAGAAGACAGTGCTTTTGGAAAAGAGGGTAAGAATCCATAGTAGGGTTTCAAAGCTCTCCTCAGCTACTAAAATTGATTGTCCTGGTACATTAGGGAGGCAAGTTTGAAAGATTTTATTTTGAGAAGTTACCCTTCTGAAATTCTAAGAGCAAAAGTAAAAATGTACTTTAAAAAGTGTATTTAACTTGTTAATCATGTGCATAATAAATACAGAATATTTAATATTATCAAAACTTCAAGATGCTTATTAAAAGTAAAGATAGCTGCAGAAAGTAGTAAATGACAATTGAAGCCTTAGTTTTAACTAATTTGGTATATGCTGGAAAGCTTTCTGTTGCAGATGTATAGACTTTTGTATTATTATTTTAGTGACTATTTCCATGGGATGATCCACATCTCACCTACTTGAAACAATCTAGCAGTCTCTGCTCATTCTTCTGATGTACAGATGCTTCAGCTGCTTAGCAGTGTTAGTGCTAGAAGATTGGAAAATTTGGAAGAATTTACTTTCCTTCATACTGAGCAGTGCTCATCAGACTTAAGCTACAGACACAGCAGTGTTACAGGAGTGCGCACATGGTCTCAGTTAAATGTTTTTGTTGTTTAGGAGTATAACAGTTGGTTTCATCCATTTGAAAATCTGAAAATAACATAAAACTAAATATCAGGAGCTTTTATCCTGTCTGTATTGTAATAAGAGCCACGTTGCATTTTATTTTTAACATCTAAATCTCTATTCCTAGATGTTTGACACAGTGAAAAGATTGAGAGAAAAATCTAGTTTGACAACAGTAGCAGCTACATCAGGCTCAGAAGCTACAAAAGGTGATGAGGTAAAAATAAACAAATGTTCAATGGAAGCCCTGTATTTAATGTTTTGAATGGCTGTTTTCAAAAAGATGCCTAAATGTATTGTTACCTAAAATGATAATTTTTAAAATATTAATTTCTCATATATTGCCTACAAATAGGATTTATGTTCCAAGATTAACATTTTTAATAAATTTATTCTAAGCATGTTTCATAGAATTATCAGCAGCTGATGTGGTTTTGGTTGTACTTCCAAGTTAAATGAAACAACTGAGGGGGATGAAGAAGAAATTTGTGTTCATTTCTCCATTTCTTATCTTTGATTTAACCACCTTTTCTATTACGTTGTCATTGTGCAATAATTAGAAATACAAATCCACTTAAAATGATGTCATGTAATTTGTGACCTACCACTTTGCCTTGGTTGTATAAAGGCATCAGGCTTAGGTGATTATTCTGTCTGTGTATCAGTCTCTACTGCCTTCCCTCAAAATAACTTCTGAATCCAGTGGTCAAATGACACACTGAAATGGAGATTTTGAAAATTAGTGCAGTCCCATGAGTTTGTTGGGTTTTGTTTTGTTTTTTTTTTTAATTGGCAGTTGAATAGAAAATAAAAATTTGATTACTGTTAGACAGCGTGCAAAGACAGGCCAGTTTGCTCTTACACATTCTGTTTGGCAACAGCTTACTGCCAAACAATCTCTTGGCTAGTTGTTGCACACATAACTCTAAACTTACCACAGCATATGCTGTGTTTCTTTTTTGAGAAAGATGTCATGTGATATCTGGTAAGGTAAGAGAACAAAATACAAAAGTCAGTAAGAAATGAGACTCTTACAGTTCCACTACTTGTGGAGCAATTTGTCGTTCTTTTGTTTTCTCAAAACGTAATCGTATCATGAATGGGAGCAATGTGTGTCGTGTTAAATTTGTGCCTTTAGAAACAGAATAAGAGGAATTAGTTTCTAATATGGTTTAATTAAGTGTACCTGTGTTTTTTGAATTCTGCATTTCCAAAGCATATAAATACTTTGTTTATAGTTTTTGAAAACATGATAGATGAGGGAAATACTGGAAGAAGAATGATTTTCTAGTCTACTGTAAAGAAGAGTAGGGGAAAATACAGTCCTCAGATGCATAAAATGCTGCCACAAAAATGTAGGAATAATCTGTTTGCTTTGTTGTTCATAGATAATTCAAGATAAATTTTTCTTATATTCCTGTAAGGGTGATATTAAATACTCAATAGAGGTTTTGCTTATGGGTAGAATAACAAAAGATTGGGGGAGTCTTGTGATGTTCACCTCACTAAAGTTTCTTAAGAATAGACAAGCACCTAATTAAAATAGATCAGTTATTATTGATCCTGTCTTTGGGCAAGGGATTGTACTCGTGACCTTTTGTGGACCTCTCAAAATCTCTTTCTTCTGACTAGGTTAATGAACCTAGTCAACATTTAAGATTTTAGTTTTACATTTTTCAGAGAGCAGTTAACTTTTTTATTGTTAAAATGTTGTCAGTTAAAGAATTTGTCAGTGGTTAGAATGCGTATAGTTTAGGAAAGATGCTTCTCATTTTTTGATGTTCTCTGTTGCCCGTGACTTCTTTATTCTCTTTTATTGCAAGACACAGAGCACTCAGGATAAAGAGAAAGCTGAGCGGAAGAGAAAGGCAGAAGCAGCTAGGTTGCACCGTCAGAAGATAATGGCCCAGATGTCTGCACTGCAGAGGAATTTTATTGAAACTCATAAGCTCCTATACGAAAACACAATGGAGGCACAGGGGAAAGAAGATGCTATTATGGAGGAAGAAAGGTAAGAAAAACAGACATCCAGAGTTCTGATGGGAAGAGTTCCTTACTTGCTGTGTAAGTTCATTATACTATGTAAAAAATTTTGAAAGTACATTCAAGGGACAGTTGTGTCATCACAGTCAGTAAACTTGTGTCTATTTACTTTTAAGTCATCTTCTGTTACAGAGTTATATGTAATCTAGTATGTGTATGCTAATGTAAGAACAGTGCACTCACTTTTTGGAGCAGCATAAGATAAACGATAAGAAAATTAATTATTTCTTCAAATGGTGGATATTTACATTGCTTAACATGTGAAAAAATGCCGTAAGAAGGCTGCTGAGTGTACAACGCTGTAATTTTGGAGGTGACTGTCTACCTTATATGAAAATTTTAAGTATTCAACGTGGAAAGAATCTGAAAGCCAATATGCCTTAAGTTTACGTAGCAATGAATAAAATATGCTTTTTTTAGCTCAAGTTGCTGATATTTCTGTTAATTAATTTTTAAGTCTAATTTAATGCTGAAGATGTTTATATTGGTTATAAGTTTGTTGGTATGGATTGCTCCTGTTCTAGAGATGCTTCAACAATACCTAGTGCAACTCACAATTTTAGTCTAATTGGGTCTGCAAAAAACTAATTAGGAAAATAGAGAGATCTGCTGGGGGAAAAAAATACAGATCACTTCTGTGTGCTTTGATCTTTAGTAAATCATGTTCTAGAAATATTTTTTGAACTCTGGAATAAGAAATAATTTTAAAATATATGGAAGCTTATTGTGTCACAAAGCATTGAATTAAGGTAGTGGCATTAATTTTCAGTATGTTTCTTCAAGAATGGGAAACAATTTTAATGTGTCTGTAAGATTAAAATGTTTAATCCAATATACATTGAATACAGCTTCTTGAATTTCCTGCTATATGAGTCGATTTCATTGTGTTATTCTATGTTAGCTAGCTTCTGCTTTCTATTTTTAAATAATACTGCATTTTAGTGAGGACTGGGGTGTTTCTTCATTGTTTGGTCATTTGGTTTTGTAAAGCATTTTAGAAATGTTAGCAGTTTATGACATTTTTAGATGCCTTGAAAAATAAGTTTGTTTAGAAAAAGCCATCCGATTATTTTGTATCTGTGTCACTTACGGTTTTACAGCATGTCTTCGACAATTGATTACTCCAAAATTGCTTTGGGTCCCAAACGAGGTCCATCTGTTGCTGAGAAAGAAGTTCTGACCTGTATTCTT